>NC_058058.1:9993174-11275674 GCF_020085105.1 Siniperca chuatsi | reverse complement strand
CTGCAGGGTCTTCTTACTCAGTTTCACCCAGTGTTGGCAGCAAGGGGCGGTTAGCTCACCTCAAAGCACTCGCTCTTAACCACAAGGGTTTCACTTAGGGACCATCAATAAATAAATTATATATATATATATATATCAGCATTTTTTTGCTTCCATGTCATGTGACCCAGGGACTCCAAACTAAGGCCGAATTGTATAACTACACTGGACAAATGAGACACACCTCCTTTTATTGGATTTTAGTGCTTCGTCTATTTTATATGAATATTTTCATGGAAAAATTAGCATTTTATTTCAATAGCTTTCATGTCATGTGACCCAGGGACTCCGAACCAATGCCAAATTGTATTACCACTCTGGACAAATAAGACACACCTCTGTATTGGATTTTAGTGCATCTTCTACTTTGAACTGGACATTCAGCCGTGTTTCAGTTCAGTGAGTGGGGCTATGCAGTCGGAGCTCCGGTCAAGCACTGAACGATTTGGTGAACGATTCTTATGACTCTAGTACTACCTATTGAAAAAATGCTGATCTATATATCTATTTATTTCTATATATCTATCTATTTATTGGTGGTCCCTAAGTGAAACCCCTGTGGTTAAGAGTGCTTGGAGGTGAGCTAACCGCCCCTTACTGCCAACACTGGGTGCAGACGCTGGACCCTGAATGAATGGCTGTCGAATATCCAACTTAAAACTAACTTCACCTCGGTGAGTTAAAAGCCCTTATAGTTTAGTGCAATACATTGATAACTTTCCCAATGGCAGCGTTTAGACTGTGCACCATAAAAACGTAGGCTATGTGATAACTCATTGTGAAATGAATGTAGGAATGGGTTAATCAGGCATTTTGACTGAAACATGGGCGTTTATCTGGATGCAAGTAATTTTTTGACTTAAGTTCCTGTCAGCTTTTTGAATACTGATTAGTCACCCAAAGTGCAATGAAGCTTTTCAGTAGTGGTGAAAGAACTCAGTATTTCTACTTAAATAAAAGCTCTAACAAAATACCAACAAAAGTTCTGCATTCAAAATTTTACTTAGTAACTAGTAACCGTTAATTAAATGTACTGGATTCAAAAAGTAAACTTTCCCCTCTGAAATGTGGTGGAGAAGAAGTATAAAGCAGCATAAAACAGAAATTCTTATGTACAGTGTATCTACTTGATTAAGTGAACTAAACTTTCCACCACTGCTTTCCACTTCACCTCTGATCATTTAATGCCTTAGCTACAACACCTCATGAGGAAAACAGGACATTTTAATCTCCTGTGAGGACCGGCTGCATGTTGACATATGATACTAATCTGAATGTAAAGATATATATATATATATATATATATATATATATATTTGGCAGAAATGAATTCTCTAGGAAATGTTAATGAAAGCAAAGTTGCCATGTATTTATGTGACATCCTAGATATTAAGCAAGTCCAACCTGTTGAGCAGCAGGTGTCAATCACATAAAACAGATTACAGATAGCGTGCATCCAAATCTTAGTAAGCAAGTTTATAATGGGAGATTAATGTGGCAATGCTGATCCCCTGGAGTCTATTAGATAACTCAGGCCTATAACAGAAGCCAACCCTAAAGCCTAAAGAGTCAGATGGTTTCAGTTGTGCTAAACACTTGATGGCACAAGCTTCTTCTTACAGTGTTTGTCAATTCACTGTTATGCTGATATCGAAGAATCAGTGAATTAGAGTTTCAAGCTGTCAGATGAATTAAGGCCAGCCTTCAGCAACACACACAAACACTGGGCATCACTGTTAAACTGTTGGAAGAAGAGATGCTGCTGTATTTACAAGCCACATGAGAAACAAATATAGTTTCTTAAAAGACATTCACATCCAAAATGATGAAAATGTCTTTTTCTTGTTTATTTACTTAATATTTATATATTTTTACAAAATAAAAAAAATATATGAAACAAAAAGCTAACAATCTGCAAGGATTTGAGAAGGAAAAGGAGAAAGCCATCGAACAAACAGGGACTACAGTACTTGTGTTTTTTTATATATGTACAAGACAAGTTTATCCATTTAAATTTTTTTTAAAACGCACAGTACAAAAAGAAAAAAAAAATCACTGACAAAAAAAAACCCATAGTACAATTCTGTCCATCAGTATTCAATGTTGCAGGTTTCCTTATAATGGGGGACAGGTGGTGGAGCAGGGAGGAGGTGGGGGGCCTCAGAAACAAAATAAAACACACTGGAAGGCAGACTGGGTGTGTATTGGCCTATTTCTCAACATCTCTTGCAGAAGAAGTGGGACCTTTATGCAATATATTTATAGTTCAAGGGAACACAGTTACTGTACAAGTGTTGGATAATGAAAAATCCTGTGCTAGGCAAAAAACAAAGCACAGTACACAACCCCCATGTGTACAAACATGCACGCAGTCACATGACAAACACCCTTTCCTCACAGTCCAAGCCAGTGAGCTTGCTTATATGTCTTTATATATAATATATCTATATTTGGTAAAAAATAAACTTCACAACTCTACCAATTTAGAGAATTGTTTCTTCAAACTTAAAATGACAAAAATGAAAAACAAAAAAACAAACAAAAAAAACATTTAACAGCAATTAAGCAAATTATTGTGTTTGGGTACTTTGTGTGGGAGGGAACAGTTTCCAACAAAATTAAGGAGTGGGGATTTGGGGGTGAGAAACACAAAACCAGCCTGCCCCCCCCCCACCTTCAGATATTACTTCATTCCTCCCCATCAGCAAGAAAAAAAGGGGGTGGGGGAAGAAAAAAAGAAAAAAGAAAAGAGAAAGACCATACAGGAAAACGTTCATTCTTTTAGAAAACAGTTCTATGTTACATACAAGTGAAAGAAAAAAGGGGGTGGGGCAGGGGGATTAACACAATACAAATTCCCAACACTCAATATGTCACCTCTTGGCGGTGTATTTCTATAACCACTTAACTCTGATCTCCCCTCTCTTCTAAGCCCCTCCTGTCCCTCCCACCCATGCTTCATTACAGTGCTCGTTCTCTCGGCACAGCACCTCCTCTGACCGCAGTCAGAGCTGCAGGAGTGCTGGGCCTAGAGACTGGGGAGGGAATCTCTGCAGGAGAAGAGGGAGTTTATATGTGGCGACTGTTTGCGGAAGGAGTGACGAGCCCCCTTCTTGCTTCTGTCAACAGTGTGGGGGGCCCCGACAGTGGATGTTAGTTTGCACCCCAGTTGTAGCTGTTGTATGCCGACTTGTTGATCTGAGACTTTTGCTGAATGGAGGCGTTCTGGCTGCGCTGTCCAGTGCCGCTCTGTCGAGAGAAGAGAAAGGACAGAGTTCATCTGAGAGCTGTCACTTCATGCCATGTGTTTGCTCAAATATTGTGTAGCTTAGTGACATAATGAACCTATATACACTTTGATTAATCCGTGAAGAACAATTTTTAATGGGATTGCAAGAGTTCTGAATGGATCTACTTGTACATGACTGTGTATGCATTGACATACAGGTGAGAGTATACAGTAAGTAGGTGCACATTTATTGACAAGACAACGAGATGTTTTTAATCCAGAACCAGTCTTATCCATTGTTTGTTTAGTTGTTTTAACCTGAATCTAAAAGCCTAATTAGGACAGGGGCTGCAAATTAGCTTCAGCTAGACACCCTGTATACATTACATCTGTTGCATTAGTTCTTCCTATGCAACAATGTTTATATGTATCTTTATATCTTTATTCAATGTTCAGTTAAAGTTTATTTTTATTATTAAATAAACAAATAAGAATAAAATAAATAATAGAATGTGATGCTTGGTGGGCTTTACATTTGGATCCTTCAAGAAGATCATCACAATGCTTTCACACCTAACCTGTTTAGGTTGGTTCAAACAAACTCTGGCACATTTGCCGGTTTGGTTAATTTGGGCCAGTGTGAAAGCTGTCAATCAAACTCTGGTGTGGACTAAACAAGACAGCCTGTCAATTGGTTGTACCTCCTGTCAGAACCAAACTGTATTTTATTTGATTTTATCAAATTTTTTAAATGTAATTTTATTCTATTTTGATTGATTTTATCCTGTTTTTTTTATTGCTTAATGCTTTTTTGCCTAAGTAAAGCCCTTTGAATGGTCTGTTTCTGAAATGTGCTACATAAATAAAGCTGCCTTGCTTTCAAAAGGAAGGTCTCGGTTTGGACTCAGTCTGGTTCCAAGCTAACTCTGAACGCATTAATTAAAAACCTGATCATTTTGTAACCATGGTAACAAGTATACGCTTCAGCAAGTGAGTGCAGGGATTTTCCTTGATGCACCAGAAGGTTGAAAGGAGTAAAACAGAGGTGTGCTGAGGTTGAGTCTGTATTTTGGCAGTTCCTCATTAAAAAAAAAAGGGACGCATTGTGCCCACACAGGAACATTTCTCTCGTAATAATATGGTACACAACGTCTCTTTTTTTGTCCTTTTTCTACCAGTCAGTCATTATTTTGCAGGTGCAGTTTAATCTAATAATGCTCATATTTCTTAGGGAGCTCTGTGAAACCCGCGAAGATAGGTGAAAATATAAGGTGCAGTGAAGTGCTGCATGATCTGCTGTCAGTCACTGGAATTTGATTTCCCCACGGGGGTCCCTGTAGTGTCAGTGGTGCAAGATGACAGTGACTAAAACTGTCCAATGAATGAGTTTCCTGTCAGTCCATATGATTTCGTGATCACTCCTCTTACATAGTTTATAATAAAAACTGTGTGAACAGAAACCAACCAGAACTAAAAAAGGCAACTTTCTTTTATTCTTTGTCTGGACAAACTGACCATAACTACAGGTGTGAAAGAGACACCAACAGATGGAGACAACCACAACAACAAAAGCATGTACACTACCTGTCCGTCCTGCTGCAGGTGGTGGTGCAGAATCTGAGAGTGGGGTTGTTGGTGTGGTGCCAGAATGTGCATGAAGGGGGCAGGGGCGTAGCCAGCAGCAGCCGGGGGATTGATGGGTCCCCCACTCCCCAGAGCCGAGGGCAGGCTGAACGAAGCTGCTGGCGTGCCAGCATGGAAACCCTGCTTCTCAAACGACTGCAGGAAGAAGTGAGACAAAGAACAGACATTTTTGCTTGATTCAAACTATATCCGGTCGGTCTCTTGCATTAATTTTAATGCAATATACCCATGTGAATGGAGGAACAAGAAGTCCTTTCCTGTGAGGAAGGGCTTGAAATATTTATCTCAACATGTATGATCTGTAATTACCTGCGTCTTTGTGTAAACAGACCCTGAAATATCTGGTACCCCCGTGTTGCTTGATGTCACAGAGACTCCTGCAGAGACAGAGGAGACAGGAGACAAAATTAGTCCAAAAATGGGGGAAAAAAAACAGAGGCTGTAAAGGCGACTTGAGGAACACCCACCAAGCAAACCATGACCAGCCACATGGTTATATTCAGATCTAACCAGCATAATTGCTATATGGTGTACTAACAGGGAATTTAATCTATAATTCTATAGACACACAATATATTTGTCGGAACACTGACTGCAATTCAAGCGTCTGAGAAAAAAAACAAAAGAATCCTGGGAAATTTTAAGTGTGAACATCTATGTCAGCGTAACTTCATAGATGATTTCAGTAAAAATTTCCCTTTAGTGAGGACAGCAGAGAGAGACAGGGTGAGGAGAGTCAAAATCTGTGAGCAAGAGGACTGATCACATGAAGAAATCATCATGATGTGAGTGCAGTGACAGGTCTAACATGACATCCAACTTCCTCCTCCACCGTGTGTTATCATGCTATTGCAACCTGTAAGCAGAAATCCATATTTTAGTGTGAACACAACCTAAAAAAGGTGTGAACAACATACAATTACTCCAACTCTAAGCTGTGGCACTGCTACAAAAAAGCGGTGAGTTGGAATATAATGATATTAAGTAAGAAGATGGGTTTGTGCTTTTACAGGTTGCATCAGCGATGGATTTTAAAGCATATTTTGCTGTTGTAATGTCCATTGTCAGCACAGAAGACGCTCATCCCTGTGCGCAGCTGAAGTCTTGACGTTAATCTGATAACGATTCAGACTTGTCCTGTGCTATAAGTGTTACAGAATAATTACTAGGTCCAAGCTAGTAGGATTGCTGTTGCAACTTTTCTGAAAAAGTGTCTTGGGTACTTATTCAGACATGAGACCAACACATAATTGCCATCACATTTACGCAACAACGTGTGCGTCTTATATTTTTATTAACACAGCCTTATATAGGACAGCATTGTTTGATCAAATAATAGACATTTTGTTGCCCTCTCTCTCTTGGGTCGTAACCTACTTCACCCACAGGACAGTGAACTCGATACTCTGGAGATGGACATACCAGCAATGACATGAGTGAAAAGCAAGCAACACAGAGGGAAAATGGGACAGCATTAACCACAGCTACTCATCAGTTTATGGCAGCCACAGCCCTTGTGACCTGCCACATTTTTGACTCTAAACCTGATTATTACACAGCATAACTGTCTAGAATATATAAACCAGACTGGATTGATGATGAGTTGCCCTGGATGAGAACAGGTAACAGACAGAATGGCAGACAAGGCTTGTAAGAGAGGCAGGCTGCACTGGGCTGTCTAAAAGCGTATGTAATGTGACGGGTCTTCCCAAAGGCACTGCTCATCAGCAATGAGGCAAAGGAACGAGAGCAAAGGGGGAGAAGGATGGTTGGTAACACAAGGAGGAAGACGGGAGGGACAGGGTTTTTTTCTTTTAATTTGGCACGTGGCGGCACTCACCGACTCCAGGCCCGGTGACAGAGCTGGCTGGCTTGTTTTGTGCAGAAGCGGCAGCGGCCACGGCAGTGCCGTATCCGCCCTTACAGAAATCCCCACTCCCTGAAGCCTGGCCCACATCCTCATAGCCTGCAACAGTCAGACACACAGCCGCAGCCCACAGCGTTAGACACACCAGGCAGGGGAAGCAGACCTGCCTCAGATAGCATTTGCAAATAATTCATAGCGTTTGTTTGAAACTGTGCACCACATGGACAGGTTTTACCAAACTGACAATACAAATAGTGTCAAATCCTCTAGGAAACAGACTATACTGACATCTGAATACTTAAATATCTGAACTTTGACACCAAATGCATTGTCCTCTCTGGCAAAGCCTGCCCATCCGGCACAACAAGCAGGTCAGAATCAACGCCAACATCATTTGCAAGTACTATTTGACCCAAGTCTGAGGGGAGGAGGTGGGGGAAGTGAGGGGGCAGGCAGGGTGTGTGTGGGAGGGGTGGGGGGTGGGGTAGGGGGTGGTGGAGAGTGAGCTTGAGTTGGGTGATGGCAGAAAGCAGCAGATGGTGCAGCTTAGAACAAATAGGTGTCGCACATGTAGTGACCAAAGGTGGATGTTGAGTTATGAATTAAAGTATGAAAATAAAATACAGCATCACTGAAAAATAAAAAAAGAATATAAAGTGATGGAGCAGATACCGTAAGGCCATTGGGAAAATATAAAACTGCTGAAAGAAAATGGGCTCAAAGGGGAGTCCTAATAAGAAATAATGCATATGCTCCATTTGTTGATGTGTTTAGGATGAATGTGTGTGCAGGAGATGTTGCGGAAGGTGAAGCCTTGGGGGCAAACTCCACTTTCTGAAATGAGCAAAGCAAGCTATGGATGACAGCAGGAGACCGACAATCTAACCCCTCTGTTATTTAAACTGGTAAAGCCAGGTGTCACTGTTCAAGCCCATCTTCCCTTTCCCCATTCGGTTTAAATGGCAGTCCCATATATTATATAATGAGAAGCCATTTAATAAAAAGAAACAGACATTATAAAACAGATGAATTATTGAGGCATGGTCCTTGTGTGTATAGGCAATGAAAACTGGGCACAAGATGCAGATGCATTTCAAATATTCTGACACAACTTAGTCAATTTGAAAACAGTTAGTTGAACTTTGAGGTCAACAGTTCAAGTAAGTCAGCAGACAATGTTTTATGAACCATTAACTGTCTCGACAGAAGCATAACAAACGTCTTAACACAAGCATCATGTTTATGCTTGTAGATGCTGAAGGACTCAAATGAAATACGCACTTCACACCAATGAAAAATCAATGGGCGCATTGTGAGAATCAGCACACAGTTATTGGTATGCAAGTATATAGAGCAGGACCTGCATGACCCTCTGAACATGACGTTTCAATATGGTTTAGTGTCTCACCAGTGCTGTATCCATGGGAACCATAGCCACTAGCCTGCTGGAAGGGTGTGGCTGATGCATTGACGCCGACATTCACGCCATGCTGCTTTGACGAGGTAGGAGCCACCTGGACAAAAACAAAACCATGGCATGCAATGTCATCAAGTCAGCAAGGGGGGAAAAACAGAAACTAAAAAGGGTAACCAGAGTTTGTCTTGTGGAGTCACCAAAATCCAGTTTTCTTCTTGTTAAGGGTCAGAAAATATTTGAATTTAAATCTCAAAATGCAATCTTATACTGCCACCAGAGGAAAGGTCATAGGCACACCAATATCATCTCTTCCTCTGTAGAACATTTATGCACACCTCAAATTGTATTTGCTAGCCACTGTTACAATCTTGCTTCTGTCCAAACCCACCCATTTTCCACATCATATTATAATCCGTCTGTTCCTTATGAGAAGATATTAAAAACAAGGGAGAAAAAATAGCCACACTCAGGGTGGGAGCAGGACTGTAATGGAAGCAAACAAGTTAGCTAGCTTGTGGAGATTTAAGTTCTCACCGGAAACACAGCAGGTCCGTACTGGAAGGTATTGGGCAGGCCTGGCATGCCAGTGTAGTATGGGAGGCTTGTGTAGCTGTAGCCAGGAGGCAGCGCGGGGTTGAGGAAGGGCTGCTGTGTGGTGTGATGTGTCTGGGTTTGGTTCTGTTGTGTCTGAGCTAATGTGGTGGCTGGAGCCGGAGATGATGCATCACCTCGACCAAACTTTGATAAGTCGCCTACACATACAGGAAAGAGAGGACGACAGGACAGAGTGGGAAGTTACTACAAATGTTTCAGTACAAATGTTGCAAACAAGATCAAGAAAATAATCACATCACAAATTAGCAAAGGACATTTAGAAAAATAAGAAATAAAAATAAGCTGAAAAGAATTCCCTCAATTTTTGGCTTGTTGTGAGGTGCCATATCTTATAGGATGTTGAACCATTCATGCCCTGGATGGAACAATCTCAGCTAGTCATCACCAAAACCATTCATAGTTATCCCACTGCCCTCTATCTTTTTAAATAGGGAATGCATTTGTAGTCTTCGACAGCAATAGTCACTTAAATACCTGAATTACTGACTGGGGACATACTGGAAGTGCCATTTCTAAATGTTTCTTAGATTATTCATTTAGAATCTAGATTATTATATCTAGTTAAATCTGTTGATAAAAAGGCATGTAGCCAATATTATCCTGATAAAACCAATGTGTGACCACAGTTAGGTGCACTGTCATCCTGCCAGGCTTAGTTTCTATCAATCACACCCCCAAACTTTTCAGTAAACTACCCTACTACACTTTTTTTTTGAGGATTATCATATAAAATGTGTTCCATATCAACAGTTCCTTCATCAGGTAAGTACATAAACCTTCTTCAACATGCAGCTAACTGCTGAACAGACACAGCTCAACTTTTAAAAGACATAATTGTTAGAGGATGGCTCACCAGAATAAGGGTTGCTTGTCAGGCTGCCCTCTCTGCCAGTCAGTGCTGTTGTGGGAGTTGCAAAAGGGATGCTGTAATAATCCTTGAGAGAAAAATATTTTTTTATAAATTAGAAATACAGGCCATGAAGCAATGAAGTAGGACTTGTGCATAATGTTTTTTATTGCAGCTGCTGAAGACTTTCCACAAAACAAAACTTACCAGCGGTATTCTTGTCTGCAGCATCTGTAGGTCATCATAGCCGTACACCTGAGGCTGAGACAAAGCAAGAAATGCATCAGAAAAATATTACTATAAATCAATTACATAAACTATGGTAAGCAGAGGTAAAGCTCAGACTCTACAAAGACTGACTTAACCCTAGCAGGAACCTACAGGGTAGGCGTGCAGTAGTCCAGGGGCCATGATGTATGGGTTGGGCAGTAGAGGGGGCACTCCAGGTGGCAGGTTTGGAGGTGCTTTCCCTGTATGCACAAAACCATGAAAAACATTGAAAACTGCATTAATTTACCATTTGCTTAACTGTGCACACTGAAAATACTGTATACAGGTATCCTTATTTGCCAGTGTCAAATCACAGCATAAGCTACAGACAAAGAAGGGCTGCACAATCAATCATTCTCCCTAAGCTGCATTACTAAATGACGAGACTGCAATACACCATGTGACAAACTATGCACTGGCAGAGGGAGTACAGAGGAAAACAAATCTAACGTGCGAGTGTGAGACAGAAACCAAACTGAGAACACGATGAGTCAGAATCATCGAAACCCCGCCAGTGACTGTGAGGAAATGGAAACCAATTTACCCAACCCCAATTTGGACTAAAACATTGCGCTTCTACAAATTTAAAAAAAGGGTCACACTCACATTCTGTTATTGATTTTTTTTTTTAATTAAAAGATGATCACTGTCAAAAGCACATACTTCTCAAGCAATCTTTTGGCCATAGTTGCACCACTGCAGGGTAATGCCACACATTTATAAAAAAAAAAACATCCTCAAAACACCCCAGAACATCCCGCAAAATACAATATGATGAAGCCACAGGAATTTGCCAGAAATTCCCTACCACCTGACCACACAAACAACCATAATGGTTACACAGTTATACATCACCAACAAGCTCTCAGAGGCACAAGGAGATTAGAGAGGTAGTCATTTATCACCTGGTCAAATATATAGCTTTGATCAAACCAGTGCAAAATGAGGGAAGGACAGTACTAACACCACAGACAAGCTCTACGTAATGTTCTCCTGCAATTATTTTCTGTTGTTCTACTTGTTTTAAACACTCAGTGGCAAACGACAACTGAGGCAGAATTGCAGCGATGACAACTTTATGATGAAACCCAACTATGGATGCATATATAATCCTGACAGTCCATTTTACCAGCAAGTTATTCAGAACTGTGAAGCCCTGACACCAAATTACCAAGGCTACAATTAACTCACTGGTAATGTTACCTGTATATTGACAGCACAAATTAAAGTGAACAAGGCAGACAACATGAAGAGAAAAGAAAAGCTAAAATACTTTCACAATGCAATATCTGGATGGTCCACTGTCTGAAGAGGAGTGGATATCAAACACAAAGTTTATTTTTCACTGACATGTTTGTGCCTGTGTTTATGTCTAACCTGAGGATGCTGCTGAGCCGCGTGTGGATGAGGAAGTAGCTGAAGGAGGAATGGAGGCCGTCGTGGAGACTGAAATGGTGGCGGCGGCTGCAGCTGGGGCACCCATGGAGGCAGTGTTGAGGCCCATGGCCAGACTGCTGACGGGGCCAAGGCCGGAGGGGGCTGAAACTGTGGCAGAGCCCACAGAGGAGGCCTGAGGGGCCCCTAGCGACACCTGCGCAGCAGCAGCCACAGAGGAAGAGGAGGGGACTGATGAAGATGGCACAGCTGAGACGGAGGAAGGGAAGGAGGAGGAGTGCAGGCTTGAGTCACCGTCTACACTTGGATGCTATAGAGACGGAAGGAAGAAGAGAACAAGATGCGGTTAGAATTGATGAGATTACATTTCCATTAGAGTGAATGGACATCTAATGTGTACATTTGCATCACAGGAAATGCTGCCCTACTGTCTGGTTAAAAAACATAATATACTCATTTAATGGTCATACATTTTTTTTTTTTTTTTAAAAAGCTAAAGACAATATGCTACATCCACATGATAGGTTCTGATTTAATACAGAACATATATAGAGCTCACCATTAAGCTTGAGTTGGATGTCCGGACTGAAGATGGAGCAAGGCTGTTCTGTTGTGATGGGTGAGAGCTGTAAAAATGACAGGAAGGTTCAGATCACGTCGCAACTATCACCAAATCACATTACATTTACCGATACCCAGAGGTCATAACTCAAGATACTAGCTCATTTCCTACTTTATTATGTGTGTTAATTTAGCTGCATCTCACTTGTTGTGCTGAGGAGGGGGCATGGTGCTTGGAGGCAGGTCTTCACTGTGCCCCAGAGCACTAAGGGATGTCTGATTGGATGTAGTCAACAAAGAGGCAGAGCTGTCAGTCAATGTGCCCATGCTGGAGACAGATGCCTGCGTGACTGAATCAGAGGCTGGCTTGACTGATACTGCAGAGCCTGCTGCAGCTGGGGAGAGAGAGCGAGAAAAGATTTCTGGAATAAATTCCAACCCGGAGTGATAAGGAAAAAAAAAAGTGTATGTGGCAAATGTCTCAGACAATTTCAACAAAGCTTTTAAGTTTAAAAAAAAAAGAGCTTGTAAATAGACACTTACCTTCCACAGACTGTGTTCCTTGTATTGAACTGAAGCCATTCTGTAAAACCAATAATGAAGGTGAGCTCACACGTTTCTATGGAAACAGGCCATTGATAAGAAGTTGAAGGGTATTGGGCTCTTGGAAACTAAGAAGCCTGTCTGATATGACAAACATTTTAACTACAGGTCAGGTTTGAAACCAGTGGTGAATTGCAATTACAATGACCACAACCTAATAAAACAAAAAGCTGAAACAATGAGGGAATAGAGTAACACCATTTGCACAGAATGTACAGTTTATTAAGAATACCTGCTCCTTTGTTAATTTTAACACTTGAGTTCAGGTTAATGATGTCTAAATTAATTTAGCGATGAAAAAAAGAATAAAGGGTGAACAGGAACTTTAAACCTTAGAACCCCTGAAACACACATTCTACAAAAAGGGTGTTGAAGTCAATACCTGAGGGGATCCTGATATTTTTACATTCCGTGCACATACACACAACTAGGTTAACGTCACTTTTTATAGGGCATCATAATTTTCCTTTCCATGATTGTGTGACGACCTGTGACTTTGATTGATGCAATTCGTGTGGAGCTCTGTATATTTAAGTTTTTAAATCAGATGGACAATCTTTACAGTTGAACATTCACACCAGGCAAACCAAAACCTTTCACTAGTACTGAGCTGCACAGGACCAAGTGGGGGTTAAGCAAGTTGTCCACATTGGCCACTCCACAGAAGGACTAACACAAGGCCATATTAAATTATTTACACATATTTATACTGATCAGTTTAAGTGAAAAGAAGGAAAGCTTTGGCCTTACCTTGGGCTGCATATCTTTCTGAGGGGAGGAGGAGACTGACGGAGGGTAGCGCCGTGTCTGAGACGCTCTCTGATCATACAGGTCCATCTGGCTGGTCGACTCACTGCAGATTGGATTGTAATGATATTGACAAGACAAGTTTGGTTGTGTTCTTAGAGACCAATTAGTGGTTCTGACTTGAAAATTGATAATCGCAACTTAAATTTTAAAGCAAGCATTTTCATTTTTACTCAAATAACACATACGTATGTGGAAAATTAAATGTGGAATTACATTTCCAAGTTTACATTATCATTTGACTATAGTCTATACGCTTCCATACGTTTCCTCTGGTCTACTGTAAATAGAAAAATGCCACCATGTAGCATGACGGCAGGACATTAAATACCGTATGGATAAGTTAAAGGTGGGCTATGCAATTTAAATTCAATACAGGTCTTTTTGTCAAATTCAGCAAATATCTCCTCACTGTCCACTAGCTGTCTGTTCTGTGTGCGTGCTGGGAAAAAAAAATAAAAAATCAGGTGTTTGTACACAGCCCTGGTTCTGTAAATGGGAAAACAAACAATGTGGCTCGGACCGAGCCACACAACACTATTCCAGCCACGATTTGTGTGTCAGGTAACGTTAATTGACTTTCCCACGGACATTCAGCTTATTTTCTAGTTTGCCAAGATATGCTGTTGTTGAGATGTTTGCTATAGTAGCAGGACAGTTGTGAGTCTCGCTGTCTGGAGCTGGTTTGCTGGCTAGGAAACTGTCTCGTCCTCTCTGGCTGTTAGCTTTGCAGCAGCAACTGTAGGGACAGTTTGCTAACCCACAACCTAGCTAAAGTTATATTACTTCCTGTGTCATTGTTGCTGTGGCGCTCTATATCATGGTATTGGATTTCTCCAGAATCGTATACCCCACCTTTAAAACTACAAAACACTTTCTTTTGACCTGGGAGTGTTTCGGATATGGTTTCTTCTCTTCCAAAATATTCACAGTACAGTTGTGCAAATGTTGGAACACCTTTGCAGATTTGTATTTTGGTATGTACCAACCTGCTGGGGCTAGTGTAGAGACTGTTTTGAACCTGGTTGGCTGGTGTTGTGGTGGTGGGGGCGGACTCATACTCTTGTAGAACTGGTTCTGACCCAAACTGCAACGCTCCAAACTGAAGATTGAGGCCTGAGATGTCTGTAGAGCCAGGCATCTCTACCGCCATTGCAGGAATCTAAGGAAGATTAAAGAACATTTTTAGACTTGGCCCAAATCCTTTGAGTCTGTTCAGATTGAAGAAACAATCCTGGATCCAGGGACCAAGGAATGTTACCTTTGTTGTAATGGAGGTCCTCTTCTTCTGCTGTTTGAGTTTGTGTTGTTGCAAAGGCAGTGGACTCTGGGCATCTGAGGAACTGGGGGAAATTTGCTGACCAAGAGAAGGAACGGCTGCCATTTTAGGAAGGGAGGAAGCAGGCGGCGCATGGGGTGAGGATGTTGTTTGTTGGGGTAAGGAAGAAGATGAGGAGGAAGGAGACAGGCCTTTGTCCTGCAGGAAAACATCCAACATGGACGAGGTTGAGGTGGCGGCCTGGTAGGGCTGCCGCTTTGTAAATGGTGTATGGATCGCAGACTCTGGCTGAGTCTTCATATCTGGAAAATGGAGAGAAAAAAAATTAAGTTAGAAAAAAAAAAAGATCCCAGAGGGCAGTTTGGATTGTCCTACATTACATACACATTATCCTTAACATGTTCAAGGGGACTGAAGAAAGTGTTTAAACAGGGGTTTTTAGTTTGATTCATAACTTGTGATATATTTACAGTAGGATGTCATCTCACCGTATTGTCCCAGTGAGGTGGCACTGGTGTCCCAGGATGAAGGGGTTGTGTTGGGAGGTCCAGTCTGGGAGTGCTGGGCTGCCAGCTGGGCCAGTGCCTGGGCTGTTTTATACTGCTCCAGGAACTGAGAGCCAGTGGTCCCCGTGCTAGCTCCTTTAGGATCCCCCACATCCCCGAAACCCTTGCTCAGCATGCTGACCTGCAATGTTGGTAGATTATTAGATAACGACTGGTTAGAAAGTGGTTGAGCTTTAAAAGATAAGAGATAATTTGCATCAGTAAGTAAAATCTAAGAGCCTGGGTGCATATAACCACATAATTAAAAAATGCTTAAGTGTCTTTTTTTTGTGAGACTCACCATGCTGTGCTGGGTGTAAGGGGTGCTGGAGGATGTTTGGGAGAGTGGCACCCCTTGCTTGGAGTTGCTGAAAACCAGTGACTGGGGCAAGGAGGGGGGCTGGGTGGCCTCCATGGGGGGGTTTTCTGTCTCTGAGGAGGAGGACGGGGGAGTCTTCCCCAGGAGCACCGCAAGGTCAATCCTATAGCAAGGTGGAAATATAAAATTATGACAAGGCGACATTTAAAACATGAACTGCGTCAACTGAACCTTTATTTTCACTACGGATACAAGTAATTATTTTAGAGTTGCAACTACCGATCATTTTAATTATTGATTAATATGCAGTCTATAAAACATTAGAAAACTGTATAAAAAAAATAAATAAAAAAAGAATTCCGTCGATATTCTGTTTACTATAGTGCTAGTTCAAGGAAACACGGCAAATCTGCATAATTGAACCATTCAATATTTGCCAATTTTCGTGACATTTGACAAATGATTGATTATCAAAACAGTTGCCAATTGATTTAAATAGTTGCAGATTAATTGATTCATCAGTCTACAGAAAATTAAATCAAGAAATTGTTTCGGCTGTAAACTATTTTTTAAATTAATTGATTATCAATCTATCAACTATTTTTGATTGACCTTTACTGAGCCTTTACTATATGAAATGTGAAAATGACTTAATTTACTAAAAACATTTATAAAAATAAAGAAATTAAAAAGTTATTTGGTTATTTTTGAGAGATTTGTTTGCTTACTTGTCATGGATCAATTTTATGTTGCCCAACAAATCAATGAATCACCAATCATCTCAACAATCAGTATCTATCAAGTTAAATGCCAGACTGACATTGATATGTTAAGTTCATTAAAAGTGATTGGAGTGACAAAGTCACAGCTCCAGTTGAACAAGTAAACAGTGAAACCAAGCAAATGTAATTTTTCTCTCAACCAATTCCTGGAAAAGCGATATGCTGGAAACCATGAGTCAGGCTAATAAAGTGCACAAGTGACCCACCTCTGTCCTTTGGTGATGGTAACATTCTCTTGAGGCAGAGGCATGGACGCCACACTGGAAGCTGTGAATATCTTGGTCTCTGACAGCTGCAGAGGAAGAGAGTGTAGACGAGTTATAGTTGGAAGAACAAAAGGTAAACATCTGGATTCAAAAAGAGATCCAGCCTTCCATCAGTGAAACTGTGCTAGAATCTGTTATAACATCTAATTTCTCTTTAGAAGTGATAACTTGATGTTATATTTAGAGCTACAGCAGTTGCGTGAGGTTAAGCCCAGAAACACTCACATCCTCATTCCAGTCCTCAGTGCCCCACTCCTCTGTGGCAGTCCTCCAGGCACCTATGAAAAGAGAAACAGATCAATACTATTGAAATGGGCAGAGCTTCAAACAGAATAGGGGATGCATAAAAACAACAGAGAAGTGAAGGCAGGTTTACCAGGAGCAGAGTCAAACTTGGGCGGGTAATTTGTTCCCTCTCCTGCAGAGTATTCCAACCCTAGAGAAAAAGACAGAGGTGAGGAGATCAAAGTTGAATGTATGATTATCCTTTAGTCAACTGGACACAGACTTCTGGATGTGAAGATCTGAGAGGAATACAATATGTCTGGGATTCTGGTATTTGTAAAGTGTGCATGGTTGATGATGAAAGTTTCTACACAGAGCATCAAAAAGCAAGTGAACCTTCCTTTCATCTTTACCACAGGAGCTTCTTTGGGATGCTAAGCATGATTTTTAAAATTGTTTGGATGGTAAACAGATGCTTCATTGATAAGATTAACATCTCTTATTGGAGGGCTTTCTTAATAAATTAACTTACTAGCTCCCTCCTCCATCTCCATGCTTCCTGTGTTGTTCCAGGTGCTCCCCCCCCCATAGTTTTCTTCTGTCTGGGCTGGCTCCGCATAGTCAGCAGGGTTGAATGTTCTGGGAAAGAAAGCGATAAGAGGGTTGAGTTGACAATTCAATGTTTGTATTGACCAACAGCTGAAGGGCTGTCAGCACTACCAAAAACATCAGTCACAGCTGGGTGCCCACACACAAAAAATCTGAGGTCCATTTTTCAACTTACCTATTATAGGTCAAAGTTTTGAAAATGTTAAGCAGAAACAGACCCCAGTTCAATTCTTAAGAGCATCAAACCACTAGTGATCTAGTTGGTTTTGTGCTTGCATATTGCACTATCAGTACTGTATGAATAAATACCCAGCACAGCCGTTATCATCATTAGGCTTTTTAGCTAATAGAAACACTTCAGAACGGAGTGACTAAGGTTGTAACAGAAGAAGACAGGAAGAGGATATTATAAGAGACTGAAGTGTAACCATTACTGTCTTTGAGAGATCGTACAGTCAAGACATGCAAATAAGGAGGTCTAAGCATTTAATACTGTTTTTGTTGTTCCTCAACAATTCTTTCCTGGTACTGGATGTCTTTCATTAATCCGACACATCCGTGTACGCTGAGAAAATTACAGCTAGTGCAACCTAGCAACATGATGAACAACACTTTTCTTTTGAGTCAAGCCAAGCAGCTTTCCTTCAGATCCTTCCTGTGCAAATCTGAGGGCATTTATGGTGGCTTACGTGAACAGATTTAACATCAAATTTCAGGAAGGTCATATCTTTTTCATATCCTATTAATATAATGAGGAGTAATACTTTCTGTTTTGATAATGTCTTGTATTAAATCATCCTGTTTTATGGCACTCAAAAGTCTCCCTATAGAAAGCAAGAATAATAGACACACCAGAGGCGATGCACTCACCTCTCACCTCCTGCAATATCATATCTGGGCCCCTTATCAATCTGGCTTTAGAGGAAAAATAATGGCAACAATTACAAGAAGCACAACAAAGTAAAAGTAAAAGAGCTTTTGTTTTTCAGACCACCATCCAGAGCAACAGCGTAAGCAATATGCCTTCGATCTGCCTGTGCCAGTACTGTAAAAACACTCTACACCTGTCAGTCACTCTACAATGCAAGGCAAGCCAGTGTGCTTTTAGTCATGGTGGGTAAATTCACAGTCCAAGAAACCCAAGTCATCACAAGTATACACAATGCAGCCACAAACACAAAAACTGTTGCTAGATGAGAGCAGTTAAAAAAAGAGTAAATGCAGTAATATTTTCATTGATGCAGTTTATGGCCAAACAATCTCAGGAATTTCAATGGTACCGTCACACAATGGCATCATCTCAAAGCTATTACTGAACAACCACACGGGACACTGTTGTGAATACATCAGTCAGCACTC
Organism: Siniperca chuatsi; assembly: GCF_020085105.1. NCBI lineage: Eukaryota > Metazoa > Chordata > Actinopteri > Centrarchiformes > Sinipercidae > Siniperca > Siniperca chuatsi. The sequence goes on along the minus strand of NC_058058.1, from coordinate 11,256,996 downwards.
AATATCTCCTCCTTTGAAAGCAATCTCCATCTTAAGTCAACTATTTGATCTCACTGTTATTTTCTTAAAAAGTTGAAAATGACTAAACACATACTTGCTGTGTCCTACAATATTAACAAGATACAACAAAGCAACTCCCATCTCTTCCCTCGGTTTCTTTTCTGCAAACTCAACTAAAGAATTCAAATACAAAAGGCAGCTAACAGTTACCCCAAAGAGGCAGCACTGTAAATTAGCCAACCAATGCTATGGTACAAGTGAATACAACTGGCTACATAATGAATGCATCTCCTTTACACCAGGCAACATCAGCAATGGAAGAGGTTGATATATGCCGCCATGTTACATGCTGCAGTTATGGCCAACACCACTCTGGATGAGATATCCACATTGCCGTATGTGACAGTGATTCAAGATCAATTCAATACAATTTTAAAAACCATGATGGAAACGATGAGCCAACACTTTAGATTTAATAAATACACCCGCAAAACTATCCCTATTTTCCTACAAAGTGAAAAATAAGACAGCAGAATTATGTTTTAAGCACAATTCTAAAACAAGAGGCAAAGAGTAATGTATCTATTACTTCACTGCTTCCACTGACTTCCTCAAACTTTCAACTCTCAACATCTGAAAATATCGAGTATTTTCTGTATTGCATTAAATAATAAAAACGAATTTGCCTGAGATTCTTGTTACCATGATAATTTCCACATCTAATATATGTAAATCCATTCTGAACATACCAAAAATCCAATTTGGCTATCAGCGTTAATGTAGCCTTAGTGAAGTAGGACTAACTTAGCTACACGGGTTATGCTTAATGACACAGGTATCATGTAACTTCCATTTTGCGACTTATCCAGCTAGCATCACCCATCATACTAATTACTCAATACCTCCTCATTCCTCCTACTGGCCACAGAATGAAAGAGTGAGTGAGGGAGTGAATTTGTGTCTGAGATTCTTGGCACCGTGAGGTTTTCTGCATCTGCAAGCTACTGTTAAAATTTTTCCCTCTGGAAATAAAAACAATATAATCTGCTATTGGCTAAAAAACAAGATCTGTGGATAATATTGATTTCATTTATCAATATTCCTCCTATCTTTCTAGTCATTTAAGGTTTACACCAACTTTAGAACAAATCTCTTTGATCAGCTTATTCATCAGTAATGAAGTGTGGTACTCGCTTCCCTTCCCTCGCATCATTTAATTTGATTCAGTGCATACTAACATTTTTAGGCAGAATATTTGTATGCGAGGTGAATGGTACAAGCTGCCTTAGCATCATATTAAATGTACATGCACAAGGTACCATTGATACACGCACAGATGCAAACCTGCCCACTACCATCCTATCACACTGTAATAAACTGATCAAAGACTTTCTGCTTCAAGACAGCTTCCTTTAAAGCCACGCGTTTCATTTAGGTCACTGACGCTGAAGCCAAGCTGGTAAACTGTGTCTGCTAGCAGCAAGAAGCAAAAGCAATCACCGAACTATTGTGTGGTGTGAGGTGGGGGGGTTAGGTAATTTGAAAACACCTCAGCTAGCACTGCATGCGATTGCAGGTGGGAAGCCCCAGCACTCAGCTCACCAAAAACAAGCTTATATTATAACCAATATGAAACAAGTCATATTGTAGAATTCCTTGAGATATGCAAGTCAATATCTGGGTCCACACTCTACAAATATACTTGAAGACTTGAAGGACATTTTCACAGCAGATAAACACACACCATAAAGACATGAGGTTTTGTAACCTTATAGTTATTGTGTGCACCACCACTTGAGCAAACATCTGTGAATTACACCATAACATTTTTAGTTTCACTCAGGTCATGCCTCTACTTTCAGAGCTTCTGTGTTCAAATATATATTTATGGCACTGTTACATTAGCTTTGAAGTACACATTCAATACTTTGTTTTAGTAAGAGCAAAAATTACATTCAGGCTTCTCTTGGGAGGAAGCCACTCGGCACTTGACCTCACTAGAGAAAGCCACATCATATCATCATATCATATGTGCTACTTCAGCAGACCTCAAGATTTAAAGATCTAACACTACAGAGTAACATCACAACACATCTGACTGCTTATCCTCCAAGGCAGGAAATTTGTTAAGACAAATGAAGTCTACAATGCCAATGAAATGAGTCAAGAAAGTCATCACAGTTGAGAGATGTACTTCCTCTTTTATGACACCTACTAGTCAAGCTGCCAGTATAAGATGGTAACTCATCAACTGACATAATTATTGTTACTGCGCACACACACAAACTGACACAGAACAAGCAAAATACAACTGAATTATGCTACAGCCCAGGACCAGAGAGCAGAGACTGTTTAAGTTAACCAATTTGGTCCCCGACATCCTTCCAAGTGGATCTATCAAAACTGGACTCTAAATAAAATGTTTAGACACTGCACTCTCTGAAGAGAGATATTCGGCCCACACTGTTCCATCCAATTGGCTGACATATGTCCTCCCTCCTTTGGATTAAGGCTAAACAATAGGCTGGGGTCCTGCTCTCTGGTGACCATGGCAACAGGTAAAAGTGGAACAAAAGGCCCTCTGGTTTTAGGCAACGCAGGTGTTCGCTTACCCCATGCCCTGCGCCGAAAATCTGCCTCCTCGCCGTCCAGATACTCCTGGGGAGACAACAAGAGCTTACTTCAGTTTCTTGGTTTGACAACTATTGTCACAAGAAAGAATGGCAGCTGTTTAAGAAAAAAATACTCCCCTCCCCATTTGATTAGATACATTTCTGTCTCCAACGGGTTCGACGAAAGAGGATTGCAGCCACTCACCGACAGTCCCTCTTCCCCTGCCTCTTCCCCTTCGGCCTCGCTCTGCACCTCTTCCAGGTACTCCAGCCTTGCCTCCATCCAAGCCATTCTCCTGACCACGAACTGGAGTTAATAAGAGAGACAATGGCATCAGATTTAGACACCATACTGCATGCAGATGTCAAAATAATAATTTAAACTAAAATATGTTGTAGTTTGAAGAGAAACTGTATCAAAAATTGTGGTACTGTATGATAGTCTGAATAGCCCTTCATTCAAAAATGAATATTAATGAGGAATCTCTTGCTAGCTAACATTTACTGTGGCACACACTGTCCCCCCTTCAGGACCACCATTAGGGCTACGAAGGGTCTACTGGTGTGCTGCAAATGACTAGACGGTACCATAAGAAAAATGCAAGGAAACAAGAGCTTTAACATAAAAAGCTACTAAATAGGTGATTACCGCTGTGTTGGCAGAGACGGAACATGCAACTGCAACTTTGTATCCTTTTAAAATCGCCCTTGAATAGCGCACTTTAGCTGCATCAAGGCAGGGGATAATGGAGCTGACCTACGACATGTTGATGTCTATCTTCAAACCAAGATGTGTTGTCATTCTACTCTGATTAGGTCAACGCGCGTTCATGTCAGTGAGGTCAAGAAACGGCCATTTTTAAAAGGCACCCTATTTTCATCTTTCAGTAATTTTGTGGCATTTGTGCAACATTTCTAATCTTAACTTCATCTAACAGACAGTAGCCACACTGTTCCCACAAGAAGGCAATACAAGAAGTAAAGTTTGCTCATTGTGCAAGTAGCCCAACCCATGGAAAATTGGTATATATATATATATATATATATATATATATATATATATATATATATATATATATATATATATATATATATATATATATATATATGTATATATTCTTGAGTGTCAAGAGCATGGAGATCTGTCAGAGAAAAATGGTGATACCAGTAAGCCCAAAAAAAAAAAAAAAAAAAAAAAAAGTGGAAAAATGCACATGCTACATAACTCTAAAACACTGCAACCACTTCTTTGTTTGGCAAAACACATATTTATATTTTATAAAACACCTAAAAAATAAAAAAGTGAAGCCACAGTAAAGGAATGGTAAACACTTACACTCTCGTCCCCTGCTGGCTCCACGGCCCTTGCGTGGAGCTCCACCTCGACGACGTGCTACATCTTTCTCTCCTCCTTTCTCCCTGTTCTCTTTGCCTTCCTCCCCGGTCTCTGCCTGGCTGGTCTCCTTCTGGCCTGACACCCCTTTCTTCTTCCCTACCATTTCCCAAGAATCCTTAGGAAGAAATAAAGACAGCAGTACACTGTTGGTCCTTTAAATCAATGTACTGCTGTACTCATTCACTTTGTACTGAGTCATCAAGACAGAAAAGTGAAGGTCAATTTAAGTGTACTTATAGACCACTGCCAACACAACAATGTACCCAGCCAAAATATGATCAAAACTAAAAGACATGTATTCATAAACAATCAGGTTGGATGTTGAGTGTTGCCTGGAGGTCAGTATGGCATTGCCTTGAGAAAATTGATTGAAGTGAGCCAAGTAGTTCTAAAACGTTTTTTTTCTGGTGATCTTATCATTTCTCACCATGTGGTCAAGTCTGTGTCTGACTACTTCTGAGTTTGATTCCAATTCTGAGTTTCTCAAAGATGCAGCAACTTAAAGTTATGTGGGACAGACGTGGAAGCAGTTAATTTAAGTTACAAAGTGAAAACAAAAACAAATTCTGTTCCTCTTGTCTGTAAATTCCCAGAAAGCCATATTGAACTATTTCATTTCAAAGTCTCTCAACTGAGCCTGTATCTTGACAATCCAAGTAGCTGACGACCCCTTATCAGGTCTGATTAATGTGCTGGCAAGACACTTTTCCACTCTTTCTGGCTTCAATTTCCTCCTATGTTCTACTAATTACATTTATATTAAAGCTTGTATGTAACTATGAGGTCTCATTTAGTTGGCCCTTGCTGCACTTGTGCCGCAAAACCAATTCATACATTGCAATTTTTAAGAACTGGTCATACATGAAATTATCAGTCGATTACTGTATTCAACTCTTGTTAAATAATTTCATTGATAAGGTGTGACAGTAATATATTTGTGAAAGGATTTGTTTTTCTCAACAGGTCAGTGAAAACAGGGGCATGCAGTAGTGACAAACTGACCAACAGGGGAAGTACAGAAAATGTGTTTAGAGTTTATATGCAGCTTTGTCTGAACTGTCTTGGTCCATGTTCATACTATGCTAAACCTTCATGGGAGCCCAACTCATACAGCGCAAACTGCTAGTCCAATATCATAGTTATCTAACCCAGTGTGGCACTGATTTCTCCAGAATCTGGCACCCACAGCGCTAAGCCCTCACACAAAGCCAATACTCACAGTGTCTGGGCTACCCTCCAGCAACACGTTAATGGCTCTGTTGACATCCCCGTTGCAATCGTGCAGCGCGATCATAGACTCATCCTGGTCCTTGCCTGTGATGTCAATCAGCTGGAAAAGGAGGAGTGGCATGAGGAGACAGAGGTGACCCCTGGCTGATACTCCTTGCATCTCGTACATAAAAAAGGCTCTTATGTAGACTTATGCAGAACATTTTTTTAAAAACAAACATACATCACAACACAGGGTTAGGTACAAAACAGCACGCCTGCTGCCAGCAGGGATTCAGCATCTTAGTCACTTCAGTAGCTTGAACACAAGGTTCAGTTTCCATAAAGACTGACATCATGCCTTCTGTCAATGTCTTTGAAATTATTGCACACTATCATCGAGTATGCAAAAGAAACTTTCTTATGAAAAGGTCCAGATGACCTGCATACAGAACTTTCTGACCTTGGATGCTATTTTAGGGTCTTTCTTAGATTAGATTTAACTTTATTGTCATTACACATGTACAAGTACAAGGCAACGAAATGCAGTTCATTAATCATTAATGTGGACAGATCACATATGATTTAATGCCAATGACATTGAAAAGAAATTTAAAGCTACATGGGTAGGATAAAAAAGTAATCTGGCCTGAATGCAGATATCAATTGTATGATAGAGTTGAGCTAGAGCAGTTTACTAGTTTGTCAAAAGCATGAAACTGCTGAGATTCACTTAATTACAGCAGCCAGTAATATCCAGGAAGGCACCTCAGATTTTTAACCTCTTAACACAAGCACAAAGGAAGAAAAGGACCACAAATGCTCTTTGCTTGGTCCCTTTCTCATAACTGAATGAGACATTGAGGATTGTGCCTTACAAAAATAAATAAATAAAATACTTCAAGGATTTTATCATCACTAATTAAGAAATTTTAAGGCTATTCATAGAATGCAAATTTCAATATAGTCCTTTCTTGAGACTCATATGGTTCAGACAATCCATCAACATCGCAGCCTTAATATAATGCAAAGAGCGCTGTGTCACTGATTTTCTGTGCTTGATAATAAACCAAATTTGCAAAGCATAATGAGTCACACATACACACCCAATGCAAAACACAACAGACGTAAGTACCCGTGTTAAAAAGTAAAGTAGTGCTACTTAACTATTTTCAAACGAGGAAGAACTACTACACAGGAAAGTAGGACAAAAGGATGTGCATCTGCTGACCTGTTTGACCTTCTCTTCAAAATCTGCATCATTGTGGTCTGAAATCATCTGCGCAAGTCGGATCTGCTCCGCAGTAGCCTGTTCCGAGAGGAGTGAAACATCCAATATTTGCAACACACGAACAGATGCAGAAGATTTACATTCTTGTAAAAAAACAAAAAAAAAAAACCAACAGAAAGGACAAACTCATATTTAGCCATTTATAAAATCTCTAGGTCTAGCTCTGAAGTAGTTATTAACTGTTGAAATTCAACAACTACTTTGGTTACAGTGTTACGTTATACTGGGAAAAGACTTTTCTTTGCTCTTCTGTCATGGTGGCGCACACAGATGCTGTGTCCACTTTAGGCTTACTTAACTAAATACTACTTGTGCTCTACAGTCTTTGTACTTGTGTTCTGTTTATATTGTATCTGTTCTTACTGTGACAATTTTGTTCCCCTGTACAAGTATTAGTATTGCATACATAAAATAAATTCTACTTTGAACCTTGAACTTATTAGATATTTAAAAACCTTGGCTATTAGAAGTCTTGTTAGACTGTACAATCACCACACACACACTACACTGTAACTATCAAACTTGCGTGATGTGACTGACTGAGTTGATCAGTGTAGTTCAGACTGAAGCTGTAATCCCTAATGCCTAAAATTAGGGATTCCCATCCCAATTGCCAAAACATGGTGTCAACAGTCCTGATTATCCTGTAGTGCATTCCTAACTTTAGTCTACTTGAAATTTATCAAAAGGATATGTAAAGGGACTTTGACTGGCAAAAAGTTATACTGAATAATACAGTCCCGAATGATGGAGTGTGTACTATGTAGCTTTGTAGCCAGAAACTTTGCATTTAACAAAACAAGTAACACTAAGTAATCCTTGATTGGCCTATATTAAACCCTGGTGCAAATCATTGTGCATCTAGTCAGTGTGACAGGCGGTGTGAGTGGGGATACCTGAGGCCTTTGCTTGTGCTGTGTCTGGCTCTGCGTCTGCCCCTGTGTCTGCTCCCAGCTGCCCCGGGCTCGGTTCCCGCCCATGGACGTCATCATTTACAGTATATACAAATAACAGTATTTACAAAGGAATAACACCTGAGGAGAAAAGGATGAGAGATGCATTACAGAGCTGTGACTATGACCTACTTATGTCATGTACATGTATAGTACACTTGAATACTACTTCCTCAAACTGACTTAGCTTATTGCCTAGTGGGAGGAAGCAAGCTGCGGTATCAAGAAGACACCATCAGCTTTGTTCCCAGAGACGCCTGGAAAACACTGACAAAGGGTGTTTTCAGCCCATTTCTTAGGCAATGTCTAAAACCAAAGCTAGCCGGGGGTTTGACCCGGGAAGCAAGAGTGCCACGGTGTACTGGGTGCTGCTGCACTAAAGGCTTCAAGTGCACAACGTTAGCCAACTTGTTTACATCTTCAGAACATTATGCAACGCTTTCTATATCAAAATAGCCATGGTGGTGTTCAGTTAACCTATATTGTGAAGCGACAGTATATGATCACAAAGCCCATGACAGATAGCGAGATCACTGTATTGAACATCAAATGAGAGAGACAAGATACAATCATACGTAAGACAGTCAACTACATCTCTGTTCGATAGCAAACTGTTAACCTTGCTATCGACAGCGACTCCTTAATCTTGCACACGTTACGTAAAACCCTGTTTGGACTAGCCCACAAACAAGCCTAAAGCCAGGGCCCGTCGAACATATCCAATTCCACTAGCCAGCCACATGGCCAAAATGCTAGGCAACTAGCTAATACTTGAGGGCAAAGCATCCAGCGTATAAAATCTCGGTGGGCTTCCGCTTCTCACGGCTTCACCTCATGGCGACAACGAGGCTAACTGGCTGGTTAGCCGCTCGCTAACCAGCTAACCAGAGTGCCGATAACTGGCTATATATGCAGCGCTGAGTTGTTAGCGTTAGCTGACTTAGCTTGATAACCAACAAGTTAACTAGCTAATCAGATACTAGCAAGCAGTAAAGCGTTCACGATCGACCAGACCAAAAACGCCCAATGCCACTCCGTTGTCCACTAGCTGTCTGCTAACGACGGTTAGCCATGTTAACTTAACGAACTAGCGTCGTTTCGCATAGCTAGGCAACATTAGCCAGTTAGCTATGCTAGCAAAGCAGCAGCTTCATAAACTGCACCACCACTCACAACCACTCATGCCCCAGTATAATCTGATGGCCGGGCTCTCGACATAGAAATCACCGAGGCTAAAAGATAGGCCTGCAGGCCCCTAAAATGAAAATAAATAACAGGCGATACTGACCAGAAACCCGGCTTAATATTAGACACTGCTACACAACCGACCGACAAGTGGTCTCGTTGTCGACCTTCTAGTCGGATTTAGGACAGGATATAATTCCTGAACTCTAAATTAATACTACTAAGTTGGGAAAATATAACGAACCGACTCGCTCACACAATAAGCGAGAGACTGAATTTACCTGTTTCTTTTCCACTCTGACACCACGGAGAGCTGCGTCACGTGGTTTGCAGAGCGCTTCGAGGAAACGGGACCCACAACATGTGATCACACACTGAAATAGTTTTATATTATCAACGTAGTTATGATATGTCATTAGTGAGGATGCATAACACAGATAATAAACTTTGGCAAACAGTGAGGAATGAACCGTGTGAGGGACTGCATTTATCTAATGAGAAACATATGTAACGTTATGACATTACAGTAAAAATGAGTGTTGGAGCCATGCACTTGGCAGTATGCACTCGTTGAAAAGATTCAGAAAGACTCAGGTCTCACATGTTACAGCAACACAAGACACAGGTTAAGAGGCAAGAAAACAGATGAAAAACGAATACAATAGATACAATAAAATACATGAAAGAAAGCGCAGAAATGACTATCAAAAGCTGTACATTATATACAGTACATAACAATACATTTATACAAAATAAATAATTGTGCAAATATGTCCAAATGTGCTACTCTGAAATCCTTATTGAGGTAGAGATTTGTTAAGGGTCCTACTGGTGTAAACACTGGTAGCCATGCTGTATGTACTACATAATATAAATATAGGTATATATATCTACATATATGTATATGTATGAATCATAAATACAATAAACATCAACATATATTAAAGTGCATAGGGGTGTTTAATATATGCAATATGTTATGTATGTACACTCACTAATAATGATACAATAATATGTAATACATGCATATATAATAGAAGTATTGTGATATAGTATATAACAAAATGCAACAAAATAGGTAATGTAAGTAATAGAAATAGTATATTTATATATAATATAGTGTTAAATATGTCAATGATACTTCTACTACTACTACCTCTATTATTAATATAATAATAATGTAATATATATATAATCCAGAACAAGGTGCAGATATATTGTTGTAAAGTGCTTGTGTCAATGCACAGCAGTTAGGCCAATTAAATAGGAAAAATAATTATGCAAAATTATCCTCAATGTTTGTATCTAATTTTGTACAAAAATAAATATACCAAATATACATAAAACAGATAATAGCTAGGTGGTTTGACCTGACTGGTGCTCTTCACACAGTTATTACGGTAATTTGGAGCGTCGCAAACCTGTCGCTGTCGCCCTCATTGCTTCTAGCTAGCACAAGCTAAACTGCGTACTTCAGGCAAGATGTCGCTGAACGTGAAGAGGAGTATCAGTGCGGTCGCTGCATAGTTTTTTTTTCTTCTAGAAACGTCCTTTCAAAGCTGCAACGAGATAAACAATTTCTCGTTTGTGCTGCAGTGGCCTTTCACCCCAAAATGGACAACCGGTTACTAAGCTAACGTAGCAACATAACGTTTCATTGCTAGCTAGCTAATCGACCTGCGGATAAACTACACACTGACAGATGACATGGCAGAGTCGTCGCCGTTATCAGGTGTTAATGTTGTTCTGGTTATGGCTTATGGAAGCTTGGTAAGTTACTGATTTGGTTGCTATCTGGCTCATGTGATGATGCTGAATTTAAAATCCTGCCTTGACACGTTTGGTTTTGTTTGTAGGTGTTTGTGCTGCTGTTTATCTTTGTCAAAAGGCAAATCATGCGTTTCGCGATGAGATCCCGCCGAGGACCCCATGCACCGATTGGCCACAATACACCTAAGGTAAAGTGGATCTCCTCTTTTATGAGCTTGGTTACCTCTTGTGTTGTCAAAGAACAGTTGAATGTGCAGAGCAGCTGTTGGTGCAAGAATTCATGTGTTTGTGTATTTTCTTCATGAATTAATTTACAGGGTTTGAGGGAGGAGATTGACTCCAGGCTGTCCAAGGTCCAGGAGATCCGTTTCGAACCTCGTCTCCTATCAGAAGAAGACGATAGGCTGAAGCAAGGATCACAGATTAGTCAGTCACGTTTTCAGCTCATCCTTTTGACACCTGAATCTCTTTGAAGTGCATATTGTGCTTTTTTTTGCACAATGTAACAAAAACCTGTTTGTATTTCAAAGGTTGCTACAACTACCTGTACAGAATGAAAGCAATGGATGCCATCCGTGACTCAGGTGAGAGATAAAATTTGATGCTCAAACGCATTGATTCTGCAGGTGCATGCATTATTCTTCTCATCATCACATCACAGACCTGAATCCATTATTCTCAAATTCACGTTAACTCTTATGAAGAGGCAGCAGTTCAAACAGCTGTTCATCTGTTAATCTGTAAAAAAATATGTGTTTTGTTAATTTCTTAGGTCTTCTCCTCTTATCTTTTGTTTTTGTAATTACATATTATCCACTATAAATTTACCAAATCATGTGTTTTGCAGTGACCCAGTTTCCCCCTTGGAAATGAGGTCAGTTTCAGTGAGGAAGTTTCATCTTTTCTAACCTTCACTTCTTGTCCCTTTCTGTTTGGACCTCAGGTATTCCTCTGCAGGAGATAAGCCGCAGTGCCAGTGCGTTTACTGGACGCAACTTCAGGAACTGGCTGTTGGAGTTGCGCAACTCCCATTCTCTGATCAAGAGCAGCCGCAGCGCGCTCATTGACCGTTTGCTTGAAGGCTACGACAGCGCTCGCCATGGGACTGGGGTGCGTACACGTGTTTTTGTGTGTGACTGATGGTTGAAGAAAAGAGAATAGAATATAATGGGTTTAACAGTTGTGTTGTAACAATCTACTGATCTGACTTTAACTCTTTGTTCAGGTGTTTGGGGAAGCCGAGTTTCTTGAATACCAGCAAGCTCTCAGCGAACTAGCTGATGTGTAAGTGCTGTGATACTGGTCCAGACTTAAAATTCTTGTGACATTGTTGGAACAAGTGTTCCAGCCTGCATTGCTCACACCGACAGGGCAAGGCGTAGTGAATGCTACAGTTTAGCATACTACTAGAAATCAAGTGATGAAAAAACGATGTCCACATTTTGAGCAATTCATTTAACACAGACATTTTTAACAGACATTGATGATTTTCCAACAAAAAGGATAATTGGCAGAGTCTATTTTACTAATTTTAAAAGTACATGTAAATGTACCTTATGATATGTAATGGTATATTTATATAAAATAATATCTGTATTGTAAAATACATTCTTTGATAAGAAATCAAATATGCTGGTGAAATTCTGAAAGTAGTTGCCACTGGGACTGATATGATGTAAAAAGTAAACTTCATGCTGTAGTGTGGCCCCTATCCTTTAAGAGCATACATTAATGCATTATAAGCACAATCACACATTATAAAGGGTAGATCTGCAGTTGTATTCCTACAGATGCACCTACTTGCACTAATCCTGTGTTTTGAGCTGTTATTACTGTTACTGCTGCTATTTCATTACTGATATCCATGAATATTATTACGTATACTAAAATTAATAATATATTTGTGCTATGCCATCCATTTTACATTAGTAAACCCCCCTTGTCTCTGCCTCTCCTTCCTCTCGCCTTCCTCAGGGTGAAGGCCTATTCCAGCACCACCAGCCTGGACCAGCATCACCAGTCCGCAGCCAAGGACCTGACAGGCTCTCCTGTCCGGGGCACTCCCTCCACCATCCAGGTCACCTACCTGCCCTCGACTGGCCAGCGCAGCAAGAGGCCCAAACACTTTCTGGAGCTCAAAAGTTTCAAAGACAACTACAACACACTGGAGAGCACCCTGTGAGAGACTGCTGCTACGGACTGACTGTCAGAAAATGTTTGTATGGTGTGTGAGCATGTGTGCACAACAGTTACAGTCTACTGGGAAACAAGAAGTTGTACCATGCTGTAGCTTTGTTTTCAAGTTGAGCTTTAAAATTGACCCACAAATTTAGGTTTGGAAAACTTGAGTTCAAATAGGGCAATGTCAGTCGTGAGCATTTCCATACACAATATTTTTCAAGTATTTTAAAAGAATTATGTAGAAATGTCTCATTTTATAACAGTTGTTTAAATCTTGCAGTTACAAGATTTTTCTCATTATGGTGAAGCCCCTATGTGCACGTGTTACACCAAGGCCTTTGTTCTTATTTTGGACCCAATGAGCGTGTTCAGAGGACAAATATGATTGTAGACCAACCCGGCAAGGTTTTCATTATCATTTTTGTATAAACAGCAAAGCTAACGGCAAATCACCTGGATTAATTTTTATTTTCTCTCAAAAGTCCAAATGTAAATATGAGTGTACCTTTTTATTTACTGTGTATTTGTACAGATGTACAATATTTATATGAACAATGATAACTTATTTCATTGATATTGTTTGATTTGTATTTATGTGAGGTTGTACACTTTTGTGGTTTGAGATAAATGCCTTACAACCCACTTCTTCATATTCAGTGTCTTTAATATCTCCACTAGGTGGCAGTACAAGGTTATAGAGTAAAGATACAATAACAGATGCTAAAAGTTACAACACATGAGTCAGATAAACCAGATATTACATTATATTTGACAAAGTCTACAATAAAAGGACACAGACTGAACTTCAATGAATCTATCTACAATGTTCACAGTGAATCGTTACTCAGTTTATAAAAATGTTCATCCTGGATTGCAACAGAAAGTATTATACAGAAAAAAACAGCAAAGTCCATACAAACAATGCATAATTATCTAAGTAAGCAAGTTTATCAGTTAAATCAGAGTTATTATTTTAAATATGTAACCTTTTAGCACAAAACAGGATATATAATAAGGGTGTTGAGGCAGCGTATGAGAATTAAAATGTTTACATCAACTAGCCTCTATCTCTACAAGTAGCCTCTAATATAGATTTTCCAGCATAACGAAAAGCAGGTCAATATATATATATAAAATAGCATTATCACTCTTATTATAGTTGACCCACTCTAGTGTCAGAGAAATATATTTAAGTTAAACATAAATCATATTTCAATGTTGACATAACCAACTGCATGCCTGCCATTGGCAATGTGGTGCAAAGCACTGAGGAATCTGACCCTGAACGCTGCTGCTTAGGATTGTGATCGAGTAGGCTGTAGTATGAAGAAGTGCTGAAAACACTCATTTGTCAATGTGGATGTTTACAATAATAATAGTTTTTAATCTTGACCCACCTTTTACACTGACCTGTTGAAACAGCTTATTTAAGATTCTGCATGGGAAAGAAGTGGAGGTGGGAAACTTTACAACACAGAACTTTACTGAACTCTTTCCTACTGCCACTGCATCTTGAAGACTTGCTGACAAAGTATGTGACGCACAGATTTGTGTCTATGTATATTTAAGAAGTTCAGTTAAATTTAGGATTCTTCCTACCATTGGATCCAACTTTGAATAACCCTTTACTTTTTAAGATTCTGTTTGACACTGAGAAAGCCAGTAAAGGTATACAGAACAGCCTCAAAACTAACTATGAGGTACTAACGAAAGACCAATGTGCTTTGTCACCATGAGGTCTGTTAAGCCAGCCTTTTTTAAACACTGCAGACCTACGTTTTATATACTGGTAGGTGGTTAAATATATATTTACACTGTATTTTACATCTGGTCATTCTTTTGGTTGACACTCCATTCAGGACTTGATCTCAATGACTTTGATGAATGGGAGGGCCTTGTTGGTCGGTGTCGTCGGTGTGAGTGGTTTACTGTACAGAGGGGGAAATTGAAAAACGTCATGTCATGGCGAATGTCATGGAGGTTTACTTGAATATTTGACTGTAGCATGACTTGTAGTCAGCCGTCCTCTCAGTTGGATGAAGTCAGCATCTTACTGTGAATAACAAAATGAGCAGGAATGGAAATTGGGAAGTGATTGCTCACCTGTAAACAACCTCTGGCTTGTTCTCAGTGGACGTCAGGGGCGGCGGGTCCTTGCCTGCCAGGAAGTACTCCATGTGGTCATGCATTTCTCTGTTCTGCAGACAGAAAGGGGTTAAAGACATTACATTGTCTGTCCTTGTGTGTTTTACATGCAAGACAACTTTTTAGCTTTCAGTTGATTGGAGTGTGGTGCTTTTAGCTTTAGCACAGAAAAGACAACTAAAAATACATATAATGTACTATATAAAAATGTCAGAAGAAAATTCAGTCATAGCAGTAATAAATCAGGATCAAGCCTTTAGTGGATTCATTCAGATTCTAACTGCAGTTATATGAGGCTCCTGACCTCAGCTTCCAGGAAAGCCACCTTCTCCTCCAAATCCCTGATGACTCGATCTCTCTCTTGGATCACCGTCCGGGAGTTCTGCAGCTGTATTATTGACAAAACAAACAAACACAAACAAACAATGTGAGATGCTCAGGAGAAACACAGCTCACTTTTCCGACAGGAGCAGATGCACCATCACTTATTCATGACAAGTGAGTTTTGTTTCACCACACGTTTCCTCTTGGCTCCACTCCCTCAAAATCAATTACTCTTTATGTGTCCACCTCCTCAAAATCTAATTTCCTCATTAATGGCTTCCTGTGCCTTTGTGGGCGCTGGAGAGCTCATTTGCATTGTGCGTGTGTGTGCGTGTGTGTGTGTGTGTGCACAACCTTGCACTACCAATCAACCTGCTTGTGCTTATGTGCATAAATACCTGTTCGATCATGTGGCGGACTTTCCTTTGCTGACTCTTTAACATGTCGTCAAGGTGATGAATCTTTTCCTTCAGGACGGCCACCTCCTTCTCCAGCTCTGCACACCTGCAAACACACAAATATAGGAAAACTAATAGCAATTTGATGCATATTAAGTATAGAGCCATACACTAAGAAATTTACAGGAGAAGTTATTTTGTAATTTTGATTAGAGGAGGTTATTTGTATGATTTGAATTTTACATCCTGTGAAGCAAGTTGTCAATTAAATAATCAAACTAACAAATTCATATTTAGGGATATATTCTCATATTAGAGGATATAAAAGTTGATGAACTAACCTATATTTGCAGGGCAACTAATAAAAGTAATAGTGAAACAAATAACATTATTGGGTTTATTGAGATGACTTGGCTTGTTAAAAACAAAAAAACTACTTCTTATTCACACCACTGATTGTACTTTGGCTCATCATTTTGTTTCTCATCTCACCTCTCCTTCTTCTCCACCCCTTTCTCCCTGTTTGCTTTAAGCTGCAGCAGCTCTGCCTCCTCTGCCGCCATCTTGTCTTTGAGGATGCCGCTCTCGATCTCCATGCTTCCCAGCAGCCTCTGCAGCTCCTCCACCTGCTGACCCCTCTCCTCCGACTGCTTCTCCGCCTTCTGCAGCTGCTCAGACTGCTCAGCCAGACGAACGCAATACTCATTTGACTTGGCCTGTGAGGAGAGCCACAGAGCAAGAACTAAGTACTAAGTAAGAAGTGATGTGTACACTATTAAAGGCTCTGTGCACCGAAACAGGTGTTTTCAAAAACTCAGGTGGAAGTTGTTTGGGGCTATGCTGGGATTTATGTGATATGACGTTGTTCCAGGTCCAAGTGCAATTTGAACACGCCCACATCATGCTCTCATCAGGCAACATAAGTGAAAACACCAGTGTAGGTGACTATTGATGCGCAGGGGCTTTAAAAGATGAGTTAGGTTTATTATAACTTGGCTCTTAATTGAATAGTTTTGGCCATTTTTTTTCTATTGGTTATAATAACATTGAACACACTTGCTAGTTGCTGAGATCTCAGAATGCAGCGTTATCGCTTCAACAAAATCAGATAGGGCAAGAGACAACGTTTTAAAACAAGCCGACAGTTTAGCCACTTTATTTGGAAGTAAAACCGAAAGTGAGTGCTCCAAATGTCCAAATTACTTAATCTTGTCTGAATCACTGAATCTATTTGCTGATGACATGCAACTAAGATGAATAAAATGACTGAAAACAAGTTAGGATTCAAACTATGCAAATGGTTCTACGTGTCTGCCTATTGTATCAATATAACTGTGTTGGTGCTACTAACACAATAAAGAGGGTTTAAGTACAAGGCCATAGGGATAGTACATGGCAGATCAGCCTATGGTAAAATGTTAGTCTGTGTGCAGTGTCCCCACATGACCTGACAGATGAATGCACTGTAGAGCAAAGACCCAAACAGTGGAGGATCACAGGATGAGGGATGAAATCCAAAGATAAGACTGACAGATAATGAGGATGATTAAAGGAACAAGAGAGCAGCAGAGGAGTGAGTCATAGGTGCAGACAGGAAATCGTGTCATGTTACTCATCTAGTGAGACAGACCTGCAGTATCTCCCTCTCCTCCTGATGCCTCTTCTCCATTTCCTTCAGCTGTGCATACAGACGCTTGGTGGCCTCCCTGAGCCTCACGCTCTCCTCCTGATTATCCCCAACCTGAGCGTGCAGGCAGACAGAAAGTGACATGCTCAATTAGGCTTAATCTGGCAAACTACTTGAACCTCAGGGCAAGGCAGGAGCTAACAAACAGATAAAAGAGGCTGCTGATAGGCCATTTGCTACGTTTGCTATGTTTAAAAGGTTGTTTGGGCTAGCCTGCATTTAGACAAGAAGCAGGACGTCTGTTATATAGTGCAGAGATAATTTTTATCTTGGGGCTGTCCTTTAGGTGGACAAAATACTTTGTATTGCTATATAATCTGACAAAATTAAGGTAAATTGACCCTGGGTTACCTACATACCACACACACAGGTTACTAGATATGGATAGCCACAATACCTCCCTGCTCTGACACTACTTCCTTGGTAGATAATGGTGTTGTGTTACAGGAGATGTTATGATGTGCTGAGTCTAGAATAATGCATGGGAAATACAATATTGTGTGTGTGGGGGCAGTGTGTTCGTGTGTGCGCTATTAGTCTGAATGTAAGTGAGCCCTTGCGCTGTGTGTGGTAAGCTTTGTTATCAGCTTCAGAGAGCCTGGCACCATTTTACATTACCAAAGTGTGAGTGCGAAACAGCTGGAATGGTATGTCTGTCATTTAAATACAAATTTAAATGCATTCAAACTACTTTCAGCTGAAATTGGCTTCTGCCTTTTCCCATGGTTCATTCAATTCAATTTTATTTATATCGTGCCAATTCATAACAGCATTATCTCATCTTACTTTTCCTATAGAGCAGGTCTAGATCGTACTCTTTATAATTTAGTTAAATGCTAAATAATTCATATTAAACTGATGAATAATCTGATCATAAAAGCCACAGCAAACACTCCTCCGAAGAGAGAAGGCTGAATTGTCGTTAGCTTACATGAGCGTCTGACTCGATGACAACAGTGTTGCCATTGGTGACAGCTGGTTGGCTGCTGGCCACGTTGACTCTGAAGCCATTGACTGGATACTGAAGAAGAGAGCAGTGTCTGGTTAGTGGAGTTAGTGCTTTATTTCTCCTTTTACTCGTAAAATGTACAAATACTAGAATGGCCGAGAGAGATCACTGCACAGCAACTTACGAAAACACAAGCAGATGAAGGAAAGGATCTTCATCCCTTTGACAACACACACATTGAGAAACACTTCAAGTTCTGCACAGCTGCATTTGTAATGCATTGTGTTCTTGTTTAAGCCAAAAACCTGTAACATGTCTACAACTGGTTAAAAGTTTTGCTGCATGATTACTATCTACGACTCCAGATTATCGTGGTGCTGGCTTTGTTACACTGCCTTCCTGTTAAATATATTTTTTTGAGTGTTACTGATGCTTCCTTGCCCTGATTTGCTCTTATTCTTTAACCGTTTTTGCATGTATTTGATTTAAATCCTTTTTGTAACTATGAAGCATTTTGTAACCCTGGTTTTAAAAAGTGTTGTATAAATAAAGTTTTACTTACTTACTTCCGACAACAGAATGAAAGTTACACCACAATAAGAATTTCCAGGGGGCACTAAAACTGATGAACAAGATAGTAATCAATTAAAGGCTACTGGTAGGTAATAATATGGGAATCACAAAATCAGAATGTTAGAACTTGCCTCTGTATTTGCAGCGTGTGTCTTTATGCCATATATGTGTCATATTGGTCTTTCTAAATGTGATGTATGTTTTGTCAAAGTGGTGGAGATATTTTCCTGATTTGCTTATGTTTTGTGTATATTTTGCTCATGTTTTCTTAAGTTGTTGTGTGTTCAGCTCTCTCAGCTTAAAAAAAATCCCCAAAGCCCAAGGCAACTTCTTCAAATTGCTTGTCTGACCAACAGTCCACAACCTAAATATTTTACATTTACAGTCACATATACAAGAGAAAAGCAGAAAATCCTCACATTGGAGAAGCTTGAACCAGCAAATGTTTGGCATTTTTGCAAAGAAACTGAAAAGATAAATCAAGAATCATAATTGCTGTCAATGAATTTTCTGTTGATTGACCAAACAATTATTTGTCTAATTGTTTCAGCACTACATTCAGAAAATCATCTTTAACTTTGACGCCGAGGGGTGTGTACCTTGTAGTTGTTACTGTTCTGCCTGGCTGCCATCTGCTCTCTCAGAGACTTCAGACAGTACCTCACCTATCAACAAAAACACATTATGCATTAAAAAACATGTGTGCTGTGCAGAAACACTACTGTGGATCACCTTTTTCAACCCAGCCACTTCACATTATTAAGAAACACACACGCTCTCTAGCTCTCCACTAGCAGTTGAATGTTGACTCATTGTCTAAATGCGGCTGTAGAAAGTGTTGCTCAACTCCGTCTGTCGCACACTGACCTCTTGAATCTGCGACACCTCGTCCGTCAGCATCCTGACACTCTCTGGAGGAGATTGAAGGTAAACCTGGATAACAAAACGGTGGGAGTGTGTTAGATGATACAGGTGAGCACACAAATACCTCAGATAGGCACGAAGGGTGGAGTGGCTCGTACAGGCATACAACTATACAAACAAACATAGTTACACCAAAACAAGCTCACATACCTTAATGACTTCAATTTTTTCTTCTGTGGGAGTGATGAGCTCAAGTACTTCTTCCTGCTCCTGTGGTTTATGTGGCAGCACTACTGCTATGCTGCTCTCCTACATTCAATCAAAAAAAAAGTTTAGTAAATGTCCCATTCTATGTTTGTTTCTTTCATCCAGTAAACAACATGGCAAAACAGGTTTTCTCTTTGATTTTGTACCTTGCTGCCGTGCCGCTCCGAGGTGCAGCCTGACTGATCCTGATCTTGTAGAGTTAGTCTAAGCCGCCTGCATCGGACCTGAAATGAAAGATGAGAGCACAAGAGGAACTAGATGACTAAATGGAGCTGTGGGGATTATGAGAAAAACAACCAATGAAGAGAAAGGAGAGGGGCTTAAAATGAAAGTCATCTCTGAGAAAGAGGGTGGAGCAGGGAAAGAAAAGGGTACTTTTTGCCATAAAACTTCCCCATACTGAAGTTCCTACGTGGATGCCACACAGTTAGACTGTAAAACCTAGCAACCGACACTGAGGAGACATTTCCATTGCACCCTCGGGGCAAAGTCTCTCCACGCTATTCACTGGACAAAATGAAACCAGTCCAGTCCAATAGGGGCCAAAAATACCAACACTCAAAACATCCGTGACTGCTGAGTCACTCCCAACTCAACTTTGTCGCCTAAGCAACAAAAACAGATAATGTGAGAATTGTCTCTCATGCATCTTTGACAACCTCACTTTAAAATAGTTTAGAAAATATTTAGGTCAACACCACAGAAATAAACACAGATGGACTGACTTTCTTTTGGCCCACAGGATTGGGTGTTTATTCTATTCTATTGTATTATACTCTATTCAAAAGGCTTGTGTACTATTCTTTTCTGTAAGTATGTGTATTCTATTCTGTTCCTCTCTATTCTATTCTGTAGGTGTGTCTATTTTATTCCATTCTGTTCTATTCTATTCTGTACACATGTGCATTCTACTCTTTTCTGTAGGTTTGTGCATTCTATTCTGTTCAGTGGGTATGTGTATTATATTGGTATGTGCACTATATTCTATTTTATGCTATTCTATTCTATTTCTATTCTATTCTATTCTCTAGGTACATTATGTGCATTCTATTCTATTGGTATAGTATGTCCATTCTATTTTATTCTATTATTTTCTGTAGGTGCGTGTGTTCTATTCTGTTCTATTCAATGTTGTTTTGTGTTTATATTTTTTCCCCAGTAGACTTTGATGCTGTTTCACCAGCCTTAACTTTAATATCAGAAGTTATTTCTTCCAGATCCACTATGATGACTCATTCATGGCTTGTCATTTTGTAAAGTTGCCCTTTAAGTGTGCCCTTTGTTTGGATCCTCCTTTTTTTAAATTGTAAAATACATTTCTACAATTTTAAAACAAACTCTCTTGAACTTTGAGACAAAGACTGCAGTTATTCACACTTTATGTTACAAACAATTAATTTAATAGATAGTGAATAATGATATAATAATAATATATTAATAATTAGACGGTGGAATAGGAAGGTAAAAAATGTCTGGGCATTTAAAAAAAATGAGATGACAGTGGAAAAAGCTCAAATTCTCTTAAACTCAGCTGACTAGATATTTTTACTAGATATTTTTTTACATAACAAAGTACAACCTTCTATACATAATCCTATACCCATTTAAGTAAGTGGCGGTATGGCCCCACACAAATTGTGTTGCTTTTTCTGTGAATGTGCAAAGAAAACAAACCATTTTGCCCTTTGACAAATCAGGTGGAGGATAAAACTCCAGGTACAAGTGAGTTACATAACACAGTTGATTTTTATCTTATCACAAGCTAAATTATACATAATCCTCTAAGCCTCTACGTGGTGTTATGTGTTCGTATATATACATGCACGTGTGTGCTCACACACGTATGTCTGTGTATTTTTAATAGCTGTTGTATGCAGTGTGCCTCCACCCTACAGTACATGAGGTGAAGACTGAATTGATATTATCAGTAATTATTCGGGGCGGATGCCTCTGAAAACTCTTTATGGTGCAGCTGTGAGTGCTATCATCAGTGGCCTTAATTAAACTTTGTGTGGGTGTGAGCTACAGAGAATAGCAATCAGACCAAAAGCCAAGCTGTATAAATGGCACATAATTTAATAGCCAAAAAAAAAAAAAAAAAAAAAAAAAACATGAACAAAATGTCCTGTAGTTGTTTGGACTGTAATTATCGTAAAAACTTCGTTGATTTTGTTTGTTAGTCTTAGTCTAGAATTAGATGGGAATGAGAGGGAATCCTCAGTGACACACCCAAACTATTATTATGATAACTTGACTGAGCCAAAATATAGTAAGTCTAAGTGATGATGTTGCATGTTGTTTTTCTTCTATAGAATATAGCTTTGGTAGGGTGTTTACAGTTAATGCTTACTGGTGGAAGCTGAAACTTCACTCATTAAAAATGTGTTTTCCAGGACTGGCTTTTTATTTTCAGTCAGAGAGGTATTTTTACAAGTTTCACAGGCAGGTGGTACTCTTGCAAGGTACATAAAATATAAGAGAAACAGATGTTGCTCCCCTGTCTCAAATAACGTCAGGAATCTTCTTTGTCTTATTAATTTCACCTGCATAATATTTCACATTCACACCCTTTAAGTACTTGCTCTATAACATCACATGTCACATTAATGTCACATTGTTTGGTCACCCAATAAACATTTTGTCTGTGATGTTGTTCACATGTGTACCCAGTGTACACTTAATAAAGCCATTTTACACACTCTTAATTGCTCCCTGAACACTCCCTTGAACAACACCTGTGGTTACAGTGTAGGAATGATAAAGAAGCACTGACTCTACATACCACAGTCTGTTGTCACCTTTACGTGTGAAGACAATGTTGCAATTACAACTTCAGGTCGCATACCGCATGTGAACCTGTGAACCAATCCTTTCCTGGGAAAACCCCTTTATTGTATCTGCCTTCCAAGTAACACCATGGCAGTGCAGTCGCTGACACACATCAAGTGCCAGTCATCAGGCCAAATCAAATTGAGAAAGGAACTCATCAGCTGGCTGAATGTTACCGCTCTATGTGACAACTTGGCTCAATAGCAACACCCTGCACAGAAGATGGGAATTTATAACTGCAGTCTGTTGCTCTTTTCATGATATTAGGCAATTAACAATCATGTGATGCCTGGCACCAGCAAATTATGATGAATCTTGAAACATGTGCAGAATGGTAAAAATATTGTTTTAATCATCTCAGTTCAATATAAGCAAAAACTTCCTATTAAATGTCAAGAAAATTACTAAAATAGATACATGCAGATAAAACATATGTTTTTCTTTGTGTGTGTGTGTGTGTGTGTGCGTGCGCATGCCACTGTGATACACAAATAAACCTGCATATGAATGGGTGGAAACTGTTTATGCTTTTAGAGAGAGAGAGTGTGTGTGTGTGTGTGTGTGTGTGTGTGTGTGTGTGTGTGTGTGTGTGTGTGTGAACATGCATAGCCAAGGGCTCCTTCAAACTTCGCTACATTTTAGTTTCAATCTGTTATTTTTTTCGGGTTTATTGCTGAAACATCATGAAATGATGTCTGATAGGATTTGTTTTAAAGGGCTAAGCCAAAATTGTTCAAATAGACTGCATTAGAAGATTTTGACTATGGCAACGGCTGCAAATGGCAGATGCTGCGGCCTGTAGCTCCTTCAAACTCTGCTAGTTAAATTTTTGTTTTTTCATGTTTTTTCCCCCGGCTTGCAGAAACACTTATGACAGAAATACATCATCGTCATCATCGGAAAAGGAAACCGGGGTTTGGATTAAAGAGCAGCGGACCTTGAGAGAGATCAACCGGACCAGGCACAACAGAGGGTGCTGTGATCGCCCCAGGAGGAGAGGAAGAGCCGGGATAGGAGCCATGCTGGCCCAGCTTGGACTTACAGCTGCTCATGGCTAATGTCTGGCCTGGACGAAATGGGACTCAGTCTGGCCAACCAATGGGAAATCAGAGACTGTTGTGCCCACATCCTGCTCCATATAACACTCGATGGGCAGACTGTGTTCCGAGCTGAAGGAGCGCAAGACTCCAGCTGGATGAAAGGAGGAGGACTCTGTTTACACTGATGATACTTGGTGCTCAAAACAGCATGTCACAGGTGGGTAACACATTTGGTTATGTACGTCAGCAACCAGTTCTCTGCTTTGCAAGTCAAACACAGGCTAAATGTTTTAGCTTGAATGGCAGTTCGTTGGGTGTAATTGCTACATTTGAAAACCATCAGAGCTGAGGCAGTGACAGGCAGGCCAACATTTCACTCTGTGATCTCAGTGAGGGACCGCTTGAGGGCTTCTCTCGAGAAGAGATACACAGAGGATTGTGGGACAGACACGCCCTGGGAGGTGCTTACTGTACACAGAAACACAATGTTCTGCCCCTAAACACATGCAATTCTTCTGTGTGTCTTTGGAAGCCAAAGACATGTTTATATTTCAGGCATGTAGGTTACAAATAATAATCTGCTTATTCATAAAACTAAATTGTAAGTAAATTACAGGCAAGTGTCTGCAAATGAATCCTTGACAGTGCCCCAGCTTATGCCAAGTTCAAGTTTCTTTTGTGCTGTACTGAATGCCTATGAAGCGTTTCCTCTTTCCTTGGAAAAATCCTGTGTTGTATTTTATGTGTGTAAAAACAGCAACAGCAGCATTTTTGGAATAAACTAAAGAAATATGGGAAACTGCAGACCACAATGTTGCCCTTATAAGATCATATTGTTGTGGTGCAGGCACTGAATGCTGAACACCAAAGCAATCTCTGCTTATTATCAAATGTGTCACCAAATTTCAGAGAAACAAGAGTCTTATTGATGCCTCAAAATCCTTGATTGCTCACGTTGCAGTCGACAAATATTGCAGAGGTCAACAGCAGAGCGCCATGAAAACAGTCCCAACCAATGATTATGGATGAAAGAGAGGTTGATTAGGAACCACTCATACAAAAGATGCTTATTAGGTATCATTACAGGCCAAATAGCCTGTACATGTGATCATGTTCCAAGGTGAAATTAAACATGAAATCACTTCGTACTTTTGCGGTCCTCGCCTGTCCAATTAACATATGAGCAACTGTTAACTGTTGTCAAGTTCCGACGTAACAGCTCTTACATTCATGTATTGACAAGAAAAACACAACAGACTTATGGTTATGAGGGTGTTTTTCTAAGTAAACAGGTTATACCATATTTTTTCTCTGCTGCAGAAACATGTGCAAACTCACACTTCTAATGTACGTAATGTGATCAGCCCTTTTATCTGCTCTGTGCATTTACAGTGCAATAAATATCTACCTCCAGTGTTGAGGCAAAGAGGGAGAAATGTCTGAGTGCTGCTCCACTAGGCTTGTCTGTGCAGCTAAGGGAAAGCTTAATTTCCATTTATATGTCCTTTCCCATCTAGGAGGAGTAACCTCAGATTCACTTAGAAAACACAGAGAAAACAAAGGCTAGGTTTTCGCTGGGTTTTCTATATCTTTTATATGACATGAGTTTCATGTTTACATATAAACTCAGGGAGGGAGAGTCTGTTTTCTGTCTCTAGTGTCCTGCTTTTGTCATGTCAGATAACGGGGCAGGAGGACAAAACAGTGCTATAGCTTATTTACACATTTTTACTCCTCTCTACCTCCTATTTACTGGTTCTGAGGTGGGGGTACAAATCAATAATGTACATAGTAATGTACAGTAAGGCTGCAACTGACTATTTTCAGTGTCAATTTATCTGCCGATTGTTTTCTTGATTAACTGAGTAATGGTTTCATCTATAAATTGCCATAAATGGAGAGAAATACCCATAATCATTTCCTAAAAGCAAAAGTCTTCAAATGTTTTTTCTGACCAACAGTCCAAAATCCAGAGATGTTCAGTTTACTGCCACATAAGACAAACAAAAGCAGCAAATCCTCATGATTGACAGGCTGGAACTAGGCAATGTTTGGCATTTTGCTTGAGAAATGACTTCAACGATTAATCTAATTCTCAAAATAACTACATTCTCTATTGACTGACTCAATTAATCGATTAATTGTTTCAGCTCTGAAGTACAGGGATTGAAAACTGAGTTGAGTAGAAGCGTAATAAAAGAATAGGGTAGCACAGACTAGAGTACATAAGAATAATGTGGTTTAAAGCAGAGCAGAGACTTGAATAGTGTAACAGAGTAGACTGAAGTAGAGTTCAGCAGAGGAGATAATATCTTATTATCTTCGACAGTCAGGTATTCAGGAGAAAAAAAACAACACTGCAGATCAGATCACCCATACTGGATTAGACCTGTAGCTGATATGAAAAAAATCAATTAAACATCTGAATCATGTTTACTGATTTGGAGGTGATGTCACTGTTTCACCTCACTATCCAGGCTACAAGAGCATCCTCATACTGTCAGTGACCTCCCACAATCAATACAGGACCATCCAATCCCAGTTATCAAGCTACAAACTCCTCCATGACTGCTGTTTACTGATTTGGAAATGATATCATTGCTGTACTCAGCTGTACAGGCTGACTGTTACTGAAGAACAACAATGAATAAAGGGTCAACCAGAGCTATAAATCTATGTACTCTTCTACTGAAGATTTTGTGTATATTCACAGATAGTAGATCACTATTTGCACCAACACCAGTATCTAAATTCCCATTCCAAGTGGCAACAGAGATCACAGCAAAGTGTGAAATCCATCCATCTCTGAGTGCAGTCAAAACGAAGCAACACGGCTACACACGCTATGAATGATAAGAAAAGTCATGAAACACTGGTAACTTGTTGATATCAGCAAATCCTGCTCCAAACCATCACACGTCACACGTTAATTATAAACTCTTCCCTTCTGATGAATGCCAACAGTATGTGTAACCAATACAACAAAAACTGAGTCACCTTTTCATAGCACAAGAAGTAACTGATAAATGGGAGGCTGACTCTAAAAAGTTTTAAAGTTGTTTTTTATCTGACAAGCTCAGTGGCAATGTTTGCATTCAGGTGGTCTGTGCCAAATAAAATATAATGAAGATAAACTCACACAAAATGATGTTTGTCTTTAGTGTGTTGCCAAGAAAGGGCAATAGTAAATGAATGTCTCTTTTTGAATATAATATTTTTAAGTATCTGTTTTCTGACTGGTTTAATCTGTGTGTGGGAAACGAGCTCTTTATTTTAAGTATGACAAGTTCACAAGGAAAATCTATTCCAATGAATCATATAACCAAACACTTGACTGTAAATCATAAAGCAGATAGAAACTACAACCGCAAGTACCATCATGCACTTCACACCCAAATGCAAAGCCTTTACTTTATCTCACATAGGATCTCTCTGATATCTACCTGGGCAGACGAGGCTGTCCGGGACTCTTCCCGAAGATGTTCAGGCAGCTGTGATACAGACCGTCTGTGTGTGTGTGACTAAGTGCGTGGGAAGACACGGTTGTCTTGCCTTACATGGCTGGGTGAGGCTCCACCAGCTGCCCAGCCCTTTTCCCTCCAGATTGTTCTCCAGTTAGAGAGCTAGAGTGCCAGTCCAAGGAGGCATGTAGTTGTTAGCCTCCCCTGCAGGACTGCAATGCCAAATGCACAATGGAAAGAACTGGAAGGAACATTTCTCTGATTAGATTATACACAGTCCTAAACAAAGAAGTTTGATGATGATGAATCTAAACTGCATAACAGTTTGAAAGCCATGTATTATCTTTATAGTTTGATAATTAGACTGATTTGGCATTTTTTTCACATTTTATTTGAATTGCTAAAAAAAATGAAAGATCTGGGCAACAATTCAGAGGTCAGAGGCTATTATCTTCATCACACAGTCACAATCATTCAGAGTAAATTAGTGACTAAGTTAAACCAGCCTAAATGTTTGCAAATATACACTAACATATAACTTACTTGGGACAATAAGTGACCAATAGATACAACTGTGGAATGAAGAAGGCTTCATTTATCTGCCACATAGTGACAGTGATAGGTAGCAGCACTCTGAGGAATGTGTGGTGTGAGTTATATAAGAGAGATTAATGAAGCGTCTTTATATAACAGTCACTGGCACAGTGAGTGTGTGCAGTGTAAACTGTGCAAACAAGGGTCAGATGCCACAGTCCAAATATGTTCATGTTTGTGTGTGTCCATGAGTCTCAGACCATCTGAAATGTAATACGTAACGTAAAACGTTAAACTTAATACATTAAACTTCCATCACTGAAATGATCTTATATCTACTAATCTTTTTCCGATAAATTATTCTTTGTTTTATCTAGAGTTGCAACAATCAGTCGACTAATCGAATAGCCAATCAACAGAAAATTATTCAGCAAATATTATGATAATTGATTAATTGATTTGTATAATTGTTTTAAGAAAAAATATCAAAATTCTCAGGTTCCAGTTTCTGAAATGTGTAAATTTCATGGTTTCCTTAGTATTTTATGATAGTAAACTGAATATCTTCGTGTTTTGGACTGTTGGTCAGACAAAACAAGGTATTTGAAGACATCACTTTGGGCTTCAGGAAATTGCAATGGGCAGATTAATTAAGAAAATAATCATCAGTTGCATCCCTTGTTTTATCTAAAGATGAAAGAAAAATGCCCATCATTACTGCACAGAGCTCAAGGGGACATTTGTCAGACCAACAGTCCAAAAACCAAAGATATTCGATTTATAATCATATAAAACAGATAAAGGCCATTTGAGAAGTTGGAACCACTGAATATTTGACATCTATAAATGACTTAAACACCTACTTGATTATCAAAATTGTTGTTAAATTCTGTCAATTGACTAATAGTTTTATTACTAGTGCACCTTACATTTTTGTGTTTTTCGTGTTTCCTTATCTTTTACACAAAGAGCAAACTTCCAATTTGTGCAGGTGTGTACTAAACACCCTGTTATTTATCAAGCTATTTGTATATATGTATAGTTGCTTATCCTTTTGTTGACATGTGAGCAGGGCAAACATGCCATTTAACAATGTCGGTGTCACACACAAAAGGCTCTCTCTTATGTAGCCATTTAAATACACCATAGAGTTGACAAAGAACTCCACAACAATCCAGCTAATCTATTTTAATAATATCCTTGCATGGCCCATTCTTACTCGTCCTAGCATGTTCTCACGCTATGACAGAACACACATTAACTTAAATGTCATTTGTCAAGAAAAAACAGTTAAACTCCTACACGTGCTTAAGTGGGATGAAATAGGTTTCCCAGTGGAAATGGGGGTTTGCAGAACAGGTTGCAAAAGAGGTCACAGCTCATGTTTACAGTGAGATCACAGGACTCACAAAAAAAAAGAACCAGACCAAAAAATGTCTGTTAGCTAGCAAGCTGAATTCATAGTATCAACCTGATCAAGTCAAGTTCATTTGTATAGAGCCTTTATTCACTGTTACAGTCAATGATAGATAAAAAGTATCCCCTCCAAACTGTAAAGCCAGGAAAAGGTCTGAAAACCCTCCTCTAATCATTTATTCGTTTTTGTTTTATCATATTTAGAGCTAATCAAAGCGTCCAAAAATTCACTTGCAAAGTGTGTATTAGTCTAGGCATGACTATGTATTTCTCCTCTTCCTGCCAGATAGCTTTATAAACAAATTATGTGTTCATTCATGCCACTATCCTGGCACACATGTGCCATTATGATGGGACATAACACTTATTAACTCAATGGTTTAGGCCAATGAATTAGGCTACTTTATTCATGATAAAAAGTTATGTTTAACCTTTCATTTGACAAATTCTTATTTATGTCCCTTTGGTAAATAGCCACTACACTTTGATATCTACAAGGAAGTGTGTAATGACAACACTGTGCATCAAATTGTGAAAGAGATTGGCACAAACTGGGCGTGAGTCAGATAAATGTTACACAAATAAGAACAGGGCAGAAAAAAACCCATTATTTGACTGCCAATGAAAAGAGGATTCTTCTCTTTAACTACCCAAATAACAAGTCTTGGCACTTTCGTATTGAGTTCTTTGGAACTCCTGGCATGGAATTCTCTGTACATTCTACATTCCGGAATGTCAGGTCAATTGTTTTCGCAGTCGCGCCTTCACAAATGATTAACTTAATTAATAAAGTTCTAGAATGGCCTAAAATGTTACAATTATTTTTAAGCAATAAAAACACGGCTGGAGGGTACAATTATTTCATTTTCTTCTAATGATGTTTGAAGCAGGGCATTCAGACCTCACTTGTCTCAACATATCAATTCATTCTTACAACATGTGAAAGTATTCTGTGAAAGAGGAACCACTGCTGTACACTGGCTTTTCTTTTCTGTGTAAACATGTTAAACATTGATCTGATATGAGCTCCACACTAATTCTCCAAAGGCAAAAAGCAGGATAACGTTCCAGTGAAAGTGCCATGTACACAATGACACATACAGTCACTAGGACAAGTTAATGATAAACATACAGTAAGTCACGTTCAATGTGTGCAACAAGTAGCAGTGTAAAACAACAGTCACACCTGCTATTTTACCTGCATGAGTATTTTATTATATGTAATAACAGATAACACGCAAGAGGTATTTTCTTTTTGTATATACAAATAATAGCTATTGAATTCAGTGACCATTTGGCATTACTTTGATCTCTTTCAAAGCATAATGGATTACTTTCCATTTGATTTCAATTCAGCCACCTCTTCAAGATATTACAAGACTAATGTCACAGTGTACAGTTAATACAGACAGACAGCCAGCCCTAGGCTCCTATCTGCCTCATAATGTGAAAGATAATATTGGCGGTTTGCCATGATCATCATATTTGCTCTGGGACAACAAACACTTGTGTTAACGCTTAATCACACAACATAAGTCACATGACACTGTGTGTTGTATCTGCATTCACATATATTGTCTTTAAATGTAACACTAAAGTGTGTAATGCCAAAGAAGAAATGGCACTTTTGAGTTTTTTTTTTCACAGTGCATGCAGACATCACGTGTTTGATGAAAAGTTAATATCTGCTTTTCATGTTACATAACAATCGTATTTCAAATGTCTCATATAGGCCATATAGACCTAAATTTTTTTTTACAGGTTAAAATGTAATTCTATTTTTTGAAAATGTTATATTTCTCTGGAGTTTCACTTTCATATGGAAAACTGAACATGTACCCAAAAAATTCAGTAAAATACCACAGTCCATATACTCGGCTAACATTTGACAATTATGATAGTTGTGGCACACTCTCCCACTGTAATAAAGTTAGTCCAGTGGTACCACAGGAAATATAAAGTATAAGAGTATTATTGAGGACCACAGATACATTTAACAGGGCTCCAGACGAACTTTTTTCCACTAGTAGCATTGGTGCTCCCTACTGAAAATTTAGGAGCAGCACTTAAATTGACATGCAATGCAACACATTCATATTTTTTCCCATCTTAACTGTATTACTGATAAATGCTTTGGTAATAAATATAACCCGGCGATACACCACCAACCTCACCCTCCACGCCACACTTTATGTAGACTAAACAAGATTACTGAACAATATTTATAACAATAACATAACTTAAAAAACGTAAAATAGATGTAAAATATAATAAGGGGAAGTGGCTGGCTAGAAGGAGCACATACTGGCATCCTGGCTCTGGCTAAATCTACTGTCCACTGCAGATGCACTATCCACAACCTGGATGAGTACCTTTCAGTCTATTAGTAGAATATTATAACATTAAATAAATAGTATAATGTTAATATAATAGTATAATGTCAGTATTATATTAATATATTCATTATATAATGTGAGTATATTCATTATAATTTCATATAATAGTATATAACCTACCACTAGTATTAATTCCAGTTGGACAATTCATCAGTTTAAGAAACACACAACCAACATTTAGCATTTTTGCAGCTTTTGTTCCTTCATTAAATCCTTATGCAAGAAAAGTTGGTCTACATCGACGGTTAGTCTCTAATTTGTTAACGCTACGTACTGACTTGTCAATAACCATAACAATTCATGCGTAACATGTATTTATAAGGTCCCGCCCCATCCAGGCTGTGATTGGTCGGTTCACGAAAAGTGACATTGACGAGCGCATGGACTTTATGAAAAGTTTAACGTGTTTCAACAAAAGGAAGTGACGATGTAGCTAAATAGCCAGCTAGCCAAACAACAACCTTTGCACATCTCACCTGTTGTCTTCTGTCTTACGGCTTCAGCTGCGAAACCTTGACTAACAGCTGAACTGGTCTGAGGATCTTGAGGGGGAGGAGGTGTTCTGGTACACAGTCAGAGTTGCTTTGTGTAATGTGCTGCTCCCGATGGCCAGTCCGACAATGGGAGGCTCTGAATGATCTTTCCTTTTGAAACACGAATCGATAGTTCGTTTCATTGTCACCAAAGGGCCAAGCGAGAGCCCTTACGGACCGGACACAGGCACACACACACACACACACACACACACGGAAGGCGAGCCCCCACAATGTGACTGTGTAAACAGATTTATGTCCCCACAACATGAGTAATACACGCTCACACAAACACACTCCAATTCTCGCTCCCTCCTGGTGTTTCACGTGATATAACGATTAAAAAACAAAACAAAAACTTGCAAGTCGCACTGTTGCTTCTAGTTAAAACATTTAGTAGCACTGTCTCCAAAAATGGTCGCAAAATACGACTAAATGGTCGCAGTCTGGAGCCCTGAATATGTTATTTTCCTGACAGGGATTCGACTTGCGTCTCTGAATGAAAACCTTCACGCCAAGGTTAGTTTTAATCCACACTCACATTAGTCTTGTTATCCTCTTCTCCATTTTCCACAGTCCGCGTCACCCCGCCGCTCATCTTCTCAGTGCGAAGTTGGGGAAAGTGAAGCCAAGACATGAAAATAAATAAGAAATTAGAGCTGTCGGCAGTTTTTTTCTTTCCTGTCCTGTCACTGTTTGAAACTTTACATCTCCTCTTCCTCGCAAATAACTGTTAGAGATACAAAAACGCACAGAGTGAAGAGACACCCGGAGCCTGTCCCGCTCTCTCTTTGTCTTGTCTTGTCTGTCCAGGTAAAGTTGAACCCTGCAGGTCTTCAACATGCCTGCGCCTCATTTAAGTGGAATGTGCAGAATCATAAATCAGGATGGAGGAGGCAGAAGTCATTGTGGACATTTTGTATCATTTTAGATGCAGGTCAGATAAAACATTTTTAATGGTGTTTTCATTCTTAATTTTGTTGTCTTCTTCTATCGTTTTCATATCTTGTAATTGTTCTGATACAGACATAAATCTTCTTGATCTACCACACATTTGTATATAAAATGTATTTCATAAACTGTATATCTAATTTGTCACTGTGATCTGGAATATAAGCCAAAACATTTATACACACTGGTTTAGGTTAACATAACTTGTGATTTTTTTGCACTTTTTTTTTCCAGTGGTGGAAAGTAACAAGTACATTTACTCAACAGCTGTACTTAACTACAAGTTTGAGGTACTTGAACTTGCGTATTTCCACTTTATGCTACTTTATACTTCCACTACAATTCAGAGGGAAATATTGAACTTTTTACCCCATTACATTCATTTGATACCTATAGTTACTGGTTACTTTGCAGATTCAGATTGATAATACAAAATATAACAATTATTATGTATTATTATAGGTTAAGATAAGACTCTATTGACTGATTTACTCAAAAACATATATGGCTGAAATAAACCATGTCTGACCTCAGAGAAGTTGATGACACCTCCATCCGGCAGACATTTGGTGTGAGTGCTGATGAACCACGGCATTTTGTACTCAGTCACCTGCCTGATCTTCTTCCAGATTGATCCCATATGCTGTCTCTCTGTCTTGTTTCAACAAATTTTGTTCAACCTCTTCCCCATTTTCCAGCAATGTATCTGTCAGTAACAGTGCAGCACCAGGAACCTCCAGGAACTGTGAACTGCTTCCCATGCGCTGCAGCTAATTCTGTGTCAGACCTGCAAATAGGATATAGTCCTGTTTGATAACAGTCCTGTCACATGTCAGGTGGTTCTGGTGCCACTTACACTTACTTATTTTCCTGCTAGGCCTATGGCTGAACTCATTTACCTTTGGTGGCATATGGCTTGAAACTCTTTGCGACATGAAGTCTGGCACATCAGCCCAGAGAAAGTGTCCTACTTTAAGCATTCGACAATGTTGCTGTGACAGTGTGAGAACATTGTGATCTTTCCTGAATAATGGATCAAACCAGGAAGAAATAAGTAGTGCAGTAAACAGAGTTTTGGTAGAGGAAAAATTTTATACTTTTATTATACTTTATTGATTTTGTTTTCTAACCTTAATCAACAGTTATCCATCAACATGTTATGAGCATAAAGCTGTTAAAGAAATGTCCTAACACTTAGGTTTATCTCAACCTAAGTGACGACAGAATGTATTTTCCTGTTGTTACTTGCTTGATGGTTTTAGACCAGGTGTGGCATAAAATGAAATGAAAGGCTGTTACCATAGAAAGACCAGACTATAATACCCAAATCAGGTTAATCCATATAAGCCTACTGTATTATTTTACTACAATGTTCTTCCGCTGTTTGACATCATGTAATTATGTTGGTTTCAGACATAACTTACATTATTTAAGAGCTATTTGTTCCATGATAAAAGTAGTCCCTTTGTACACATCACTGAAATACATTAACCTACAGTAAATATAGCACATCTGCACCAAATAGACTACTGGTAAGAATGACAAAAAGTCAAAAGGCAGCTCATTTTGAAAAACATGTACTAGTTTAGTAGGCTAATGGTTTAGCCTTTGTTTGATCAGAAGCCATCTTTGTATGCCGTACAATGTAAAGTATGCATATTATTTTAAACCTATTTTTTTTTCATTGAAAGGGTTGAATGTCATGAAGTTGTGGTAATGCTATCATGCAAAATTCCTGTGTTTAACATTTTAGACAGTGGTGAGGAAACTTGTGCGGCTAATACATTCTGTGTGTTGGGTACTGAGCTAAAATGCGAATCTAAGCTTATTCGTGTACATGTTAGAACAGAGCTGCTGTAGAAAACCATGACAGCACTGTAATTGTAATTCACAACCAACAGCATGAAGAATGTTGATCACCCAAGTTGTACAAGTTGCTCACTTTCTCACGCATTATGGATGTATTTTCATACCACTAATACTTTGAGCGGCAAATTATGTGATGTGCTACAGAAAAGCTCCATCATTCATTGCCTCCACTAAACTACAAATTTGGATCTAATTAGACACATGGTGGTTCTGATTGATGGATCACAGTAATAAATCAGTGAGGATTGCACTATTTTAAAAAGGAAAGAGGACAGAAACTTTAAGGGAAAGGAAAGTCCTAACCGTGGGAAGACAGAAGAGAAGGGGAAGTAAAGAGAACGATGGATGAGGTAGAGTCATGATTACAGCTTGATGTCTCCAGTAATTACAGTAAACCAACTAAGGATTACAGACTCTGTGTCTCTGAGGGGTGAACTCAGCCAGAACTAACATGTTGCTGACTTGTCACTGAGTTGCACTAAAAGAGAGAAAAGTGATCTGAAACAAGAATACTGAGGCAGGACATTTTATTTTAATTGAACAAATCTTCATAACGCTCATTCTTAATGTCAAGTTGTTTTTCGGGGACAGTTTCAGTTTTATTACTGAATATGAAATCCTCTCCAGTTTTTGTGACATGAATTACTCAACATTTTCCCTCTCTTATATAGAAAGCCACATCTGACTTCTCTGTGTCAGTTTGTGACTTAAGGACTGCTTGAGGCTACACTTCCAGTAATTTAGATAGTGTAATACTCCTGCTCAGTATACTAAATTGACTATAATGAGCCACCAAAAAGTCTATGAGGGTTATACTGTGAAAAGTAACAGTATTTACTTTACAGGCTACTGGTAAAATGCACAGCATGTCACAGTTTTACTTAGTTAAACATCCTCACAATCTACAGTATGAAATTCCCATTCACAGTAAACCGTCCGGCTGGCTGACTTGGTTAACAGTGGTAAGAGGAAGAGCTGTGAAACCTGCAGCATAGACAGAACAGCAGGACCACAGCAAGCTTTGATCTTGTATTCTCTGTATCCCTGTAAAGGTGTGAACTTGCCTCAGGTTTAAAGGTATATGTTAGGTCTGCTGTCAGTCCCTGTGCCTTTGAAATCCAACATCCAGATGCAACATGTGCAGACATGCACATGCTTTCAACTCTGTAGAAGTGAAAACTCACTTTTCCAACACTATTAATATGTATATAAAAATATATATATGAAAAAATATGCACAAGATGCTGTGTTTACAGTACATCCTGCAGCACCTGGTAGCTCCTGGAACAATAAAAGCAAAAGAACAGGCCAAAACCTCTTGTTTCCTTAACAGCTCCTACTGTAAGACCAGTTACTGACTGATTCCCCTAATCATGGATTAGCACTTCATGCTGACAGTTCATATCAGTCTGCTTATAAACTTTCTTTTTGGGCTGTGGGAGCATTTCTCGTCTTACATTCATAGATGTATAGACTTTTGTATGTGCCTTGTTATGAGGAAAACCATATTGACGGGGCATTATAAGTATAAAATCTTCAGTCTGGTTGATCGCCCTGTTTGGACACACAAGAGGGGATGGGAGATGACTTCATTGGTACTGAGTTCAGGCCTGCCGCCAACAGGCACAACTCCCCCAGAGACATGTACACAAGGCAGGCAGGTATGATGCAATGGCCGCACCCCTGGGATAAGATGGTTCATGTGGCTAACATCCTTAATGGGTTAGCAAATCACTGAATCATCCCAAGTGGTGTGCTGCGCTGTAGGTCACCTTAACATCTGACCTCCTTTTTCAGGAGCATGGAAATGGATAATCTCTCACGATTTCATAAAATATCACATTTACATGTAACCCTTTTAACAAATTTGTGAAATAAAAGGGGGAAAAAAAAGTAGTCACCTTTAAGATTTACACTACTCTTCTAAGGCTCACATACAGTAGCATAGCAGAAATCACACTATGTAAAAGTAATATTACTATGATATATAAACTTGTATATAAATGTGTA
The DNA here is from genome assembly GCF_020085105.1 of Siniperca chuatsi. Classification (NCBI taxonomy): domain Eukaryota; kingdom Metazoa; phylum Chordata; class Actinopteri; order Centrarchiformes; family Sinipercidae; genus Siniperca; species Siniperca chuatsi. The sequence continues at coordinate 11,220,153 of NC_058058.1, read as the reverse complement.
TAATGGGGCGGCCCATAGTTAAAATACTAAAATCTAAAATACTTTCAAAATGTATATTGCAAAGTAACAAATATTAAGAGATCAAAGTGATAAAATGAGGAAAAAATACAATATACCTCTTTTTATTGTACACAGTCCAAAATTTGGGGAAAGCTTACAAAGCTCTGCACCGCATATCAAATGTTACCAGCAGCTTAATAAACATATTCTACATTTAATAGCATGCTTGCTTGTAATTGCCCAGATACAAATTTTAAAAGTGACATGTTAAAAATGTAAGAACACCATCAAAATGTCATTCGGAGATTATAATCAACATTCATAATGATCGAGTGAAACAGCAATGTGAAATGCTTCCAAATCTAAGCTAATCATTCTTCAAATAGGAATGTACAGGAGATGCAAGCACAGGCAAGCATATGAAATATGCTTAAATATATGAAATACTATTTAAATCATTACAGCAGCAGTATATAAACAGACCACGTGCGGCGACAACATGAAGTGAAAATAAAGATATGAAGCTAATTTTTAAGGCGTGAGTGAAAACATGCACATGAATCAACCTTAATACATAATATATTACACCACATCAGAAATATGATGGTTAAAGTAGAAAATCCTATAAGGAGAGGATTCATCTCTGAGGACACACAGTGCGACAGTATGTATATTTGATTGTCTTGAGTAACAGGTACGCACAGCTAATAAAGCATAAAAATATAGGCTCAGTTTAAACAGCCCATCATTGTCACATTCAAAGGTAAAAACAAAACAAAAAAAAACATCACTTTCAATACACAAAGAAACACTTGGAGCTGCTAACAACACTGACAGATGTAACTTATCATGCAAAAGCAAACAGATATCAGACTGGAACAATTAGGAAAATTTATCTAAGTTATTTTAAAGTGGTTTGAATTTTCAAGTCCACTGTATGACCTCTGAACATAAACCATGCCACAGTAATGTGTTACCACAGTAGAGTACAGTAAATATAGTCAATACAGAGAACACACAGCAAAGAGCTTTTCTGAAATCATGATTCAAGTTGAAGTACAAGAAGTAAAACCTTGTATTTCTACGTAAGTGTAATTTTTCTTTTCAACATAACAGAAAAAGAAAAGATCTCAAGACAGATAAAACATGACAGTACTGAAGCAGTCACAGCTGAAGGCTCAAAACAATGAAATCTAATTATCCTGACAACCTGTCTCTGTTGGACTGCTGTACTAAAAATAAAACCAGGAACAACTGCAAGGCAAATTTGTAGTGCATGGCAACCAAGTTCTTCACATGAGCGAGTCCTTGATACTCTGAGTGAGTACCTTTCTCTGACACAATCTTACAAGTGTTTGCACTGTAGAAAAAAAAAATCTTTTTATAGGTCTTTTTATTCATGCCGCCATTTTCCTTTAGCAGTTGGAGGTCTGTAGATGGCTCTCATTCAGGATGGAGGTGATGTTGGTGTCATAGAAACCGTCCTCATCCTCAGAGCTCAAAGTGGAGGAGCCCAGAGCTGCACGATGTGTCTGCTGTGACTTCCGCCTGAGATAATGCAAACAACAGAAAATCCTAAAAACATTGACTCAGTTCTTCTACTTTCATACATTGCAGCTCAGTGAAGCCATGTGTCCAACTAGTTACTATAGAGTGCCACCTAGTGTAAAGAAGACACATGGTATTGATATGTCTACTTGTCAAATACTGAATGTTAAGGAAGTCATCTTACATTGTGCAGTAAATTTCTGAGATGACTCAACATATTTTTTGTGACATTATTTCATAACTTAAGTCCTACTTTAGTTCATTCTCCAGGGCTGTGACTTTGGCATGCAGTGCTTCCTGGAGCTCCTGCTGCTCCTCCAGGTCTCTGAGAACCTTCCGGCGGACTCCCTCCAAGCGCTCCACCTCTCCCTCGCTCTCGTCCACCTGCCGTTTCAAGGCCTTCACGCGCAGAAATAACTGGGGATGGAGAGAGGGAGAGGCAGGGGGTTAGAGGGGAACAGAGGAGGTCACAGGTGAAGACGTGGGCCACGAGGGAGCGGAGGGGAAGAAGCAAGACAGGCGGGGGTTAAAGGTTTGACGGGTGTGTGGGTTTTTAGGGGAGCGGCTACAGCTACATAAAAAAGGTTGAGGCAGCAGAAAGATGATAGGGAAAGGGAGGTCAGGGAGCATTCTGGTGACCGAGTGAGGTTGGGTTTGGGTCAGGAGGGGTACAGATGAGATTAGTCTTTTGTAAAAGAAGCATTTAAGCTCTGTTTGAACTGCGTTAATGATTACAGTAGGTGTAGGTCAAACAGTATCCATCGATAATTCTTACTACATAATTAAAACTGTGTGGAGCTGGTAAATTAGTACAACCACAGGAAAGTATTTGGTATTTAAGACTGGAATAGTACATTTCATTAAATGTAATGTCTGACATTAAAAGAATATTTGGGAAAATACATTTATTTGGTGAGAGTTAGATGAGAAGATTGATATCGCTCTTGAGGGTGCATGGTAAATATGAAGCTAGAGCCAGCTGCTAGTTAGCTTAGCTTCACACAAACAGGGAGGAAAAGCTATACTGGCTCTGTCCAAAGGGAAACAAAATCCACTTATCAGCAACTCTAAAGCTTACTAATTAACACGTTATATCTTGTTTGTCTAATCCATACAAAAACAGATATAATGTGATAGTGAGCCTGAGAAGTGCCAGGCTAGCTGTTTCCCTCTGTTTTCGGTCTTTATGCTTAACTAACCGGCTACTGGACGACATGGCTTCAAATTTTCCTTTTCAGACTACATCTCAACAACCCCTGCTTGCACTTACTTATGTCTCATTTCTTAAAAAACATCAATCTTTGAGAACTTAGACTGTAGCACTGAGCATGATTTTAGCTATTTGTTAAAAAGGGATACACTCCCAATTTCGGATGACATATAGCTCTCACTCCTACAAGGCTTGAATGCACTTATTGAGACACGAAAGCAGTATCAATCTTCTCATCTAACTCTCAGCAAGAAAGCGAATAAATGTCAAACTATTCCTTTAATTGGTTAGATCCAGTTTGAGCAGCAGCATTTCGTATTTAACCAGCAAACTCTAAAACAAACACTAAAGATCATTTGCATGCAAATGTTGATATTTACCTGATCTCTCTGCTCAACATGTTGGCTTCTCTCCTGGTCTAACGTGGCGTTTAGCTCCTTTAGTTTCCTCTCCATTCGTCGCTGAGAAGCCTGGATGCTGGCCTTCTCTCTGTATGGAGAAGTTCAGAGTTCACAGAATATAAGAACATTGCAACACTGACACAAAATCAAAATTTTTATTGGGTATGTTGTGGCACTTAAAACATTTTCTCTTATTCCCCCACCGTTTTTACAGGTGTTTTTTTATGCATGGTTGATTGTTGTTCCTTGTGACTTTTTGTCATGTGTTATATAAAATGCCTGATAAGGGTTGCTTTACCAAAAATTTCAGTAAATTTAACATATTGTCGGTGTACGGGAGCTGACTTGTTATTTTGACTCATTAAAATACTCCCCAAAAAGTAGGACTTTTTTCCCCCCACAAATATATTTATTGGCATTTAGTTTAGATAGAGCGACTGTTTCTTTTTTGACCTGTCATGTGTGTTCAGCCATACCTTTCTTCACTGTGTAGTCTCTCCTCCAACTCTTGAATTTTGTTTTCTAGCAGGGTGAGTCCAGCTGGGGGCCGAGTCTGTCCCTCCATGTCTGCCACACGAGACCTCAACTCCTTCAGCTGGGAGGAGAGTGGTACAGTGAAGGTGAATAAACTACTGATTTTGCAAAAAGGAGTGTGTGTGAATTTGTGCATGTAAAGGCACTGGATGAATGAACAGTACCTGTCTCTCAAGTGCGCTCTTGTCCATTTCCAGGTCATGTCTCGCTGAACGCTCCTGCATCAGCTCTGAACGAAGCTGGTCCACCTGAGAGGAGACAGTGAGATAGGAGGAAAGAAGGAAGAAGCAGTGTAAATAAACCTGCCATCAGATATACCGTGACGCAGAAATGCCTCCTGCTTATTTGCATGTGTATTCAAATATTTTTATGTGGCACCTGATCTCTGCTACGTGTGATGCGGTCGTTCAGAAGCTCCACGCTGCTCCTCTCCTCATCCAGTTCGATCTCCAGTGTCTTGATTTTATCCTGTGAACAGACAGATAAACAGATAAATACCTACTGTAACATATTTCTTTTTTTGACTCGTATTGTCAATCTGTCTGTACGCAAAGCTGCTTGACACCTCAACCTCAAATGCATGACTCCCTAACGATTTTGTACTCCTAAACTCCATTTGCTGTCACGTCACTGTATCCTTGACTTACTCCCACCCAACTTTAGATTTTCCAGTTCATGACCTTCGACCTCAAAGCCTCACCTCCAGGCCCCTGATCTCCCTGGTGCGGTCAGTGTAGGTGCTCTTCTCTGATTCTAGTTCGCTCTCTAAGTGTTTGAGACGGTTGTTGAGGAGGTCTCTCTCCAGCTGGGCGCTGTCTCTCTCCTCACTGCACACCAGCAGCTCCTTCTTCAGACGGGAAACCTGAAAACATGTATGTTAGGTTAATTCTCCTGTCAGTGCCCTTGACCAAGGCACTGGCTTAGAACTGGAGTTGGTCCCCGGGCGCTGCACAGTGGCTGCCCACTGCTCCTAATACGTTAAATGCAGAGAACGAATTTCACTAGGTGTTGTACTGTTTGTGATTGTGTATGTGATAATAAATTGATTTGCTTTGATTGATTTGATTGAAGACAAGATGGAGGGGACCATAATGCATGGATTTTTTTCATTTTCATGCAGTTTCTATCTTCAAAATCCCCCCAACCTTAACTTATAGTTTGCTGGGAATGCATGCTCTTTTCCCCATACTGAACAGTGACAAAGTTACATGCACTCTCAGAATAAATGAGGAATATATATTTACATACAAGATACATACAAGACCAGATTTTCTTCTACCGTACACTCCTAAAACTGCTTTATACAATCAATAACCTTTAACTTTTAAGTCAACATGGACGAGAAATCCTTAAAGGGCTCAGAATCTACAATTCTATAACAACTAGGCAAACTGCATCTGCTGAGGAAGATGGTGTGATACGATTGAACTCCATGACAGCTACTGAGCGGACTTTTGGTGGGATTGGTTTTGTCAGCTGCTACAGTTTCAGCAAAAATGTATCACATTGTAATAATTTGCAAATAGTTTGTCACCTTATACTATATAGTCTAAAAATGGCTACTAAATCATTTTAGGGCTATAAAAAGTAAATGCTAGATGTTTTTCCACAAACACAGAACTTATGTGATAATATAGTAAGACTAAGAGTTAACTGACTTACTAGTGGCTCTATCAGACTGTGCTTAAGCACCATGGTGCTTTGAGGTAAAGGCTAATATCAGCATGCTAACATGCTCACAGTGACAATGCTAACATGCTGATGTTTAGCAGTAAATATTTAGCAGGTTCACCATCTTAGTTTAGCCTGTTAGCATGCTAATTAGCAATAAACACAAAGTACAGCTGAGGCTGATGAATACCATTTATTTTGCAGGTATTTGGTCATAAACCAAAAATACTGAACACATTAAAAGGTTCGACCAGATGATGGTGCTAGATGAAAAGTCAGGGGATCACGAAACTCACTAGGATTCATCATCTGCGGAACATGAATGTCTGTACAAAATGTCATGGCAATTAATCCAATAGTTGTTGAGATATTTCAGTCTGGACCAAAGTGGTGTACTGACACACTGGCCAACCGTTGGATCGACATTGTCATGCCTAGAGCCACGCTGCTAGCATGGCTAAACAGGATAAACATACTTTTAAAGGGCTTTAAAAAGAAAAACAGGCTGACAGTTCAGTTTTTATTTGTTGGAGTGATCTAGCATTTCACAAAACATGTAAATATAGGGGTTTGGTCCTACACACGCAGCTTCCCTTCCTTCACTTATCCTTTCTATTTTTCAACCCATTTGTCCTCACCTCTTCTTGCTGGGCCTTGAGGTTACTCTGAGCCCTCTGCAGCTCTGCCAGCCTGTCCTTGCTGTTGCGCTGGGCTTCTTGCAGGTCCTTCCTCGAGCGCTCCCTGTAGTCGTCAAGTTGTGTTTGCAGGGCGGCCACCGACTGACGGGAATCTCCCATCATCACCTCCATCTGACAGTGGGGGAGGCAGAAAGAGAGAAATGTAAAATGAATGACAATATTTCTATACATCAGCAAACCAAGACATTCTTCTAACCCTAACAAACTCACACACACCTCTTTGTTAATCTTCTCCAGGGCTCGGTCCAGCAGCCTCTTCTGCTCCTCCAGGTCACTCTTGCCCCTCCTCAGTGCCTCCCTCTCCAGGTCTCTCTCCTCCAGCCGCCGGGTCAGCTCGTCCCTCTCCTTACTCAGGCGGGTGGTTCCTCTCTTGGCCTCCTCCAGCTGAGACTTCAGGGAGCGGTTCTCATCTTCCAGAGCTTCCACCGCCTCCTCGGCCTCTGAGCTCCGGGGCACGCTGGAGTGAAACCTAGTCTGGAGAATGAGAAAATACTCACTGATAAACATGGGTCTATAGCATCATTTGTGTTTTTATCACCATCTGCTGTCGGTAAAAGGCATTTAAGCTGGGTATTTATGTGTCTTGAATCTTATTAGGCCATGTTAAGGAGAGAATAATATTTACCACACAACAAACCCATTTGTATTTTTCCAGTATTTCATAATTTGCCTTTTAATATTCAAAGTACAATAACAACAGAGAGTCAGTACTTTAAACTTCATTGGCCTACTCCCTGCATACAAACCCCAGTCCAGAATGTTACTCTGTATCCTACATATACAGTATGTTGATTTGTATTGGCTTTGCACCTACACTGATTTGTGTATGACTATGCTCTTCACATGATCATTCCACATCAAAAGTAACAAGATTATAGCACTTAAAACAACTGTAATGTGTCGCTGTTCCAACGCACATGGAGCACAATGCGCATCTTATGCAAATTTATCTTGGAGGGATTATTTTCTGAGCTTACATGTTTGAGTGGCTCTAATTTACTTCCCATCTCTTAGTTGAAAATAGAGTCTGTGTGGGAGGCAATTTCTTTTGTTCTTGTACAGTATGTCTGTTTACGTAATTTTGCATGCATGTGTGTGTGCAGCTGTATGTCTTTTTTGTGCCGTACCATGCGGGCCAGCCTCTCTCTGAGGCGAGTGTTTGCTTCCTGGAGCTCCAGGCTGGTGCCGTGGTCCACCACAGTGTTTCCCAAAGACCCAGCTGACGACTGTAGAGAGGAGTGGATCAAGAGAGAAACATGCAGAATTTACTGACTGTGCAGACAATATTATAAACTTTCCTTTAAAATAGTGACATTCATCTAAATGAAAACTCTAATCCCTTGTTTGTTTTATACATTAAATCCATTTCAAATATGCGTGAGGTGTTCTTTCTATTTCGTAAAAACAGTCACTTCTTTTCTACAGACTCCAGATGACGTCTCACCTCCTTTGCCTTCTCGAGTGCCTCTTCCAGGTGGACTTTGTCTTTCTGCGACTGCTCCTTCAACCTGCTGATCTCAGACAGAAGCTCAGCCTCTTTCTCTCCACTCGCTTTCTTCAGGGCTTGAAGTGCCTCCCTCTTCTCGTCTAACTCGCCCTTTTGTTTGTCCAGATCGGTGCGAGCCCGCTTCAGATCATCATGGCAACGCTGAAGCTCCTTGGGATAAGCAATCAGAGATGAATAATGCGTGTGTGAGTAAGAGGGAATGTGCCAGGGCGTATAACAACGTGTTAGTATGAGAATGGGGCACGCAAGTGTGCATTTGTGTGTGTGTGCAGGAAAAATGAATGAAATTATTGAAGCTTCAGCCACAAGAAAACCCAACTGTTCTGAGAGATTAATATAGTGTAAAACAGAGGAGGTGAGCCCCTGCATTTCACCCACACAGTGAGCATAATCTGTGTTCTGTCTCGTGACTGACATGTGAATTACCTCTGCTGAAGCACGGTTATCATCAGATGCAGGCATTTGTTTCTTCATGGTGAGCAGTGAATCCTGAAGATCCTTCAGCTCGCCCTCAAATTCTTCCTTCTCCAAACGGGATTTCAGCAGCCTGCGGAGAGAAAGTAGATGTTAAAAAACACACAGTGGTAACAGTAGCTCTATAAACTATACACACACACACACACACACACTGCAAGGCCATAAGCACACAATTGCACACACCAAAGATAGCAGCAACAAGTGTCAAACAAAGCACAAGCGAGTAAAACTACTGTGCTACACCATAAAAACATTACCACATCCACAATCTGTCTTTTGTTTGACAAAAAGGACTTTCATTGTAGGATTGTACCTTAAATAGAGATGCATCGCTTACTTATTTATTCAAAATCAATTGTGTTAATTGGCAATTAAAGCAGGAAATGTGTTATTTAGAATGGATGATTGAACAAAAAAAAACAAACAATAAAACAATGATTGATCAATATAACCTCATTAAGACAAAATCAGTCAGTCAATTTGACTGAATGTTGATTTGTTTGAATGATTGACATGATTGGGTTTATTATCATTGGATTACTGTTAGTAAGGGGTTCACCGATCTAATGATCAAAACAGATGTCATCAGATAAAAAAAATCCACTCTGTTTGAGCTTTTCAAGTGAATTTTAGGGAAAATATCTCTAGGCTTAGAAACTAGGCTAAACCAACTCAAACCAAACACAGTGAGATTGATTTTCTCTCTCACATTTGACTGTAGATGTGCTCCCCGCTCCTGCCAAATGAAAAGTCAAGTGAAAGAGTGCATGCATTAAAAATAACTCAAGAGAAATGTAACATTGCAGGTCTGAACCAAAAACAGTATCTTCAGTATGTCCGCGTACACTATAGCTTTACAGAACTTTTTTGGTTTTCAGTGAGCACTTTGAATTCTTCAAACTAATTCTCCTGATTGGAAAAAGGTTGAATACGATGTTTAAAAAAATGTGTTTGATGCTTAACTAAGGCTGGAGTGTGATACAACTGCCAGTTCAAAGCAATAAAGAATAGCTGTGAATATAAACCCATTTCCATAGAACAGTACCCTTGCTGCTGATGTATATGTTTTTCTTTTTATGGATCCAAAGGAATAATATGGCTGCATAATCAGTTTGTTTTAAAGACCTCAGATAGCAGCTTACATTTCTAAGCTCACATGCTGAGCCAAACATCGATTTATCCACATATTCATGGTCTTTGAACATTACTTCATGCTTATGCAGGTTTTTTTTTTTTTTTTTAATCCTTTAACGGTAGATACTGAAAAAGGTACAACATGTGTATTCCTAGCTCACAACTGATTCATACAATTTAGAGAGGCTTCTGATGTGAATAGCATCTGTACAAAAAGCCCCAAATACAGTAGTAAATGGTGCCATATCTGCAGTATGAAATACTGTTTATGGTGACATCATGTCATTTCTGCTGACTGAACAGGCTCACACATGGTCACTCTTGATATTTGTCACCTGCCATCATTTTATATGTGGTGCAGAAAAGAACATAAATACACAAACATATGACTTATAGACACTAACTCCTGTGTGGTGGCCTCCAGCTGCGTCTTCCACTGCTCTCCCTGATCTCTGCAGCTCTCCAGTTCTACCTCCAGGAACAACATGGAGGCGTTCACCCTCTCCCTCTCCTCTTCTATCTGCTCCTGCGACTGGAACACGCCAAAACACAAACACACAAAACATTATATTACAAGTAATCGGAGTCAGCATATAGCACCGATTTATTCCTCATATTCAATTATCCTTGTCATTAGTATGACGTGTGAGAGCAGTGGTTCAAAAGGAGTTCACACACCAAAATCTATCACATTTTCCTTTAGTTCAGTTTCTTTTTCAAGCAAATGTTCAGCATGAGGGAACAGAAGGCTTATGCCTTCATTAGCGTTTCTTCAACCTCTAAAAAATACTTCTTCTACATAAGAAATAACACCAGAAAATATCAGACAAGATAAGAGCATGATACAGTCATGACAAACAGCGATTCAACTACTTTAATCCTCCTCTTGCCAAATAGATCACCACATCAAAAGTAGCTGCCAGCCTGCCTGCTTATTTCCTACTCTCTGGCTGCATGTTACTTTTTTCCCTGACACTGCTGTTACTGTTTCCAAAATCTGCATTGTGATCTATTCCTGTATATACATATATGCTTCAAACTGCTTCTACACTAGATCCTACAGTACAGTGCTCCAAAAATAGTCAACTGGCACAAACCGAAAACTTTACAATAAAAATTCAGTTGGAAAAGTTTTACATTGCAATCACAAGCAGCAAAATTCTCTTTTCTAACTCTGGGCTTAGCCTGACCTTATGCTACCCTGACTCAGTGTTTGAACACTGACTGCATACTGACACATAAAACAGAATTACAAGGCAAAGCCTGGATGTATAATAGGGCAGATGCAACATTAAAGCACACTTTAATATCGCCTCAATATGCACAAACTGCCTGACAGGTATAACCTGACTGTCTTCCCTCTACATCTGTACAAAGAGACCCTCTGAAAAGAAAACATGGATCTTAGGAGTGTACTAGCAGACTATAACAAAAAAAAAATTCAGTTTTCAGAAACTGAGAAAAATTCATTGTGATTGCTGCATTGCAGGATACAAACCCTTCCTGGTTAATTGCCCTGTAATCTGCAGGCTCTTAGTTTGACACTGAAACAATATTATGAGCATAATCACATGAAAAAAGTGAAAATGTGTGTTAGAATTCAATTTAAACTTGCACACTAACACACATATCAAGTCACCAAAATTGTAAAGAAATAAATGCTGAAAAAGAAACAAAAAAAATCCAGCATACTGTCAATCATTTGTACTCACATTCTTCATTTATAAAATAAGTAAGTAGTTGACAGTGTGCAGAATTTTTTGGTCAGTTTATGATCCGAAGCACCGGTCTATAAGACTGTCTGGAGCGCAAGAACTTTGTAGTAAAATAAAAGAAAGAAATGCTGAAATAGATTTTGTTAAAGACACACATAAAATGGAGCTGTAGCTGACCCATTCTTTTAGAGTGGTATTTATTAGTGTCTTGCTTGTTCTTTGTTCAGTTTATTGAATCACTTGTGTTGGTTCAGTGACATCAGAGTTACTAAACCAACATTTTTTTTTATTGAACCAGTTACTCCCTCATCCTACATCAAAGTAACTGCACATGTAGGACGTGCGAGAAAAGTCCGAATTCAGAAGTATTTATAAAGGCAGATGATAATCACACAGAGATCACAGAACTCACATCAAACAACCTGAGGATTTTATAGTGTTGTATTTCTTTTACTTTTCCTAATCAATATTCTTGTTGTGTATCATTAGTCTGATATTGGAAGAGAAAGTTTTCAAAGTCAGGTTTCTTTGCCTCAGCTGCACATTTTCTTTTCCTTTTATCTCCTTCTTCAGTGTTTTTAAATCATTTTTGCTAATAACTTAAGCCTGAACTCTGAAGATGAATCCATTTCAAAAATCCTATTTTTTGTTATATGTTCAATGAAGCACGGCTGCACTAGAGTTCAAACCCCCCAAATCAAATCTAACTTATGGGCTACAACCCAGTAAAGTTTTGTGTGATGGACTCTATGCACGAACTGTAAATGATAGTGCCATCCACCTGTGTGACCTGCTCCATGGTTCTTCTCAGGTTCTCCATGTCCTGGCTGTACTGCTCCCTCAGATCCTCCATCTCTCTGTCATGGCACTCCACCTCCTCCTTTAGCGCCCCCTTCAGGGCCGTCAGCTCCCGCTCCCGCTGGTGTAGAATCTCCTCCTGGCGCTGATGTAACATGGCAGCCTCCGCCAGCTCGGCCTGCAGAATCATCACATCCTGCAGAAAGACAGACAAACATAGTCAGATAAACAGACAAATACAGGTGCAGTAATGTTTTATTCTGCATATGTGTGTGTGTGTAGGCTATATGTGTGTGAATGTGTGTAAGTACCGTCTGCAGTGAGTCTGAGTGAGGTGAGTTTTCTGAAACCCTCCTCAGCTCCTCTTGAAGCTCAGCCAGCTGATCTTCCTGTAGGCGCAGACGAGACTCCGCCCCCTCTCTGGCCATACGCTCCTCAGCCAGTCTGCGCGCACACACGTGCACACACACACACAAAAATCAATATTGCAACGCCAACCCATTAACAAGCCCATCAATCAGGCAATAGTGAAATTATCCTTTGACGAAAAAGCCACAGGAGCAATAACTGGAAGCTTATTGTTAGCTGTTAAGTGCACACACACTGTACATGCAAAACACACACACACACACACACACACACACACACACACACACACACACACACACATCCTTACTCATCATGGGCCTGCTGCAGTTCTTTCTTGCAGCGATTGAGTTGCTCCTGAAGCTCCTCGAGGTTCCTCTTTTTGAAGCTCACATCAGATCCTTCCTTCTGTAGACAATACAAACACACACACAGAGAAGGTGTGTGAGAAAGATTAAGGGTGAGACACAGAAAAAGAGGACAAAGAGAGAGCACAAAGACATGGAGAGGAGGACTGGAAACTTTGCAACAGACTGTCACTGTCGACCTTGCAAATACATTATGTGCTCTGTATTGTCTGAAACTTAAAAAAAAAAAAACAACAACAACCCTGCCTTGGATTCCTTGGCCTAGTTTCTGACTGTCAAAAAATCTTTGGGAGAACAGGCCCTGCCAGTGTGCTCAGACATCGTCAAAAAAGACCACATTAACAACTCTTTCTGACAGGCTGCATGGGAGCAGAGCCGGAGCGACGTCGCCCACTCAGGCTCCCTCTCTCTGAAAAGGAGGTATAAGCGCAGCCTGCCCATGAAACCTCTCTTATCCTCCTACACACTCATTACAGGGACGCACACACAGGGAAACAGAAGAGAGAGACAAAGGGAGGATCACGGATGGTTATGCTCCTAAGGGGACCTCACATTCCTGTTACTTATCACTGATGGATTATGAAGATGTGTTTTGTACAGATTTGTTTCATTTTCTTCTCGTTCCCTGCAGGACAGTTTGTAGATAATCCCGTTCTGGGATATTTCAGCTTCTCTCTGTCCTCACAAAGAGATAACTAACAGAAGATAACATAATTGAGAATTGAGAATTTTCTTTTGAGCACTTTGAGTGAATTGCATCAGCTGTATCCTTATGTGTATTAATCATCTACAATAAAAGAAAGTCTCAGAGAAATACTTGAGGATGATGTGATTACATAATGCAAAGGAGATTCAATTAAAGCCTTATCTAAAATAACAGCTGGTTTGGTCTTGATAGCCTCTAGTCCAGTGGTTCCCAACATAGGGTCGCTAGACAAATCTGACGGGTGCTTAAAAGAATAGCGAAGCAGAAGAGACAAACATGTTTCGGTTAAGCAAAATTAGGTTTATTTTTTCAAACTTTCATACCTTTTCTTACCTTACCGTTTTTTTCTTATGAATTACGGGAAAATTTTACTACTCCAGGCCACTAAAAAGTATAGAGTTGCGAAGTGGGAGGAGAAGCTGGTTCTGGAAGTGTTTTTCACCATTCTTTATTCCTTTTTCAAATTTTTCTATAAACAATATCCTCAGTGTAACTTAACACAGAAACACTGGAGTCTCCCGGATAATGTAATGTAATCCTATAGGATTATGTTATGGCTTTAAATTTTAATTCTCTCAACTTTGTTTCTGAGGAATCATGTTTTGTTTGTCAATTTGGCACGGTGGACGGGTCTAAATACTGCAATACCCTTAAGCCTCAGGCCCTGTTGCCATGGAGAAGAAGCCAGTCAGAGTCCTGAATTAGAGCTGTAGCGAATTGAAAACGCTTCATTGTTGAATTTGTGAACAAAACACTGATCCATATTTGCAGAATTAATCCAACATTGACCCAAAATCCAGAAGTAAATTGATTTAAGCTGCAGTTTGCAAAATCAGCTTTCTCATAGTCATTACCTTACACTCACCGTTAGCGGCACATGTGACATAATTTTAAGATAGGTGATTGGATGTGTCTTCCTGAAATGCACCTTGGGAGTTGTAATTAACTTATCCCCTGAAGTTTTGTGTATGTACAGAGACCTGTACTGTAAAACTTTTTATCAAAGAACCAGCTATTTTCTCACGCAATTGTTGATCTTTTGGACTAATAATTCAACACGCTGATCTGATCTAAGCAGTGGAAGAGCTCCAAATGTGAGTCACATAACATTGTCCATCAGAAAAATGAATGGGACTTTTACTTGTAGAACCAGGAATGATCAAACCTATTCAAATATAACAACCTGAGAAGGAATAATCACTCTTTGGTTGAAATGTTCACAACCTGTAAACATGTGCAACCTGATGAGAGGTCACAAGAAGACATAGCTTCATTTATAAGGTGGTGACCCAGTGCTCTAGTCCTTTGTAAATCTGAACAAACAACAGTGATCGCTCTGTGTTCACTCTCAACACAAACACACTCATACATCTCTGTCTTGGACTAAGGTAACCCAACACACCAGCATCTGATACTCATTTAACCAGGGGAACAAACAGGGTGTTGGTGCATTAACTCCATCATTCTCCCACTGACACACATTAACTGGTAACACTGCATTAAACCAGTCAAAACACACCAAAAGCACTTAGAAAGAACCACAGACATTAGTGGTACAGAGGGAATGTGAACCCCGCTTTACATTACACTTGTGAGTCGATACGGTTTGAAAGAACTCTCTGAAATAAAAGCTTGTATTAGTAGATTAATCTGAACTTTGGTTGTATCACAAATGCTCCAAAACAGTCTTTGAATGAGCCCTGTTCTGATCTTATGTTTTGGCTTTTACAGTCAAAAGCAATGTTTTGGTTTAGAGGCAGAGCTGAAGAAGAAATAGCCTCGGGCAAAAAAAAAAAAGAAACCCTGTGTAAACCCCTCCATCCTGCAGTTTGATGCTGGCTGTGGATGTTTCAGTAGCTGTTAACACTTCTGAAGAGCCTGAGATGACTGCTGGAAGAGAAATCAGCCACTGGACAGTGGACAGTATGGTTACCGCCATGAAAAACACAGAGGTTTTGTACAACAAGACCCCTCCGAGAAAGATCTCTCCCATCTGGAAAGCCAACCCCCAGCTGGTGCAGGGTTCCAGTTCAACTCAATTATTGATGGCTCTCAATGACTGAGCCCTCAACAGCTTTCCTCTGCAGGTGCATCGTTGCCAAGAGACAAGACGGGCAAATCATTCACAGGCAGCCATGGTCACAAGTACATAACAAGGGATCATACATAATCAAGTGCATGTAATATAAGAAGCTAAGGACACAAAGGAATAACTTCTGTATGTAGATTTATGCAAAAATTTGCAAATTTAAAATAAGTGGTGTGCTCGTGCTCATAAAAACCATGGCACAATCTATTTTAATAAGGTGTCACAGGAGCACAAAGAAGCAAAGATGGCACCAAAATTGACAGAGCAGAGGAATACTCAGTATGTTCCTTAATTTTTGCATTTTTTAGCCTGCCAAAAGAGGATCCTCGGAGACAAAGTGAATGAAATAGAAACTTCATATCCTGAGAAAAGAGGACAGGCTGCCAACCATCTGTTAGCTTCATTACAAGAACTGGTCTGTTGAGAAGAAGGCGCCCCAACCCTGACACCACTACTTTCCAACCTTTTGTTTGACCAACATGCTGAACTTACACGCCACAAAAGCTAATTGGATTACGTGCTATTATAAATGTATAGAATATCTTAGTTATACATATGTATACAACCGTTTTGCCGAGCTTTTTGTAAAGTGGCAAGCTTTTAGATTAGATGGCTGCAAAACAAAAACAAATGAATTAATCAATCAATCTCATATCTGTACGGTAAATATGAAGCTACAGCCAGCAACTGGGTAGCTTAGCTTAGCACAAAGACTGTTAAGAGGAGCTGGTAGGCAGATTTTGTTACCTTTGAACAGAGTCAGACTGTTTCCCCCCGTTTCCAGTCTTTATGCTAAGCTACGCTAACAGGCTGCTGGTTGTAGCTAAATATTTACCTTACAGCCATTAGAGTTGTATCAATCTTTTTATCTAACTCTCAGCAAGAATGAAGAAAAGCAGATTTCCTAAAATGTTGAACTATTTCTTTAAAGGCACAATCTGTAATCCAAATGTAAACGAGTGTCGCGCCACCAGCAACATTCTAAATTCAAGACTGGAAGTTGATATAAATCCCAAATTCATTGACAGATCTTTTAATATGGGGACTAACACTAAAAGAACAACTAAGTCTGACTTGTGTGACAAAATAATCTCAACTCACAGGTCCACTTACAAGCTTTTTTGGTGCTTTCAACCCCATCTCACGGTCTTCATCAGTAAATGGAACCGGCTCAGGTGCAATCATGTGATTTAAATGTGGAACACCAGAGCTAGTTCTATTTGCTGATGAAGATGGTGAGATACAAGTGGAACCAGAGTTGACATTATTTGTCACACATAGTGTTCTCAGGGTAAAGAATGAATTTCCATGCTTATATTATTACTATTTAAAACACACAAAATACACATTTTTTTCTAATCTATAAGTAAAACTCGTTAGATGTATATGCATGTAAAAATACCTCACATTTACTGTATGTGGTGCTTTAGTGTTTGTCGTACCTTATAACTGCCGGTTGTCTCATAGACAAGGTTGACCTTTCTTTTGAGGGATCCCTCGCTCTCACTGGTGCTGATCAGGAAACAGTGGACAGAGGATTAGATTAGAAAAACACATGTATCCATATACAGTAACAATGACTCTAGCCATTCATAATATCATGCGTGTAGTTTATTTACCCATCTTTAAGGGTGTTGTAAATAGTTTGCTTAACTTGAGCTTCCTCCTCACTGATGACCTCTGTGCTCTGACTCGTTTGGCTCCTCGGAGGTATCTCCTTTAAATAGAGAGTGAGCATAGTAAGAAAACAGACAAAGAGACAATTTAATACCTGCAAATAATTCAGAACCTCACAATTGCTGGTACTTACAGGCTTTTTTGCTACAGCCGGAGTGGTGGCCTTGGCAACAAACTTCCCTGGTGACTTAAAGCTCGGATAGGGGGCCTCGAGTGCTGTCACCTTGGAAACAGATGCAGGGCTCCTTCCGAGGCTACCGCTTGCTGGGGCAAATGACGTCAACAAATTGGAAGAGGTAGACAAAGGAACAGCGTAGGGATTCAGAGTCGGAGAGCTAGGAGAGGGAAGGGAAACCTCAGGCTGAATATCTTTTCTAGCATCAAGACTTCTGGACCGCCTGCGCTCGTCAAACCTGAGCCGCTGCCTCGCTCCGGAGCGGCCTCTCGTCTGTGGGGCGCTGCCAGGCGTTCCACTGTTGAACTTACTGATGAGCTTGTTGATGGGAGCCAGGGAGTTGGTATCGATTGTTGGGACAGGCTCCTCACCGGTTGATGCTGGAGGTTCTGGGAGCGTCTCTGAAGGGGAAGATGTAGTCTGTTTTTTCCCACTGTATCGCCCCAAAGAGCCGGTGAAACCAGAGCCAGTTTGCGTGACCTTTCTGGGTCCCACAACATTTAATTTGACAGGTTTCAGCCCTGCTTCATTATACTCATCTTTACTGGTCCAATCTCTGTTTTTCTCTGCTTCACTGGCTGTTGCTTTGAGTTTGGGTTCAGCTTTCGATCTCCCTACATGCCCTTCTCTGCCAGCTCCACCCTCCTCCTCCCCTTGGGTTCCTGCTTGACCGTCCCCTGGAGGTCTTTTAAGAGGGCTCCCAAAAATCTCCCCATCCTCATCAGCAGAAACAGGGGAGCGAGGTGAATTTACAGCAGGACTATAGGGGTTTGTTAATTCTGCTGGTTCTTTATAAATTTTGGGGAGGCTGTTGCAAGGTGAAGGTGGCCCTGAGCTGGGGGTGGGAGTGTTTAGCTGAACTCCGTAAGAGTCACCTTTCTCGCCATCTTTCAGGACCACATATGGCTGTCCAGAGATTCCCTGAACCCGCACTGCCACCCCATACTTATTGGAAGGAGGAGTTGCACTGTTGCTTCCTTTATTTTTATCAGGATAACCTCCACCTGTGTCATCGAGGTCCTTGATGAAGCGGATCTGAACGCCGTAATCCACAAGAGGCTTCCTGTCAGTGGAGAGAGTGCTCATGTTGACTTCCTGGTTTCTGTGCAAGCAGCCTGGGAAGACAGGGAGGGGAAAACAGCAGAAATGCAAATCAGGTGAATCAGTGGAACAAGTGACGAATGAGTGAACAATTTGAAGGTGCTGACAAAGAAACACCTTTTAATATTGTGTTAAAGGGGCATTCTACTGATTTTACACATGAAGGTCAGTTTACTCGTCGTGAGGAGTACTACTCAGCCTGTGATAAAAGTTGTATAATGCCCTCTGTTTCTCTGGATGAGCTCTCTAAAGTCTGAGAAAATAACCCCAATGATGTCACCAGGATTATCTCAGTTTGGGCTTTGGGACTAAAAATGTATAAAACAAAGTCTGCGTTATAAACTGGGGCCATCGTTGCTTCAATTTTGATCATTTATAAAAAAATAAATTGTTGTCTCCTCCAACTATATGGAAGTGCAATACTAAATCGCTGGAGTACCTCTTTAAATGACATTGAATCTTTATTACTGTTTTAAATTTAAATATGGCTGCAACTGACATTATTTTTGCTATCGATTAATCTGCCCATTATTTTCTTAATTAGTCATTTAGTTATAAAATGTTAGAAAATAGTCAAAAATGCTTGCTGTAATTTCAAGGTGACATGTTTAAATTCAGTTCGGTTTTTTATCAGTACAAAAAACCCACAGATATTTTGTTTTATTATATATGACAAAGAAAACCATCAAATCCTCACATTTGAGAAGCTGGAACCAGTATATGTTTTTGGCATTTTTACTTGAAAAATGATTAATGATTAATTAATCAGAATATCTGCAGATTACTTTTTGGTTTATAGACCAAATTTAAACAACTCAGTCAGCTACAGTGTTAGTAGTATGACCTAAGCATGTCCACCTTATATGCTCTGAAAATGAGCTTGGTGATGAACACTATGAGAAGGTGAATACTCCTCCTATTGTCCAGGCTCTGTGGAGCATTAAACACTGCGGGCTATGTCAGGAATGGGCCTCCCCTCTCTCTCTCTGCCTCTGCCAGAGTCTCCCCAGTCACCAGACTTCAGAGTAGAGTCACTCAGGCGTAGACTGTTTACTTTGAGCTGTGCAGGCACACACACAGGCTCGAGCGCGCGCACACACACAAGCAAGGGTGTGCACAGACTTAGGCACAAACCTGCTGTGCATTCCCCATCTGGTAGCAGGTAGTTGATCTTATAAGGATCACTCCTTTCAGTGTCTCTATGAGTGGCAAGAAAGTACTAAGTAATGTGGAATTATGTTAAAACAACCGATACTGCTGTCACATTATCACATGAAAGCGAGTGTTAATTCTCTTGTATTTAAGTGCTGCTAAAGCTGATTTTCGCGTCACAGAGCTCACCATCGTACTTCAACCCCAGTGTGTTTCCTTTGTCACACCTACAGCACAGATGTGCCTCTCACAGGAATTAAGATGTAACCGACTCTAACTGGCCGCTGGTTATAGTGTAACACGAAGCACCTCGACTGGCAATGAGGTTACATTGGTGAATCAAAGTCAGCCTTTGTCTTTCCTAAAAACATTCTTAGGATTCCAGACGTTGCCTTTATACTCGGCATTGCGCGTGGTTTGCATTTGTATTAATAAGGACAGATTAAGAGGAAACTGAGAACTAGGGCAGCGGTAACTGTAAAGCCTACACATGCTGGAAAACTGTCCACACAGGCAGTAAACAAAAAGTCAAGAGACTAATTAAAAGACGACAAACTGGAGACTAAAAATACAGCGCAAAACAAATTAATTCCCCTGTCCTAACATAACAACAAGCAACCAGGTTTGTAGACCATGTTGCACTCTGGACATCAAAAGAATGATCTGAAGGTTAGAAAATGGGCTACTTCTGAGTTATGTTGGGAAATCTTTTAGCCCTCAGCCACTGATCACTGGACACACAGAAAGCTCCCAGGTATAAATATGTTCCTTGGGTAGATTTTTAACAAAGGCTCAGTTGTTGTACACGTTCTGCAACCAGTCGCAGAGCACTGCTTGGTGACAACTGGTTCACCTCCTCTCATGCTCTCTCTCTGTCTTGTCACAAGGAATGGCTGTGTCAACAGAGACAGGAATGTCACCAAACGGGCCTATCTGCCATCACTCTACCCTTCCTCCTCACCCAGGAGGCAATTCTCATTTTCCTCTGGCCCCGTTCCTGCACCCTCCTCTGCTTCCTACCACACGTCTGATCATCAACTTTCTCCCACAGTTTCCCTTGCCCATGGGTATCTGAACAAGAAGACGAGCTACTTTGATACTAGGGCTGGATGATTTGGTTCAAATCAAGGTCAATTGAAATGACTAGTTGATTAATCAATCAATTTAATTTTTATTTTTTTTTAAACTGAGATCATCATTTATGTTATTTTTCAAGCAAAAACCAGCCTCTAAAAATGAGAATTTCCTGCTTTTCTCTGTTTTATATCCATTTAAATTGAATATCTTTGGGATTTGGACTGTTGGTTGGACAAAACAAACAATTAGCAGACATGATCTTGAGCTCTGGGAAATTGTGATGGGCATTTTTCACTATTTTCTGACATTTTATTGCCTATTGACAGATTCATCAATAAAGAAAATAAACATAAGTTGCCACCCTAATGAATACGTTTCTGAAATAAATGTATAAATCATAATATGTCAAATATATGCGTGATCATATAATATAATCAAAAATAATCAACAAAACTGCGTTTGACTATTATGCATTACATTAGATGTAACTTCACCTGTGCAAAACAAAACCTTAATTAACAAATTTTTGTTTGTTTTTCAAGTAGAATTTGCTTGGAATAAATAATTTAGATGACAGAATTTTGTAAAACAATCACATTAGCTATATGAACATTTGACCATAAGATTCCAATAAAAGTCAATAATTGTTAATACTGAAGGTAATCACCCAGCCCTATTTGATACCCAAAACATTTCACTACCTAGTATTTGTTTTGTGGTGAGTCTAGTACATTTTTCTACAACAGAAAAGCCAGACTATGCAAAGTATTCTAGTTTTACTAGTTATTGTGGGCTGTGTAGGCGCAGCTTCTCTTATGTAAAATAGCAACATGGTAAAACTAGTCCCTCATTAAAAGCTACATGTTTACCTGAAAGTGAGCTTTTAGTGTGTCCCACCACACCTCACCACAGATGTTAGGTCAGGACTACTTATATTTAATCAGGGAGCACCTTCCAACAGCTAGTGAGTTATCAGTTGTAAACTATAATGTTGGCGAGGATATGAGGCTTATCTTACTTTTCGTTACAGCCACGTACATTTAACCAACACAAAGCCAACAGTGTATTTTCTTGGCAGACGTGAGATTATTTACACAGGTTGACTGATAAATTAAATAATATCACTTTAAAATTCACATTAATATGTCGAATAAAGATGCTTTAGACGGGACAAACCATTACAGCAGAGTAACCCCCTAAGCACCTGCCGGCTCCTGGATTAATTGCGTCACACCCACCTATCCGGTCAGTCAGTTTCGGTGCGCGTCGAAACCACCACTGGGTTGTTTACTCGAGCCAGTGGGACCACGAGCACAGCAACAAGGTAAACAACCGACGCACCTGCCTCCCAACCAGACGCCGTCGCATCCTATTTGAAGCCTTTACCTACTATAATAACCCCTCATCCTCTTTACGCAGCGCAGTCCGATCCAATTATAGACCGCAGCGCAGCGCAGCACACACACACACACACACACAGAGCTGCAACCAAACCTTTGACAACAAAAGGCTTCCCCTCCGATGCTTGTTTTCGGTTATTATCGTGAGCAGGAAAAGCTGAGCATGGGAAGACCGCTGCCAAATCTCAAAGCCACAGGTGTCCATCTCTGCTTATCCAAATGTTGTAAAATGCCTGCTCAGCAAAACTGGGCTTACAGTATCGCTTAGCCTTAGACACTCAGCACTTTCCCCACAAAAGTCAGTGTACAGTAAATAGGCAGCAGCTGTGTAAATACTCAGACTAGGATACTTATTCTACGGCACCTGCAAAGATGGTCCAAATCCCGAAATAGTCCTCGCTCCTGTGTCAGTCTTTACAGCAGCAGCTCTGTACAGTGTAAGTGGGATGAGAAGATGTTAGTCAATGAACTAAGGACATCAGGAAATTGTCCCCCGCTGCCAGTGCAACCTGTTGCCAGCACATCTGATAGCCATCGTCCCGCCTCAGGACCGACTTCATTGGTGGGAGGCTCCCGGAGAGGCGGTGCCAGCTGCGGGGCTCAGTTTCATCTCACACACGGGTTAATACGGGGAGTGTGTGTCCCATTTCCACACCGGTGTTACGGGAAATAATTTCTTAATCAATTTGAAAATGTTTGCATCTAGGTATTGGCTATAATCATATCCAATAATACCAACGCAGATCACGAGATATAGGCTACTGATCACTGCTGGGACAAAACTAACTCCAGTTAGTTAACATGGTAATTTACTTTCTGTAGCCTATAAATGTGTCATTAAATCTGCTTTTGCAAAAGAATATTTATACTCAAAATTTTGACTGACTCTTTTAAGCAGCTTTTAATCTTAAATATCCAAATAATCTCCTAATAATTTATAATTTATTTTTCTGGAAGGAATTATGCAATTTGGTACTAGTAACAGGCACCTTTTGAGTTGTGTGGAGTTTAACAGCAGTTTTTGATTTCCAGAGGAATTTCCTTCAAAGAACTCCATTTAAACCCAAGTAAATAATTATTCATCATTAATTTATCACCACAAACTTTTCTATTTACAGATCCATAAAATAAAGTTTCACCTATTTTTTAACAAGTCAATAATAATATTAAGAATCACCACAGAGCCAATTATGTTCTGACTAATAATTGTTTCACAAACTGTTGCAAAATGTCTAATCATTTTTTCAAATGAAGAAAAACTTTAAGCGAATCACTGATGGTTTAACACAATGACCTAGGAAAAATTTAACTGTAAATACAGTTAATAAAAAGTACTGTAACTGTAACTCTGAGCATTATGACAAAGACATTACATTATGTTGCATTGGGTTTTCCTACCCTCATTTTAATACAACAATTAGCAAACAAATTAAAAATATGAATAAAAACAGACATGGACAAGTACAAAAAAATCTGTCTTTACTTCAGAGTTCAGTACCTTTCCCTTCCCCACCTGGTGTGGGACTCACTGGTTCCTCCAGGTTCCATAAGGAGGCGCCAGAGCAGAGCAAGAGCACAGCACAAATAACAGTACAAAATCAAAAAGGAATAGCTGAGAGCAAGAAAAGAAAGGCAGCTCGGACATTGAATAAAGAAAAATAAGGAAAGAGAGAAGGAAGAATAGTTATAAACACCTTATACCGTGACAGAAGTGTGAAAAATGGGTATTTTTCGCTCTTAAGTTATTTGGTCTACTTCAAGGCCTCTTGCAGTGCAGAGGCCAGAATATAAACATAAACAGATCAGACAGTTACTGCATTGGTTCACATGCAACCCCCCTCCCCTCTTTAAAAACCAAAAAAAAAAAAAAAAAAAAAAAAGGACTATGCACATCTGATATGACATGATGTCACTACTTGCTATGCCAACACCATCCAAAAGCACTGATTTCACAATTCATGTGTACTGCAGAGATAAAAAGAAACTGTTGACTCAAATGTACTGTATAAAAACCAAAACGTCATACTGTATACAACCAAGACACATAAATTCAACTTATCATTTTGTTCATTGGTCAACTCTCTGGCATGTTCACAACTGATGGGAGTTCTAGACAAATGTTTTGTCCTAATATTTACAACTATTTTGGTGGTAAAATCCTCTGTGAGGTGTGGATGAAATCTCAGCCCGGGTCTCCTTTGGATTAATCAGCACTGGGTACAAAATGACAGATACAACTACAGGGTCAAAGTGTGTGTATGTGTGTGGGAATTGACAAAATAACTTAAAAATTTATATTTTTCCACAATTATTTGTTTCACAATATGCTTGAGATTTTACACTGCAATATACTGATGTATTTTTCCATTTTATTTCACTTTCTTGCAGTAAAAAGGCTAACAATGTGATAGGGCAGTGCTAGAATGAAGCATTTTGATGACAAATAAAGCTGTAGATCAATGAATGAATGAAAGCAAAGTCCATTTTAGATTTTCAGGCACTATTTTTTAAATTTTAAAGATTTGACATATCATGTCTGTTTTAATTTAAAGCCGTGAAAATCAGAATAATGTTGGGTCACTGTATCAATACACAGTAGGGGAATGTGTGTTTGAAATATCATCATACTCATGTGGTGCATGAGTGTGGCGAGTCAATCACAGTCAGTCAGTGCCAGTCAGTCACAAAGTGTGTGAGGTAGTGTGTTGGTGTCAGTGCTTTGCTGGTTGGCAGGCTAGATGTCTGAAGGACTGTGTAGTTTAACATTCATCATGATTTGACTCCTTTGGGGGGGGGGAGGAAAAAGCATTTGCCTAGAGTCACTCGTATATATATATATATATATATATATATGCATGAATGTCAATGAGTGTGTTTCTCTGTATAGTGAACAAGTAAAGGGCTAGTCAAGAGAAAGTCGGGCAAGTAGCTGAAATGACACACAGGTCATTCAATTAGATCAGAGCAAATAATGTCTTTATTTGTCCTTACGCGTTGCACCTCCACGCTGCTCCTTTGTCATCCACTCCTCAGCTCTCATTAGCTGCCACCAGCTGGCCTAATCCCTGGCGAACAAACACAGCCTGGATGTCCTTGGTCTTGATGCAGAAGTCACAGGCCCAAACAGCAGAGCTCTCTCGAGTCAGCAGCCCGTATGCTGGCTCTGTCAGGCCTGTGCAGTCACGGTGGAACCAGCGTTGGCACGACGCCTCGCACAGGATGGCGTCCTGATCATCATGCACCTCTGCCATACAGAGGCCACAAGGGAAGACCATCCCGGGGCCACCGAGTTTTCCAGGGCCAGAACCAGGCCCAGTCGAGGGGGCAGCAGGGCCAGGGGGCAGGGGAGACTGGGTGTTCGGGGTGGAAGTGGAGTTAGAGGGGGGGTTGGGGTTGCTGCCTGGAGTGTTGCCTCCATTGTTGTTGGTCATGTTGTTCTGACCTGAATTGGAGGCCGCATTTGGCATGGGACCACCAGCACCAGGAGTGTTGTTCTGCTGGTTGTAAGGGGTGGAGCCAGGGGCAGAGTTAGGTGGAGTGGATTGTTGCTGCTGCTGCTGGGTAGAGTTGTTAGAGTTGGGGGTGTTTGTATTGCTGGGGGGTTGTAGCTGACTGGGTGGTGGATGCTGGGGCTGGCCTGATCCATTCAGGGGACCAGTAGGAGAGGAGTTGGGGTTAGGCTGGGGCGGTGCTGAGGGAGGCTGACCAGGTGTATTGGCATTGGGCTGCTGGACTTCAGGGTGGCCAGGAAAGCCTCCCCCTGGCTGTGGTGGGCCAGAGTTAGGAGGAGGGCCAGGAGTGGTATTATTAGGAGGGGGGCCATTGGGATTTAGGTTAAGCTGTTGCTGCTGCTGTTGTTGTTGCTGCTGTTGAGGCCCAGGCGGTGCCCCTCCTCCACCAAAGTTCTTTCCATCCTCGTTGCCTGGTCCTGGCGGACTGGGGCCAGGGTAGGGGCCATCCTGTGAGGGAGGGAACTGTCCTTGAGGAGGCATACCTGGCAACCCTCCCACCATGTTGCCTCCAGGGCCACCACCCATGCCACCCATGATGTTCATCCCAGGACCCATGCCTCCTCCCATGGGAGGTAGGGGGCCATGTGGGGGCCCTCTGGGGCCTCCACCACCGGGTAATGGTGGGCTGTTGAATGGGTGTCCACCCTGTCCGTGCTGCTGCTGTGGAGGCATGCCAAACCGAGGGTGGGGTGGCCCTCCTCCCCCGGGCCCTCCCATACCCCCTGGAGACAACATGGGATTGAATCCTGGCCCGGGGTGCATTGGTGGACTGAAGTTTGGTGGCATATTGAACTGAGAAGGGCCACCTGGCGGGAATCCACCACCTCCTCCTCCTCCCCCACTGCCACCCCCACCGCCACCTCCAAAGCCAGGCATTCCTCCAAAGCCTAACTGGTGGTGAGGTCCAGCGTTGGATGGAGGGCCGAACGGTGGCCTCCGTCCAGGCTGCCCGCCGCCTGGTCCTCCTGGTCCTCCCATGAAGCCCATGCCTCCACCCATTCTGCTTCCACCTCCATACCCACCTCCTCCACCTGCACCTGGGCTGGGAAGAAATGGAGCACTACCTGGTCCACCTGCCCCACTAGGTCGGGATGGGGGCCCAAAGTCATCATCAAAGGGGTTGGAGGCGACCAGGTGGTCCACCATGGGGGTAGGAGGGGGTGCAAACTCAGTGAGGTGGGAGAACCCTGCCGCCTAAAACAAAGGAGGAAAATACAGAATAAATGTTGCTTCTACGAGTCCAGATCATTTAAAGACAGAATAAGTAGGATTTGTCGGTTGTTGTTTGTAAACACATGATTCAAAGTTGGCCCCTCCTTCCCAGCTCAGAGCCAGAGAGCGTTCCAGTGAATGAATGAAGAGAGCGAGCGGCATTAGTGAGAACAAAGCATTATTTTCTGATTATTTTACGGCGGTTACATTTTAATGCACAAATAAAATCGCCCACACCTCCACACAACCCTGGTGTGGAGGTGTGGGCGATTTTATTTGGGAAGAAGCCAGCTTCATCCTGTCCGCTGCTCTCTGCTCTGCGTGTGTGTGCAGCTCAGACACGACCTATCTCCGCACTTCGTTTTAGCGCTAAGTCAGTGCTGCAGATACATCCATGACACAGGCAGAGAGTAGAGGAGAGAGACGGAGACAGCGATGTAACCTGCTCGCTACACACCACTTTCCAAAGGTTGACGCCCAGAAACGTCCTGAACACAGCAAACTAATAAGAAACTACAGGCCACACACTTCTAGTGGGTCAGAAGTGATGATTGAGAGGGTTTGTTTTTGTATTTGTCTATACAGTTTTTTTTTTAAAAAAAAGGAAAATTCTACTTATTCTACCTTTAAATTCTTATTTTAGTAGTCTTCGAGGTTCACTTGTCACGTACTGAGAGAACGTTTCCATTATGTAAAAAAGTAATTAGATTTCCAAAAACAACTATTACCTGAGAGGTGGATTTCCTTGCCTTCTTCTTCTCTGGGCTCTTCATCTGTGAAGCTGAAATGGTAAAATATGGAGAGAAAGGGTGGAAAGGGGGAAATATAATATTAGACACAACAAAAATAGGCCTCCATGTCTCACAATTGGTCCACCACCAATCAAGTGCAGCATCACATTTGGATTGGCCAATACCCCTTAGTGACAGAGTGGAGCAGCTTTAGACCTAGGGCCTCTTTTTCAAGTCCAACAGTTGGGATGGATTCAATGATGGGACATAGACTGGCATGAGGACAAGATGCTGAACATCCAGGCGTTACCATCACCAAGGTTATGAAGCCCTGAATCGCAAATGACCCAGGCAGACCAAATGACCCAGGCGAGAGGGAGAGAGGCCGCAAACAGAGGCAGAAGAGGTAAGGTCAATGAGGGAGACAGGAAAAGACGAAGACATGAGAACGAGGAAACGGAGTTGAAGGTACATTGATAGCAAGATAGACATGAACCCCGTTCACAGATCCACTCTGTGAGAAACAGCCACCACCGGAGACAGTCGTGAAGTTTACATATGGGGGAGGCGAGAAGGGATTTGCTAACAGCACCAGTGCAGCCCATTGCAGCGCAGTAATGGATGATTCCGATCTGATTGGGAGATGGGTGAAATTAATTCCTACCTTTGCTTCGTTTTCCTTGTCCCGCCAGTAGTCTCCCCGATTCGGCAGCCATTAGCTAATATGACTGTCGGTGAAGTGGCATATCACCGTTCATATGCAAGAAAAAAAAAGTTAAAAATGACGACGTCTTGAAGGCTATGAGCCGAGTAGGTGGAATCTGCCTTCAGGTCATGTCAATAACGCTAAAATGGTTATCATCACAGCAGTAACTAACACGTATTGGAAACTAGATTATATTAAAACGCCGGCCCAGGTCTGCAAAGTCCTTTCCAGCTGCAAATCTTTCGCCACGGTGTCTGTCACGCCGGGATTTGGTCACCAAATAAACGTCAGGTAAAACTGAGCTGGTTCACGTTATTTAGCATAAGCTCGTCCTGTTGCAAGCCAGTTTCTACTAAGTGAGTGAAACTGGTTGCTTGCTATCTGGCTTGACTGCCAGTACAAGCAAGTTACAGAGCACCCAACCTCCCTCTCTTAAAATGATCGCTTACAGATGTGTAGCAAAGAACTCGACCAGCTAGCTAACGCAAGATAGTTACTACCTTGGCTAACTAGATAGCCACGTTACTCAATGTGGCTAGCTAGCAGCGTTGAGATTCCACACATTAAGTTAGCCGCAACACCGTAACATTAACCGAAACTGTGATTTATCTTTCTACATTCATTTGTGAAAATGTACATTTAATTTCACTTGTCACAGCATTTATAAAATAAAGCAATCGATCATGTTTTGAAAACTGTTGTTTACTATGCTAACATTAGCTTGCTAGCTAACGTTAGCATGCCACTGAAGATAGCTAGCCATCTTGCAGACTGTCTTGGAAGCAAACTGTACCCTTTCTCCGTTGCTTGCTCTGCTGTCCTTTAAATTGAAACTCTCTGTTGTGTCATTGCCAGCAAACCAGTCCTCACTCGGTGTATGCTTGTTGATCCACCATTCAACTATAATTCATTCAAAAACGCAAATTTTGCCATAATTATCATGGCCTTCTATCGCCACCGGACAAAGAGGGACAAGCAGGAGTATCGCGCACCATGGAAGGTTACATCTCATCGCTAAAATGGGGGTGTCGATAAGTATACTTCATGAATATGAAAAGCATTTTTAAAGATAATGATTAAAACACAGATTGCGTTGTATAACATATAACATTGTAATATTATATTTTGAAAAACTACCAGCATCACCGTTGTTCACAGTATTTTTTTTAATTTATAGAATTAGTGTCATACCTTTCACTGGTATATGCGGAGCAGCTCAGAGCAGACCATTTCCCAACGATACCCTGCACAATTAAATAAGGGGTGGACATTAATTAGACAGCCAATTAAGCACATTATCAAGTGAAATTGTGATTAATATTGAATTAACATCCAACATCAAAATATTAATATAGCTGTCAACTTAAATTTAAGTCGTTATCTGAAAAAAACCCATTCGCAACTGGTAGGCAACTGTGTTGTGGTAGCTTATTATTCATGCATCATGTGCCTATATACTGATTTATTTCTCAATAGCCATTTTTATTCGTATATAATTATTATATTGTATATTATAGTTGAAAAAGAGGCTGCATTAATTAAAACCAATGAATTATAAAGGTGTCACTTACCTTGGTGGGTTACCTGGGCATAGGTCAGTCTAAACTAGAGTACTCAACTCCCAGAGTCGTTATTCTACCATGGTGTCTACAATTAAAAGCTTATCACCGCCCACCCTGTACTGCCTCCCCCCTCTTAACTTCAGATACCCCCTCCCCGCTATCCTCCAGGCGCAGTCAGGAGCCTCATTGCGACACTAGAAGGTTGTGAAAGACCAGATAAGCCACTCTGGGAATGGGACCACAAATCAGAAGCAAGAAGAACTTTGCCCTCTTTCGGGTCTTCCCACTCCGAAGACATCTTTTCATCCAAAGGGAATAAACTTTTCCACTGAGCAGAAGAAGGAACAGGTGTAAGATAATCACAAATGGGATAAAGTAGAGGTATTTGTTTTTTTCTTCGCCAAATAGGCATGTACCCTGTAAGTTTTTACTTACAAACATTTTTTACAGTTGGAGGTTTAAGAATAGAGCCACTGACTTTTGAAAACATTTATGACAAGCTTTAAACGGAGTTGTGGGGATCCTGTAATCCACACAAGCTCTATCCTAGAATAACGCAACGGAAGTCTTTTGTTATAAAGGCTGTGATTTCTAAAGGTGCGTCTCTGGGGCCCTGGTGTATGGCGCTAAAAGGTAGGAGCAGACACAGAGGTTTATTGGTTTCCGTCTGAGTTACAATGGCAAAGTGGTTCAAGGAGTTCCCCATCAATCTGAAGAATGGTACCGACAGGATCCGCTCAGCCTCCGAATCAGGCTCACAACCAAGAGCCAACAAAGCCGGGCTGGTGGCTAGCATTGGTACCAAAACAACAGGCTCCAAAACGGGCCATCGCAAAAACTCCTCTGCTGACAGCACAGGCGGAGGAGGTGGAGGAGTTGGATCTCTCCTGTCCGGAAGAAACCGAAAGAACTCAGCCATAGAGTTGAGTAGAAACGGTGTGAGCCCCCCGAAAGATGGAAAGGTTTGGGACAACCTCCTATCTGGGAAAAGTCGCAAGAACTCCAAAGCGGAGCCGGTGTTTGAGGAGCAGCTCAGACCCGTGAAAAGCTCTCCATCTGCCAACGCTTACATCAACCGGCTGATTAGAGTGGACAAACAGGACAAAAGCTCCAACTTCAACAGCGGCACCATCACCAGTCAAGTGGCACCTGAAGCAGAGAAACCAGTCCAGTGCAAAACAGAAACAGTGAGTAACCAATACAACCTCAGCCCGAAAAGATCCATTTAACTTGTAACTCTGTGATGTTGTAGTTGGGACTCACAAGAGTAAGTTTCTCGAGTTTTATGTGGTGTCCGATGTCATGAAAAAATTCGTTGGAGGCTTTTAGGCACCAAATATTAAACTTTTGTCATATTTTCATTCGCCCACTCAGATTGTATTTGAGAATTACTTAGATTGAGTGTTCACCTTTTAAAATCTGAAATAGTTTTATAATTGATGTAACAAGTAACCTAATTTAGGTAGATTTGTTTCCATATGGTGGTTGAAAGTAACATAAGTATATTTACTCAAGTACTGCACTTAAATATAATTTTGAATATTTCCATGTTATGCTACTTTATTTTCTATTTAAGTACATTTCAGAAGGAAATATTGCACTTTTTACTCCAGTGCATTGATCTGACAGCTACTACTTTACTTTTCTGACTCAGATTCAGATGTTACATACAGTAGAAAACCTATGATTAGTTTATAAAATGATACAATGTTAAGAATTACTCTACCAAACTGTATATAAAGTAGTTGAAATGAGCTTTACCTCAATCAGCTACAATATTAAATCACTGCTTACAAGTTATTACATCAGTAAACATCAGTTGTTGTATTGCTACCTTTACTTAAGTAAAAGATCTGAATACTTCTTCCACCACTGGCAATATTAATCTGATAATATAATATAATGATACTGTAACATAACAATGACAGTAATCATTCTGTCGCCTAAGTACATTTTGTTGCTATTCATATATATAACTTTTATTTTTCACTGAGTATTTCTAGTGTGGTATTGCTACTTTTACTTAAGTAAACCATGTGAAAACATAATGGATTTCATCTGTGGCAGCTTTCTCTAATTCTAGCAGCAGTGCAACACACTCTACTCCAGCAAAACTAACATGTCATCAATGTCATCAATGTGTCATCAGTACTGTTGACAATGAAGTAGCAATGACCCAGTCCAAGCTCTGAAGCTCTTTTAGTTTCTCCCTTCCCTTTGTCTCCGCTATACCCATTGTGTCCACTCCTCCCAGTCTGTCTTTTTATCACTCTTTCTCTTCCTCTCCACCCTTCACCCTTACACCCCACCTCGAATACAAAGCTGTGGTCAGACATGAGGCCTTACCTTCCTCTCCAGTATGTAATCTGGCTCAGTATTCCCCTTCTCTCACCCCCCTCCCTCCGCCTCATCCCTCTCTTTCACTAGATTGAGGGCCCCCTGTTGAAGGCTATCATGTTATAAAAAGCATTGTGTTATTTGACACTCAGGGGCTAAACCAAGTCCCCTCCAGCCTGGCTTTGAAAAAAAGGAGGAAGTCAGGGATAGTGATAGTGGAGAGATGGTGAGAAAAAAGACAGATAAAAGAGAGGAAGAATAAAATGGGAGTTTTATATTTCAGAAAGGGAGTAAATCCCTGTTCTTGATCTCAAATTCATGTTTGCAGCAGCCACTAGGTTTAATTGGTTGATTTTCGGTGTGTTATATGTCTACCTCTTAGTTTCCCTGTTAAGAACATGAAGTTATTTCCACAGGAGGTGAAAGTGTAACATACATAAGTGTGATAGTAATTAAAATCTTTAATGTCACTGGCTGCAGTTTGTAATCGCTGTGGTGTATCGATTAGAATACACTAGAAGGCTTCTTGTACTTTACTAGAAGGCTGTACAGGTTTACACTTGGGTTGTATGTAGTTTCTAGAATAACAGAAATGCCACTATAATTAACTATAGCATAACACACAATACAAATTAAAATAGTTACACTGAAAATCTTATACATTTTTGTCCACAGGGTATTAATACAACATCAGATATACTGATCTAATATATATAGAGAGAATAAAGTGGACAGCCAAACCAAGGAAAATGTGTGTCTGTGTTGTCGTCTGCATCTGTCCCACTAAACCTCTCTAAACTAAACACCTCAACAAAACTCTGAGTTTCAGCCTGTCTAACATCTGCTATTTTATTCAACACCAACATTTCTTTGGCGAGGGAACACAACTGGAAGTGTTTTGAGAGAGACAACTTCATTTTACGGCCTACCATTGTCTCTTGGCCAGTGGCTGACAGTCAGGCATGACTTGTGTAGAAGAATAAAGGTTGTTAACAGAGAGATATTAATGTGAAGAGAGTGGGCTTTACAACAAAGAGTGACTGATCTCTGATTGATCTTTAGACAAGATGTATGAGGTGTTGGATATTCTTCTGATTAGCTGAAGCCTGCCTTGTAGTTTACTGCAGTTAGTTTACCATATTTTTTTACCTGAAATACCTCTGCATCGACACCACCCGTCATGTTCCAAATGTGTTCATTTGAACTGATTTTAAACTAGTGCTGAAACAATTAATCAATTAGTCGATCGAAAATGAATTGGCAACTATTTTGATAATTGTTTCAATCATTTTCAAGTAGAAAAGGCAAACTTTTGCCAGTTCCTGCTTCTCAAATGTGAGGATTTGCTGGTTTTCTTTGCCATATAAAATGGTAAATTGAATATCTTTGGGGTTTAGACTTGGGGGTTGTTCGGACAAACAAGACATTTGGCAAACATAATGGGTATTTTTCACTATTTTCTGACATTAAATAGACAAAGCGATTCATTGATTCGATAATTAAAAAATCGTTAGTTGCAGTCCTATTTTAAACTGGAGGATATTTAACACTATAAATTATATGAAGGTGGATAATGTTACAATAGTTTTGTTGTACCAGACAGTGATCCTGGAACCTGGTCTTTTTCTTTTCTTTTTTCAGGAGGTTTGTTCAGATATTTGTACTACTACCACTCGGAGTGGCAGAAGCGGGACAATTCAACCATTTATCCGTTATTGTTAGTTATATGTCAACGTTTCTGCTCACTTGCTAACTAGTTTTCATGCAGTTTCAATTGCACAATGTGGTATCAACTTGTTACCACTGGTGAAAAGTGTGTCCTGTGCACAGTATACTAAAGATTAGCATCACTCCAATTTGTCATTGTGTTTCTGTTTATTTCCCCCTAATTACTTCAAAACTTTGCTTGTTTTTTCAGAGTTTAAAGTATCAAATTATGCATGAAACAAATATAGATTTCCCTGTATCCAGGTGATCATCCTTGAGGACTACGCAGATCCCTTTGATGCTCAGAAGACCAGAGAGCAAAGGGAGGCAGAGAGGGTTGGAGAGAACGATGGGTACATGGAGCCTTACGATGCCCAGCAGATGATCACTGGTAGGGTTTCATCAATATATTCTCACTCCCTTCTCTTGTAGCTGTCAGCTGTTAAGTAAATGCTGTGATTTTTCATTCAGTCCCTGATCACCGAATCTGTACTGCTGTGTTCGACCACGTAGCCCCAGCGTAAACGATAGGATTCCCATTTTCAGTCTCTGCAGGCCGAGCAGTGAGAACATGAACTCGCTCCCCTAGTGCTCTCTGTACCCCAGGGGGTTGCCATGGCAACTGTGTTGCGTTCGGACAATGGGTGCAGTTTCCTGCTCCTGCTTCCTCTTTCCTGTCTCTGTTTCCTGGTACTATTCTCTAGAAAGGAAGTTGGCCCTCAGTGCCCCCCACCTCCTCTCGGACACAGCTCTGTGTAACCCGTATATGGACCTGTCTGACCATTTATCAAAACTTCCCAGCATCTAGGAAGACTGGTGGTCCGTCGTCCAATCACATGCTCTTCTGACCTTTCATTCCATCACTCCATTGTTTTAACTAAAAGGGTTACACAATAGCCTGCTGTGAATGTGAACATGTTTTGCTCTCTAGTAGATTTTACTTCAATCAGTGCCTGTGTTACTTCCAGGCCTCCTCAGAGAAGTCTACAGAGGATGTGATGATGTGACTGAGTCGATTTATGAGGCTTAAATCATACTGAGGATGTAAGCAAGACTCTGATGTCACTGTGACTCAACAAGCAAGGCCATGAGAGCAGGGCAGCATTATTATTAATACTCTTTATAGCAGCTGACATCACTTACCCGAATCAAACTATATTTTAGGGGGAATAACATGTCCATTAATACCATAGTTTATCCATGATTCAGTGATAACGAGTTGCACTGTACAATAAAATTCTTAGTTAACTGTCCTCTCTGATTAAAATCAAAAAATACTTAAAACAGAACATTACAACGGTAGAATGCAAACAGAATAATTAAGTAATTAGAAAAGTATTAAAATAAATATGCATAAAAGGACAAAACTGTACAATAAGGTTCTGATGTGCAGCAATAGTGCAAATTTATAAAGTCTAAAGTGCAAAAACTTTGCAGATCTGTACCCTAACTCAGTATGATTTGCTTTTCTTGCACTGGGGGCAGATTTGTCTTACACTGTTAGCACTGCCATCCACCTCTATTCCTCATTTAAACAATTTAAGCTTATTGAGAACACCCAACAGCACCAGAGTGTAAATCAAATAGCTGATAAAATGAGTCATTCACAATTTCACATCATCATAGACCATTAGTCATGGTGGTACCACTGTCTGATAAGGCACCTTTTAAGGTAAGATAAGACAGAACTTTATTAATCCCGAGGGAAATTGCTGTGCAGCAGTTGGAGTGTAAAGTAGGAAAGAGTGGAAATATAAAAATATCAGTAAGGTGCAAATCCAAAATATACACAATGCCAAAAATATGAACAAGTCAACGGTAAGGATCATTCTTGGTGTGTTGCATATAGATATGTATGAGAAGCGACATATAGCTATGTACAGTATGTACAGTATCAAATCAAAAGTACAGGTAAGTGTATATGTGGTTAATTCTGAATGTTCATGATATTACACATCATGTCCCATAAGTCAGAGTTGTAATGATTGTAATCCACAGGAGACAGTAAACCAGAGAGAGACTCTTAACTTTTATAAAGGGTTTAAAAGTCTTTGCTATCGGATGTGAATGTCCTCCTTGATATTCTCTGGCCGTCCACTAATCTTCTCTAATCCCTTGTTTTCTACCTGCAAGAGATCAGACGTCGGGGGTCGAAGGACCTGCTGAAGGTGTGTGTGCTGATGGAGGCAAGTGAGGGAACGGTGGAGGAAGGTCAGCCTGTGCCCTTACAGATATACGACGTCCCGTATGAGGGAGGCGGTGACAGTGACAAGATGGCAGTCACGCGGCCCGAGCTGGATCCTCGTCCCTCCACCGAGTACGAGCTGCCCTGGGAGTGGAAGAAGGAGCACATTGTCAGAACTCTGTCAGGTACATCAGACGTTTGTTACACCACATCCAACTTGATCGCAGACACAATGATATCTGAAAACAAGCTACGCACTAATTCTGAGAATACTTCTAAAGGGAAAGTGAGGAAAGGTTCGCTTCTGCTTCTTTTCTTATGCTTATCTTTATAGCTCAAGTAGCAACACTTTAATACAGTAATACTGTAATACAGTTCCAGCTCTGCCTCTTCTCTGCCTTGGATCACTATTAAGTATATTTGTTCAAAAAACAACTGGCCTGCTCCCACATTTATATTTTATATGCTGCATAGACCAACAGCATACAGAATAACAGCTTGCATGAATCATCAAACTACTGTCTTCTTATTTTATATTTACTGCAAGCTTCAGCACCCAGTTCAAACTCAGCCATAGAGTCAGTAGTTTCTTTACATAAATTCATATCTTCTCTCGTCACGCTGCTCCCCCCAGCGCAGTTTGACAGCCCTGCCAAAGATGAGACACCTCACCCCACACTCACCAGACAGCCCCAACATCCGCCAGCCCAGCAGCATCAGCATCAGCATCTGAGGCAGAAAAGCTGGACCCAGAAGATCCTGCGATCCTCCCCCCCAACCCTGTCGCCGTCCTCCACCCCCTGCAGCAACCCTGAAACTGAGGCTTGCTGTGTTGACCCCTCCCTGCCCCTGGAAAAACAGAGGTGAGGCAAAAATCATGATTCTGGGATGTGTGATGATGTTAGGATTTCCCTGTAGATACATACAATTTTGATATTTAATGCTGTAATACTCAAACTATTTTAAAAAGAATTCAAATGTTATGTATGTCAGAATGCGTCTGCATATGTTTCTTATTCTTGCAATAAACCTCACTCCAGAATGTTAATACACTTCAGTGTTGCGTAAGAGTAACGTTCATTTCCAAGGGGTTTGCATGAAATGAGGTTCTGCACTTGATCAATAGCAGATGAAATGTAACCCCCCTCGCTCCCACCCCCAGCTGGTACCATGGCTGTGTGACTCGTCAGGAGGCGGAGTTTCAGCTGCAGTCCTGCAAAGAGGCCAGCTTCCTGGTCAGGAACAGTGAGTCGGACAACAGCAAGTACTCCATCGCCCTCAAGTGAGTGTAGCCTGAAAGTGCATCTGTAGTGTCTCAAGGGAAGAAATACTACTTATTGATCACACACTGTAGTGTATGAAATGATTAAAAAGTAATTGGTCAACAATTCACTTTTTTTTTACATTTACCATAACCTTTTAAGGGATAAGGCTGTTAATATTCAATATTTTCTTAATGTCAACAAATCCCTTTAAAGACCAGAACCAACAATATATTTCACACATCAGAAAGCCACATTGTTGCACTGGCTAACATAACTTTCATTATGATAAATATGTAGTTTATTTTGAGTTAATCTCACATACACCTTCCTGCTGTCATAAATACTCACTAGAGCACAAAATGTATATCAATCCGCAGCTAAAAATAGTCCCTAACAAATTCACTGTTTACTCCTGTTTGAGTAATGTTTGCTAAAAACTACAGTGCCCAGCTGTTGTAGGAAATTATTCTGATAATTAAATTAAAAATCAAAGTATAATGTGACTAATTTTACAAGATTTACATCTTTATTGGGAACGACACACAGACTAACACATTGCTGGTTTTGATCTTTTCATGAGATTTGTGGACAAGAAGAAAAATATAGAATAATGCTAGCTCATCCTTTTACTTTTTAAATTTACATTAATGACTGTAACGCATAACAGTAAGCGAAATCAATATGATCAAACTTGTGTAATGCAAAATAAGATCCATACACAGCAGTAATTTATGTTTTCCAACACCAGAATATATGAATTTATATCAGTCTTGTATCAGCTTTGGATTGTGGGTAAAATTGTTTAATTCTTGTCTCTCCTTTCCTCTCTTCTGTGACTCAGGACGAGCCAAGGCTGCGTTCATATCATTGTCGCCCAGACCAAAGAAAACGGCTACACCCTGGACCAGAGCAGCTGTGTGTTCCCCAGCATCCCAGAGGTGGTGCACCACTATTGCACACAGCGTCTGCCTTTCAATGGTGCCGAGCACATGACTCTGCTGCACCCAGTGCCTCGCGTCCACTGACTCCACCCCAGCCCAGTTTAAGTATACAAAACAAACACCCCTCTGGGCCAGCATGGACCAAATGTTTCCAAAAAGTCACCTCACCTCTGATCAATGTGTACGTCTACTGCTCTGCCCTTTTTAAGCAGGTCTCACTTTGACAATACTTTATGTGTTATATGTATGATTTTTATTTGATCATCAGAAAATATTTGCAGCTCACTCTGTGTCTAGAAACTCTGGATGTCTTCTTCTGTCTTTATTTTACTTTGATGTGTAGCTGATGCAAAACATCTAGGCTGCTGTTTTGCATATGAACATCGGGGAAGCAAAGCGCAGACGACGAGGGACTTTTAATGATTAAATGTGACTTGTTGAATTGGATTGGGACCAAGACTCTTACACAGATGTGATGTTTTAATTATCCAGAAGATACACATGATATTTTTGTTATTGTTACTAAGTGAAATTTACTATGAAGCAGAAAGTGCTTTTGATACAACGAAACTCATTAGTTTGTGGCTTTCTTTCTCCCTCTGGTGGATGTGCTGGTACACTGCACCAGCATGACAACACAAAGAATTGCCTTCTTTACTCAGAATTGATAGTTGATAGTCAAATCCATGCACAGGGCATATCATTCCGCTTATCAAGATATGAACAAAGAGCAGCTATTTTATGTTTATGCCCGCAGCATATTGCTAATTTATGCTCTTATTCTTGTTAATCGTCTCTAACCACTGTCCCTTGAGGATTTCCTCTGTTTTACTGTGAATGAGGGCATTGTTTCTACTGTATTATCTGCACTGTGAAGAGTGAGTGATTCACCCTGATGCAATGTGCTTGAAAGACCATGGATTTACAAAAGTGTGTTTTATAACAATAACTGAGACTACGTTTCATCTTTAGTTTTCAGCTAAAGCCTGTTTATTCTGACTAATATCTGTAAAATAAACCTGCAAATTATTGTGATTTGTGGTAAGAAAACGTTGTAAAATTAATGTCTTATGTCAAACTTGTTTAGGTCTACAAATGGGGATCATTTACAGATATAAGTGTGAGAAATTAATGACAAATATTGAAATAAAACAAACAAGAAAAAACAGTTTAAATATCAGCATAAAAAAGTATCAGTCTTGTCATAGCTTCTCTCTTTTTTTAATATTGTTCATTTAGACCCTTGTCGCTAAAAAGTAATGCTGTTCTCCCTCAGGGTCTAATGCCCCGTGGTGCTAAGAGGTAGAACACCAAAGTGAGATGTGGTAACTTTATTATAGTCTTATTTGTCTTCATGTATTCTAAATGTATCAAAAACATTTGACATGGTATGTGTACTCTTAATTTAGAGATATGCTGGAAATCATTTTGAAAACTCTGATATGTAACACAGCCTGATGTTAGCCATCAGGATGACAATAAAATATGGTATAAAGGTTACATTTTGTCTTATGTTATATATTTTTGGAGGTCTGCCATTACTATGCGTCTTCTTCAAAGATTTAAGTTTGTAGTTTTTGACGCTGAAGCAGAAGTTAGACGAAGAGACACACCTGCTATACATTTCCCACTGTTGTCTTTTGATATGTGGATGTTCAAATATTGTAAAACAGATTAGAATAAAAGGTCCTGAATCTCAATGCTGGAGATCTCCTGAGAGATTCTCTCTGATCCCAATAAATCAACAACATGAACAGCAAAATGTGAGGGTGTTTGTGTCAGTGATGTGTGCTCTGAAAGGGAATGATCAAAGCATCAAACTGTCTCATCACTCCTGAAGAACCAGCCTCTTCACAGATGCTGGAATGACTGAATGAGGGCATTTTTTGAGCATAATGAATCTTTTAACTGCGACAGCTTGAATGTGGTTTCGGCAGTTTGGTAATTTGTCTGGAAGTTTAGTACTCCATTTCGCTAAAAGGGGATTGATTATTGTGCCAAGTTAGCGTGAAAAGGTTAGGAGGAAAGGTCTAGTGGGGAGATTAGGTTTAGCCGAGGATCATGTTGAGGACAAACATCTTACGTACCTGTAAGGAGCACCCCAGCCTGTGCCGTGTGTGGATCTAAGGCAAACGCGGCACTAAAAACAGACTAAGAGTAGTATCATTACACCAGTGTCAGTGACGCTTAATATGAAGGAAAAAAGGAGCAATTGACACCATCTTTCATCCTTCCCTCCTTTTCTTACGTATCGTTCGCCCCTCTCCTTTACCTTCCTCACTCTGTTATCCGAGGCTGATATCTGTCTGATCTGTCTGTCACCTGTTTCTCCTTGACTCTCAGGGAGGACACTATCACTGTTTGCTTCTGTTTGGTGCCAAGAGTTTGTGTTTTAATTCACCATGGCAAGTGAACCCACGGGTATGGTATCATTACTCTAAAACCAGAGATAACTTTCAGTCTTCTCACATCTGTTGTGTTATCTCACGGATAACTGTTTGCTGCGACCTTCTGAAGCAGTTGACTGGTTGCAGGGGACTTATGAGATACTTTAACGTGCTTAGCTGCAAAAAATAATCCTATAATCAGTGGTGGAAGAAGTAAAAGTACCAATACAACAATGTCAAACTCCTCAGTTACAAGTAAAAGTCCTGCATTTAAAGTTTTATCAGCAAAATATAGGCTACTGAAAGTATCAACAGTAAAAGTATTCGTTCTGCAGAAAAATGGTTTCTGTGACTGATATATTATTATATATGACATTATTAGATTCTTAGCACAGGTGTTGTAGCAGGTGGAGGTGGAGCTAGTTTTTTTCCCCAGACTTTTCTCTAGTCATTGCTTTTTTGGGGAAGTATTGGATCATTTGAACAGTTATTTAAATTAAACCATGTGAGAAGTTTAGAGGGGAAATATCTCTTTGGAGGAACTGCTAACAACTCATAGACATCTGAAATGTGACAAGGGGCCCCAACTACACACTGGTTTTTGGTGTGCAGTCTACAGCTGTCAGATAAATGTAGTGAGTAAAAAGTACAATTTTTCCCTCTAAAATGTGGTGAAGCAGAAGTAGAGAGTAACATAAAATGGAAATACTCAAGTAAACTACAAGTACCTCAAAACTGTTAACTCATAAGTACAGTACTTGAGTAAATGTAATAAGTTACTGCCTCTTATATCAAAGCACATTCTTTATGAATCAGGAGAGCCAGGGCCTTGTAATTCATATGTCTCCTGACTTCTTTCTGGCAGTGTGCTGCAGCCATAAGGTCTCCCTGCGGTCTTCTATCAAGATGGATTTCATGAACCTGAGGAAAGTGAGACTTCTCAAAT
This sequence comes from Siniperca chuatsi, assembly GCF_020085105.1. NCBI lineage: Eukaryota > Metazoa > Chordata > Actinopteri > Centrarchiformes > Sinipercidae > Siniperca > Siniperca chuatsi. Next base: position 11,178,858 of record NC_058058.1, on the reverse strand, counting down.
TCTAAGAGAGAGAGAGCTACACCTGGAAAGGAATTAATCATCACACAATATAGACCTGGAGCCACCTATGCTACAGTATACTTGAATGAATAATTTCATTTCGTTCTCACATGTATGCCATCCTACTCTCATGCAATCGCTGCCCCCCTCTCGTGCTTGCATGACAGCGTGACGTGATCGCTGTCTTAATCTGTCTGATGGACGGGGTGGCTTGACATCTGGGTGTCGCTTGACCTGCTCTGTTGGTAACCGAAGTGTTCCTGCCATCCTTATCAGATGCTTCAGGCTTGGTGCCAATGACATGGCCTGGCTTTGTGTTGCTCATCTCCTTTCCTCACACAGGCAGCACCTGCCATGTGTGATCCATCAGCAGAGACTCTTGCCTTCTAGCTTGAATCGGCTCACCTGGTAAGGTCAGGTGTGTTTTTAGATACTGTTTGCAGGATGTCCTCCAGCTATTGTTTGTCCCAGAGTGGTTGAAAAGGAAATGTGACTGAGTATTAAGTAACTGCTCCAGAGCATAACTCATGGAGGATGTCTGTCTCACCCTGGTTGACAATCGAAACACCTCAGTTACAAGCCCATAGTTCATTGAACAAACATCAGCTCCCTCTCTTTTACTATACAGAATCACATTGGAATTTCATTGCATTTTCTAAAACTAAATTTGAATCCAAAATAAATTTACGGTCTAAAATATGCACAAAATAACACTTGTTACATGTGAAAGTACATAGACTTTTCACATAATTTTACTCATCAGTCCAAACAGTGCTGCAAAGGGAGGCCCTTTTAAATTACAGGTCAATTAGCACTATTTGTAATCCTCCTGTAGGTACACTGTACTGGAATATAAGTGCATTTACTCTAGTACTGTACTTAAGTACAATTTTTAGGTGGTTGTACTTTGCTTGAGTATTTCCATTTGATGTTACTTTATACTTCTACTCCACTACATAAGAGAGAAATAGCTGCTGTACATTTTGCTGCACTACATATATTTGACAACTGTAGTTCTGAGTTACTTTTCAGTTTAAGATTTTACATTTAAAAAACACAATGCATTGCTAAAGATTAAAACAGTAGTTCCCAGTCTTTTTGGCTTGTGACCCCTCACAGAAAAGCAACGTGTTGGAGCTCTGCGTCACATTTTAGATGTCTATGAGTTGTTAGCAGTTTCACCAAAGAGAGATTTCCCCTCTAAACATTTTAGATGTTTTTTTTTGTTTTTTTTTTACCAATGCACCTGCAGTTGCCTTAAAAACTCACATTTCATAAGTTACAAATGTTGCTAATTGGCATTTAATCTTTCTTCTCCTTTTCTATGAGCTGTTTATATTATTTTGTCTACCCTCTTTTGTCCTACATGAAATCTTCTAACTTGTTGGTCCTTTGGAATGAGAACAGGTAACCCAGGGTGTTAACACTCTTAACAGGTAGTTTGTTTCCCTTCATGCCACAACAGGGTTAACAGTCATGGACACTGTTTCGTTTTGAATTGTTTACCTATCTGCAGGCCGAACATGTTGAGCTCAAATATTCAAACCACCCAATCAGAGGAAGCCTTTAGAGGATACAGCAGGCCCAGGAATGAAAGCAGATAGGGTGTACCCCGCCCATAGACGCTGGCTGACCTGGAGTCAGCTTCTTAATATTGGCGTATGTAAGAAGAGGAGGCGGTTAAGCTCATCAGTGTTCAAGTACAATTACACCCAGAGGTTGAAAGAAATCCCTCTGGTTGAAAGGAGAGGATCTGTGATTCAGCTGCTCAGCATTTCTTCCTCCATTGTATTTTAAAACTGACGAGCAGCTGTAAAAGCCAATGAGGTGGAAGAAGACGTGTTGATTTACTGATCTGTGTATGTGTGTGTGTGTGTGTGTTAGACACTGAGGGACAGTAAGTGTGCTAAGAGTCACAGCAACTTGAACATTCCTCTGTGATTATACCACTGCTTTCCAAGTTACATACTTGACTAATGTACTCCATAAATTGGATTCACTCCCCGCCGCCTTTGCTGCCCTTCCTTCATTCACAAACACACACAGACAGACACACACATGCACGCAAACACTCTTTATCTTCCCTCACACCCTCTCTCTTTCTTTTTCTTTCTCTCTCTCTTCCCCTCTCCTCCCTCTGTCTCTCTCTCTTGAAGAAGTTTCCATGCAGATCCAAGTCAAACATCTGGGTCAGCTTATATCTAGTGGAACAAGACTTGCAGGATATTGTTGGCAGGATGTGTGAGCTGGAGCAGTTTACTCTGTGGGAATCCCCAATACACACACACACAGACACACACAGACAGACAGAGAGAGAGGTATGGACGCTCACACACCAACACACAGTTTGCTGACATTGTTTCTCTCTGCGCCATTCAACTTGATTTCCAGGTGCAGCAATTCATGGCCGACATGAGGGATTTTTAAGTATGTAAAACCAAACACATCACAATTAATAGTAGGATAAATACCATGTTTAATATTTTGAAGGATGCATTGGTTATTACCAAAAAGGATTACAAAATAGGCGCAATCATATTCTATTGTTCAACACTGAGTACATACAACACTATGATAATCTGTAACTTAGTATATGTTCGTAAATTATTCATGTGCAAGAAATGCTCAAACATCCTTGTGTGCGTTCTTCCTTTCCTTCCAGTACCTTATTCCGAACATACAAGAAACGGTCAAAACTGCTATGTTTGAGTTGAAAGAAGTTGAAATGTACCCTGTTCTGTATCTGAAGTCGCTCACTGCTTTGAGAACAGTGCAACTAGCTCCGGATATGCTGCGGTGTGAACAAATTGTTGCAGAGGGAAAACACTACTCCTGCTGAATGCCCCGTGTTCTGTGAACCCACAAACTATCTGCTGCACCGCTCCCCTCATGTGTAGTTGTAGTGTTTACAAATTGCACAAAACAAAAATCCATTGCAACTCTGTCCTCTATCTCTCCTGATTTACATCTCTTTCCCCTCCTCCTTGTCCCCCCTCCTGTTCTCCCTCTTTCCACCTCTCCCTCCCACTTTTCTCCCCCCCTTCCCTCTTCCACTGATTCAATCTTTCTTCTCCGCCGAATTGCCTTTGCTTTCGTCTTTCGGTTTGTCGTCTGTCTTGAACTCCAGGAAGAAGTCGTTGCAGGCGACAGTGAGGGCGCCCATCAGGATGATGAACTCGGTGAAGTCCACCTCCCCGTCGTTGTTGGCGTCCAAGTCATTCATCACCTTCTCAACTGCTTCATTATCTTTGGAGGTCTGTCAGGAACATAGAGAGAGAGAGTTAAGAATGTGTTCTCTGTCATGTGTGTGTGTGTGTGGGGGGGGCATACATCACTGCACAAGCTTGTCTGAACTTGTAAGTCTGAGTACGTGAGCACATACCTTCTCTTGTGTGTCGCATATTTGCAAATGGCATTAGTGTGTTAGTGTACAACCAGATACAGTATTTGCCTTGTCACACACTGCTTCTCTTACCCCTAAGTAAGTCCCCAGCTCCTCTAGCAGCAGCTCCTTCAGTTCACCCCTGCTCAGCGTGTACTTGTCGCCCTCCTTCCCCGAGTACTTGTGGAAGGTCTTTATGAGCATCTGCATGGCACTCTCCAGGTTGGAACTGGGCTCCTTGGACATGCTAGAAAGGTACCAGGTCAAAAGGTCAGACTCTGCCACAAAATGCCCGCTCCAGCCCCCAACTGCATGTGCAGTCACATAGCAATCAAGGGTGAAGCCATCTCCAAGACAAAGTGATAGTTGGACAGGCAGATGGATGGATGGATGGAAGGAAGGAAACCCAAGCAAGAGAGGTTTTCCCATTTCTACACAACGGGTCGAATAACGCTCTGCATGTAGTGCAGAGGCTATTACTGACCCTAATGTAAGTAGTGTGGTCACTATGTGTGTGTGACCTTACTGGGTTTTACATTTCAGGAGGTTTGGATGGAAAGATGGAGGATAGCTTTGGAAAAACTTTTTGAACAATCTTACACACATTGTGTCCGGCATCTTGGAGCTTCTTGTGCTGGACTTGTGGAGAGACTGTGCACACAAGGACACAGATAAGTCACTGTCAATGATGCAGAGTCAGAGTGTGAAGATTTTCTACCTCAATGTGTAAAGAAAAATACACATACACATATACACTTCATGTCACCTCATGTGCTGCTTATAAAAAAGGTAGTTTGAGGAACATTCGCTGTTTTGATAGTCCACCTCTTTGGTTATCGCTGAATCGGAAATGCATGCAACAATTAACACTGTGGTGTCAGTGAAAACTGGTTTCAATGTTATCTGTCTGCTAAGTGTGTAACAGCCTTATCATTCAAAGTGGAAACCAGAAGTGAAACACAAAAGTCACATTCAGAAGCTAAGGGGCCGAGTAACCTGGCAACCTATAAACTAACTTGTGCATACAGATGAGGGCACTGATTCACTTCCACACTACCTCAGTCACATTCAACTTTCAAGCTCAAGTTTAAAGTTTAGGGATCTACCTATACAAGAATAAAAGTTTACTGCATCATTTTGAGGCTAATCCATAACCACGCAAAATACAGAGGGACACGATCAATCCGTCAATCTCCCTGTGCATGATTTATTAACTATCAGCTATTACAAAAAGAGACAGGGATGCTAATGTCAGTCACCGGTTATTGCCTCTCATCATGCTGCAGAGCATTGTACCGGAGAGGTCAGAGTTGTAGGCCGCAGAGACAAAAGAGGAGGCGAGTGGACACCAAAGCTGGCTAAGTGGAAAATCTATAGGGGTCATCTGTCTCACTGACTGACACAATACAATAGGAAACCATGGAGATGAAAATACTGTCAGTAACACAATACTGAGTATGATAATAATGAATACGCACTATGTAAACTTAATGACGAAACAAAATCCATGTTGAGTGACGTAAGGCTAAAAATGTGTTTTTAAAAAAGGCTAAATCAATTTTATAATGCAGGAAATATTGCTGTACAAATGGTTTGGTACATCCATGCCATGCTTATTGTTGTTAGTCATACATTTTGCATACTTTATTCTACATTAATGCCAGTATATTGACATTTCTTAACACTGCTTTGCCACAAATCCCTGTTGGCTTCACTTGTTTGATGTATAAATTTCCTGTCATGCTCTTCTCAAAGCTCGCACATCAACAGAAAGGAAAGAGTAACTTTACAAAAAGAAAAAAAATGTTCAAATGACTCCCACAATTTTGTTTTCAAGTCTTCTGCTGAGCGCCCACTACCCAGTGTATATCTGCTCTTGATTCTATTGCTATTTACTGCAGTTGCACAGCTGATAAAATGCTTTCATTTACTTTATCTTTACAAACCTTCGTCAGACACAGAGGAGAAAGTACAGTGAAGCAACCCCTCCAAGCTGTCTGTCTTACCTGAGTGCTGATGGAGGGCCTCCTTTGTCTTCGAAGAGGTGCAGGGGACTGAGCCAAGGCAGAGATGGATGGGGAGAGAGTTTGCCAGTGGCTTAAATATCACCTCCCCCCCCCAAACTCATTCACCCACTTACATACTCTCTGCTTCTGTTTCTCTATCTCTCTCTCTCTCTCTCTCTCTCTCTGCAGTTGCTTTACTTCCCTTCCTCTCTCCATCACACACACACATGCATGATAACTGGATTCTTGCAAATAACCAGGCACATAGTAGGCCACAAGTAAAAATACGTTATTGTCACAGTTTTATTCAATACTAGCCATTACACGTTACATAGAATAAGCAAAAATTATACAGCGTTACATATGAAGTTGAAATACTAGCATAGTGGAGTTTACTGGACATGACAGTGGACTGAAATTAGTCCAAATGCTTAACACGCACCCTCTAGTACTTGGCAGGAAATAAACAGAGCACATCAACGCACAGTGATGAGCAGCCTGCACAATATCCTGGGAATGGTCCCATAATCACAAACATTTTGACCCAATGAGCCTTTCAAACACATCCATATACTTGCATGTACACTTAGTACAGTATATCTACTGGGAGGATTCTTAACACAGGTCAAAGAATGATTGAGACTTATTGTGTGGCAATGAGAATCTGGCTGCAAACACTCCCTGCTGCAAATCTGCTGTGTTTCGTTCCAGCATGTTTTTAATCTACATGGAGTTAAGGTTGGGTGGGGTTTACACTATGGGACAGTAACAAAACTGCCAATGCAGTACAGTTCAGCATTTTTGAAAGAAAACTTGGCTCTCATAGTTCACTCTGTCCATCTGCTATTCCAAATAGGTTAAAAGAAAACGGCAATAAAATAATTTCCAGATGATGTTTAATCCAGGACTGTTTACTCTAAATCTGTTGGTAGTGCAAGTCACGTAATTTTAAACAAACTTTATCCAGTTTCTTCTTATCATATTTTTGCTTATGATTATTGGTTGAGAGCAAACAAAGAACACAAAGATGCACAAAACACGCCTGGCCTATGAGGAATAGCAAATAAGGTATGCAGTTTGCCAGGATATATATACAAGATGCAAGTGCCTGAGGCCTATGCACATGTTGAACAGAAAGCTGGCTGTAGATGGTGCAAGAGAGTGATATGTTTCCATTATTCACAGGAAGTACCATGATTAGAAAATGTTTTGATATAAAAATAATATAGGTTTTAATAAAAGAAATAATAATATAGTCTAAATAGCCCAACATGTCTGATAAGTTTGTTAGTTATAGAGCATGCAGGAAACGCAACATACAATGAGTATAAAAGCTGAGCAGAGTGAGTGTAAATGAGAGTATTTGCAATGGGAGTGTCGCAATGAGACAGGGTGACCACATGACTCAGGTTTATTTGTCTTGCCCATTTCGCTGCTGAGCAGTTTGAAGTGCCAGGTGCTGCCTGTTACAGTGCATAAGGTGCACATTTGGTAGTGTGCCTTAAGCACTACGTGGCTGGCCAGGTAGATCTACAACATAGCAGGCCTGCAACACTAGCCCTTTTCTCATGGCTGCATTATTGATGATGAGAATCTACACATCATTCAGTTGTAATTAACAAATTGCATATAATGTGACAAAAAAGTATGTTTTCAAGTGATCTCCATAGTGGTCCAAACGAAAGAGTTAGGTTGAAAAGTTAAATATAAAGAGGCCATGTTGAACTTAAATATTTGGCCACAATAATTGCAATACAATAGTAATACTAGCAAAGAAGTTTCTGATAGTATGCAACGTTTTATGTATTAGCCTTTTGTGAAAGATTGCACCACATAGATTCATATTGATGGGTCAGTCTTCTTTTTTTGCTTAAAAAAGCACAACCTCTGACAACGATCCCTTTGACACTACCACCTCGTCTGATGGGCAGGATCACTGGAGCCCAGGATTACTTTCATGTAATTGTTTGTGTCCCAGGGTGTGTTACCCATCAAATGCCTAATCCAGTAGTTTCCAAATGCCTGGGACTCAAGGATCCAGTTGCAGGTCAAACAGGGTCTTTAAACTGTATGAGGGTGTGACCGAAAAACACACACGCAAGCCTGAACAAATGGTGCTAAAACCATCAGAAAACAACAAGTAACAATGAGCAATTTAAAAGAGAGCCTCCAAAACAAAGGTCAAGTTTCTGTCACTCCAATCCAGTGCTACCAGTGGTCACTCTAGATAATGTACCGTCCAGCACCTTTATGGATCAATAAGTAGAACCCGACCATTTAAATACCATATGGTTTGGAAGAAACACACCAAATAAAAATGCACTAATTGTATCGTAAAGTACTCGAGATAAAAATTGCCTCCACGTGACACCTTCTATGGGTTTCTTGACTTCTTGGCGTTTGTTATCTTGTTCTTCTCTACCAGTTCTAATCCAGGTGGATTAGGTTGCATGAACACCTTCTCTGACCTGCTCCTCTAGTCACCAACCCACTCTCATGGGACTATTTTGGGCTCCCTTTTGACCGCAAGGGTCCTTTGGTGTGGATTCCATTCTTGAAGCTTAATTATTTAGCCAAGGGCCACACTTGATCTTCCTAATACATGGCTGACTACGAGTGAAGAGAATATACTGTAGGATCCACATAAAGTGAACCTCTCTGGGAATTACAGAAAAAAGAGAAAGAGAGATAGCCAATAATGTAGACTAGAAAGATAGAGAGAAGATGGTGTGATGGTGCACTGAGTACACAATTAAGATGAGCTGAATTAATGCACAGCTTCAGCAAAACAATTTGTTTATTGTCATGCCAAATCAGCTCCATAGCATTGAGTTAAAAGATGAAATTGTAAAAATTCTATATAGTGTTATTGACAGATTTTCATGCAACCATAATAGGAATAGTACAACATTTTGGGAAATTATTAGCTTTCTTGCCGAGAGTTAGATGAGAAGATCGATACCACTTTCATGTCTGTACGGTAAAAATTAAGCAACAGCCAGCGGCAGGTTAGCTTAGCCTAGCATAAAGACTGTAAACAGGGGGAAACAGCTAGCTTGGCTCTGTCCGAAGTCAACAAAATCCACCTACCAGCACCTCTAAAGCTCACTAATTAACAAATTATATCTTGTTTGTTTAATCCGCACAAAAACCAAAGTGTAAACAAGATTAAACTGCCCAGATATAACATGTTAATTAGTGAGCTAACTGGCTGCTGGCTGTAGCTTCATATTCAATGGACACATATAAGAGTGGTGTCAATCGTCTCATTTAACTCCTGGCAAGAAAGCCAATAAGCATATTTCCCAAATGGTGAAACTATTCCTTTAAACCATAAGTGCTTAGCAAGATGTATACTGCTGATGTTTTACTAAAGACCAATGGGAAGAAGATAAAGACCCAGATAAAGACAAAAGTGGGGAGAGGACGGGATTTAAACTAACATATTGGCTGCAGTGGTGTGTTAACATACAGTGACACTTTGGTCATGTGTGTCAGTGAGCTGCTGCAGGTAAATTACATTTTGCAGTAAAGTTTTCACAGGGATATGGCATGCATATGATAGTGTAGGTCTGCATGCTATCATAGTATATGATCATAATGAGGTAAATGTGCTATATAGTGGGATGCACATGCTGTACATATGAACATAGTGGTAACTAGTAGTACAAAGCAATAATTCTACTGTCATGTACATGTATTATTTATCATATATAAGGAATGGGGTTTCTTCAGAGCTGGGTTTGTAGTGTTTGAACTTTCACCGATATTTTGTATTTCAAAGTCGTGTATATTTGAAAAAAATTATTTTGTGGTTTACTAACTTATTTTGGCATTAATTGCTATGCTCTGTGTAGCGTTAAATGTAAGCGTGTAGTGTGATTTTTTTGTGAAGGAATGGATTGTCCCCTATGAGGTTGCCTCCTCTGTCTTCTTCTCCACTTCTTCCTCCACAGTTGCAGCCAGTATCTCTGAAGCTGCCTCCACCTTTTCTGTTTTCCCGGCCTTCTCTTCTTCTTTCACGACCACTTCCACTGACGTTGCTGCCGCCTTGACTGTTAGCGCTGGTGCTGCTGCTGGGTTCTTCCCCTCCTTTGCTGCCTCAGGCTCCATCTCCCCCTCTGCCTTTGCCTCTACCTTTACTTCTACCTTTGCGTCTGCATTTGATTTTACCTTTACTTCAGCAGTTGCTTCTGCCTTTGCCTCTTCATTTGCCTCTGGCTTTGCTTCCTTTTTTGCCTCTGCGTTTGCCTCTGGCTTCTCTTCCTCTTTGTCCGGGGCACTTTGTGCCACTTGTCCGGACGCAGCATTTTGGGCAGGCTCCTCTTGGGCGAGGGCACGTTGCTCGCTGAGTGAGACTGCCAGGTAGCCGACCAGCTTCATGTACTCCTCAAAACCAACCTTGCCATCCTGGTTGGCATCCAGTCCCTGGCCCATGTTGTTGACCGCCTCCTTGCTGTCTGTGTCCTGGGTAATAGGCACACACAACCATGAAACAATCAAGCATGATGATGAGTAACTCTACCTGGACTCTCTCTGGTGAAATCACCATACACAATTAGTAAATGACCCTCTATCAGTGACACTATTTACATTATAATGCTGATGAATGTCATTCTATCATATCAGGTCACTTTTCCCCATTCACCTACTGTATATTACACCACCATTTGGCCACAATGCTCATGTTCAAAATCTGGACAGGTTAAGACTGGCCAGTGCTAATGCAAGACAACTGTGTGCTTTTCTGTGAGGTGGTGGTTGACATTTCAGAGAGGTTCAATGAAGATTTCCTAACCGTAAGGATGTTGGAGAGCTGGTTCTTGACAAGGCCCTGGAATTCTTTCTTTCCTAGACTCTCCTTTCCCTTGGATGACTTCAGAAAGACCTTCACCATGGTCTGAATTGCAGCCTCCATGACTCCTCTCTCTGGGGAAAGGAAGAGGTCAAGACAGTGGTATTAGATAGATAGATAGATAGATAGATAGATAGATAGATAGATAGATAGATAGATAGATAGATAGATAGATAGATAGATAGATAGATAGATAGATAGATAGATAGATAGATAGATAGATAGATAGATGCCATGGCAGAAGTGATTAAACTCATTGCTGCTGTTGCGTGCAGTGTAAGGGAGGAAGTTCCAGGATGGTCTGATTCAAAACCCATTCAAGTGATAGGGCACATCCAGTGGAAAATGAAACAGAGAATCTCCTTCTGCCCCTGTGAGGCCTTTCGTTTCAAGTGTTGAGTCTAGAGCCACAATAAGGGAGGGACAGTGACGTGAGATAAGTGGAGAGGGTGAGAGGGAGTCTGATTGAGAGACAAGCTGTGATGCACAATGGAAGTTCTGATCTTTGATAGGTCATCTGATCTACTGAAGCTACCGAGGGGACTAGGTTTCAGATTACCTAAGGGATTACCTAGTCCCTGTCTGTTCCTCTCTCTCTCTTTCTTACTGTCTTTCTATTTCTCTCCCCAGCTGTTCCTGCCTCTCTCTTTCAGTGCCACTCTCTCTTCCTTTGCCTGCCACTGTCTCATCCTGGTTGTCTTTGCTGCCCTTTCTTCTTCTCAAGCCACTGCCTTCACGCTGTTGTACACAAATACACATAACACATTTGTCAGTGAGACTTGATAAGGATTGTATGGCTTTCATTACACACCGAATACCTATCGGTTTAAAACATGTGCAAATATTTAAAAGTCTACCATGTCATGTTACATGATTTAGATAGAGACACAATCAGAAATTTAGATCTTCACAGATGTATAGATAAGCTACAGATGTTGCCCAAAATGTAAAACATGCCAGTAGGTGACACATCTTTGCAGGAATTCCATTCATTGCTGTCTGTGGAGATCACTTAGACAGGAATTTACAGGCCAACTCCGAGCTAGTTTGCCCCAAAGCAGTGAGAGGATATGTTCAAGGCGACCATTCTCGTCTGTCAGCTTTAGTATTTAAAATCATGCAACGCAAACAGTAGTTTATACTGGTGAGACTCCTTGTCTTGTGTCAGCTGAGTGGTCATTTGCAGATGAGAGCTAATATCTTAATTAGTGAAGTGCATGTCACACTCTAACACCCTCCAGCCGAGCAATTTCTCTACAGCTGTCAGCACAAGCATATATGGCCAATTAGGGCATGTGGGTTTAGTCTCATTATACCACAAGAGGCGGAGAGCTCTGACACTGTAGCAAAGGGTCATTAAAACCTCACATTTCACTGGACCCCTTTCAGGTTTTACTCATTGACCTAGGATCTCTAACTGTCATTTTACTCTGACCCATTCTGCCACCACATGAGCACAAAACAACCACAAGTTTGAATGTAGTAGAGTAAACATATCTTATCTGACTGTCACAGCAGCTGTCATTGAACAATAGTAATAATGCTATGAGCATGGATAAAAAAAAACAAGTTTATTTGCCATATCTTTTTAAAAAAAAAAGTTTTTCATATATTATAGACACAGCCCATGTTTTGTAGGAACTTTAGGGGACTTCTTCCTGCAAGGTGACACACCCTCCTTAGCCTGAGTACACAAGGGCCTCAAGGCCCTCAGTGTGTCCTGTCCAAAAATACCCAGCAAAGACATTTCTTCTATTCTTGGACTGACATTCTGTCCATTCACACATTCATTATTTACCTAGTAACCTTTCTTAAGGTGGTATTGCCTGCTTGGACAGAGTCCCAACACGTGCCCTAATTTCGACAAATGCATTAAAGACTTGCATCACCCGTCCACGTCATCTTGTCCCACTCAGGAGACAAACTAATCCTGGTTATTTGTCTTAAAAGGCCAAAAACAAAAAAAAAAAAAAAACAACAACTGCGCAAATAATTAAATATACAGGCCTACAACCAGAGGTTTCCCGTTTCCCTCCAGAGCCCAAAGGAGATTGAGTGTTGCGTTTCCAAATGGGCGAATGTGATACGGTATGTGCGCAGAGTACTGACAATACTACCGCTCGTGTGGCATAAAATATTAACAGAGGAACAAGTTAGGTTGTGGCTGTAAATTGCGGTGGGCAGACGTACAGCGGTTGTCTTTCATCCGATTCCTCAGTTAGGTTTGAAAATACAGACGACAGAAGGCTGAGACGCGTGCGCAACACTGTCAACAAGCATAGAGTTTGCCAGGACTCATCATCATTAACACCACAAGCAATTTTGAATATTGAAAAACAGTATTGAGAGAAGTTGTCATAGACTACACAGCTCCACAAAAATCCACTCAGCAAGCCAAGCTGTCACTCTTGTGGGCCTCTTTATAGAGAGCATTGTGCGCAAAATGTTGATTTTGCGGATGGCCACTGGATATACTACATTTAAGTTCAATACTCTGTCACCTCAAGTCACTTCAATTTTTGATGGTCTGTTTGCAATTGATCGGCAACTTGACAACTGATCTACATCAAAATATCAAATATCTTTCCGAGAGAAAGAAAGAGAGCGAGCATATGGTAATTAAACTCGGCCAATAAAACCGAATAAGCAAACGTAAATAAAAGCAAAATAGCCACCAACAATTATCATTTACTTCTTTGTAAAAGTGCAACGTGAGCCTAAAAACGTCTGAGGGCTGGAGTCATTGAAACCGTCCTGCAGTCAGACCGCGGCCAAGTTTCATGGGACGGCTCTTGCAAGAGTTTATCGAAACGTGGCAAAAACGATGAACAAATACAATGCTTATACGCAGGAGAAACTAAAAAGAATCCAGAAAGACGCATTCAACTCACCTTATACCGTCTGCCGGACAAGAGAAGTGTATAAATGTGCGCAAATTTGAGTTTCTGCCCTCTTCACCGCCTTTCTACGCTGCTTTGAGCCTAGAGAACTTGCCAAACTAGTAGGACAGCAGAATCTCTTCCGTGATTTAGGTTTTTTTTCTTTCCTTAAAACTTTTCCCCCTGACAAGTCAAAGGGCGTGTACCTGGAAGAGTGCGAGGGAGAACTGGGAATGTGGAAGAGCGCGGCTCTAACTCTCAGGGAAAGGGAGAGAAAGTGTATCAAAACACTTATACTTCATTTTTATTGGAATTATCTTTGGCTCATGGGCCAGCTGTTTCGCGTCATGTGTGATTCCACAGTTTCACGCCAACTAGCCAGGCTTGTGGCTTGGAGCGGCTTCATCTGCGGGGAAGAGGGGACAGGGCGGGTGGGATTACTTCATCTGCACAAGGCTCAGTCGCTTTCAAAAGTATTTCACTTATTAAATTTAGACATAGAAAAAAAACTTTGAAACTAAAAGTATAGCTCATCCATAATCTTAGAATCCTTTTTAGGGAGGATGTCTTTTTTTTTAAAATACTGTATGTCTCGGGACAACATACAGATGTGCTAAAGGGACACAAATTCAACATACACTTGTGTTTTGCGCCAACAAAAGTTACAAACGTGAACAAAATCAAAGCTTTCAACTACAAAAGTACAGTAAAAACTTAAACGTGGCTGTGATGGAGCGTCAATCTTTTCCCCAACTGCAACTGGAAATTTGAGAGTGAAGGAATCTTCAGTGAAAATACTACAGGAACGTCAGTGTGGGTGGCAACAGTGGTGCAAGAGGTAAAGCATACTTGTCAGATTCTTTGTAGAAGTCTTTGTAGTTTTTAAATTCCCTCCACTGATTCAATCTCACCACTGGTGCTTCTCTCTATGGATAAGGGAGAACAAGCCTCCACATTTAGGTTTCCTGGGCAACTGCCAAGGAAGGAGACTTCCCTATACAGACAATATGCAAGCAGCCTACACTAGATGGGTGCCCTGCTCTTTTTCGTCTCTCACTTTGTTGCTGACTCATTTGCCCGTCATCACCCCGCCCACACTGGCACCTTTAGCATGTGTAATTTGGATACAAAGGTCACATTTTCTTATCTGTTGAAAGATAGCCGTTGTCAACATCAGTTAGCAGCACCTTGTCTCTTTTACAAAATTAAATCAGGCCTATAGGCTATAAAACAGCTGGGGAGCAGGCCAGCACACATAACTCTGTCTAGACATCAAAATTAACACAAAGTGACTGTTACACCAAGAATTACCAGCCAAACAAGCACAATGCAATTAAACTACAAAGGTCCAAAAACAATAAGTCCTCCCAAACATAACGGGATGCATTTGGTCCACATATCCCCATTACACAGTCTATTGAGGCCTCATTGACAGACAGCGAAGACCAGGCTATGTTTTTGCATCACCGCATGCTTAACGCTTGGACAGGCAGCTTTGTACAGGCATTATGAAGCTCTATGGAACAAGATATGGCCTGGATGGTGTAGTTGTGGCAGCAGCAGCACATATAGGATTACAGGCCTCAAAATCAGGGCTGTAATACACTCCCGCTCAAATGTGGGTGGCTGGAGACCATATAATGTGGTGAATGAATGACAGGAGACTGAGTATTAGTGAATGAGGGTTTATGACAATGAAGCCTTTAATTCAAAGTTCCTGTATTCAACAAATGGTTAACTAAAGAGTTACACATGTGGCAGTGGTGGAGTGATAAAAGGATGCCTTTGAGTTTACAGTTGGACAGCTTAAATTAAGCCGATTGGTGTTGCGCAATCTGCTCCAAAGCCACAGTTGACAGAAGATGGCGAACTCTACTGACTGAAGCCTCCCTGTTTGCTTGCCAGTTTTCCAATCAGTTGCCAGAACTCGGAGAAAGTAAGCTCCCCGTCGTTGTTTTCATCCAGCGAGCCCATGAGCTGGTCGATCACCCCAGGATCGCTGGCGTTCTGTGGGTGATCACAGAGATTAGGCCCTGATCATTACAAGATCACTGCAACATCAACTACTCGGCAAGACTGTCCTGCCATCTAATGGTTGAGTGTAGTAATAAATAGAACTGAAGTACAAATTCATTCACAGCCACACAAAGTTTCCTGATGATGAAATCCTTCAAAAGCACATATTTAATCTGTGTTTGACTATATATTATACATACAGTATATTGGTGGGCAACAGTGGGGAAATGGAACTCAAACCCCTTTCACTTACAATGGCCATTATAAAACGTATTAAATCAATATATATTGTTTAATGTGCAATTAATATATTTTGCATACGTCTATACAGCATCTGACGTATTTGTTATACATGATTGTTTCCATTCCACTTTCACAGAGATGCAATCCAACGTTACACTTACAAATTCTGAATTAACTAGTGATAAATTTGATAATCCATTAATGATAATCATCGTAATCATCCGTTTTGAACATTCGGTGGTAGCTCATAGCTGATCAAATATGGCATTTGCTTGCTTCCCTTCATTTTATACCGTTGTAAATGTAATAATTTCCCAGACGAACTAAGTCATTTTAAGACATTACTGTATGCTGGACATCATATAATGCTAATTTAAGATAGGAAATTACATTTGAAACATGTTAATATACATTAATCCAGTAATGGGAAAACACAATTGGTTGATTAACATGGAAAATTAGCTTTGGCTGCAGCCCTAGTATATTGTTTTATATGTTGTAGCATGAGACCACAAAATGACATGTCATACACCAGCACACAGCATAAAAATATGGCACGAAACTGGAATGTAAAAAGCATATAATTACAATAATGTGCGAAACCTGTGTGAAAGTGTAATTATTCAAGACAAAATACAGATATATTGCATTTTCACATACAGAGTGAATAAATTGTACATTTTACAAGATGATGATGTCGATTTTTTCACATGGGCCCAGGACCAGTGGTGAATGTAAGTAAAAATACATAAGTACAAATTTGAGGTACTTGTACTTTACTTCATTTCTTTTCATGCCACTGTATACTTCTACTCCACTACATTTCAGAGGGAAATATTGTACTTTTTACTTCACTACATTTGTTTGACAGCTGTAGTTACTAGTTACTTTACAAATAAAATGTTTGCATACAAAATTTATGAAGAGCTTATAAAAGTCATTTTTCTTGCAAAAACGTTTCATACTACGTATTATTGGTTGGACAAAACAAACATTGTGAAGGTGTCACTTTGGGCTATGAGAACTTGTGATGAGCATTTCTGACTATTTTCAGAATTTTTATTAACCAAACAATCAATCAATGAATCGAGAAAATAATCAGCAGATGAATCCATAATGAAAATAATCATTAGTTGCTGTCCTATGCAAAATAGATAACAATTAGCTCCACCTCAACTGCAACAGTAAAATGCTGCTTTTACATTAATTAATGCATGAGTAATAATAATCTAAAGATATCATGTAGAACAGTCACATTTTTCTGCAATGAGTACTTTTACTTTTAATACTTTAAGTACATTTTCCTGATTATACTTACAAACGTTTACTGAAGTAACATTTTTAATGCAGGACTTTTACTTGTAATAGAATATTTTTACAATGTGGTTTTAGTACTTTTACTTGTCCAAGCGCTTATCTGGCCTGACACTTCATGCAGTGGCAGCAGAATATGGCAAATAACAATTAAAGGATCTGAATACTTCCTCCACCACTAGCCTGGACAAGATGATGTGTGTGACATCATGCTAAACTTAGAGAAAGTAATCTGTAAAACTAAGTGGCGGCAAGAATGGATCTCTTATGAGGATGGGTAACAGTGGAGCCACAGTGATATGTCTGACCAGTGCAGTGACATCTCAAGAGGCTTCAGACACCCTAATGTTGCATAATAAACCACAGTTTCTTTCATTTGAATATCTGTAGGTGCTCAGGATGCAAAATCGATAGCAATCAGCAGGCAGAGTGGTTAAGAACAACTTCTGAGATTTACCTTGACATAGTTGGGTAGCTGAGTGCTCACCAGCTTTTGGAATTCGTCTTTGCTCAGGGTGCTGGAGGATCCTTCATTCCCAGCGTACGTCTTGAACTGGGTGACAAGGGTGCAGATGGCAGCTTCCATGATGGTTTGTGCTGAGACCTGGATGGTAAATGAATAGAGCAACAAAAGCCTCAACAAAGCTGCAAACATCTTTCACACAAGAAATTAGTCAAAGATAGAATTGAACTGAAAAGAGGTCTCTGAGGCTGTGGTCTCACCTTTTGTGTTGAGATGCTGTGTGGTGCGTTATAGCAGGTAACCAAGAACTGTGTCCCTCCACTCTGACCATCACTTCTCCAAATATATATGCTTCATCTCCATTCACTGATGCACACATCAGCGGAAAACACTTAACCTGCCCTCTTCTCCCCCATCCAGCAGGCTGACCTTATCGCTGCCTGATTTCCACTAAGCTGGGGACACACATCACAAAACTGCACACATACACAGCTACAAAAACACACATACAAAACAAAAAAACTGCCATTCTGTCCTACCAAGGGCAAATTTGTACTGATGATAGCACAAAACCCATTTCAGTCTGTTTGCAGAGCAAGGGATTTACTGACAGCATTTTTGTCAGGCCTTTCTAATCATGCGACTGAATCATGCCTGTCTAAGCAGTAATTAGTTTATACAAAACATGCCGCAAAAAATACAGCATTCAGGACAACACACACTGTTTAGTGTGTAAGTCTGTCCAATTGGAGGAGTAAATAAATGTGGAATACTTGCAGAGATTTTAAAAGAAAATCTTTTTTGTAGCATTTTAAGGATGAGATTGCTGACATTTTAGCAAATTTTTTGAGTATTTTACCTTTCACTCATTTCTTTTTTCAAGATTGTTATATATATATTTTGTAGTTGCTGATCCATTTGTACTTTTAATGTAGAAACAAAGTACAAAAACATACAGAAATGCTTTCATGGTGCCGTGTTCGTAGAATTCAAAGAATGACAAGTGTTCTCTGCAGTTTCATAGTGACTGACTGTTCTTGTTCATCAGCATATCAGGTCAATGGCCGACTGCCACCCTGGTTGGTTCATGTATCATGCACAGGCTGAACGGGAGTTCATGCCTGTGAATGCGTAAAGTCCCTGCTCTGAGTATTTAATCTGGATGTAAATATTTTAGTTTGGCATCATAGCTGTGATAATACCGGTAGATGCCTGTCATGCCACCACTTCCCGTCAGAGTGTGAGTCAGACACCGCAAGTCACACATTGCTGGGTATCATTGTACATTTTTCAGTACTAAAATAGTTACATTAATACAACCAATCCTCATACTTAACACCGAAACAGGGAATATATTTTGTCATATCTTTTTCTGAATTTTTTACATATAATGTATGAATCAGCTGAAGTATTTAAATAAAGACAGTCTTCACATATTCAATAGTGAAAAATTTATTGAACATAACACTGACTTCCTAAAATAGGACATAACTGAGGATGGAAAAAAATTAAAAATGATCCACAATTATCAATACATTTGTCCAGGGATCAATTACATGCACATCCAAGCCAGTTCCTACATTATTAGTACAAGCACGGAGCCCTACTGTTGTCCCACAAAGACAAAAACAACTCTCAAATATTGATTAAACGTTCATAAATGTGTTTCATTAAAAGGATTCATTTGTTGAAATTAAGCTTTCTCCCAATCCCTTTGGTCTAAAAACCTAAAAAAAAAAGTTCCTCTGAATAAACAGCAGAGAACGTTTAACAAAAATCTGTTCAACACTTGTGTAAACCCTATGACATTCACTATCTGCCCTATAAACAGCAGTAAAATTGCGAGTAGTGCAATCCTTAAACTTGTTTTCTTATTCTTGCAGAAGCAAATGAAATCTGAAACCTCCTGTCCAATCTAACATATTTATAATAATAAAGGCACGTAAGCAGTAGCTGGCAAACTAAATTTCTGAAAACCTAAATGAAACTTCACCATTTCCACACATTCAATGTGTATGGCCTGGGACAAAGTCTGTGGTTCTTCTCGTTAAAAATAAGGAAAAGAGTTGCAGTGTACTGACAGAATAAATAAACATGAAACACTTCAAAGCTTCTTTCAACCGCTGAAGAATGAGAACCAACAATCAGAATCTGTCGATTTTAACATCCACCTAAAGAGGGAAAACTTCATTATCAAATATGACTAGAATCAAACAAAAACAAAAAAAAACCAAAACAAATAATTATTTTGTCTCAAAGAAGTACCCATGCTGGAAAGCAGTTCTGCAATACTTAATGGACTTGGATTTGTGTCTTATTTTACCTTTAGCCTGGCTCATTCAACTCATTTGAAAAACTAAATGCAACAGCTTCATCATTTTGCATGTCACTTAACATCAACCTGACAACAAAATAAGAGGACAATGGAAAAAAGAAATACTGGTTTGGTTGCCAATTTCATTTATGGCAAATTAACAAATTAACTAAATGAAACACTTTGGGGATTACTACAGATCACGAAACTCTATACTTCTTACTCTGAATGCTCTTGGATACCCAGCATATGTAGATCATATGCTGGAGGTCCCCATGGCTACATTGTAAAAAATGTTAGAGAGAACTAATGGTCTAATGAAACATAATAGAAGTGAAAAGTGAGGAAAAATAATTGTAAATGTGAATGTTTGAGAAAAGTGCTAAAGTGGTTTAGCAATCATAAATTAAGCTATGGCTATCACTTTGTCCTATTGCTTTTTTTTTGAGCAGCAATAATGTTTCACAAACTGGTTCCTGGTTGTTCCACCCTCTGCCGTCAACTGACAGTTGGGAGTCGGAGGATGAAAAGTCTATTCAAGTGTAGAAACCAAAAGCTCAGGGCTCTCAAACAGCACCCTGTGTGCGTTTGCCCAAAGCTCCTAAAAAGCTGCTGACACAAAACTGGTCTGACCTGATCTGATTCTTATCACTGAAAGAACCAGGATCTCATCCTCTGGGATTGGACAGTTACACCTGACATGAGGCAAATGGTATCTGCAAAACATTTCTCAGCATTTGTTTTAACCTGTTTGGAGTAGTGGCAGGTTGTTTTCACATAGAAGGCAGAAAGTCAAATGACAGAAAAGTATTAAACAGTCAATTTAACATGTCTTTCTGTAACTGACAACTATTCTAATACTATATGAATTGTATGAATATATTTAACCATTGCACTGGTGCTCAGCAGAATTGTTTGCAAATACCATCTCCTTAAAGCCCAGTTTTTTTGTGTGATCTGAATATTATCAGTTTGAATTTACATTATGAACTGCAACATGCACGACGTATTGAGAAAACACTATACAGCAGAGGAAAATCCACACAACACACTACTGATTTCGCGTTAGGAGGCATGACCTGACAGAGGTAGGTAACAATAACTAAGTCCAAAATGACAAGTACAAGTCTAGCTTATAATTAAAGACTCAGAGGGACACATTTATGAGAGGCACAACCACTCTGTACCAGAAGCTACTACAATTACAGCTCTGAAGAGGAGAACGTAGGCAAGAAATGTCCTATAAAACCACCACTTATGCTGTATCTTAGTGTTGTATTTGACTCCTTTTCCCCTCTTTGTCTATTTAAGCTGTGGCGGCAAACTTCCACAGGGCTTCTCGTTCAAACTCCTCCATCTCCTCCTCCAGGGAGTCGTCGTCCTTCTGCCCACCGTCCTCTAAAACGTCCACCATGTCCTCCAGAATGTCCGCCACATCCTCTGCAAAGTCAGTGAAAAGAACCCTGTCGTGGATAAACACGCCGTCCTCAAAGAACTCGGCAGTCAGCTTCCTTATCTTGTCCTTGCTCTCAGATGAAGATCCTTCAAGCTTGCTCAGGTAGCCCTCCAGCAGCTCCTCAAACTCGGACAGCTCCACTGGGTAGAGCCCCTCGTTGCTGGCGCAGTCCTCCACAGAGCTGCAGCCCAGCTGGGGGCGGATGTTGCGCCTGAGCTTCTGTTCCTGGTCTCTCCAGAAGCCGTTTTGGTTGTGCTGATAAGGCTGACGGGGCTGGTGATGGTGATGCTGGTGCTGATGATGGTTGTGGGAGTTCTTATCAGGCTGGCTGTGCCACGGTTTCTCCTTCCTCCTCTCCTCTCTGTCCATTCTGCGCGCCACCTTCTTCCTCTCCCACTCGTCCTGCTGTTTCCTCCACGCCTCTTTGTGAGAGTTTTGCTTCTGAGGCTTCCACTCCTTCTCCTTCTTCTCTTCTTTGTCCTTCCATCCTCCCTCTTTGTTGTGCTTCCAGTCTTTCTCTCCTCTCAACTCTTTATTTTTCTTTTCTTCTTTCTTCCAGTGGTCCCTCTCATTGGTTTTGCCCTTGTTCCCTTTCCATTTGGACTCCTGTGGCTTCTTCTTACCCCACCTCTCAACTTGTTCAGAAAGCTTCTTCTGGATCTCCTCCAAACTATCCCTCACTCGTTTCCTGCCGCCTCCATCTTTTTTCATCCCTTCCAATCTCTTCCTGCTCTCCTCCAAAAGACCTTTCTGCCTCTGGAGTTCTTCCTTCAGCCTTCCTCCCTCCTTCCTCCTATCAGGTCCAGCTGCTTTCTGGTTACTACCATCTTCGTCACCAGGCTGAGGGGCAGAGCTTGAGGTAGCCGGAGGCATTTCCTGATCAGCTGTGAAGGATTCAAGATATCAAAGTTATAATGGGTTTGGTAGTTAATTATATTAGAAAGGTCAAAAGATAAGCACTCTGAGGAATCAATTTTTATATCACAGTACCTATCTATATGCATTATCATTTCAATAAATATTAACCAAAATCAATATGCATAGATTTCAATCATGTTTGCTACACTGTACCTGTGAGCTGGCTGAGTTCGGTCACCCTGGCCCTCAGACTCTCCAGCTCTTTCTTCAGCTCAGGCAGAGATGACAGTTCCTCCTTCAGCTTTGTGTTTTCTTTTTCCATATCTGCTCGACCCTTTTCATCACCGCTTGCTGCTACTGCCTTCAGAGCTGAGTCAAATTCTTCTTTCTGAGACTAAGAAATAAAGAAAAATAGCGACGTTCACAATGTAGGCCAGTGCCGTAGTCGAACCCAGGTTCTGCACAACTTGGACAATAATCAAAAATATTTATTGAAAACTTGCTGTGTATTTATTGCAGTTCATTAAAACATCATGAAAGGGTAAAACAACATCATTAGCATCGATATATCGGGTATACTGACCTGTAGTTGAGCCTCTAGCTGAGCGATTTGTTGGTTTTCCTGTGTCAGTTTATCCAAAAGCTCTTTCATATCCTGTGGATCACTGCTAAGCCAGTCCTGGATTGACAATTGTTGGCAAATGAATAAAACACATATTTTTAAATAATCCTATCTTTAGCATTTGTCTTTTTAATATTAAAACTCAAGTTTTCTTTAAATACTACTGTATAGACACATACTGGACAACATATAACACTGAGATTGAGTAAGTGAAGTGAGAGACCGTAGGAACAGACCTGGCTTTGTTCTCCATCACTCAGTTCAGAGGCGTCAAAGTCACCTGTTAGATAAGAAAACAACACATCTTTCACCTAAGTCTTACAACAGGCACTTTTATTGACACACAGCTGCCAAGCTGCTTTTGTTGTGAAGTGCATTCTATAAGCTCAGGCACCACCTGTGCAGTACACAAAACTATTTATTTAGGCAGAATGTTTTTAATACCATTAAAAAAGTATGATATATTTTGCCTAAACAAGCAAAATGCCAACAATAGATAATTTCCCCCTCAACTTAAGCACCCTCAGCATCCAGTGAGTCCTTCCAAACAGTGATAAAGAGTGTTATTGTACAATTCAGAATGCGTGTTATTTGCCATTTTCTGCTGCCACTACATGAAGTATCAGATAAGTGCTTGGACAAGCTATTGAGCATTAGCCAGCTAGTGCAGAAGCTTACACTGCTGTCTTATCTTTACTACTGGACCTACCATTATCCAGGTCAGAGAGGAAACCTGTTGACATAGTACAGCTTAGTCGACAAGATCTAAAAACAGACATCTGTCTATTGCTGACAACTGCGAATAAATGTGCTTATGTCATTTGTAAATAGTGGCATTGTCAAATAAGCAAATGCGTAATAATGTACTTTTTTGACAATATTTACAATAAACTCTAAAATTGTCAAACCTCTGATGTAACAGGTGTAAATAGGTGCACATATTCTTATCATTTCTAAAAGATGATGTGCAGTAAGCACAAACTTTCATCCTAAGATATTTATAACATAAGCATCTTTATTAGGTAATAAATATTATAAACATGATTTTAATCTTACTGTACTGACCATTAAAAAGCAGAAGCAAGCTAGCAGGCTTAGTCAGGTGTTAGAGGAACTCACCTGAGAGGAAGAGGGAACCTAAGAAGAGCAGGATCAAAGCACCCACAATGCATTTGTTCAAGGAGAGCCATGGCTTTTCCTTTTTCTTCTCTGCCAGCTTGAACTCCACTTCTTCTTCCTCATCTTCCTCATCTGATGTTCTTGGCCGTGGTGCCTCAAAGGAGGGGGCATTCCTCCTCCTCAGTCCATCATCAAAGCTGCTTGTGTTGCCCAAATCAAAACTACTGGATGGCTCTGAAGGAGGGAGAAATAGAACAAGAGGAAAAAGACATCCTGAACATGAAAAAGCAATGGCAAGACAGCAGAGAGTTGTCACATTTTATAATGTATTTTTGTGAGAGGTGATGCCAGTGAGCCTAAAGTTAAACCACATGTATTCAGATGTGGCCCAGAGTCACTTCTACAAATCATCCCGACATCTTTGGCTACAAAAGTGTCAGAACTGGAGTTATTTCCAAAATCATAATTATCTACTGGCAGACTGCCTCACACAATTACCAAAAATTTAAGTGCAAAACACAACAGTGTGTAAACAGCATGTGAAAACAGGCTGACAAAAAGTCACTGCTGCTCGTGGAAATGGATGACATTTTCTCACTAAATTTCAACAACAGTAATTTCATGCATGGGGGTTTCTACATTTTCTCAGCGGGGTGTACGCCTCCGTGTCATTCTGATAAATCACTTTCCAGCTGCTAGCGTGACACAGATAAGAAACATGTTAACCAATTCTTCTGCAAGAGGACTCTTGTTTTCTGCTTTTATCAACTAGTGCTAATTACAAAGAGCCATAAACAACTTTGCTCAGTGCTCAGAATTACCAACCGGGCAAAGCTGTTAACTGCTGCGGGGCCTCAGACCCCCGCAGGGGCCCACAAAAGCCCCATGTTCACTGTGTGGCAGTTGGTTTATGGGAATATGATCAACTGTAACTTTGTTTGGGAATATGCACTACTACAGCACAATATTAACTGACATAATAAGGGCTTTAAAATGGGTCTTGCTTTATTACCTGATATCGAGGCCCTGTCTTGAAGAGGGGGCCTGTGTCAAAATATAGCTTTATGCTTATATTAGTTTGTGTTTAATCATATTACCACATAGCAAACCCGTAGCCATGTATTATTCCAACAGAGAAAAACTGTACACAACGCACACGGAATGAGAGGAATGGGGGCTTAGTAGGAGCCCAGCAACTCATTTTTACTCTGGGGGCCCAGAGCAGGTTATTCTAGCCATGATTTCACTTCAGAAAGGACTCTGCTATCCATTTCCCAAAGCTAACTGAAAGATCAGGTGGTCAGAAATTATGGATTATTTGTTTCACTTGTTTTGTTCTATTGCATTTTCTTGTTTCATTGATGTATAACCTTCCTGTCCGGCATTTGTTTTGTTACACTAGTAAGGTTTTTTTGGCTTTTGACCAGCTAGTAGCAAGGGGATGAGGGTGAGGATGGGGACATTGGCTTGTCCAACACTTTGGTGCAGAGCAAGATATCTCAACAACTACTGGCCAAATTACCAGGGGTGTACAGTATAACTGTCTCTAGAAGCAGCTAAAAGAAGGTAGAGACATTTAGTTAGTCTTGTTAGGGGAATGTATTCATAAATTCAGGAGACCCCTTAAAATTAAGCAATGTCTACTTGAAACTATTGTCACAGATTAGGGTCTTAGGGTTGACGTGAGTTATGAGCAGTCCAAACAACTCATTGTTTAATTTGAAGGATTTTTAAAGCAAAAATTAAAGTAAAAAAAAAAACAAAACCTAATCCCCAGAGATGATCTAGATTGATCTCATACCTTCTTCTTCTTCTTCTTCTTCTTCTTCTCTCTCATCCTGGGTCACTGTCTCAGATGGCTCCATCTCCTCCTCTTCCACAGCTGCCTCCTCATCTGCCTCTCCTGAACCAACAGTCTCTGGTGCAGGACTATCATTGATGGAGCTTTCTGTCGCCAGACTCTCCGGGACTTGGCTTGGCGGCTCTGTACACTCTGGAGCGAAGCTGATATCAGCTTCAACATGACAGGGAGGCTCAGTGGCTGTAAGGGTCTCTGCGGGGATGTTGACCTCAGGTTCAGCAGTGAAGACAGGACTCTCCCTAGCAGGGCTAGCAGGAATGAGCCCGATATCAGCAGGCATGTCATGTGCTTGTTCTGTAGAGACAGGGATCTCAGTCAGGGGAGGTGCAGAGCAGGACTCCTCAGGCTCAGCTGGCAGGAGTTCAGCAGCAGGAATATCGATTGGAGCCCCCAAATCAATGCTGGTGACAAAAGGTGTGGCTCCGAGGTGCTCATTGTCACTGGGGGAGCTGGTTACGATGTCATGGATGACTGGAGCCTGACTCTCCAAGTCGAGGTCTGGAGGGTCAAGAGAGTTGGGTGGAAGAGGACTCATCCGGGGAGGACTAGAAGGAATGGGACCCTCACTGGACTCTGGAGAGGTCTCTTGACACACCTAGAAATAAGGGCAGTAAGGAAGAAAGTTATCTGTGAATACTTTGATGTAATCTTTTTGTTGTGTTATTTTGTGATAAAGTGCTGTGATTTTGTTTTTTAGCACATCAATTTTCCCTCAGTCTGTATTGTCTGCAGTATTTCCCTTTCATTTGATGACTTCCTATGCTGCCCAGAGTGACATTTGACAATTTCAAGAGAACAGGTCTGAACTTCTCGATTTGTATTGAGACTAGGCATCGGCATAGTAAGACTGAGGCAATTGTAGTTTTTTCCCCACTCACCTTACTGAAAACACAACATCTGATGTGGCTAAAAGCATCACACTCTACTGAGGCATCTCTACAACTTGTATAACACATTTCAGCCTGTATGGTTCTTAAACATGTGTGCAAAACAGTAACTGTAGAAGGGGAGCTGCTTCCTAAATTTGAGGAAGTGGCAAACAAAGGCAGGGATATAAAACTGATGTTATAGATCTGAAAAGTTTTCTGTCAAACTTTACTACACCTACTGTATGCTGGAAATGAATATCGTCACGTTGTCTACATGTGGGCAGTAAGTAAGAACATGAGGTCTATAAGAAAAAACAACATCATTAAACAATAAATTAGACACAATAATACATTACCAATAGCTGGTTATAACAATTTAATATGCTGTAGGGGGATTTTTGTCCTCTTAATATGATGTTGTTTAATTGTGTAACTTATGCCTTGAATGGATTATTGCATAGTTTATTGTGTACCAACCTGATGGCCTTCTTCAGACAGGACAGTTTCTATTGAAATGTCACTTGGTTTGAACTCCAAAGCAGCTCCTGAAATAACATTCACATGATGTCAAAACTACAGTATGAAACCAAAGAACAGCTTTAAAAGCAACCTTTTCTGCCTTAAATGTTGATTCTTATTTACGTCACAACCCCAGCTAGTAGTCACAGATCTTGACTTACCTGCCACCTCCTCAGAGAGACTCGGGACGTCACCCAGGCTCTCTGTGCCGTCGTCTATCGGCCCAACATTCTCAAGAGCCGCTTCCTGTAGAGCGAGAAGATCCCAGGAGATCAGGCTTCAACACCTATAGTACCCTCATTGGTAACACTGCCCTTGACATTTACAGCACACCCAATACGGGCATGCATGTACATGCTCACAAGCCTGGGCTGGGAAACATATCAATATTTCTTGTTTATCGTCTATCTCTGTAACTGAATCGTGGGATTTTATTTTTAACTTGTGATGTGCCATTTTGTTTGTCTTAATTAACAATAAAGTTGATACAGAGTCATATATCTCCCATAATGATTTCCGAAATGCTTGATAATAGCAGCTACAAATTGCAGTTTGACTTACATTTAACATCCATTATCGTCAAATGTGATTGTTATACATGTATACTCAGCTGTCTACACTCACTGATATAAATGTGGTGAACAAAATATTACCTCTCAGTATAACACAATAAAATTCAACAGCACCACAAACTTCAGACTCCAAAATGACCATAAAGTTGAAGCAACATCTCTCTAGAACAGTTTCAACAAACACTGAACACTAACCTTCATAAAGACAGGATTTATTGCAGGGCTGTTGTATTAGTTTTAGTTATGTGTACCTAATAAACTGGCAATTGAGTGTATATTGATATCTGAGGAGGATCTTCTGGTTATTACAGTCTAAATACTTTTGTCCTTAATGACCTGTTTTAACACAGACATACAGTCATGCACAAATACTTGCACATAGAGTTGAAATACAAAACAAACAAAATAACAGACAATAGTTGTGGAAGAATAGACAAGTCAATGCCTTACACAATCGTAAATACATACTGTACATTATGCATTCAAACTGGGGATATCACATAACTAATGGATTATCTCTTTTTTTCAGTGGTGGAAAGTAACTATGTACATTTACTTAAGTACTGTACTTAAGTACAGTTTTGAGGTACTTGTATTTCCACTTAATACTATTTCATACTTCTAGTCCACTACAATTGAGAGGTAGTGTACTTTTTACACTGCTACATTTACATTTTACAAGCTACACTGCAGTATATATATATATATATATATACATATATATATATAGTAAAAAAGCCCTACCTTTACCAGCTGCAGTAATATAATATACATTATTCTGAAATGAGCCATTCTGCATAATGAGTACTTTTACTTTTTGTACTTTAAGTTTATTTTGATGCTAATTCTTAAGTAAAATATTGAATGCAGGAGTTTTACTTGTAACAGAGTATTTATACACTGTGGCATTGCTACAGCTCTGAGTACTTCTTCCACCATTGTTTGGTACTTTGCAAACATTTGCCACAATTGTATCATTATGGGAAGCTCAGGGGTGCAAGTACATACAGACATGTTTTGAGTGAACTTGTATTTATGAGCAAGGAAATTAACAATCCTCCAAATTACATCCAGGCACCCAGAGCTTCAAGCAGAGTTTCCTGAGCTGGTTCTCTGTCTCACCTCGGGGGAGAGGAGGGTCCAGCTGTTGGTTGAGGAGCCACTGCTGCCTGTGCTGTTGCTGTTGTCAGACATCGCCCTCTACAGGCTCAATTTGGCACAGCAGGGTGCAGATTTAGCTTTAGGATATTCTGCAGACGACGACAGAAACAACGTGTGTTCATTGAACATGCCTGATGCATACACTGCACGCATTGTGGGAGTTAACAGAATTATCTAGATGTAATCAATTGACTGTAACTTGGTTATTAGTATAGATATAGGCAGGCTAATAGCCTCAATTATAAGTATGCACAGTTCTGAACATGAAAATGCACATACAATTATGGTGATTATGTAAATAGCAGTCTAAGATGACACAATTATGCAGAAACGTTACAGTTGGGACGTAATTCACCGCACACACTGGATAAAGACCATGCAGATTGTCATTGATAGAAATTATGTAACGGTGTGGTGGCATCCATAATATAGGCTACTGCTGCGCAGTTAAACAAAGGGATCAGTCAGAAGAAACAGGAATCTCCTGCTATTTCCAGTTAACAACTCATTCAGATCCATCCTTTCACTCAATCTGTGTGGCAGTCAAATTGCCAAAAATGGTCAAACCCCAGACACGAGCAGTTCATTGATCCAGAAACGGAGCAAACAACGGTTAATACTCACTTGTCGACAACACTATGTGCGCTAAGCTTCTGTTTCGCACATATAAGAAACAAAATGAAGGGGCTATGATTGTTGTAGCAACCACATTTAAGGTTCACTCATGATGATAAACAAAGGATGGTAGGCTCTATATTATTCCCACTCCCACTCTTCCGCGTTCTCAGGCCCAACTGTTCACGAGCGCGTCAAACACCTGTTCGACTTCATCAAATTAAACACAAAGAAGACGGTTTATTTACCCCACTTGCTTACACCTCAGTCGCTCGCTGTTTTTTTTCCTTCAAAACGTTGTGTTTTTTAGTATGAACAACGACCCTCTCTTCCCGTGAACTTGGGAACTTTGGGAAATCCAAGCTGCGTCACGTCAACCAAGGCGCCTTTCGTCCAATGGGATTTCAGCAGAGGCTACGGAGCTCCCGCCCCTGAAGCAAGGCTGGACCAATCAGATAGAAGTGTCGTGTCAGGGAAAACGACGCACATCCCAGCATGATTGACGCCCGCAGGTGAAAGTGACAGGTGATGGACACAGATCCTTCCCCTGGTTTTTAATAATACATCTTAATGTGTGGACCTAACCCTCAAGATGCATGCGTGCATACACACACACACATATATATACAGAAGGCAGAGGCTACCAGGACCAGCCGCACACTGACACGTCTGCAGAGCTAAATTTGAACTGCGGGACTTACCAAAGCGGACAACCCCTTCAATCCGATTGCTCCAATGTGGACATTCATTTCATCATCTGGCTCCTTTTCTTCTAAAATTAGAGTCTGCTAACTGTTTTATCTGTGATAGGCACATTTATTTTTACAATATGTGATATAGTGTCAATATCCCTGTAACACTAAAACATCCACTTACCTACAAATTATATATTTGCATTTTAAAATACCCTCTGCTTCAACATGTAGGTATCATCCATTCATAAACCCTGCACACTGTATATACTGTATATAGACATGTATACACGTAGTATACGAGTAACCACGCACTTCATGTATATAAAGTAATGTAGTACTTTATTCAATATTTATTCCTTTGCACTATTTGTATTTGTTCACAATCTACAGAACACTTGACTCGTATATAGACATGTTGTTGATCTTTGTTGCTTTTTGTATATATAGCCCTATTTTTCACCTACTTGTATGTATATAATAGTTTTATGTTTAGTCTTTAGTCTTTGTTCAGCTTTGTTGTCTTTGTTTTTGCTGTACATCTATTTCTTCCTGTAAATTGTTCTGTGTAAGTAACAAGAGCAACTTAAAACCGGAGTCAAATTCCTTGTATGTGTACACATATTTGGCCAATGAAGCTGATTCCAATTCTGAAACATATCTAAAATGACAACCCACACAAACACAAACGCCTTTAAAGAGAGTCTATATGGTTCCAGATAGATTATTTTATGGTGAAAGAAGAACTTAGATCCAGGGTAAAATAAGTAATACCACAGTGTAAAACTACTCCAAAATGAAAGTAAAAAGTAAAAGTATGGTCACTCATAGTGTTATATTATTATGTATATTATTTTGTTAAAACTGATGCATTAATGTGCAAGCAGCTTTTTCATTTTGCAGCTGGTCAAGGTGGTTTAATCTATAACAGTGCATCATACTTTCTAAACTGATATATTTTTTATGTGACATCTGTAAACAATCTGCAAAGTAACTAGTAACTGTCAAATATTTTTAGGCTACTATACATTGTTTAACCTTGATATTGACTTGTTTTTATGATCTGAATCCCCTTTTCCAACTTGATTGGATTATAATAAATGCTGAGAGACTGCTTAGTTATTTGGTACTGACCATTTGTCCACTATTTCTGGTATCTGTGTTGTAAATTGAAACTTTAATGAACATTTTAATTTACTTTATTATATTTTATTTAGAAATATGCTTTTAGGTAGCTTATAAATCTTTTGTTTGTAACTGATAAAATAGGCCACAGATTTCTATTTCTGTCAATAAACATGTGCAGAAGTATTGGCAATCTGCATTCTATGCCGAACTTGTACATTTTAGTCATTATTTTAGGTGTAGCTGTGGTGTTGAAAGGTAACGTGTACTCATGTTTAGCTTGATCAGATTATCATCCTGAGGAACAGTTTGCCAACATTTTTAGGGTAACTTTTCAATTAAATTCACAGTGTAGAGAGATAAGGGTTATGGCAGTGATGAATTAAGATTTTTCATTAATAGATCATAAAAGAAAAGACTTCATAAAGACAAAGTTGTTTAAAATGGAGGTAATTTTAACTGCTCTGAAAGTATCATGTCATCCTTACTTAGAGCTTTAGAAATAAGAAGAGTTCTTATAAAGCATACATGTTCAAAATTCACTAAAGACACTTGAAATCTACATATGATGATGCAGTGAAAATATCTGGGTCACTGGTTATGCAATAACCTTAAAGTATGTTATGTTTGGATTGTATTGCAGACTTCCTGCAAGTTATGCGTACTAGATTATTTTTGTTTTGCTAACCAATTAGGAGGCCCTACAGCGATTACGGAGATTTCGTGCGACAGACAGAACCGACCAATGGCAAGAGAGTTCTTCAGCTTGATTGACCAATAGGATGAGACGAGGTCTATTTGAACGGTGAAAAGCGGGCTCGCAAACATTCGAGAGGGAAACAAAGACGGAGTGGACTTCTCGCTACTGGTGGACGCAAAGAAACTGGAATAATTTACTTCCCCCCCCCCATCAGGATATTTTGGCAGTCATATAAGGTAACTTTGAAACCTAATTGATTGCGTCGTACAACAGCAGAAACATCTAGTTTGGTGTTTATATAAACGTGAGTTGTCAGAGATAACTCTTGGTCTCGGCTAACTTGAGAGCGACGTTAGCCTAGCTGTTAGCCACACTGGCTTAGCGATGCAAGCTAAAAGTTTCTGTCGCGTTGGCCACTATAATATTTAGCTAATTTGCTTTATATCTGAATGTTGACTAATGTTGAAAACCTCTCCACCAGGTTTCCGTCATGTCTCACAAACAGATCTACTACTCTGATAAATACGACGATGACAAATACGAGTACAGGTGTGTAACGTTATGGCTCATGTTTATACGTTAACGTTACATCATGCAGTTTAACTTTGTCAGTGTGTCAACGCTGTACTATAACAAATGTAACATCACCAAGGTGGCATTGTATAGAAGCTGCAGTCAGTTATGTAACACAATACGTAATAATAATATTTGTCTGGTTCATCTAACGTTACAGGCATGTAATGCTACCCAAAGAAATTGCAAAACGTGTACCCAAGACCCATTTGATGTCGGAGACTGAGTGGAGGAACTTGGGGGTCCAGCAGAGCCAAGGATGGGTGCATTACATGATCCACCAGCCAGGTATCTTATCTTGTTGCTAGGCCAGGGGTAATGTCTTCAACTAATGATCTGAAACTATACCAGTAGTAAACAAAGAAGTGTTAGACTTCTTACCTTGATCTGTTTCTGTTGAATATTGTTTCCTTGGCCAGTTATATTACTGGGACTAGTAGTAGGCTGTTGTGGAAACATTTAACTTAACAATTTTGTCTCTTTCTGTTACTGAGACAATTAAGATGAAAACTTTAGCACACATGCTGAACTTTCATACATGAGAGGACGTGTGTGTGTAGTGGTTTCGCTGGTTAATATCATTTAGTAGACAAGTTGAACTTTTGGTTTGTGTTTTTTTTTTTTTTTTTTGGTGGGGGATAATTTAAAACAGTAACTGGAGCCAATGAGAATAACAGACCTGATGGGGTCACTGGATGGAAAATTAAGCTTGGAAACATTTAGCTGTAGATTTTCAAGTACCCATTTTAATAGGTTTCACAAAGGTACAGTGCCATAATAAATGAGCAGTCCCAAGGCATTGGTTATGGCAAAGTGTGATAATGGGATTCCAATCTAGGAATTAGTGAAGTTTAATAGAAGTGTATAAGGTTGTGATATTTGAGTCAAATACATATAAACTAGCTTCTGTGCCTTTCCCCCCTCCCCCTTAAGTCAAAATTTTTATAGTAGAGTAATTGTTTGACTCCAGGGCTTACTAACTCTATGAGCAACAGTTGTGAGTTTTACAGTTAGGATGCAGATTGCCAATACAATGTGTCACGTGCTAAATCTGGATTTACAAAATAATTGTGATCACAAGCTGAAACTAACTAGGCACATGACACAACGTTGATGTCGCTAATTTGTATCTGACTGAACTTATCCACAATAGCGTTTAGTTGATTTTGAGTTGACGCCCCATTCTTCTATTTTGTTGGCCCCTGCTCCCTTTTTGTTTAAGCTAGTACAATTGCTAAGGGGATCCAGCCCATCTTGACTGCTTTAAGTCAGAAGATGGAAGATACAAAGTCTGGTGTGGGGGTCTGATGTTATAATGGGTGAAGTTAAAGTTTTTTTTTTTTTTTTTGAAGAAGAGGTGGTACAGATTAGTGGTAAACATTTCAATAGATTTGGTGACCACAAGCATATGGACAGTAGGTTTCAAACCCAGCTGCACCCTCCATTCTTAATAATGGAATAGGTGTCACAAGAGTCATGTTTCCCCATAAGGAGTCAAAGCATCACAACAGTTAAGTATCATTATCTCTGCTTATAAATTGTGTACCTTGTTCTTTCCTCAAGAGCCGCACATCTTGCTGTTCCGGCGCCCTCTGCCTGGCCAAAAGTCATAAGGGAGAGCTTCTCTGGGTCCTTGGAAGATCAGTCCTACTTATGTCCCACAGATCAACTCATCAACATCGGTATCATGCTGTCAGATTACCAAGCTCTTTTGTGGTAGGTGATTTGGGCTGATCGTGTTGGACCTGGAGAGGGACTATCACATTTATGAACAGTGGTTGTGGAGCATGCGTTGAAGGAAAAAAAAAAAATCATCACCCTTCTCTTAGGGAAAAGACTTCTTCATGTGTTAACAGCGACACGCCGTCTGCCAGAAACCTTCAAATCATCTTACACTGTCTTTTTGACTTAATCTATCTGTCGAACTTCCTGAACCTGCTTGGATATTCCAGCTTTTTAGAACAATTGTTATAAGATGTGGGGAGTGAAACTTGTTCAAACATTTGAGTAATTCTAACAGTGCATTCTGGGTCAAGCCCGGGTCAGAACACAAGCGTGACAGGATAGTTGGATCCTAAATTAAGTTTGACTCTGAAACATCAAACTGCGGTTTTAAGTGACATGTTGCTGCTTGGTTTAAATGACACTGTAAATTGGCATTTAACAATTTTTGTCATGTGCATGGAAAGCCGCATCTATGAGAGTCACCTAGAAACTAGTTTTGATCCCTTTTCCATAAGAGCATATTATATTAGCTTTGGCCTACTTGAAAACAAATCTTTTTGAATTGTCTGATTTGTACCAGTTAGCTGCTCAGTATTTATGAATGTGTTGCCCTTTCTGAAATAAATAATCTTTTAAATCTTATTAGTGTGGACTTGGGTTTTGGCAGTATTTGGGGTTTACAACTACTGTACGATTTACAGAGCCACTTGACACATGAATATGCACGTGGGTGGGGGAGGTGGTTGACAGCTTTGATAGCAGACACTACCCTAAGAATGCTCTTATAGAATAAATCCGGATCATTGACTGAGATGTTAGAAAGCCAATTGCATTTATTTCGGATTATGGTATTGCATTAAGGCACTTGTTTTCATTGTCAAACTTGTTCTGAATACTTGCATCCACTTGACATGTCTGTGTACCTTCTGTCCCTTTTTTTACTATCTCATACTGAGCTGCTCTGCTGTCACTGAAGCTAAAATGTTGCCTTGAAAAGTTTTTCTGTGAAATTGTGCCTTTTTTGTAAGGTATTACATGTGTAGGTATAGCGCTGTTCTACCTTTCAGAATGATTAAAAACAAAATCAATATTGGCAAAGTTATGACGCATTCGGTCTTTGATGAAACAACTGAAATTAAATCCGTGTTGGATGAAATCCCTGTACCCTTAGAATTAGTCTGTGTGAGATGGGGTTTGGTCATTTGAAAATAACGCTAAAATATTGGCTTACTACAGAGGCAGTGTGGAATTGGTGGTGCCCCATTTTTGCATTGCAACAGTAGGTGGCTGCATCAAAATAATAATATACATGTGAACAGTCTGTACAAAAACTTTTCACTCTTTGGAAAACCACCCTTTTAGTTTTCATCCTACTGTCATGTAGTGGTTGCTGCAAACAAAGATCAACGGACATTGTATTGATTATATACTTTCTCCTCACGGTTTCCTGTCGACTGTAAAATAAAGGGAAACTTCCACAAAAAATTGCATATAGGAAATGTGACTGGCCTATGTACTTCCTAACAGTCTTTTTTTTTTTTTTTTTTAAAGCGACTAGATCACACTAAGAACTTTCTGTTAATTCATAAACTGCATGGCATAATGAATCCACACCAGACAAAGTAACCATTGAATAAGCAGTGAATTGACCTGCACCTGCTGTGCAAGTTGAAACATGTCACATAACATATGCATCATTAAAATCAACAAGATTTCTTCACTACAAATGTGTATATACAATATAAGATTGAATGTAGTGGTCTGTGAAGGAGGCTCACAGGAAATTCAATCAGGCCCATTGCAATAATGCTTTAAATGTTTAACACTGCTTTATACTTTCATTGGAGAACTTTGCTTACTAAATATAGTGGAAGGTGTAACCTTCAGTCCTTGATGGTTTTTGTATGAACAATTTCTTCGACCAGATCCAATTGGTACCAATCATTGATAGGAAATTAAACTACTGAGAACTTCAGGTTTACAACATCAGTTCTTTGGTGTTCGTAAGGCTTTATTGTTTTGACACCGACATACTATTTAGCTGTTTGCTCAGAAACGCCTAGCAATATATTCATAGCTTCATTACAACTCAACACGTGCGTTACTGGGAATAAGTGCGAGCCAAAACTGTATTGTAAAATTGCCATGTGTACGATAATCAGGTGTTGAGGCACATCACCTTACCTGTCGTAATATAATGCAGTGAGCCCTGCTGGGATAAAACTGTGATCTGACAAAACACGCAGGCATGTATGCCAGACGGCACACCTCATGAATGTGTGATATTATCGTACACAGTTGGTGTTCTTCCAGTGGCACAGTGATACTGCATCTGTTGTCTGGCACCGTGACCGGACTCTTGTTTTTCTTATTAGTTGCCTGTGATAATGCCAATCTAACAATACCAGTGTCTCCCATTTCATGTGTAATATGGGCCTCATCTACTGGTAATTGTCTCTGAGCTTAATGGACAAAATGTTTTACTGAATGGGCAAGTCGTTATGATGGTGTACGTGCATAAAGGGAGAGGCAGGCACAGCAGCTGCCACACATTTCCTTGGTGTAAACGACTAGTGGATTATTGCTGTACAGAGGCTTTAATGAACAGGCAATAACAAAAACACTGAGGTTGGATAATACAGAGGGTGTTTTGGTTCAGCTGTCAGTTTTTAAGCAGGATTCGGCTCTTCGTAGAATAAGTTTTGTTTTCTAAGATGTGATTAAAATGTTGTCTATGAACCAACTTTAGCTGCAACAGTTGCTTAGTAAGAGGCCAAAGGCTTTGAACAGACAGATGCACAAGAAATGTTAAGACAACAGTGTAACAAATTACACCACTTACAACATAAACATGCCACCACACGAATAATCTGATTATTTTCTCAATTAATCATTTGGTCTATAAAATGACTGAAAATAGTCAAATGGCTCATTTTGTCTGACTAGCAGACCAAAACCCAAAGATTTTTAGCAAATATTCACATTTAAGAAGCTGGAACCACTGAATTTTCAGCTTTTTATTTTATTTTTTATTTTTTTGCTTAAAAAATTACTTAAACGATTGTTGCTAATTTAATCTAATTTTCTGGCTATCGACTAATCGTTTCAGGTATAGCTGCTGTTTACATTTTAGCACTTTAACTGCCATTAAAGCAGTTAATGTAGTTGGTTCTCAAGGTTGCTTCAGCAGTAGCACCTCCAGGTTACATTTCACATGGATGCTGTGGAAACAAGCTGTGGTGCTGTAAGTGGGACCAAAAGTGGCAGCCTTTTGATATATCACTGTGTAGTTTGACCATGTTATGAAGACAGATGCTTCAAACTGTTACCCTTTTACATTACACCATTCCACAAAATGGAGAACGTTCATGGACTGCTTGTATTGTGAAATGTTATATGAATATTGCCATGTATTAATAGCTTAGACTCGTCTTTTCAGTCAGTGTGGGCATTTTAAAAATAATGATGAAAATAAATAATTTGTAAAATAATCCAGATACGATGTACAGGAGAGTATACAACGCAAACCTTAAGAATATATAATAAATACTTAAACTTTGTTACATGTGGTTGTAGCAATCAAATTAGTCTTGTTTCAATTTAGGCAGTCCAAAGGGGACTAGGGTTGCTAAGGGGTTAATGTCTTATTTAGTAATCTCTTTGAAAATAGTTTCTTTGTGGTCATAAAATATGTAAATCAAAGAACTTCCTGTTTTCCACCATGTCCAGTTACCTCAGGGTGAATGCTTCTAGACACTAATAATCAGAGTAAGACCAAATTTAATCCATTTACAAAACAGTTCAATGCAAAAATGAAATAGTGATATAGTAGAATATCAAAAACATGGCGCCCATAAAAATGTCTCTGCCGTGACACACCACTTTTTTTAAGTTTCACACTTTGGACTGTGGAGGGCAGTACAACACAACGTTAAAGGAGGCGACAATCGACTTGAATGCAGTTGGCTTTTTGCATACATGCTGCATTGTACATAAAATGTAAACAAAATGTTTGACTTAGTGCAGATTCAGTCTAAATGGAACCTTCTATTTGTCTACATCATATTTGTAAAACCATTTCTATAATGGGATCTAACAAAAGCAAACCTGTTAGTCTGTGCGTCCCAGATGCGCACACACACCAACAGTGGGTGCAAACAGAGCTCGTGGCGACAGTCAGACACCGTGGGTAGTAACTGCACAACTTTGAAGTCATGGGCAATGGAGGAGAGAAAATGTTTTGTGAATCACAGGGAGATTTCTGACAATTTCTGGAAAATGTTGCCGAAGTAATCACTAGGCTGTGATGGTCAGCAATCTGAGCCTCCTGCTGAGATCCAGAGATGTGTGGTGGGCAGAAAAAGATGTTCGATGCCTTAAGGTGGAAAAAAGCTTGAGCGTCTGCCAGAGCTATCTATGAATCATGCTGAAAACTGGTGCCTGGTGGAGCCTTAAAGGTAAACGATATCCTAAATCTGTAATTACAGAATAGCTAGGTGTACCAAAAATAATTAACCCCTCATCATGCCGATGACCTTTTATTGAAAATCTACCAGTCAGCATTATTCAAGATATAAGATGGATTTATTGATCATTTTTCAACACAGCGTTGTATGAGATTTTGTTTTCTAGTTCCCTTTATGCTACTCAAAAAAAAATGTATATACAGTAGATCAGTTAATAAATAAGTCAGAAATGAAAGCTAAACATTATGCAAGAAAAGATTTAATGGTGTTCAGAGGGACAAACACTGAGTGGTTGAAATTTGGGCTGCTAACTAACCTTATCGATTAAGCGTCAGTTTATTGTCTCAATTAAATGATAAATCGTTTGGTCTATAAAATGTCAGAAAATAGTGAAAATGCCAATTACAATTTCCTAAACCCAAGATGACGTCTTCAAATTACGTGTTTTGTCAAATCACATCAGACAAAGAAAAGCATTAAATTCTTGCATTTGAGAAGCTGGTACTAGTGAATATGTGGCATTTTTGCTTTTAAATGACTTAAATGAATACAAACAATCAGTAAAGCGAGATAATTTAACCAATTTAAGTTACTGGTTCTCAAACCTCCTCTGTCGTGCCCCCCTCCCATTTATACCAATTAAATTTTTATCTACTAGGGAAACTAACAAAAAGTGCAAAGTTGAACTTCTGAAATAACATTATCTTTATCAGTGGTTTCTGGGCCTCCCTAAGGGATGATCAGCAAGAAAATAAACTGCTGCACAAAATTACATTTATTTTTTTATTTTTGCTCCAATCCTTGCTCTCTTGGGAAATACTGTAGACTTTTACCTCTTCAGGCCTGTAAAACCATTGAACTTAAACAATTTGAGAGGGGAGAATCCTCACTTCTAAGTCTTTGTTTGAGCTCTCTGACATATGTGTACACATGCAACCTGTGTCACGGGGTCACACAACCAGCCATTGCTTCATTTCAAAGCACCTGATCATGAAACATTTCTCTTTTAATGCATGTTTCTTATTAGGTTATGGTATGCAAATGAGAAATGCAACTTAAAGATTGCCTGAAGCTTTTACAAATAAAAGACACAAACTCTCAGAAGGACATCTTGCTCTCGAGCCTTTGTGAATTTCAACAGTTTTGCTTAATGACATCTCATTTTTCTTCCCTGTCAAAAATCTGTCGGTGTTGTTCTTTACATGTCGTTCTGCTGTCTGCATAAATCTTGCTAACCTGAATCTTGATAGCTGTGCAGCATCAGAACACTCTTCTTTGGTTATTGTTCATGAGTCAGATTCATTCAACTTAAGATACGATCCAAATTCCACAG
Source organism: Siniperca chuatsi (assembly GCF_020085105.1). NCBI lineage: Eukaryota > Metazoa > Chordata > Actinopteri > Centrarchiformes > Sinipercidae > Siniperca > Siniperca chuatsi. Next base: position 11,139,120 of record NC_058058.1, on the reverse strand, counting down.
GTCATGCATTTAAGTAAACAAGTAATAAAGCTTAAAAGACATCACACTTTACGTTTTGGTGTCTGTGAGCTGTAAAAACTAAGAACTAATAGTATTATAAGTTCTGGGTTTGAACAAAGACCCCAGAACTTACATTATGAACATTTATGCAGCATGACAAAATGATCATAAGAATCATGGCTTGATTCTGTATCACTGTCCTAGTTTGGTATTAGGAATTGACATTGTACCGCCATTCAATAAAGAAACTTCCAAAAGAGCTCTGAAGTGTTATTAAGTTTAGCCAGGTATATGAATAATTTAAAGTAAAATGAAAAGCCGTGAGAGGAAAGTGTGATTGAGGATAACGGGGTGTGAAGATGTGCTCAGTTAAGGACCAGAGGAGAGGAGGGACATTTTACACTGAAAAAATGAAGTGAGACATAAAGATAAAGAGCCAAACAGGGCAAAAGGCAAGTCTTTACAGGAGCAGGTAGGAGAGGGATGTGAATAGAAAAGAAATACAAAATGGGCAAGTCAGAGAGAGAAAGACATTTGGAGAGAGGAGACAAAGAAGGTCAGACATGGAGACGGAAAGTGCTCTAGCGAGGAGGGGTATTTATGTCTGGGTGTCGTCGGCACAGCAGGGTGCCTTCTAAAAGGAAGCCAAGTTTGATACAGAGTGCGGAGGAAGAGAGCTGCTGTTTGGAAGACGGCTGATGGAACAAAGGGCCCAAAATTGCTCCATTAGACTGTCCAGAGAATCATATTCTAAAAATGAATTTTAGAACAGCACAAAATAATTTATAAGACTAATCTATCAAAGTATACAAAAAAATGGCAATTTATTCTAAGGTTAATATTCTGTGAAACAACAAACTGTCTGTGATAAATTAATCTTTGAATAATACATTTCACAAAATGTATAATTTAGTTAATGTGATTTACTGATTTGCGTCAGACTGATACTGTCAGGGAAAATTAAAATATGAAATGATCCCCTACCCCCTAAGACACATGACATGAGGCCTTGGGGCCAGAAGGGCAATTTTGGCAAAAATGACTCTCATATATTAAATTAAAGCTCCTGGTGGGATCTGTCCAGAGGCAAAGGCACACTGCTGAGCACATTATCGAAGCCAAAAAGAAACGGAAAATAACTTGTTTCAAGTCTTAATATAATATATGAAAAATCCCTACTGTGAGCTTCTTACGTGGCATGTTTTTTTTTTCTCCACAAAATGAAAGTTAAAAAAGTGAATGTCACTCACTGTGACAGCTTGTTCGCTCCCCTGCAGTTTTACATACGTTTGATACACTATAATGTTGTATTAGGATATTTAAAATGACTTATAATGTAGTATGTGTCACCAAACATATTATGATGTCTTTATACTGTATTTAAAAAAAACAAACTCCAAATGTCCCATAGCATAAGACAAGTTTCAATAAATGCAATGACAAAGTACTATATGTAATATGAACATAATACATCAATGTGTAATCTATAGAACCTGATTCAAGTAGGTGCTGCCCAAATTTCAACCCTACTATTTGGCTAAAATGGCATTTAAGACACACACATTTTTGTCATAACAGTTTTCTCAGATAAGATTTAAAATAATCATAGACTCAGTCTAGTGTTTAACAGTTCCAATTTTACAGAGAATTAGTGCTGCAAGACTAAATGAGGTCATAAATTTAACTTCCAAGGAGCTGTGTTTAACACCACATTAATGTTGTTGAACCGTGGCAATATTGTAAAAATTGAGTGAAAGTGATAACCACACTGCAAAAACAGACCTCTGAACAAAGTCAATGACATTTTGTACAGTCAAACATTTTCTATAGTTTTCATGGATTCTGATTTGTTCTACATTTCATCTGAAACAAGATAGAATATGTATGCATTTATTTTAAGGTTTTCAGGACCAAACTTAACCATGTACCAAAAATATTCACAGTAATTGAAATGGCTGCCGTTATCTTAACTCACCTCCAGCTTGGTGGAGAACACTCTGCTGTGACCAGCAAAATACATACAGTGCATCACACAATGCAAACTTGATTTGTATTGGTTTATCATTAATGAAAAATACCCCTTATTTGCATTGAACCTACCAATGGCCAATATTTTTCACCACAGTTGCCAAAAATATGTGGTTCCCGTTTTACTCCTGGCAAGATGATGTATGTAAATGTGGTCAAGCAGGGGGTGTTTAATTCTGACAAAAGACCAGTGTTAGTCTGAAGTATCAATACATCAATCAACTGGTTTAACTAAGGTTTGATATCTTCTAGTGTGTAATTGATCATTTTAAACCTACATTGATTTTCTTTTACTGTTTTGGGACGGAGCAACAAGCTGTAAACACAACACTGACGTATTATCACCTTTTGAAGTTTATAAGGTAATTTTATTATGCTAGCAAACAGTTGCCTATTTACACATCCAACAGACACAAACAACGTTAGCATTCAGTTTGAGTCGAGTTTCTGGTCACCTGGCGAATGTAAGTCCAATATCCCCTCTCTTTTAGCTCTGTTTTTGGTCTCTACCAACTCCTGCGATAAATATCTGGCTCTTTAGCTGCTAAATGCTCCACTATGTTCACCGGCTAGTCACTAACTTTGTCCATCTGCTGTTTGGTGCTGGGAAGGCAGCAAATAATCAGTTTATCAGAGCTTTGTTAACTGAAAACAGCTGCCTGCTGTGGTCGAAAACAAGGCTGAGTGAACTAAAACAGTAAAATTGAGGTTCGTAAAATCAAAACAATAAGCTGATAGAGGATTAAACGTGGAACGTAAGAAGAAAAAAGAAAAACATCGAGCCGTTCAGCAACAATGTTCAGTTTTATATCACAACACAGTCTCAGTTAAGACTACAATTAACCACAACATGTAAAATACTACTCCAATAATATTAAACCAAGCTCACTACAGTTTATAACAGATCTTTTTACAGCAGCCATGTGGGAAATTGGACTACGGAACTGCTCAAATCACAAGATAGCGAAACAAAATTTCGGACCTGCCAGAAAGCCAGAAGCAGGAGTTCCACAAAGATCTCAAATTAGTTCATCCACTTATGTGCAGCTGAAACCTACTGAAAGAGGTTAAAGCCTGTGCCAGCACCTGCGCCAGCTCTAACTCATCCACCTCCACCAATCACCCCTGTTGATAAAAAGGTCCTCTAATGGAGTCAGCCGGTCAGATATTGATCTGGTCTTAGGAGCGACTCTGGCACCTCTGGTGATACCGATTTTAAGATGTCTGGTCACGGGCATGTTGCCGGTTAGCTGTATTGATCTAACATTGCAGACTCTGCTCATTGGACTTTATGGTGTGTTTGTATAAGAGTTGTTCTATGAGTTGGCCCTATTGAAAAGGATATTGAGATTGGCAGTAAGAGTTCTTTCATGAGCTGGCATGTTGGGATTGCTAGCGGCACGCTGAGTCCTACAGTAGAAAAATCAGTAATGTCTGTCGATATGAGTAGCAGGGGTCAAGCTGCCTGTCCTTATAATGCTGCACTGTAAACACAATACACAGCGTTTCAGGGTCTCTTAGTTTCCTCTCCATCATTCCCCGGAGGTAGCTATATTATCCAACCGTATTTTTGGATTACGTCCTGAGACTCTATTCAAAGGGAATACGGCTCAAAATGAAATCAGCCTTAAACACTGTGGCACTGGCTCATGTATTTTCAAGAGCTCTTTGTGAGAGGTGGGTTATAAATCAATTTTAGGATCGACCGAGAGCTTTATCTTGATTTTCAACCCTGGCAGATCTTTTAGAGGTCTTTTAAACATTAGTATATTTCTTGCACTGGCGAGTGGCGGTCGAAGCGTCTGACTGCTCTCTTTATGTAGAACAAGGCGACGCAATCTGGGCTGATTCAATGACTCACTCGTATAAATGAGGCATATTAAACTGCACCTGTTGATGGGATGTTGGGAGCAAATGGAGTGCGTGTGATTGTGCGTATGCATGGCATATTGATCCAGCTGGAGGAGAGCTGGGGAGGACTTCCACATGGCCTTGATGTGTGAGAGGCCGTCTGGACCTGGAGACTGCACTATTGATCAGCGTGTCGAGTCTGGAGTAGCCTTTCCATTCAGGTCCCTTGACGGCAACACACTTCCAAAATGACAGTAATCAATGGAAATGGTTAAATGTCCCCACACAACTCAAATGTTATGAATTGCCTTGGCACCTTGGATTTATCTTTGTGGATTACGGAGCACTGTCTGACTTATTGACCACTCGTGAGGCTACTTATCCTCCCTCAGGATAGACATTGTGTCAAACTGGAGCTTTGTGTTTATGAACTATACTCCCAGTGAGTCAGTGAATCTTTACTTCTGTTCCCTTGCTGCTGTAAAATACCTTCTTTGCATGATAGATAGGCAATATATGAGCCATTTTCCCCTTTTCACTCCTCACTGCTTGTAATCCAAACACATTTGAGTGTGATGGTTGTCAAATGGTAGCGGGTAATCAGACACAGACAAAAATGAATAATGCATCACAATATGTCTGGCTATCATTGTGTTGATTATTGTCAGAACGAGCCAGAGCACTGTTGTTGAAATGAAAATACATTCAACACAACTCTAGCTCTACATCCAACAGAGAAATATACGTTGTCACCCTCTGTCTAACATACAGTTATATACTGCAGCACAATACCAGAAAGTTATAAAAAGCCAGAACTGCAATTGTCAGTTCCTTCCCCATATATTGTAAGCTCAGGAGGCAAGGAGGCAGTCAAGTCGTCTATCACTTCACTTTGCCCCAGTAGTGTAGACACATTGACAAACAGTATAACGCAGACAATTGAGATTGATACAACCGTAGAGACACACAGAAAGCTCTGGACATAACAAAGCAGACCACAGCAGCAGCAGCAGCAGCACTGTCTTCTCGAAAGCTCACAACAGTCACAACTGGGCTTAAGTGATCAGGAAGGAGTGGTAATACCAGAATATGCAGACTGAAAAAGCGGAATACAGATTTGTAGGTACAAATGATCACATCTGTCATCAGACAAAGCGAAAATGGCAGATGGGTGTAAAAAAAAAAAGTACAAATTTGCAACAATTCCTCCTTTTGATTCATAAGATGCAGAATTGCGTAAGTGGTGTTGGTGGTGATTTGTGAGGATCATTATAGGGAGAGGACAGTGTTTAGGCGGAGGACTCAGCGAAAGTGACACAGACAGAGTGAAAGGAGCGAAAGTGTGAGAAACTAATTGTAAAAATGACAGCAGCATTTAGCCACTGTCAAACAGCAGAGCTAAAAGGTGGCATGCTGCAGAAAGGACTCTTTATTGAGTTGTTAGCCATTAGAGAGCAAAAACAATGTCCATACTTAATTGTGCAATGTTGTACTATTCCTGGCATATCTAGGTATTAAAGTGAATTTAACCTCACGTGTAAGAGCTGCAGTGTGGAAGAATGGACATACATGATAAACTGGTATGAATGTCCACAGCATGCATATAAAACTATAATCTTTTCTGACAAGAGTCTGACATTGTGGCGCTGCTATTGCAATTTTTCAGAGCACTGCATGATGACAAGCTCTCTCCATTTTTATCTAAGCCTAAATGCTTTTAGCCCCACTTTCTGAATTAGCTGTCAGCCACTGTGGTCTCTTTCTCAGTGCTTCTTTGGAGCTCAAATGACTGAATTAGGCTCTACCTTTAAAGATAATTGCTTAATTGGGGTCTTTTCATATGCTGTCAGTAGCTGAGGACCTGAGAAAGGCTCTGATAACTCTGTAATTATGCGGCTACTGCAGATATACGCATTTGTGGCAGAGCTGTGAAGAATGAGCTGGCAGCCTCATGCTCTCTCTATGTCCACTCTCCATCCATAGACTCTGAGATGCAGCCAAAATTGAAGGGCCTATTTCAATACAAATACACGAGTATTTGCGTGTGCAGCTGTCTAAGTGTATCTGCATTGTCAGGACTCATGACTGTATGTCAGTATATGATTGAGACGTCAGAGTATGTCTGACCAGCCAGGCTGCAGGTATGTCTGGGAAAAATCTTTGCCTCTGCTTTTATTCCAGCTGCACTGCCACTGTCTCCTGTTTGAAAGGTGGAAGAACACTATTACATGGTACATCTTCTTCCTTCTAGTATAGCTCTTGGATACAAAGTGTCAGATGAAGTCTATTTGTGTAAGCTGTTTGGGGGGGGGGGATTACATACATGGTGGTTTCACCTCAGCCTTTATCCAAAGGCTTGGCTTTGCCTGTAGAGAGTAGGAAAGATGTACTGTGGTGGGGAGGGAGTTGGGAGAGAGGTAAATACAGTTATAGTCTGAGGTGAATAACAGTTTCGTGTCAGAGGAAGAAGTGGAAGCCAGAGTGGGAAGGAGGGAGGATAAGAGGCATCGAGCAGGGGGCAAGGAGTACTGGAGCCACCACGGGAGGGGGGGGGGAGATTAGTTTTGCTCCGGTAACGACCGATCATAAAAACAAGAAGGGGAGGAAAGAGGAGAATAAAAAGAGAGAAGGGGGGAGGATTAGTGCCACTTCAGGAATGACAGAACATGGGGGAGTGAGAAAAAGAGGACTGGGATGGGAGATGGGAGGAATCTTGGGAGTTTAGTTAGGATTAGTTTTGCTTCAGGGGCTGGGGATTGAATGAGGGAGAGGGAGTTGGGTGATCTTGGTGGCGTCATGAAAACAAAACCTCTTATCAATCAATTGTTGACAAAGTGAGACCCAGAACAATCTCTCTCACTCTGTACTCCCAGCGCTCTGGGATGTGTATATTTATTGGTCGTCACTGGCAGCACACTTTTATGACTAATGATGCCGTGGTAAATAAAAGTGTTGAACTGCAGTCAGTGACCATCATAAGAAATCCTGTATAAAATCATATCTTCAAAACATTTTTTTAGATAATCTATTTCCATATATCCCATACACCAATGATTCCCAACATTTTTAGCCATGCTAGCGACATGGCTACGTAACCATTTTATGTGGCAGATATATATGTTTTTTTCCACCCCCAGGTTGGGAACCACAGTTATATATTAATTTGGTGTCTGCTTGTAAAACAGTGGGTAAACAGAGTGTGACTGACCAGAAGATGGAACACGTCACCTCATCAGCAGATTCAAATTTCTCTTGTTTTCTGGAGGTAGTCCATCCCTAAAAATCACAACAAATTTATTTTCAGTCCAAAACAAGAAACAAGTTTGCTGCTCATGAATCAGAATGAGCATCTACAGCTGTTCCGTTTTCAGTTGGCAGTAATCTCTTGTTGCCCCTGTTTTGCCTTGGAAATGAAAGATTTGCTTGAGAAATATTTTTTCCTTTTATTGAGGCCATTAGGGGAGCCTTTAACATAGAAATAGTGCTCAACAGGGTGTTCTTTCCTGTGATAGAGGGTATGAAAATGATGCAATAACAAAACATTTGTGGTGTCTGAAGTTTTCTTCAACGTTGTATAGATATAAGAGGAAAAATTAGATAACAAGAAAGATTGATAACTAGCTCCCTGGTTATTAGAGACTTTGCATAGCAGCCAAAAAAAGAACAGATAGCCGTGCTTAATGAGAATAAACACCACGGCAGGATCATATCTTTGGCTAATGAAGTTTCTTGGATGAAACCCATTCTATAAAAATATGGCAACGACAGATGTCTTCTGTTTTTCTATGCCAAAATTTACAGGTAGTGAGAACTGACTGACACGTTTCCAAGCCAGGTGCATGTTTTTATGAAGCTGAATGCATTTTCTTTATGCTGTGCCCTGACAGGAAGTGATGAGGGACAAAAAGAAAAAGGGAGACAGAGAGAGAAAGCAATACAGCGGGTAACTATGACTGGCCCATTAACAGGGCTGGTTGTCAGTGTCAGTGGGCTCAGCTGTGGACAGTTGGCAACAGTAGTTGCAGAGGAACATTGTTAAAAAGGAGCAGCACTGTCAGATCTGGACATTCTCCTAAAGTGTACATGGCTGAGGTCACAGGGCGCATGGTTAACACTAGCAAAAAAGAATAACAAGTCCGGCGCTTTGTACAGATTGACTCCGAAGACTGTCCCAATGTGAATATCTAACCTCCACCGTGACAAATAGGCAAAGAGAGCCAGGGATGAAGGGCCAGGCGAGAGTTGTGAAAAGAGGGAAACACGAGTGAATTGATGGAAAGAGGTTGCTGGGAGGAAGGGAGGGTGGGAGAGAGAGCAAGAGGATGTGAGGCAGATGGAGAGAGGTGACAGTGCAGGGAGAGAGAGAGAAAGAGAGAAAGAAAGAGACAGAAAGGGGGAAGGTTTGTGTTTAATTAGCGGCCCTGGAGAGTGTCTTGGTTGAGCCAAGAAGGAAAATGGGATGTTCTCTAATTGGCCCTGCTCTGTGGGGAGGGAGGGAAGGAGGAAAAGCGAGAAAGAGGAGACAGACACAAGAGGGAGGAGAAGAAAAGGAGGAGGAATGACTGGACTTTTGTCTGCTTGGCTGCATGTGTATATGAGCAAGCTGTTGTGTATGCATTTGTCAATAGAGAAATGTAACTGTAGTTACTGTACTCATTACATCTAACTTAAGTTAATATACTGTAGTTAATTATGTTGTGTCAGTTGGAATAATTCCACTGTATAGTATACTGTTGCAGTTTTATTATTAAATAGGTATTATTTCATCAATTGCAGCTCGATAACTTACTATCGATAAATTATTGTTTGATTAATATGCTTATTTGTGTTGTTGAGACTGTTGATACCACTCTCATATCTGTCCATTAAATATGGAGATGGAGCCAGGAGATGGTTAGCTCAGATTAGCATAAAGACAGGAAACAATATAATCCATTTTTTGTACACATTAAACAAATGAGATAATTAGTGAGCTTTAGAGGTGCTGGTAGGCAGATTCTTTTTTACCTTTGGACAGAGCCAAGCTAGCTGTTTCCCCCTGCTTTCAGTCTTAAAGCTAAGCTACAGTACACTAACCAGCTGCTGGCGTTAGCTTCATATTTACCGTACTAGTTTCTCATTCATGTCCCCTTGCGTCAGGGAAATTTTAGTTCCTACCTGCTATTGTTTTATGGGGCACAGTTGTGCGTGTAACAGTAGAATCGAGAGTCTGATGTGAACCCCAAGAAAGTGAAGTTGGGTGTTTACTGACTTACTGCGTTGGCATTTATGCTACCAATCAAGAATTCAGGGTTACACATAGATAGATAAGACTATACAATCAAAAGTATGGTGACACTCTTTTCCACATACTTTTGTGTACTTTTGGTCTAGTTCTGAATTTATCAGTTTGGAGTCTGCCCCTTTGTGTAACTTGATGTAACTGAGCTCAGCCAGACACCACTGAAACTGGCTAGTTAAGCAACCTCTTGACTCTATATTGAGTTGTGTTAGGTGGAGGAAGGAGGAGGCTGTTTTTCTTATTTTGGAATGAGACAATTACATATGGGAGTAACATACTTTTGTCCTATTAGTATAGATAGATAGTAGGTGGGGTAGATAGACAGACAGTAGGTGGGATAGATAGATAGATAGATAGATAGATAGATAGATAGAGAGATAGAGAGATAGATAGAGAGATAGAGAGATAGAGAGATATAGAGATAGAGAGATAGATAGAGAGATAGATAGATAGATGCATAATGTAACACAGAAAGCAATAAAAAACATGACTTTCTAAAAATGATATACTCACGTATTGATGTGCGTCACACTAATATGTGTGTGCTTTCGCTGCACAGGGTCAAGGAGAAACTTGGTTGCCATGACACACAACAAAGGGGAGAGGAGCGAAAGCTCAGAGGATATGAATAAGGGAGCAGGAGAGATGGATGAGGTGAGTGGGGAGAGGCAGGAGAAGACAGAGATGGATGAAGAGTCTGGCTGTACAGGGGCACAGCCACAGAGAGAGAGACAATTCACAGATGCACAAAGGAGATCTGGGAGAGGCTTTGGAAAAATGACAAGTCAAGAAGTTGGGGAAGGAGAGATAATGAGCAAAGACAGAGAGGAAGGAGTGTGTGTTTGAGTGCGAAAGGGAGAGACTGAGGCCATGAGGGAGGTGTAGAGAAAAAAAGGGAAGTTTATTGGAAAGAATTTACAGAGGAGAGGAACATATATGTGCAGAGAGATGCAAAAATAAGTAGTTTCAGAGAATGTTTTGAGAAAATAACTGTGACAGAGAGGAAAAAGAAATAGACTGAGACTCTGGTGGGAGAAGGGACCGTCCAGAAACAAATCAGGCCAGCTCAGCACCTTCTTCTTCATCCACCCCATTTAAGATGGTGGCATTATTCTAACCATAGCCCTAATCAATACTTTTAGACAGCATATTGGTGATCAATCAAAGTGCCAGGACAGAATTGATCATGCTCAGTCAAATGTGACATAAACAAGGCCTTGCGATCGAAATGGTGTTAGTGTATTCAGTCCAAGACACTGTATCTCAATTAACTGCTCATTTTGCCACTGTATACTTTGATAAAGAGAGTCATTTATGCACAACTAAAAAGCACCAGTGAAAGACGATGTGTTGGAGCAGCCGCTGGCCAAAAAGATTTAACTTGTATCTTATTGTTAACATCACTGAATTATATATACCTTTATACCTTTACCTTACCTTTATTCAAACAAGAAAAATGCATATTGAGCTTTCAGTTTAATATGCTTTGTTTCTCCTTGTCATGTGCACTGGGGGAAAAGTAAATTACCAGAAACAAGTATATTAAAGAATTACAAAGCATGTACACCAGAAGCATTTAAGTTTAAGTGAGCACCTTACTGAAAAGACAATCAGCAGAGAAACAGGAGCTGGGGAGTTTTTTTCCCCTGCAAAGTTAATAACACACCACAGCAAAACAATCAGATAGTGAAGAGCCACAAGAGGTGCCTTAATTATAGGTAGGAGCTAATTATGCTAGATTGAAGTTGTGCTTGCTGAACAGATGTCACCATATAATGAGACAGTGGAGCGAGAGTCATGACGAAGGTGCATAAGGCAATGGACCACACATCTTGATGCCGAGGTCACACCAGAACCAAACGCAGATTTAAAATCTTCATTAAAGCTCTGATAATTGTGCAGCCCATTGGATGTAAATGAGGCTTGAAGATCGATACCCCAACGCTTGGTTCAGTCTAATGGAGAAAAGAATGACGGTGATACATGGTTATAACCACGGTGCTTCGCATTACAGATAACCCTTGCTAACCCTGTGTACCCGCTACACCTGCAATTAAATGATAATGCCCAAGGGAGAGAGAGCGAGAGCGAGGCCTGTTGCTCCAAGCGCAGATGCTTCTATCACAGCTAAATGATACTCTGTCTGACCTCAGGTGTAGCTAGCTGCGGCACATTGGGAGCTCTCAGAGCTGTAATGCACCATTATGATGTCGAACGGCCAATAGCTTTCCCCCTTCTCCTATCAACACCCACACCAACTTTCACACAAACCCCTCTGCTCCTCCTCTTCCACCCCATTCAATGCTGAGGCATCGAATTGGAGAGCGTTAGCGTGATTTCCAGGGGTTGAAAACCCTGAGGAGAAAGTAGAATGGCTAAATTGACCAGATTAGTGAGACTAATTGGTCCAATCCTGAAGAACTGGCTCATTAAGGTGTGTGACGAGATAATGAAGCATGCTACTGGGTGCAGGAGAAATGTGTAAACAACATACATGCAAACACCATGCAAAGTACACAGGCAGAGTAAACACACACACACAACCTTGTACTTCTATCTTTGTGAGGACCTTCATTGATATAATGCATTCCCTAGCCCCTTACCCTAACCTTAGCCATCACAACTAAATGCCTAACCCTAACCTTACCCTAACCATAACCTAATTCTAACCTAACCCTTAAAGTCTTAACCTTCAAACAGCCCTTTGAAGTTGTGAGGACCGGCCAAAATGTCCTCACTTTCCGAAAATGTCCTCAGGTAAAAAATGTGTTTCAGTCCTCACTATGTAGCAAGTACACACACACACACGCACAAAAACCTGGTTTCAGATTGTTATTTACAGCATGTATTAATGAAATCTTTGTTAACGGGTCAGTTCATCCAAATTACAAAAATATCTCTTCTGACAAACCTCTTTTAGTATCTAGCCAATGCAAACAATTTGGTTTTATTTGTCCAGGTTCTGAGATATTTCCCTCCCACCTGAGATTTTTTTTCTATCAAAGCAATAATCCCTATGCAACCCTGTCTCCTAGAAAATATGTTTATATACAACTAATTTGCAACAGCAAAAATGTTTTGCCAGTGAGGTAATGCTGGCTGGATTATATTTTTTATCAGCGTATAGGGAATGTTGTTAATTAACATATTTGGCAAGGCGCAAAATGTTGACACTGAACATATAACAGTAAAATGTTCGCTGAAAACGTATTTAAATTTCTTTCCTACAATATCGGCTCTTGAAATACAATATCCTCTCCCAGCAACTAAAGCATTATAAAACTTTGTTTATGATTATGCTTAGAAACTCACAGCACTTTGTCAAGGTTGGGGAAAGATCGTGGTCTTGGTTAATTATTGAAAAAGTCAACAGTGACTTGAGGCACTAGACATGATGTGTTTACCTTATTAACATTTAACTGAACAACAATCTTTTCCAAAATCTAACCAAAGTGCTTTTGTGATCTAAACCTAACCACACACCAAACTTAGGATGCAAATCCTGATTTCCGGGGTCATAGTCCTTCGCTTTGTACACCCACCAGCCACCCTGGCTACCTCCATGAGCCTCTGTCTAGTATGAGAATATAGCATTTTGTTTCCCTCACTAGTAGTAGTAGTAGTAGTAGTAGTAGTTTCTAGGAGATTACTACTATGATAACTGTTCACAGCCATTTCTGTGGATCAATTTCTGTGGATCAAGAGTTTTCAGTGCTGTGACCACCACAAACAAAATTCCATTCACCTCCATAGAGACAGAAATCTCAGAGACTTGTATCTCAACACCTGGACAGATAAAACCAAAACTATCTCCATGGCTAGATACCACTAGAGGTAAGTTTTTAAGTAATTTGGGTGAACTGACCCTTTAATGTAACAAGAGGTCAGCTGTGATGTTCTGAAGGATGACATACAGACAATAAATAATTAATCAGAATGATGTTTAGGGGCAGCAAAAGAGGGCAATAGAGGGAAGGGAGTGTGTTTCCCTGAGCTGAAGGCCTCCATCGCTTCATCGCCCCTTCACTCCACAAGCTATCCCTCCATCACAGAGTGAGAGAGAGGAACTGACAGCATTGCCTGAAGCCAACAGAGCAGTAGAGCGAGCAGCAGAGAAAGAGAGAAAGTGAGAAACACAAAACAAAGGCAGTGGGGGTAGAGAAAGGCAGAACCAGGTGTGGATGAGAGCAATACAGAAAGACGGAGCATGAGAGCAAGAGAGCATGAGAGAGACGCAAAATGCCACCAAGAGAAGTTGTCCTCTCCTCTGGTTATCCTCCATCACCGTGCCTGTGTTTTCTCCATCTCTGTGACTCTCTTCATGGCCCTTTGGCTCTGTGACCCCTGTGTCGGCTGCCATTTCTCAGCCTGGCCCTGTCACTCTGGTCCCGGCTCACATGCACCCCACACTGGAAGGTCGAGTGTCGTCAGCGAGCTTGAACCTCACACCACTGTTGTAAGACAGAGCAGATCCTGTGACGGACTAAATGTGACAGATGAGCTGCTGACCTTTGGTCCGGAGACGACAGACAGAAAACGGCAGCTGGAGCAGCAACGCCCATGCACACATGGGTACTCCACATATACAGAAACACAACCAAAGTAACACACACACACACGCACACACTCAGATGTAACATTGTCTGTGTATGAATATGTGTACAATTACCTTAAAATAAATGAGTTAGGGTAAATGCACAAGGTATAACAATGTAGTGTAAAATAAATGTGTGTATGAACATATGATGTACTTGAATAACATTTCAAATTACAACAATGTTAAAAACCTCCTCCCTTTGTGCTTCTAATTAGTGTTGTAAAAGCAATAACTGCACTGTGACTAAACCAGTTTTAATTATGCAGTGTTTCAACCCAGCGCAGGCTTGTGTGAGCAGAAAAGGAAATACATATACAAATATTTCACACGTAAATATCTGAGGTCCTTCTCATCGAGGAAATTAGCACATGATTAAGAGGTGTGAGAATAATCACAAGGAAGTACTGCACAAACTATGCATCTTAACAAGTTTTTTACTTTCCACTGTGACCAAAAAATAAATAAAAAATCACTTATCTCTATTAGTTCTTTATTCTATATACTATTGTTCTACTATTATTCTTTTTTTATTACTTTTCAACTAATGAGCTTTGCTGAGCAGTAAAGTTGATATTTTGTTACAACAAAAAGGTTTCTTGATAAAATGAAATAAGAATAATTAATGAAATGAAAAATGGAATGAAAAATGTTGCCAGCGTAATGAGGAAATGAGCAGAGTTTTCTCTTCTCATTGTGCCAGCCATAGTTTCACAACAAGGATAACGCATTAGGTTTTTCTCTACCGACAAGTGAGGAGATAAAAGCATGTACAACAGTTTCTGCATCACTAAGATTTAAAATAGATCGTATTTTTGCAATATTTCTATAAAAACATGATTGGACCAAGCACAGAGTATGGAGCCGGTCTTGGTCTCTTCAGAATGGCTATGCCTATATTCAAACGTGGTTTAAGTTTAGCTAAGCCCCACTTGACATCTGCTGCCAAATCCACCATGTCAAGACAGCAAAGATCAGGACCTGTGACGGTTGAAAAAAGACCAATAAAAAGACCACCGGGTAAACGTGGGCGGGACCAAACAACTAGGATAAATTCACATCCTAAAGGATGGAAGAACGCCTTCAAGCATTACAAGACTGCTGATACAGATAAATTTTTTTTTAAAACACCAACACATTTTGTTTTTGGATTTAGATACAAAATGTCACTACTCCACAGCATGTCAGAGGAGTGAGTAAAAAGCTAGCTTGATCTTTTTACTGTGCCACTTATGCACATTATTTCTTGAGATCCCGCCACTCTCAGCAACAAACAGATACAGGACCGTTGGAGTTTTACATATCATCCAAATAGAACTAATTTGGAACAAGATAAAGTATAGGAAGGACGCACTAGATTCACAGTTTGCTTGTGGACTATTTATCAAGGATACAAATGGTTACATGGATGTGACAATCAGGTATTGACATTGGGGAGATAAAAAGACACAGGTGCAATTAATAAGGGCGGGGCAGACAATTAACCAGGTGGGAAGAACACAAGGGCAGGAAGTAAAGTGATCTGCAATGGAGGATAGGTGAGTAACAAAAAAAAACCCAGGACATACTGAATGAATAAATGACCTAGGAAACAGGGCGGAATGTATGTATCACTCGGAGTATTCTCATTAACCAAACCTGCAATACAAAAAATAAATCTTTATTTGTTTATAACAAAACCAAAGAAAATACTGCTTACTGCTGTTCTCCTTGTTGTAGCATTTCAGCTGTTTAGGACGGACTTTTAACTTTCTCTAGAGTTGGTCCATCAAACAAATCTACACAACCCACAAAAAAAAAGTTTTTACATGTTAAAACTTTCTTAATGTATTACCTAACTTCAAGATAAACACAGAACAAAGAATAACCATTTGGCAAAAGTATATATAAAATAATATTATACATTAACTCACCATTGCTAGTAGAACCTCCTTCATTGATTTGTTCTCCATTAGTGGATGCACCAATTAAAACAGGTCTATAACATAGTATGGAAAAACATGTTGGTCTTTTATACTGTTTTTTTGTCACAACTTAAAATTAATTACAGTAATAGTTCAATACTCATCATATATCAACACCATGATGATTCCCAGGAAATAAAATAATGTTCTTACAGTGTAAAGCTCTATAGAAGTAGTAGTCTCACCAGAGACAGGATATCCAGAATGAAGTATCCTTACACCCCTTTTCATTGCTAGGTCATCCCTCAGTCACACCTTGGTAAAAAAGACAATTAAATACCCACTTCAAATCCTTTCAAATGTCCACAAGAACATGTTGTTGTAATGTCTCAGCATGTCCTTACAGAGACCTCCACGGTCTGCAAAAACTGAATGAGATCACCTTTTTTCGTCATTTGGACAAAAGATCAGTTTGTATAACAAACATCAAAAGACATCTTTTAGCAGACCAGATAGGCACATGTCTCTACAACACCAAACACCATGTAAAACATTTTACTTTATAACATTTATATTTTATACTTTAAACATTTTTAGTTTATTGGTAATTTATTCTCAGTCACACCATGTAAAAAACACAAATTAAACAAATCCACCGAAATCCCTTCAAATTTCCATGTGATCCTGTCACTGTTAGTCATATATTCTCTGCATGTAAACGCAAGCATCTTACATTGTCCTTACAGAGCCTATCCACATCACACACACAATGAGGTCACCTTTTTTCCCCTCATTGTGCGTGTGATGTGAGTGTCTCGTACACGCGCACAGAGAAATATAACTTATTATTACTGCTATAGTTCTTTATTTTATTAAATACATACATCATTTTCTGTAACTAGGAGTGTTATTGCAGAAACCATATCTGCCTTGAAAGCTCCACAGATAACGCTAGCAAAAAGAGACTCACGACATTAGAAAGAGATGTAAGAAGTGCTGGATAAAAAGCTCATACCTTAACTACAGCACTCTGTTAAACTACTATTTGTTTTTGTAAATGTCAGTTAGTTTGAATAGGTTGTACAATCCCTGTAGAGTCATGACACTGGCTCCTGACGTAACAGACCGTGCCAACACTGGCTGAAGTGAATATGGAAATTACGGGGATGAAGGTAAAAGGTTTTTCTGTCACAGCAGCGTTATGTGAGTTAAGGCTGAAGCGGTCCCAGAGGCATTTTTTACTTCTCTAGCAGTCATCACTCCTGTTTCCATTGATTCACTCTCCTCGGTCACTTACTATTTTTCCCTCTGTTTTGCCACCTTTCATACCAACCGCATTTCACCTTCATTGCCTCCATCTTTTAAAACGCTCCACCTCTGAGTCCCATTCTACGGTCTGGTTCGTAATCGGGCTCTTTATCTCTCTTTTTTTGGTGACACGCACCATCTACCTCACTTTCTTTATCCCTGTGTATATCTCCTTAATGCCTCTCTTCTTCTTCTTGCTTACTTAAAAAATAGCCTGTATCCACTCTCTTCCCTTTCTTCTTTTGCTTTCTTTTTCTCTTGGAGGGGCCTAGTCGCTCACTTTCTCCCCCTCCCTCCACCCTTCCTGCTCTTTCGCAGTGTTTATTTAAGCAGTTTCACAGTCACTGCACCCTGCTCTGACTGTGTCGAACGGTCAACCCTCCCTCTCCCCATCTCTCATCATGGACACACTTTGTATTTGTGTCTCTGTATCTCTGTATCTCTGTACTCCTCTCTCAATCCTTTTTATTCTTGTACACTTCTCCTTTACTTTATCCCTCTTTCCCTTCACTTTTCCTCCTGGTGCTCCCTGCTTCTTTAGACATTCTGAGATTCAGAGTTGCTTTATAGACTTCACAGCACCCCACTGTCTTGGAGCTTTTTAGATCTGAGAGGACCAAGCAGCAGAAAACTGGGCCAGATAGAACTAGGCACAGGCAGGAGAAAATATATCTTTACACTTAGACTGTCTCAGAGACATGTAATTGTTAAATAAAAGGAAGATCTTTCCAGGCAGCTCGTAATTATCAGAAGAGATGGATTCCTCAACGGGCAATTTAATAACCTGGAGAGGGCAGGGACTGTCGGATCTAGCTAATGTTTGAAAAGAGCAGCGTTAAGACACTAATCCCATTCATCTCAAGTTCTATATTCATTTTTCTTGTGTTAATAATAGCTGCACAAGGACATGCGAGCACTTCAGTAGCCCCGTCTCTTTCATCTTTTTAGTTTCAAAATGAGTTTGTTATGAAATTATAGATATCATATCTTAAATACCTGCTGAGAGTATTAACAGTTATGAAAATTTTTTCCTAGAAAGTGTAGGCTGTAGCCAGCCACTTTCATCAGTAGGTTAACATGAAGCTGGACTGTAAGGCAGTTTAACAATATACTGTAGTATCCCATCATGTAAATTTGAACTACTCTCTGCCAAATTAACACTGATGTGACACTCATAGTCAGAGTGCAGGCTTAAAGGGGAACTCACATCAATCTGTTCAGGTGTTGAGGAGTACAGCTACACATGTTGTAAATGTTGTATAAAAGTCAGATATATTGCCTGAAGTGATTTTTTTCTTTTTTCAACAACTGTACATCTTGAGTCTGACAATGTGATAGGCATGCAATGCTACATCAGTGGAGCACTCTTTTAAAGCAATCGTTCTACATTTTGGGAAATAGACTTCTTCCCTTCCTTGTTGATAGTTAGATGAGTGGTTTGATACCTTTTCATATCTGATCGTTCAATATGAAGCTGGAGCCAGAAACCCATTAGCATAGCTTAGCACAAAGACTAGAAACAGGGGGAAACAGTTAGCCTGGCTTTGTCCAAGGGTAACAAAATCCGCCTACCAGCACCTCAAATGCTCACTAATTAACATGTTAGATCTTTCTTAGAGTTTGTTTAATCCATGTAAAAATGACACGTGGTTTTATGAGGTGTTATGCACAGTCTTGGCCAATAGCAATAACTTCCATAAGTCTTCACTCTTCACTGTGAGTTTGCCAAGCGACCAACACAGCCTTCAGGAAGTTACTGCTCCTGACCAAGTTATAGTCTGGCACATAAACCCCTGTAAAATGTGTGATTTTTAAACTTAATTTTTTACAGATTAAACAAATGAGAGACTAGATGTTTCCCACAGTTTCCAGCCTTTATGCTAAGCTAAGCTAACAGGCTACAGACAGTAGCCATATATTTAACAGACAGATATGGAATTGGTATCGACCTTCTCATCTAACACTTGGCAAGACAGTGAATCCCGAAATATCTAACTATTGCTTTAAGCTTCAGAAAAGCACCACAGGAGCTTGTAGAGATTCAAAATTTTGCTCAAGGACTCTTCAGCAGGAATGAGGTTATTAGGTTTAACACCTCTGTCTCTACTTCACACTGCTGCTCAATTTGGCATCAGTATTTCTGGACTTCCACTCACACTTTAGAAATGAGGCAGACATTTTAAAATGAAAGCTATTTAAATATTCAAACATTCATTCATCAATGAGATCACATTTGTTATTGTAACTCATTACTACAAGCCTCTACAGTATGTGGCTCTACTACACCACCACCCACCACCCACCACTACACACACACACACGCATACACACACACACACACATGCACGCACCCCCAAAGCCCATCCCCTACATCATTCACAGCCCCATTGACAGCTAGAACACTTTGTAATTCTATAGAATCAGTTGTGTTCTGCGTTCCCCTCACTCTCAAGACTACTTTCTAGCCCTGTGAGTCTGGGGAACTGTGCCGTCGATGACAGTAATGTATTCTGGCCCTCCCCGCAGGCCTCCATGGACCTGGCTCCCTTTCTCTTCTTTTCCTCCTGGGACTTCCTTGATGTTGTGGGAGCTGAGGCCTGTTGACTATGTCCCCACCCATCCTTTTATAATGTGTTTCCTCCCCTGTTGATACCGTCTTCCTGCCTTTATTATGGGTTAATGTCTTCTCTCCTAGACCCGGCAAACTCAGATCGGAGAAACTGTAAGAGAGAAACCGTGAGGCAGAGAGAGAGGATACAGTGCAATATAGTCTCATAAAACTGAAATGCAGATTATGTGCTGTGGACCCGAATAATGCAGAGATTATATTCCTGCTCCAAAAATTGGATTATGTGACAATAGCGTGATTTGGATTATGAAAAAGTGGCACAAATTAGATGAGCCTTTTTTCATCAGTGTGTCCCATGAAAAGCTGGATAAATGTTAAGTTTAAGCAAGAAAAACAACATTGGTTAGTGGCAAGTTTAGGGGGACTTAAATGCGATTGGTCTCATTAAGCTCCAAAGAGAGAGAAATTAAAAACTCTCTCTGTATAAAATCTTTGTATCCACCCATCTGTCAACCACATCTTTCCTTCCATATTTCACTGTCAAGCGTCTGTTTCTAGTCATTTAACTTGGTTTCTTTTGCTTTTTCAATGCAGAGCTCACCCTTTCATTTAAACATTTTCATTTCAGGAAATTTCAGGAGAACAGGCGCTTTACAGTATGTAAATGATAGACTACAGTATATTCACACCACAGCTAAATACAGCTGTCACTCCTGAGGGTTGTGCTAAATCCAGTTCACGCATAGTTTGGAAAGAGTGACAATTCCATTGTACCTGAAATTTTCAGGTAGCTACTGTCAAATCTGAGTGCCGACTTGGCTGTTATCTGCAATGCGTATTAGATTTGTACTAGACAGCTAGAAGTTGCAGATGCTGGTAACTCGAGATAAAAGAGATGTGGCATTCTCACATTTTATACCATTTCATTGTGGTTCCACCAGATTTTTTGACTTTACACATGAGAATAATAAAAATTCATGACGAAAAAGCTCACGTTTTTTTATTGGGGTCAGTTTGTCACATAACCGGATGGACAAACACACACCTCTGGTTGTTTTGCTGCTCAGGTGAAGTATAAATACTATAACTGCTGAAGTCACCATCTTTTGGCTGCTAAACGTTGCTATGGTTACGGACCTTAATCACAGCTAAGGCATTATTCATTGGTTAAGGGAGCTAACTGGGTTTACCTGTTCACACACACAGTTCTCATTTCCTTCTGCTCTGCTGTGCACCACAAATTGAAATTCACTCCCATTAGCGAATAGCTTGTCAATCTCAAACACTGACGGTATGAATGTAGCCACAAATGCACAGCGGGGTGAGCCTAGGAGGAAAAACAGAAAACAAACATTGTCGCATGGTAGAGATTCTACAGAAAATCTATTTCATCTTTTTGTCAGCCAGTCATAATGTTAGACATGTCTGCTGTGACATGATCAGCTGTCACTGCCAACAATTTGGAATACTAGCATGCACAAAGAGAGACCAGTGGCATTTCTAGTTGCTAGCTGTAGCACGCAAGCACCCAGATGGAATGTGTGTATCTATGTTAAACAAAGAATAAGTGTTTGCACGGAAGTAAAGGCATCAGACGAGTAATGGTGGAGTCTTTTTCTCTTCCTTTATTTTCTCCATATCTCTGTTTGTGGTCTCTTGCTGTCTGCTGTGTCCCTGTGTTTGTCCTCTAAATTGAATGATCACATTGACACACAGTAACTATACCTCCAATGCAAACGCATATATGTACACAAATATGAAGGATGCACAGACATACACACAAACTGTACATTAATGAACTCATGACAAAAGACACACACACGGACACCTACAGGGAAACTTTACTCAGCTCTCTGTATCTTGGGTAAATCTGTTTGGCAGAAGTTGAATTTGGCAGAGCAGTTCATCCACTGCGAATAACACTGAAACTAATGAGTTCATCTCTTCCACTCCTCTTTACTCTCTGTCTCCTTCTTGCTCCACATTTGCACTCTTGTTCTGTCTCTTTCTCTCCTTAGTCTTGCTCTCTGTCTCGATCTGTCTCTCTCATGCACACTCATCCTCTTCATTTCTCTGCTAGTCTTACTGTCTCTCCACTCCTCTTTCAGCACTCTTGGACATCCTCTCTTAACCTGCACAGATGGTTTCAGTGACTCCTCAGAGTCTTAATTATTCCGTCAATTACTGTGGGAAAATGTGCAATTAAAGTGGACAGTTATTCTGTGCCGTGTGGCTCCATATTTATTAGGGTTACACCTGATTTCAGGAACTCTGGAGTTTTTCGATGCTCCATGCCATCTTTTCTGTCGCCTCTAGGTAAGTGTGAGGGACATCTTGAGGGAATTAGCACATTTTATTTCCCTAATCTTTTTCTCTGTAGGGATTCCCACTAATGGATGAAATAGTATTGTGAGCATATGGCCTATAAACAATTTGATAACACACCACAGAATATCATATATCTTTCTGGATTGCTTTACAGCCTAGTTTAGTGTTGAAATAAGAAACCATATCAACATGTAAACATTCAGATTTTATTCTTTGTAATGGCATTGATCTGTTTTCTTGATGTGCCAATCTCAGTCAGGCTCACTGTGCTCATTGCTGGCTTTGCAGCAACCCACAGAGAGTATTTCCCTGGGAATGAGTTTGTTAAATCACAAACTGTGGTGCAACCAAACACTTATGTGCTGCGTTAATCCACTGGAGTACTGTTATAACCGAACCTTCAGGTCCATGGCTCTCCCTCCGCTCTTCATTATGAGGCCTTAATCCTGACAGCGACACTCCACACACAGGGCAGCGAGGAGACGGACGAACAACAGGAGACCTGCTTATTCGCTGAAAGCCCAAAGCAAACATTGCAACTGCTACGGGTGGGTGATGCTGACAGCTAGAGCAGTGTGTGGGGGCTAGAGAGGGAGGGAGAGTGGTAAAGGGGGGGATATGTATATGTAGGCCTGTACACAAGTATGACAAGCAGTAAAGCAATCTAGATTAATATCCAGTGCAATGACACCCACAGAGAGAGATAGATACAGATACGGAGAGAAAAGGGAAGAAGTGAAGAGGATGCTTGGCTGACGAGGAGGGGGAAGAAGAGTGAGGAGAAAAGACTCAGAAGAGGAAGCTGCAAAGAACAGCAAGTAAAAAAAGATAGAGAAGTGAGAGGAAGGGGAAGAAAGAGAAGGAATACGAGTGAAAGATTAATAGGGAGAAGACGGAGATGGAGGATGGTGGTGGAGTAGAGTGAAGGGCCCGTGGCACCACTCTAAGTCATTCTAACCAATGAGGACCTGGATGCTGAGAGAGCTTGTTCACAGCAGGCAGCTGCTAGCACATCATTTTGAAACCTTTCTCACATCTCTCTTCCCCCTGTCTTTGCTCTCCTGCTTCCTTTTGCTTAGATTGTACGTCACTTATTATTAATAGTTTTTTTTATTGTTGGTTTGTTAGTGGCTCAATATGAAGCTGCTGTCTTGGCTTGTAAATGAGATCCTAGATCATAGTGGGAGGAACTTGGATAAAAAAAGGTTAATTAAAATAAAAAATAGCATAACAAAATCTCTCCTCCTCTTCTTTTTCTCTCCATCTGTAGACTGGCAGTAAACGTACAGGGTGAGGAACTGGAAGCCTCCTCCTCCTGCTCATTAATGAAAAGATGTGAA
This sequence comes from Siniperca chuatsi, assembly GCF_020085105.1. Lineage (NCBI taxonomy): Eukaryota > Metazoa > Chordata > Actinopteri > Centrarchiformes > Sinipercidae > Siniperca > Siniperca chuatsi. The sequence continues at coordinate 11,115,917 of NC_058058.1, read as the reverse complement.
GGAAGCCATGATTTGTGAATACATTTCTCTCCAGCTTTAGGGAATATCAAGTTTTAAGCCTTTACAAGTTAATGTTAAGGAACATTAAGCTGCTGATGGAAAACAAAATGGGCCTATCTGCATAACGTGGCCAGTGAGTGTACATTTATCTACCAGACATATTCTCACATCTTTGGTGCCAACTTCAGTCTCATCACATTGATTGACAGGTTGACAGGGGCCACATTATGTCAGTTCCTGTGGTGTCAAACAGTAAGTCCACACTATCACTCCATTGAAGTTCAACAGTGAAGTACAGAGGCAAAATGCATCGCACACTGATAATTCACAGTTAATAGGAGACAAGAATAACAACAGGGAACCTTATCAGCTGCATGATGTAATGTTTACCGGCTTTTTAATTAATTATGAAAATTAGCCAAAGCGGTAGGCACACTGAGAAGTGAAATCAGATATTTACGCTTATCACAGCCTCGCAGCACTCACAGCGCGCTATTTGAATGACATCTCACGCAGAAGGCACAGTCCCACACACTGTCCCTCACAAGCCCACACACATACACTCGCAAACATACCTTTGCACACAGAGACACATTTAAAAAGCATCTACAAATACACATTTACTTGCACATGGAAGCTTATAAAGTTCATAGATTGACATTAATGTATGCAAACATTAAAAAACACACAATACCTTGGAAAAACAAAATGCTATTGATTGGATTTACAGTTTTCAAGGTCTGAATAAAATTAGATTTTGCCCTTTGATCCTTGAATGATGACAGAGTGCTCCTCATTAAATTCATCTGTCAAAATTGACTGCAAATGTGAGTTTGCCTGGTCTATATTTGTATGCATTGATCTGGGGAAAAGATGGTGCTGTGCACAGAGTAACACAAACAAGCAATTACTCCAGTGGCTGACATGACATTTCTATGTTAGTTAGTTGTTAGTTTATTCAAAAAACAGATTTTTCTTTGTGTCTCCAATCAGCAATCAGTTGCCTCAACGTTTAGTCTTCAAGAAGAGGTTTTATTTTGTGTGCAGTGTATAAAAACATTCACAGACTGTGACATGTGGGCTGTACATGACAGTATAGTAGTATCACTGCCGTAGTGTCATTGTTTCAGTTTGTAGTGTTTATCATTAACTGTGCAGTGCTGTAGCAGGCCTTGATTACTCATCACACAAGTTGATCCCTGCAGGATGGAGATGGGCAACAGGCAGAATCCAATATTCCACCTTGGAAGACAACCTACTCTTTTCCCCTCATCTCCAACCGGATTAGGGAGCAGGATATTTTCGGAAATGAGAGAGAGAGAGGGAAGCTGCACTACCTCCTCCTCCTCCAACTGGACTTGTGTGTGGAGAAGTAGTGCAAAAGACAAACGTGCACAAGGCAGGAGGCTTTTTTTCTCTTGCAACTTCGGATGAAAGGAGGGGAGCCAAGAGACACGAGGTGTCCGCCGGGGTAGGCAGGATTAGCTGGATTAGCCCAAACGCACCAGTGATAGGACTCGGCTCTCCTGGACAAATAGGCAAACACTGGCAGCTGGGCTTGTGTGGAGGGGCCAGATGAACGGGGGCCCAGCATTGTCTCAGTAAAACATTGCTCAGGACTGGGTTTTGCACAGAGAAGCCTGCATCTAGTACTTCCCTCCCTCCTGTGTTTGTTTATCGATGATAAAATGGACAAGCTTTTGCTGTCAGGTGCAATGAATTCTAGTTTGGGTCCATAAGTAGGTCTTTCACCTCCTCTTCTTTAGAGAATTTCCTGTTTTCAGCTTCAGTGCTTTCCAGGGTCTCGCTGATAAAGTGTTATGAATTTGCATTGCACAATCTGATTCTCAACTGGCGGTCCAGATATTGAGAAGAAAAACAGCTATTAATCACTGAATTATTAGAAAAGTATGCAAGGATAAATAATAAAAGAATAAATAAAGTAGGTAGCCTCAACATAAACCAGTAATTTATTTGCTTGATTTGCCTTGTGAGACTGCATTAATGATACACTGTTATTGCACCCCAAGCTCCTCTGATTTAACACAATGTTTCCCTCTTAGGACATTACATTTTTCTTTTTATTTTGACTTCTCTGTGCATTATGTATATGTTTTTACAGTGGCATTTACAGTGCAGATGCTTTGTTGCAGGCATAATCCCCATAAGTCCTCTATGGCAGCCTGTGTGCCGCACACTGCTCAATTTAAGTACTGTATATCTATATGCATCGTGTGTGATATGTTCCTGGCATTCATTTCTCTGCATGTTGCCTCAAGGGTTCCCCGCTGAATAAATTTCCTGTACTGCATCTATAACCGAAATCACAGAAGAGGGAGAAAAAGAAAGAACAAAATAGAGAGCAGAGAAGAGGAAGCAAGAGAGCAAAAAGAGAAAGAGGGCAGTGAAAAGATGGGAGGAGAGCAATTAAACGAGAGAGCCAAAGTGTGAATGTGGGAAAGAGAGAGATGTGGAACTGTGAAGAAGGAGGGGGAATTGCATGTTATTAGCCATGTTAGTGTCACATTACAGCACAGCAGAGTTTGTAAAGTGGCGAGATAACTCTCACCTGAGGCCATATGCCGCTGCCTTCACTCACAAGGACAGTCATGCGGTGAGACTAATGCTGCTGTGCCCACTGTAGCCATGCATGCACGTGTTTGTGTAACTGTGCACAAGTTTGTGTGTTGCTGTGTGTGTATTAGTCTCTGTCTGGGTTGTTGACAATATGTGCATGTGAATGAATGTAATGCATGTCGAGGACCAGAACTACTAAGGAGCAGCTTCAGCAAGCAGGCCTCAGCTGGTCTGTAGGACTCGAGATGGAGTGGCTGCTCCGCCCGTGATTAATTCTCCAGTCTGCATGGTGTCCAAGGAGTCAAGCATGCACTGTTATTTATCTGCTCCCTGGTTAGTCCCCGGGAGGGCTCCCTTGGTCTCTGGTGACACCGTGGGCTGCACAAGACCGTCTTATTGTTGTTCACTGCTGTCTTATCTGCAGTCTTGTCAGGAAAGACAGAGGGAGCAAGGGAAGAAGGGGAGGAGGTGGAGGGAGGGAAGGGGCAGCGAGGGTCAAAGCTTTACACGGATTGTCTTTACTCCATATTTGCAAAGAGAGATTGAAAGTAAAGGAATACTCCTTCATCCCCTTGGCTCAAATACTCCTGGTCAATGGGAACTGTCATAAATTTGAATGTGGATTAAACCTTTTCTCTCGCTCTCTCACTCCAGACATAGTATTGAGATTTACTAGTGGAATGGGTGTTACTGCTGATCGTGCATACAATCCTACCCATGCCTTCATGGTGTATTACATGATCTGTGTCTCATGTGTACAGCATTTATGCGCGCGTGTGTGTGCGTGCGTGCGCGCGCGTGTTCGTGCGTGCGTGTGTGTGTGCGTGCGTGCGTGTGTGTGCGTGCGTCTGTGCGTGTGTGTGTGTGTTTGAAGGAGACAAAGATAGGGGAGGAGAAAAGATACATATAGTACTAGATAATGGCTGTTTGTTACAGTACATTAGAAAACATTATGGGTTGGGTAGCAGAGCCTCAATGATGAAAGAACAACAGAAAAAAGATACGCACACTTGCACACATGCACACTTGCACATTTGCACACACACACACACACACACACACCTAGTAATCACTGTGTGCAATCACACAACTAAAGGGTAATTGCACATAGTAAGAAAGTGCTGCAGCTCTGTACAGTATGTGGAGCACGTACTGATACAGGAAAAATGACCTCTACGTTCCATGTTGAGTCTCACCTTTTTTGTCTTTACTCTGCCAACATTATCACCTACCTACTGTAGTAAAGGTGGGCTGTAACTGCTTGTGATTTTACACAGCGAGGCTCAGAGCACCCTGGAAGCTTCTCACAGTAAAAGGAAAGGATGGAATCACTCCCCCAGCAGGGTAAAACTACAGACCAATCACAGAATTATAGAGCCTTAGGGAGCACAACCTGTTTTCTGCTTGTGTTTAAAGAAAAGTGATGAGGGTGAGCGTCCCTTTTCTTTCTCCATCTGCAAGTCTAAGATATCTCTCTTCTTCCTTTTTATTCCAAACGACCTCTGAGTCAGTTTGATTTTTAAAATTCTAATGCCCAGCCTTTTGCAGTGTTCTCCTTCTCTGTGTCTCTTTACTGTAACTAGCCTGATTTTAGTGATGCTGGTAAATGGTAGACCAGTTTGTCCCCCCTCCTCCTCCCCCGCACTCCTGCTAGTGAAATTACCAGTTGGTTACTATAGAGACGTGTTTATAAATGTAGTTTATGACTCCCTTTCTGCCCTTTCTCTCACTGCATTTACCTCCTAATTTTCACACCTATCTTCCCATCTCCTCTAAAGAAAAAATCTTTCTTTTTTCTGTCTGTCTATCTGTCTCACTGCTTTCTCCTTCATCTGTCCCTTCCATCCAGTTCTTTTGCCCTTTCTCTCCTTTCTCTTTGTCAAAATCTCATTATTTTGTTAATTTCGTTGCCAGCCACTGTCAGCGTGACTTACTAGGCAAGTCTCATTGCACAGAATTAATACCTAATTTACCCCAATACTCAAATGGGCTCCATTCAAACAGCTTCCCAATCTAGGTGTTTACAATACCACAGGGCTTCCATTTTTGTCTAGCTCGGGGCTCTAAACTCCTTTTCTCCTATGATAAGTAACTGTAGGGCTCTTCTTTATGATAATGCAATTGTGTGGGTATGACCCATATATCATTGCTTGCAAAGCACCCTTCTACCTTTGTGACCAGAGAGGTAATGTAAAGGAAATAAAAGCTGTGGGTTGTCTTTCTGCTCCCTCATGAAAGTCTAATGGAGAGCTGATTCATGCTTGTATCTATCCAAGAAGACAATGGATGTATAGGCATATTTATACCACTCAAAGCAAAGTGCTGCTGAGGCTACAGTTTTACTCCTACTGGGTTCAGGTGTGGAGGGGAGCTAATGCACAACAAAGGGTTATGCTTTATGTAATTATGTAATAACCAACCTACCTCCACCAGTTCCAAGCGAAACACTTACCTCCAGTTTGAGTCTTCCATAAATCCTAAGAGCTTGATTAAAAACACATTTATTAGACTTGTAGTGTGACAGCTATGGTGAAAGTCATTTACCTTCATCACTTCAAAAACTACTCCTGTATATAATTCAACAAAAAAGGCAATTAGCCTTAACGTAACTAAACTAAGAGGATAACCTTTCCATTTAGGGTGGACTCTCGACTATGTATGACTGTATGTTTCTGTGATTGACAGATTGACAGATTTTCCTCAGCGATAGTGATTGGCTATGCTCTGGTCATTTCAGTAAAATCTCACTCTCTTCCGCAGCTTGGGGAGTTTGCAACAGGGAAGATTTGGATGCCTCCTTTTTGGGTCTAGTTGTAATACCACTTTCATTCTGGCAATATTAAAGCATGCCAAAATAGGTCTATTATGTGTGGAAGGTAAAGCAAACTGAGTGTTGTGGATATAGACTGTCGCCTTATAACATCATCAAAAGAAGAAGTTATGTGTAAAAACAGTTTCAAGAAAAAAAATGGTGTATCTGCTTTCCTCCCACTAGCCTTTCTTCACTTCTAATTTATGGATTGGATTTTTCTGTTTCTCAGCGAACTTGCCTGCATTTAGTGACACATTTACCCTTAAACTTCTCCTCATTTTCTTTGTTTTTGTTAAGGTATGTGTAGCTGGAAACCAATTGTGAAAAGTGAAACATGGTAACAGGAAAATTCTTCCTCTCCAAAAGAAAGTCTCTCAATCAAATATTGCATGTTTGTGTGACTGCACTTTTTCCTACACTGGATTTTCCCTGCATAACTGACATCAAAATGGTGAATGTATAAAAAATAACCTTGCTGTCTGATTCTACAGGGCTGATTCAGGGCTGTCATCAAAACCCAATGAAGTTTAAGTGAAATTTGAAACATTTTTGCTATCAAATTTTATTGTAGCAGCACTGCAAATGATCTCAATGTGATTTTATACCAATTATATGTGGCCATTTGTCTGAAAATATATGACAAATATACCAATAAACTAGATAATGGGCCTGGAATTTCTGGGAACCCATTCAACAGAGGTCCATAATTCAGTTTGAGATGGATATAACTGTATGTGTGTGGGTGGATATAGAATGTGTGTCTGCGTATGTCTGTCTGTTTGTGCATCTGCCTGCATCATGTCCCTGATTTTGTCTGTCTTGTCATTGCTGCTCCATTCCAACAAGCATGGCATGGCAGAAAAAGCCTGTCTAACACCCAGGCTGGTTAGATTATACCGTACAAGACGGCGGGACGCGCTGCCATGACATCGATGACACAACGTGTGTCACCCCTCTGCTGTCTCTCTACCATTTAGCGATGTGGCACTCTGTGTGGGGCCCTCACTGTATTTCTCGCCTTCTCTCCTTCTGGGGATGTGATGAGGTGCAGTAATATATAAGAAATGACTTGGTGGCAACTCATCTAATATGATTTGTGTAGGAGCTCATAAAACCTCGCCAAGCGTAACTTTAAAAGAATGAAATGGAAGGGCCGTGTTGATTCGGCTCCTTCTGTCGCATTGCAGGGATCATAAATGCATTTTGGATCCGGCTGTGGGATGAGGATTTTCTGTGAATTTCTATCTGTGATAATGACAACCATATCATTTTGTCATAAAATGTAAAAGTGCACAATGTGTGTCATCCAGCAGCCACTTTGATTACAAAGACCTCTACCTGGGTTACTCTCCTTCAGTCTGTGTCATCCTGTAAGGAAGCAGTGAGGCGTCTGATTCTCCCTGCTTCTCCCCTGCAACGCCTCTGGAAATAAATAATAAACACATTTAATTAAAATGAAAATGCGCTGCATTTCTGCGTTAATCCTAATTTATTCGCCTTAATTGAGCTTCCATTTGCTTTGCCAATGGTTGGCAGAAGTGTTTATAAATAAGCCATTGTCTAGATGCCATGAAGCATTTAGCTGAGCAAATCCTAAAATACTGTAGCACTTTACCTGCCTAATCAGCAGGAAGAAAACTCTTCAATGTCATAAACTTCTATGTGCAGCATCACACCCAAACACACATGCTTATGCATGCCTAACATGCACACACACATACACACACACTGGAAATTTTTCTGCAATAATTACGTCCTTGTCATATTGGAGACCCACCCCAACATTAATTATAACAGTATAATGCAATCATAGCAAACTGTGTGTTGTATAATATGCTGTGATAATATTTCCCCATTCATTTATCTCTTTCCTTGCCCAACATTCGGTTGGTGGTTGGACAATCGATCTATTTGTCCCTGTGTTTCTCAGCTCTGTGTTGCTTATTAGGGTAATTTGGTAAGAGAATACCTCTCTGATGGCAGCCTTTACTCTTCTCTTTGCTCCTCATCTCCCCACTTTGCTGTTTTTTTCCAATTCTAAATGAAAGCTAGCTTTCTTTCACTCAGGGCTAGAATAATAATTTTTCCAAAGCAAGGATTTAATTGCAAGATAAAAGTCCTCTTCCGAGTCTTTCACTGTTCTTGAACTATGTTCCTTTGTCTGTCACCAAACTAGCATGGAAGTAAACTCTCTCTCTTTCCTTCTGCGTCTCTCTTTCTCATTAGTGAAGTTTTCCCTTCATTACCCTAATGTCACAATTTTGTCTCTTTCTTCTTTTCTTTTCAGAAAATGTAATTGGGCCTTTGCGTGTTGGTGATTGTCTCTGTATCTGCTGCATGTAAAAACACCAAGAGTGAAAATTCACCCTGGGCATATTTTCACCGTCTCTTAACCTCTCTCTTGGCTTCCTTGGACTCCCGTTGGGAAACGATGAATAATTTTGGCAGAGCAGTGAATTCAGAGAGCATGAAAGAAAAGATTGAATATGGGCAAATGTCTATCACTCCCTTTCACTGCCCCCTTTGCTGCCCTGTCAAATGTTTCTCAATCTAATGCAGGCAGGCCAGCAAAATATTACACTTCATGCATTCAAAACAGTGTTTATTCAGAGCATCTGATTAGAATCCATGTTTTTCTAGGGGCGTAGCAGATATCTGGTGTATGTATCAAGTGGCATGGTCCTCTTGCATGTGGCTCCAGGCGAAGCATCTGCACACATCTGCAGAGTGCAGAGTATCCCCCCTTGCCTCGTTATCTTCTCCAGAGCTGCTTCGTGATTTATTTACCTGCTCACCACATGCTGCTCAGGCAAAAAGGACAAGGGGAATAAAGGGAGAGAAAATGGTGAGAAAGAGACAGAGGGGAGGAGGAGGGAGGGAGAAGGACTGGTTGAGGACAGGTGAAGAGAGACAGAGGAGAGGGGAGAGAAAGGAGGCAATGAGCAAGAAAGAGTGCTCAGGCGATGATAACATACTGATGATGAGAGGAGCAGGTGGAAAGACACATTCAGTCGTCGTTTACAGACTGACAGAGCCAATGAAGGGCCGGTTGAGAGGAGGGAGGAGAAAATGAAAACAACATGACTGAGATTCAGTAAACTCGTTGTGCCTTGTGCGCCGCTCTCAGTTCTAATCAGAAGATTTGGTTTGAAGAAAATAAAATATATGCAAACCCAAGTATGCCACTTCACATTAGTCTGGACCCTGTCATCCATAAGAAGACATCACCGAACAGCTGAGAGACACCAGGTGGTGGGTGAGGGAAGGTATTAGTCAATGAAAAGTGACTGGTTTGGGTCTAGAATTTCAGCATCAATAAACATACACTGAAGTATAGTACACATAATTGCATTTTAGAGATAATTTCCAGTATGAACGGTTATTTAGATAAAGACACAGAAAGGTACAATCTGTGATCCAAATGTAAACATCACCCCACTGGCAAAATCTAAAGCTCTATCAGTTTCAGATTGATTGACAGGTATTTTAATACAGGCACACACACAATCTAAAGTATTAATATTTTCTGGGGCTGTTACTGCTCTAGGTTTGTTTACATCAGTAATTTTGTTATCATTTGTGTAAAATGATCCCATATTTTCAATAATGATCGGTTAAAACATACACTAAATGCAGATTATTTTTTTATCATTTAGAAAAAACAAGCCCAAATCTTCAGTATTTCTCTATAACATGAAATATTCACAACTTAACAAGAAACAATCAAAGTTAAAGTTAAGAAAAAACATCTTTAGTTATCATTTATGAAGAGTTAAACACTCAAACTCAGCTAATCTGCTCCATCAGGACCATATGGGTGTAGTCTGATCCCATTTTATTGACAGTGACCAAACAACTCACCAACCGTCATCAGATTCTATTTCAGATGTTGCTGAATCCTGATTGGTGCACAGAATTATGTGACATCACCCTTTTCCAATGGAGCTCCGCTCACTTCAAACCAGTGGAAAAAACAGAGAAAACAAAGAATACAGAAATAATTTCTTAACTCTACAAAATGACTTGTTTTTGCACAGTACATACTGCATACCAACTAAGTGTTTCATATGTTACATTCATTATACTTGTTATTAGTTATTTGTCATGCTGCACATATCATATTTATGTTTATTCATATTGTGCATACTATATATAGGTTTATTGTTTATTCTGTTTATGTCATTGTGTCATTCATACATCTGTAAATAAAAAATATAAATATGTAAATATAAAAAAACAAACTTCGTCCTTCACCCTCCGCGGGTGGTCTCATCCTTCGAGCTCGGGTCCTACCAGAGGCCTGGGAGCTTCAGGGTTCTGCGCAGTATCTTTGCTGTTCCTAGTACTGCCCTTTTCTGGACCGAGATGTCTGGTGTTCTTCCAGGGATCTGCTGTAGCCACTCCTCCAGTTTGGGGGTCACTGCCCCGAGTGCTCCGATGACCACGGGCACCACTGTTGTCTTCATCTTCCAGGCCTTCTCCAGCTCTTCTCTGAGCCCTTGGTATTTCTCTAGTTTCTCATGTTCCTTTTTCCTGATGTTGCCATCACTTGGTATTGCCACGTCAACCACAACGGTTTTCCTCTGCTGTTTGTCCACCACCACGATGTCAGGTTGGTTCTCCATTACCATTCTGTCAGTCTGTATCTGGAAGTCCCACAGGATCTTGGCTCGGTCATTCTCTACCACCTTTGTAGGTGTTCGCCACTTTGACCTCGGGGTTTCCAGTCCATACTCCGTGCAGATGTTCCTGTACACTGTGCCAGCCACTTGGTTATATGTATGTATATATATGTGTGTGTGTGTGTGTGTGTGTGTGTGTGTGTGTTTATATATATATATATATATATATATATATATATATATATATATAGTTTGCTCTTTCTGGTACATTTCATTGCACTGGTACTCACTCACACTCGCACTGAAAATGTAATCTAATTTAATAAAATCTAATAAAGTCCCTTTGACCCTTGAAATGGTTGGGTGTGAATTACAAAATATCAGCATTATATCAGCTGAAGACTTAGTGGTTTTCCTTGTATGCTGTGAAAATAACATTTAATTCAATAATTTGATTTTGATCTATTAATTTGTTTGCGTCAGTTTGGTGCATGCAACATTTTAAACTGATTTTATAATGATGAAACATGTAAAAAGGTACCTCACTTACCACCTTAACCATTACATCTCTATAATGAGCAGATGGGTTGGCAGCGAGTGCAGGCTTGCCAAGGTCAACCCCGGGGTACTCAGAGATATCAGCGCCTGCGAGGCAGCACTTTTATCCACAGCCAAGACTCACGCTGCTCCCTGGAGTTCTGCCTCTCCTCCCCATGCCACCCCCTCTGTCCCCTCTGGATCTGCAGGCTTAGCTAACTCAACCGTGTAAGCACATCTCCCCCACCGCTGGAACCAGCCTCCATGGGGGCCCTTGCTTGCTTTGCCACACAGCACGCACCAGGCATGCACCGCCAGTTTCACTGGAAACCAGACAGACGTTCATGGAGAAATCCCCCCGCAACCACCCTCCTGTGCTCTCAGCCCTTTCCCAACTCAGCATGCTGGTTTTACCTCAGAGGTTCAGTGCCAGTCATGTCACAGCCAATCCCTAAATAGTCTGGGGGTCTGAGATCTTGCTACCACATTCCACTGATTCTGTCTGCTGCAGTTCGGGGGGAAAGGCCTTGTTCAGACCAATCAGGGTTTTCGGAGCTGGAGTGCTAAATGACCCTCTTAATGTCACTGGGGAGAAAAATGGGCAATCTCTCAATTTGGCATGAGCCGGTCCATGGCAGCAAGGCAAGAACTTGATAGAGTGTGGAGGTTTTAAGCGGCAGGAAACCTGGTGACCTTTCTCTGTTTTCTGACGCGCTGACTCGATTGCCCTTTTGAAAATGCTAATACCAAATGGTTCTCTACAAAACAGGTCCTCCGAGAAGGCCCTTGGCGTGTCGAATAAAAGGGTGGAAGAAGACCACAAGCAGTGTGTGTTCAGAGGGCAATGTGTCAAGTTTTGGGGCTTAAAGCCCTGTGTAATGTGAAACTGGCTGCATTCATTATAGACAGTTTTTTTTTTATGGCAGAACAACTTTTCGGCAGCATCTAAGTAACTTCAAACACCCAATTAAGTTCATGCACAAAACAAAACTGAATTGCTCTCTCAAAATTTCAACATCTGAAGGGCCAATTTAGAATTTTATGGAACTGTTATGAAATCACCATGAGCCTGTAGTTTATGATAAAGTCAGTCTTGTTTCTCCACTGAAAAAGTATTTCTCTCCTTGTAGCACCTGCACAACCTTGCACAGGGCACGTAGCTGCTTAGTTTCTTGAGCTCTGCAAAAACACATAAAGAGCAACTTAATTATTTGCGATTTTATTCATTCAACGGGCTACAGAGGTGTGCGAAAGGCAATAGAAAGCATAATTATCTTAATGGAAGACTGAGATGCATGCCCTTTGTAACACAAGCACCTCTTAACAGCCAAATCAATAGCACACTACGGCTGTGCCCTCAGCCCTGGAGTGGATCACCTCCATCTCCACTATCGAGCACTGATGATCATAATAAGCTGCTTTGATGCAATTCACATCACCACAAATAATGAGGCATCCTCAATCCAGAGAAGCTATTACCTTTTTCGTCTCTCTCCCCCTCTCTCTCTCAGCAAAGTTCAACATTAATGTAGCTAAACAAGTTTCTCTCCAACCTCTCTGGGGGTTTTAATAAATCCCACTCAATCATTTACTTTTTGCCTTTCTCCTTCCTTCTCTTGAAGTTTGAGTGGCATTTTTCAGGAGATTAATTAACATTTGGAAAAACCATCATGTCATGAGAAACTCAGTCTGGTAGCGTGATAAAGCTGAAAATAGAACAATAGAATCTGATGACCATCTCTGCACAAGTGTCACCCTTGTTTCTTATCAGCTCATCAGAAAGCATAGAAAAAGAAACAAGGAGGACATATTCCTCCAAGATGGCCGCCATTCATCTGGGTATATTGAGCCTAATAACAGATGTAGCTCCACACAAAGTCCCTCATGAGGCTTGTATAACTCCATATGTGACCACGTCAGCTGTGTGTCACTGTGCTATGGACAAGTAGCACTGATTGCTTGGCTCATTACTCCTCCTCACTGGACTACTGACTAACATTATTCCTCTGAGACATTGCACTTGGCCTTTGTACAAGTGCTTACAGCAGGGCAGTCTGTGTGGCTTGCTGAAATAGCTCTCTGAGCATCAACTGATCCCCCTGTGGCTCATACTGACGTTCACAAAAAAAGGAGCCAGGGTGCTAAGGGAGAAGCCAGAACTAGAGGACTTAAATAGCGGCAGATATTGCTTCGTGACTCTCAGTTGGAAATGCTGTCAATAGGGCAGTCTGGAAGAACTTTTGATATGTGATCAGGAGCAGAACAAAAGGCGTGAGACCTCCTAACTTGTGGACGATGTATGTGCTGTTGGTTGACCCGGTGGCTGAGTTATGTGTTGCACTCTTAAGCGCCACTGCTATTACTGGTGTGGCATATTTGAACTGAATGAAACTTTACACTAAGAGTGGAAGCAGAGATGTTTGGGTTGTTCACGGTCTGCAGTCACCCCCTTCGACAGATGATGGTAGTTTGTGTGAAAGTGAAAGTTACTGGTCTCAAAGCACTACTCTGAAATTGGTTATGAAACAGGCTTTGGGAAAAAATAGCATTAGCAAACCGCTTCTGTCCAACCTCCACAGTGTGGCTACCAGCTAACTAATTAAACCCAGTAGGGATTGCTTGCTAGTTTATGATTTAAATCATCAAACTCCATGATTTCTTGCATTGTAATCTTAAAGAAAGGCATCATTTAATACAAAGTGGAAAGACATGATAATATAAAAGTGGAATTTCAGCCTAGTACCAAGCTAGCAAAAGATACTATGCAGGGTGGCAGCCTACCATTAGCCCCGTGGTTGCTTGGTCTTTAGCGGTCCCTGGTTGGCTCAGAATGTGAGCGAAACATAAGGATTTAATGGAGATTTAGTGAAATTTTGTGAAATTGATTTCATGGAGCTTGTGGCTCTTACTTTCCCTCCCCCCCCAATGTTTAAGTGTATTGTTAGAGCAGCTGATAACAGTACAGAAGAGAAAAGAAGTCTAGCCATCTGTTAAAACTGCACTACATTTTGTTAAAAAGTAGAAATTTTGTAGATTATAACCTTTATTTTAATGGCATTTGATGACTATGTTTCAACATGTAACAGGTTCTACAGGATCTCTTGGACAGATTTCCTGGCAAAAGAGCTTAAAAAGTGAAATCCTTTACAGGTACATTACAGTGTTATACATGGATTAACAAGGGAGGTGCCACCGCAGTAATGGCGGCTTGTCTACTTTTGCCTACAACCCGGATTCATATATAGCAATGAATGAAAGGCTCCGAAAATGTTTCATTTTAGTCCAGCCATTGGCCATCTGTTCTCACTGTCACTCCCTCTGTTACATAGACACAAACACTAAAACACACACAAGACACACTCGCATACATCCAAATCAGCCACATGCCAGACAGTACGGCAATTATTCAAACAGCTAATTAGGTCAGTCAGATCCTTCAGCCCCGCAGGCGGAGGGTTGTGCAAGATGGTCAGGCCTGACATACTGACCTCATGACGGCTTGCCTGGGCATCACTAGCTGGGATTGGTCCAGAGCCAAAGGGATGAGTGACCCAAGCGTCAGTTGGACTCAGTTGAGATCCTGAGCATCAAGTAAAGGCCTTCTGGGCATCCTGCCATGTGTCACTGTGATACTGTACTCTACGGATATAAGACGACCAGGAGACCTTTTGAACAACTGGACAGAGTTTCATTTTTCACCCAGCAGACAAACCCTTGAATCAACAATTGATCTGATTTTGGGAGACCATTCACAAACATATGTGCAGGAATTTACAAAGACCTTGGTTAAATTGTATTTGCAAATAATTCCTAATGTGCATGAAGTGCCAGATGCAGTTTATAACATGGCATAATATGACAATGAGAGAGATTAAATAATTACAAAAAAATGGATACAGTGTGAATGTTTTCTCAGAAGAATGGAAAGTTTGAACAGCTACAACTGCACACTGATCATCTGATCCCCATCAGCAGTTAGCTACAAAAGCTAATACAGAGAGGTAATTTCTGTGTTTACTTACTCAGAGACAAGTGTTTGATTTTTCTGAAATTGAAGTTTATTAAGTTTATTTGGAGGCCCTGACCTGATCTAAGATATACATACAGATGCTGTTTGATCTGACATGTTCATAGCAGATGCAGGTTAAATGAAAAGGTAGGTTGTGCAGTATTACAGGACACCATTATAATAATAAGGCTGAGCTACAGTAACTTGTTGCATGAAAACCAGTTTGGTAAATACAGCAGTCTACAGCACTGGCATGGTTATGAGTAACAGCCTGTAACAGGCTTGTAAACTTTAAATGACACTGCATTTTGCTCTCTGCCTGACAATATATAAATAATTAAACCATTAGTTATCAGCTAGAAGAATGTTGAATCTAGTGTGCCATCATCCTCCGTAATCAGCTTGTCTTCCTACTCACTCATCTCATTCAAATTCCCATTCCCTAAAATGAAGCCATAATCCAGCGGCTGTTTTTTTTTTTTTCTTCCAGAAAGCACACACAGGGAAAGGTTGATGTCCACGCCAGGCCTTGCTCCGGTAGTGATTGTGACATTTCTCCTTCTCCCTCAGGGCTTTGCTGCACCCCTCTTCCTCTGTACACCCTCTCATCCAAAATGCTCCAATTCCTCAGGAGCAATATCTTCTGCTCGCAGAGAAAAAGGTCACATGCTCCATTATTTCAAAGTGAACTTTCGACCTAACATTTACAGAGGAGGCAAAAAATAGCTGTCGATGTGAAGACACAGCAGGTTTAGTATGGCTGTATATTTTTGGATGAAGGATAGATGGATAGGTGAGTGGAGGCAGTGTGTAAGGATTATCATTGTTTGACAACACAGAACTAAGTCTCTATATGAAAGACAAGGGATAACAAGGCTGAGAGGGCTAAGTGCTCACACACTGATATGAGTGTTCCAGCTGCATGTACTGTACAAGCCAATATGGTATATTGTGAGTCATTTCTATGCTAATAATAACTGTGCGCATTATGGAGCCTGTACATGCAGGATACAGCCAACCCCTGAGGCTGTGATGGCAATGACTAACACTGCCTTTTGACTCTGATTCACACTGCCAGTCAGTTCTCTCTGCCAGTGCAGTTCTACCTCCATAGCTTCTCATTAGAGCTGTGGGCAAGCACAGTGACGAGATGCAAAGGGAAATCTTTTCCATTCAGGGAGTGTCATTAAGTTAGCAAAGAGACGATGAGAGGGAAGCAGTGTTTACTGGTGATGCCCTCCTTCTAGCCAATTACTGATCATTAAAGGATTTCAGGGACACTACCTTTACTTACCAACAGACAGCAACGAGAACGGATAGGGAGGAAGAAAGAGGAAGAGAGGGCGAGGAGAGAAACAATCCTTTATGAATACATTGAGATGCTTACTTAATTGCTTCCGCAATCGATGCTTGTCCTGTGGTCATTCGAGGCTGCTGATTTGAGCCTGGTTATTGACTCAGCTGTTGTTTGCTTTGTCATACAAAACCAATCCTCTGAGCTTCACTAAGAACAGACCCAAGTGAGGAGAAAAAAAACCTTTTAACCAGATAGAAGATAGTGTACAATAAACATCACCTCCTGCCTTCCTGATATTCTCAGCATTTTTTTCAAAACTCTCGTAGCTTTCACCATGCTATCAGGATTATCAATACTTGTCAAATGCTATTGCATAAGGATTATGTAGGCATTTTTAATGCTTGATGTTCTATAACAACGTGAATCACCCAATTTCCAAGACACAGCCGCATTGAACAAAACACTTCACAAGATTTTCTATTACTTGTATTGATTTGTAGTACATCATGAAGAAGCAGACAGCGTTTCTATCTATCTATCGATCTATCTATCTATCGATCTATCGATCTATCTATCTATCTATCTATCTATCTATCTATCTATCTATCTATCTATCTATCTATCTATCTATCTATCTATCTATCTATCTATCTATCTATCTATCTATCTATCTATCTATCTATCTATCTATCTATCGTATGCTTTTACAGCAACAATGCCAGTCAGATCAACATACAGTTACTCTGTAGTTAGTCTGTTTCAGCTTCCTGAAGGCTCTGTGCAGTGGAAGATACTCCTCTTCTTTGTAACAGTCATGCTATTAATTTTCTCCTCTTTTTGTTTGCTCATCAGACACATGCTGCTCGGCTCTTGTTTTCTCTCTCCTCTCCTCAGTATTTCATGCCATTGAAAGTGCATCTATTCTTGGCGTTCCCCATGCCCTACCACCTACTGACTGTCAAAACATAATTTTCTATCATTCGACACCCCTCCACCTTCTTAACCCGCTCAGTGCCTCTCGGTCTTCCAAGTTGAGGCCACCATGTGCATTAGGCTGACCTTAGGTGCACTACATGAGCTTTTATTTACCTTCTCAGCCACATTTAGGTTTAGTTAAGAGTTTAAACTTCCCGTCAATTCTGTGGCCTAAGGCAGAACATGGTATGTTTGGTCTTTAAAGTGTTTTGAGTGAGCCTGCATCACTCGCTCAGCATAGCAATTGCCAAAAACTGTCTTGCCTAATCTTGCGGATTAAATTAGATGAGATTTGATGCTCATCTAGGGCCAAATATTATACATTAAATCTATTTTGATTGGCTGAATTACTGAATACTGAAAGTGTGTGCGGGCTATAAAGAAATTACCATCTAACCAAAATTCAGCTTCTGTTGGAAAGTCAGAACTTAATTTGGGACTCTTGTCCCTAGAAAGCATTTTAAACATACCTCCCAAACTTGATGTGATTTAGACTAAGCGATACTGTAGTGACATTTCCGAACTAACTAAACCTAACTGATTCAGCTGTTGAACTTTTTGTTAACTTTTAAGTTAATATATAAAGTTTCTGCCAAAACTCCAATCTGTTTAGCAAATGTTTTTTATTTGTTGATGAGTTTGCATTAAATATTTTACAATGTACCTGATAACTATAAACCAGCCATATCAGCCAATAACTAAGTGAGCTGTAAGCCAGTAAATCTGAGACCATGTTTGGCCTATCGCATTATGTGGATAACTTGTTGATATTTTATTCAGTTTTCACAAACTTGGGAAATGTATTTATTTATATTTATATTAATGTATTTATTATGGGGCACTAAGTATTCCGGTTAAAGCGTATTCCATCCATACAGGGGCACCATAAAGGCATCAGTATGCTTCAACCGTCATGCTTGTCAGATGGTCGACAGCGTCTGGTACCCCCTTCTCCCACACTTTTATGTTGTCGGAATTGGAGGGGCTGCAATTTCTTTTTTCCAAAACCGACAATCTGACAAGCACACCCATTTCAACACAGCAAATGGCCAGGTGTGCGAGGTAAGAATGAAAGCTGGGTTTGAACGTCTCTCTCAAGATCTCTTTTTTCTTCTTTTTCTTTTTTTTCACACATCTATATCAGTCACTTATATGTACAATGTAAGCATGATGGCAGGCTTTTCACTCCAGCTTCAACTGTTGCTGTTCAGAACAGCTCCACTTTTGCCTTCAGACGTAGTCAGACAACTTCTATGAACTAGTTTGTTTCAAGAATACCTCTACCTTAAACCTTAATAGAAGTAGGTGTGGCAATTGTCCAACCATTGTTTTAATACCTTTCACACTAAAGTAGAGAGTACATTATATAACATTCATTTTTGGTCTTTTAGACAGGTTAAGATTTTTTATAGACTGCTACAGCATGCAACAGCAGTTCCCAAACCAGCTCAAGCTTTCTAAGAAAACAAGAAAAAGTCCTGCTGCATTGTGGTTATTTTTCTGCTCGTTTTCCAAGCCCTCATATGATGACCACATTCTGATTTATTAAGAAGTATTGTTCCATTAATCCATGCCAATTTACTCCTAACATTATTTTGCTATTTCATTTCTATCTTTTCCTCTAAACAGATTGTCCTCACAGTTCATCTCCTTGCTCTTCCAACCCTCTGTCCTTTACGACCATCTGCCAACATATCACTCTCTTCCCCAAAGGCTCAGCCCTCATCCTAGCATCCATTTCCCAGTGCTCCCTTTTCATCACACCCTGACGCTGAGGAACATTGTCCTTGATTGCTTGGCAGATGCCATTATCCTGGGCTTATATCTTCACAATCACATTAGCCATTTGCACAGCTGGGTACTTACTGAAGCGAGGCAGGTTAAGCACCACACTCGAGGGGACAAAACGATGGGAGGCCCACCTGAAGCACAGGCCGGGACTCTCCTTAGCACCGTGCCATTACCAAAAACACTGTTGGCCTCTCTTCCATTTAGATAATGTCTCCATGTCTCCCTCTCCATCTTCCCACTCTTCACTCCTTAGCTTCTCAGTTTATACTTTAGTCTTCTTTAACCTTCTCTACCTCTCTTGATTCCTGCACTGTGATTTCTTCTACAACCAACCTATCTATCTATCCATGCCCCCAGGCTTTCTCTATATCTTCCTCTCTTTCTCTCACACTCTATAACTTTTTTATACCTCATTCTTTTTTGTATAGGCATACTGGAGTTAAGGGACTGCAAAATGCAGATTCACACCAAATGAAAGAAGTAAGGAAAGGAGAATGAGGGAGGATATCGAGGTGACTGTGTCAACACAGTTTGCTGACACAATGCTGAGCATGGGCGGTAGGCCAGAGATACATTTTTACACATACTCTTACTTTCACACAGAGGTTTTTATTTGTCTGTGTCTCCAAGTTCAAAAGGCTTCTGTTGGTGTTGTTATTTTTGTCACAGTTACTTTATATTCAAAGTTTGACATTTCACTAGATTAACTGATTAATCAAATAAATCGTTGTGTACTGACACCGCCACTGGACATTAAACTCAATCAAGACAACCTCATTTTAATCCATTAACATTAAAGATGAGATTACTCCGAAATGAGACGTAGGGAAAACAGGAACAGATGGGTGTAGGAAATTAAAGATAGCACAGAGAAGCCAGGAGGAAGAATAAAGAAATCCCACTGAGGAAGAAACCAGCACATTTTCTACTGGAATATTGCTTACACCAGGAATGAAGTTGGTAGGAAATCAATATCAAGTCAACAAGGATATATGAAAGCGTTGAGGCCAATTAATGATTACAAATTATCTAAATAATCAATATGCTTATACCTGCTGTTCATGAATTAATGAAGAACAGAGTCAGAGTCAAGCTAACGAGCAGTGGTTACTGCCTATAGATAAAAAACAAACTGCAGCTGCAGAGGCTGCAGGAGACAATAAGCATTCATTAACAGTGCATCACAGGGAACAAAGTTGAAAGAACAAATGTGTTCAATAACTTATGACACTGGGAAGCTTCACTTAGTCACATGTTCAAAATACACACTCATACACACAAAGCACATCATAAATATGCATTTGTGCCTCTGCTGGTTGAGACGGGTCCAGGAAACATTAAATGTCACTCTCTATATTTCCATTTCACTTTCATTGGCACCGCGTGGTCGGTGCACACAACAGGAAGCGAGAGATCATCAGTTTATGAAGAAATGGGAGGAATATGCTCCTTATGTGCAACACTTTCATCCTGAGTGTGATGCTACAAAAGGATGACAAATGTTACAGTGGATGGAGGTGAGTGATCCAGTGGAGCCGCACAGATAGGTGGTGGGACAGAGAGAGGGAGAGTTGAGAGAAAAAAAGTGATGGTACTCGCTCTTTCATCCGCCCCTTTACTCCAGTCGCCACGGCAACATGCCTGGAGGGCACTCAAGAGAGGCGTCATCACTGACAAAAACAACAGAGAAGCAGAGAGTGAGTGAAAGCAAACGAGAACAAACTAGACAGACAGTGTGTATGAATGAGAGCAGAGAGAGGAAGTAGGCAGCAGATCTACAACTGAGCTACTTCTCCTCACTCTAAGAAGTGTGAATTTGACCTTCAGGGACTCGGCTAAGAAGTGTAATGAACATTCATTCATCATTGGAGGTCATTCAGATTAATGTTTGGATCGCTCAGCTAAAGTTTCACCAACAGCGTGTATGAGCACGTTTATGGGTGTGAATATCACTGATATCCCCTCCAAAAAGGACACTATTATGAGATATGAAATTGGCAAAGTTAATCAAACCGAGGCTAATGCTTAATATTTGGAATTAACTGAGCCATTAATACTGTGGGCTGCCGTTAGGCTAGATAGAGTAGTTAAACCACCACAGGCGAAATTAAACAGGTTAATTAAAGTCTCCAAATTTTCATGCACTCCCCTCTGTCTGTATTTCACTGTTACACACACACACACACACACACACACACACACACACACACACATAATTACTCACACGTTTGTTATTACTATACTTATGATGGCCTTCCACTGGCTATATTAATTTTGAATCCTAATTGTAACCTTAAAACTTAACCCCTGTTAACTCAAAAATCTTTCACTCCAAAGACCTAAAGAATCTCTCTCTCTAAAAAAAAGCCAGCAAAGAAAAGACATATTTTTGTATAATACATTTCTAATATCTGGCATCCAGATTGAGCCTCAGACCAGTTTGAGCATCACACTCACAGATAGGCATAGGTGGCGAAGCAAAGCCCCGAATCTTTTTACTGACCGTCACTCGTGGCTTTTTTGGGTTTTTTTTACTAAACCCAGATCATAGTTGTGTAGGAACCAACGTACATTTTGTGGACATGTGCAGCGTGTCTATTTGAATGTGCAAACAGATTGCAAAACATAACACTATGTTAGAAAGCAAGTCGTGGACATCAAAATGTCTCAGAAAGATGAGTGACGTAACAGAAGCCTTGGTCAGAGTCAGATTAGGACCCTGCTATGATTGGACCCTTGCCATTTTTCACGATCTCAAGCTGGGCCATTATCGGGTGATCATGTAGTCTGATCCCAGTATTAGTCAGTGCTCTCCACCGCTATCATGCTGGTTTTTCCTTGAATTTGTCACCCATTTGTATGTCAGACAGTTTCCATTTTTCCTGGTTGGTTGACAGAAATTTGAACAACTTTGCTGTATTTAACTATGATAATGATTCAATGTGTGATAATGAGTCAGTTCACAGCTGGTGAGGAATTTAGTCTTCTAGTGTGTTCCCAGCTTAATCCCAAAGTAAAAACGGAACCTAACCTATACTGTACTTATAAAACAGACAAACACAGTAGAACTTTCTAGACCTGCGCTGTATCTTTAACATCTTTTATGGTTTGTGAAAGTTAATGTCCATTAAACCTTTGCTCCTAAATCTCACCTTCACTTCAAACAAACCTTAACTGCAATCCTTATCCTAACCTAAACCTACTGTTTCTAATTGTGCATCTTATCTTCATCTTAAACCTAACCTAAAATATAATCCTTTAAGAACAGTGCAGAGTCAAAAAAGTAACACGGTTTTTTTCCTACGGTTTTAATTCAGGATAACGTTATTTTCTCCACACAGTTATTGAAATACACACGCGCTGCATGCTTGGAGGGGGCGGGCCAGCAGAATAGATGTGACATGTGAGCGCAGCTCCTCCATCAGAGGGCGGGCTTGTAGCGTTGTGTGCGCAGCGCGTGGCCGCTGCTGCTATGATGAGAGGAGCGGCAGGTACTCAAACCTTTCAGCGGAGCTCCAGCGGCTTTAAAGCTGTGTAAAGAACAATAAACACCGACCTCAGCTGTCAGTTGTGAATGTGGTAGCCTTTCTTGCCTTATCACTACCTGTACTGTTCCTCTCTAATGAAAGCAGAATTGCCAAACAAATGAAGGAGTGACTTGAAAGTGCGCAGCGGGTACGACAAAGAAGTCCTAAATAGAATTGGCAGAAGTGAAGATGTCCAAATGGGTCTCGTCGCAATGGGATTAGAGTTGAAGAACACGTAACCACTCAGAAGTCACCCTGATTCAACCCGTTGTTAAGGTAACTGGGAACTTGAAAAGGCGTTTTTGACCGCTGGGATGTTGTGAACGACACGTCGCCTGGGACAGAAGGAGCGGGGACGCAGAAGGAAGATAGGGGAACCAGGGCTGGACAAGCACCGGAGGGATTATGGCTTTCGCAACGTTTTCTCTCAGCCTCATCACGCTGGCGCTTACAAACTTGCACCTGTCGAGAGCCAGCGACCGGCATGCGGTGTACTGGAACAGCTCAAACCTACTGTAAGTGGCTTTCTGCAGCCGTAACGCAGCCCTGTCCGTGTTTACACCAAATTAACTTGTGTTCCTCTTTGTTGATGCGCACCTGTGCTGATAACTTGTTTACAGTGACAGACAGTGGTCATCCTCTGCAGCGACGCGTTTCTTTTGTATACAGCATTAAGCCCTTGAAGCACCACTGAAATAGGCGCCAATAAGCCAATTATTTCCCCAGTTTTAAAACAAGACACCAGACTGTTAACCTGAGTGTCTGTTATAGTCAACAACAGTTTCATACTTTTGTTAAATGCTTCTTTACATCTCTGAAATAATTTTGAGCCTCACATTTCTCCTCCCCCAACCCCAGTCATTTAATCAGTTAGAGTACAGTAATCTCCACAGGGAAACTATTTCTACAATGTTCCTTCTTTCCGCCCTGCATGCAGAGTGATTACTAGCCTATAAATATTTGATTTCTATCTCACATTTAATCCATCTGCTGCTTCACAATAATGACTCATTTAAGGAGTCATCTTTTCATTTACCCTGCTTTCAATTTTTTGTTGTCCATCATCCTACCTGCCCCCTTGCAGCACAAATACTGTACATCATCCACATACACACAGCTCAAACTTCCTTAAATCTGCTTCAGTATGTGTACACTCACTATAAATAGTGTAACACACATTCATGTATTCACACACATCTGAGCCTATCCTTGGACTCCTACAGCAGTATGGTTGTTTACCCTCAGGTAAGCTTCCCCAGGCTCTCCTATCTCTCTCTGCCTGTGAGCTATAAAGCCAGCTTGCTGTGGGGCAGAGATCGATGTGGATTCTACTGTCTTTGTCTTCTCATTAGCCAACAGTGAATCCATCTTTCTCACATTCTTTTATCTCTTCTCCTCACACAACCCTCCTCCTCCTCTATCTGTGTTCCTCCTCTGTCCATTTGTATTCACCTCAGACGCGGGTCTCTCCTATCGCCTTTCTCTATCTCATACTTGGTTATTTTCTTCCCTCTCTTATTTTTCTGCTGTGTCTCACCAGCCGGCTTGTCCCCCTCAATTCCCTTTTTTCTGCATCTCATTACCGCCCCCCCATCTGCTCCTGGTCCCTCATTCACCTCCCAGGCTCTCAGCCGAGAGTACACATATAGTAGATGATTAGAATTAGAAATTGTGTGAAAGTTATTTGATTGTATGTGGGTGTGGGCTTATTCAAATATTTGAAGTCAAATTATGAGAAAACTGCTATAAAACCTGATGGAAACAGTCAAGGTGGTGTAGCACTGTCACTCCCTCATTAATGTTAATGTATGAATGGCACAGTCATATTCAAAACTATTTTAGATTTATGACTGCAGTTAATCCCGTCAGTGTGACATGAATAGAGAAGAGAAATATTAACTGAGACTTACTTGCATTTAAGCTCTATAAAGGTGTCAGGTTTTTGAGTGTCATAATCAGCGTTAGTCCTATCTATCAATTTTAATTAGTCTTTCGGCGTGTGCTCCGTCTAAAATGATTTTCACAGCATGGGTAAGGTTGCTCAGTGTAGTCATTCATTGCAGTGTTAGCACATTTTGTGGCTTTAAATTGGCATTTATGTGTTAAAATATGTGCTCATGTTAATGAATTCAGAATGCTGAGAGAGAGAGAGAGAGAGAGGCAGAGAGGGAGGGAAACAGAGAGAGACAAAGTGCAGGTGTGGGTCTACATGCCTGCGTGTGCAAAACCTCTCTTTTCTCCACAGTGAGATACAAATCTCTAAAATAATGCAAAAATTGACCTAGTTTGCAGGTAGCAGACAATTCCTCAGAGGCTATGGCAAGAATACTGATGGCCATCAAGCTTTAAAAGGCCTTAGGCTCGGGGCCACTTCTCCACCACTCTGTCTACATAGAGAACCAGCTGAAGGCCTCACTTGTTCAACGATGCAGCTCCTTCCCTCATCCAGCTCTGGTCATGGAGACATGCTCAGGAGGGAGCAGTAAGAAATGAAGGCAGCGACAGATAGCCAGAAACCAGAGGCCTTCAGGACCAAACTCTCATTGAGGCCTTAATGTTTTACCCTTGAGCGCAGCATTCAGTGCAGATGGTTACGGCACAGCTGCAAGAAATGGGATCACTTGGAAGCCAAGCTGTTTGTGCCAAAGCCATGAAAATGGCTTTTTATGATAACGCTCAGCTAGAAACGTCTTGCTCTGGAGTATTGAAAGTCAAAAGGGGACTGTCACACAGTTGATACCCAGTAATACTGTGCTCTTTGATTCTTTGCAGCTTTTCTGAGGTAAACATCAGACGATTTATCATAGCTTTTTCCTCTGCCGCAGACAATTTGAAATGAGATGTCTCGATTATCATAACCCAAAGAAATAGCTCAGAGTGCTTTGATTACTGCCCAAGTCCGTCACCATTGCACTACCCCCCATTAGAAAGTGTTGCTCTCAGCTTCCGCTCTCAGCAGTGCGTCTGGCCAACTCGTTACAGATGTCCCTGCTAATGGCTGACTGAGGCAGGAAAAAACACACACGCAGGCCATTAAATCATCTCGCATCTGAGGCCATCTGCCAATTAGAGGGGGGAGATGTGGAACATCCTGAGAGCACGCGGGAGCAGCGGTGCACTGCGGTAGCCTCGCCTACCCACAACCAGCATCCCATGCTCCTGCCACCTCCTCCCATCAGGTGTTTGGCCTCACTGGTGAGACAGGCCATATCACCATAATTGGGCACCCCATGTCAGCATGATTTAAAAAAAAAACAGCGCAGCTTTCATTCACTCTCCCACTCCCTCCCTAAGTCGCACAGTGTCTCTACTAATGCTTATAACTTAGCAGAACACCAGGGCAAAAAGTCTTTGCACAGGCGTGGGAAGGAATAGTAGGGAACTGAGTTTGAAAATGTGACACATATTTCTTTGCTAAATCACCATTCCCTCGCGTCCTCAGCAAGATGACAGTTTTCTTTTGCTGTTTGTGGCTGATCCTCCTTGAGTTATAGCTCTGCGTGTTTCATGCTACACATTATGACCCTGATTTGAACCTGAAATAGTGTCCATCAGGCCCCCTAGACCACATGAAGAAAAAACAAACCAGTTCCCGGTAAACCATATCTGGTGCTACAAAATAAATTATCACCTTGACAAATAGCTTCCCCGAGAGTTCGAGGTACAGAGGCCCCTGTGATCAATGTTGAGTGGAGGTGCCGTCTTACTCAACAGGCTCATTAACCACCAGGTCGATCTGTGTGGGTGTGTGCAGACCCAGCTATAGTTGGAGGTGGTTCCCTGCGGGGCAGAGGAGAACCCTTACACCCTACAGTGAAAAGTTTGTAGATATTTAGTCGCAGTAAAGGGAATTGTTACTGAGAAATTAAGAAAAGAGAGAGTGAGTGATAGAGAAAGTGATTGAGAAATCACATGGATGGAAAGAGAAGGATGCAAAGTGGGAAGAGGTGGGCGTAATGGGGAGATTGTGGCGGAATAGAAAGAGAGCACGCTGGAAAGGTGGAAAGTGGAGCAGTCTGTCAGGAGAAGAAAGCGAGGAAAAGATTGATTGAGTTGGCCAAAAGTCAGGAAGGGTGAAAGAGAGCGCGGGTTTTACCGGATATGGAAGTTAGGTTATTTGGCCGAATGTGTTGTAGCTGCTGTTTTCTGAGAAGATGATACCCTCGGGAGTTGATCCGTGCTAATGTGGACACAGGCTGGGTCATTCATGTGGACCAATGCTCGGAGACAATAGCACCCGCCATTCACCAGCCCCTCTGCCCTGCGCAACGCGGTGCAGGCGGAGCATACAGGAGACAAGCGGATTTGATACCTGATTACATGCAAGTCCGTCTTCCTGCAGCTCCGTCTCTGGGCTGTCTCGGCAATTTTGCATACAAATGCATCTTATTCACCGGCATTCAATTTATTCTTTCACATTCATTGTACCACACAAGCGCCTCAAACCGCAGTAGATAGCGTGTAGTTTTTTTCCTGGTGGCAGTTGTGTTAAATGAGAATGTGTGAATAACACTGATTGAAAAGTACAAATTAACCTTTTATATGTTTTTGAATTAAACATGTCTCTCCACCTCTAACGAAGTATTCCTCTCTCCAGCTATTCAAGATGTTTGTGAACATTTGAATGCTTTATATTCTTTATCTCTCTTAGATATCCAGAAGATTAGTTTGATGAATAGCATTTTTAAATGGAAAGTTAAGTTGACATTATCACCTGGCTTCATTATGCTGTAGATCTACAGTGGTGTCTCGAAGCTTATTGGTCTGCTAAGCAGTGTGCCGGCCATTTTTAGCTCAGTGGAATATGCTATGAGGCACATAAATGGATGGAGAAACACTGAAAGGATGTCTAATGGTTCGTATGGATCCTAGAGTGGGTGTGCGGATCAATACATTTATATGGTATGGGAAGGTGAATGGACCCTGGCCGAAAAAAAAACACAACAAGGTTGCTTTCTGAGCAGCAATCAATCTGGGTGCATCAGGTGATCAATGTCCAAATGCATTTTTAATTGGATTTCACGGTGTCAGTAAATTGCTATGTAGTATTCGGAGCTCAGCTCAGGAAGCTCAAGTATTGCCTTGGAACCGCATGCTTGAGAATTGATTATTACAGGCTTGTCAGTCACTGCTCCGGGGTTCATGCTCCATGGAGGCCTTAACTATGTCTACACTAAACAAGGCCTTGGTATAGCAGCAGCGGCCGTTTCAGAGAAGACTAAGGTTAAAAAAACATGAGGCTGAGCAAAGATGAAAGATACGTCTGTGAGACTTAAACAAACTGCAAGTTATTCCTCCACAAGTTAAAAATGAAAGGTTTTCATCAGAGCATACATTTAGATTTGGCCTGCTTCAAGGATTCAAAGGTTAGGTGAGAACATCAGTATACAGTATATATTTGCCAAATGTCTCACTATTCATTTGCTTAACACTTTGTTGTTTATGTTTGAGATGTGTTATTAAGAATTCTCCACACTTACAGTCAAACTGGATGACAACTTGTGAAAATAATTGCGAAGACTAAATAAAAGAGCACAAACATATTAATGTTCATTCTGGCTGTTACTCTTGGTAAACACTAATTGGACTCTACAGTGTAGTGGAAGTGAGTTAAAATAAAGGGTGGATGGGGATACACATAATACCACAGTAGGGTTGCAGCGGTATACCGGTTTTCACAGTATACCGTGGTATGAAAATTTACAGTTATCATACTGTGTACATTTGGAATTTTTCCATATTAGTGTTATTAAAAAAAATAATTTCAAGTTCATATCAAGTTTCATGTCTGTCAGGACATAATATTTTGTGAAATAATAATGAAGTGTTTGTTCAACCAAAAAAAGGGTCATTGTATCTGATAACTAATAATAATTGCGTTATACTGGGATACCGTGAAACCGTGATATTTTCTGAGACGGTTATTGTCCTGTGAAAATCTCATACTGTTGAAACCCTAAACCTCAGGAGGAGGCACCTGGAATTTAATAGATATGAAACGAAGAGAAATTGTGAAAATTTTGACTGCTCTGTCACAATAAAGCCTCCCTCTCTGGTCCCTCTAGAGGTCCGAAGCACCCCAAGCCAGCTCAGCTTCATTATTGTGAGGAATTGGCAGATTTGGTGGGCCATTATAGCCTGTTTATGGGCTCTGATGGGAATATGCCATGGGACTAATTTGGAGCTAACCCAGGTGAGGGGGAGTGCTACATTCATAGGGGGAGTCCAAAGAAAAACATAGTTAGGCCATCTATCAAAAGCCATTAGCATTCCTTGCGCTCCAAGGTTATAAAAACTGCACTTAACTGGCAGTGGGAACCCACAGGAGATAGTCCTGATCCCAGACAGGTAGAACCAATTTCAGACTCAATGATTTGAATGCAAATGCTTTCCACAAAGAGGGCTTTCTAACTTCTGAATGGTAGCTCCACAGTACATTACACTGGGAGTCTGCACCGCAGTGCCCGTTACCCATTGGGAAATTACATTGCTGCTATGATGGAAATGGCTGCCATGTAGGAAAAAGATCAAAGCTGCTGATAGCTGGATGGTCACTGGCTGGAGTTTGATTATTTAGGAAATGGGCCTTGTTACGCTACATCGCCTGGAAAACGATATGGCAGCCACAGCAGTTGGTCAAAATAATTTGTTTTGTTATTGAAGCAGAAGGCTTCTTCTGAGGTATGGCAATTGAGGTGGTATTTTGCACCAACCAGCGTCCTCAGAGTTATCAGTGTCCTTTCATAAAAAAGGCAGCGAGTGAGGACACAGGTTTGTGCTCTGTCATATCTTGTTCTCTGTTCATTCCCTTCAGGTCTTGAGCCGTGACAGGTCTTCCCTCTAATGCTCTTGGGTGCTTAACAACAGCGGTGTACAAGAAGTGGAAACTGTCCTCACAGCTTAGTGGATGATACGGCTCTAGTTTTCCTTTCATGTGAGGGCAATTTCCAATATGGGAAGCGTAATAATTAGGTATTCTGTTATAATTGAGATTTTTCCTATTGAAGATGTAATTATATGTAGGTCTGAGACCCTTTGGCAGCCGTCATCTCTATAATTAGAATATTTGAAGAAAATTGAAATCTCTCTCTAGTGCTCTGTGCATCCAGAATGACTAAAAGTAATTTGACCCTTCAGCAGCAGCAGCCACCACCTCCAGTGGCTTAATGTATCCCTCTTATATTGTTAGAGGGATCATTTAAATCAGTACATGTTCAAGCGAAACTGTTCTATTACAAATATGATAGCAAAGTCTTTAGAGCTTGAAAGTGTGATGTAAGTGGATTGGACGGGAAGCTACCTACTGGCAAAAAATGAAAGTTATATTCTTGTGAGGAAGCTGGAGGGCTGTGCTGCACAAATGTTACATTTGCAGATATTTAAATACTGCCTGGTGAGGTGAAATAAAACACTTTTTTGTAGAGAGCATATAACTATTGTTGTGAACGGTACAGTAAGACCTGTACACACAAGCCATTATGCAGTGTTTGAACCAGGATTGTCTGGTCAAATGGCCCATTCGTACTTTTCTAGGGGGAATTTGTTTTAGAAATTATAAAATCATATGGATGAAAAATAGGGTGAGAAAGTACTCCCACTTTTATCAGGACTGTGCCACTGACAAACATTCTATCAGTATTTTAACTTCAAAATTAATCTGTATCAAGAAAACCAGACCAATTTACTGTAGCTCAGTGATAATAGCTACATTACTGGGATACCTGAAATTACTTTTTCATTATACTAGTCATTACATTGTTGGTAAGCCACATCTGATGATGAAGCTGAAGATACAGATATCAGATAAATCTAAATTTATCCCTTTGACATCTCTCAATATTTCCTTGTGATGCTTAGCTAACCTTACATTAGCTAACGTTATGTTTTCACAGACTGACAGAACAAACTGCTGTTCAGCTCTGAATGTCCGGAAATCCAGATTAAGGTGATTAAAACATAAATGTGATGTACTTAAACTAAAACTGAGGGATTATTGTTTACTATCCGCTAGCATTAGCTGTTGGTCAGTGCTAGACTGCTGTGTAGCTACAACATGCAGAGCTGAAAAATGACGTGCGCAGGCAGCTAATGTAGTTTATTGACTGACTCATCACTCTGGTCTTTGTGAACAGCAAAAACACAATCCTCACTAACTTTATAAATATCAGAACAATACATGGTGGCATTTCACTACCAACACTGACAGTAAACAGGTTCATTTTGTAGTTGGCTAACTCACAAAATAAATGTTTTTATACAGCGTATAAAATCTTAAAATGAGAAGCCTGCTAACAGCTTTGATTCTGCCCTTGATTTTATGGGGGACAATTGGGCGCAGGAAAGTTGTAGTGACGGGACATTTTATGTTTTAAAGGGGTCATTGTCGCAATAGTGCTGGCTCAAACCCTGAATACTTAATACAAAGTCAGCCGATCAGAGTACAACTCTAGTCAGTGGCACCGCACTCTTTCCTTCCATGTTTCCATATCTTCAACCTCATCATTTAATCAGGTCTCGTGTTGGTCTGCATCAAAAATCTATTTGGAATTCATTTGCCGCCTTGATGTGTAAATTCAGTTATGGTTAATACATGAGCTACGGCACACGCATAATTATGTCTCTCTACTGTTCCTGATGTTCTCACCCATTGATTTTATATGGACAATACGTGACTCATCTTGCACTACTGGCATCCTCCATCAATTTGGTGGGGTGGGGGGGTCCTTTCCCTCCTTTTGACTGTCTTGTCTCTCTGGATCAGTGTGTAGTGTTGGTAAGAGAAACAATGCAACAGTGCAGTCTGTTATTTGCATTTGTTACAGTTGTTAATGCCTCACTATTACTGACTAGATTATAGTGGAAATGTCTAGCAGAGCCAGTAGTCTACCTGTTCACCATATTCCCTTGTTAAAACTGTGCAAACTCTCCTCTGGCTATGTACCAATCTGCTGCAATGCTTTGTTTGTAAAGGTATTTATTTGGTTGGTTCAGCTGCTTTTCGGTAGCTTTGGGCTATGTACAGCAAGCATCTGTGTGTGTGTGTGTGTGTGTGTGTGGTGTTCTCATGACCATAATAGTGTTAATGCCACATTTCTTACATGGCATGTACTTGTGTGTACAGTATGTATTGAAAAATGGCTTGCATCATGTTTTTTCTCATGGTAGCAACCTGTGTAATGCTGCGTGGGACTGGGCCTAGACCAGCGTAGTGTGTAAAACTGGGAGACACACAGACAAGCCCAGATCCTCACCATGCTGTGTGTGGGTGTATAGAATATCAATGTCCTGCTGAGCTCTCTCACTCTGTGTGCGTGTGTGTGTCTGGCTGCTATTAGGTGGCATTTAAGGTGTTTTCATGTCTCATTGTCTGTCTGGATTATGTGTGTGTGTGAGTGTATGTGCATACATGCTTGTTAGATTGATTGTCTGTGAAAGTAATGATTGTGTTTCCTTGTCTTGGCCCTCTCTGTCTCTTTTGGTCAGTCCCTCCCTCACGCCTGTGTTTCCCCTCTGTTCGTTGCAGAGCAGCAGCCCTCTCTGTCTTCCTGCCGTGTCGTTTGAAGTGTTTTTGCTCAGCCTTCTGTTCCTGCTCCGTTCTCACCTTGTGTGGAGTCAATGGGAAGTCCCCAAAGACCGCTTCGCTCAACCGCATTGCCATGCGTGGGAGGAGAGTGGGCGCTACCGCCCATTTACCTCCCTTTATAATTTATTTTTCTATTGCTATTGAGAGAGTGAATCACATATATTGTATCATTATTTAGAAATCCTTTCGCTTACTGCACATGCACTTGTCTTTCTAGTACAGTGTAAGTACACATGAGAGGAGCAGCATTTTCTTTTTCTCTGCATGTGAGTGTGTCTTTCAGTATAGCATAAGATATACGTACAGTAAGAGATAGATGGTTATGATAAATAGATTTGCTTTTGCAGCACTTAAAGGGATTCTGTGCCACTTCCCAAGAGGAAGAGGAAGAGAAAGTGGTAGAAAAAGTTACGACAAAAAATAACCAAAAGGAAGAGGAAGAAAGTAAGGTTGGGGGAGGGAAGCGTGGAAAAAAAAAAGGAGATGGAGGAGGGAGATATAAGGCAGTGCAGAAGATGTAAAGGCAGAGAGTGGAGTGGAAGTGGGGATAGGGGAGGGGAGGAGAGGAAGAGTCTGTATGGAGAATATTAATGGTGTGTCAGGAAGTGGAGTATCTTTAAAGACCTCAACCTTTCTTCTGGTGCTCATGCGTACTGTATCGGAACAAGCAGCTTGGAGGCACTGCTGCAAAACCAGGAAAAAGAGCAGAATAGGGAACTGCATTCATTACCAGGAGGAAACAAATGGCCACAACAACTGGAAAGTAAATATAACTGAGGAAGCTTAACACCCACAATATCACATTTGGTGGACTTTTCACCCCTTAGTCCAGCATTTAAGAGCATTTGTTTGGCTCGATGAAATGTTTATTACAGGTGACTTGTTTGTTTTTCTCTCATTATCAAAATCAATTTCCCTGGAGGTAGAGATCTGGCCCTCAACACCTGCTCTGCATTTACTCTCTTTCTCACACTACCACACTATCTATCTTTCTATCTATCTACCTATTGCTCTCTTCTCCATCTTTCTTATTCACTCTATGCATCGTTCTTTCTGTATTATACGCACATACTCAGACACACTCACCGATTTTTGAGTTGCAGCTGTGTCAGGACTCTGAAATCCCTCCCAGCACCTGTCAATGGCGGGATCTACAGCAAGAGGGAGAAGAGAGGTGGCTGCAGGTGTGTATCTATTGTGTGTGTGCACATGCGTAAGACGAAAGGAATCAGAGAAAGGAAGGAGAGAGAGAGGGAAGTGACGCTCATTTACCACATGATGCAAGGAAGAAACACACTGTCTTTCGTGGAAGCCTGTGTCACAGGTGACAGTCAATGACACGGCCAAGAACAGGCCTGTCAGACAGGAAGGAAGCACAGGAAATGAATATGGTATTCCTCATATAGCAAATGACAGAGAGATGCAAAGCAAGTATAGGCATACAGCATGGTGACAAGGAGAACAATAGCTAATCACATTGTTAAGAGCTAAATTATGTAGTGAAGAGTATAACGTATACAGCCTGAGGTCATTGTTTATGAGCAAGTGTGACACACGGTGACTGCAGAAGATGGATTCCTTATGTGGAAATTGATCTAATACCAGGAGGTTTATTTCCTTGGAGCCCAGACTGCCGTTAAAACATTGTGGGTCGTGATTTGGAAAAAAAAAACAGAGACCTGTAGATAATCAAATTCACATCTCTTGCTTTTTTTTTTTTCATTTGATCTGGAGTATTGTAAATTGGAACATCAAGCTCTCGAGTTCTGGTTTCTGTTAACATAAATCCTGTCTGCTGAAAGAAAGTTTACTTGTAGTATTGTCATGATTCCCTAGTGTCTCTAACAACTTCTGACTTGGCATTTGCAATTCATAAAACAGGTTGTAATCCTTAATTAGCAGGCTTTAATTTCCCTAACGGGAATGAACTTTTGGTCAAATTAGAGGTTCCATTAAGTTTTGATTCTAACCTCCAGCGCCTGCTGTATAGGGGTAAATTAGTGCCAAGGAAACCATATCTCTAGCTAATGTGCAGTGCCAGGAAGATAACAGCAGTTTCAAAAATGCCAGGGACATTAGCATTCCTGCATCGTGCTGTGTGTGCGAGGTCTCCGTTTTTAAATCTATAAAAAAATAAATTGCTGTTCGTCAGCAAAAACCCTGCTTCCCCTCCCCCTCTGCCTCCTCTTCATTAGCCAGTTCATCAGCAATCTATCATCATATGTATTATTTATGAGCAGAGCCCAGTTCATTCTAAACACACAGCACAGGTTTCTTTAGTTATTTAGGTTTCAGTTATATTTTCAAACTAGTGTCAGCCCTATTGTTTATATAGAGAGAGGGAGAGAGCACTGAGCTTTTCTGCTTAATGAGGACTCGTTCCCTCCCAGCGTTGCCACCTCCACCCGAGCGGCGAGCCAGGATTTGCTGCTCTGCCAGCCTCTGCTCAGTGCCTTGTATGCAAATACCCATTTTCCAATCAACCTTGTGAGGAGTTCGATATAGCTCTGGCCTTCTGCAAGGTAATTTACCCAGAATTCCTTTGACCTCCAAGGTCACCTGGTGGAATGACACCTTTAATCACTAACCTCCACTCAGTGTTCACGGCCTCCGAAGAGATGGAGGAGGTCACTAAAAGTAAACTGGCTGTGAGTTTGTATATAGAGAAGGGACTGATGGTGGTGTAACAACACTGCATGATTCATATTAGCACCACTGAATGCTGGGTAATAATTAAACATAAGGTGCCAGAGTTTAGTACTTACTAAATAGGTATTTTTGCATAATAATAACAAGCCCTGATCTAAAGTTGTTTTTGATTGGCGCATAATATTTGTAAAAAGATAATTGGCACAAGCACTAATGAGGCAATTAAAAGCGAGCAGGGTTAACTTAAATTAAATAATGTAACAAGAAATTGTTGTATTGTCAACAGAATTAAGTTTAATATTGTTTTAACTCTTACATTGTAAAACTATTTTGAACAAATATAAGAAATGTAGATATTTTGGATTTTTGTCTTTATCATTGAAAAGTAGTTTCTAAACAACAGGCAACTACACATTTTTAATTAATGTGACTCACATTTCTCCTTGCAACCTTTCAGTCACACATTTAAGTCTCTGATGTGAGATTAGGGTGTGAATGACCCAATGAAGCTTCTTGATGCACAGTAAATGCACATGAGCTGCTTATTTTGCTCAAAGCATTTAAAATAAAAAAAGACCAATTGTTTGAAAAACTTACTGTAGCACTGCAAATGGTATTTTGAATGCCCAATTTTAACTTGGAGTTTTGTATTATCATTTTTCGAAATGTTTTTACGCCTTTT
This sequence comes from Siniperca chuatsi, assembly GCF_020085105.1. Classification (NCBI taxonomy): domain Eukaryota; kingdom Metazoa; phylum Chordata; class Actinopteri; order Centrarchiformes; family Sinipercidae; genus Siniperca; species Siniperca chuatsi. Next base: position 11,080,856 of record NC_058058.1, on the reverse strand, counting down.
AAAAAAACACCAATTATTTTTTTGTTAAATAAAAACAAAGACAAGCAAAAATAATGAATTCAATGTAATCAGATTGGTGCAGGTGCAAAAAATATTTAAACAATACCAAACCCTATTAGTAGGACATGCTTGTGTGTGTGTGTGTGTGTGTGTGTGTGTGTGTGTGTGTGTGAGGTTTCTGAAAATATAAGTATCCTTAGGCATTACGTCCATATTTGATCATTCCCCATCTCACAGTTTACATCGTTCAGTGCCAATGCAGAAGACCAGCGTTCGAGTCCTGTCACAGACCTGCAATTAATGTTCACCTTTTTATTAACTGTGTTTTTGTAGTCTAACCCTAACCATACTGTAACCATAGTTTGTTTGCCATAACCACAATCTGTGTCTGACCTCCACGATCATGTACTTGCCATGTGTAGATTTAAAAGTGAAAAATCAAACAAGTGTTGGCATTGGAAGTGTAAAAACATTGTCTTTGAACATGATTTTGCAGAATCGTCCAACGCTGATGTTCTTATCTAGCAGTAGGGTTGAAATAGCCCCTGAAAGAGACAGGTCACCCTTTTTCAACACTTACCGTCAAAGTGCCCTTAAGCAAAGCATTAAACTTTTAATTGTTCAAATAAGGCTGTTTAATGGCCAGTGGTACATGACTGGTTTTACTGTGTGTGTAACCCTCCTCCCTTGTGATTTTAGGCCAATGCTGTAAAAATGAGTGTGGACTGTGTAAACATACCAAAGAGTTAAAAAAAAAAAACATCTTAAGTGTTTCACCCAGCATCCTGTATGATAGGTCTGAAACTGTAGGGAGCAATTACACCTGAATTCACTCATTTTCTGAGATGCTTCCATCACATACGCTCACCCATACCCTCGGCCTCCAGTTACAACCACTGAGCACTTTATACTGAGATGTAGCACCAGTCTCTGCGCAGTAAGACACCTCACTTCACACTTCAACACACAAACCCTAACGCCAGATCTTCCGCTTTTCTTCCATAAGCCCTGCGATTTATACCAAGATATACTGTAAGTCCACTTGAAGTTTCTTTACATCTTCTGCGCACGCCAACAGAAACATGTGCACACACACAGTGTGGTTTGACTGAGAAAGATTCTTAATCGAGGAATAATTGTGAAATTGTATTGACTATTGAGAAATTATGTAAATGTTCTTGTTCCGCCCTTTTTTCTCCAAATACATGTAGAGTAATCATGACAAATTGATTAAAGTTTTGATTGGGGGAGAGTTTTTGAATGCTGTTGAGTTATCAGCGATGTGCTTTTATGAAACAGCTAATCAACCAAAAAAGTCTTTGTACAACCTGAATAACATAATGTCTAACTAATCAAGGAAGAAAGGGCTACACACACACTCTCTCTCACACACACACACACACACACATGCACACACACACACACACATACACACGCACACATGCACAGACCGAAAAGCTGGTAACTCTGATTCCTCTCTGTAAAGCCCTGCAGGTGTGGTCCACTCCTCCTGCGCTGGCTATTAGCACAGCCTATCATTGGTATTCATTTCCCGCTCCTAATTCCCCCACAGTATTTTTTTCCCCTCTCACTTGACAGAGGACCATGGGTTAAACGCCGGGGGGAGTGCTCCATCACGACTAGATCTGATCCAATTAAATACAGATTTAATCAGCCACGCAGTCAGCGAGTGAATACGCAATCTGATCAGGCTGGTGGTAACTGGAGGCCCAGCAGCGTGGGCGCTGGTTTCCATCCACGGGCCCGAGGATTGGCTTAGCGGGTGAGGAGACACCTTGATCCTATCTGACCTATCAATTGAGAACATCCACGTATCTGCTGACAGGTTTGGTTTTCACTTTTAATAAACTGATGGCTTGTTGAAGCTGTTCCCTACTTCTCTGCAGTGTCCACAAACCCTTGCTCTCATGACCCCTTAACCCACTGATTTAGTGTTGTGAGATGCTGAGGAGGCGAGGCGACAGAGGCTCCTGTGGAAGATCTGCAAGATTTACTGTTGATGCAAACACTCAGTTAATGATTTAGGGACTGGATTATGTCTGTGGCAGACGGGAACGATCTGAAGGAGGTTAATCTTTCGGTTATTGGCAGAGAAGTGGAGCCTATCTACCGGTGGCCGCGTAGAAAGCCTGGAGACAACATCTCCCTCTGCCAGAGAAGGAAGATTTTCCCTCCTTCCTCCCAAATGGCTGCAGCTGCTGATTGTTGAAACCTTTTACTCTGCAGAGGAAGCAGTCCTGTGATATGAAGTACAGCTCCCCAGTGCCCCATCAAAGTCCACTGTAACTGCTGTGTCACCTTCATCGTTCCAAGGGAGGATTGTACATGGGAAGCTGCTGCAGAGCCTACTAATGAGAAATCATTGTGAAATGGGTTGCTTTTTAACATAGCCCAATGTCCAGGGTCATTTCAGTTACGACCCGAGACTTAATTACAAAATCCTGCTGTTTAGTGTATGGTGGTGTGTGTGTGTGTGCGCGACTGCCAGTCTGTGACTAGATATTGTTGTGAAAAATAGCGATTCTGGCTGTCACTCAAATGTCTAACTGCACTGTTTATTGTCTGAACCAAATCCAACCTGGCAAGTAGATCTCTGTGTCTGGCGAACTTAACAAGCTGGGGGTTTGTTCCTCATTCAGCATGCCAGTCATTTAAGTTAATGCAAACAAGTTCATGTCTTGAGTGTCATTGACATTCAAGGCATTCCTGCAACCTTTATTGAAAAACCACAGAGGAGAGATGCCTTGAATTCTTTGCATTATTCAGAAAAGCTTATCTCAGCTTATTGTATGGAAAAACCTGCAATTAGTACAAAATTTACTTTAGGAGATCTCATAGTGTTTCCTAATGAAAGGTCTAAAGAGGTATAATTTGTTAATTACACTGTGCAATAATTCCAATTTTTTCTGTTAGCATTTCAGCCACATTCTGCCCCTGGGATGGACATCTTTCTCTCTTCTTCCACCTGCGATCCGTAGTTTTTAATTGCCTCTTGTGTTTGCAGGAAGACTCACCTCACTTGTTATTTCCAGGTGTAAATGAGATGAGGAGAGACAGGTTACCCTTAGCCCCACAAGACTGTGCAGTCCTTCAGGGTGGTCTCAGCTCACCCCTGCCGTAGTCTGATATCTCAAACATAGCTGTGTTTGAAGTGCTCGGTTGGGTGCCTCCGCTTTCTGCACTCGGGCGAGAGTCGTGGTGCTTGTTCAACTCTGGCAGCCCCTCTGTAAGTTCCTTCTTTTGTATTTGCATACCGAACAAACAGGAAATTGTGTTCATTTGTATGCAAATGTGTTTGTCCCCAAGGCTGGGATTTTGAATTAAAAGTTTTACCGTCCCATTAATTCCAAATTACACACAGGCACTGACATGGGCTCCTCCGCCCGGCAGGGGGGTATCCGACTTGCCATCCGAACGCATCTCTGTCAGTTTAGGCTGTTTAGTTTGCCATCTGTGAAACAGAGTTGGAATTTGGATTTAATCTGGTCCACTGATTTGCAGACTGATCGTCTGTACCACATTGCAATCTCCTCTTAATTATCTCACAAAAATATGCAAAGATTTCGGTGTGATTGATATTTGAGGTTACTACGAGAGACAGACGTGAGCAGGCCTTGGAGTGGTTGACTGACAGGTTGTGAGAGACATGGTGAATGAGAGGGAGTGGCGAAGGCCGTCCACCATGCCGATGTAGCACACCTCATCAGCCCTGCTCATTAAAATACATGTACAACCTTATGAAAAATGCATGACCCCATCAATGACGTGTGGCATGTATGGCCTGATGCTGACAGTCAAGGTAATATGATAAATTAGCACATACACATCGGCTTCTCAAAAGGGACTTTGCACGAAGGGCCTTGTCTTTGTCATAATATTGCTGATCAAACACTAACATTGTATTAATTCAGCTGTTCAGTATTGATTATAGAGATTGAATACCTTGTTGTAATATTAAGTAGTAGATGTAATTCTGCCTTTTTAAGTGTTTATTTTAAAAACACAATGAAAAAAGGTTTTACAGTTTACCCTGCATTTTTGCAATTTGAAACTACTCAAGGGTAGCCGAAGCAGCTAGTGGCACTCAAAGTAATGAAAGTCTGCGTGCAAGAAAAGATTAATTAATCAGAGAAACCAATGGATCAATAGATGTTCTGATCTAAATTATCTCCAGCCTTCCTGTTTTCACCGGTGCCAAGTTTGAGAGAGAAAAAAAAAAAGCCAGCAATGTAACATGGTTCCAGCTTTTCATCGTTTTTTTCATTGTTTCAGCCTGGACCTATGGAAATACCAAAACGAAGAAGTGATAAAGGCATTTTATTGGAAGTATTACTGAGCTGTTCTTACAGTATAATGTGATAGACCTGCTGTCATTGTGCTTGTGTTCTTTAATTTTACTGCTACGGTTATTAATTATTTATCATGATTTGTCCATAAATAGTTCAAAACTTGTACTTTTCAGCTTTTACTTGTTCATCAGTTGTACTTGTACTTTGAATACATTGAGAAACATTTGCAAGATAAATTCAGAAAAAGACCAATCTAACCTGGTTTTCACAAAGGCGTTGCAGCTGCTGGATGAACATCACCATGTATGAATGTGTAAAAATGACAAATTTTTGCACACAGAGAAACAAGCACACATACACACAGTTCTGTTCATAAATTAATAATGCATGGAGCACATCTTGTACACATGCAGACTTTTGGCAGGCATCTGATGTCTCTGTGTGATGAGCCAAGGGGGACACAACATTTTTGACTCTCCACTCAGAGAGTGATGGTAGCTGAGTGCTCAGTTACCAGGTTTTGCTAATGAAAGGGGGAATTTGGCTTTGTGTTTTTCAAAGACTTTAAAATGGGTTATGTTCTTTGGAGGTGGTACAGTATCTAACCTGGAAATGACTTTGACAACGAGACAGGCTTACGATCAGTAAGGTCAAAGGGGAATTTTCCTTTTTGCTAGAAAACACTTATTATGGTTTAGACTACTGGGCTTAAGAAACTCAGGCAACATTACTAGATTGGAAAATATTTTATCAGTGATTTGCCTAAATCATTCTGTTGTCCTAAGAGGAAAAAGAAGAAGCTGCCTTTTAAAAAAAAAAAAGAGAGAGAAATAAACTGTATATTGAATGTAACACAATGAAACATAATAGACTTCAGCTTTCACACTGTGTATAACAATCTCCCTGTACTTATTTTGAGTGCAGCTTCTAATACTACATTTAGTTATTTTGGCAATACTTTAGCTCAATAATAATAACAATATTCAGAATATCTATTCAAAGAAATTGGTTTGCACATTTCATGCATTTGTTTATTATTTGTTACTGGAAAAATCAATGTGATATATATCAAGAACAGATGGAATCAGGATTACTTTGCACCTGAACAAAACCATTTTTCAGCACTCGGAGAAAACACCAGGCAGATTTCTGTTTTCATTAGCAAAACTGGCAAACACACTCCCTGCTCAGCTCAGCTCATGTCACTGATTGCAAAAAGGATGTAAAATCCCTCATGGCTGTTTGTTGTGATGTCAGGCATCCTCTTGAAATCTGTATGTGTAGAAGATGTCACATGTAAAATTTAAATATGAACTGCATTGAGTTGCTGCTTTTTCTATATGAGCAAAAGCTTTTATTCATTATTTTTACATGTGACTGAAAACGCAGATTGGATTTTGTTTTCACAAATGTTTTACACACTCAAAAATGCTCAGAAAAGAATAAAAGGTGTTTAAACATTTTTGGATGTGTTAGGATACATATTTGAGTCCATTTCCTTGTTGCTGGTCATTTTAGTAACAACTGCGGGTCTGGAATAGATATGCAATGGTTTTGGATTCAGGTAATTGCAGCAATTATCGAATGTAGATTTGAATGCTTAGTGATGTTACATGCTGCACCATCCTTTCTAACTATTTCAGAGGGCCTGCTGCCTTTGTACCATGTGTGACAGAACAAACTGGTTTGTAATGAGAGTTGTTGATATGTTTCTGCACCAGTGCCACTGAGACATATTAGGGTCTATTTATTGTTCTTAGCGGACAAGGTGAATCTGAGAATGTGAGAGGGAAACGGAGAGACAATTCAGGATGAGCTGACAGGCTACGTACCAAACACTGGAGCTACTAATTATTAAGTTATTATGCAAAACAGTGATGTGGATGTGTGGATAAAGGGCCACCTTTGGTTTGGCAGTAACAGAAAATAAGGAGCAGCTTTAATCAATCACAAGACAGAGCAAGTGACAGCTGATTAATATTCATCAGAAGAAAAACTCAACTGTGCTTCAAAATCCATTGGTAACTATTGAATCCATTGACTGTATGTGTGCCCCCTCCTTGAATTAACTGTCACAGAGCACAATATAGTCAGTAGTGTACATTTCCTGAGATGGAGAAGGTTTTCACAATTGCCACGAGTCATTCTCTCATGAGTGTTAGAAAGAAACTTGGAACAGAGACTTGGACCAGAGGAAACCTGCAGTCTGTGGGAGGCTGTAGGAAAATAGTTGGTAAAAGAGGATGCAAGGTTAAAGGAGGTGGTAGAAGAGCCTTGGCACAAAATGTACCAGCGCCATTATCACAGCCCCCAACTTGGACACCCTTTCCACCTGTTATTAGCGCCAAATTGGGCGAATTGAATTAGACTGACTTGTCTTTTAAGGCTCCTAGAATCTAGCTGCCAAAGCCTTTCTGCCTTTCTGCCCAAGAGCTAGCGAGGGTCAGCAGGAGCGCGTGAGTGGGCAACGTCCAGCAGTCACAGCCACTCAGAGACACCCTGGAGGGGGGAGAGAAGAGAGCTGACCACAGCTTGGCAGCTCCACTGGAGTCTGATAAGCTTTAATGGCACCGCCGCAATGATTCGCACCATGTGAGACACACACAGGCGCACACGCACATACACAAGAACACACACACACCTCTAGCAGGCTTGTGAGGAATGATTTCTGGACCCTGGATAAATTTGCAGTTGCAGGGAGTCTCTATTTACCAGTAATTGCATTTCTCTGCCCTCTTTCAGACCTGCCTTCAAAAATGTTCTGTGCCTCAGGAAGTTGAAGGTGGCTGGGGAAAAAGCAACAGAACATGTTGTCGGCATCACACGGCGCTCTGCCACAATTTGACAGCTTATAGGCCAATCTGTACCATGCATGAATACAAGCTGTGTACGGTACATAACTTGTCAGACAAACATGTTGCATCATCTGCATTTCCTGAAAACCTGCTCAACCGAAAAAAATGTTTTAACCGCAGTGCATGTGTCTCTACTCACTATACAATGACTTAAATTATCCATTTACTCACCATCACAGATGCAGCAGAACTACATTCCAGCAAATGAAGATGTTCACACACAACATCTGTATTCACTGCAGCTGTCTGTTGGTGTAAATTATGATAAACGATCTGGGTATTTGGTTAATTTTTCATGGTGGAAGGGGCTCAGGCTTGCTTCCTGGCATCTAGGCAAACAGTTAGGGGAGTAAAATAAAACAGCATTACATTATGCTAATATCGGACGATTCTGAACGCACAACTTATGTCCAGTGCAGGAAGGATGGATAAGAGACAGACAGACTGTAAGAGTGGATGGGTGTGAAGTGCGTCTAACTTTCATACTCAAGATCTGAGTTTACATCCTGTCACTGACCAACAGTTGATGTGCCAGTGATATAGAAGTTGAGGGACATGTGAGAGAGAAAGATTTTTAAAAAAAGTCAAAATCAAAGCTGCAGAGGCACTGGATCCTACATTTTGCGGAAAACTCAACAGCATCTTCAAGTAGACCCCCACTACCTGGTAAACGCCCACATCTTTTAAGCTCTATGACAAAATTCTATGCAATTTACAGAATTTTAAATGCAGTATTTAAGAAAAGTGTCATTTATAGGGCATTCACCTGTCATACAGCAAAATAGTTCCTGGTAGTTTATATTCCTGCACTTCCTGAGAACTGCTGCTAAATAACTTCATGACCATGACATGAGTTGTAGCAATATCTTTTAGTATTGATATACCCAATATAGTACTGAAATATAACTCTTAATCTCCAAAAAACACTGGATCCTTCTTTTCCCATAATGCAACTGTTGTGTGTTTTATTAGACCAGCCTGGTAAACATCCACATTTTTAAAAACTCCATGCCCCCAGTTTGTAACACAGGCTTTCTGTTATAAATTCTAGTCTCCAAGCCCAATCGGAGGTAACCCTGAAATCATCACTATGACATCATCAGGGTTGTTTTTCTCAGATTTTACAAACGGCCCCTAGAGCCGCAGAAGACATCAGGCAAATGTTTTCACAGGCTAATAAAACATTATACCAACTATGACGAATAAACTGATCTTCACTTATGAAAATGGTGCAGTGTTCCTTTAACCACACTGTAGTTGCTATGCACACTCCACATTAGGTGGAAGAGAGGCCTGGCCATTAATCATAAGGGTTGGCGGCTTGATCCCCAGCTCCTCCTGTCTATATGTTGATGTGTCCTTGAGCAGGACACTGAACCCCAAAATTGCCTCTAATGTGTGCAAGGAAAAGGTCCATATCTTTGTTTCTTTTGACAAAAGCATCTGAATGGAATGTAAAAAATCAATAATTTAATTATTTGCCAGTGAATGTAATCTGGCATTCAGAATTGTCTTATGATTAATGTTCTGTCTGGCAATATGGTTAAATAAAACAACAATACAGAAAGAAATGCACCAGCTGCGACATACGTATCCTTATTGAGTGTCTCTCGACTGATCAAAGGGATTGTGTATGGAAGATGAGGGTGAGGGATATGAAGATATATGCTCATGCTGGAGAAAAAATAAGGGTTGCAAACGTGAGTGATGGAGTGGAGTACCACCACAAAGTAGTGCCTCCACTTAATCTACACACAGCTAGGTTGGAGACACACTGGGAAACACCACATGGACAAGAAAAAAAATCAATTGTCTGAAACACTTACTTGAATAAAATACCAAACTGTCTAGCTCACTGTAGTTTTTGAAGCTTCACCCTCCCTAAGTCTAAGAAAATATCTGCTCCTTGTTAGTAGGAAGTCACTACAATGCAATAATGTACTTAGCAGCTTTGTCTGCAGAGAGTGACTGCTGTGCAGGCTGCTAGCAAGTGGAACAGATTGCAGTATTGCATATGACTCAAAATGTCCATCTGCCCCCATTATGTGTGCAGTTCCCTTTTTTTTTTTTTTTTTTTTTGCTGCTTTCAGCATTATGCTTAAAGTGTGCTCACTCATCTCTCTCTGCTTCTGGGAGTTGTGGTTTTTTTTTGCATGCATGCATGCATGCATGAAGGGAGAGGTACATAAACACACACACACACACACACACCCACACACACACACACAGGTAGCCTCGGTACAACAGGTAATTATTTGTAAAGAATGGAGCAAGTGCGTGGGGGGGCAAATTGCATTGTGGGATGGCTCTGCGGGACAGAAAGATGTCAATTGAAGAGGCTGCCATTTTTATGTACACCTCATCCATTGTTCTCCGTGGTGAATTGCAGGGGGCAGTGTCACTGTATTTACATGTACCTCTTAGGACGTGGGTGTATTTGTTTGTCTCTGTCAGAGAGGATGATTTGCCCCTCGCTGGAGAACACTGGCTGTGCACAAACTGCCGGTAAATGGGAACATGAGTTTAGCAATAATTTTGAACCCCTCTTGAGAGCGACACCGAGGTGTGCAGAAAGCCTGTCGCCACCTGTCATAACCCTCAAAACAGCAGGTAGGGCAGGAAAAAAACACCTGCCTGTCAAAACTCTTGTCTCTCTCTAATTGTTCTACACACATTCACAGGTTTACTGGTTTAATTCTGCTTTATAATCACTGCTCATTGTTCCCACTTATTGTTTCCTTGCTCAATTTGTTTGTTTGTGTTCACACTTTGGCAACACAAATGTTCTTTTGTCATGCCAACCAAGTGATTTGTGTGCAAGGCAATTGAATTTAATTTCATTTAAGGAGAGAATAGAGGAGGTGCAGGAGCAGGAAAAAGGGATGGGGAAATAAAGAGGCACCCGCAGACGTGGGAAACATGTAAAACAAAGTAGGGATGCAAAATTAAGACTACTTTTTATGTTTTAAATGAAGTTTTAGTAATTCTTTCAGGCTACATGGACAATGTTTTAACCAACATACAGACAGAAAATGATGGATTACACAATTACCATATTAAGTAATTCATGAATCAGGCAGCTATATGTGATGCCTGTTCATCTGGAGATACAATACTATAAGAACAAATCAGCCCTATCACTTTTGGCTGCCCATGCTTATACCTTAAGAGATGTGTTTGATAATCCCAGGTCGATGCAATACACTTATCTATTGAGATTAAGCTTCAGGTTCCAGTAATCCTTGATAGGATCTCCTATTCATTACAGCTACTACAGCTAAGATTATGTTACAGTATTTTCCAGTTTCAAACAGAGGATATATTTTGTCAGCCAAAAACATTTAATTACTTGATACCGTGGAAAAACGGAATTTGCAACTGCAGGATTAATAAAATATATAATGCCACTAACTTTGTGATAAAAGGATACAACTGTTGCTGTAGTGATACAAGAATATTACTACTATTAGAGCTATTATTCCTGCTAGAAGTATGTATGATATACTGTATGATAAAAAACAGTCTAGTTTAATTTCGAACAATCCAGTTTTAACAGTACAGGTTATCGCCTGCTGTTTGTTCGGTTTAGTAGAGGTCTGTCCCTGTTTTGTGAAGTGTGACGTTCTACAGACTGGAACGTGTGCATCTTGCTCTCAGCTGTGGAGTTGGGTGGTTCAAGGCCCTTTTGCTCAGCACGTAGTGGTGCCAAGGGGCAGCGAGAGAGGAGACTGATCGAACTGGTTTTACACTGGGGTTGTCAGAGGTCTCCTAACTTCCTCACAAATCAATATGGGCCTTAAACTGCAGCCAACCGGCTGAAACTCGCTGCAGTTTCCTCCCAACTCAGGCTCAGTCCACGTTTCTCATCAGTAATGACTGAGCAGTTTGAATTGAGCCAAACGCCCTTGTGGGCCAGAGAACACTGACTTGTGTTGTTCGCACACATTAATAATGCATTATAGCATGTAACACAGGATAATTAACTCTGCTGCTAAATACAAGCTCAGTCCAAAGTGCCATTCAGCCAGGATACTGTTTGCCAAGAGTGAGAAAGCATAGGGTGATGACTAAGCCATCCATTTTTGTTGTGAATGATTATAGGCTTTACCCTTGTTTTTTTTTTTTTGGTTTGCATTTTGTTTCATCATTATGTCAACAAGAAGTGGTACAATTAGATGAATATTAATCAGCTGCTCAGTTGTGAGACAGACAGAACTTTATTTATTTCTTGAGTCCAACAATATTCAGTCAAAATCACAATGTATGTGTACCTTTACAACACGTCCTCCTGAGATACCGGCATTTCAGTACTGATACCAAAATGATACCTTTTTTGAACATGAAAGAAGAGCCGAAACAATAAAATATTTGTTTATTGTAAAATATTTTCATGATACTGCTCTATCCTGCATTTATGCACATATTTTATATCCTGCACTTGCTTATTGCACCTGGTGCATTTCGTTGCCTTGTACTTGTACATGTGTAATGACAATAACGTTGAATCTAATCACCTAATTAGTCAATTGACAGAAAAGTAAAAAAGTAAAATTTGATAAACCAATCGATTCATTGATTAATCAAGAGATTAATCGACGATAAAAATACTCATTAGTTGTAGCCCTACAGTATGTGAAAGTTTATTCTATACCTTGGAAATAGTAGTTTGATTAGAATAAATCATAATTTGAGATGTACTTACTCCTGGAGCTTTCAACTGCATCTTACAGTCTTTCCAAAACCCCATCTGCTGAGGAAACCTGCAAGATGTGGATGAAAGCTCTGGAAAAAGCTAGTAAGTGAACTTTGAGTTAAGATTTTTATTTTGCCAAGATGCTCTTTTCCTTATGTTAATTTGTATGAAAGTTTTCCTTGATCAGTTTTCCTGATCTCAAATGCATCAGTTTAATGTTGTTTTAACACAAGCAGCCATCCAAGAACTTGGATGATACACAAAGTAAAATAAGCAGTTTCCAGTTTTTCTGATTTAGATCAGGAAATGTCTGATAAAACTATAAATAAAGAATGCTACCAACCATTTTGTTCTAACTTTCATTACTTGACAATTTTTGATACTCGATGCTACAAACACATTTCAGTGGATAACTTAAAAAGTATTTATGTTTGATACGCAGCACTACCTCTATACCATAGTGTGCCATTTCCCCAGTACACAGAATGACTCAGAGGTTTATATGTGTCTACTTCACAGCTCTTTTTAGTGTTGTTTCCTTGTACTGAATGTGAAATCCTGTCTCTTTCACTACCTCCTGCTGCTTTTAAGTTAAGACAATCCACATTACATTGGCCGCACATTACAAATAGACTAATTGTGGTTGTGATTTGCATTCTGCCTGCCCTAATCGAACCAATGTAACAATCTAATTGATCATTTAAGTGTAATTGGAATCACTTGAAGCTTTATGCTCCAATCCATGTTAGCCATGCTTCAGTCCCCTCTAACACTGCTTTCCCCCCCCCACCCTCCTTCTCTCTCTCTTGCTCTGCGCTCGCCCTCTCTCTCCCTATCCCCAGTGGTTCTGGTCCACTGCTCTCCCTCCATCTCCCTTGCTCTTTATTGACTGTTGAGTGTAAGGGGGTGTTAAACCAGCATCGATGTAATAGTGGGCATTAGCCCTTTGAACTGCCCTTAATCTAACTGTAATAAACTCACATTTATTTTGGTGGCAGAGGCCCCCCCACATATACACACACACACACATAAATATTTGTGGATAGATATCTAAAGTGTGTGAGGGAGAGAACTGGTCATTGCATAAATGGCCATTGTTATGGGTACAGCACACCCAGTGCAAAGCCTGTCAGAAGCTCTTCTGTGGTACGGTGTACTAGAGCCGTGCTTGAGACTCGCCTTTAATTGGAATGTAATTGGAGAAGCACCATTGATCATGAATCACATTCAGCTCCAGCTCCCTCCTCCCTGAACTCAGGGCTGCTCCGTTTTCCATTGACTGACTCTGACTCTTTCTCTCTCGCTTTCTATCCCTCCTCCTCCTCCCGTAAGGAGAACGTCAGTCATGTGCAGTGAAGCGACGCAGAGGAACAAGGCCCCCTACTGGGTCCAGAGCGTGTGGGTCAACGTGTGTCTGGGGCACAAACCACAAGAAACAGGAAAAAGGGAGGAGAGGGGGAGAATAGAGGAGAGAAGAGAGGAGATTAAGAGAAAAAGAGGGTGGGAGATGAGATGGAGCGCACGAGTGGAATCATTTGTAATAGCCTACGCGCTCTATTGCGCCATTTCATCCAGCATTTAGTTAAGCGAGATTTGTTTTGTTTTGCCTTTGTTGTTTGGAATGCTCGGAGAAGTCAATTTGTTGGCTCATTTGTCAAACGCTGGACTGCGTCAGTGGCATCTCAGCAGTGTCATGGAGCGGAGAAAAGCTCTCTCACTCAGCTGGAGTGTAGATGGGAATCAGGCTTGGGGAGATTGCCTGTGTACCATTTAAAATGTGGAGTCGAAAACAATGAAAACTAAGGGCACTGGCAGTGCACCTCTGTCCCAAATTGATTCTTAAGTGGAATAGGGCAGCATGAGCGAAGAGGTGGAAGTGCGGTAAAGAGATAAACGAAAGATTGCAAGATACTGTAGGTAGGGAGCAGAGCTGAACCATTTTATATCAAAATTGCAGTTTGAGTGTTTTTAGATTTTTAAATTGCAAAAGACGCGATTTAACTTGTAACCTCGCATAAATAACAGTGGTTTAACAAGCTGTAGGAGGTGAAAGTTTTACTTAGTGGCCATTGATTTCCCAAACTATAATGACAACTGTTGATGGCAAATTTTCAGACGTTCTTGGCTGGTGAATGGTTATAATGCTCTATGCATGCTGGTGTACACGTGTCCAAAGATGGTTTTGTCAAGGAAGAAATATCACACTGTTAAATTTTGATGTTGGAAAAATAAAGAGTTGGCTGCAACTTTGTCAAGATAAACAATCTCACTCGCCCCATGTCAGTTTCAGACAGGAAGCATGCAGTGAGCTTGTTAGTTAACGAGTGTAAATGATGGACAGCTGGCGGACAGAGTTGTGGAATCTCCCAGTTAAACAGTTTTTTGCTGTAAATCTATTATAGGCCTTTTTCATAGAAGACATTAGGACAAGTCACAGTAGAAAAACCACAGGTGTGCGTAATAGAATTAATGATTGAATTCCATTTAGCTGCGTCAGTTTCAGGGTCCTGGTATTGTGCATGCTGGCTCAATGTCACACCATTATGGCTTACTGGGACTTGAATAGAACAGAGCCATAGTTAATGTTATTAATAACGCCTGTGCTTTTCCTACTATGACAAGTCAAAATTCTATCTGTTGGAAGAAATAATACATCCAGCACAGTACAGTACAAGGATAATAAGAAAATATGTCTTGCATGCATACCCCATATTTGGAGTAAATTAAGTTAATGTAGGAATGTTCTCCATACTTTGATTTTACATTTTTGGCACACAGGTATTAATATTAATCTCTGAAATTTAGGAGGTATTATATGTTCTATGCAATGTGTTGTATTCAATTAATCTATGCATTGTGGACTTTAAGAAGGTTTGTGCTTGATCTAAAAGGTTATTTCAGTCTGTAGCAACGGTCTAGATCCAGATAATTTATGTTTTATAAGAGCTTTTTCATAATTAAGGCAGTTATTGTTGGTGGTACAGTAAAAGCATATCATACCATCATTTTAAGCTGACCTCCAGTATTCAGGACTGTGAAGCAGCTCATCCTCTCAGTCTCTGAAGCTAACATTAACTTCCTTGCCACTGTCGCCAAGTGCTTGCTCATGGTGGGAATTGTTGGGTCTCTGTAAATAATATTATAAAGTCTAGACCTGATCTATAGGACAAGTGCAATGAGATAACTTCTGTTATTAATTGGCTCTATATAAATAATATGAATTGAGCTGTCAAAAGTACCATTAGGCATCAGATATTACCAAAACATTATCAGACACAATTTAGGAGCAGCTCGACATTTTCATCATAACTTGACAAGTTTGTAGACATTATGATAGATTAACACCAGTTTTGAATATCATGATTATTTGAATATTATTTATTGATGTCAAGTATACATTTATTTTAATAAATGTGAGCTAAATTGGTAATTTTTTTTTTATAGAACACGTACTTACTTAGAAGTTTTGAGCATGGTAAATACTCAACCAGTATATGTAACAAAATAATAACTTACCAGTTTTTGGAGTTTGCAACTGCATGTCTCTATTCATGTAGAGATAAGTTTGATACTACATACAAGATGCAGTATGTTTTGTGATTATTGATACAGACATATCTTGTTTATTCTACGTAGACCACAAATACAGGCCTGGTGTATAACATATAAAAAATAATCTTAATCTAAATTGCAATATTGCTCCTGTATTCATTGCAATTAGATATTTTCTTCAACTCTTTCAGCTGTAGTAAGGAGTGAAGGAGGAAAAGGAATGGAAAAGCTGATTGTGCTAGAAACTAGAGCAGGGTCAGGGATCCTTCTTGGATATTTATGAGACATAAAGAGTGACATGAAAATGTGATCAAATGGATGAGACAGAGTGTGAGATGAATGTTTGAAAGAGCAACGATTAATGATGTGGGTCTGAGAACTGATGTTGGGTTGCAGTATTAGAGAGAACAAGAGCAAACAACAAACCAACGCTGAGCAATCAAAGAGACAAACAAAAAACGTCGATGAATAAGAAGCAGCAAATGAAAACAAATGGGAAATGAGGAAATGAAGGAATGGTTGTGAGATATGAGGAGGCTAGGAGAGAGGCCAAAGGGAGGTTGAGAGGTGAAAAGAGATGGAGGGAAGGATGGAGAGGGAGATGAAAAAGCGAGCAAGCACAAGGGGGGAGGTTGTTGTTGTTTTAAGATCAGCATGGATGAGTGCGTTTCCCCTCTCTGGGGAGAGGGACCATCGGCTCTCTATGTCTGTCACTCCACTCGTTTATGCCTCGCTCCGAGGGAGAGGTAAAGGCTGCTGAGTCGTTGTTGTGTGTGTATGAGCCTGTGTATTTGAGGTGGTCCATGTGAAAATGGGGGCGATTTGGAAAAGGAGTGTAATGCTCTTTTCATCACCAAATGAGTCACCCTCCCTTTCATTAGGTTGTTTTTCGCCCCTCCACCACCCTTTTTTCTCTTCACCGTCCCGTCTCTCCTGCCTTGTTCTTCCCTTCCAAATACAGGTTGCACTGTTCTTCCAGCTTGTGAATTGTTGTCTTGTGTTCTTGAGAACATACACTTTCACATCTGGTTGTTTGTTGACAGGTTTTGAGGTTTGGACGACCAGTAGTTTGGTTTGAGGCTCCATTATTTTAATTATCTATTAATCTGTTGATGATTTTGTTTAGTTAATCGATAATAAAGATCAGAAATTAGTGAAAAATGCCCATCACTGTTACGCGCAGAGCCCAAAGTGAAGTCTTCAAATAGCTTTTTTTGGTCAAACAACACCAAAATATTCAATTTACTATGATACAAAATAGAGAAAAGTAGCAAATCCTCACATTTGAGAAGCTGGAACCACTAAAATCACTGGTTCCATCTTCTCAGGCTTTTTGCTTGATAAATGACTTTGATTATCATAATTGTTCTCAATTAATTTCCTGTCACTCAACTTATTAATTAATCAACATTTGTTTGAACACTAGTTTGGTTGCTGTCTTGGTATCTACAAGTTTGACAAAAACCACAGCAACCATTTATGTTGAAACACTGGGGTACTGTATAGGGCAAATGAACATCTAAGATGTAATTTAATGATGTCAATGTCATTGCACTTTCATTATGTTAGCTTTAAAAGAGTTAGAGTTGAACTAATTAAGGAGCTTATAAGACTAAAATTGTCATTTTTAATTAAATCAGCTGATAGTCGATATTTTGTGTAGATAATTAGCTCTTTTATTCATTTATTTATTCCAATTTCATGCAGTTTCAGTGACCATAATATGCTTCTTTAACTCCCCAATAAAAGAGGTGGAAAGAGTTCAAAAAAGTTTTACTCAATTGAAGGTAAAATTATTGTTTTTTGAAAATACAGGTGTGCAAAAAGTGACTTTGTTGCAGTAATGATGGTAATTGCAATTAGTCACTTTCCACCCCTGCTACACAATTAAAATCAGTGACTAATGAAATTAATTTAGAATTGGCAGGACTCCCCATGCTCATGCAAAAGCATGGGAAAGTCTGGGATACATTACTTTTAAATAAAGAATGAATTCACAAAAACACATTAAACAACTAAATTAATGAATAAAAAGTGAAAATAGAATAAATCTCATTGCTGGTTTTATGGTCTGTTTTTAAGTATCTGTGGAGGGAGGAAACCCCATCATTTTATTTTATAACACTGACTGGCTGACATCTGATATTTAATTAAAGGCCAGTATCAGTCAAATATATTAGCAGGTTGATTTATCTGTCTAACCCAAGCAATAAGTAATATCCGCCCTGTCATGAAATTAATACTAAAATACGACTCTGTTTCAATGTGATAACGTTCATTTGGCTTAAATTACAACATGTCAAATGTTCCATTTTTGGTGCTAATAATTGTATCAGTATTGTAACTAACTGGCAGCAGCCTCAAAAGCCCTCCCAGACAAAGTTATCATTGTTTTTGCAGGTAGGCAGGCCTGTCACCCTGAGTGTGTGTTTAGCCCAGTTGCCATGAAGGTTATCAGGCCAGCGCACAAACTAGACTAGAGGTGGAGGGGAGGCGGGGCGGGCTCCCCACAGGTTAGGAGACATAAGTATGCAGCACCAGTTAGGTGCTTATTTTTACCTGTGTGTGTGTGTGTGTGTGTGTGTGTGTGTGTGTGTTTACAGAGCTGTCTGTCCATGTGTCTGTTTATCCGCCTGTCTCTTTGTGTGTCTGTGTGTGCACATGTACTTGTGTGTGTGTATGTGTCTCCCAGCAGGAGCAGCCAATGTGCATTCCTCTAATGTCATCCTGTGGCCGTCCTCCAGCTAAAAGCCAGCGGCTTGCTCTCCTCTACACTCCTCCCCCAATGTCACCTTTCTTCTCTCCACGTTTTACTTTCTCCTCCTCTAACGCCTCTTCCTCCTCCTCCTCCTCCTCTCTCTCCCTCACTCCTTTACTCTCGCTGTGTTTGTCATTTTTCATCATCTGTCCGTGTTTGCTAATCTCCGTCCTTTCTCTGCTCTCCATCTCAATTCATCACCTCTACCTGGGTCTTGTGCTGAAGGTTACTGAATCGCTGATAGAGAGAAGACGAGGAATAGATGATCATAAAGACTGACAAGGAGGGAGGAAGGGGGTTATCCTCTTATCTTTCTGTCTTTTCCCCTCTGTCTTTCTTTCTCTGTGTTTTATTCTCCATTTCTGCATCCCTTTTTCTCTCTCTCTGTTTCCCTCTCTTTTTTCTTTCTTTCACTCTCCCCCTCTCTGTTCCTCCTCTCCCGATCTCTGCCCCCTCCATCTGCTTCGTCCTGTCATTTCTACCCTGACACTGCTCACCTCTCCCTCCCACTTCTCCTCCTGCTGATCCCTGCATACTGACAGCCGTCAATTTCAGACAGACGGACACACTTCACAGACACAGCATGTGTGTGCGGTGTGCTGTTTGCACTTAATATGATGTGAAGCCTGTTTGAGTGACCAAGGCCTGACACTTAACCCTGTGTTTGCTTTGCCGCTCTGAACAGCATGTGTTTACAGTTTGATTTGTGCATATTAAATACGGTCAGATTACCTTGCTCTTTCATGCTTCAGCACAAATGATTGCAAAGCTACACACACACAGCTCAGTACATTAGGCTGTTAGAGTATTCTATCTTTACACACATAAGGTCACATTCAGAGCTCCTGTATGCCACGCTACACAGGCCGGTTGCATTAGGCCCAGGAATCATGGCAAAGCGGCCTGTCTCTATCTGAAATTCTAATCACCACTCGCAGACATTACTATTCAGTCTGTGCTCCTGCTGGCTGCCTGTACAACGGCTAAGCTTTGTACTAAAGTTTTGGTTAAACCGTGAAGGCCAAAGCCCATTTCATAACACCCACATTTGTATTACATATTGATAAACACAATCTGCCTGCTACTTTCTGCCCCCAATCTGCCGTCTTCTTCCCACCCTCCTCCCCGTCGGTCTCCCTTCACCTTGGCCTCCACCGGTCCCCGCTCCAACTTCAAAACAATGTGTTTTTTCCACATTCACGGCGCATTCAGCGGATCCATTCCCTTTGTCACGAGTTATTTATGCATTACACATCTTTTCTTAATAATCTCTCCTCTCATCTTTCAATTTTCCCTCCTTTGCCGCCCTCCGTCTCTGCATCCCTTTCTTCTGCCTCGCTTAAAGCGTTTCACCTCTCCACTATCTCCATGCCTGGGCACACTTCCCCCATTTGACTCAATTCTTATCTTCCCCTCTATATTCCTTCATCTCTTCTTTTCCTATCCTTCTTCTCTATCTTTCTGCCCAGCTACTTCTCGCATCCTCCCTCTCTGTGCCCTCTATCCCCCTCCCTCTCCGTCCTCCCCCAGCTGAAATTAAACCCCGTTGGCGGGAGCCTGGCCCGACCACGTCTCCCACCGAAGCTCAGCCACACGGACCCAAGAAACAGACCTTGAAAAACAAGATAAACTACATCAAAACTGCAATGGGTTCACCGCTCCATGGGCAGTGTATATTTTTGGATACCATTTCACATTTTAACACTCTCCCCGCCCTGCTCCACCCAGTCTGTCTGTGTTTCTCTCCCTCTGTCTGTTTTGCTCCGTCTCTCTTTTCCTTCCCTTCCTCCTTAGACAGACATTGTCGCAGTCTTGACAGTGAGGCGAGTCTGCAGTGATTAACATTGATTAAAGTGGCTAACGAGTCTCCTTTTCATTCTGTTGGTGTGAGGCTGTGGGAGTGTGTGTGTGGTTGTGGGGTGTGAGAGTGTGTATTTAATGTATGTGTTTCCGTGAGTGTGTGTTTTTGTGTTCAGAACGTGTCCATAAAGCTGTCACTCATCTGGGCTGGGTGTGTGAGAAAAGAAAAGCCCAGCTGTGAGTGCTTAGCAGTTAAGGTGTCTGTGTGTTTAATGGGATTGTACGCAGGCAAATACGTGTATATGTGTGTGCATTTGTGTGACAGTGTGTATATAGTATACAGTGTACATGACACACACTCACTAATTCAGCTGCCTGTTTAGAGTCTCTCATCCTTTGTTTTCCTGCAACACGGACCATTTTACCCACAGATCCGCACAGCGAGAACCAAACGACCTGCAGCTTAATTCAGCTTCCAATCAAGTGACCAATCAAATCTATCATTTTACCTCAAGAGCAAATTAAGTGTGTCATTATTTGAAAATGTGCTGCGTATTTTTGTTCATGGATGTGTTTCTCTTAGTGTTCTGTTTTAGACAGCATCGATGGATTTGGTGTACAGAATAAAGGCAGGTATTGTTAAGCAGGTAAGTTGTTGGCCAGGGCTGGGCAATATGGTTGAAATCTATATAATGATATTTAAAGCTGCTCTAATCAATATTTTATATTAATAATGGATGAATTATTAAGTATAATGTTAAAGGGGTCTCTTGTAGTGATGGACCCACAGAGAATTGTCACATGACTCTGCAGTTCCCCTCAGCTCTACTGAGCATTTCAGCATCTTTTAGCATGTTGTTTTGGATTTACGACTCCCAACTTTAATGTTTTGTTCACCCTCACCAGTCTCATTAGCATTCTCAGCAGCACCAGGTGGCTTTTTTCAGCTAAAAGGCTCTAACAAACCCACTATACACTGCCTTGCCAGCACTAAATGGAAGACAAAGTTATCGGCTAACTAGTTACATTGTGGATCATTTAGCAGCTAAAGAAAGAGCCAGGTATTTCCCTCAGGAGTTGGTGGAGACCAAAACGGAGCTAAACAAGGGTGAATATTGAAATTCACCAGGTGGCCAGAAACACACCTTCAAATGATTGCTAATGTTGCTCTGTATCTGCTCAATAAGCCACTGTTTGCTAACACATTCACCACAACAATTTATAAAGTGATAATATGTCATTGTTGTGTTTACAGCTTGTTATGCTGCCCTCAAGTGACCAAAAAATCAGCAAGTTTATGGATATTTACCAATCAAATATACAGTATATCACAATATGACAAATGCATACAAAATCACAAATAAAATAATCATGTATAAAACTTCACTAACTAATATTTTAATTACAACCTGCTCAGAATCATAACAAAACAAAAATTCATAAATCTGCTGGATTCTGCTGGAGGTTGATAAATGATAATATAGATTTTTGCCCAGCCCTATTGTTGGCTGCATAAAAGCATACCAAAGTGACTTTCAAAAAAAGGTGGTATAGTCTGTGGAGGTTTAAAAAAAAAAAGAAAAAAACAAGCCGGGAATTTGCATGTGCTGTATGACCCAGGTGTGATTGAGCGTGTTGATTTAGTGTTGTATGGTACCTGAGCACAGTAGCTCGAGCAGTAACTCTCCTGGCTGAGGTGGTGTGGGCTGAGTGAGCCTTTGAGGTGCACAGATTCACATCCGACATGGCTGCCTGAGCCATAAGAACAACTCCATGAATTATGAAAGGGCACAAGCCCATCGCTGGGCTGCTCTGAGAGGGGAAGAGATGGAGGGAGAGATAACTACACATTGTAGATAGATAGAAATATAGTGTAGAGTGAAGCAAAGTGGAAAAAATAAAGGAGAGAAAGATGCACTGGCACAATAAGAGAGGGAGAAAAAGCGTGCATGTGTAGTGGAGTGAAAGGGTGTTTGTTTTGGAGCGAGGAAGAAAGTGTGTGTGCTTGTCTGTGTGAATTTTTGCTTGTCTGTGTATGTCAGTAAAATCGACGCTGCATCGTTCCCAAATCTAACCAGCTGCGTAACTATGCCATTGGATTTAGGCTCATCACTGGGCCCACAAAGGCAACATTTTCACACAGACTTAACATACACCACACAGGCTTTGTTCCAGCCTCTTCAAACGGTTTTCACTGCGGAGGTGTGACAGCACACCAGGCGGGGGTCTGCTGCCCACCAACTCCAAACCGTAGCAGAAAACAGGAGAGACAGAGACGGGGGATTTTTTTTTTTTTTTTTTGCACCAATTATCTAATGTGTGATCTTGGGGCCTGGCTGCATGTCATGCTCAGCCTCTGGTTTATTCTGTCTTTTAATCTTTCTAGTAATCTTTTTGCCACTGCTGAGCCGGTGTCACAGCAGTGAACTCCAAGACAAGGCAATTCCATTATGAGATGGCATGAGACGGCATTCATTAGTGGCCCCAGCCAGATGCTGCACCGCATATCGAAGGGAGGCAGGGGGGCGTTTGAATTTGATTTGATTCCTCAGGATAATGTATTGTGCCTCATCACAAAGTTGTTCCAGAAAGGGGGTTTCCATATTCAGGAGGAGGCATTGTGGCTACTGAGAGAGAGCAGGTGGATTTCCTTGAGTATCATTGTGTGGTGTAACAACCCCCATCCCATCTCTTGCCAACACTCACTCTGTTCCAGGTCTGTGAAGCCTTACCTGAGCCTGCTCAGTATTCAAGGCTCTCAACTGTCCACTCAAATCTTTTTCTCAATCCACTGAAACTGTTTAAACAGAAAACAGCACAAACATGTAGCTTTTCAGCCTCAAGCACCAAGTCCTACCAGTTTCCCTCTCCCTTCACTGTCTGCATACATTACCAAACAGCAGCTGTGGTGTTAGAAATTGTCCTGAGGAAGTAAACATGCCGAAAGATGCCTCGCCTCTCCAAGGATGTCTTACGTCGAATGCTTTTAGAATGCTCCCCTCTTTATCTCCTCGGTTACATAAGTGCCTATATGTACCCGCAACCTTCACAATTCATAGCCTTGGGAGACGGAGAGTGATGGAAGACAGAGGAATGATAGAGCGGGAGGCGAAGAAAGTATGTAAGAAAACACAAAAGACAGAGAGATGGGGAGTAGAGGGAAAAAAGAACAATAGGAGGAAAGGAGCTGCACAGGTGACGCAGAGGAGATAGAGAGGAACGGAGGGGAGAAAACGAGGGCTGCGGCCAGTCAATTATTCAGAAGAAAGAGGTCCATCGTACCTTGGGAGCTGCTTTGAACATGCCTGCCTGGCATCACCAGCTAATGGGCCACAGATTGACATGCTACCTGAACAGACTCCCCTCATCCCCCCAGTAGCTTTCTCCCCTCGTGTACGGGCTCTTATCGGTGCTCTCTGGTGGAACGTGTAAATAATTACTCCATGACCACTCTGCTGTGCGAGCTGGAGGGTTGTTTGCACAAAGAAAAGAGGGTATATTTTAAAAGGGCGATGGGTTATTTTAAGAAAAAGGGTGAATTATTTATGGAGGCCTGCTCGGAAGTGTTTGTGCTTCTGTATGTTCGAAGTATTTGGGGATATCACAAGCTGGAAATGACGTAATGTGAGGGTGTTTATTTGTTAAATGCAGTGTGTAAGTTAATTGTATTTAGCCTCTGTCATCAGGGAGTGTGTTCATTTTGCTTTGACGTTTCCTTTATAGTTTTAAAAGTGCATGAGTGTGTGTGTTTTTATGTGTTTGGTGGTCTTTAGGGGGGCTGCGTATCTACATGAAACCCTGCAGTTGCCATGGCTCGGAGATAAAAGACCAGATTATTCTACTTGGCATCCATTAGGTTGCCGCTGCCTGAATATCGTCCAGTCTAAATCTGACCCAGAACTACTTTCCTTCATCTTTCTTTCTTCTTTTCCACCTCTCCCTCTCCCCCTCTCTCCTGTCTTTGTTCTCTTTCCTCTCTTTCGTTCTCGCTGAGAGAGGGATATATATGCCAGCCCAGAGTAGGGGCTTAAAGACTGAGGTTTTTGAAAGTGAACACCCTACTGTGGTTGACTTCCTGTGAGAACAGCCGAGCCCCTCACACACTGAACTTCAAAGCTTGCATACCGCACTTTATAAAGATAATAGAAGTCTCATGGCTCATGAGCCTGTCTTTGGATTTACTTTTGTGTTATATTTTACTTATATTTTCGCAAATATTGTGGTTATTGAATGTTCAATTTTATCTGCACACCAGTTCAAATGCTTAATTTGTCAGTTTATTCTTTAGATGCATGAATACCAAGCTGATGTGTGTTTGTGAACCCGCTTAGGCTTAAGTGTGTCCTCTACTCTGTCAGTGGCCAGACAGTTGGAGATAGGCGAGATAAGCACTTTGTTTTTGGACATGGCCACGGCAGGCTAGCGGGAGTTGCCTGGCACCCTCGCTGAGGGCGTGCACTGTGGAGAATTCATCTTGATGAGAGCTTCTTTTGTGTGTCACAGCCCCTCTGCTATCTCGCTTTCCATCTCTCTGCCTGTCTGTCTGACTCTCTCTCTCTAAGGCCAGCACCCTTTACATTTAAGCGGCAGTACACTACAAACAAAATAGAAATTGGTTTGTTCTCACAGGTAATGTGTCAGGTTTGCCACAATGTGCCCACACCTCCGGTCAGAGGTTACATTTTCTGGCAGTCTTATTTCCACTTTGGGTAGATGGACCTGTTTATAGCACCAAGATGAATTCCAGGTGAAAAGATATTGATTGTTGATGTTGACTGAACATCTTCAGTGTCATTTCAGCTACCCCAAGAATGTATTAAAGCAGATCCATAACAAAAGGTGTGAGACAGTGTTCTTGATTAAGGTTGTGTAGATTTTTTTTTTTACACATTTTAAATGTTCACTTTTTGTCTTTTATTGTCTTCAGTATTTCCCATTTAAAAAGCTGCACCAGGCCAGTTCATTTTCTTCTTCCTGTATCATGAACTGTAAATTCATGTCAGTCCTAGCTAGTCTTATCTATATTTTGGATTTCACCCAGCGCCACATTCAACGGCCTAAGAACACGTCAAATTCAGTCTCGTTTGGAGTACACTTACCTGAACACATACATGAACACACACCAGCACACACGCACCATCATTTTCCACAGGGTTGCTACGGTCCATTATCCATGTATGAATGCGGGACCTGCTGCGTTGAATAAAGGAAAGAGGAGAATGAGTGGTGCTTTTCATGATCGGGCGACATCATTCTGCAAAGCGGATGAATAGTGAAAGAGAGGCAGGAGTGTGTTGGGTGTGAGACGGCAAATGAGAAGTGAGCTCGCGGAGAGAGCAAGAGAGCCGGTGTGTGCGATCAAGACTTTGGTAGCGAGGTACAATTAGAGCCTCACCTTAAGAGAAATGAACCCTTGTTACAGCGACGTGTCGCAGGATATAATCACACCGAACTCAGCAGGATGGATGACTTTTTGAGACTGGCCGTGACCGCGGTCTGACATCACCTCCTGATACCTCTGAAGGTTTTCTGTCTTCTGTCATTAGGAGAGGACGTGTTCCCATTATCTTTTTCCATTTCACCATTTTCTTGTCTTTTGTTTGTGTCACTCATCAATTACAGAGACTATAGCACTGATGTTTTAGCCCCTCAAAATCCCCTACACCATTGTCAGTAAAATAGGGAGTTTATGTGAGTGCTCAATAAGCTGTATTGCTGCCAGTCTGAGTTGCCACACCAATGCAAAGCCCAAAGCACAGGGGCCAATTATAGCCAGAAAAACATTCCCAAGTGGCCCTTGGAAACATTTCACTGTAATAAAAGGGGAAAAAAGACTCTATTACATTCATTTTATGCAAAGAGTTGGAGGAGAGCAACAGTTTAATATTCAACTGTGTCATCCATATTTCTGTTTGATATTTAAACGTCCTCTGTGGATGTCTAGAAAGTAAAGAGCAGCTTAAGCCACATAGATTAATCAATGAAATGTATGCCTGTTCATATTTCCTCTGAATGAGCTGGCAGCAGCCCACAATGCTTTGCAAGTGATCTAATCAGAGGTTGGAGCTGTGGAAATGGCGTTATTATGTTGATCATGATCAGTTTTGTTTCCCTCACTGCCACAGTTCAAATAAGGAAGCCCATCGAGCTCTTTGGGGGGGTCACAAACGCCCAGCTTGTGTGTATTCGTGGTCTTTGTTGTTTACCTGCTGAGGCTGGAGTCCTGACTCATCTCTGCGTCATCTCCTTCACCAGCTTAGGTGCTACCAGCAATTCTGTCTTTCTTAATATGTGACACTGCATGCTTCTCTCATAGGTGCATTTGCCTCAGTTAATTTGGCTAATACTTTACATTTCTGAACGGGTACCTCGAGTCCCCCCACTTTACCAAAGGCACGCCCAGAGCGAGGCTGGCAGAGACGGAGACACCAAGCAACTGAACTGCAGGGTAAAATAGTGAGCAGAGAAACTGTCCTGAAAGATCCATTTCTCAGCCCCTGTGTCGGCAAGAATCGGCCTTACAAGCTGCTGGATGCTGTTCTTTAGCTGAGGCTGCACTGTGACGTCCCACTGAGAGGGGAAAGCAGAGAGATTTAGGAGATCAATAAAATATCACTTTAAAGCTGAAATCCATAACTTTCTGCATGTTCAAGCGACAGCAGCAATTGAACACTTAAATGTTGCGCTTATGAAGTTGTTTCACCTCATTGTTGTTGGCATGCAGTGTAAATGTCATGGCCAGGCAACATCAACACAAACGTATTAATTACTGGAGTGATTAATTCATTTGAAAGCTTTGACATTTCTCAGTAGCAGAGTAGAGAGTGTCTCCAAGCAGTGGAGCACACTGGGGATATAATATTTTAAATAAAATAAAAATATTATAAAGAGTACGGTCTAGACCTGCTCTATATGAAAAGTGCCCTGAGATACCTTCTGTTCTGATTTGGCACTATATAAATAAAATTGAATTAAAAAATCACAGTTTTTAACTTTAAGATGTTGTGAGCCTCTGACTGATGCAGTTTGGTTTACATTGAAGTAAAGCTACCGTATAGGAAACAGCAGTGATTGGCTCAAATTGATAAACTGTTGTTAAGGTGATCGGCTTGAAAAGGTAATTGCTGTCAGGGTGTCCTTGAGCAAGATTTGTAATTTCTTCAGCAGAACTATGTACTGTAGGTGATGATGGACACTGCAGCTTTACAGGGTATCTCCGAGGTGTGGATGTCTGTAAATGTTTAAAAAATTGTATTGCAAAGAAATGTGACAGAGCTTTTCGAATGAGGGAAGCAAAGGTGAATGGCCGGGGAATAAGCCATGGGGGAGGTTTATACAGGAATGGGTAAATATGAAAAGGTAATGTTCCTCAATTTCTCTGAGGCCAGAGTGGACAGAGGTTGTGCAGGAAACTCGTGGATGACTCCCAGTGGTCTAATAGTGATAGAAGAGAGTTGCAGCGTTTGCCTCTTCCCACCAACTGGCTCAGCACTTGTTTCTCCCTCAATCCTCCATTTTGGATCGAAACAGTGTAAACCGGGCCGTTAATTGCGGCATTAACTCAATCAGTGACGACTCACATGAGATATTGTGTTAGTGTGTGTGTACACTCGCATGCATGTCTGATAGTTGTCTGCGCCTTTTTTGTGCATGTGTGTGTGCACAAGTAATGAGTTTTGGTGCTGAGGTACAGAGAAAAACAGCAGAGTCTAGCTTGTCTCTGCCAGAGGACTTGATTGGAGGATTGGCAATTGGTGAATTGCATTTAAGTTACGCCATTTCACACATCAGTAGTTTATCCTCCTGATGAGGATGATGTTGATTACCCCAGAAAGAGTGTTTTTAAGGTCGTCTATGATGATGCCACACTGACCTCATCTTTACTGAGAGAAGCTTCTACAAATGTCTAGACAGTGACGCTGTAGAGGTACACAGCAAGTACAAGATTTTACATAATTGCTTTAATAAAAAGCTTAATGAACTAATTTTTCATGGCAGACATCTTGGAAAGCAGTAATGACAAACAATGCAGACACCAAAAAACAACCTTGTACTATTAATTAGACATAGATTACTTACTGTTCATGTAGAGGGTGTGATAGTCTGTGCAGCAACAAGAGCATTTATGCAAAAGTTGATTCTTTAAATTCAATCATACTGACTCCATGGTGCTATTTTTGACACAGAATAGCACTGTTTATAATTGCTTTGTAGATGCACAAGCACATAAAGTAAGTTGGATAACAAATCTTTGGATATCTTTGCAAGAAAACTGAATCAGGAAGTAAAATCTGGCTGAAATAAAACAAGGTTTGAAATCTTGTAAGTATGGGAAGTAATAAAAGCACTTTGCTTTAAAACAGTTATTTGCCTTTCATGTGACATTTTCATTTTCTAGTGTGCACCTATAGTGCTATTCCATAAAAGTGAAACTCCAACAGTTATGTGATATGTGCATTTGCAAAGGAGAATATTGGTGTAATTTTATTCTTCACAGCACTTATCAGCATTAATACCTATGAAGAGTTGAAACCCACAAGGGGTTTTGTTTCCAGTCAGACACTATTACTGTATTTTCTACTGCGAGTTTGGCCTACGTTTGTCAAAAGCAACAACTTGTCTCTTCCAGCTGTTTTTAATGGATTTTTGAAAACAGTTGGAGCCTCTGGCGGTAATGTAGGACAAACCTGCAGCAGAACAAACAGCACTAACTTCAGAATGTGAAGAATACCTTAGTGGGTGTAGACGTTTCATATCCATTCATGTCAGTAGAAACCCCCCCAAAAACAAATATAATTGCACTGGTATTATTTTCCTTGAAAGCCAGCAGCACTCGTGCTTCTGCGTTCACTCTGATGCAATCTGGCAAAATTATTATACAGAAAAATGACAGAGGACATGGATTTGTTTTAGTGTGAAGCTCAGTGAAGCAAAACAAAAAATGATTGACATCACTCATGTGGAAAGTGAGGGAAATATTTCCTGATAAAGTTTCATATTTCTCCTCATTTTTGTTACTTACAAATGATTCTTTATGATGTTTGCCTGTTTAATGTTTTCACTACAGGAATTATAGATTTTCTGTGGTTCTGGGAACTGCTCTGTTTCTGTCCACTTTGTTTTTATGTGTCTTTAGCTGTAGCGCTGCCTTACCATTGTTATTTATTGATACGGCAGTATTCTCCAAAGACTCTTTTTAGCGCAGATGTGAAAGGTACAGTAGTGCTATCTTTGTCTCAGTCTTCCTCGCTTGTCCCCCTCCACCCCCTCCTCGTTCTCTCTTTCCCTCTCTCTCCCCTGCTATCTGCCTCCCCTGGCAGTCTTCACCAGCTTCTGCAGCCTTTACTAACTAGCTGTGCACTCCCACTCATAGAAGAAAATGATGATGAGACAGCAAAACCACTACAGAGACAATGCACAGTGGAAAGAGAGGAAGAGAGTTGGAGAGAGGGAACGAGCTGCTTGAAAAGAGAGACAATGAGAGAATGAGAGCCATCAGTCTTTTTTATGCACTTTTACCACATATATGTTCATCCTCGGGGAGCACTATGTCTCTGTCTAGGCCTCTGCCTCCCTTTCTGCGCCTTTCTCATTGTTGTCATCATTCAATGCATTTTCCTCCCTCACCCATCCCCCTCCTCCCACTACCGTAAGTTATTAAATCTCCTCTCAACCCCTTCTTCTGTTTCTCTTCTCCTCTCCTCCCTCTCTGCCCTGCAACCTTTCTGTCTTTTGCCACTAAGTGGACTGCTTATATAACAGCATACACCTAGAGGGACTCCTCTCACCCAGCCAGCCTGTTCTTCTCACTCCACCCTTTTAGTCTCCTTCCCTCCTGCTTTTCCCTTCTGCACCACCTTACCTTCTTTTCTTCCTCCAGAGTAATTTTTTTCTCCTGCTTATTGTATTGCTGACTTTACCTTTGGAACAAACGGTCCTCCTGCTGAGTAGCTATGTCTAGTGGGGCTAAGTGATAGCCAAAACAGCTAACAGTAACAGCATTTTCATCTAGTGCTGAAACGATTAGTCGAACAACAGAAAATTAATCTACAACAATTTTGATTATCGATTGCCGGTAATTATTTACTTACCATTCCTAAATGTGCTGCTCAGATGTGAGGGTTTATATTTGGATTTTGTATTGGACAAAAGAAGCAATTTGAAGACGTCACCATTGGTTCTGTGTGATTGTAACGATCATTTTTCACTACTAAATGATCAATAGTTTAATCTAAAAAATTATTGATAATCAAACTAATTGTTGCAGCCTTAGATTCATCCCCAGCTTGTGCACTCAAGCCAAGTCATTATTGTCATTTCAGTTGCTTCTCATGTACACATATTTTCCTGCCATTAAATCTTGATGATGATAACAAATGCATCGCTGGTGAGTTTGCTGCATTTGCTGTACGGTCTCAGTATTACCCAGCAGCCTTTTATCCATAAATACTATTGAGTGCTCAAACACAGACACACACACACACACTGTTCCTCCTGCACTTGCTATCTTGCATCCAGCTCCTCTCGCACACCGCCGTCCTCACACCTATTTCTCAATGACTGCACCACTCTCTGACTTTTTATACGCCACTCGCATCCAGGATTCTCCTCATTGCATGTTTTCATATTCAACGCACCCTCTCTCTCCCTCTTTCATCTTAGGTCTATCTACTTACCATTCTCTCTATCCCACACCCATTGTACCTCTTTATCTATCTCTACCCCTCCGCTCTTCCCCCATCTCAAACTTACCCCCCCTCCCAAACCCCCATCTCTAAATATAGTTCCTTTGAAGCATAGCTGTGTTGTCTCTTCCCGCAACATTGCAAGACAAAAGTCTGTCATCTCACATCTGAGCACAGATAAAATTGATGGCCCAAAAAGAAACACTGGTTAAGAGAGTTGATATTCATCTGCCTCAGCATGTGTGTAAACCAAGAGAAGGGAAGATGAAAAGGAGGATGGTGGAGGAGAGCATCCAGAAAGAAGGAAACAGTTGTAATGCCACAGTGATGGCAGAAAGAGGGAGAGAAAGAGAGGGAGAGAGCTATGATATTTTTGATCCACATTATGTAATTGAATAATAATCTCTCTGGAGGCTTGACCTAGTAATGTATGCACGTGTGCGCATGTTTGTGTGAGTGTGCCCACAGCTTTGTGTGTGTGTGTGCGTGTGTGTGTGTGTAGGCACAATGTATACACAGTGAGGGATGGTTGTGAGGAATGAGTGTGTTAAAGTGTGTGCTCCTTTGTATGTGTGTAACAGCAAATGTGTAAGAAAGAGGAAACCAGGAGGGAAAAAAACTAATGCAGTGTAGAAACATAATATACATAATACAGCACAATACTTCCACCTAGTGGTGGAAATAAGTCATTACAGCTGTAGTTGGCACAGGTTACACATCACTGCAGCCAAGGACAATTCCCATCTCATCAGCTCACCTGCAGGAGCCCTTCTAATGACTTCTACTTTGTCTAATTACAGATTGTGTAATTTACATAATAAGTATACTTAGTATTATAAACAGCGAAGATCACAGCGTGGCAGCATGATGCGAAATCATATCACATCATTGTCTCAGTTGTTCAGTGAGGAGTGTTAAATCAACTGAAGGGTTACTGTACTATTATGTACATCACACACACACACATGCTCAACCTTAGAGTGGCCTTCCTTACCTTCTAACATCCTATTCGTCCATCAGCAGCGGTTGCCAGGGGAGCTTGGTCCATCATATGTATCGTGTGCAGGCCGGCTCCCCTGCGGCCAGAGCATACATCGCCACTGACAGGACCTCCTTCCGCCTCAATGACCCGGCCTGTAGCTGGCTCAGGGGGAAAGACAGAAGTGCAGATTATCATTCTCAGCACCGTTCTCAGCACTCGCCACGAGGCATTTAGTGATAAAATGTGTGTTTTTATATGCAGTAGGGGGGAGAATGGTGCAATAGAGAAGAGGGTGTTAATGTACGCTGAGGGAAAAGTCTATAGCTCTCTGGCCTCTTTGTGCTGCTCTTATGTTAACTATAGTGCTGAAAAGATACTTTGATTAATCAGTCAATAGGCAGAAAAGTAATTGACAATGATTTTGACATTTGAAACCTTAAATATTTATTGCTTCCAGCTTCTCAAATGTATTTGCTGATGTATATGCTGTATTCTGCTTTATGTAATTGTAAATGAAATATGTTTGGGTTTCTGACTGTTCGGTTGAATACATCACCTTTGGCTCTGGAAACTTGTGAATGTCATTTTTCACTATTTTCTGATGTTTTATGGACTGAAGAATCAGTTGATTAATTGTAAAGAAAATTGAGAGGTTAAAGAAATAGTTCACCGTTTGCGGAAATATTTGCTTTCTTGCTGAGAAGATTGATATCACTCCTATACCTGTCTGTTCAATATGAAGCTACAGCCAGGAGATGATTAGCTTAGCTTAGCATAAGGACTGGAAACAAGAGGAAACGGTTAGCCAGGCTCTGTCCAAAGGTACAAAAATCAGCTTACGAGTATCTCTAAAGCTCACTAATTAACATGTTATATCTTATTTGTTTGTAAAGTGTAAAAATGACAAGTTGCAGTTTTATGGGGAATTATGTGCGGGATTATTTGTTGGCTGGAAGAAGTGATTTTGTCTGGTTGCCCGGCAACCTCACTCTGACGACAAGGCTCCAAATGTCAAACTATTACTTTAACACATAATGAAAACAATGAATTATTTGCAGTCCTAGTTACTTATCCACATATCTGACTTTTCTTCTTTCTTTATTCCACATTTCTCCTTTCTCCCTCTTTCTCCTTTGGTCTCTATTTTAAATCAGGCTACGAAGGGAGGGATTCACGGTGCAGGTCAGCGTCAATGACTACCTGGACATCTACTGCCCGCACTATAACACCAGTCAGAGGGGGACACTAGAGCACACCGTGGCTGAGCAGTACATCCTCTACATGGTCAGCTACCGAGGCTACCGCACCTGCGACCCCCAGATGGGCTTCAAGCGCTGGGAGTGCAACCGGCCCCATGCGCCTCATGCTCCCATCAAGTTCTCTGAGAAGTTCCAGCGCTACAGCGCCTTCTCGCTGGGCTACGAGTTCAACGTGGGCCAGGAGTACTACTATATCTGTGAGTTAGGCTAGTAAACAGCAGCGCTGGTTTATTGTGATGGATAGAAAAAGGCTGAGGATGCTGCACATTATGTTACATTATCTTTGCCATGTTCAGTATTTTAATATCTTCTCTTCAGCTGCTGTCACCCACATGTATTTATGGCGTGTGGGTGTTGCTAATAGATTCTGGAAGTTCAGCTGAGGACAGGCGGTTGCTCAGTTGCAGCGCTGCAGTTTGCACAGCGGATTGTTGAGGGTGGTGTGGCCTGCAGAGGGCACAAGGTTGACATGTTGTGTGTGTTTGCTCTTTGTTTTAGCCACGCCCACCCACCACCACGGCCACAGCTGCCTGAGACTGAGGGTCTACGTCTGCTGCTCCACCGGTGAGACCCAACAACTCTGTCTTACCTCTATAGCTCTCTCCCACTCATTTTATACCATTTCCTCTATTACAGTGTCCCTTCATCTCCACTTTGCTCTCCCCTCCTATCTCTTTATATCTCCCAAACACACAAACACACAGAGAAACAAAGACAAAGAGGCAGAGAGAAACAGACAGAGAAAAACTAAGATCTGACAGTCTTGTCTCTGAGAGAGGCTTTTCTGCCGTGTGCTGTCTTGGCGAGGTTTTGATGATGGTGTTTTTTCCCTCAAAGCAGCGCTTTGAGAGTGATGGCTTAATGTTATTCTCTGTCTCAGTGCTATTACAGTAATGCTCTATCTCTCTCTGTGAATGACATGCTCTCTCGTGAAGCCATTCAAAAGATGTAAAAGAAAAAAATCTGTTTCGGCTGCAAGATCCAGCTCACCCTGCCCTCCTTCTCTCTCTCTTTGTCACTCTCCATCCTTCTCTACCCGAGCTCTCTTGACCACCACCACTACCACCCCCCCACACTGTCGATCTCTTCTTCTCTCTTTCTGGCTCTCTGATGCCTGCTGCTCTGTATAGTGTGTGTTATTTTTACCCTGGTAGCCTGCTCTCTCCCCTGCAGGCCTTTGATCAGGGAGCCCAGTGCTGAAAGCCTCCCCCTCTCCTCTAACCTTGTCAGCACTAATACATCCCACACTCAGGCCAGTGTCAGCCCCTGTGTACACATCACCTTAACACCCACCCCCCCCATCCCAGTGTCACGGCTAATCTATTGATGTGTCTACCACGCCTCCATTTGCTTCTGTGTGTGTTTGTGTACATCGCTGTGTGTGTCTGAGGTGCAGGAGTTTGAGTGTGTGTGTGTGTGTGTGTGTCTGTGCATGGTAGTATGTCAGCCCTAAATCTTTTTAATGTGTGTATATGTGTGTGTGCATGAATGGCTATGTGTGCATTGGCGCATTTAGTCAGTTTACAATCCACAACCTTTACTCAGCAAGGTCATTTTAACAGCTTGCTATCAAAAAGCTGTTGATTTCAGCTGCCTTCAGTTTTCATTTTCTCTCCGTCTCCCACCTTAACTTATGAGATTTTAAGATAAGAAAGAGATGTGAATATTCATGGCATATGCTTTACATCTCTGAAGAGCTGCACATTTATTGCTACCAGCTGTAAATGCTATTTCATCCTCCTAACTATGCATCAGAATCACAGGCTCACACAGACACACATATTTAAAAAAAACTCACAGACATATACACATGCACACCAACAAACCCACACATCATTCATTCATAGATAATTTGGCAATGCAGACTAAATGTAATTCTGTGTCTAGACGAACAGTAAATGTAAAAATGATTTCTGTCCACCGGTTCCAAATGCTTTTAATCATCAGATGGAAGTCTCGATTCTCAGTCCAGGATTTCTTCATGCTTTCTCAGTGGCAGGGGTACACCAAATGTTTCATGTTCTGCTATATCTGTATGCAATTTAGTGGTGGCTAAAATGTACATTTCTCTCAGTCTTGTCGTTTTAATGGTGTTTTCTCTCCCTGTCTCTGTCTCTCCTCTGCTTTTTATTTCTCCCTCTTCTCTGTCTGTCTGTCTGTCTGTCTGTCTGTGTATATGTGGTGTGTTTCTCAGTCTCCCAGGCAGATGACGACTCCAGTCAGACTTCTCCCGACTACACAGTCAGGCCAAACATCAAAATACACAACATTGGTGAGTGACTCTGAAAATGAACAGCAGCCAATTGCCAGATGCTGGTCAATATTCAACTGTGGCTGCAGAGCTTGATTTGTGTAGCAATCATTGTGGAAAGGAACCAACCACTTGTTAGTGTTTTTATTCTATGGTTGACAAAAGAAAATCCACAGGCCATAGCTGGTTGATGAGTAAAACCTTTATTTTCTACTCTTGAGAGTTGTGCAATATGGGAAAGACCATGAACACTGCTACGTGATTCAGCAGTAGTGACATATCCTTAAAGTCTTATTTGCATACTGTATACTGTATTTACAGTATGTACAGTATTTACACAATTTACTGTATACTGCATTTACAGGCATCTGTCTAAGAAAGCAAAAATGTATGTAGACAAATGAACCCAACAGTAGACCCATGATATCTAGTATGCCACATTAAAGGATAATTCCAATTTATTACAACTTGGGTCTTATTTTCATAGTTTTGGCCATCTTTTCCATCGGTTATGATAGCATAATAATCACCAAGTAATATGGAAGCCCCAAGCCAATACACTGAAACAGTATTGGCCCAGATACTAACCTTATTATACAGTTCATTTGTCAGTGTCATTATAAATTCAACGTTTCCTTAGTTACATTAATTCAGTCATGACTGGACGCTAACTCAGTTTTTAGTGCCACAGCAATCCCTGGCCTCATGTTGCCTTACATAAAAATGTATTTTAATGAGTTGCACACAGTGAGGTACACAGATTACAAATTTGGGGAGTGCTAAAAAAAGAAGAGCATGAGTATTGGATCAATTTGATACTCAACATAGCAGATACACTAAGTTAAGTTTTCAGAATAGGTATTTGGAGAAAAAAAGTCAGATTGACGCATTCCTATAAAGTAAATGTTGATATCTAGGAACAAAGTCAGACAATCAGGTTGTAAATAAAACAACAGTTTAGCCAGATTATCGAAACCACTTTACTTGGAGGTAAAGTCGAACATGAGCGCTCCCAAAATGTCAGTAAGATCCCTCATTGAACAGGAAAATTGTAAGTGCAGTAAGTTGAACCGATAAGTGATCTGTAAACTGTGTGAAAAACGGACAGTTAATTAATTTTGTTGTCGCCTTCGTTTTCTATCCCAAATGAGTTTGGCTAACCTGAGGGTTTGTTAAAACCTGTATCTAACACCTTGTGTTAACCCATCAGACTCAGCTATTAACTTGCGGTGAGTACAATGTTATTAATACAGATAAGACTGATGATGGACAAAACTATGAAAATAAGACCCAAGATGTATTAAACCAAAATCATTTTTACCTTTTTAATGTTTTAAACAAACTTTACCTTCTACACTGTACCCCCCCCCCCCCACACACACACACAGGTAAAACCTTCCTTTTTCCTCTGCGCAAAATCCACAAGGTCAGTAGAGGTCTTGTAAGGAATGAAAGGTCCATGTTTTCCTAAGGAGAAAGCATGTCAGTGAGCGAGTCAATTGTGCAGCTGAGTGGTTACATAAACCCTCTATTTTTCTCTCTTTCTCCATCCTCATCTCAAACAAAAGCCTCTTGCCGGGAATCATTTAGTATGCTTGTTTCTGGGAGCTGTGGGCAGTCTGTGACGAGGGCTTAGACAGTGTGACCTGCCTGAGATGGAAACTGAGACCAGCAGAGACGTGAAGAGAGCTCTTGAGCCATCAGCAATGAGTACCATCAGAGAGAGTGTGAGAAGGCAGAAGAGAGAGAAGTAGAAGAGACAGACAGAGGGGGAGAGAGGGAGGCTGGAAAGAGGGAGAGGTAGAGACAAAGTGAGAAAGAGAAAGTCAGAGAGATAAAAGACAGGAAGGAGGCAGTGAAAGAGAAATGCAGCAGGAGCCTGACAGAAAGAGGGACAGATAAGGCAAAGAGACAGAGAAACAGGCAGAAAAAGAGATAAAACCAGAGTAGGGGCAGAGAAAGGGGGGTGCAGAGAGAAGGGGCAGAGGAAGAAAGAAAAGCACAGTGGTGGGCGAATTGCTCAGCAGTAACTCAGACTCAAACTTACGTAGAATTTAATATAAAAAAACACACACTGGCAGGGAATCATAAAAAAATCATAGCCTCTAGCATTGTGATGCATTTTGCTGAATACATTTGGAGGAATAACTAAATCAGGACACACAGATTTATGCGCACTCACACACACACACACACACACACACACTTAAAAACAACCCATACCCCTGATGGCCCTGCTGACCGCTGGACACCCACTCTCTGACTCACCCTCAGGACCTGACCAGCCCACAGACTGGCTTAGCATCAACAAATCTCTCCCTCTCTCTCCACATATGTTTGGACTTGCTGTCATCCTCGTTACTTTATTATTAGCTTTGCTTCTACATCACATTTTCCTTATTTTATCATGGTGTTTTAAGGATAATTCTGGTCTATTACAACCTGGGTCTTATTTTTGCAGTTTCTGAAACACGGTGACATTGCTAAAGTCAGGCAAGAAACATGAGCAGTAAGATGATCATACAGGTTTTAAACAAATCCCCAGGTAAGCCAAATTTACTTGGAATAGAAAGTGAAGGCCAACAATATAAAATATTACCCAGTCTCTCTGCGGTAAACATTCATCTTTTTTTGTGAAATGGGACGCTGTTGGCTTGTTTACAACCTGCCTGATCATCTGACTCTCTTGTCTTTCTTACCCCATCAGTAAGTGTGTCCACTACATAACAGAAACTACAAAACCAAGACCCAAGTTGTAACATTTACCTTTTTATGATTTTTATTTTCCCATTTATTATTTATTTTACCCGTTGCAACAACCTCTGTTCTGCTTGTAGCTGTTATCTACATGTGTTATAAATAGCAGAGATTAGTTATAGTAGAGCATCTTGTAGCAAATGGGTTATTGCCACAAATGTGCTACAAGAATTCAACATCAGTCTTGCTGCTTACTGCTTGAATTAATCATAACTTTATAGTTTCCTGCAGCAAAGCTTAGTGCACTGTGTGCATTTGTCCATCTGTGACATACTTGCCCTTAAACACTTTCCTCCTATATTGAGTGTCTGCAGCAGTAGAAGAGGGCTAAAGGCTGCAACATAAATTAGGTGGTGGACCAGAAAACTGTAAACAGATAATTTCAAGATGGATCAATAGGCACTGGCACCCCTGAGTGACATGTTAAGATTTTCTCGAAATCAGTCAAAAAATATAGTTGTGTTACACCAAGCAGACCAAAAGACTTTCGGTATGTGCAGTCTGTACACTCAGTGACCAGAAGAATTGAAACAAGGTTGTACCAACTTTGGTGCTGATAGCAGCTTTAGTAGCAAGCTGTGTTGTTGTGGCTACATGTCCACAACAACATAGCAACAGACATTTTGTTTCCCTTCATTCTTTCAACCTGACCTTGTGTTTATGTTAGCCATTTTCTTGTTGGGGTGGGGGGTTGTTTTTTTCTAACCAATCGTTAGCAACTAGCTAGTGATGTATCCATCTCTCTGATGACATTTTTAATTGACACGGAAGCTGCGATTGGGTTGCTAGGAACAATTAAGTTTAGGTTTTTCAGCACGATTGAAGACATTTGCAGATTAAAGAACTCACAGGTGCATTAATCTCATCCACACTTGTTGCCATTTTTCTGTTGCTCTTTTTCATGGATGTAGCTACGTAGCTATGAAGGAAGCTGACATTCCCATTCTTCTGCTTACAAAGCTCTTATTGGTCGACTGTTTCTCCAACAGGTGGAAATAGTCAGAAATGAGCACAACACCTGATCTATTTAAGCCGCTGCACATATCGGAGTTGTGTGCAGTGATGTAGAGGTCTGAAACCAAGCTATTAGCCTCCCAGTGTTAACATTGTCAGCGGTTAGCTTTAAGAGCACTAAGACATCAGTGCTTTGTACAATTGCTTGATGGGTGGATACCCCCTTGATTTTATTGTGAGCAATATCAGTGAATTGTCATTTCACCTGAATGTTCCTCAAACTGTTCCAGGACAAGTCTTTCACCGTGACCAAGAGCATTATCTTAGTAGGCTATCCATTCCCTCGGTCATGAATTCATGAACGTGCTTCGACGTTAATGTATGCTCTGGCATTAAGGCATTGCTCTACAGGTATTAATAGAGTGTAAGCCAGTTGAATGCCCTCCACACTATTACACCTCCCCACTGACCTGTAGAGCTGTAAGCATACATGATGGGTCCATCGCTTAATGTTCTTTACGCATCACTGCGAGTCTACCATCGCTGTGGCGTAGTTGGCACGAGGATTTATCAGACCAGACAACCGTTTTCCACTCATCGACAGTCTAGAGCTGATGTTTCTTATCTCACTGTAAATGCCTTGGGCGGTTTACCGTGGACAGGAGAGCTACCCTGCAAGCTCGTCTGTTGTTATACCCCATACAGACAAGACTGCGCCAGATTGTGTTCTCGGAAATTGATTGCTGTATCCCACAATTGTACTGTGATGTTAGGTGTTGTACTGTGGACCTTTGATAACTTGTTATGGCCAGAGGCAACCGACGTCCCCCACATTTATCTTCCAAGGGCGGCCTCCCTAAATAGCAAGGGTTTTGAAGAGGTGCATATTGTGCAGCTTTGTGATTGTCAAAGCTCCTGGCACCTACAAGTCTATGAGAGCGCACAAAATGAATCAGTTCACTTGCGAAGCAACTGTGGAAATGGAGTTGTGGCTGCTTGTACTTGTTTATGTAAAGGTAAGGGAGAGCTCACTTCTTCTGCAGGGACAGGGTGTCTCTTCTTCTGGTCACTGAATATACATTTTACTTCTGGAGCTTCTCTGATGAAACCTTTTGGAGAGACAAACCGTATGGTGTTAAGGCCCTGATGTGACCCGTAGGCCCTACCTGAGGCAATGCTGCTTTATATTCTCCCTCCTGCCTTGCCTGCCTGTTTTCTGATTGAGTTCATCCCGGTGCACTGCGGTGTGAATGTCAGTGTCGTGTGTCATCGCCACAGACAGATGCCTTGTGTTCCTTAAGAATAACTCTGATGTGAGCAACCGTCACACACAACCAGGACAAACCAGAGTGGTCGGATGGCTTACTCTCAGACAGAGACAGTAAAAACAAAATTCCGTACATTCATCAAACATCAGGTGTCATGTGGTTGTTGTCTCTATCTGGTATCTCTTATCACCTTCATTGTTTTCACTTGTAGCCAATTACTATTGCCATTATATTTAGCAGACTCCAGACAAGGCTTTAACATCACAGTGAAACAGCATTGTGAAGACATCTTGCTCCCTTAATTTGATTCATTTCCTGTTGAAAGTTAGTTTGAGTTGGTGGAAGACATTATGTCGGCTAGAACTTTTACACACTGGGACATCATGATGACAGCATAATAAAGTAAAAGTAATGGGATTTTAAGAGGCAAACACAAGATTTTTGTCAGTTTTGGGGTACAATTTGTCAAATAGATAGATCCTTTCTTGTATCAAAACAAGTATTTTTCATCTCTCCAGTGTGATTTTGAGCTGTTAAACCCCACTGATTTCCTAATGATAAAATGTAACATCAGTATGTCACATCTCAAGGCTTTAAACTCTTCCATCACCCCTCCCCTTCACCTACATCTCTCTTTTATGTCTGATGTGGGCTAATGTGACTGAAGTCAGTAAGAAATTGCAGCTTTCTGCTGCACTTAGTTAGATTACTTAATAGAAAGAAAACAGGTTTTTCTAACATCTCAATGCAGCTAGCCCAGGTTGTCTTTAAACTTGCAATGGATGTGTAAGCAACAGAGCTCCATTTGGTTCATTTTGCTTTATTTTGGCATGTAATAACCCTCTAGATATAATGGGAAACATTATGTTGAGACAGAGCATAATGACACAGTGTAATCCACTTTTTACCGAATATTACAAAATGTGTTCTCCCTGCTCTTTCTCCATCTTTCCCCTCCAGCTAATGTTCTGTTGTGTCTAATCAATGGCAAGGCCATAGTAATTTAGTTTGATTGAAATCCCTCTAGGATAAAAACATCATTAGTGTGAAAAAAGGAATACATGAAAAAAAAACAGATCGGAAACAAAAGTGTTTTTAATTTTCCATCCCATGGTGGAAATGGCCATATGTAGCAGTGCTGATGATAATTGGTGGTTTGTTGATAATTGCATCATGTCTCTTTCTTTGCATATGTTAAAACACAATTTGCATGCATCACACATTGCCTTTAGATTGATGAATTAATAATGTAGTAATGGTTCGTTTCCTTCTGTCTGGCACACACACTCTCTCTCTTGCTCTTTCACACTGACGTTCTTCTCTTTTCTCACTTTCTTATTTTCTCTTTCTGTGTCTTTCTCTCCAGATGAATTTAACCCTGAAGTTCCCAAACTGGAGAAAAGCGTCAGTGGCAGCAGCCCATCACGTGACCGCCTTCTTCTCACCGTGGCGATGCTGCTCGTGTCTGCCGTCCTTTTGTCCTAGCGACTGTCACCGTGAGTGACACTTCATGCATAGCTGGACCGCCTCGTCTAAAGGGCTTTGTATTCACCAAGTTGTTGATGTGAAAGTTGGCAGAAACACAGAAGAGAATCAAGTAGAGGTGAAACTGAACCAATCAAAAGGACACAGAAAAAAAAATCTTGAACTTAACTGGACTTAAATAAAGGAGAGGCCTTTTTGCTGTCATATTTACACCAGTGTATTTTGACTCCATGTGTTGTTGGACATCATTACCATATGAATACCACAGCATTTCACGCAGGTGTGTTTGCCACAACCTGGAGACCACAACCGCAACCAATATTCAGAATACAACTTCTGTGCTGCTGTCATGCCTAACACCCAAACAGGCGAGTGAGAAAGTGGACTTGTAATGAGTTGGATGTAGACTACACATTCTTATTGTAGCATGGATATCAAATCACCTGAAGAATTTAAGCTGCACTGTCTTCAGCTGATGAAAGCAAGGTTTTTGTAGCTGTAAGCTTTGAAGAAAGTGGCATGAACTTTGCAGTGGATTGTTAGGCCGTGGACCACGGACCATATATGCTGATGGATAAAACTCAACTTAGATGTAGTGAAGAGCAATTTGGACTCTGGAACTGTACTGATTTTACCTGGGCAGCACAGGATATTTATGTAATCAGTCAGTGATGAGAACTGCTGCCATTGTCCTGGACATTGAGGAATGTTTTCACACTGATGTGAGGGAGCTGCTGGTAATAAGAACTCAAGGTGTTTCTTAAGAAAAGGTTTTGTGAGGATATCCGCGGGCCTTTCAAGAATCCATTTTCTCCAGGCATCAAAAATACCCCTGGCTTTGTGATATGTACAGATGCAAAGCCTGGGTTTCTTAGATGATAGCGTTCTAAGAGTGCCCTCTTAGAACTAGTCCTTTTGTCTGCATTTCCTGCCTTCACACTGTAACAACCCTAGAAAAATACAGACCCTGGACTAGTAATTTGACGGCACTTAGACTTGGTAGATGTGTGTTTTGTTCCAATGCATTTACCTTCAGCACTTCGCGTAGATTTTCCGGATGTCAAACCTTTCTCCTCGCAGCAATCAGCAGAGTCATTCAGAATACCACTAATTTACAATTCTTAAAAAAAACCTTTCTCAGCAGCAAGTTCCCTTTTAATCCCAGACAACCCCGTCTAGTCCTTTTCCACTTCAGAGGTTCCCAGCCAATCAGTGCTGATGGCCATTACAGCAGTCACAGTCACCAGGGAAACGACCCCATACAGTCGCCAGAGTGCGGCAGGTGCCTGAGGAGAAATTGTGCTTTGAGTCTCAAAGTAACGCTGCTGCCATTTTGTTAAAAAAAACACATGTGAATGTGCAAATAAAGAGAAGTTCACTTTTTTATATTGTAATACAGGACAATGTAGGCTGGCATTAATCAAATTAAAATGTTGTGCTTTTTTAATTTATTTACTTTTCAAATGTATTTATTTTAACATTAAAGTATATAATTTATCTACCTAATTTATTAGTGTGCATTTGTAGGCCTTTGCTCAATAAGCTATTGTGCCATTTTTTATCCTTTTTTTTTAAACAGTGGAATTTTTACTGCAACATTTTGCTTGTATAGATAAATAGTCAGATGTAATTCAGCCTGACAAAAAGAGAGGGTTAATGGTTATGACTAATCAGTAGGGATGTACACACAGTAACCCTACTCTCATGTAACAGAGACTACTAACCAGATTATGTTACTGAAGAGCATGTCATAAACCAACTGTGAATGCACAGACCGAGCCGATGTTCTCAAGTGCTGCACTTGTGAAACGAAGGAGTCTGGATTGTAATGTATATTTATAATACATGCTGGTTATGGAATGTGCGTGTGTGTGTGTGTGGCTTTATCTGCCTGCTTTCCTGCGTGTGTGTGTGTGTGTGTGTGTGTGTGTGTGTGGGAGTGAGCAAGACAAAAAAAAACGTGTGCACATTTGTGTGCGTATGTATGTAGAATGTGTTTGTCCGCGCTTTTCGAGTATGTGGCATTTAGAAATTTCGTACCCGTTAAGGAGTTGTTTGTAGGATCTGAATATGCAAGTGTGTATGAGAGAATGTGCTCTTCTGTAATGTTAGTTTACGTTACAGGGTTTGGGAACCGGGTGAAAAGCATTTACTGATGTTGAAGACAACCACAAGAAATGTGTTTACCTTTGACAATGAATAAAAAAAACTGTAAATTGATTCAAGAATGATTAAAACAATGCCAATTAAAATCTTTTTGCAGATTTACTTTTGTGTATTTATTTGTGCATGACAAACTAACTGTACTGTTTCCTTCTCCTTCGCCTCCGTCTGCCCTTTCTTTATCTTAACAGTGACTCCTTCACCTTCACTCACCCTGCACTCACTTGTTTTTCTGTTTGTTTTTCTTGAGCTCTACTTGAGCACTCCCTCTTTCTCTCACACTCCACTTTTAGATATGTTGGTTGTGAGCAGACATGTTAACAGACAGCTCTCTTGCTGCACGTACCCTTGGTGTAAAACTACCACCTTTTCTCACGTGGCCCATCCTTACAGCACCTCGCTTCGGTTTCACAAACACTTCTTCTGCCATAAAACATAACGATAGCGTGGGGGGAAAGTCACGGCTCCACATCTCCCACTCTATCCATCTCTCTCTCTCCAAAGAAAAAACACACCTGCAAGCCATTCATGTCTCCACAAATCTGTCTCCCTCCGTCTCTCCACGCCACTCTCCTTTCCCTTTGCCCCTGTCAGCTTCTTTCTAATCTTCGTACGCAGAATAGAAAGAAGTTGACAATGGGGAGGGACATATGTCTCAGATGCACTAATGTCCATGTCAAAAGGGACAGAGGGGGCAGATAAGATTTTGTCTTTGATGTTGCCCATCAGGCCTGATATCACATGAGAGAGAAAGAGAACGAAGTAGAGCAGATTCTGCTGTCGGCTGTCAGCTTGTGCTTCT
Organism: Siniperca chuatsi; assembly: GCF_020085105.1. NCBI lineage: Eukaryota > Metazoa > Chordata > Actinopteri > Centrarchiformes > Sinipercidae > Siniperca > Siniperca chuatsi. The sequence continues at coordinate 11,036,282 of NC_058058.1, read as the reverse complement.
CACTTCCAGACCTTGGCCAAAGAGTGTTTGCAAGTGTGTGTATGGTTGCAGAGGGCCAGTGCCAAGAAATTTCCAAAGCTAATTTAATATACTTTATGTGATTGACGATGTACTTGACAAAATGTGAGTCATACTTAACCAAGCAGGTTACAATGAAGTGATTGCGTCTATTAATATCTGTTTCACAGCCGTTTGACTCTGCCGTGAGGGAGCAGCTTCTGATTCTGTCTGACATTTGTGCATTTAGCTGACAGACTGATAATTGTTGAATATTACAGTAGGTCTTGGCTTAGAATCCCTTGCCTACTTATAGGTTTGGACTTGCACATAAACGTTTCAGTGTTTTGACACCGGGGAACAGGGGAAGGGTTTTAGCTTCTGCTCCAGGGCCTGAGTTGACAATTTAAACCGTTAAACAATCATTCTGGAGGAAACCGTCCGGCTTTGTATGAGGCTGTCTCTGGTTGTTATGTAAGGGAATTAACACTGTCATATTTACACCTGGGGTGCACGGTGGCAGAGCGGCTACAGCTCCTGCCTCCCAATAAGGAGATCGTGGGTTCGATTCCCGGACCGGACCAACATCACACAATCTCTCTGGGTGGAGTCTGCATGTCCTCCCCGTGTTACCGTGGGTTCTCTCCGGGTTCTCCGGCTTCCTCCCACCGTCCAAAGACATGCATGTGTAGGTTAATTGATAACTCTAAATTGCCCGTATTGAATGAATGTGTGAGTGAATGGTTGTCTGTCCTTGTCTGTGTCTGTGTTCGCCCTGCGACGAGTTGGCCACTGTCCAGGGTGTGCCCTGCCTAAGGCCCGAAGTCACTGGGATAGGCTCCAGTCACCCGCGACCCCCTAACGGGGACCAAGCGGTAGAAAATGGATGGATGGATGGATATTTACACCTTAAATTCATGTCTGGAAAAGCTTATGTTTTGCTTTTGCCTAAATGAAACATTAATTGATCTGTTTACTATTCAAATGAGAGGATCAGGAGAGTTGCCAGTGGATTAAAAATGACTACCTTTCCCGAGCAGCTGACACACAGCCTCACGTTTCCACCGTGAAATAGATGTCTGACAAGTGCTCTGTCCAGACTCTAACTAAGGAAGACATTCCATTAGCAAAAGGAGATGACCTCTTCTCCGTTTGGAGGCATATTATCGTTTTCTGAATCATTTACTGCGAGATAAGCCATCTGTACCATGGGCAGGCCTCTGCCGTCGAGAAGAATTCCCCTGACAAGTTGCACCGTCTGGCCCAAACAATGAAACAGATGCCTCCTCCTCAGAGAACTTGTTATAGCTCAGGACATCAATGAGACAATCACTGAGACTAGTGCCGCCTTCAAGTGCTCCTTGGAAATGCCTATTTTAAGGTTGGGAGTCATAAAAATGAGTTGTGGCTTATTCAAATGCCTCTGGCCAGAAAATGATGTAATTGACAATTTCTAGGGTTTTTTATGTTTTATTTTTGGAATCACGCAGCACAAAAAATTTATTTGGCTGTTGCTTTTGTCCAAAATGCAATGCTTCAAAATAGAAGGAGGCGGGAATTGAACACCAACTCTATGATTTATGACCAACCTGAGCAACCATCTGACTACTGGAATACATACTGCATGTATGCATAATGAATTTTTTTGCAACATTTATGACAACTGCACATTAAACAGAGTGAACATGAACACACAATGCTACTCACTTCACAGTCTAATTTCTTTGCTGTTCAGCTTGTATTTCTGATATTTATTTTTCATTGAAAGGCTTTGCAGTAGCTGCCAAGCCTCTTTCTGTGTTCTTCATACCATTTAGTGCCTGTATGCCTGTGCTAACATTAAATATATTACGTTTTCATTATGTTTTCACTTTTCTGCATTGAATGGCTCCTCTCATTTTTTCTTTTCTATTATCTCAAACCTGTTTGGGAAGCCTTTTTCCAGTTTTTTGTGGATTCCTGATAGTTATTGTTGACAGTACTTTGATGTGGCATACACACAGTATATGTGCAACCTTGCATTTATTGTATGTATGTATAACAAGTAAGGTTTCAGTTTCATGTGCTCTCTTGTGTTAGGTATTCTAGCTCCACTGTCAAGACAAAAAATATGATGGCATAGAAAGCATCTCTACCAGTTGCTAGACAGCAGATATTTTGAGAATATTCTACACTTGAATCAGTTTAACAACCTAGTCTACTTTCCACCCATAGGTGTCGCCAAAGCTTTCTTTCATTCTGTGTTTCTGCTGGAGAAACTGCCAGTGAGATGCATACAGGACATGAAAAACATTATGCAACAGATTTACTGTAAGTATGTTTAAGATAAGATAAAAATTGAATTCAGAAAAACAATGATGACTGCACTGAGTTGGTTTATGTATTACGTGGCCTGTGTACCGTGAATAGATTTTACTTTATTCGTCAAAGCAGGTCTGAATACAGGTTAAGCTGCTGAAGTTCAGTAGGACTTAAATTTAATATCTCCCCAAACTCATTCAGGGAGTTTAGTGTTCCATCATTTTGGTTCATGTTTGATTCATGTTTAATGCCAGTGAGGCTGCTCAGAGACACCCAGTGTTAACAACATGATGAATCAGGGGAGAAAGTTAAGAAAAATAAATCAGGTTTTAAATAAGGCCATCAAGGGCAACATAGGGCAAAATAAAAATAACCTTGTAGAATATTGTTTCTTATGTAACTGTTGATAGGATGAGCTGACCTACAGTACTAAATATTTTTCTCTGTGTCATCACAGATTAAGACAAGAATAAACTTAGATTTCCATGTAAAACAGATTTCCTATATTATAAAGTCAACTATTTATGTTTTACATGGAAATCTAAATTTATTCTTGTCTCTGTGCATAATGGGGACGGGTTTGTTGATGTTTCTTTGCTCTTTTAATATTGGGCACAGACAGAATGTTCTTTTAACAGTTGACATGTAATTCTGTCAGTAAAATAAAGTAAGGTACGCAGGGCCGTGCCTGCTATTGAAGACACATAGGTCATCTCCTCAGTATTTCTTCTGAAGATTTGGGATTTTAGCAACCTTGGGGAGATTACATTCTACACTTAAAAAGTAACACTTACATATTTTATAAGCTGATTCCAGTATATTTTAGACTTCATATAATTTGTTTACTTTTAGGCAAATAAATAAATACATTAATAAATGCTTCAATATTTTCCCACCACATTTTCCTTCCTGGCAGTGAGGAAAATACTTTAAAACAGTGTTTAGAACTTCATGTATGTACATATAACTGAATCATTGAATAAAATTAAGTAAAAGTAGCAATACCATAATATATATAGTATAAAAAAGTATATATATTCAAGTAAAAAAGTACTATGTACTTAAAGGAATAATTCTACATTTTGGGAAAACTTTTTGTACTTTCTTTCCGAGAGTTAGATGAGACAATTGATACCACTCATATCTGTCTGTTGAATATGAAGATTGTTAGCTTAGCTTAGCAAAAAGACTGGAAAAAGGGGGAAACTGCTAGCCTGGCTCTGTCCAAAATCCACCACTAGTGCCTCTAAAGCTCAGTAATTAACACATTTTATCTAGTTTGTTTAATATGTTTAAATGGAAAAGCGACAAGTTGCAGTTTTACGGGGGGTTAGACTCCAGGAAGTCACCGCACTCTGATAAAAAATTGTCTGGCACATAATCCCCAGTAAAACTGCAGCTTGTCGTCTTTACACTTTTTTGTCCAGATATAACGTGGTAATCAGTGAGTTTTAGAGTGCTGGTAGGCAGATTATTTTACCTTTAGACAGAATGCAGGCTACCCTTTTCCCTTTTTTCCAGTGTTTATGATAAGCTAGCTGCTATAGCAGTAGCTTCATATTTAGCATATACACATGAGAGTGGTATTAATCTTCTCATCTAACGCTCAGCAAGAAAGCAAGTATTTCTCAAAACCCAGAACTATTCCTTCAACTACAGTAGTTGAGTACTTAGTTACATTCCATCATTGCAAGTTTCCCCTTAATCAAATTTCATGGATTCAAACCAGCAACAATCCAACTATGTTGATTCTCAGATTTAACTTGCTTAAAGAAAGCGAAAATCCTCCTGTACTGTAAATGTGAACCCTAATGATCTCAGTTCCATAGCTGCAGTACGCACCTGTTCACCTGGTTGCAGGTGGTATCTCAGATGTGTGTCCTCTGGTCTGAAAGTATCCTGATGGGACCTCTTCAAATCTTAGATTTGACTTGACAGTCCTCCAGCTTCAGGTCACTGTGACTCAACTCTCTTCCTCTGCAGACGGAAACTGACCCAGGTGGGGGTTTGAGCTGCAATGAGGTGAGGAGACATTTTGGGATCCAAAATGACATCATCTAATCCCCGGGGAAATATGATGCCAGCTCCTGCAACAAAGATAGTTGGCAGGATAGGGGAGGATGACGTTACAGTCCACTGGTGACGTAAGCAAGCTATCAAAGCAGGTAAGAAGTGTGATATGTCAGTGTTCACTTTATTATGTTTCACAGCTGCTAATCTGATACGTGCAGCATCTAGGGTGAGAGGGATCTGTGGGGTCAGCATTCAATCCCTTTGAGCTGATAATTGGCCCTCAGAGCAACAAGAGTCATGTTAAAATCTAAATCTGAAAGCCAGAACAATGTTGCTTTATTGAATAGTCATAATGGGCCTAAATTAAATCCAAACTTCTAATTTTACAATGGCAGCCCACTAATTTAAGGTTTTATGAGGCAGACGTTCTTGGACATGTTGTTAAGACAGGCAGGAACATGTGAATGTGCATCTTAATTAGAACGGCATTAAGCTTCCTAGAGGGCTTTGCTTTTGCGCACATTAATTTGGGCTCTTGCCAATCCTCTCCAGATCAGTTGACTAATGTGTTGACAAGTGGAGGAAAGTTATCGCAGAATATCAAACAGACCACATTTGCCGTCTGCAGCAGCCTCTAGTACTAGCAGAAACAGCGTGTGTGTGAAAATGTTTTGAATATTAAAGAGGGCAGGATTTGACTACAACCCTGGGCTAGAAGAAGTAGAAGTAGATATCAGGCTGCAAGAAGATTGTATTCCCCTAGTTGAGTTCTTCAATATGTATTTACATTTATAAACATATCAGTGAAGTCAGACTCATATAACCTTTTTTCTAATGTAAACCGTTCCTATTTAAGAGGCTAAAGCTTCTTATGAATTATATAAAACACATTTGAACTCTTCTGACTGTTCCTTTGCAGAAACTCTGTTAGCAAAAACATCCCGGCTGTCTCCCATATGTGAGTATATTCATGGCTGTGAGATTTAATGCTTTAACTGCAGCTTCCTCCTGCCTGCATTAACACAGCCTTCTCTGCAGATTGTGGAAAAAGTTGAAGAAATCAGTGAATTTGTAATCAAGTGAAAAAAACGAACTGTGCTACAGCCTCACAAATTCACATTATGGGATAGTTTTTCTTGTTAACAACAGTCTTTTTTCATCCCTCCAGCTTTCACTTGTTCTGCCTCTCATCTCTTCTTCCTTCCTGTGTTCTTTTTGCTTTCTCACATTTTCTCGAATTTACTCTACATCTCGCCCGCGCTCTGCCTGTGGCCTCCATCATCAGGTTGCATTTCCTCTAACCCTATCTTAACCCTTGTCTTCATTTCATACAGTCATACCTTCCCTCCAGTCTCCACACTGTTCCCCTAATCACCCCCGACTTCCTCCTCTTCCTCTCTCCCTCCAGATTTAACTGTAATCCCTCATTTCTGGTTGCTACATCTGTACAGCACTGAACAGCTGGGGACCTACTCACAGAAACAAACAGCCATAGACCTTGTGCGGTGTGTGTGTGTGTGTGTGTGTGTGTGTGTGTGTGTGTGTGTGTGTGTGTGTGTGTGTGTGTGTGTGTGTGTGTGTGTGTGTGTGCAGATTTGTACATGTGCCCAGGAATAGCTAATGCTTGTCTCCAAAAAAGATGTTGTGACATAGTCTTTATATCAGGCTGAACGACTCAGGATGTTACAGACTGACACGAATAAATATCAAAGGAAATAGATAATACCATTTAAAATGTACAGAAAGCAGCAATGAGAATTCATCTTGTTGGGTTTGTAAACAAATCTTAAAAAGGAAATCCAGTCTAAAGATGTCTTGTTTTATTACCAGGAACTTGGATTTCTCACTTTTGATTCGTGACTCAAAACTGCTCTTTTTCAAAATTCAAAACAGAAGACCGACATCACTTTATGACACCTGGAGCTTCTTCATTTACAGACAACGAGAGACCTTCTTTATAATTTAAATGCAAGTTGCCAAATGGTTTAATGCCGATATGTTATTAAATGTTGCCAAGTTTTTACTAAACTAATGCCAGCATTAAAGAAATAATACTTAGTCAACTCATTTGGATTAAAAGGTAAACAAGATTCTACAGCCATGCTAGCAGCTCTGTGAGGCTTAGACACAGCCGTACTTTGAGCTAAATGCTAACTTTAGTATGCTAACTTGCTGATGATTAGCAAGTATAAAGTGTACCATGTTCACCATCTTAGTTAAGTGTGTTAACATGCTAACATTTGCTAATTACCACAAAACACAAAGGACAGCTGAGGCTGATGGACATGTCATTAGTTTTGTTGGTATTTGGTTGTGAACCAAAGTGAAAAAAAAGATTTGACCTGATGATAGTGGTAGATGAAAAGTCAGGGGATCACCAAAATCATGAGTATTCATCCTCTGGGCACTATGGATAGTTGCTCCGAATTTCATGCCAATCCACCCAATACTTGTCAAGACTATTATTTCACTAAATCCCAAAAATGTCAACCACATGGTGGCACTAGAGGAAAAGTCAGGGGATCATCAAAGTCAGTTGGTTTCATACTCTGGGGACCATGAAAGTCTGTACAAAATGTCATGCTTATCCAGTTGTTTTTGAGAACTGAGAATTTGACTTCATTCTGGCCATAGCAATGGGCCAACCAACATTGCCATATCTAGAGCCAATGCCACTAGCATGGTAAAAAAACAAAATAAAACCCACTCTGATATCCAATACAAGCTTTTTACAAATTTAAGATTTTACAAATGTACAAATATGAATTAAATTGCATAAGATCATGTAGCATGAATATTTCATGAGGGATTTTTGGTTGAATGACACATTGGTTTTGTCAACAACAATTTTGGACATTTCGTCTGCTAAACTCCTCAGTCTGATGACGAATCACTGATATGAATTGGCAGTTTATTAAAAGGTAAACTGTGTTACACTTCATAACTGTATTTTGTACCTTGTGCGAGCATGTGTCAAATCCACTTACTTCCACTGACTGCTTCAGCTGTCACAAGGTATCTTGACTCACCTCCCACGGGGAATGTTTTCCCAAATGTCATATTGACAAACTAATTTTGCAAATGCCTTTCAGTTCGGTTTTTTTTTCCTGTTTTTTGCAGACTTTGATGCAAACTTAGATGGACATGTTGTGTGACTTGAAAATACACATTCAAAAATAAACAGAAATATGGAAACCAACTTTGTGAAAACATTCATGTTTTCACAGACAATCTGTGTTTATAAGTTGTCAGTGTTTTCATCATGTTTCATTGACAGCTATGCATTGGCTTGAACAGAAAACTATTTCTTATTCTGGAGCATAAATAATCTTTGAGGCTGAAGCCAAATACACATTCGCAGCACATAAAACGCATTACACCAGCACGCTGCAAAGTGTTAATGACCACAGTGATAGATGAGATGTTAACACAGACTGGTGAAGCATTCAAATGAAGTGAAAGAACAGAGTGACATCTTTTTGGTAGAACTTGGAAACTGTTGGAAATGCACACATTGAAAGTTTTTTTTATTAATCAGCCATATAATCAAAAAGTAACAGCCTTTTCATAAGTGGAGGTTTTTTTTTTTACAGTAGGTATAACAATTTTTGTAAAGTTAAACTGGCAACATCTCAAGATGTAGTGTTTGCAGAGTTTACAGTGTTCACAGAGTGTGTTGCATGTCGTCCTTACAAATTAATGTTTTTCCCAAACGCAGCATGACTGTTGGTTGGAAGCCAGCTGAGGTCTAGCCTTTAACAAGCCACACCTGTGCCTAATCAAACCCCTGCCTTTATATCTGTGAGTTTCAGTAAAGATTGAGGGAGACTGGGACTGAAATGAAGAGCGACTTTTACTTTAAACACTACATGTAAAACTGGGGTACATGAGGTATGTTTCATATGGTACAACCCCTCTGAACTCAGCCACAGTGTACTGTACCAGGAGGCTTTATATAAAACAATTAACCAATAATAATCCACACAAACATTTATCACTCGCTGCCCTCGAACCAACTCCTCAACTGATATCCCACTGATTTACAAAGATGGATCCACTCCAACATGTTCTTTCAGCAGGAAATTGAACAAACTAAAGGAAATAGAATGGGATTGATGTGTTGAATGGTGCATCAATAGTTACTGATGGTCTGTCCAGTCAGGGTTTATGTGTGTGGGAGGGTTGTCCTGTAGACTATCCCTTCTACAGCCATCCATCTTAAATGTAATTTCATTGTGAATGGAAGCAAAGCTACAGCTGACCAGCCTGCAGTCTGAAAGGCTGTTCAGACTATCTTTTTCCTTCAGTTATTAATGTAATGAGCAACATGCAAGCAGGTGATTTTATGGCCTCAAGGCAGGTCAGATAATACTAAAGATTTAGATTATTTCATAAATCTCTGTTAAACTTTGACATCAAATATAGTGCATGTACACTATATATTTGAGCATGGAAATGAATTATTTACCGTTTTGAAAAAACTTTGAGTTTAGAATATTTTATCGTAGGAACATGTATATATGCTTGCTGCTAACACAAACAATAAACCTGCAATAACAGATTTTCTGGCCACTTAGGGGCAGCAGAACAAGCTATGAACACAAGACTGCCATATTATCTCCTTGATATGGAGATTGTGTTAGCGAACAGTTGCTTAAAAACACATCTAGCAGATACAGAGCAATATTAGCATTAAAAGCGTACTCCACCGATTTAGCATTGAACTCCTATAACATTGTCAGACTCACAATGGAAGGTTTTAAAAAAGAGGATCACAATCGATGCAGCAGAACCAGAGATATCGTCTTTGTCATTCCACACATCTTCTTCCTTGTCAAAACTTGGCGCCTACATTACCTGCAATGCAATTCCACCACCGGCAGTTTGGTCAAAGATTTGGATGTGTTATAATAGTAGTGGCTAATGTAGCCTTGAGCCTCGAGCAGAGATGAGGATCAGGCCATAGAGGTCTGGTAAACTCACTTCTTTCTAACTCCACACTCCGAGACTTGTTTCATTTTCAAACTTGTAGTCTTCATCTCCAACCGATACTGATGCTGCCTCTTTAATTTTGAGTCTTGATTGTAGCTCTGTTTTTGGTCTTGAGGAAACTATTTGGTAGTCGTCAACAGAGCTTTTTTCCTGCAAATAGTAAAAACAGTAAAGTTGCGGGCCAGGAAAACAAATCAATGAGCTCAAACTTGCAATAAAGCTCCGTAGGGCTGAGGGGAACTGCAGAGTTGGGTGATAATTCTCCATGGGTTTGTCAATGTGAGCAATCCTTTTCACATACAAGTAGTTATGTGATACTTTGTTAATGTGAAAATATTCATTATTGCCGCTTTAAAGCAAATGTACACATTTTTGGACATACTGTATATAATCTTTGACAAATTTACAATTATCATGATGGCAGTTTTACCTATTTTTAATTTGATTTTTATGGTGCAGATTAATGCCACAAACCACTCTATATGTTCATTGGACAGTAAGTGTGCTACTCTTTGGTCATCTTTGGCACATTAAATGCTCCACACACTAGTCAAACAGTTTACATGGGTTGGCATGGCTCAGGAGGTAGAGCGGTAATCTGTTAATCAGAAGGTTCCTGGTTCGATGCCCTGCTCCTCCAGAGAATGTCTAAGTGTCCATGAGCAAGACACTGAACCCCTAACTGCTTGTATCTTGCATGGCAGCCTCTGTGTGAATATTGGCATGTGTTGTAAAGCGCTTTGAGTGGTTGAAAGCACTAACCATTTATCAGTAAAACCGGACTGTGGCTATCCCAGCCTGGCTTGCTCTCTGCAGGGTCACAGCATGTTTTAGTATTTATATTAATAATTTATATTTAGTAATATTTATATTAATAACCACTAAAATGAGCTGTAATCCCAAACCCTGATACAGCTATCAGATTTATTTTTTTCTGATTGGCTATTACTTTTATTTCTCCTTTTGCATATCCACTTGTTTGGAATGCTGCATTGTGAGTGACCTCTCAAAAGAATGGGTTTATGCAAGTGTTTAAGTGGAGGCAGCCATTTAAAGCCATATCTTATGTGGAATAATGTTACTGAGAACCTGACTGTAAAAAGTAATTTGAGTTTTTCACCTACAAGGGCTCAATCTTACATTTGCTCACTGGAAATTTCTATTAACTCATTCAAAAGCATCAATGTGTCAAAGCTGTCAAATTAATTGTGACACCTTCATATAATTAGACAAATTAGATCATGGAAGTGATGATTAACAGCTTGTATCTCACAAAAGTGGTTAAAATTAAGGCAACACTTCACATAAACATCTTTGTTTCCTGTCACAAAGGATATTACTACTTGTGCATCTGTGTTTTCTTTCCCTTTCACTTCACAGAGGACAGTTGAGATTTTGGAACACATTTTTTTCCACCACTTTCACTTGTTCCACCAGTGGCCATCGTGAGAAACTTTGAAAGCATTAGCAACTTTTATGCTGAAAAGCTGTGATCTCAAAAGTAATTTTAAAGATTAATTGATGTTAAAATGCTAGTTTGCACTTTTGGCAATCTCTGGCTGGCAGTCTCTAATGGATCCAACTTTTCTTTTAATCCTAACATATCTTATTTCACTTTTATGAAGGATGATAATGATTTCCAAGTATTTCTTATCCATTACATTTCTATGCAATTTAAATAAAAGAGACTGTTAACAGAGAGCATGGGACTTCCTAGTTAATTTCCCCTTAAATGACCCAGAACAAACGTCACTCCCACTTGGCATCGATGTCCCAGAATGGGCACGAGAGTCAGTACTGACAGACACTGATGACTGCAAGCACAGCCTCAGTTTAACCCCATACCGCTAATGCTGCTATCCCCAACTACACCATATTAACAAGAGTTTGAGAGCAGTTTTTTAATGAAAACCTAGATGTGGAGAGAGAGTGATTAACAGACCTTTATCCGTAATCAACTAGCTTTATGAGGGAAGTCCGCAGTCGTGACCTCTGCCCAGACATGCATGGGGCTAAGCCCTCTTAGGTCATCATGATGTGTTATGAAATACCATTGATTTCAGTGAGCGGGATCAAATGGAGGTAAAACTGACACACACATCTGCAGCATTGTGTTGTGCTTTAAATCTATAAATGGATATTGAAAGAGCAAATGAAGTAGATGAAGGATGAGTAAAAAAGAACGACATGTGAGATGTGTCTGTCAGGGAAACAGGCTCGTTTGAGTTGAGAGCAAATTGTGGATGTGCATGCGTGTGTGCATGTGGATACATGCTCAAGGCAGGACTTATTCAACAGAATGAAAACAAGTCAGAACATGGTTACGTGGTTCACCTATCCTGGCAGAGCTGTTACACAATCCCTGCTTGGTTAAAGACACATCACAGTGCAACAAAATAAAAAACGACACAGGCTTTCTGTTGATATTTTCTACAAGTTATTAAGCTTATTCATATTATATCATTTTCACTTAATTAGGGTGACCATTGGCAGCGGTAAATTGAAATTTTGTGTTAGCTTCACATAACAAATACCCCCTCCTTTCATTGTACTCTGTCACAGGTTATTTGTCTTTTTGAGATGAACTTGTCATACTTTTGCCCCCGCCCACAGAGGGAGCAGATGATGCCTTCAAGTGGGGCTTTGTTTATCGTGCTAATGCGAAAACTTACTTACATTTGAATGACTCACTGACATGGTATTCACAATTTTTCTGGTAGCTCCAAGTTCATTAGTTGTGACATAATGCCAGAGACAATAGAAATAGCTTTTTCATTTTTTTATCCTCTTTTTTGTTGTTATCTACTTGTTTGTTGTTCCCAAACATGATGATAAAAAGAAAAGAACACCAAATCATTTATATATTTTTTTAAATCCACCACAGCTACAACCCTCATGACTTAAACCAGCCCGTAGAAGTTCAATGACTTGCAAAAAGTCACTTCAGCAGGAGGGAGACTTGCTGTCATTGTTACTAGCACCCAGGTGCTGTGGTTCAGTGTCCTTTGAGCCTATGCTAAACTAAGCTAACTGACTGGCAGTAGCTTCATATTTAGTGTACAGATATGACAGTGGTATTGATCTTCTCAACTTACTCTCAACAAGAAAGCGAAATATTATGTTCCCTCAAAATGTCGAACTGCTGTATTTCTTTAACTTTGGTGAACTTACATGATTTTGTGCCAGCTGACCAACTGCAAAACATCTGAGGGCGACTGTGGCTTAGTGGTAGAGTGACTGTGGTTCGGTGGTAAAGTGACTGTGGCTTGGTGGTAGAGTGGGTTGTCCACCAACCGGAAGGTTAATGGTCCAATCCCTGCTTCCTGCAGCCCACATGTCGAAGTGTTTTTGGGCAAGGCCAAATTAAACCCCTGAGGGCTGTGCCTTCTGTGTGTGAATGATTTACTTTTCTTTGAACTGATGGCACCTGCCATCAGTGTGTGAATGGGGTGAATATGATATGTAGTTGAAGTGCTTTGAGTAGTCGGAAAGACTTGAAAGGCGCTATATAAGTACAGTCCATTTACCATTTACCATCTCTTTATTTCTGACATCGTAGGGAACAGAGTGAATTGAAGAGTCCAAAATGGAAGAAGTTACCATATTAGCTGTGTCCCATGACCTGCAAGTAGTCACTAGATCACAGAGCTTCCAGCACCACCTATTTCAAAAACAGACATGAATTAATTTAGCTGTGCCACTTTCAGGTGTTACTTGGCACTCACTCCGCTCTCCACATGCCTTTACACTGCTGCTCCAGACAACAGGCTCTGCCGCAGCAAGATCACCAATCCATTAATAGCAGATCACCAGCAATGAAGATCTATCAAAGCTTCACAGTACTGACTACCCCACTGGCCAACATGGACACTCCAATTAATCCTTCACTAATACGATTTTTCACTGGAACAGTGAAATTTGCCAATAGAAATGGGGTGATTTAGAGCACCAGACTGGGCTGAGCCCCTCATATCTCCTGAGATGAACATAGCTTACTGTATGTGCACTAATTCCTCCTTGAAGCCCATTGGTGGAAATCCAAATGAGGGCACAACATCCCAGATAGTATCCATATGTATCAGCATACCAAGAGGTCCAGAAGAGGCTGCAAACAGACCAACCAGCTGTTGTGCCAGTTGTGTGGTAAACACAGCAAGGATTAGCCCCTGCTCTTAAGCTCAGAGATAATGATTTGAAATGGCCCAGGGTCAGAGGCTGATTGCATGTGTCCTATTCTGTGGCCAGCATAATATGTTCCCTGTATGTGTCTGCATTCAGAAATAGAAAGACCTCTGGTCCGGGTCGGCGCCTGAGTGTCCGCTGTCACACCACAGTCACACTCAGATGGACATTGTGGAAGCACAGAAATGATTAACTAATACATACAGTGCAGATCACAGGCACACACACAAAACTCACACACACACATATATATATATATATATATATATATATATATATTCCTCTTTTGATGAGAGAGAAAGGCAGAGAGTGACCTTGCATGCACTCGAAACCTCTGGATAAAGTGTATAATTCACACCAGGTCACATTAATGAGTGTTCTAATGTATGAGTACAGCTCAGCCTGTTAAGGTCAGCTGATGAATATGACCTTAACTCCCCTCAAATATTACATACTATTGCACAATCTCAATACACCAGAAAGAATAATCTTTCCCCATGCTAGCAGCAGCAGCAGCTGTGGTTATTTGATATATTCATAGTCAAATTCCTCTGGTCCAGAGCTCAGAAAATCCCATACAGGGCTATAATGTACCTTTTGGAGTTCAAAGCTGTGAAAAGCTACAGCAATTGTTGATGGTGGAAAGCTGAATTCTGTACCAGAATCAGACATGTCCTGCTTCAATGACATACCTTATTTTATAATATCATTTGTGCACAAAATGAAATCATGTTAGAGGTTTAAAAGGATTAGGTTCACAAAATGATGACACTGTTAACCACATCTTGATGGTATAACAATAGTGTCTGCAGTTAGCAGCATTTAGTTCAAAATGGAGCTGTTAGATTAGTGCTGCACTACCCATATCACATTACCACTAACAAAATGAATTCCAATCTATCCTGGATGCCTGTCAAGACCTAACTTCATCTAAGTATTCTGGTTTTTAGCAGGAAATGTGTTTTCTCACTACCTACAGCTTAGGCTCGGATTGAACTGTCTGTTGAATTTCTGTTTTTCAGTTTATTACAAAACTAGGCCCACATAAGCCCTGCTTTAGCTCAGCAACCACCTGTGATTGTTTCTGTGAATTTATTATCTTGTAATTTTTTTCACCGATGAGGTGCTTCAGTGCAGAAAGCTACTGATTCAGTGGTGATTCAGTATACTCGGTTCAGCTTGAGGATTCAGTGCTTTGTTTGTTTATGTACTGAACATCACTAGAATGCTAAGAAGGGTCAATTATCTCTTCCCGAAACTGAAACAATCCCAGCTCAAGGCCTACATACTAGCTTTTTCTTTTTTCATGTGTGGATGGAGTGTCCCTGGTTGTCATGGAGATGGATCTGTTGACATGCTAGCTCAGTGGTTCATCAATATCACTTTGTCCATGGTGTAAAAGTAAAGTATCAAAGTTCATTTTTGACCTTGGGAATACTAGTTTGACAAAAAATCATCCATCATCCAGATCTATCTCCATGATGAGGATCATGTGCTATAGTTGAAAACTCTGGGAAAAAAGTAATATTTTGGTTTATGACCTTAACCTACAAAGATACCGACATCCCCATCAGCCTCAGCTTTATTTTGTCTTGAATTTTAGTCTTGTTCAATCTTGTTTATCTCTTACTGTGTTTTTGCTACATTTTACATTGCTGTCTCTTTTGTTACTGTTAATGTCCAGACGTTCATTCTGAGTTTATTGTGTATCTTTATGGACCTCAGGAAGAGTAGCAGAATTTAGTGCGAATCCTATAAACAACAAGAGAGTCAATTAGTAAATTTTCTAATTCAGATCATGTTTGTCACCAAAAGGTGCACAGCATATGGGAGTACACCTCTTCAACAGCAATGACAAGTGGAGGAACAGATGAGCTCTTTGTCATGTCCAGTCACTTTCTACTGAAAAACCTGTTCAACAGACAGGACTTGTCTCACACAAACAGCTTTCCCTGCACAAACATGTTTCTTTTTAAAGAGCCTCCTATTCCCTGAAGGAGACAGTGAGTGAGCATGCATATTCATGACTGGTGCATGTATTGTCATGTTACAACGAAAGACAGGAAAGCATGTATCTACTAACCCTTCCCTCACTAAGGGCTTCTACACGCTAACAAACACAAGTGCATGATGCATAGCGGTGAAGATGCAAGAGGCCATGCAGAAAGATAGATTTCGACAATAATGGATGCGTATTGCCAGCAGGAGAATGCAGCCTGTTTAAGAATGATAGCTGAAAGCTAAGCCATTTTAGGGGAGCAGAGCCGTAATGCAGAAATCCCAAGGGGCAGCACCTGCCTGCTTACACAGGCAAGAACACACACGTTTCTTTCCCCAGCACACACACACAGCAAGCAAGGCCAGTGGAGGTTGTTGCTTCGGTGGTGTGAGGTGCACAGTGGGGCCCCTCTTGGGCAGAGGGTCTTTGTTCCTCTTTCATGGGCTCTGCTTCCCTCTGATGATGGGCCCATTGTCCGTGCTTCCAGTGGACCTGCACCATTCAGGCCTACTGATAAAGCCCCCTTTCACAAAACCGAAGCAGGGGAACAAGGAGGGAAAGAGGGAGAAAGGGGAGAGAAAGGCAGTGATGGAAGTGTGGAAAGGCAAAGGAGATGGGAAGAAGAAATGCGGGGAGAAGCAGAGAGGGTTAAAGGCAGGAAAGAAAGGGTTGTGATGGAAGAGAGCGTTCTGGAAGGGTGAGCAAGACTGGTGAGATTTTTAGAAGCTGGACTAAAAAAACCATCAGAGTTAGAAAAAAGAAAAGA
The DNA here is from genome assembly GCF_020085105.1 of Siniperca chuatsi. Lineage (NCBI taxonomy): Eukaryota > Metazoa > Chordata > Actinopteri > Centrarchiformes > Sinipercidae > Siniperca > Siniperca chuatsi. The sequence goes on along the minus strand of NC_058058.1, from coordinate 11,020,032 downwards.
ACAAAAGAATAACTGGATTTGAGTGAGTATTTCAAAGTGGATGAAAAAATAAAAGGTTTCACTCGCTTCCCTCATCTGCTTATCTGAGATTAGCCATCAGGCGTACAGAAGCTCTTGTCTCTCCAGTTGTTTCCAGTCTGTTAGATCACACACTGAGCAGCCAAACCCAGCACATATCCACTGTGCAATGCATGACCCTGAATGTTTTTCCATCACTGCATTTTTTTCTGAACTTTGAAGAGAGCCTTGTGCCACCCTTAATGAGAGCTAACATCAGTGCTTGACTCGCAGTACTCTTGGCTGCAGTTCAGCAAAACACCGCTTACGTAATTATTCAGATTTATTTATTTATTGTGTGTAACCATGCGACTGAACCAAACATGCCCTCTTTTTGCTTGGAAAAGCGGGGAAGGAGGAAGAAAGAGGAGGAAGAAGAGAAGGCAAAAAAGTGACCGCTGTCACTGTCATGCCGAGCCGGAGGGGATGCTGCTGAGAATGTCACACAGCGTTCGGTCATACCAGCAGGGTTTGGCCTTGAGGCAGCCTCTCCCCTTTCTCCTCCACAGGATTAGAAGGGTGAGTGGTGAGCACTCATCATGGTCATGCGTTTTTCACCAGCTTGCTACACAAGTGCACACAGGGAAAACGCACAAGCAGAAAGCAGTCAGAACTGGTAAACAGTAGCCAAGTACCACAGGAAGACACGGATTGGGACCACAGGCCATAGAAGGACAAGGAAAGAGTGAGGCAGCTGGTCACTTCAGATGGTTAATGATCCAGTCGCCTTTCACTCTCACTAAAACGCAAGAGGCCAGAAATAACAGACTTGAGCCGAGAGAGATATTAAAGCAGATTTGCCCATAACATTTAATGAGAACTTTCACCCATTGAGATCTTTCTACCAAGAAGTCCATTAATCTGCCCTGAAAAGTAATGTTCTAAAAATAGTTGCCCTAACGATGAGAATGTGTCAAACAGATTCTGTGTACTATTTTAGGATAAATCCTTGTGACGTGATGCATTGCAGTGGAGGTGGTCACCATAACATAATCTGTACTGAACCCGTCCAGAATGTTTCATGTCAAAGTGCAATAGCTTGAACTGAGGCGTCACGCATTAATACTTATCTCTGGCTGTATAAACACACTCTTTACATTTAATGTAAAATAGGAGAAGTGGAAGGGTCCTCTGAGGGCAAGCTGGTCAGTGTTAACACATAAGATGAAGATGCCCTTCCAGATACTGTAAAAAATAAATCAAAGCTGATGACTCAGTTTGACAACTCAAGCACTCTCATTTGGACTTTTTAAAACTTGAATGTTGACCACATCTGTGAGAGAAAACTAACAAATTGCTTTGCACATCCTCATCAGAGGGAGCTCAAAACAGCCTGGTACGTCATGGCATTTAAGGTCAAAATAAAAAGTGAACTTTCTGAAACGTTAAAAATATTCAGTGATGATTACAAAGCACTGCCAAAAGCCTCCGAGGGTGCATTAGTGTGCCAAAGCAATGAGCCATTTCAGAGGCACAGTGTCCGTAGAGATAGAATTTTCATTCTGTCATTTTAATCCAGTGACTGCACCCATTACATGTCTGATATCTTGTGTGTGTGCAGGGTCATTCAGAGGGCCAGAATAGATTTAACAGGTATCAGGAATAGAGCTGAGCAATTATGTAAGCAAAGAGACCCACTAAATGAGCATTTGCATAAATCCTTACACAAATAGACATCATCTGAAAAAATACCCGTTTTGTGAATGGAGAAGGGGATGCTGATCCATAGGTTACGATGGTAATTACAGGCAGGCTAGAGGGGGAGACAGGAAGCGCTGAAACTGAGTGGCGAGTAAAGCCACAGGGAGGATATGTTTTTAGAGGAGACGTGGATGTGTTCAGGACTTCCACCCGCACAGCAACAGGCACTGAGACAAAACAACAAGAAGAGAAAACAAGAAATGTGGAGGGAGGAGAGGAAAAAGATGAGATAGTGTGTGAGAAGGAAAAGAGAAAAGACAGAGAGAAGCATGGAAGAACTCATGTGTCTTGTGACTGTCATCCTGACAGTTGTGGTACTGTGTGCTACTTGGATTTAAATGAAATCATATGCAACAAATAAGATAAATGTGTGTGTGTATATATATATATATATATATATATATATATATATGTATATATATATATATGAGTATAAGTAGAATCAAGAATGCAAAGTATAGAGAGAGAAAGATTAATGTCATTTGACCAAGGGAGGTATAAGAGAGATGGGAGAAGTTAAGGAAGGCGGAGGGAGAGGGACGGAGCAGGAGGGGTAGGTTAAGTACAAATTTGGTCAACCACACGCTGAAAGACTGTAATTTGGATTTTCCCAGAATAGCCAGTAAACGAGGGAGAGAGGAGGGACGGAATAACATAAACTCTTTAGCAGCACGCAACACACACAACAACACACTCCCCAGGACAGTCATCTCTGAATGTCTCACATACACATTCATGTCATGTATATAGAGGCATACATATAAACAATGCATACACCAGTGCACTTACATGTATACATACACCCACATGGATAAGGATTACAAATTTACATGTGCAGAAACAAAACAGTGTATGTGTAGATGGTGAAACTCTCCTCTCTGTTGAAAACATTCAAGTAATATTTTGACATCTTGAGAAATACACTCATTCACTTTCTTGCTGAGAGTTAGATGAGAAGAATGATACCACTTTCATGTCTGTATGGTAAATATGAAGCTACAACCAGAAGCCAGTTAGCTTAGCTTAGCACAAAGACTGGAAACTGGGAAATGGCTTGCCTGGCTCTGTCAAAAGTTAACAACATGTTTTACCGGGGACTATTTCTTGGCTGGTCACAGTGACTTGACTCTTGGAAGTCCCCACAACTCATTGTTAGACCTTGGATTTTGTACAGACTAAACAAATGACATATAACTTGTTAATAAGTGAGCTTTCAAAGTGCTGGTAGGTGGTTTTTGTTACCTTTTGACAGAGATAGGCTAGCTCCCTGTTTTCAGTCTTTATGCTAAGCTAACCAGTGCCGGCTGTAGCTTCATACTTCTAGTACAGATATGAGAGTGGCATTGATCTTTTCATCTTGCAGTCTCTGCAAAAAAACAAATAAGGATATTTCTCAAAATGTAAATCTATTCCTCTAATCTTTCGTGTAACTACAATGTGACTTTTAACTGGATTTTGAATATAAATGTATCATTACATTAGCCTTCTGTTCAACAAAATTGCCACGCACTGAGCTCCTAAAAAGGATGTCATGTCACAGTTCCGATGTGGGAATAAAATATTGAGTAAAGCGAACACAAAGTGTAAACTGCATGAGATCAGTCGTGCAGTTTGTAGTCTGGTAGTGTAATATTGTACAAAAAAAGGCATGCACCCCTAAAATAATGACTTCTCTTGGTTTTTGTATGAATTAAACAAATTAGATATACCTTGGTAATTAGCTTGAGAGGTGCTGGTAGGCAGAGCATAGCTATTTCCTCCTGTTTCCAGTCTGTTTCGGTTCCCATCAGGAGTCAGATCAACCAAACAATATGCTTGATGCTCAGGCGAGCACAATGTGTTGTTGAGATTCGGGAGGTGGACATGTCGGCTCCTCTGCAGTCCTCTGCATTACACCCTTCACTTCAAGGACCCACAGAGACGTTTGCGTGTATCGTCAGAGAACCATAATTCCAGCCTTAGACTAAATGGCGGTTGCACTAAAGCTAACAACACAATTGATTTATTCTTCAATATTAAAATTTTTTTCCTTTGTTGTCTTTGTTTTTTCTTGCTGTGGTCATTGTTGTTCTTTGCTGACACAAATGTCTCTGTAACCGATCACACCACTTCTACAAGTAACTAATACTTCTGGCACTTACTAAAACAGCTGAAACCAATGATCTCATCAGCAGCAGCAATAGTGTCATGTCTGATTTATGACTTTGCATTTAACACTTCTACACAGGCCGGCAAAGCACAGCACACAGTGAGCTCTAGATATCCATCTTTGTGGGGGTTATGTCCTCGTCAAGACACTTTCAGCTGCATGTCAGTTATACAGACAATGCACAGAGATGTGTGGCTTCCAGCAGCTGTCTATCAAGCCTATAGTTACATGCATTCAGCATAACTGGACACAGATGTTGTGAAAAACTTGACAGGATTGGACATGCTGACTAAAACACTAATAGCATGGATTGCAGAGAAGTATAAACAAAGTGTCATTCATCACACACCACTAAAAAAAAGAAATCAGCTCTAATATGTCAAACCTTTCCATATCTGTTTTACATGCAGCTTTTCTTCATTATCACATAGGGAGTGGATGTTATAATAGCACGATTCTGACTGGAAGATTGCTGGTTTCAGTTCTGGCCCTGCTGGGATAATCTTAATGGGGGAGGATAAAAAACGATAAAAACTGCTCGTTTTAATTTAAGTAACTGCTGCTAACATGCCCTTGAGCAAGGTATTATTGCTTAACAGTGGTATGTTGTAGGTTAATGAGGCAGCTGTGTACTTGAAGCAAGGCAGCAAAACAGTGGCAAGCTTTTCTCCCACTGATAAAGGGGTGGTAAAAAAGTATATATTTTTTATGACTGCTTTGGGGTTTGACTGCAGTGTGAATACTTTTAAACTTCTAGACTTTTCTTTTTCCCACGATGACCCTTAAAGGAGGTATATGGACAACAAAGGAATCAGAAGTAAAACAAGTGGAAAGCAACACTTACAATACAATAAAGAAGAAAAAAGTAAAAAAAGTAATGAATAAATATGCAAATGAGGAAAAAGCACAATCTGGTATTTAATAGTTACTTAAAAGTAGTCATTATTACAAACTAAGATATAATGATACTCGTAACCTTGATCTCCTGTCAAACATATTATGCATATTATGTCTATACACCTACATTTAGACGATTAGTTCTCTACACAGAGCTAAACAAAAAGAGATATTTTTCAAGTCTTAAACAACCTATAGTCATCGTAACTGAGGGTTACTATTAACCTCATCAAGCCAATCCTGGAGATCCATATCCTCGAGTTAACCTGAAATTGAATGTATTCTTGATTGATATCTCCACATTTGTGTCATAAATGTGATAACCCACATTTGTCTAGTTTCAGTGTATGTGTTGGCTTCACATACAGGCAGAAACATTTTCACTGCTGTGGTCCCTCTGGAGTACAACCTTTTATTTATTTTCACCTTGTCTGACTTATTGTGTATTAACATCTATTCACTGGTTTGGACAGAGAATGAAAACAGCGAACAAAGCTCAGTGCGACTGTAGCGATGCCATCAGCCCTCCGCACATCGTTCTGTTACAGCAGGTCAAGCGGAAGAAGTAGGTCAGCTGTTGAATGAAACTGGGTCACGTTGGCCTATTGCTGATGGTCCTCAGGCCAGCCAATGTGGGTATTAAGTGTATGCTGCCCTCATTCAAAAACAATAATTTTCACTCCAGGATTATTACCCTATGATCCTACTTGATGACTTAACCTAAGTGTCATTTTGACTGTTAAAACTAAAGACTTGCTCGAGGATGGAAAGAGATTAAGGTTCATTTACATTTAAAATTGTAGGCATTTAGCAGAAGCTCTGAAGTGCATCACTAGAATAAACTTCAATTCCTAAATCAGCAAAATTACATGCAGCCAACAGTATTTCCTCACAATATTCATGTATGACTTGGCAGGATCAGGCTGTATGTACAGTACTTTATTTAACAGGGATCGGATGAATGATGTGTCAAAGAAAACCTCTTTAATATGCATATCAATATTTAGAGTTTTTCTTTGATTAATTTACATCAATTCAAGGAAGTTTCAGTGACTTTACATCTTGCCTGGCACTATCTGGATTGTCTTGACATGCTAAATATCTTTCATGTGGTCCTGAAAATATGTTAAAGATATAATATATATACATAGAAATTTTGTTTATTTCCTTTTTGGTCGAGAGTTAGATGAGAAGATTGATACCAGACATGAAGCTACAGCTGGTAGTCAGTTTGCTTATCTTAGCACAAAGACTGGAAATAGTTGGAAATGGCTAGCATGGCTCTGTCCAAAGGTAACAACTATGTTTTTGTACAGATTAACCATACAAGATATAAAATATTAGTGAACTTTAGAGGTGTTGGTAGAGCTGTTTCATATTTACTGTACAGACATGAGAGTGGTATCAATCTTCTCATCTAACTCTCACCAAGAAAGCAAATGAGCTTATTTCCCTAAATGTCAAAACATTCCTTTAACACAAATGCTAAAGGAATATTTGAAATGATTAGCTGGACCGTGTCTGCCTTGAGCTCTGATCAGTTTGGCTAACTGCAGTTCAGGTTGCTGCTCAGATGTCCTACTTCATTAATCAGTGACTTCAACCACTGAGGAAAGCCTTCCTTCCTGTGGGATAGTATTCACTTGCTTAAACACATTTGTGATTTTATTGGCTCGGAGTGTGTGTTATTACCACAATGTTCTTCTTCTCTATGGTTTCTGAAAAAGCAGTCTGGAGAGCTGAGATGAGTCAGCCCATCAGAGAAAACCAGTATCATCACCATCCATGTGTCATTATGTATTCCCTGAACTTCACTGTTGTGGCTCTGCGTCTGTCCTTCATGGTGTTTCCAGATTTTGAAAGACATTCAACACATCTGTGATTTTCATCCTTCATTAGGTAAAGCAAATGACCTAAAGGTAGAACCTCAGGGCTAAATCACAAAGATAAGCCAGATATGGCTTCACTTGTTTTGTTTGATTTGATGTGAGATTGAATTTCTTTCTAGCAGTAAACAAGCTGGAGGGCACACTTGGCATCGGGGGGGGGGGCTTGGTTGTCATGACAAGTCATGGATACGGGTTTGATGGTATTGTTTTGCACAACGCGTGGGGCAACATCAGCCAAAATGTTGGCAAGAAAAAAAGAATGTGTTTTTTCCTTCTTCCGTTCGGTTCTCCATTTCTATGATGATTGCTCTTTTGCCATGATGCCAAAATCAGTGAGGGGGTGCAGTGGGTAAGCTAGATCATATTGGCTTTCTGTTAGTCATTTAGGCAACATTGTACATTTAATAGGGGTGACATATACCCTAATTGTTGCTGAAGACACTTTGTTTCCATGTGGGACATCATTCTCTTCATGTAGATTTGACCACATCATTTTGCTGTCTGTGAATGCAGTGACATTTTGTACTCCAGCTAATACAAGTACCCCATACACAACCAATTATTTTAGCTCCCAAGGTCATTTCATTCTTCAATCCAGAAATAAAGACATTTTTGACAAGCCCTGAACCACGTTTGGATGCGAATAAATCATTCTAATAGTGCACACTGACAATCAGGATCTTTTAGTGGCTTTCATGCAGCTTTGAGCCAAATGTCCAGGCTAATTATATTTGATCCAGGGATCTCCTCATCACACGTTTCTCTGCTCTTTTGAACAAATAGTGAATACGACTTGATGAAAGATTGTTATCACCAAGCTGAATGTGCTCAGGTGTGTTTGTTCTGCCTGCAAAGATGCTGCAGGCCATTAACACACCCATCAAATGTGCACGCATGTGGACAAAGCAACATTTAATCACATGAAATGTGCACACATGTTCATACAAATGCCTGTATGCACACACACTTTGTCTACATTACATAGAGGCACATGATTTATTATCAACCCCTTTTTTTAAAAAACTCTCATGATTATATCAATAAATATACTTTTCAGTTTCAAATATCACTTTTGCCGCAAACTGTTTAGCTGGTTGAATTTCAAAACCATCACAAAGAAAGAGATTATTCTTGGCAAAGGAATAAAACTCCCCTCATTTTTCCACAAAACACATACCAATGCATTACTTCCAAACTGTGCTCAAAGGTCCTGTCAGTTGCTTGAGTCCTGGTCCAGTGGTGCTGTAAGTAACTGTTGGCTACAGTCACACCCAACACTCTCACAAAATCAAAATCGACAGATCAATCAAACATCATTTTGGGACACTCATTTCCTCATCTATTTTTCTTTGGCTGACTCTGCCACAGGCGGTGCTGAGTACTTTTAATCTGATTGGTATATTCTCTGTCATGTCAATAAAGTTTGTAACGGGTTTAAAGAATAAATCACGTCCAGGCAGGCCTGGGGGATCCTCTGTGCAAAAACAATAAGAGATACTAGGAAAAAGGCTATTAAGTGATGCCTCATCCATAAAATATGTACAGAATTTTCTTTGGGCTATTGTTCCTCTAAAAGCATACTGACCTGTTTTCTAAGAAGACTGAACATGGACTCTCCACTGATATTCCAGGAGATTCAGTTTGTGTTGTTGTCTCCTAGTGACACCCCCATGTCTTTGTTGTTGAAGATAAACCAAGCCATTTTGTCCTGACCCATGACTGTATTTAGATACGTTGGTTTTCAGTGTTTTGTGGTCTTTTGTGTTTGGTATCACACAGTGAGTGTTTTGTTTTAGCATTTGTAATGTGGTCAGCACTCACACGAGAGACATGTCCGGTAGAGGGTGGATTGGTGATGTTTGCGACTGTGTGAACTAAGTTGCCTACAACTGTACAACTTGCAAATACAGACTGAATGAAAATATCTGCATTTTTGCGTTTAGGTTTGTCCAAAATGTATGTCTCTAAATTTCTAAATGCATGTGTCTCTGCAGTTCTAGGAAGTCTTCTCTTACTTTTCTTTCTCTCTTTTTCTTTCTTTCTAAATTTCCATCTGCATGTGTTTGTATATTTGCATTGGGAGAAACCTGGGAAGGGCCAGCGTCTGGACAAACCGGGCAGACAGACGAATGAACATGCCAAAATGTGACCGAGAGAGGAAGGCGACGTTAAAAACAAGGGAGGACAAGAGGAGGAAAAGGCAGAGAGAACTTGGACGGTGGAGAAAGTAGAGAGAGACAGGGCCCCTGACCTGACCACACTGACACACTCGGGTCTCTCTCTCCTTGCCAGCTGTGCATTGTGGTCAATTCGGAGAGGACATACTCGCACACACATATACTTATCTACGCATGCTGGCGATGAGGACATACTTGGCCTCTATGCATGTGTGTGTGTTTGAGTATGTGTTTGGATGTGACAGCCTATCCATGCGTGCTAAAGAGAGTGCGGACACTACCAAAAATCTTACCGTCTGTGTTTGTTGTCCTTCCAGCCTTTGTGCCTTTGTGTTCATGCCCCTGAACCTGTATGCACATCTGTGTGTATACATATATTTACACGTCTGCTGGAGTGTGCTGGTGCTCATTTCCATCTGTTTTTCTTGCTCAGCAGCTTGAGCGGGCAGGATATTGGTGTGTAGAGTGTCCCCATATACCACTCCATCATCTCAGCCTCTTCACTGTGTCTCCACATGTGTGTCACGTCTGCGAACCATTAGCAATGTCGAGCACAAACGGAGTAATTAGGAATAAGTGCTCAAAGGTGCAACAGTTAGACCCCGCAACCCCCCAAAGATCCCTTCCCACAATCCTTTGCTGCATTCTGAGGCTGTCGTTCCCACCACTGGAGCCTGACTGTTACCCAATGCGCACATCTCTGCAAATAGAAATGGTGCTGCTAACAGGCAATGTGGGCACCCTGTGTTTTCAGAGTGGGGCCCCAGCAAATGCTGACTGGCCCTCGGAGGGGTTATTTTTACTATGTGGAGTTCTGTTGGACTGGCAGGAGAGAGAGGTGCAGGAAATGCAACATGGTCAAAGAGTCAAGGAGGGGAAAGTTCCCTCTTTACACAGCAGTTTGTCATGTCTTTGTGTCATCCTGAGTGTGTGTAGTGCACATGCTTTGTGTTTATGTGTTTCTGTGGGTGTGTATGTGTACATTACACTGTAACCAAATGCGGGTGGGCTTTTACAGTATGTGCGCGCTGTGTTTAGGCAAGGAGAACTGTCCGTGTGTTTGTTTGTACGAGCGTTGTGTGTGTTTGTCTCTTCATTTCTAGGAAACAGGCTTTCCTTGGCAAAGCAGGCAGCCAGCAAATCTGCTGTAACCTCTGTAACCCCCACCCACCACCACCACCACCACCACCATCACCACCACCTCCACCTCCACCCTTCCTCACCCTCCAGGAGAAAAGATGGGAATCGATACTCCGCAATCTGAGTGAGTGAGCGTGCCAGCATCCGTAAGCTGAGGTTTTGGGCATGGAACATCAGTCAGATTCGCGTGCACGTGAGCATCCAAACAATTACACATAAACACACACTGCGAACACATGTTAATGTTTTGCGTGGACGTGGGGACTTCCCACACGAGCTCATGACATCTTAATTCAGTGGCAAAGTGCAAAGTGGTACATAGTGGATGAAAAAACAGAATGGAAAAACTGCATTGCTCCAGCTGAGGTCAGTTTTGGAGACAAACCCCTTGTTGAATGAGCACAGCAAAAACCTGAAATATGTGCCTTAATCGCTGTCCTCACTCTGCCCTCCAGCGATACGTGCTCCTGTCTGAGTCAAACAAAGGACGAAGAGGGAAATCAGCACAAACATATTTGCATATGCTCACAGTTTACTCCTGAGCGAGCGCAAATGTTGTGTGGAAAATGGATCCAAATAATCATAGGTGCAGTCTAATTAAGATAACGCTTTTTTCCATTGGTTCCAATCAGTTACACATATAAACAAATCTGCTTGCTATGCATAGATTTTATGGATAAACACACCTACTCACACACACACACACGCTCACACACACTCAAGCGTAAACACACTGAGGCCACCATAAATTACAGTCGTCCCATCTGGGAGCATTAAGAAGCTGTTAATGAATAGGGTGCTGGAGCAGCAGCCACAAGTGGAGCAAGGCAGCTGGAGGAGGGAGGTGTGGTGGAGGCAGGGAGGACGGGGGGCTGGGTAGCATCTGGGCAGCAGATATGCATGCAGTCATGTAAAAGAGGTTGCGGTAACAGTGCACGTCTTAGGGGAGGAGAGGAATCAAAAGATCTGTTTTGAAGCCAGTGCTCTCTGTGACCTGCCTGGTAGAAAATGCACTTTGTGACTGTAGCAAATGCAATAATACCCATAATCATAATAATGTTTCTCTGTAAAAGAAACATTCTGTGGAAAGTGAAACGTGAGAGCTTACATTTTAAGCTCAAACATTTAACATTGTATTAACAAGATCAAAAATCCAGATAAACTCAGTAATCCTACACACTCCCCGTACTGCAGAATGGGCTCACACACAAAATGAGGCTGCAGGGAAAAGGCAGCTCAGCTCCAGACTAATAACTTTATCTATGGGAGGTGTCGGAGGCGGTGTGGCAACAGAAGGGCCAGTTATCTTAAGTGACCTTTTAATACCCTCTGCCCTTTCACAATACCTCCACTGGCAAGCGTTCAAAGTGGACACATGGGCAATATACAGAGCAGAAGTGTGCCTCAGAAGGAGACAAAAGAACACCACCTGTATGCTAATGCATCGTGAGGCTTTCAGAGAGGGCAGCACTGCAGAAGCAGAGGGATGAAGTGTGCCGCTCCTTTTGAGAAGGCCTGGGGCTGTAAAACGGAAGCAGAGGCCAAAAATTGATTTTGGCCCCTCTTTTTTTAACAAGTAGAAAGGGAAGAAACAAGAAAAATCTGAAGTGTGCCACTGTATGGGGGAGAGGGTGCTGTAAAATTGATTTTCTCCTTCTTTAAGGCTGCAAAGGAGAGAGACAATAAGAGCAATGTGGATGAGTAACTGTAGGACGGTGCTGAAGAGAGAAGAAAGGGCATGGGCAGTAAAATTCATTTCCAATCTTTGTGTTAAGTAATGAGAAACAGGGAGAGTGGTGGAGTGTGCCACTTCGGGGGGGGGGCTGTAAAATTCATTTTTGCTTCCTCACTTTAAGTAATAGTAGAGCAGAAGTCGCTGAGGGTGAGTATGGTGCCTTTGTCAATAAGCAGAGGGAGGGAAAATGGGCCAATAAAATTCATTTCCTCACTCCTTATTCTGTATTTTCTTAAGAAAGAGAGAGGTTTGACTAGCGGAGTGTGCCGTGGCAGAGGGACGGCTGTTCATATGGAAAAAAGGAAGCGAGGTCAGAGGCTGTAAAAGTCTTATTTCCACAAGTAATAAGGCAGAGTGGTAGCATGTGCCATTTGAAATGGAGGGTGGAGTAATTGCTATTAAGCAGATTTTTAGCATGGCACACTTGCACAGAGACAGACAATTCCTCCTTTTAGAGCCCTAGACCACATAAGCATACTCTTTGCTCATTCATAAACAGACTTATGTAAACACATCTTCAGCATGCACACAGGCACAGCACTCGTGGCAGTTGGATTTACCACTATCTCTCATGCTCCTCCAGACTTTAGAGCAGCAGCTTTTTTTTCACACTATCTTGTTTCAGCTGAAAAGGCCCAAGCAATCTATTTACCACACTGTCTCTCAGTGTGTATACATCCAGACCTCTGCACTGCGCATATTTTTCACACCATCTATTGCTATGTTTCAGCTGCAAAGCCCTGAACCATCTTCAATTATATAACACTCTATCAATGCATGTTTTTTTTCCGCTTTCACACTATCAGCAAAACGAGTTGTGAAAACCAACTTCAGAGTTGGAAAATTGCATCAATACTACTTCCCATCTGTCAGCAGGGGTCAGCAGCAATGCCACTGTAGCTGTTGAGCGAACGGGCATGTAAAGTATACCCTCTTGTTAGCAATGGTGTCACTTGCTGTTGCTGTCAGAGTGACAGTCATGATGGCACTATTCTGGGCATGCCAACTGCCGATGTCTCTTCTCTCCCTCAAAGCTCCCTAGGGCCTATCAGTGCTGGGAAGGTCTGGGCACTTCGGACAGAGTGTGGCTCTTCGAAGGAAGGCAGAGCATGTCACTTTCATTTCAACATATTTCAGGGGGTAATGAGCAACACGTGGACAGCTTCGGCATCCTTGGGATTGACAGCATCAGTACATGCTGTTCTCTCTCTTAAATTAGGTTATGTTGACTATTCTCTGGGATCAGGTGCATCTAGCCTACAGCTTACTCCAAAAAAAAACAACAACATGGCTCTGCAAACCTTGTCATTACTATTCAGTTTCCCTTCTACCTATTTCCTCTGGAAAAAGGTGCTCAGCTGGTCCCTGAGAGATTGTTAGAGCTTCCTGTCTGAAATCCCATTGTAGCAATGTAATGTGGTGCTGGGTTGTTTACAGAGTGATATGATTTTGGTTTCCCTTTCACTCCAGTCTTGTATGTGTTGTAATGATGTAATTGTGCTTTGGTGTACCGTTGTAATTTAGCGGGCAGGTTATTCACGCTGAGTCTCCTTTACACTGCCAGGCTGTTGTGTTGTGTCAAGAAAAAACAGGGGATGGTAAACAGAGCCTCTGGGTGGTCCCCTTTCTCTGGACTCAGACTCCCTGGACACACTGTAAAGTCTGCTGACAGGAGAAGAGCTCTTTCTTTTCAACACAACCTGCGTTGCTGCTGCTCTCCTCTCCTTTCTGTTCTGTCGCTTGTTTGTGGCTGCCGGAGTCTGTGGAACTGCCCTCATACATATTGAAGGGGCTTTTGAGGAATCCACCAGTGTGCGGCTTTTTCATCCAGTCTACTCTCCTTCTCCCTATTTACATTTGAGTGTCAATCTCTTCCTCTTTTTCTTTCTGTGTCTGTCTGTATCTCTCTAAAAAGTACTTTTGCATTCAACTATTCAATTACTGTTTTTCTCACTCTCTTCCACCTGCCCACTTCGAAGCAGCCCCCGCCCCCTTTCTCACACCACTTAGCTCCAAATTTTTCTCTGCCTAAATGTTTTGGGCTTTTGTTTTGTAGATTAAAACTCTTGTGTGCATCTCTCAAAACCTCCCCTCTTTTTTTCTCTCTCCCACTCCAAATGTTTATTTCAGTATACCTCTGTCTTTCTCACTGTCTCCTTAAAAGTTTTTGCTTGAAAAGTATACCTTTTATGCATCTTTCATACCCTTTCTTTCTGATCTCTCAGCAATTTTTCTTAGAATGCCTCTCCTCTACTCCAAATGTCCTCCAGTAAATACAATAATAATCTATTTCTGCTTTTCTAAATCACAGTACTTCTCTTTATTATTTTGTTCCATCTTTCCAGTCTTACTCTCGTATCCTCCTTCACTATCTTTGTGTTTGTATGTTAAGACTCATCTGAACATCTTATTACATCTTGTGCCTCTCTTCTCTCCCTCTGTCCTTCTTGTTTGTTTCCTGTCTATTTCTATCTTTCTCACTGGCCCCCTCTTATTCATTTGGCATCCATCCTTCCTTCCGCTTCTCCTCTGCACCCACTTTCGCCTCAAATATATTTATGTTTACACATTAAGTCTCTTTTCACCTTTATTTTAGACCTTCCTCCTTCATATCTACTCCTCGTTATTAAACTTCCTGTAGATTTCTGTCTCTCATGTTTTGAATTTTTGATGCTTTTGCACTGCTTGAAACTGTAAGGGATGGATAAAGTGGGCTCCCTCCGTTCCTTTCCAAAATGACTCTGCATTCCCCAAGAGAGGGCACTGCATTGTTCATTTGTTTGTCTGTGAGTCACCTGCAATATCTCAGACACCACTTACTAGATTTTGACAGTTTTAGGGAAATGATGCATCGCATCTCTAAAATTTCAATTTGCCCAAGGGAGGCAGCCATAATTACAGGTCAGTAAAGGTAACGTGTTTGCTAATTACTGGCCCAAAGGTTTCCCTGCATCATTTTTCGGTGAAAACATGTTTATTGTTGCCTTAATGGTATATCCTTCCTTTGCTCTATTTCTCCTGCATCTTTTTACTTTGCATATTGTCCTTCTTAAGTACATCTTTTTTAAGCACTTCACTCTCATCTTGCACGCCTCCTCACTTTTGCTTTCATTCTTGGTCTTACACTCTCGTTATCTAACATTGTGTTAGCATTTCTCCTCAATCCTCCTCCTCCTCATCCGCCTCCTTCTCAGCTGCTCTTTGTCTCTCAGTTTGGCTTGTATAGTGGGTATGTTGGCGTACATATTTGTGTGTCTGTGTGTGTGGGTGCGTCTGAGTGTGTGTGCTTTCCTGAATGTCTACGTACAGCGACTGCCTGGCTATTAGCAAGGCCGCTCACTGAGATGTCATCTTAATAGTCTTACCTGACCTCCAATCTCTCAGCCGACACACTGATCATTGGATACGGCTACGCATAATCAACCACCTCTTTGTTTACCTCTTGATAATTAACCACAGCTAATTAAGAACTGGCACTTACCACTTCATCTCTTTGCTGTAATGCTAGGGTTAGTCACTGATTACCTTTGTTTTGCTTTAAAATTGCTCCACCTAATCATTAACTTTGCTTTCTATTGCCTCAGGAAAGTTGAAGGAAAATCAACATTTGTGCCAGAGCAGGCAAAAACAAGACCATGAACAAACTTGTTCTTCACAGGCAAACTACTGAAGGAAGGATGGTTATGCTATCTTTACAGAGTCTCTATTTCATAAGTGGAGGTAGACCTGTGCAATGCTAATTGCAGGAAACACTTCACTTCCATTGTTTGCAGAGAAAGAGCTCATAGGTTTAGGAACAACTCCTGCGGAGGAGCTGCATTGACTAACAATGGACGACACAAACCAAGGAGGCCTATGAAATGAGCCACACACTGGACTGAGCACTGCTGGGCTGCTCCACGGTTCACACCAGCACAGTTCGCTTTTGTAAATAGACGGTGGGGTGTTGTTTGGGGATGGGAACATGATGACAATCTGTCATTAAACCTCTTATTTGTATTCATGGCGAAGGGACAGGACACTTCTCCTTTAATGGCCATGCTGGAGAGCAAGACGTAAGAAAGTGGCAGCAAGGTTCAGCAGAGGACTCAGTCTCACTCACTGCATATCTGTTAAAACCATCTCAGGTTTTATAACCTGCTGAAGTCACGCAGCAGATTATAAGAACTTCCCCAAACATGGCGTGTAGGTTGTTCCCCTGCAGAGGTTGATATTGTTTATCATTTTCATAGATTTTAGAGGAAAAAATCCTCTATATTTTGATTCATCTTTTCAGGATCACAGAAAGTGCAACTCTGTGACATCATCTAATTACTCTGGTTGAAATGGTTGAAAAAAAAAACAAATTAAGGACAGTCAAGTTCCCATGCCTGCATGAAACAGTTTTCCCTATCATTTTCCTATATCTTATTTTCATGCCGCAGAACAGGCTCAGTGCAAATTCTGTCAGGATTTGAGGTGAATAGGGTTGTGTTTATGTGTGTATGTGCGTCTGTGTTTGTGTCTATGTGGGCGTGCAAGCCTGCAGAGATCCATGCATGTGTGTTTGTGTGTCTGTCTGTCTGCTGTAAAAAACATATATATCAGGGCTGAGCTGCAGTTTTGTTCCACTTCATCTTTCTATTTACTCATTCAATATATCAGGATAGTATGAAATTAAAGGTCTACTCATTTGGCTCCTGATAGTTTTGACATAAATGTCTGCGGCGTGGTGAAAGCTTTTTCCACAACAATTTTCGATTGCAATGCAAATGACAATTATGCTGGCAGTCCCTCTCACCCTCTTATCTTCCCACCGAGCCAGAAAAAACAATTGGACTCTAAAAAATTGATCCACTAGGATGAGCGCTCTTCATGAATACAAAACACATTATTTCGGACGACCTGCTTGACACTGAATAGCACACAATCACTAGGTATATGTGCCTTTCTGCATTTGCACTGTGAGATCTGAACAGGTTTGTCAGTTTGGAGAGAATTTTTAAACGCAGATTGCATGAACTATGAACATTCAGAAACACTGAACATTGAATATATTGTCTGTAATATACAGAGGATTCCTCTTGAGTCTGGATCTTTTTCTGCACAAAGTAAATAATAAAAATAAAGGCTTTATGTAAACCACTTGACGAAATAGTGTGGGTGTCTCATAGAGGTGATTATTCAAAGATAAGGACAGTACAGCACAGAGTCGGACCTGGGTTAACAGGAGCTGCAAATAAATATTAGGAGTTGCTTTAATCCGCTTGGAGCACCAGATGAGTGGGATTTAACTGCACTGTGACAATTAAACTGTCAGATAAACTGTTGATTTGCAGTCAACAGTCTACCTGACAGTTTAATTATCTTGTGAAAGTGTCGGGCCTACTGTGACAGCCGCAACCTTCTAAAATTTCATGTACTGTCTCCTGTGGCCAACCCAATCTAGATGAGATGAATTTGAGCAAAAACATAAAATCTTAAAGGCTCCATCTCAGGGCTGCATAGAGCCGTAAGAATGCCTAATTTATTTCATTCTTTTTTTCTGTGGAGTAGGATACCTTTCAGATTAAGTGTTACATTCTGGTTACATCAGGAGTGTATCCTGCGCTCTCTGCATTCCTCATGCTTTCTTTAATATGGGCCCTGCGGAGTTCTGATCACATCCCTGAATCTTATCTATGTCCTGAAATGGAGTCAATCCTCTAAACTCTGTGCAATTAACTGTTTGAATTTATTATCCGGAATGGTTGCCCCTCTTTTTTGACTTACTTTTCATTTTTGTTATTTGCTGTGAAACCTTTGAAAGCTGTTATTCTGCTAAGCAGGCATAGCAAATAAAGTGCCATGTTAAGCAAAAGCAGGCTTGAAAACCCCCTCTGGCAATATGGCTCACTAGGCTGAACAAGCAGCTCGCAGTCCAGATTATCCATGTCAATGGAACAGAAAATGAGAATCAGGATTTGCAATGTATCTGACAGCATGGAGGTTATATGCTTACAGCTGGAGGTAAAATCTTTGTATTTGACTATGTAGGTTTTCTTTACATTTCATATATGATTTCAAAGGCTTGAAAACTCGTCACACCCTTAGAATAAATTTACATAGTGATCATGGCCACTAATGTCTGCCCTCATACAAAAGAGTCATAGAAAACATATAAAATAAAAACACCAACTTCAGTTCAAGAAATCACTGTGCAAACACATGATGTTGCCCAGTGCCTTTTGCACTTCAGTGACAGATAAGGGCCCAGGAGAAAAACTTTACAGTTTGAACCTATTTGACATTGGACAAAATAACTGGAACAACTGTACAATATAATGGTATAGTGTTGCAACAAATACAATAACATAATGTTTCACAGCTTGTAATGTTCAGGTTTCATTCACAATGTATCAGTGAGCTGTTTAATTAACTCTATGGTCATTTTTTTAATTTTTTTAGGCTGTATTTTGTTTTTGTATTAGATTGCAGTAGACCTATATTGTTAGGTGTGCATGTTTTTGTTTCTCCTGTAGTTCAATGCAGATGGAATTTATGTGTTACAAGTGTAATGAATGAATGAAATGTTAAATATGCAAGCAGTTAACATTAAAAACATATGAATATATGGTGAGTTATTTCCTGTTTTACAACACTTGTTCATAACCTACCTCCAAAATAATAATGGGAATTACCTCTAGTATGGTTTATAACTGTAGCTGTTCTCAAAGTTTGATCTGCTTAACTTTCTAGAGCTATTATAGGAAATGGTTTTAAAAATATATACGGTACTATAGAATTGTAAGTAGGCCTATACTATAAAATCTGCTAAAAGTAACATTTTATTGCTAAAAAGAAATTCCATGAAGTGTGATAAGGTTACTGTAAACACACATTCAACAAGTGCCTGTGGATATGAAAATGCTAAATTCTGACATAGAAAATATTTGTATATGTTGTAGACTTACCCAGACATACTGTACATGCTGGAGTTGTAATAATGTGGTATACTGTTTAATACAGTACGTACAGAGAAACCTGCGGACCTCGCGTCTCTCGGACAGCCCTCTGATTGGTCTCTTCTGGGACAGAAGGCGGGGCTCGCGGCTGTGGGCGTTTCACAAAACCAGCCACCACGCAGCTTAAGCTTTCATTCACTACGGATTTGTCGAGTTAACCTGATCTCTCTGCGGGTTTTTATTCCTGAACTAATCTACTCGATTTTTTCTTTTAGAGCCACTGCATGCGTAAAGTGTTTTTTTTTAAAACGTGCAGTTTCCAGGTGCGCGGACGAGCTATTCTCGGTAAAGTGTGTCTTTTTTTTTTTTTGCACAGCCTACCTGAGTTGTGTTTCGTCTCTGCACGCGTCCGCTCCTCTCCACCATGGATTTGGTTTGGATTGTGGGCTTCGTTGTGAGCGTCTGCGCCTGGTTTGCTTCAGCGGAGCGGCACAGCGTCTACTGGAACAGCACGAACCCAAAGTAAATATCTGTTTTAACCGATGTTAATTCAGTGCTCTTGAACTCACCCTTGCACTCACTTCTTTATTTGCCAGTGCAAAAACAAGATTGTTTGGCACCTTAAATATACATGAACTGTTAACCCAATTATCAGTTCAGATTAGACCATTATGATCTATATTCAGATGCATTTGAATAGTTGCAACTCATGCATATTCAGCGAGCTTGTTGTGATGAATTTGTGATGGAGGCGACTCTGCTGTTGTCATGATAATGCAAGAGAGTTGGGAGTCTCTCTCTTCCCCCCCTTCTGGGCTCGAACCTGTTATTATGGCGCTGTTTACCTGTAATACGTGGTCTAACCAGATTTAATGCGTTTCACAATCTGTCTACCTGTGCTGCAGGATTAGTTACATCACTTTATGTCATCTGTTTATCTTTGTAAAGAGACAGTGAGCTAGTTAAACCGCTCATACTTTTTAGGGAAGATAGCTCCCTTTTAAAGTGGCGAATGAATGTATTGGTTTCATAGACAGAGAAATACACGGATAAGGTTCTGTTTCTGTGGAGCTCAGTTTTTCATTTCAGGACATGAGCAGGTATGATCTATGAGTACTACTGAAAACACATCTCCTAATTTGGACTCTTTATGCACACATATGTGTCTTTTCTACATTTTTCTGAGTTGATTTATTTGCAGGAGTGCAACAATAATTTAGCAGTGTAGTATTCAGTTTAATTACACTGTTGAAGGTCAGTGAAGTTCTTTCTGTTACTTTTGCTGTTGTGTCTTCATTCATGAGCTGAGATCCTATTTTCCTTGGCAAGGGTTATATTTTCTGGGTTGGTTTTACAGGTCTGACTCAAAGCACAACGTGTTGAAATATCTGTTGCAATATCCTCCCCATCTGACAGAGAGTCCTAACCTTTGTGTGGAGTGGGAGGTTGCTGTATCTCCTAAATCAAGAGGTATCACATGGGGTTTAGGTGGCTGTCAGGGAGACAAAGCGGTGTTCATATTTCAGGTGGTAAGGCGAGTAATAATAGTGTATGATAGAGACAGAGGAGGTAACTTGAGGCCTGCCCAGTAGGTCACGCTGTGGGAGAGAGATGGATTGCTCAGGGAGGAGAAATTGGAGCTCAAATTGTCGGGGTTAGGGGCCATTCGGAATAAGTGGGGGTCAATTAGAATTATGGTTGATGATGGCTGGGGTGAAATGGCTTGGGGTACAGGGAGGGTTAAGTTTACACACCACAAACGAACTTCTACATGCACTCACACATAAACACACCCTCTTGCACACTCGGACAGGCAAGCACAAACAGAGACTCCCGGCAGATAATCACTCAATCATAAACCGGGACATTCGATCACACCAACGGACGCCATCTAAATCAATCAGTGTTGGGCTCAAACTCTCTTTTGGTGTTCAAACACATGTCTTATCTTGGTTGCATACACCCAGATATACAAATATTCTCCCACAAGGTTACATTCAAGCACAGTTTCCCTCCTGATCTCCCTTGTGGTTAAAACTACACCATTTACTGTTCTCAGTAAGGCCGTAATTATGGCGACAAAGCCTTTCACTGAGAATCAGAAAGAAGTCCCAGATGGAAATGTGTTTTGATGTGACCCCGCTGTGGAACGACAGTGATCATTCCTGTATATATACTGGTAATCCGTCCTTCTGCACTTGCTATTTCTTTTCGGATGACTTGGCTAAATCACTCCCTTTGGCTACTCTTAATCCTGTATTCGCAGAAAACAGAGTTTGTGAGATGTTTTCATTAGGTGCTTTTCATCATTCCCAGCAATCTGTTTTCCCCTTTGACCCCGTTACTCGATACAGTGTGTTGACGTCCATCTTTTCCCTCATGAGATGTGTTTTTTTTCTTTCTTTTTTTTGGCTTCAGTTTATTGTTCAGTCCCACTGGTCAGAAAGCTGCTGTTATTCAGATTGATTCCTTTTTCCTCAGTGTGCTTGTTGAGGGATTTAGCAACACACACACTCATACATATACATGCACAATTTGTGCATGTGTGTGAGCACACCTTGTGGCCTGCTGACTTCAAGGTCGTATCTGCCTTTACTTTAACAACTACTTGGTTTCAGCATGAGAGAAATCTATTCCTGACAGTGTTTCAGCACTTTCCGACCTTTTACTTGTTAGTATATTTGTAACCTTTGTGTCTGATTAGCAACAGCCTAATCACCAGCACAGGTTGATTCCCAGAAAGAGGCTCACCAGTGTGCCCAGTCAGCTTGGATCCCAGCATGCCAGTGTGTGTGCGTGACTGTGCAGAAGCCTGTGTATGTGTGTAAGCACCCGCATGTACAAGATCACCAGATTCGAGTGACTCAAACACTCTCATACACATTAACCCAGTCATACACACACACCCACATACACACATGTGCCACACAGTTGTGATTGATGTTAACATCGTCCCAGGAGCCCTCTGGACTCCAATGTGAGGCAACAATCTGCTCATTCACTGCTTCTTCCTCCCTTTTCCCTTTTTTCCTTGCTGACAGAGCATGAGTAGACCACCACCTCCACCACCCACTCCTCCTCCTCCTCCTCCTCCTCAGCTTCTTTGTACCTGTCTCTCCCTCTCTCCAGCACCTCCCTCCCCCTCTTCTTGGCCAGGTTCCCTTTTCAACTTGGTTCTGTGGTCTCCAGTTCTGTGAGTCTGTTAACTGTTTCATGGCCCTCTCGCACACATCAGTTTGATCCACTGTTTATTTTAACATCATCATCATTATCACCTTTTCTGTTATGATAACACACATTTTTTAGCTAATCTGCTCAAACTCTGAAGTCTTTGTTTTGCTATGTCTTCCTAATGAGCTCTTTGATTTTAGTAAAACCGCAAAATACGCTTCCAGATTCTTTGAGCTTACCATTGCTGGCGCAGTGGTTTAATTAATTTAATTGAATCTGCTTTTTGTGCTGTGTTGGCTCAAATGAGGGAGTTATTTAAGGTATGTTTCACCCACATGAAGGATTTTTTTTTGTTGGTATTTATCCAGTCAATATGGGTGTTTTGTGGTGCTTCCCATACAAATTGGGGAATGGTGAGCCACAGAAAGAGAATAGTAACTGGTGTGACTGATTGGGGGTCAGAGTTCTCTATGTGATGAAGTGGCACAGCCTCTATCAATCTGTCAGTCATTCTGTCACGGCGGTGGTCCCTGAATACTCGCTGCCACTCAGGCTAGCCCCTCTTCACACAGCCATGGCTCTGCCTCTGGGAAACTCTCATTCGTCCCACTCCTGTCTTTTCGGTCCCCTTCGCTCCTTCACCACCTTTTATCTCAACTTTACAAGCTGTCCCTTTTCAGTCTATTATTTCCTCAACTCCAATTCTGGCTCTCGGAGAAGGAGGGAAGCATGCTAAGAGGTGTGGAATTTTTTTATCGTTCTTGGCACCCATGGCGATCCGTCACAAGGCACTTTGCCCTTTCCTTTACGCTTTTTTCCCCCTCAGCTTTTCTTAAAGCTTCCTTCTTCTACCTCCCTATGAAAAGCCACTCTAGTCTTCCCAGCAAACCTGTTTCTTTTCTTCCCCTCTTCCTGGTCTTTTCACTTGTCTGTCCATGTATGCCCTCTTGAGTGTCTTACTGAAGCAGTGGAAGTGCTAGAGCCAGTCTGAGAACTCAAACCATGAAAGGACAGGATTTTTAAATGAAGAAAAAACAAAGGTATACGTGTAGGAGTAGGTTAACGTGTCTGTTTGCCTTTCATGGCTGTGCGTGCGCACATGTTTGAGAGATCAAAGATAAGATTGGGTCGTCACATCGGCGGGTGTGATTAGGTGGACACAACAGATAAGGGATTTCTGCGATTTTACATGTAATCTGATCCGAAGCTACTTTCCTCGAAAAACATCCAGGTTTCCCACTTCACGTACTAATTCAGCCTTCGCTCTAACACCCCCCCATCTCTTTCTCTCACGTTGTCTGTCCCCTCCCACCACCCTTAATCTGACCTTGTAATCTGTCTGGTAAATTCAATCTGGGGAAAATACCCTGAGAGATTGTCAAACAGATAGTAATCGCCTCTCATAGGCTCAATGATCATTGAAGTGTGTTGATGCTTCCTATCTTTACAATCTGTAATTGTCTGTAAGAAGACTTTACCTCAGCGACCATACTGACAACAGCTTTTCCAAAAGCTGATTGTCTTCCTGTTCAATATTCCCACTTGCTGTTGCGGTGTCAGAGGCAGGAGGGCTTGTTTTATTGACTTCACTAGATAGAGAACCAGGCCAAAGGTTTTAACTTCCTGCAGGCCTGCTGTCGGCATTACCAAAGTCTACCCGCTGTCTGCTGTGTGTTTCCCTATGAAGTGCTGCACTTCCTGGCTACGTCTTTTCCCGGGAAAACAGCGTATCCTGTCTGCACAATAAACAATACAGTTCTCACACACTAACACACGCAAGACTGTAAAAGTATGGACTCTAGAGTTGATTGAATTTCCCAGGCTCGTATGAGGAGTGAATATCTTTTAAAGTCTGAGAATAAGTAGATTAATAGTGATTAATTGTTTTTATGAGGGATGTGCTCTGTCGTGCCTTAAAGATGATTTGGGATCCGCCTCCCAACCTTCCCAGCTGTCAAATCTCTCTGTCTCTGTTTGGGATTCTCCTCTGATCAGTGTCGCCCTGGTCAACCCCGCCACTGCCCCCCCCCCCCATCCTCGTGCCTCTTATCTTATCTTCTCAGCAGACTTCCCTGCTCCTTCCCACTCGGATCCTCCTCTCTGCACTACGTTACAACTGTTCAATCCCACACTAACATAATAGCAGAAGAAAAACTCCCATCAGTACACAGATTTATGATTATGGTAGGATTATAAGCCTTCTTTCTCATGGTGTGTGTGAGGGAGTGATACAGAGTGTGTGCATGTGTCCTCCAGACTTGTTTGTCAAGTCTTGGTGACAGTCAGTGTACCAACAGTGTATATGTGTTTGGATGAGGAAGAATCAACCAGCAAGAGTCAGATATTATCTCTGAAAATGAACCATTGTTTGTTTTGTTGTGTAAATAAGAGTCATTGTGTAACTTTTGTTTATTTCTTTCCGTTTTTGTCCTGTTTGTTGGATGTCTGGGTTTAGTGTGTAAACATGTCCCCACAGCAAATACTGCCACCCCCTAGAGGCCAGTTGTATTATCACTACTAGGTGTCTGTAAGCAAGAACTACTACTATTACAACTACTACATTTTAAAAATACATTTAATAGCTGTGTCCTGTACTTAGAAATTGTAAATTCCCCATGGAATTCATTAAGCCACAAGCTCAGACTGTGTTTGCAGGGAAAAAAACATGTGAAACTTTTACCTTGTGGAAATCAATCCAGCAAAACTGATTTTCTTGTACAGATATTTGCCTCCTAAGAAATGTGATGTCAGTGGTGACCTTTCTGTTCTGTCCCTTTATAAGATACAAATGGCTCGGGACAGCGTGAGACAGTTGGAAAGAGCATACGTATTCATCTAAGCCTCCTTACTGCAGTGGAATCAGCCAATTATTTCTCTGCTGGACTTTAAGCTTTGTCGCTTTGCTGGGTGGCAAAAGTATCTCAGCTAGATCAGCCAGGAACGCTGGCAGAATGACCAATGATCCAGACAGACAAAGGTTGAATGACAAACGGGAGAAAGCTGATTGAGATGGATGACAAAAAGTCACACGGTGCAAAGAATGAAGGCTGGAATATTATGTTAAAAGGGGTTAGCCAAAAGAGTTGGACCATATTTGTTTCTATGACGACCCAAGCATACCCACGCCGTATTGTGCTTGGCTCTGCAAACGGTGGGTCAAAAAGTTGCATATTTGGAATACCACCAGGGCAGGTTGTGATTGGTTCAGCAAGTCTGGGATGGGGGAGGGACAGAGTTGACATGAGGATCTAGTTTGCTTATTGAGCGATGAAAGACAGACAGAGTGGGAGGGGACGGCTGACAATGATGGATGAATAGATACAGATGAAACAAAGAGTTTGAGGAAAAACATGAAACAGTCCAGCTTAACTAAGCTCATGATGCACCTCAGAAAGGCTTCACCTCTCTCTAATGCCACCTCCCTTGTGGAGTCACGTAGCTTTCACAGACCTTCTTCTTCATCTTCATCTTCTTCTTCATCTTCATGATGATGATGATGATGATGATGATGATGATGATGATGATGATGATAATAATAATAATAATAATAATAATAATAATAATAATAATAATAATAATAATAATAATAAATAAAGTGCTTTACATGGCTGAATCAGGGTTAAAACATTTCAGGACTGAGGCAAATAAAATCAGGCATACAATGAAATGAAATAAAATAAAACATAAAAATCCCAACAATAAGTATAATTACTAATAATAAAACAGATATGATACGTTTTGAGAAGTGATTTAAAAGATGTCACTGATTCAACAAACCTCAGATCCTCGGGCAGGGAGTTCCAGAGCCGAGGGGCCCTGACTACAAAAGCCTGCTCACCTTTAGTTTTGAGCCGAGACTCGGGTACAGCCAGCAGAGCCCAGCCCGAGGATCCGAGGCTGCGCCCTGGCTCACAGGGGAGCAGCAGTTCAGCAATATAGCTAGGAGCTGAACCATAAAGTGCTTTAAAGGTGATCAGTAAAATCTTAAAATCTGTTCTAAAACAAACTGGTAACCAATGAAGAGAAGCTAAAACAGGTCTGATATGGTCATGTCTTCTAGTGCTTGTTAAAAGCCGAGCGGCTGCGTTTTGTACCAGCAGAAGGCGTGAGATGTTTGGGGTTTTTTCAGATATATCTTAAAAGAAATAGCTCCCTTGTGTCCAGTGTCTTTCATTATTCTGTTAACACCTCTCACTTTCCCCCGCTGCAATCATGGACACACTTACACGCACACGCATTCATAGTCAGTGTGTCTCTTTTTGAACTCCAAAACGCCAGTGTAAAGGAGTAATACCCCTTCTCTGTGTGAGAACAATAGAGGTGGGGGAAAAAAGCTCCGCCCTGCCTGTCTCACCCCTTACTCTTGTCCCCAGCCCTCAGCCCCTGCTCTGGGCCTCGCTGTCCACTCTAAGCCCCTGTATTAAGTAGGGTCTGGTGCTGATGAATGGACCCGAGCTCAGCCTCTGCTCCACCCAATAATCCAGGCTTGGACGAGCTGATTAGGTGGTCCCCACATTCCGGTTCACTCATCTGTGACGTAGGCCAGTCACCTTTTGGGTTATATTAATGGTGTGTGTAAAACCCGGGAGGAAAGTAATCATGTTTATGTGGTTAGGGTGACTTTGCTGGCCTCTGAGAGACGGCCCATGTTAAGTAGACTAGAGCTCCTGTTTTTAGATGTAGTGGTCATAAACGTGTAGTTTGTCCTATGATGGCCTTTATGGACCTTTTTAAAATAGATCTGATTCAATCTTCAAAGAGAGCGATTCCCATCATAGCACCAGTGTATAGAATTTAAATTGCTCAAGGACCCTCTTGCTGACTGTTTGTGTATAAAATTCTCTGGTGCTGACTTGGCGACTGTCCGACCTTTGATCCACATTGCGGCCCCTTCGCCTCAGAGGTCCAGCATTCCACAGGGCGATAGAGTGCAGAGATGAGAGGATGATGGATGGATGAAAGGATGGGGTAAAGGTGGAGAAGAAAGCAAAACGCTGGCCAGAGAGATTAAAGAGGAGAGATTAGACTCCTGCTCCTGAAGAGGCTCCAATAAATTAAGAATTCTTCCTTAGTAGAGGAGGAAGAGTGGCCGGGAACAGTCTGTAGTCTATTTTTCACCAGATTGTGCGCTTAGACACACACTTGAGCACTTGACATTCCCTCACTGTTATCATCGCTGTTGATTATTGGCATTTATTATCCACCTTATCCTGAGTAAAACACACTCCCAGATTCCTCAGAGCTCTGTAGACACATCACACACAAGCGTACTCCAACACAAACAATCACACATTTAAACGTCTCATGCTGAGACAGACACACATGCACACAATCCTTGCTGCATATCTGCCATAGCTCCACAAATCATCCTTAAGTAGAGTACAAGAACTCCTCCACACTGTTACTTCTGCTAAAGCTCCAAGCGTCACTGTCATTAGAAGAGAGAATCCTGGGATAAACAATGGGAATAAATCAAGACAGCCTATTGACAGAGAGAGGGAAACAGTCTGGAAGAGGATAATCACAAGGGACACACAGTGGGGGAGACAGAAAGAAAGAGTTTGCCTGTTAAAGTGAAGGTGGCGTGATTTGACTTTGTTAGCTAAACCTTTTCACACAGAGGCCTAAGCTCTCTTTGAAGTGCATTACTCCAATCAGTTAATTAAGTTGATGATGTGGAACGTTTCAATGCCGAGGCGTTAGAGGGGAACAAAAGGCAGCAGGATAATTAAAACTATTTGCCATT
The DNA here is from genome assembly GCF_020085105.1 of Siniperca chuatsi. NCBI lineage: Eukaryota > Metazoa > Chordata > Actinopteri > Centrarchiformes > Sinipercidae > Siniperca > Siniperca chuatsi. The sequence goes on along the minus strand of NC_058058.1, from coordinate 10,992,447 downwards.
AATAAAAGGGGCTAGCCAGCCTCCCCGGGTGCGTATTCAGCCACTGTTCTCTCTGCTAGTAGAGAGAACAGTGACGTGTTCCATCAGTGCAGGCACATTGTGAATAGAGACACTGTATGAAATGGTGGCATTGATAAAGCAACTGTAGCACTCGCATAGATACTCTTACTGAGAGAAACTTCAAAAGCCACTTCCAACTCAAGCTCTTTGACCCCCACCCCCCCGGCCCACGCCTATTCATGCCCTCTGTCTTCCCCCCAAACTCTCAGCCTAAAGGGGCTGGGAAGTGGGGAGCAGGAGGGCATAATTACCCCCTCCAGGGCAACTTTAATGTCCTTTTTTTGTGTTTTAATTGCACCCCCCTTCGACCCCCTTTTGCTGAACACATTGAGAACATACCACAACCAGTTTGTAATCTGTGCTCGGAGTGAGGGAGGGATTTGGGTGTAGGGGGTTTGTTTGTGTGTGTTTTCAGTGTTTGCAGGGGGGGTGATAACTCTGTCAGGCAAAAGCAGACAACAGTGTTTGTTCAATAGTGTTATCGATTCGACTGGAATTGAAAGTGGCAGGGGGAAAAAACACTGTGTGCGCCAATCTGGTAAACAGAGCGTGGCAGGAAAACTACAGATAAGCACTAAGCTGTCTGGACCATGGCAAAATGATAATTATTGCTCTCCGAAAGTTGGCTGAAGCACATTATTATCAGCACAGTTAGATGGAAGTTTCATCAGTATACTAAAAAGGTGCTTGTTTTCTAACGGCCCGGGTTGCTGTTGTAATGGTGTTGCCGGCTAATCTGGTCATCAGTATTGAGGGAATGCAGTCAGGCGGAGAAGGGTAAAGGGATGGGGGGAGGGAGCCAGAGGGGGAGCATGAGTCAGGGCCCGGTGTTTGGAGGCACAGGGTCTGTACTTTACCAGGGGGCACCAGAGAGACCCCTGGCCACAAACAACAACACCAGCTAACGAGCGCAAGAGGTCTGTGCCTGTGCACTTTGATCGTTAGTCACACATATGGATCTTGTCACACAAACACAAACTCCCCAAATGCTAGTTGTTACATTTAGGGGATTTTATGAGAAAACAGAATTCTCAAAGAAAAATTTACTTGAGGAGAGAAATGCCTTCAGCGGTGAGTTTTTTTCTGTGCTAAAGGTGTCCAGTTAGCACCCTGTAGGCTTTTTGAGAACTCATAACTCTTTTGAGATCTGAAGATCTGATTAAATAGCAGTGAGTAACCTAGCTCACACTGACTGGCTGCCTCTTTTTTGGGTTGCTGAAAGCCTGATGAACCATCCATGTATTCATTGCAAAAGCAACAAAACCCTATATTAGACACACATTCTCCTTGTGTGTTGTGAAAATATTTAAGTCTGTCAAATTTCATCCATTCTCAGGGAACCCCCGGTGATCCAGAACAGTAGGAGACGGTAAACTGAGCTCGGGGGAGGTGTGTGTGTGTGTGTGAGTGTGTGTGTGTGTGTGTGTGTGTGTGTGTGTAGGTAGCTACTGCTTTAGGTTGTTGATAGATGGGAATTACTGGCAAGTGTGAGTGAGCTTGTGTGTGTTGCTAGCGGCGGACTACGCTGTAGGCCGGTGATAGATGGCTTTGGCTGAGAAGAGCGCATTAGCTGTGAGCTGCCCCTGGAGCAGTCACTAAGTCAGGGGGAAGGGGACAAAGCTGAAATACCTTTAGTGACCATTCCCTGGAGATAAACTCATAATATCTCTGAAAGAAAAGCCAAGAGGGGGAAGGAATCATAGACAGTTGAGATGAGGCCAATTTAAACTGCCTCAGAGTATGCTAAATTGTTATTTAACTAGTCTAAACTCTCTATTATAATTGAATTGTGTTTGCGGGGACATATGAAGAAGGCTAAAATGTTTTCTGTGAGTGCTCTTTGACCCAGGTCCTTGAGGAGTGTAAGGAAGTTTAGTTTACTTAAAGACCATCGTAAAGAGGGTGGAGGAGCGAAGGGAGGGATAGAGGGGAGGCAGACAGTCTGACTGTCTCTCTGCATTTGTAATGAGAGGGAGTGGGATGTTGTATGTGCCTGTCTGTCTCTCTGACCCTAATGGATGGGTTAAAACATATGTGACCTTTATTTTATCCTTGTCCCTATTTTGAGTAAACTCAGGTGTGTTTCTGCTTCTGTTGTGGTGAATTTGTCATCATGCATTCTGAGTGAGTGTGTGTGTGGCTCCACAGTGTGTGTGGCTCCACAGATGTCGATACTCATCACCTGTCTTGACGGTCTAACTGACTGCTAATGTTTCTCTGTAAACATCATTCAACTCCTGGGGGACATGGGATCAATGTGCACTCAGTGCTAACTCGCAACACAGCAGCAAGCAGCAGCTACACTCGCCTCACGTTCATCCATATTTATGCACATGTTCTCTGCAGATCACTCTTCCCCTTATTGCGTTTTCCCTCTTCATTCCACTCCAACACACACATATATCCTCACTCACAAACACTTTCTCTTTCTCCTGCTCTCTATCTCGCATTCCCAGGCCTCTCAGTCTTTCCTCTGATTTCCCTGTTGTACACTGGCGTGTAGCCGATCAATATATAATCAGAGGTTTTGAGGTTTATATTTATTACCGCTCCGATGCTATAACCACGGTTATCAGTCTCCTGCCACTTGCATAACCATCCTCCTCTGCCTCCTCCCCACAGGTTTCTATGGGACGACTATGCTGTGGAGGTGAAGCTCAATGACTACTTGGACATCGTCTGCCCCCATTACCCTCAGGGTGAGGTGCCGTTGCTGGATGCCGAGCGATACGTGCTGTACATGGTGGAGCGCGAGGACTACGAATCCTGCAAGCCCCAGTCGTATGACCAGATGCGCTGGGAGTGTGGCCATCCGTTTGCTCCCCACGCCCCTGAGAAGTTCTCTGAAAAGTTCCAGCGTTTTACGCCATTTACTCTTGGAAAGGAGTTCCGCCAAGGAGAAAGCTACTATTATATCTGTAAGTGTCACTATAGCTTTCTCTCAGATTTGTCACTGTATTTGCCAGTTAGTCTTATTTTCCAATATTTCTCACTAAGAGTCTACAGCCATGCTAGCAGCTAATTTAGGTAATCCATCCAATATTTGTCGAGAAATTTTACTCAGAACCACAAAGGTCAACCTCATGGTGACCTAGACCTAGAGGAAAAGTCAGGGGGGATCACCACAGTCTTTAGGATTCATCATGTGAGAACCATGAACATCTATTTAAAATTTCATGGCAATCCATCTAAGAGTTGTTGATTCTGTTTGGTGTTAGACAGACCAACCAAGTCATCATTGCTATCCCTAGAGCCCCGCTGCAAGCATGGCTAAAAATCTCTACCTTCATAAGGAAGTGAGGCTAGGGAAAAGTTCTACAGTTTTGCTGTGTTTTCTACTAATCGTGATATGCTGGAGTCTGGTGACCAGCTCTATGAAGCTTAACATGGACATAAACTGGGGTGTCGGTTCAGTTTGCCAAGTTTACGCAATACTTACCCTGCTAGAATGTAACTACAAAGAGCAAGCAGTGTTGTCACCCTGACCATGGCTGTAATTAGATAAACTGCAGGACAAGACACACATCGCCTGGTCACAGATGGCGTCCTAAAGCTTTGTCCCTGTGTCTGTCTGTTGCCAAGTGTGTGTTTGTGTGTATGAGTGCATGCATGAAGGTGAATTAAGGGGCCAGTAGAGGATAAGTGCATTAGTTAGGATGTTAACGCCTGTGTTGTTGCTTCCCTCTTCCCGGCAGCCAAACCTTTGCACCACCATGGACAGGAGTGCCTCAAGCTCAGGGTGGACGTCGTAGCTGCTGATGGTGAGTTTAACCACCCTCCTGGCTGTAAGGAGAGCAGCACAATCCCCACTGATTGTTGCGTTAGGCTATTGCAAAACCCAAGCAGAATAATTGTTTTAATGGTATTTTTCTTTTCTTTCAGGCTCTCAAGAGGCTAGAGTGGCTAAAGGAGGCACAGGTGGGGCTGCAGTTGGAGCTGGGGGTGGGGTTCACAACCCGTCCAGCAGACCGCCTGCAGGTATGTTGACCAACACTGTGTCCTTTCTAATTATCCCTGACCTTAAAACAATCCAGGTACATTCAGGATTATGTTGGGGTGTAAATATGCGGTACTAATGTGTCTTCTTTATCTCCCATCTTCAAGCAGATGACCCAGGTGTACTGCCAGACGTCCAGAAGAGCGTAAAGATAAACTCTGCAGTGGCAGCTACTTCCCTCTCAATCCTCTCATTGCTAGTCCCATTTTCATTACTGCTATTGTTGCACTGAGAGTACATGAAAGGACTGCTGTTGGCAGACTTTTTTTTTTTTCAGGGACTACAATGAAGATAGTCCGTGGGGATGAAACCACTGACTCAAAAAGACAGTTTTCCGTGCCCAGTGCTGGCCACAGGGAGAGACTTTTGAAGCTTGTAAAGTACAGATGGACTTGCTTGCACTACATGTGCTGAGTAACTCTGAGCATTTGAGACAAAGTATGTGTGCTTTGTCTAATTTTTCAAAAGGTGACAGTATTTTGTCTTGGAAAGACCAAGCTCTCCTTGATTTGCATTTTTTAGGGCTCTCTCCAGAGAAACATGAACCTCTTTGGATGATAACCCTACAAGAAAATATAAAGAAGTGGAAGAGGTACCTAAAGTGGCCGAAGAACAATCAAGAGCAAAGACACCAACTCTGTTTGAATTATATGGATATACACTTAAATGGAATAAATCCACATTTAATGGAAAAGTAATCTCTTACCTTTTGAGCCAAAGATCAGTCATCTCTCCAACTTGTACACTATTCCACCCTTGAGTATTGTGTACTATTTGTTGTATTGTTATTGTAATGGTATTGAGTGGCATTGATGTCCCAAGTGATTACTTTCTCTAAATGTAGCATTAACAGACACAGGGGCTGTTCTCATGACTACCATTCCTTTGCAAACTCGACCATGTGCTTTTATACTGTAGCACTAATACTGCACAGTACAGACACACCAACACACACTCCACAACAGTGTTACACACAAACATACACACACACACACTGACATCGGATCACATGACATAACACATGAAAACACACTACATTGAACTGTTATGTGTACATTCTGTGAAGATAATTTATAACATTTGCAGCTGAGAAGTTTTACTGTATATACCATGTGCTCACGAAAAGAAATGTTTACTGTTGGCAATGGGGAGAGCTTTTTCTCTCTCTCTCCTGGTAGAGTTAGTACTTGTGTGAAAGGGAAAATGTGTGAGTTGAAGTGAGAGTAAGAAAATGTGCGCAAGCAAGAGTAGCGACTGATTTTAAAGAGTGATGAGACAAAATTTTTCTGCCAAAAGCAAACACTGAGATGCTGTGTGTACCGCAGAGATGCTGGACTTCTCTGTTTGTTGGATCTTGCCCCTGTATTGGTTAAACTGTCTGACATAAAGAGCTGGTATCAGATCTTTATTACTACAGGACCCAGACCTGTGTATCATGGTGCTTTCTTCTGTGTTTTTAAGCTCAGTTGGAAAACAAGCATATACTTTTAAACACAAAGTAATCAGCTATTTAGACTTTCACAATAACTATCACAGTTTTAGATGATTTGAAAATGTTATAGTCACCAATTCACAACAGACAAGACACAGCATCAAACCGAGTTGCCAAGTACATCTTCACCTGACAGGCTGGCTTGATCAACAAAGCACAACAGTGTATGACCATTGAAGTCAGTCTTTTTTTTATCTGAATTCTCGTTACCTAATTTTGTACATGTGTAAGTAAGAGAAGTGTATAATATGTATATGTATACATATATATACATAGATTATATAAAAGACCTGTTTGATAAATATGCTAAATGTGAAAATTTCATGTGAAATAAAAAAAGATATTTTTGGAAAACCAGAACAGCTTTCTTGTGATTATTTTTAGTCATACTGGCATGGTATGGCTTGCATGGCTCTAGGCATGGTCTGTCTGTTTTGTCAGTTGATCGGTGAGTCAGCCACTTTGGTCCAGACCGAAATATCTCAGCAACTATTGAATGGATTGGCACAAAATTATAGACATTCATGGTTGCCAGAGGATTAATCCTAATTAATGACTTTAGTGATTATCTGACTTTTCCTGTAGTGCCACCATGTGGTTTGGAGTGAAATGTCTCCACAACAATTGGATGGATTGCCATGAAATTTGGTACTCACATTCATGTCCCCCTGAGAATTAATTATAATCACTCCGGTGATCCCCTTTTCATCCAGCACCATCACTAGGTCAAAATGTTAACTTGTCCAAAACATGTATGTTAATTCTCCTGTTAATGTCCTTGACCAAGGCACTGGCTTAGAACCGGAGTTGGCCCCCGGGCGCTGTACAGTGGCTGCCCACTGCTCGTAATACTTAGGATGGGTTAAATTTAGAGAACGAATTTCACTATGCTTGTACTGTGTATGACTGTGTATGTGACAATAAAAATGGATTTGATTTGATACTTTGGTTTATGACCAAATACCTGCAAAACTAATGACATTCCAATCAGCCCCAGTTGTACTAAATGTTAGCATGCTTACATTAAAGTAAGATGTGGAACATGGTAAACATTATACCAGATAAACATTATTATGTTTAACAATACTATTGTGGGTATGTTGCCATGCTAGCTTTAGCATTTATAGCTCACAGCAACGCTGTGCCAAAGTACAGCCTCACACCGCTGCTAGCATGGCTGTACTCTTAGTCTTGTTCACAAATGATTTTAGGTAAAGCTTCAAGTATCTACCCTAAGAAAGAACCAACAATCCAGTTTCCCAGCATCATCCTAAATGAAAGACTTTTCCCTTGGAACTAAGATGATTTTGGTGCTAAAAGCTTTCAGGAAACCCAGCCCATTTCTCCTTTTGATTACACTGGAGAGATCTCCACAGAAGGAGCCAATAGCAAAGATAATGACTCACACACACTAATGTGACAGGAGTTGAACAGAATCAAGGCAGAGGTGGCCAGAGACGAGACAAAGGTACAATACAGAGATAATGGAAAAACGAGGAGAGGGCTATGTTTATCATTACCATTAAGGTTGCCTTTGGAAGACTAAATTACACAGGTGTGATCCCTCTACTGCCTTTATCTCCACCTTCTGGAGAGCCTCCACCCTGAGCTACAACGACCCCTTTCCAACATACACACACACCTCCTCTTTTCTCAAACCATGATACTTTGCTCGTCTGCAAGTTGCATGACAAGCCATTGTTCTCATTTCTCCTTCTCTTGTCTCTGCCTTACCAGGGGAGCTTTACAGCCATGACAGTAAAAACAGCTGTAGCACCAAAAGCTGGTGCCACTGTCTCACAACTCCCCAATGTTTTCAAAGGGATGGCCATAAATTAGGGCTGGCGGACAGGCCCCTTAACTGCTCGACCCCTAGAAGAGGCTCCACTGAGTAGTAGCTTGTTGAGACGAGACAATTCTTTTTATTTACGCACTCGTTCGGCGTACCAGCTTGAGTAAATGTGAACAGCAAGTGTGAAACCTTTAACGCTGTAGTAAATGTTAAGGGCAGTAAGAAGATAACCGGAACAAAAGTGGAGCAAGGAAAACAAGAACAGGGCAATGTTTTTACAGGCCTAAAAGAAGAAACAGTTTGCATAAGATTTTAAAGCCCAAATTCATAGATCAGACGCATTACAAGCAGCAGCAAAGACAGCAGGAATCAAAATCTCAGAATATTGAGAATATGATCATGAATAAGAAGATGGACAATGCTTTGAGACAACATATGTATAGTGTATAGTACAGTGTATATTAATTCCAGTCCCAGTCTGTGCCTCTCATGTATTGCCATTACATTCAAGTCACAAAGCTAACCATCCAGTTTTTCAAAAAAGAAATAACCGGCAATCATTTCAAATACTAGATTGTTTTACAACAACTACGGCTGATCTGAAGGTTCAAAATTTTCACTTATTCTGTGAAATAAGTGAAAAAACTAATTTTGTACAGACAGTCATGGTCCCCAGAAGATGAATCCTAATGACTTTGGTGATCCCCTGAGGTTTATTCTAGCGCCACCATGAGGTTGACATTTGTGGTTTTGAGTGAAATTTCTTGACAATAATTGGATGGATTGCCATGAAATTTTGTGCACACATTCATGTTCCCCTCAGGATGAATTATAATAACTGTGGTGATCCCCTGAAATTTCATCCAGTGCCATTACCAGGTCAAATTTTATTTGTCCAGTACTTTGGTTTATGACTAAATACCTGCACAACTAATGCTATTCATTAATATGGTGAACATTATACCTGCTAATCATCAGCTTGTTAACATTGTCATTGTGAGGATGTTAGCATGCCGATGTTAGCATTTAGCTCAAAGCACCACTGTGCCTAAATACAGTCTCACAATGCTCTTAGCATGGCTGTAGACCCTTCAAAAGGTCAAAGATCAGAGTATTAATATTTCTGAAAAACAAATGCTTAGGTCTGTGACTCTAATGTAATGGCAATACATGAGAGCACAAAGTGGGGCTCTATTAAATCAAACATTTCCCAACAAGCAGAAAGGCATTTATCGATTTATCAATCGTCAGAGTTTAACAGAGCAAGAGCTGAGCCAACAGTGTGTGACACTTACAACTGGGAGGAGGCCATGAGACGCAGCAAGAAAAATCCACAATTCAGAGTAGGTTTGGCATGTCCAGCTGGTCTATCTCTACATCTCCGGACTGAATCAGGCTTCACTATCAGCAGGACACATGACGACCAGTCCCTGTCTGCCTGCTAGCGTATGTTACTACTCAGAAGAGCCAGGAGTATCTACCTTACAGGGCCTCTGGGAGGTTACCTAATGTTATTGTAGCTATTTGTAGAATTTATAAGCTTCCATGCTGCCCTAGAATGGGAACCCAGTGTCCTGTAAATATCAAAACAGCTGTTTATGAGCAGCGAAAGAACAATAAGCTGATCATGAGTGATCTTTTTCATAATTTTTATGCAGCGATGATGCACTACATGTTCAGATTAAATGTCGTTTTAATGTAGAAGCTCCTTTATTCCTTTTTTTGCTTGAGTCCTGCTTTAGTGCCTGTAAAAGCGTTAGATGACCGCAGGGTCAGATGGGGCTGATGGGAAGGAAACACCTTATACAGAATAAGTCAGAGCCTCTGGGCCAATCGGGGAACATTTTGGTCCCCTGCCACTGCCGGCGGTCGGGGTGTGGTCTCCTCTTCCCGAAAAAGTCCTGTCACACACTCTCGGCTGTCGCCACTGCCAGGGTCATCTGTCTTGTTCCAGCTCATGCTTTGGTTTCCTGTCTGTGTCACTTAGTCACTTTCCTTTTTTCATTCATTCTCACTTCCACATTTCTTTTGTTCTGCCCCTATTCAGTGACTTTCTTTGTATCTATCCCCGGTTTTGATTCGTCCTCATGTCACTCTCTCATCCTGCCATTGCTGTTGTTCACCGTTTTCTGTATCTGTATCAAATCTCCATCTCTTTCAGCTCTGGGCCTTGATTACCAACTCCATCTCTCTTTCTGTCCGTTTCTAGATGGTTTTGAGGTTTTTCTGTGAAAGGTGGGGGTGGTTCTCAGCCTGTCGAGATGGATTTGCTCCCAGCAGTATCACAGAGTGTCTCTAGAAATGTTTTTTTATAGTGTTTCGAGGTCTCAGTGGGGCCATGCTGCAGGCACAACCCCGTGACCTGCCCCTCTCACTGTCTCTATTCCAATTACTGTCCTCCTGTTTTTCAGCTCCTCTCCCAATTTATCTGACGCCTCTCACCTTGCCACTTTGGAGCAGAAGGTGAAGAACATTCTCTGCACGTTTGCCATTTTTATCAGCCTCCCTCGCTGTCAAAATCCTCCCGTCGAAGACAGACAGAGCAGTTATGAAAAGCTCGTAAGTGGCTCTCATACCCCAAAAGCCGGGGGAAAAAACAATGCATGCACAAAAACTGAAGCAAGAGGATTGTGAAATTACCACTAAGATGTGTAATATCACAGACAGATTTTAGCTGAGGCATGAACAAGTGTACAGAACTTACCACTTTCTGATATAAGAACGAATAAATAATTTAGATAATTCATAACAAACCAGTGTCATATCTTTAATGACAAAAACAAATGAATCTCAACTTCGGTTTTGTATTATTTCAGGTCAGCTTTTAGCTCAGTGACCTGTTACAGTAAATTATATGAGTGAAGGACTGTGTGAAGGTTTCATTCCCACAGCTATATATGAAGGCTTCATATCGCCAGGAAAAGCAAAAACACATGAACAGATAAAATAAAAATACTCCAAAATTAAGCCAAAATCTTGATTTGCTAAGACTGCGTTCAGACTGACAGCTGCTCAGTGCTTCAAGTTACTGTACTCTATCAGGTGCATCCTCTCTTGCGAACACTGCCACTCACTCACGAAACAGTAGCAGTGGTGATGCTAATCATCTCAGGTTTGCTGCAAATGAAATGCATGGAGACTTTTTTTTAAAGGGGAAAAAAAAAGCTTGAGCATTTGAGGCCGTTTGTGACGGGACAGCTTTTCATACATCTCTGTATGTACATCAGATTACACTTACTTACACTTGCTATCATGTAAATGCTAAGGAATAAGTCTGGGATGAAGTTTATGTACTGTGTTTGAAATAAGGGATTAAAAAGGAAAAGGCACAAAAATGCTTGCACTGTTCATATTCCCATCGACGGTATATGGCGTGTAAATGTTTGGCCTAATCTGATTTATACTTTTGTCTGATAGTCTGCAGAAAAAGACTGAACAGATGGATGTCTTCAAAGATAGATTTGGGAAGAATGATGACAAAGAAAAGTGATTAACTAGTTCACATGTGGCTATGAGTGAGAACATAACTGCCTACCAAGGGAAGCCTTTGGTGTAATTGCCAAAGTAAAAGATTTTCTGGTAAATAACAGGTTGCCTTTCATCCAGTCTGCTCTTGCAACAGCTTGCAGACATTCACAGGGGGTGACGTTGCAAGGCATGATGGGGCTGCAGCCAAACAGCACAACAGGCAGAGCTTGCACACAGAGAACTGTCGACTCTTTTGCATTTGTTCTAAAGTTATGGGAGCTTCTGAAACCCTATAATGATGCCTTTGGCCAGGCTATGCTTTGTTTATGCACAGCGGGGACTCACTGAAAATGAGCACAGGCAGCCTTTTAAAGGCTCACACAAAAAAACTGCACTTGCCAACATCAGATTACTTCAGAACTACTTGGTTTACATTTTCTGACTGAAGCAAACCTCTGTGAGGGAAGAAAAGAAAATGCTGTATAATGTACATTTCATGTCATTAACTACAAAATAGGACAAGAGAGATCTGTCTCTTGCACAGAGGGAAGCATTGAGAAGCTCATATAAAGCCATCGGGCAATGTGGGTTATGCTTGGAGAAGGAATGCATCATATATGCAAGCACTCATGCACATACTCGCATACCTCCCGGCCCTATCAGAACCCCCAATCCACAAACACACACACACACACACATTTGTAGGCAGAAAAACTGAAGAAAATAGACTCCAATTTAATTAAGTCCCAGCAATAGCCGCAGGGCACAAGTCTGAAATTGGACAATGGAATGTACAATTCTTTACAGATAAACTTTTGTCCATCTATACTGACAAGCAAACAATGTCCTGACACAGGCACAACAAGGTCCACACTGTGTGGTACTATTTTGGAGCTGATGCAGATTGAAAGCAATTCCCAGTGGAAACAGTCTTTAGTCAGATTGTTCCAGTATGACCTTTGGGTTTTATTTGTTGGCATTTTAGTGATCAGCAATTGGTTACAGATGACAATTTAGCATACCAGTGATTCTGAGGGGTATTTAACTGTGTGTAGTTTGCAACCAAAGACAGCACCATGTGTGTGCTCCATTTAGCTTTTTTTATCTGGTTTAAAGTGGGCCTATCTGTAAAATCCACCTGCTACAAACTGATTTGAACAGAAACTGGTGCTGAGCAATCTGAGCAATATCTAATCTGAAAGACGTGACACTGAATAACACTGTTGGATAACGGGTTTTTATGATTGTTGTTCAGATCATGTCTTTCACATATCCTAAACAAGCCACACATTTTTTGAGTGACTCCAACATCAGAAGTGCGGACACTTGGTTGTGTGTGAAAGTGGTCCGTGCAACCCTTTCAGTCTCTCAAACGTTTCTACATAGTCCTTCTAGTTCTAGCCTACATCTTTAAGCCCTTTTTCCTCAAGTCCTCTTTGGCTTCTTTTATCTGCTCCTGCAGCTCTTTCGCTGCCTCATCACAGTCATTGAAGGTGGCCACCCTGTATCCCACCGTGGCCAGGGAGTAGCAGCCAAATGAAATTAGCAGATACAGAGGCATCGGCCAGACAACCTCTCTGTAAGTCTGCGGCAGGCTCAGGTCCAACAGGTCGAAAGTGACCAAAGCCCAGACTGCGCCCACCACCGACACACCAAGCAGCCACTCCAGAAGTTTTGTCATGATGAGAGCTGCCGCGGGGACTTCAGGTGAGCAGCCGGAAAACAACCTGACAGAGAAACGAACGGTTAAAAGGCTACTCATTGAATTAGCTTAGCTTTAGCACACCAACGTAGCACCGTGTTAGCTATCTAGCTACAACACTGGAGGAAGACAAACAGCCGTTAGGCGATAGGAATAAAACAGTTGTACAAAAGCAACGGATTCAATTAGAGTATTCATTCGTTTAAAGAGCATTTTGTTCAATAATCAGTTTTAGAAGAAATAATCCGACGTGTTTACCTCCTTTCAAACGCCACCTCAGCTCTGCGCAGATTTATGACGTAGTAAACCGTGACGCCCTGTGGGAAATGTAGTTACTATTATGTTACTACATAACTTCCAACAAATCAACTGAATTATTAAAATTGAGATCTTATGAAAACCAAGAGAACATAACATTTTCCACAGTTTTTTACATAATTATTTTGTATGTAAACCCTGAAGTATTTATTTACATATTTACTATATTACTTTATTTTTTACATATTATATATTTTATTATTAATACATCCTTGATGTAATGGTGAACTGACTCCATATTATATTCTATATTTACTATTTTGTTGTAGTTATCATCCACTAATTTGTAAGAGAGGAGTGAGAAGACAGTGGTCAGAAAGATTAATTAACACATTTCCTCAGGTTTTTTTATACTTCTCAATAAATCTCATTGTTGTTTGCTGTCTGTGTTTTTCATTAAAAGACTGCCCTAGACTGTTGTCCGATATATTAACAACACCAAGTTGGTGTCAGTTGAGAGAGAGAAAACAATTTGCTTCAACTGAGGCTTTAATGAGGCCCCCAGTCAGGCTTTTAACACACATTAGATCTCTAATTGTTTCTCTGTGTCATCCTCTTAATTTAGAAAAGCCATTTTGAAAATTAGATTACCATTAGCACGGGCTGAAAGCTATCCATAAATACTAATGCTATTCCAAAGCAAGGAATCCAACAACAATTTCATTAGGGGCCGCAGGGAGCATACTGGTGTTTGATCTTACTGTCTCTTTAGGTGCTATGGGGCATATCTGTTCATTCAGGTTGGTGAACTGTCCAGGTGCAGAGGGCACATACGTCTCCAGGGTGAAATCAGGAGGAGTGGGAGATGTAAACATCATTCAGTTAACTGGGGGCAGGGACACACTAAAGAGCCACTGAAAAATAAACATCATTCTTTGGGGAAAAATTGAGTTATTCTTAGGACGGTGGTGTTTATGTTTGTCTGCACTAGTGTTAATAGTGTAAGGGACGATCTGTGCGCCTGCCAGTGGGATAAAGCCTGTTTCTTCTGTTTATGGAGACTGTTATATGCAAGACTGGAAGATAGTCAGGCTTTATGTCTGTTTGCTGAAAGCGTAAATCCTGAAATCAACAATTATCTTTCCAAGGTTGCATGTAGTTCGAGGGTGCTTTATCTTGTGAATGGCTTTGTGGCTTTGTAAAACAGCCATGATGGCCTAAATGTCTGTCCATGTTTATTGTGTTTGATTTTCCTAACAAGGAGCTGCATCTAATGCTTAATTTTATTATTGATTAATATGTTTTATTAAGCTTTAAATCATTTGATAATTTAGTCTGTAAAATCTCATTCACAAAAGTCCAAAACCCAAAGATATTCAATTTACAATTATATAAAACAGAGAAAAGCAGCAGATCAGTAAACCAGTAAATGTTTGATCTACTTTTGCTTGATAAATGACTTATAGTCCTATAATAACCTAACACATATATGCAAATTTGTCTCTATAATAAATATAGTGGTAAATTAAAGGCGGAGACTCAAATAAATAAAACAATTCTTCAGAACCAAATCCAATAATGCTATTTCTGAATTAGAGCCTGTGTTGCCTGGACCTACTTGCTACACTTAATAAGATGTGATATGATACATATCAGACTGTGAAGGTCAGGTTACTCCATTGCACTGATAGAATAAACTGAATCCAGGTGGGATTACCCATGACATGCTGCATCATTACATACATCATGGCGTGTGCTGTGTCCTGCCTGTGTTGCATCAGTATGAGCAGCAGTGTGAGCGTGTGGGACGCTCAGTGGGAACAGTCGAGCTGGCGTTTCTCAGTGTATCTCCCTGCCAGCTCCTGTTCCGTTCCAGTACTCAGGAAACCTGCGCTCCAGCCGAGAAGGCCTGGCAGACACAACACAACAGCCTGCGAGCGGGAGGGGCATTGAAACAAGAGAGAATTGGAGAGAGACAGAGATAGAGAGAGAAAGAAAGGACGCGAGAGAGACATGCAGAGTGAGATTTTTTTTTTAAAAGAGACAGGGATGTAGGGAACCAGAGCGAGAGAAGGGGTGAAGCAGTGGCAGCAGTTACATTTGATGAAGAACCAGAAAAGAGAGGGGGGATTTCATAGCTGACAGGGCAACAGAGAGAAAGCTGAGAGGGCCAGGAATGAAAAGAAAGGGTGACCGAGTATGTGGATGAAAGAGGAGAGGGCAACAGAGCAAAAGAGGAGAGGAGGGAGGGGAGGGAACAGACAGGGGAGAGAGTTTTAGACAGGGGGGTGAAATCAGGGGATTTGCAGGTGCAGCTTGAACAACCAATGACCTTAATGGTGCATTAAATCCAGCTGTTGCTTATCCAGACTTTTCTTCAATTCCCTTAACACCTTCAGCTGCGCAATAGACTGCATGCAGCACCTTGGTTCCCACAACAGGGAGTGAGTATAGCATTGTAGGCAGAAACAATGAGAAAAAGCATGAAGAAGGTGTGTGAGAGGGATTGGCAGAGACAGAGCGATGGCAGAGGAGATACTTGATCCTTCAGTGCAGAAATAGGAGTGACTGCATGACTCCATCCAGAGAGCAAAGATAAGGGGCATAGATAAAACAGGAAAAGTGGTAATGCAGACTTGTGTTGACGCTATCTCTCTGGCTTTGTCAATATTAGTAGAATGAAAGGTCCAGATAAGAATGTGTACTACTAAAGAGCTATATAGGGATCAAGTCTTGGCTAGATAATAATTGTGTAATATCTCAAGTGTGTGAAGCAAGAGCTGGAGAGGCAGAGAAAACCAGACCGCAGGAGAGCGAGAGAGAGCATGTACAGTCAAAATGCTGTTTAAGATAACAATAGAGCTTGGACTCAAAAACAGGAACCCTCTGTTTCCTGAGCTGGAGACCATAGCTGTGTGTTATGTTGTCATTAGATGTGTGTGTAGATGTGTTTGGGAAAAGGAAAGAGTGACTAAAAGTGCGTCACAATGTCCAGGTTCCAGGGATATCACTGGTGGAAGAGCGAGAACTGATACTTACACCAAGCAAGGAGAGGTGAGCCCGGCAAAACCAGCCGAAATCTTAAAGCCCCAGGTTTTGCTATAAACTTTTGGTTGTGGAAAGAATCAAATTAATCGATTGAGCCTGGCAGCTAAATGCCAGACCAATCAGCAAACTATGAGGAGTGGTTTAAGTGATGAGGCGACCCCTAGACCTTGTCCAAATCAGTTTAAACTACACATTGTTGATGAAAAATTAAGCATTATTTTGCAACAGCGTAGCCTATTTCTTACCTCAGACTTAGTCAAAAACTGATTCCAGTTGATTCAGGAGAAATTTTAAGCTCTCCCATTCAAGGGTTAGATTTGTGTTGTCTCCTTGAAGGAGAGTACTTCTCAATACTCTATTGTACTTCCAACTTGAAATGGCACCTGCCAGTTGCAAATTCCTTTTGTGCCTGGACAGACCATGTTGAGTGAAGCAGAGTTTGTGAGATGACTTTGCAAGTTTAAGAACAGGCTCCTCAGACAGGTGAGGTGACCAAGCATCAAAGTAGATGCATCAGGGTGGAGAGCCCCGTGATACAGCTCATCAGGGGTCCCCGAATTCAAAGCAGGGCTGCTGAAAGTTTTGACGTTGATAAGCAGACTGCTCACAAATATCCTTGGGCCAAGATCATTTAGTGACTGGCAGAGTCTGTATTAAATTGCCGAGATAATAGTTGTGAGACCCCTGCGCCACTTAGGGCCTTCTTAATGAAGTCTTGGGCTACTCAAGTGGGTGTAAGGTCAGAGTGTGGTCAAGTGTGACCAGTCTGAACCATGTGAGAATAGCACTTGTCTTGCCCTCGGTGCCCCAAGTAAAGACACACACCTGTTTCAGCTGCTGCTGTGACGGCCGCAGTGAAACAGTGGAGGAATGCCCCCCCTCCCCCACAAACACACACACACACACCCTCTCTCTTTTCACGCTCTCAATGCTGTCCTAATGAATCTCATCACACGGCCTCTGTTTGTCCCACTAGTGCTTTGTTTGTTGACCTTTATAAGACGTCATTACTTATTATCTTCATGGGTTGTGTAATTCTGCCCCATAACACAACCCCCTCAACCACATCCACAGCCCACAATATGTGTGTGTGTGTGTGTGTGTCTGATCAAATGCTTCTTGTCAGTGTAACAGCCATTAACAATGAACAACGGGCATAAGCTTGATGATGTCTCCCTCCTCCCTCTATCTATCCTCTCCTCTCACCCTAGAACACAATGTCCTTTAGTATTACCATTATTGACAGTGGAACTAATTGGCACATGGTTATGAAAGTTCCCCCTGGGCCATTTTAAATTGGACTGCACAATTTCCTTCAATATCTGATAGGCGAGTCCGCACACGGGTCCTGAGGAGGTATTGATTATAAATGTATTAATGTGGGTCAGTGCTGTGTACTCAGCAAGGGGCGGATGATGTAGGGCTACATGTCTAGACTGGAACAAAATGACCACATCTTATGTTTACATAATAGATGGTAATGGGAGGAAGAGGGGAATTCTTTCCAGTAGTTTTATCTGCTCAACTGTATCGTTTTCCTTTTATAGATCTGTTGCACACAGTCTGTTAAGGAGAATTAGCTACAGTATATGTGAATTAAATCTGATTACTAGTCGTATACAGTTGTATATCTCTTGCCAATACCACACTGATTTCAGGGTAGACACCGCAGACGTTATCGACTCATTTCATTGATATAATGAAGGGGCTCTGGGGAAACTGGGCCATGTATTAGATAGGCAAACATGCCAAAGTGAATGTGAAGTTACACACATAAACTCATTAAGTTCAGTCAATGGATGCCAGCATCACTGCCTGCATACATGATATTTCCTTTGGTCTCTCATTATATAGACGATATCCTTTCTTGCGCCACTAGATTAGGTGCTGAAAGGGCTGAAATCAGGTTGCTTTACATGATCAGAGAAATCACGTGGGTTCAGTCATCTGGGCACACATCAATATGCTGCTGATTGATTCTACAGAATGATTACGGTGAAGTTTGCATTTAAATAAGCTACAGAGTTAAATTATTGTGTAGTATGTCACATATAATCACATGGAAGGTGCAGCCACTTATTTATTTCACAATTACAAATGACACAAATGCACTGTACATTTGTCGATGCCATTGTGACTGTCATTGACTTTATGTTGAAAATGCAAAAGGTCAAGGATTCAAGGATTATGGATTTGTGGTGGACAGTGGGTAATACCCTGAAAGCTGATTGCGGCCACCCCGTGCAGGCGTGGCTGTCTGTCATTGCCTGCAAATGAAGTTCATTAGGTGAGAGTGCTACTCTGTGATACCGTCTATCTCCTGCTCTTGTCACTAGCCATATTGCCCCCACCCCCCACCCCCACCCCAGCCCGCTCGTTCCACCCAAAGACTGTGACTGCCTGACCTCTCAGAAATCTGACCCTGAGGCTCCTTGCTGCTCCCCCAGGCACCTGCCAACCTTTCACCCCTTCACTGGGTGAGCATCTGGAAGGTGAGGAGGGACAGACGAGGAAGCCAGGGTGGGCTGTTGTGAAGTATTGACTTGGTAACAGATAGGGACTACGGAGTTGTCAGACTTCAGAGAGATGGTCAGACTGAATTTCTCTTTTCACAGATCAAATACCAACTCCCCCTCCTCTGCCTCATATTCTGTGTACTTTTGTTGGTATCTGTTGTTACACGTCTGTCTCTTTTTCTGTCTTTCTTTCTTTATTTCTGTCTTTCCCTCCGTCTGTCTTTTATTTCCTTCTTTAACTGTACACACAGATCATGCAGGCTATGATGTATGCACAGCTGGTCTTGACAGAGCAGTCCAGGAAACGTGTGGTTTACACATCCCTTGTTGACATACTGATTTGACTTGCCTTTCACTTTTCAGAGACCTGGAATTTTAACTGTGCACGGGGCTATTGAGGTCCGACTCAGCATGTTTGACCGCGGTGGAAAACCACTCAAAATATGACTTACTGAATGGATATGTCACATAGTACATAAAGCTCAATCAAAAATCTTGGTTTCTAACCACACATGCAATGGTCCCACACCTGCTCACACCATTACAAAGAATTTTGTATCATTAGTCTCGCTAAAATACTATTCCACACCTCCATTTTATGGAAACAATAATATCCTCGTTAAGTTACAGGCAGAGTGTAAAGAAATATATCTGAAGTTGCGCCAGTCTTAAAGTTACAGCTTAGGGCCAAAAGCTATGTAATATAGTTTGGTCTACTTCACACACGTGGACCAAAAGACAGGATTTTAATGGTTCAAACCAGGGAACTGTTACTTTGAGTTCAGAATGAAATCATTTTCAAAGGATAGGATCCTCACATTCTTGTTTTCAGACTGTAGTCAAACCTCCAATAACAATTTTTTGGCTTGCAGAAACAAGTTGTGAACACAAGATTGACATATCATCACCTTTTAAGTTAATATGGCGAACTTGTTAGCAAACAGTTGCTTATTTACACATCCAGCACTTACAGACCAACATAATCATTTATTTGGAGTTGTGTTTCTGGCTACCAGACAAATTTTAATCCAATATTCACTTTCTTTTAGCTCTGTTTTTGGTCTCTACCAACTCCTGAGGGAAATATCTGGCTCCTTAGCTGCTAAATGCTCCACTATGTTCACCAGCTAGTCGCTAACTGTATCTGTCTGCTGTTTGGTGCTGAGCAGGTAGTGCACAATTGGTTTTTAGAGGATTTCCACTGAAAACAGCTGCCTGCTGCTGCTGCAAAAACATCGTAATAAGCAATGAGAGTTAACTGAAACAGTAAAATTGCGAGCAGGACAGCTAAACAATGAGAGTGGTATCAGTCTTCTCATCTAACTCTTTGCAAGAAAGCAAATACGCAAACTACTCCTGTAATGTAGCGTTTGATGTCACAGGGCACTGTAATTGTCCAATTGTGCACTGTATGCAATTTGAATTATGCAGTAAACTACACAATTATTACATAATACTCAATGCATTGTTAAACATAGAAAACAAAGTGCGGTACACAAATCCAATAGAGTAGGATATGCCACTGGAGTGTAAATGTTAAACTGAATTAGCCCTGTGTCTTCTTTCACAATTACAGTGCACTAGGTTACAGTATGTGGCCATATGGGCTCTGTCTAGCATTACTGTCACCCCTCATTTATTTCGTGAGGGAAGATGGCCCCACTATGCCCCTCAAATCCTCTTAGCCAACATTTAGCTGATTGATTTTTTTCTTTCTACCTCTATTCAGATTATCAATGTGATAAAAGCAGGAAGTTGTATATTATTAATGCTATTCAGTCTCATGGGTGGATGGATAGAGAAAGAGAAATATAAATGTTTCAGCAGTGCCCACGTCTGGAAGAATAATATCAAGGTAATGTTATCGAATTTAAAGGCAGAGCAAACTGAGTAACATAAATGAATCATGTGAATGTGATTCAATCCCTTCAGCAAATAACCTATTACATATGGAGAGGCAGTGGATGACCAGTGAAATTAGAGTCGTCACCTCTTGTGATTGTAATGTAGAGGTTTGTGCTTATGAAGATTAATAATTAATCTACTTCTTCAATCAAATGGAAATTCCACAGCTATGAAGTGTAGGTAGCAGCTGTCCGAAACTGAGCTTGAAGCACAAACACATTATATTCATGTCTTTTTTTTATTTCACCCCCTGCCTACTTAATTCCTACTGCAGGCCTCCGTCACAGAAATCCACGAAAATGGTTTTGACTCAGGGGAATAGTATTAAGCAGGTTCCCCATAAACAACATATTCCACTTCAGGCTATAGAAACCACAAAGCAGGTTCAACAAACAAATCAGGTCTTTTGAACATGTGGTTTAGCTTCGTGTTGTTTAAGACAGTTGGGTTAGTAGACTCTGTCCTATGTGTTCTCCAGATGGCACCACACACTGTCTCTCACAGATTGTATATAGCTCTGAGATCCTTCATAAAGTCAGATGATTCCCTCCCCCCATCCTCTCCCTCTGAACTATACTAAGTGATGATCATGGAGATTATGTATTGGTAATTCCTGCCAGGTCTTTAAAAGAATTCCCATGCTGTGTGCTTAATACTCAGTGGAGGGATTATGCAGACCCCTACATGTGGTGTTGTGGCTGCATACCTCCAGTCAGACTAAACCCAATCTGTTACAGATTTGGACTAAAGAAGAGAGGTGCAGCAAGCACAAGGGGGTGAGTGGAGGGCGGTACGGTGCTGTATTCATGCTTTACAGTACATTCCACTTCTTCTATATCATGGGGGATCAGAGCTAAACCTCCCTTTGGAGGCAGTATTTGTATCTGTGTGTATTAGGATGTTAAAAAAGAATCTTGGCTTGTGTCAAGGCTGTGCACTTTAGTTGTTTTTTTCTCAATTCTCTTTTTATTCTACTATTTTATTTTCCCTTTGTGGTTAAGGCAAACCCAAATCCCCCTACAGTTTCTCCTTGAATGTGGGTCCAATTAAACACACATGTGGATTTTCATATTGAAGCTCATAAAAGGTAAACTCCAGCGATTTACATTACATTTACATAAGGAATGCTAAGTGCCTACACATGTGAGGTGTTAATAGCTCTATCAAAAGCAGATGCTCATCACTATTCATTATTGTCATAGTCAGGCATGATTTTTGATATGTGTAAAATTCCATAACAATATTATTTCCTTTCAGGAATAGCCAAAAATGTCAACATTTGGAGGTATTTGAGGGGTCTGCTGAGTCTGTTTTCTATTTTAAATTGTGATTGGCCAATAGGTGGAGTCCTTTGCACTTTGCACATATATTCAGTATATCAGAGGTCAAGTAGGATGAAAGGACACGTGTTTTATGCCTGTTATTATGTGAACTTTTTATTGCATGTGTGTAAACAATAAAGTTTGATTTACTGGCTCCTATGCACATAACCCCATACATAAACATAAGAGACCATTTGGCAGTAAATGCTATTCTGTAGAGTTCAAAACTTGGCATGAATTGTCTAGTTTCATTTTATGATGGTTATCCAGATCAGCCAACATGTGTAAAGGTTTGTGTGTTGTTATACCAGTAATTTATTATCATGGCTATCAGTGACCAATCAATGTGTGGCAATGCATATATGGTTATAGATAAAAGAGTAAAGGCAGAAACTGTACTGTTAATTGGGAACATAATAACAAAAAAGGCAGGTGATATATTCTTTAAAGATCCATAAAAGTAAGAGATCCATAAAAGCAAATCTGCAGTGTTAGGAGGAGATTTGGAAAAGCCTGCCAAAGTTTCCAGTTTCCACTTTTCAACAGCACATTTTAAAATCTATGTTTGCCAATGTCATATAACGAAGGACTATTTGTATGGATAATGGGTCAAATTATTCATCTTTCCAAATAAAAATGTTCTGATTACAATAGCTGCAGCGTGTTAAGACGAGGCTGGAGCTGTATCTGGTGTTCTGCTATGTCTTGCTGCACCCTTGTGGTGAAACAACGGTAAAGATTCATCCTCACAGCGAAGTAGGTCATTATGAACGACTGAAGAACTGGATGAAGCAGAATTCTAACAGAGACGACAACAAAAGGAAACAGAAGGTGTTTTTGTAATTTAAACAATTTGCATTTATTCAGTGTTTATTTTCTTATTCCATTTGTCTTTTGCAAACATTCTGCCAGCAGGTGAAGTTTACATGGATTTAAGCTGCTAATTGTTTCAGAAGAAGCACTGCCTTCTAACTTACAATCAACTAAGGTTGAAAAAAAAGCAAAAGTATTGTTTGCGAAAAAACAACTTTTTTCCGCCAGCCAATGAATCAATGCTGTTATCAGTCAAACCACACACGTACCCATGCACTTAGGGAAGGAAACACACATGCACACACACACACATACACACACACACACACACACACACACAGACATCAGACTCATGTATTTGAAATACAAAATAGCAATGCACAAACAGAATCGCAGAAACTAGTGATTAGCTGTGCAGCAGAGGTATAATTGGAGCTTCTAATTACAGTACTGCCTCATTGTTCCTCTCTACCTCTAATTTACCACATTTAAATCCCAGAAAAACAATCACTTTGGTTGGGATCATAATGGGTGACTGAAAAGTGTTCACCGAAAGAAATCTCTGTGGTTAAACACAAGTTTAGTTATAGATGCAATAAAATAGTTGAGGCCTTTTTTTTACTCACATAATATTTATATCTCTAAAACATAAGCTTAAGCTTTTAACATTAAGGACATGAAATGACAGAGTAAAAGCTTCTACTGGAAGGACGACTTTGTGTGGTGCTGTATCTACATTAGCTTTATAAATGTATGCAATATAGTCTGGCTACAAGTGCAAGCATCAAAGATATAATAACATATTAAGTGCTGGATATACCAGACACTACTTAAGCAATCATTTTTGCAAAACTGCATATAACAAAAATGTAAAAAACTTAATTACATTGCATATTTGTTGCTATAGAAACATTTTCTTGTACAAAGAAAATTAAATACAAAACAAAATCGCTGAGATGTCTAACTTTTTGCTCTAGCTGAGTAAATACTTCACAATTACCAATTACATTCCAAATTACCATATGACCTTAGATCAGCCGTCATTTGTTATTTGAATTAGAGACACGGGGTTGGATGGTTACCCTTCTGACTGGAGTCTGATCTGCATTGCGATTAGCTACCAGCTCCTGCAGTTGCAGCGCCCCTCCTCCAATGAAACAGAAAGCCGGGCAAATGGGGCCGGAGCAATCTACATGACCTTCCCACAAAGGTCGCAGAGAGTGGGCATCGTAGAAGGTGACGCGACCCTTCTCAAAGTCAAGGCACACACCGAGTCGGGGCGGCAGCGGGTATGTGAGGCCTGTGGGTGAGGAGGGGCCATTGCTGATGGGGTCGCGGATACCGTTCCCATGGTTACTGTGGTGGTGGTAGCTGTGCTGGGGCAGGTAGATCTTACCCATCCCCATAGTGAGGAAGCAGAATGGTGGAGCAGAGTCCAGGGCATCCTCTGCTCCGCTGTCATGACCACTGTCTGGGTCATAGCTGGAGAGAGAGAGCAGTTTGAAAAATGAGGATGACTTAAGTAAAAGTACCAATACAACAATGTAAAAATACTCCAGTACAAGAAAAACTCCTGCATTTAAAATCCTACTTAAGTACAAGTACAGACATATTATCATCAAAATGTTTTTTTTAAAGAATCAAAAGTACTAGTTCTGCAGATAAAATTTCCCCTCTGACTGATATATTATTAAATAAGATATAATTCGACTGGTAATACTGATGCATCAATGTGTTAGCACCATTGTACTGTTGTAGCTGGTCAAGGTGGAGCTAGTTTTAGCTACTTTAGATTCTGTAGTGGACTACAGGAGCTGGAGCATTTCCCAACCTGGAGGTCAGGCTCCCTCCAAAGGGTCACAAGATAAATCTGAGGGGTTGTGAGATGGTTATTGAGGCAAGAAGAAAGAAAAAACTAAGTCCTGCTTCACAAATTTGTATAGTTGTGACTTAGATTTAGAGGGAAAATGTCTCTTTGGTGGAAGTGGAAGTGCTAACAACTTATAGACACCTGAAAGGTGACAAGGAGCTCTAACCAGACACTGCTTTTTAGTGAGGGTCACAAGCCAAAGGGGTACCTTAAAATTGTACTTCAAGTACAGTACTTGAGTAAATGTACATAGTTGTTTTCCACCACTGATTACACACTACTATTTCTTTTAATTCTGTCAATTAATTTCTATTTCATATTCTAGCAGCTATTCACCGGGGACTGGCCATGTCTTGTGGAAGGTGAAACCACTCTTGCAGTTTGGATTCAAGACCAACTCCCACCTGTTAAAAAAGACAAAAATCGATCAATTTGTAATTAAGTAAGCATTTCACTTGTAGCTAATCCTCACATAACCAACTGATCTAGTTCTCTCTATTCTCATTTACAATTATTTCAAGTGAAGCAGAAATACAAGCATATTGACGAGATGATAGTCCTTTCACTGGTGATTATTTATACAATTTCATGAAAAATAATTGTGCTCATAAGCCTCACATCCGTAGTCACTATGTACAAACATTTCATACTACTAATAGCAAATTTTAGAATGTGGAGTGTTACGATGCACATATGGGTATTAAGATATGCTTATCGAAGTATGTGTATTTATACAATATTATAACAAAAAAATAAGTACAATCTCAAAACCATCCCATAACTGTGCAAACGTGTCATTCCCTTAGAAACAACCCAGTTTGGGGACATTGTTCGAAGACCAAATGCTCACTATAAGGTGATTTATTTGAAGACATTTCTCTTTGTCCAAACATAATTGTCTTTCTCTGTGCTCCTCTAGCTAATTTGAAGTGGGTGGGGCTTAGTTGGAAAAAGGTGGACATATACCTCCACGCACCAATCAGGATTTAGCGACATTTGAGTGAAAATTTGATAGTTGTTTAAAACTTGAACTAGGGCTGTTGCTTATTTAGTCAAGAATATTGATTGTTATTGAGAAAAGCATAAGATTTGAAACCAAGCCTTTCAATGTCACTTCTGCTTAAATATTAAAGTCTGATCGTGGCATACTGCATTCCTCATACTGGGTAGTATGCACTAATAGTATGTAGTATTCAGTACATAAAATATGTACTACTAGAATTTACTTACCTTCACTAGGTATGACCCAGGCTCCACTGAGCATGCCCAGTAGTGCCGTCCCTGTGTAATAGCCACATCCCCCACCAGGAGGTCTGAGGTCAGGTGACAGGAAGTGAGGGCGTTGTCAGCGGCCTGCAGCAGAGAGAGACCAGGGACACTGCGAGCACAGCGCTGCTCTTTACTGACCACCAGCCGGTCAGCATGGAGACCCCAGCGAGAGTCCAGGTAGAAGTTGAGCACTGGGAGGAGACGGGAGAGAGGGCACAGCAGACAAAAGGAAAGTGAAGGAAAAACCGAAAGAGAAGGGAGGGGAGAAGAAGTAGACGTGAGGGGAGAGGGAAGACAAAGAGACAGGTGCATTCAAAAATGACATGTAGGGGTTTTAGAAGCAGCAGGAGAAGTTTGGGAGGTAACAGAGGGAAAGTGGTACAGATTTACAGTCAGAAAGCAACAAAGAGAAGAGAAGTGCAGAGTAAATGTAGGGGGAGAGGAACAGAGAGCAGGCATGCACCTCCTCCCACCAGCACTGGAAGAGAAAAGGACACTGATCTATAAATTGATGACTCAGGGAGTAAAATATAGAAGGCATCACAAAGAAGCTCTGGCTGTGGGGAGTGCAGATTTTTCCAAAGGAAGTACAATTTACAGAGGGAACATACGCAATAGCAAGAAGGAAAAACAGCCTACGGGGACACAAGGAGTTCACCACTTCATCATTAAAAAGCCCTGGATCTGAACCCGATCCATGTTGTTAAGCCTCACGTCTTAACAAACTGCAAACCTCATCAGCACTCGGACAGATCTCATTATAGAGTGGGAGGCAGTGGGAGTGTGTGGGTGTCAAGATGGGGGTGGAAGAACAGAGGATGCATGGGATGACCACAAAGATAGAGGAGTAGAGATAATTATGTTGTATGGGGTTACAGAGGGGCAGTCAAGAGATATGAGTGCACTTCTTACGTTCCGTAGGAGGCATGTAGGTTGGCAGCGTGGAAGTAGCGCAGAAGAGGATGACAAGTACAAAGCTGTGAAATGGAAATAATACATGAGAAAAAGATGAAGAAATAAAGAGTAAGTGAGTAAGTAAGTGGGGATGTGTTGAAAGTAGAGAAAGAGGTGGAAAAAATTGGGAAAAGAATATGGGAATGGGCAAAAAGGAAAAAGAATGAATTATTAACTGCTCACCATGGCAACCATCCTAATGCTTTTATTGTGCTTGATAAATAATAGTAGGTGTGAAGAGATGAATGGCTCCTGGATGACAGCAGCTACAGCTTGCTGTATGGCTATAATGAGATTTTTTTTTATAGCTGTCATACACTTGTCACTGATTTAAGTGGTTATAAGTCATTATGCAAAAAAGACTAAGAGTTATTTGGAAGATACAAAAAGAAATGTATAAAAAAAACACATTCTGGACACCTTATGCAGGTGGGGGATGATCCTTCTGACATTCTCCTTTTTTAGCACAAGTTAAAGGATAATCCCAGTTTACTGCTATTTAGGTCTTAACTATTTTCATAGTTATGGATGTATTTCCTAATAATAAAAACAATATTGTAATCATAAAGTTAATTGCTGAGATCTAGGAATACACCGACAGCCAATGAGGCAAGAAACGTGGCCTATTGTAACCATGCATGGTCCATCACCTCATGTTTATGCCACATTTGATACTAGGATTCATCAGAGCAGACAACCTTTTTATAGTCACCAACAGTTCGTTGTAAATGCATTTGGCCATATAATGTGGACATGAGAGGTACCCTGTTGTCAACTGTTACAACCTATACAGACAACAATGTCATGCCTCAGATTTCCAACTGTACTGTAATGTTATCTGTTATACTGTGGACTGACATTGCATTACATGGTTTCTTCAACAAAATGTAAGAACATTTCTACTATTTTTTTAATTTTGCTTCTTCTTTGCAAATGAATGTTTCATATATTGCATGTATGATTCATAATCATGAATGGCAGTCTATTTGTTTTCCTACAAACCATGAAGTGTTTAAAAGTATAATTAACACCTCGTTAACTGGGATGTTATGTGGGTTTTTATACACCTCTGTTGTCTGGGTGCAGTTTCCCTGTGGCAAAGTCAAAGTCTCTCTGTTTACTTCTTAATGAGGACGACCGAACAGTTCTGTGTGTGCTCTCACCTGGTGCAGGCGGGGTGTGCAGGTACACCTCCTCACTGTACTCCCCGTAGCCCGCCTTGTTGCAGCCTCTCACCCGCAGCACGTACACGCTGTCCATCTCCAACCTGTCAATCACAGCGCTGGTCTCACTCACTTCATCCAATCGCTGCCAGCCCCAGCGGGCGGCGGCCAATCCTCCTCTGATCCCGCCTCTAGATGCTCCTCCTGGTACCACACCCCGGCGGCGATACTCGACGGAAAAGTGCCAGGCGGGTGCAGAGTCTTGGGGCAGTCGCCAGCACAGGAAGAGCTGGTCGTAGGCCAGAGTGCGCTGGGTATCAATCACTGGAGCCAGGGGAGCTGTGACAAAAATGTTTTTAATGTAGAGTTTACATGAATAACTCAAATCTAGAAGTTTAACATCATAGTTGTACTAACATCTTCTCTTGGCTACATTCACTTACTATATTTCATGGCATCTCTGCTACATTAGCAATATAAGTAATCAAAAAGCCCCTGTCTTCTTCTCCTTCTCCTCTTCACTCCCTTCCTTCCTTAGCGTCTTCCCTTCCACCATCTCCATCCCCACCCTTTCCCTTCCTCCCCCTTCCTCTCATCACTCTCCTTCTCACCCTGGATGAAGTTCAGCTCTGTCAGGAGTTTGAGTTCTTTGGAGACATCCAGCTGGAAGTGTCTGAATGATGGATCAGCAGCCAGAGTGAAATGCTGGAGATTCTCAATTGCTTTGCTCAACCTGGTGCAGTAAAAAACAGGGAAAGCAGTGTTAGACGAATGAAGGAGGAACAGTGTTTACATGATGCTTCCATCAAGATGGGTGGGAGGGTGAGACAGATGAATGAGGAGGGAGGGTTGCATGATCACTTTTAAAAGATAAGGCTGGTGTCTTTCCAATACCAACAATGAGTTGGTCTGTCAATACTTTCAGACTTCCCTACCGTGTCTGTGTCACTCAGCCCATTCAATTCTACTAAAGACGGGTTACAAAAATATTGTTTTATTTGTAAAAACAGTGAAGTAATTTCCTCAAACAGCTGGGCACTGTAGTTTTTAGCAAATGTTACTCAAAGAGAAGTAAATTGTGAATTTCTTGGGGACTATTTTCACCTGCGGATTAATACATATTTGCTGCACTAGTGGTTATTTAAGGGAGCAGGACAGTGTACTGTATGTGGGATTGACTCTAAACAAACTACAGTGACCACGTTCATCATAATGGAGGAACATGTCACCCAGTGTAACGGTGTGGCTCACTGATGTGTTTTTAATCGTTTTTGGACCCAGTGGAGCTCTAAGGCACAGAGGAATAAGGCTTTGGCTACGTAGACATTACTTGTTAGTAGGATCAATTTATTGCTGCTTTTGGTCTTTGTATGGGATTTGTTGACAATAAGAAACACATAGAATATCATTATCATTTAGGATTATTTCAGTTGTTTTTGATTTCAAAAAATATTTTCTGGACAAAACAATGAACAAGAAAAAAAAATATAGCAAATAGTAGCATGTCTTCTTTCACACAGCTCCACTTGTCAAGAGCTAATCAAGTTAAAATGCTCATATACTGTAAGTCTACTTGCCCCATCAAGTGGCCTTTTAGCTGTTAAAAAACAATGCAAAGAGGAATGCAGACTCTGCTATTACAAGCATCTTACAAGTGTGTTATTACTATTAGAAGAGGTTTTGCTCGCACCTATGTGAGTAAAACCTGTTCTAATAATAAAGGAAAAGGAACATAAAGAAATGAACAAAGACAGACAGGAATAATCTAAGATCTGTTCAATCAAGACAAAGAGCGGAGCCAGATAAACAAATGGAAAACCTATTATGAGTCTGGCGAGCAGCCTGCACAAAGCAGGGCTGGTCTGTTTCTTTCAGCAGCTCCTGGGTAAACGCCATGAGCCCTGTGTGTTCCATCAAGCCCCGTCTCTCCGCCACTTGAGCAGCCAACGCCTCGCCTCGTTTCTGCCGCGTCGTCTCCAGTGCCTGGGTGAGCGAAGCGTGGCGCTCGGCCAGAGCAGCCGTCAGATCCCTGATGCTCTGAGCCAGCTGCTCTCTGGCTGACACACTGTTTACCTGGTGATGAATAACACAGACAGACAAGTTTTAACATTTACACCCAGCTGATGCTAGTTGATGACTCCTTTAAGTCAGGTTGATTTATAAGGCCTTTTACAGTTTTACTACAACGTACAAAGTGCTCAGAGTACACAAAAGCAGATTCAAATAATGAAAACAAGCCTGTGTGTGCCTTCACATGTGGCAGATTCCAAACACAAATGTTATAATGGACAGATTACTACTGTGCACTCTATAACATTAGGATTTATAACAATGTGTCAGCTGGTTTTTACTCATTTATTCAATTGCATGGACTAAATCTTACAAAATGTGATCATAATTTTAATTTCATAAACACATTCATAACTACGCAATCATCTGTGATACAAAACAGGACTTGTTTTGAATGGCTGCTCCTAGTTACAGTACAACCAGACAGTATTGTGTGAAAAGCAACATTTAAAGTTGGATGCTAAGGTGGACTGTTTTTGTTTTTTTTGTTGTTTATGGAATTAAGTTAGTATGGATTATAGAGGTAATATCAGTACACACTAGAAAACAAAAGCAAAAAAGTTGAATGGAGAACTGAGCCAGACAGGTTCAATAACACATAAAATCTGCAGCTGTTGCACAAACAAAGTAGTGAGCACCCAAACCACTAATAACCTTTAATTGGTTTAAAGTGGCTCTGTGTTTTATTTATGGTATCACCTGCTGGATTAGTATTTTTTTATATCAACCAGGAACAACTTTGACATCAAACATAATACATGTGATGATGTCTCTCCCTAAGCCAGTGACATTTTTTGGCCTCCCCTATTTAGTATATAAAAAGAAGTATATAAACAATTAATAAATGATTTATAACACACTATAATGTAGTTGTAAGCAGCTGTAAGGGCATTGTCTTTATTACTGTCAACAACTAGGCTATAACTCCATAACTGGTGTATATACAGATAATAAATAACAATATAATATGACACTGTTGTAATTACATGGGGTACAGTATTTATTCATATTTTATATTAATATTAAGTATTTAATTAATATATTCATTAATTTATACAGTATTTATTTATAAACATTTCTTCCTCACTCTCATGACGACTAAGCAAACCAAATCAGCTGATGAAGGCCATGAGATGCAGCTGAAAGCTTCAGGAGGAATCTGTCTTAATGAGTTCAAATATGATTACAGCTATGTTACACTGTGTTATCAATCATTAATTCAACTGTTACACCAGTTATGGATGCTTCACAGGAGGAGTTATAGTCTAGTTGTTGAAAAATGTTAATATATCTGCTTACAACTACATTATAGTATATTATAAACAACGTATTAATGGTTTATTTACTGCTCAAAAATGGTAAATAGTTGGATGTCTAAAATAAAGAGTTACCAGCAATCTTTTTAGTCAACTTTCAACAATTATGAGTGAGGTCACAAAGGAAAGTGTGAGCAAACACAAGTTGGCTGTCTGCCAAAGAAACAAAAAGTACAAATCAACTGACAGCAACCTCGACAGTTTTATGGTATTTAGCTGCTGACTGGTGTTAATTCCATGTTCAGCAACATTTTGTCAGCCCAAAGTATTAATCACCTCAGTCTGAGTGATGGAACTCTCCAGCTGGGTAATCTGAGCCAGAACTGTGTCCTGGTTGGACAGAATGTAGTTCATCTCCTTCATAATCTTCTCCTGTCAAATAAACAGCAAAAACATAACATACAAACAACAAATACACACCAGACTGCTTAATTGTTACACACAGCATTAACTCTGCATTAGCCCATTTACTGTACAGTTCTATTCTACTGTATGTTCTAAGTTGCTTGTCTCTGATATATTGAAAGCTGCTTTTTAACATTTTGATATAATGCACTTTTTAAATGTCACTGCATCACTTCACTATGTAAAATTCATTCACTAAATAATTAAACTTTAAAAGGTAAAGAAACAAATATCAAGCCTGCATACTGCTGACTAAATATAATCTAATTCCAAAATTGAGATACTTTCCTTTACTAACATAAAAGTATAATTTTAGGTAATGTAAACACATTAATGTGTGAAACAGTGAATGATGAGCATAAAACAAAGATTTTCCCTGTAAAAAGTAAGAGAATAGAAGCCTTCACATCATTCATATGAACACTATTTTCCAATCTTATATCCTTGTTTATATGTTTAAGTGTTAATGTGTGTTTTTCAGAACCATACAAAAGCTCTGAGAGGCAAGTGAGAAAAAACAATTATGCTGATCCATTTTCTAAGTCTGATCTAAATAGTTTTCTCTCCTGTGTTTATGACTTAAGAACAGTTGAAAAAAAGGTTTTACCAGGATAATCTTTCTAAGTTCCTTCATTTTATTTTTCATCTGTGAAACAGGTGTCAGGTGAATTTTATTTTTTTTGGCAGGACATTTGGAGAAACCCAGTCCAGATCGTGTCAGATTCAGTATCATACCTTCAGGGCTTGGTAAGCATGGGCCACTGGCAGGATTTTGTGTCCGGTGTGGATGCGGCGCAGTTTGCAGAGAGGGCAGAGCAGCCGCTGACAGGACCTACAATAGAACTGTAGTTTTTCCTGGTCATGCTCCGGACAGGTCAGAACCTGAGGATAGGAGCCAAATTAAATCTAAACTTATTTATCTGAAGCACATTTTACCTGAAGGGAGAAAGAGTACATCATTATTATAAGGATGTGTGTATATTTATGAAACATCTCAGTGCCACAGGGCCAATCTTCTGTTTAGAGGAAAGTCTTTATCCAACAGAAGTCAGAAGGTCCCGAAAAACATAGGCATAAAGTAAATGTAAAGGTATTTTTTATTTTCATTTAAAATAAATGTATACACATATTTTGGCCCAAATCTGATATGAAAACATTGGACTTTTGTGTTCACACTGCTAAGTCAAAAATAAGATCTGTGTCTTATTAAGAGAGCACAAAAATCTAATTTAGATCAATTCACTTGTAATGTGAACACAGAAACAGTATTACAGTTTTACATACAAAGGTTGGTACCACTTTGAGGGCTTTACAAGTTGTAACTAATGGGTTTATTGTGTTAAATACATAATTTCTAAAGCTTTATTGATCAGTTAAAAGCTATTACCTGCTTTGGGGCTGCCAGGTTGTGAAAAATCATCCTCCTTCAGGATGATGCTGTATTTTTAGCTAGCTCTTCAATTAATCAGGAAGACCTTCCAAGTTCTGTGGAGAAACTGGACCTGTCACAGTTTGCCTCACTCCCTTCCTGCAGCCACACACTCTCATCCCCAGCCCTCTGCATTACTCTCTCTCTCTGCCCCTGTCTCCAGCCCCTGCTCACTTCTCCCTACTCCGCAGACCTGCCTTTCTTGAGCCATCCACCAGATGCCCTCAGACTTTCCACCAGACTTCCTCACTCACCTGTTCTCACTTCCCTTATCAGCCCTGCAGTCACCTGACCTTCTGCTTGTTCACCTGGTTACCTGTTCTCACTTTCCTCATCAGCCGCTCACTACATATACCAGTCCTGATGCTTTTCTTATATTGTCTATATATTTATTTCTCACAATAAATCATTGAACTGCACCAGTTTGCCTCTTCTGTCTGCGTTCGGGTCCAATCCCCATTGCCCTGTATAACCCACCGTGACAGAACCAAACTCCATTTATTAACCACTTACAACTGCAGAGTATATTTTATAACTGCAGGCTCAATGGCTTATTAGAAAGTGAGAAATCCATGGGTATTTATTATAACACCAACCATCAAGGAGATTTTTTTTCACAACCTAGCAACCTGAACATTTTTTCTGATTGGCTTATAACTGATCAATAATGCATTAGTTAAGGATTTATTAACCATTAATTAAGCCATTAGTTACAACTTATACATTCTTTATGAAGGGTGCCGTATTACAAAGTTGTACCAAAGGGTTTAAACGCTTAATTACATATTTTTTCAGAAGTGATATGAAAATGAAGTTTATGATATCTTATTATTAAATACGTAGACGTGTATAAGTGTCCCAGTGTCTTACCTTTGGTCTGAAGTTGAGTGTAGGCTGGATATGTTCATGCTGTGCCCGTGGCGTCCCCCACGGGTGATACAGCTTGAAGCACTCGTTACAGAAATTGGACCTGCAGTCAGCACAGCCCTTGGTGGCCTCCAGAGCTTGAGGCGGCTTACAGAACTGGCACATCACAGCCACACTGCCCAGACTCACTGTGTGCCTGTACCTAGTGGTGGGACAGCAGCAAGGGAAGGAAGAATAGAAAGATTGCTTTCGCCTTTAGTTATATACATAAAACAATTATGGACAAAATGCTAACCAAAGCCAAATGAAAGGTTATGAAAACTCAGAAAATGAGAGGGCAAAAGGGCCACTGTGAGAGTGACACAAACCGTACTGAATAGGTGATAAAGTGACCACAAAGCTACTAGACAATGGAAGCATGCAGTCAGCCATGGTAGCTACAGTGTTTTGCAGTGCACGCTCTGCAGGATTCTTCAGCAGCTCAGTTGCTGCTGAATAATTACAATCAGAGCTGGACACATTCCCACACCTTCTGTTGTTCAGGCCCAAGTCCTCTATTCATGTACGTTTGGCCCCAAACATCATAATGACTGAAGGACAATATTACCTCTCCACTATACGCTCCAAAGTGAGGTTGCGCAGACAGTCAGTAAGGCCCTTCTCTCCCAGTTCCACATCTCGGCCGCAGGGGACACAGGGGAACATCATCACCAGGGGTGGGCCCTCCTTACGGCGTCGCCCTGGATACGTCCCATATCCCGGAGACCGGGGCATGGATGGCGAAGGCGGGTGGGGACCTCAAACCAAGAAGAAAAATCAGTTGTGAGCAGAGGAAGACAGAAAATGACGGGAGAGGATCTGTTTTCCCAACATAAATATTGCATATTGATCATGGTCTGACAGTGAAATTAAGGTAAAGGTTTAACTAAGATGTAATCACATCTTTCTGTTCCTTTTCACTGCATGTCAAATTGCAATACAAAGCAAAAGCCTACATATAATCTTTAAAGAAGAATCTTTTATCCACACAAAACATACATATTCCCCTTCTCTCACCCCTCAACAGATTAAATTGATATGAAGAGGTATTCCAAACCTGCCCGCAGCACGCGGTCAATAGGTCGCTGCTCAGCTTTAGGTGTAGGCCTGCGGGCCTGGCGGGGTGAGCGGGTATTGGGTGTGGAGGCTGGGGAGTTTGGCTCTGGGGGAAGCTCTGGAAGCGGGTAGCCATTTGCCACTAAAACCTCCGAGGCACACATGAGGCAGACGCTGTGCTGGCATGGCAGCACCACAGGCTGTTTGACTATGTCCTTACACACAGGGCAATGCAGCTCACGCTCCAGGCTCTTCATGTTAGACTGTCAGAGGCAAAGGAGTGAGGGGTTATGATCTGCAAAGGCTGCTGAACATTATTTCACTTTTCTTACAGAAAAATAGGTTGACTATTCAAAGATTTCCAAGCCAGAATTAATTTATTAAACCTTCAAGACAACATGTAAGAGCATGTAACACACTGAGAGGAACAAATGTGCACAATTAGACTTAAAAGGGATTAAAGAAAAGTAAAATGTGCAGGTATTTTCAATACTAATGCTGAGACAATAGCTGAGTTTTGTCTTCCAATACCAAAACAATACTTTTTCAATACCTTACTATGAGAAATATAAACATTTTTTTTGATTTTCATTGAACAAAAGTAGCCAAAGCTTTCAAATGTTAAACTTTGCATAAAGGGAAGCAGCCGTACAAGAACTTAATCTAAAATTTGCAACATTTTAATTTAAATCAAATCTGATTAAAGACGATGAATCTGACCAGGCACTTAAAAGCCAGTTTTCTGTACTTGACAGTTTTCGATAATCAGCGCTACGGATGGTATTGAGGTTTCATACCCAGCCCTTCCTGCAGGTGTACCACCGAGGACGTACAGTATCGTAGGACATAAAGAGACTGAACTGAGAGAGAGACTGGGCAATGTGAAAAGCTGTCTCAGACAGGCAACATCGGCCATCATTCTTGTTAAATATGAATAAAGACCAGGCATTAAATATTTAACCGCCGCACAGAGTGCATCCTTTTATATTGCCGCTCTGCATACGAACATGAGCTCTTTAGCCAGGAGTCGCATATGCTTTTGTAACACTGTGAGACGGTCCAGTAGTTTTCTGTATTTATGACATGTTTTTTACTCAGCACCTTAATATACACACTGAGGAGTAGCCTACATACTGACCTATGGTGCAATGGGGAACAGGACAAAATATTCAGTGCAAAGACACAGTGGATTATGCATTTAACATAGTGTAAGTGTTCAGCAAGAATAAACTTTACTTTTCAGGATATTTAATCAGCTTCTCCTCATAATGTACAGATGAATGGATTTGTTAATTTGTATTTAGGGGAGACGTACTTCACTGCTACCTTGAGTCTACCTAACCACAGTGGTCATAGCTGAGGGTTGAAAAGCTGCACCTCTGGAGAAGTTAGCGTGTCATGGTCCTGCTGAAGGACATGGATTTGACAGTAAAAGGACACAATGGCTGTTGCAGAAACCTGTGACTTCACAGCTACAGTTAGTCTAATCACAAGACTACCCTGCCTCATAAATGATGAGATTGTTAAAGGGACCTGTTCCTTTATCCATTTCCCTACACTGTATGTGTGATAATTACTGAGAGTTTGTGTTCAGTCGGGATTTGTTAGTGCAGCACAGGAGATATTGCATAGTCAAGACGGCCTGCTTTCTTTTGCTTCATGGATGCCCTTGACACACAACCTCAACCTACAGCCCAAACTGTTGCACGGCCAGCGGCAGCACATCTACATCACTATGAGTTAACTTCAAAAAACCAGGACAAGACAAACTGACTGACTGTGCTGCATAGGGGGGTTTGGGGATTTTGTCACTGTGATGTGATGTGATGCAGCACCGGGACAGCTTATCACAGCACACCATAAACCACTGTTACAATCACAGTTTCTGGGGGATGGAGATGCAGAATCAGTAGGCATAATATACAGGTGATAATAAACAGTAAATTCCTGCATGTCCACTTGATGTTAATAAGGTTAAGAACTCACATAATGTTATACAGCTGGATGGCAAAACTCATGCACACACACACACACAAGTTGATTGATGAAAGCACTATCTTCCCAGTTTACATAGTCAAATAAAATAATACAGCTGCAGACACGTTTCCCAGATGAGACAGAATTAGGCTGCTGCGAAAAAAACTACCCATATTGAAGCATTACATTGGAGTAATTAAAATAACCTACTTTCTCCCTCAGCCCACCTCAGACTCTCTGTGTCATTCTCCAATGTCAACTTCGGCCTGCCTTTCTTTCCTCCTCTAGCCTTTAGCCTTTCGCATTTTCAGGCTATTGCCATTCCAGCCGGCTACATACACCACGACAAAATGTGGGCCTGTTGTATCCACCTCAAATGAATAGTGCGCACTGCTAATGCTGAGCCCGGCTTGGCGAAGGCGTAAAACAGGCGATGCGACAGCGCATCCTTACCTTCACCTGGAATCTAGGCGCCATGGCAGTAGACTACGTGTATATTTCCAGCATCAAGAGAGCGCTGCCTGTTGGAAAGAGGGGAGGGGTTTGAGGCATTGCATCGCGAGCAATGAGCCCCCCGCGCCGGTAAGATGGGGTCTGCAGGAAAGGATTACTGTATGGTGGCTGATTCGACAGCATCCAAAGATGTAACTGTTTTAATGTGGTATGCGCTGTAACATGTGCACAAACCTCTAGTCAGTCCACCATGCTCTATTGTAGCCATCTCTGCAAATTACATATATGTTTTAACCCTATAACGGCCGATGCTACAAGCAGCACCCACAAACACTTCTCCCTTGCCTCAGCAACAGCCGAAGGTCCTGCATCTCGTCTCCATGGAAACGGCCATCCAAAAAAGAAACGTGTCATTCCAGTCTGCACCCACACTGTTATGTCATTTGATAATGTTTGAAACATCCTCGTATCTAATCAAAGACAGAGAATATTTTCTTCCAATTCTGAGGAGGAATTTAGCTCGAGTCTGGTGTGGGCTACCGGGGCATTTTAGGACCTCCATTAACGAGGATTACAGCATCAAGGAAACATAACGAACCATAGGCTTTTGATTTTCTACAGCAAATACTGAGGATAGACAATATCTTTTGTATTTAATTTTATTTCAACAGCATTTAATCTGGGTGCAGAAAAATATATGAAGGCCCCATTTTACAGAAGGTCCGGCAGGTGAAACATGGAGACGTGACATCCAAACCGTTAATTCGGTTCTCCATTTAAAAAACAGGCTGTAGGCTAGTCGTTATGAAATAAAAACAAACTTATTTGACTTATACATCCAATTACAACACAAACACAGACATACAGGCTATACTCACACTGATACGAACCAATGCTTCCATCGTGGATGTGGCTGTTTTTAAATCCATCTCTGCCATTTTAAGAAAATAGCTACCTCCTGTTTTCATCATCTGGATATAAATCGCGATGTTTCTAGGCCACACGCCATATAGTACATATTAAAAACTCAAATATGTGCAACCTAGAGATGATAAAAAAAAAAATCTTTGCTGGTTTACCGTGTTGTAAATTATTGATTTTTCAAAAGACACTCGATCTGTACATTTTTACGCACGTAAAAACAAAAAGGCTGATAAGAATCACCTTCTGAGTATTAAAAAAAATAAGCAACCGATTTCTATATGTGTTATTAACGTCAATGTATATCCACACTAACAGCTGCCTGTGGCTTTTATTCCTCACCCAGACATCCCGCCCCCTACCCTTCCCATCCCTCCCATCCTGCACCGGATGCCTTCAAATGATGTGGCTCACTGCAGGGTGGAAGCTTGATGTCATAGGAGGGGAAAATAGGTCTGAATCCTCTATTATAAAACATGTGGATCTCTAATCAAGCCGTATGGTTTCCTCGAGGACCAACATCTTCGACCGTTTACAGTAATCTACAGGCTGTGGAGAGGTAAACGTTTTCAGGATCCTCAGAAAATGATATGGTAGCCCTGCACAGAGAAAAGCTAACCAATGTCCCAGGTGAAATAATACATTTTGGCCACTATGTTGCTCTATGCCTTGGAGTTAACTGCTAAGCCAGAACGTCACTGGGAGTGACAACATTACCTGTGATGTTTGTCAGAAGTAGAACCCAGTTCCTTTGTGTAAACTTCTTAATGTGATTATTACTACTGATGCAATAACATGTAAACAATATTTTAATGTTGTAGCTGGTGGATGTGAAGCTAAGTTTAACTACTTTTTAAACAGGCATGTAATTTAATCTATAACAGTGCATCATATTCTATAAAATGATTACATGGTTTGTATGTAAAATCTTAATCTGCAAAGTAAGGAGTGACTAAAGCTGTCAAATATATGTAGAGGAGTATTTCCTTCTAAATGTAGTAGAGTCGCAGTATTAACATAAAATGGGAATACTCAAGTAAAGTAGAAGTATTTTAAAATAGTTCCTGAGTATAGAAACTGTTTTGTATTTGAAAATGCAAACAATTTCACTTATGGTTAGATTTATTTTTACTTTGTGGTCAATTTCTATTCACAGTCATTATGCAGGGTCTCTGCTGGACTTGAAATAAGTTTTCTCAACAAAAAAAGGGGTCTCAGAAGGTATTTAAAAATCTTAAATTTAATTTGCAAAAGTCTTTTCTTGCCTTGAACTTAAATTAATTAATCATATTTCATTTGGTTAATCCATCTATACATTTATGACACTTATTACTACTACTACTATACTGCTGGGAAGTACTGAAAAAAAAATGTTATAATGATATAATAATAAATCATTCCAGGCCTTGTTGTCCCTGCTGCTTTTCCATCATACTTTCATACTTTGGTCGGTATGATTGTGAAAAAGGTATTAAATTGCATTCTATGTGGTATTTAAAAGGTCTTTAAAAGTCTTAAATGTAACATAGCTTGTGCTTGGAAATAACAAAATAAAAATCCTTTCTCTATACGCTTCTTCTACAGACCTAATTAAAAAAAACAAGCAAGCAAGATTGGAACAAAATCACTTTTATTATTGTGATATGAAACCACATAGGTCAGATGTTCATGTCCCGTCGATAGTGTTTTACACATTCATTACAGGCTATTTTGATGCTTTCTCTTCCATAGCTTTGAGGGCCTCTTGGAGCATGTCAAAGCTACCCCAGGCATATGAGGCAACCAGTAGGGCAAACTCTTTGAAGTCCACAAACCCATCCTCGTCCAGGTCCACACAGGCGAATATCTCTTCTCCACAGTCTCCCTGCATGGATGGAATACAAACATAAGTACATGTGGTTGTTTCATTAAGTCATCTGTTGCCTTCTATAATGAAAAAAGGGAATATGTCATACCATGTCATATTGCACAAAGTAAAAAATGAATTCAAATTTTAGTACAATGCAGATACAATGACTACTTTGACTTGGTGTTTTTTTTCTCAAATCAGTTTCAATATGTGAAGAAATTAAACAAATAATTAGTTTCAAATATTGCTCCTGCCATGTGCCCAAAAAGAGTTTAAATGATTTCTATTTTGTTTATTGACCATTAGCTTTGAGTGTAGGGTGCTTTGCAGAATCCTCAAACTAAATATGTGAACTTTTCTAATGCATGTCAATATTTAATTAATTCTAGTGCTAAACTTTGCAGAAAGGCCTTATGCCTGTCTACATCCTGCCTTGCACCTTGCTTTTGCATTTTATTAGTGACATGTCTGAACCAGTGGCACCAAAACAAACTCGTATTCAGTTATTGCAGTTACTTGCAGGGATGCAGTGTCACAGAGTATGATGATTGATGATTTTCCTCACCTTTTCAAAAGCAGGCAGTTCCTCCTTCAGTACATTTAAAAACTCTGCTTTGGTCAGTTTTCCATTTGTCCCTTGATGTGAAATGAAGACACCGAACATGGCGGCCACAGCCGTTTCCAAACCAGTTAAGGAAGGAATACTGCACATTTTTAGAGTGTAGAGGATCTAGACAGATAATAATGAAATCAATAATAATAACAATGATTATCATCATCCTAATATTATATCTATTATCTGTTATATATCTTATTATATCATAATAATAGGCAATGTAAGAAGAACAGGGATGCAGACTGACTGAACTGACCATAAACATAATTCTAAAAAGGTCAGGACCAACATTTTCAGCATTTCTCTTAAAGTTTTTTACACACCTGTCAAAAGGTAAAGCAGCCTCACTGAAGCAAGTACGTGAAATCAGAAACCATGCAATTAAAGGGTATTTATCAAAAGCCTGCTGGCAGCAGTTTAACATACAATCAGCAATAATTATTCAAATATAAGACTACAGTTACTGTCCAAGCAATTTTATCACAGCAAAACAGGTATTAAGTTTTGAAAAACCATGCTATAAAAGAAAAGCAATGCCTGTATGCATTTATACTAATTTTGTTCCACCCTGTTCCTACCTGGATTCGAAAGATGAGTCCACACAGTGAAGAGAAGGCAGTCTGTGAGGGTCTAAATAAAGGAGCATGTCGAAGACACTCCCTGGCTCTGCCACACCCTGGTATTTAAGGTATCCTGTCCAACAAATATTTATGATTTAGAAAAGTACTGACAGACCCTGACACTGCTAAACAATCATTTAGTGACACCTAAATACACCAAGGAGGTGCACATTACTTTTATTACCTTAATTCATTGAGATTTTGATGCTTTCCTAAAATTAGAACAAGATAAACAAAAGTTATTGAGGGGAAAGTATTATAGTGTATATAGTGTTAATCTTTTCCAGAAGTGTGGGGTACCTAAGGTCACAAGTCTACATCAGCATATGTGGTTACAAATTAACCTGCATTTTAACATTCATCAATTCAACTGTAGCTACAAATTGGAACAAAATTCTTATGGCGAGATGGATCAAAATGTTTGTCCAAATTCTGAGATGAAATAGAGTGCAAAGGCACTCAAATTGTATGTACATAACATTACATTGACGAGAATTTACATCCAGAGGGAGGATCTTAGCAGTTACTTAATATTGTGTATTCTTTTTTTTTTTCATGGTTTGATGCACAATAGACAGTGAGCACAACTCGTCAATAGAACGTGCCATTCGGTGTAAGAATTAAATTCATGAAAGGATAAATCCAATCAAGCCACAGCAGACAGATAAAAAGAAAGCCATTTGTGGGACACACTGCATTAACTCTATATTAAAGCATACTCTCCTGTAGTGTCAGAACCAGGCTGCACAGCATGTAGCAACTCAAAGAAGGAA
The DNA here is from genome assembly GCF_020085105.1 of Siniperca chuatsi. Lineage (NCBI taxonomy): Eukaryota > Metazoa > Chordata > Actinopteri > Centrarchiformes > Sinipercidae > Siniperca > Siniperca chuatsi. The sequence goes on along the minus strand of NC_058058.1, from coordinate 10,950,427 downwards.
GCACTGTGAGTGTGGAGTGCAAACCACTGGAGAACACCTAAAACCTGTCAGTCTGGTGTTAGCCCAACAATACACCGTCACACATTTGTGTAGAGCAATTCAAAGAATCAGATAAGCTGCAGCTCATGCAGTTAAGTTGGATTAGATTGGATCTGACTTAACCAAACTCAGCTCAGGAGCATAATGCAAAGGTTGTTATTTTTAAATACTTTTTGGGTGTGGTGTATGAATTTAACAGAGAGCTGGTTAGGCAAGAACCATGTGCTGGGTGGTCAGTAAACACAATTGTGAGAAGAATCACAAGACTCCTGACAGCTGTCTGCGTTTACCAGTGGTGAAAGACATACTGAGACTTTACTTAAGAAAAAGTAGTAATGTAATTCCATTACAAGTAAAAGTCCTGCTTTCAGAATGTACTGAAAGTATCGAAAGTAAAAGTATCATGTATCATGCAAAAAGACCCCTTTTGGAGTGTCATTATCATTATTAATTATATTACTGGATTATTATTATTGAATCATTAACATTACTTTACATTAACATAACATGTGGGCATCATTTTAATGTTGTAGCCAGTTGAGGTTGGGCTGATTCTAATTACTTTATATACTGTTGAGTTTTTTAATCTTTCACAATGTATCATGTTATATAAACTGATCATATGTTTTGTATTTAAATTTGAATCTAAAAAGTATCTGTAGCTGTCAGATAAATGTAGTGGAGTAAAAAGTACATTTAAACTAGCATAACATGGAAATATTTAATGTAGTACAAGTACCTCAAAGTTGTTCTTAAGTACGGGACTTTAGTAAATATACTTAGATACTTTCCACCACTGGAGAGTTTACATAGCAAAGGACAACAACAGCAACTTCACTGTTGTTGTGTCCTGGTGAGAGGAGGCTCTGGGTATTTGTGTTTTCTATATGGGAAGAAATAAATAATTTCTCACTAGCATTTAAAAGTTTGCTGTCACCTGCTACAAAAGCTTGATTCGGTAAAGTAAGATGGCTAAGAGGAATACTCTATATGTTGTGTTTTGTACAAGAGAACAAAACGCTGCACAATGGTTCAACCAGACTGACAAGTGAAAGGGCAGAAAGAGATAAAGATGCCTCTGAGCAACAGTTAAATAACAATATAAGAAATCAGTAGTCATCGGTAAAAGAAACTGGAAGCTTAGCATTAAAAATCTGTGCAAATTTAAATAGGAACCCTGTTTCAGGGTCAGGTGCACAATAATGGACTGCTTTTCCTGGTTTGTTCTCTGCCTGCACAATCCATGAAAGCCCTTGTATTTTTTTCTTTGTCATTAAATCACTGAACTACACTTGCCCTGCCTGTGCGTCTGCATTTGGGTCCAACTCCTGCTTTCCTGGTTCCCTGGCTTGGCAAGCCACGAAAGTACTTTTACTTTTGATGTTTTAGTACATTTAACTGATAATAGGCTAATTTTGTACTTTTGGATGCAGGACTTTTATTTGTAATGGAGTATTTGTAGATTGCAGTTTTGCTACTTTTACTTAAGTAAAGGACACTGCTACATTTTTCAAATCCTCCATTGCTTAGTCTGTTAATGAGCATAAGAGGAGAATATGACTTATATAATCATTTAACAAAAGCGAAAGCAGACCTCTCATGAAGAACAAAGGTAGCTTTATTATTCAAATGTGCATGTTCATTCCCAGATGAAGCAGTGTCAGTTTGTAATACCATGTTTGACCACAAGAGGGCCCACAATTCATTTATTATAGCGAATTTACCAAAGCAGTCCAAAGAGCTTTAATGAAAGTACCTAAAGTAAAAGTACTCATTTTGCAGAATGGCCCCTTTCAGAATAATGCACATTAAAGTACTGGACTGCTATGTATTGATTTTATTATATATATACATATATACATATAATCTTTTTTTTTTAAAACATCTTCAAATAGGACGAGGGTGTGCTGGAATGTAGATTTAGTCCCTATAGAGCAACACTATTGCACACTATGTAAGTTTCTCATAGGAACATTAACAAAAATGTTAACAGTGATTTTTGCTGATTTAGGCTATATCCACTCACACTGCATGTGTTGCAAGTCGCTCAGTCACTGAGGAACTCTTGTTTACTGAATTTATCTTGTGTGTGTGGTCTTATGCTAATGATTGGCTTTGCTGCTGATTACATTGAGCTCCATTCATTAACTCCATGTTTTGTCGTCAGTAGTCCAGCAAGCTCTCTTCTTTGCTTGTAACAAATCCTCTATTTGGGTTGCTCATTAGCCTATTTCTTTGAGTTTATTTTCTGTAATGACGCCATTCAGCATGAGTCTACAAACACTCAACAAAAACCTGAAGGCACTGGTCTTGTCTTGCAGCATACCGGTAGTGTTACGGATGGCAGAAACTGACTTATAGCACACAAACATTTCATTTGTAACGTGATTAACCGATTATTAATCATATCATCATCGTTGCATTTTCTCCTACAGCCTATACATGATTTAAGATTAGAATTATCAGAAAACTGTTAAAAATGGTATGCAATATGATTGATTTATTATAATTATTACTTCTACCGTTATTATTGTAGCAGTAAAACATATATAGTGCTAGGCTATATTTATTTACTTGTTGACAACTCCACTGTAATCTTATTATTGAAGAAATAAAAAGTTAGTCTGACAACTGCCAAACCTAAGTTTATTACTATGGTGTTACCGCCCATCATCCAGCCACACTCAGTCGACAGACAGGGTCCACGGTCCATTTCGCTTGACTCACACTGCACAGCAGTCAGGGCGGCGCCTGACTATAAAATCTCTGCCGCACATATTCCCGACCACTGAACATTCCCAGCCTCTCCTCTGCCGACCACGTCTCAGCCCTGCACGGTAAGAACTGTGTCTTTGTCAGGATTTGCATAAACCCTATAACGCCTGTAGGTACAACAGGTTGGTTATGGGGAAGTATTGGATTGGATTAGTTTGTTTTTATCTGCCAATCAAAGTTTTCCTGATTGGGAAGCATGTCTGTGGTTAACGATTTTTGTTTCAGATCCAGTCTAGTTGACAGAATTCGTGTAATTTCTTCTGTCAAGAAGTATTTTTGGTTACATCTTTTGAAAAATGATGCAGTGTATTGTATTCATATGATTGTCCTGGGTTTTGCATCTTTTTTCTAAGTTTTTAGCAATAATGAGAACTCTATACTCTTATTTTCTCGAGTATATCGCATTTTATTCCACTTTCTTGTATTAACAGTGAGTCCCTACAGGTAGCCTACTCTACAAAGGGTGTGGTTGGACTATAGGCATGTACATACATGTGCTCTGCTGCTATAGTTTCCCATCTCCTCACATTTCTTTCCCCTCATTCAGCTGAAGTTTTCCATTCCCTCTAACACACAAAGCCTCTTTTCCCTCCCACTTCTCCTTTTTTAACTGTGGGGTTTGGTTTTTTTTTTTTGTCCTAACAACCTAATGATAGACCTTCATTCACTTGAGTATTACTCATCAGTGGGAAGGGCGTTAGAGCAAAGTGTTGCTTCCCCTTCATTGGGCTACATGTTCTCCTACAATGCAATATAACTATCCTCTTGTGCAGGAACAGAGTCTGACATAGAATACTTTCTCTGTCATGTAGATACGTCTCACTGCAGGAGGTGGCAGATTGTTGATATGTCAATCCAGCATTTGTTTCATGCAAGGAAAGGCTACTGTTTACACTGAGAGGATCAGTTCCTTGGCTTTTGAATTCACCCCTGCCCCTTCAAAGCCTTAGATAAGGACATCAGTAGAACATGTTCTTGCACAAGAGTCTTTTGATAGGTTTAACATCAAGTATCACAGCCAAAGCAAGTTGACCATTCAGTCATTTCCATTTTTTTCATGAAAGTTCTCTGAGGTCTTGTGTTAAAATCGTTCAGTGAAGCTAAACTGTATGGTGTCAGTGATCATATTCAACCATTTCTTTTTCGGCTTGTTTTGTTTTTCAGCCTAAACGCATTTCAGCAATCATGCCTTCAGAACTGGAAGGAGCCATGGAGTCACTCATCAAGGTGTTCCACCGTTACGCCTCTAAGGACAGCCGGAGTGGCACACTCAACCGGCGAGAGCTCAGAGAGTTGATGGAGAACGAGCTGTCTACCTTCCTTAAGGTGAGAAGGGACACACATGTAAAGTGCATAATCAGTGTCCAGAATTTAAACACAGTTCATTATTATATCACTTATCACATAATACAGTATAACCCAAAGTTTTGTTGTTGATGCCCCCCTCACCCCCCTTCTTTAACCCAGTCTCAGAAGGACCCTGCTGCTGTAGACAAAATCATGAAGGACCTGGACACCAACGGTGATGGCCAGGTGGACTTTGAGGAGTTTGTGTCACTGATTGTTGGACTTTCCATTGCCTGTGAGCAGTGCTATCAGTTGCACTTGAAGATGGGAAGGAAGTAAAGACGACAACAGAAGAGCCTAGAAGAAACCAAAATGCATTTAAATATTTGTAAAGATGTCTTGTCCATTAAATACGCTGATGAACTTCCAACCTGTTGTGTCTAGTGGTTATTGTATGTGTAAGTTACTGTATATTTAGGCACATGTGTTGGCCTGCAAGTTATAAATATAAAAGCACCTCTGCCTCTTGAGTTTTTACTTGTATAAGTATTAAAAATGGACACAAATCCCCAAATCATAGTTATTTCCCAGCCATTGGTTTGTGCTAATTTCACACCCTGGTGAAGCTCATTCCAGAGATCAGTGTACTTACTACTCCCTTGGCAACTGTACCAGAGACATTAGGTATGACGATGCAATTCCCACATGTAATTTATGCTTCCCTGGGTTTGAAAGGACAGACTAACCTCTCTCTATCTGATAAAGTTGTGCTTATCGCTGCTCTGAGGAATCTGCAGAATGTTCTAGTGATGAGCACACCTCTCTGTGAAGCTGATGTTGCAACACTCTAAACTGTGATGCATTCATGAAGAGATTAATTGGGTGATAGGGTGCTTTATAACTGACTAAAGTTTGGGCACTGTGGCCTGAGTCACAAGGCACAGCGGATCAGTACACCACTGTTTTTCCACAAAATTCTTTTCATTGTGTTTCATGTCTGGTGAAAGTTGGATACCACCGGAGAGACGAACAGGATAACCCCCTCCTTCTGCCTCTCCCTGAACAGAAAAGAGATTTTTTTTTTTTTGCTCTTAAATCGAGTCTCACAGGCAACACTTCTTCTCAGGCTATGTTCTGGCACTGACAAGCTCTACCAATCAAATGTTTTACTCCTAAGTGGTTAAGATGTAACTTCTGTAATGTAGGGTTTGAGCCACAGATGAGGTCAGGGCCAATCCCAGTGAAGTAGGCAGAACGTTAACTGCCTGAGTAAGGCCTGCCTGGAAGGCTAAACTCAGGGCAAAGAAGTCTCATGAGTCCCTTAAGCCCCGCACATACCTCCTTGGGTAGGGCCTTAGTTTGTGGCCTACCAATGTTCATGGTTACAGGGCAAACACTCAAGTTGCTAGGTTACGACACTGTGTGTGTGTGTGTGTGTGTGTGTGTGTGTGTGTGTGTGTGTGTGTGTGTGTGTGTGTGTGTGTGTGTGTGTGTGTGTGTGCGTGCATGCATGTGCAGCTAGTTTGTAGTCACCCCTCACATTACACAAGAACCACGCCCATGTGACCCACAGAGTTTAGAGCCAGGAATTCCTACTTTGCTGACTGTTTTCTCAATATCCCTTTTGTGTAGCTGTCGTTGCATAGATATATATATACATGCTGTGTTTTTATCATATGGCCTAAAACAATACAATCATTATTTGTGAAGATGAATAATTCTCTCCAAGCATGAAACAAGAGACCTGATCTGTGAGGTCAATGAACAGGCCAAAGCTTGTCGCCTGAGATCATGACCTTTGTTAAAACCTTTGTTAAAACCTTGCATACTCTCACAGTTTTAAGATTTCTCAATTGTTACACAGTGAAGGTGTTGATTAGTGTGACTTCAGAGATGAGCAAACATTCACTAATGCCAAACCTTTCTTGGACACACACAGGCAGAACAGCCCCTCTCTATGGACAATTTAATTTGTTAAACAATAACACCAATGTTCTGAACCTACCAACCCTCCCAACATCCGGTTGATAGCCGTTGCCATGACATCAAACTATTGTGCTCTTGTTATAGCTGATGATGTAGCTTATAAAAATGTTGAAGTACCTCATGTCTGTGTTTGTTTGATTCCTTTTTCACTTAGATGTGAGCCAACGCTTTGCTAGTTATATTGATAGCTGAAAGGATATGCGCACAGTTTATTTTTTTACCCCACCATGCAATAGTAAAACAACCAACAAACTGTTCAAAGTCAACGTGGACACTGTTTTCTTCATGGGATCCCATCCCGGCTTAGCCCCCATCTTTGAAGGATGGATACGAGGTTGTAGTTTAGTTTAGTTTCAGCATCATCACAGGTTCATAAACACAACTGTCATTAAAAACATTGAATATGCCACAAAATTTTAAATAGATACCATAGGCCTTTTTAGCATGTCACAGCAGGAAAAGAAGGTGTAAATAATGGCTGAATTCCATTTAGTTGCTTAGGGTCCTGGCTCATTGTCATGGCTTACTAAGACACTTGAATAGAACTAAACCATTGTTAATGTTATCATTAACACCTGTGCTTTTCCTGCTATGACAAGGCAAACTCTTGCTGTGGACAAAGGCCTGTAAAAAAAAGGGGGGGGGGGGCAACCTTACACATGATGGGTATTTTATAAGCTGACTGCAATATTTTCAGACTCAATTTCTGGTGGCTTAGGGGTTAAGGTGTGTACCATTAACAGCAATGTCCCCAGTTTGCATACAGTTAGAGACCTTTGTTGCTTGTCATTCCTCATCTCTTTCTCTTCTCATTTCCTGTCACCTCTCTACCGTGTCTCTCTAAAAAAAAAAAATACTTTTCTTCTTATTTAAAATCCAAATAATATTTTAAAAATTAGCAACCGTCTTTTTGGTTTCTGGTCAAAAAAGGTGGTGTGGGGTAGTATTGGAGAGACTCATGACCCCACAGCATTTCTAAAATCCTGGCAATACTGCCCTGGGTGGATGTTAAATTGAAAAGTGTTGTAGGTGGTAATATGGGGCATTTGGGGTTCAGTTGGGGCAACACGTTTTGAGAACGACACACAGCTGCAAATGAGCACTCTAGGAAAATATGCTTTCTCTTCAGTGTACTTCTGCTTGACCACTAGATGGCAGAAGAGTATAACTGAAATCATAATGTTGGACATGAGTATTTGAAGTTATTAAAACCGTTTCAGCTGTATTGCAAATAGTTTCATATGAATCATAGCTGGATATAATACAGAATGTGGTTTCCATGGATACTCTCTCCCTAATTTGGTAGATCTGAGTAAAATGGAGAAGGAAGAAGGCAGGAAAAAACGCTGACTAATGTTTTCCACACAGCAAAAAAGGACAGTCCAATGTAAAAAGTAAATATGTAAAAACTTTTCGGAATACATGACCGTTGGTGACAGTGACTTGACTTCTAACCTATGATCTGTACTTTACTGGACTTTGATTGAAGTTGTTAATTAGAGACCAAAACAATTATACACTGACCAAAGAGTAGAGACAGGAAAAGACCTTTGATTTCTAACTCAAAGTCATACAACAGACCACACACACATAGAAACAAATATACACACAGTTGCCACAGTGCTAATTTTCATGTCTCTGATTTCTGCTTTCTGCAGTGTGAGTCACGAGCTTTAGGGACATGGCTGTGAGTCACAGCCTCCACAAAAAAAAAGAGAGGACCTACTCAGGACCATAATAATCGACACTAAGTGAGTCACAGAGCCCAGGGTTTTCATTTTGGAATCATGTGCATCTCAAACAATTAAATAAAAATAGAAAAAAGTCAATTATATACACAAAAAACACCAGAAATTAGTTAGTACAATATACAATTAAAGTGCCCTCTGATACATGCAAAAAGAGCCACATTTAGCTTAAAACATACATAACTGTCAAAATGTATTTGGGATTTGTTGCACAGAGCCATAACAGAATGACAAACCTGTAGAAAGTGGAATTATGATTCAAAATGCATGAGTAACAATATGTAATGATTAAGTTAGTTCTTTGGGGGGGCGGGGCTTTATCTCTTGACCATGCCATCAAGAGTCTTGATAGATTTGTTTTTGCATGGGTCAAGACTAAAGTGTGTTACACAAATTGTGGATTTTCTTTTAAATGATTAACAAAAGTGGCCTCTAAATGGAGCAGCTGTATGTGACTACAAAAAGTGATTCAGTTTGCAAAGTAATTGCTGTATCCCTCCTTTCATCAGCTTGCAAAACATCATCTTCAACTTTCAATGAACAAGAAAAATTCAAATATATACAGTTTTGAACGTTTCCCCCAAAATACATTTCTTTAACAATTTCCTTAAAAGTTAACATACTGTTAACAATCATTTTTGTTTGGAAAAAACAATTGAACTAATAGTAAAGTAAACATAAAATCCCAAACTCCTTTAATACACTGCATTAAAGAGCAGGGGGAAAAGACTGTTACATGACTAAGTTGGCTTAAATTATACTGTAGCTGTAACAAACATGAAGTACAAAAAATCTAATTTTTGTCTTAAAGATACAGCACACTGCTAAACTTCTTCTAAATGTCTCAGGCTCTCTACAGTTTTAACACATCAAAAATGATGCTCATTTTTAGGAGTTTGAAAATCCTTCCTGAATACAAACACGCAATATGCTTATCATGCTGTAGACATGAAGTGTAAAATGGTTCATAACAGACTCCCTAACAACCAGCATGAATAATCATCAGCTGTTTGTTTATGATTTTCTAAGCAACAATACTTTGGGAAATGAAAAAAGTGACAAGACACAGGGGGAGAAGTAGGAGTGGTTGGAGATGTAAGGAGCATTATGGAGGGAGGGATAAAGGGTGTGGTAATGTATAAAGCATCCTTTGCATCCATTTCTTCATCACTACAGCTCCTCTAAGACTGCCGTTCACTCTCTAATCTCCTTAAATCTCTACAAATCAGCTTTGGTGAGTATAAAATCTAAACAATGTTGTTTTGTTTGTTGTGTGATTTCATTTACTACTAAAAAAAGGCACCAAAACATTTTCCAATAGGAAATTCTTTTGAATGCAACAACTTTATTGTCATTTCAATGCATTTTATTTGTATAAAACACAACTGCGAAGTTACCAGCTCGGTGTGCATTTTGTGTTTTTGAGCCAATTATGACTTCTCCTCATTGCTTGTGAAACTTAACATTGCATCAGACATTGCTCATTTTGCTCCGATGCCAGTTGTTTGGCTAACTTAAAACCTGGAATGTCCTTTTATTGATGCATTGTACATTCAGAAGTTAGCATCAAGGTTTCATTCTTACCTTTAATTAAAACCAAATCAAACATCAGAACAGTAATATGGTATTCGTTTTGTGCTCTCTTCCTCCACAATTCCCATCTGTTTACAAACCCTCTGATGCCACTGTTTCCTATGCTTACCACACCCCAGAGAGGGAGCTGCACCATGTGAGTCAGAATGCAACCAGAACTGATCCTCTTGGGTTCATGGAGTCAGTGGAAAATACACTTTTCAGACATACAGCATTAGAAGAACAGACTTCAGACATCAGTACTGGGACTTAAATCAAGAGTTACCTGGAGAGATTAAGCTGTTGCCATAACAATGTCCTGTGTAACTCGGCAGAGACGCTGCATTAGAAACCGGTGACAAGGGGAAATAAGAGTGGCTGGGCCCGGGTGGAAACCCAGGGTTTATTTTTATCCAGCTCCACAGAAAACCCCTGAGAAAAACACTGGCAGAGACAAAAGCAATTATGCCAGCCACTGCTTGCTGTTCAAGAGCTCTTAATGAATGAAATTAGTATGCATTTCTTTATGTATATATTTTGCTACTATATGTAGATCTTTTGTCTCTATAATTACAGTATATGAATAAAGCCACTTAAACTGTAGCAGGGGGGAACAGTATGTCAGAAGAACAATACTCAGTGTTAAAAAAAAAACTCAGTTGAGAGTTAAAACCCAGTTTTACCTCTCAGACATGAACTCAGATGCCTATTCTCTTTCCTTCGCCTGCAAACATTCCTCCAAGTTGTGGATATAAATGCTGTCCTTTGTTAACATTCCCAATTTGACCACAATGCCACATGATCTGTAATAGTGCGCACCAGTGGAAGTTAACAGTCATAGCAGCATTAAATGAGAGCATCATCCTTAAGCAACTTCTTCAGTTAGTCATCTGAAAATATGTAAGGAAAATACAAGGCCAACCAGACCTGAACCCATGCCATCATAATGTATAAACACTCTGATGACAGTGCAACCAATGCAGGGACAAGAGGTAAATTTCCATGTGTCACCATTTAACTCTTTTTTTTCTTTCTGTCCTCTTAAACCAGCTATCATCATGTCTGACATCCAGAAGGCTATGGAGCTCCTCATCAAATCCTTCAGTAAATACGCTGGCAAGGAGGGGGACAAGCACACCCTGAGTAAGGCAGAGCTGAGAGAGCTGCTTCAGAATGAACTAGGAGATCTGCTGGGGGTGAGTGACCTCTGACCTCTATCTATCTCAGTTCTGCACAACCAGCAGGATGCACACTGGCTTACTGTACATGTGTGTTGTGGTGCATTGTATAGAGAGGATGGCAAATGCTCTTGGTAGAATTTGTGCATCATCACAGCCTGTAGTACTCGTGCACATGCCCAGTGACAATTCTTCCCAGTTTAATGTGTATGTCTGAAAGTTGTGTATAGCCAGTCTACATGTTTGCTGTCACTTTTCTCACCTGCAGAAAGCCAATGACAAGGCAGCGGTGGATCGCATCTTCAAGGACCTGGACACAAACAAGGACAACAGTGTGGACTTCAACGAGTTTGGCAACATGGTCTTCTGCCTCACTCGGATGTGCCACGAGTACTTTATCTGCAAAAAATAGGGATCCAAGTGCCATCTTGAGGACAGCATAGAGCGCTGCCTCCCTGTGAAAGAGAAGAGTGTACGATGACAGCTGTTCTGAAGAAGCAATAAATATTTACTACTATTTACTAAATTACCATAAAGTCACAAAAAAATATATTGTAACGCCAATGAAATAAATTCTTTGAAACATTTGACTTGTGCACTTTGTGTGTTACTGCAGGGGAACAATATTTCTGACAACATTGGATGGTTGTACAAACATGTCAGCGCAATAGTCTAAGTAAGTTTATGATTCTTGTGATGCCCAAAACACTTGAAGTGGTTGAGTTTTGTTGACACTAAGCTTTCAGGCCTTAAATCTTACAGCTGGATTAACTTAACAATATAACTGCAGGTTATGACAGGACGGGTGTCACTGATGTTGCTTGTGTATGTATATATATATATATATATATATAAATATATATATACACATATATATACACACATATATATATATATATATATATATATATATATATATATATATATATATATATATATATATATATATATATAAATATATATATATACACACATATATATACACATATATATATATATATATATATATATATATATATATATATATATATATATATATGTGTGTGTGTATATATATAGGGCATTGGTAGAGGAACCAAACACCAACTCCTGTGCACTGCCTGGATTGATTACAAGAAAGCATATTCAATGTCGCACACATGGATCAGGGGGCCAATGGCAAGCCACTTGCACAAGTATCCATCAAATGTGGCATATACCAAGGAGATGCTCTGTCCCCACTGCTGTTCTGCATAGGACTGAACCCCCTCAGCCAAATAATCAACAAGACTGGCTATGGATACCGACTCAGGAACGGGGCCACCATCAGTCACCTCCTCTACATGGATGACATCAAGCTATACGCTAAGAGCGAGCGGGACATCGATTCACTGATCCACACCACCAGGATCTACAGCTCTGACATTGGGATGTCATTCGGGCTTGAGAAGTGCAGTCGAATGGTGACAAAGAGAGGGAAGGTAGTCCACACAGAAGGGGTCTCACTCCCAGAAGGAACAATAGCAGACATTGAGGACGGTTACAAGTACCTTGGAATACCACAGGCAAATGGCAACCTCGAAGAGGCAACAAGGAAGACGGCAACGGCCAAATACCTCCAACGAGTAAGGCAAGTCCTAAGAAGTCAGCTCAATGGCAAGAACAAGGCCCAAGCAATAAACAGCTACGCCCTGCCAGTGATCACTGGCAACCCCTGAGGGTTCCATCCCAAATCCAGCACCCTGAGACTGTACGCTAGCCGTAAGGAAGGCGGCCGTGGACTAGTAAGTGTGAGAGCCACTATCCAGGATGAAACATCCAAGATCCACAAGTACATCCAAAATAAGGCCCCAACAGATGACGTGCTCAGGGAATGTCTCAGGCAATGGGGAACAGAGGAAGACGTGCTGGAGGAAGGACCATCATGGGACGACAAACCCCTACACGGGATGTACCACCGGAACATAACTGAAGTGGCTGATATCAAGAAGTCCTACCAATGGCTAGAGCGGGCTGGATTGAAGGACAGCACAGAGGCACTCATCATGGCTGCACAGGAGCAGGCCCTGAGCACCAGAGCAATAGAGGCCCAGATCTACAACACCAGACAAGACCCAAGGTGTAGGCTGTGCAAAGAGGCCCCTGAGACAATCCAGCACATAACTGCAGAGTGTAAGATGCTGGCAGGAAAAGCATACATGGAGCGCCATAACCAAGTAGCTGGCATAGTGTACAGGAACATCTGCACTGAGTATGGACTGGAAACCCCGAGGTCAAAGTGGGAAACACCTCCAAAGGTGGTAGAGAATGACCGAGCCAAGATCCTGTGGGACTTCCAGATCCAGACTGACAGAATGGTAATGGCGAACCAGCCTGACATCGTGGTGGTTGACAAACAGCAGGAAAGCCGTTGTGGTTGATGTGGCGATACCAAGTGATGGCAACATCAGGAAAAAGGAACATGAGAAATTAGAGAAGTACCAAGGGCTCAGAGAAGAGCTGGAGAAGGCCTGGAAGGTGAAGGCAACAGTGGTGCCCGTGGTCATCGGAGCACTCGGGGCAGTGACCCCCAAACTGGAGGAGTGGCTACAGCAGATCCCTGGAAGAACACCAGACATCTCGGTCCAGAAGAGTGCAGTACTGGGAACAGCAAAGATACTGCGCAGAACCCTGTATGTATGTATGTATGTATATATATATATATATGTATATGTATATATATATATATATATATATATATATATATATATATATATATATATATATATATATATATATATATATATATAGAGGAAGTAACAGAGCACATTTTAGCGTTTACCATTATTCTGTAATTGTAGCTTGTGGCCACAGTGAGTGGTGTTCAGCAAAAATGACATAGCCTTGCTCTACCTATGGTTTTAAGATCCTCCTGTAACTTTACCTGAATATCTTTGTTTTGTTAGACTCCACTACATTTATATAATGGCTTTTTAGTGTTTTTTCTGCAAAATTATGTTTTACATGCAAAACATTAAGTAATAAAAACAAATCAAATACGATGTGTAGAGCCAGCACAATGGTTCACTGAGTGACACTTTCACCTCACAGCTAGAAGGTCCTGGGTTCAAACCTGACCTAGCTGGGGCTTTTCTATATATATACATACATATATACACACACACACACACACTAATATATATATGTGTGTGTGTGTGTGTAAATATGTATATTATTGTTGTTCTGTGTGTGGCTTTCCTGTGGGTGTCCCTGTTCCCTTGCACAGTCTAAAGACATGCATGCATGTGTTAGCCCTGTGAGAGACTGATTTCCCTGAAACAATTTTCTTCTTACTTGTGCTTTTTGTTTGTAAATGCACTGAGAGAGTTCAAAAAATGATAATAGATTAAAAAAAATGTCCGATTGAGTAAAGGAATTTACAATATAAGCAAATCAATAAATCTGTTACTCATATTGCCACAATAATTAATGTAACAGCTAATGGTAAAGTGATAAGGAACTCGAAAAGTTATGCACTATACAGACCAGACTTTCGGTGACGCCTCCGGGAGGTCACGTTGTGTAGCCGTGTCTCGTGACGCTACCGAGGGGCGGGTTATCAACAACAGAGTCGGTCTTAGGAGCTAACGATACTGAGGGGACAGAGCTTGAGTGTTGTTTTGAATTTGCTGGAAGACACTGACTCGAAGGGGGGCTAGGGCCTGTGGATAAGATGGCGGATGTAGAAGGCGATGAATCTCGGTCGGCTCTTCCTTCGGCATCCCGTAACGGTCCAGTTGTCGGTTCGTCTGCGGGCACCGCGGGCCACAACGCAGCTATCGTAACGTCAGGTCCACGGAAGGTGAGGATCGTCAAGTCTGAATCAGGCTACGGTTTCAATGTTCGTGGTCAAGTTAGCGAAGGAGGACAGCTTCGGAGCATCAACGGGGAACTGTACGCTCCTCTTCAGCATGTCAGCGCTGTTTTGCCCGGTGGTGCAGCAGACCGAGCTGGGATAGCAAAGGGTGACAGGATCCTGGAAGTGTAAGTCAGTTTATATCCGTTAAGCCAGGTAGTTAGCAAGTAAAGCTAGCTACCTAGTTTAGCCCGTGTTGATCCAATTTCAAGCATGTGTTAACATTAGCCATCTTCAAGGTATAACGCTACGTCAACTGTCTGTTATGACAACAAAAGTAGCCGTTTGACTAGCTAACTAGTTATTTGTTCAGTTTACGGGCATTCGTACCTAACTAGCTAAACATTTGGTGATGTAACGTTAGCGTTAGCTACATCAAGCTAACGCAAGTGAGTTAACTAGAAAGCTAACGAGATTACATAAATTGGACAACATGCTATGCATGTTGATTAGCTTTAGCTAGCTAGCGAGCCAGGTAGCTAACGTCTTATTTAGCTAGCCCTTTGCGCAGTGACTGCTTCAGCATGGTTGTGAGGACAAAGTTTAATTGACAGCCTTGTTGACATTGCATTGTCACATGCATAATAGTAGGGATGTATATTTTGTCCCTGCCCGAAGACCCTGAATGGCAGTGTTGTCACTCAAATTCAGCATGGTGTGTGCGCGCTTCTTGTCTTGACGAGAACGCTTGACAGACTATCCTTCACAACAGGCAGGCTGTGTACATGGGACAGTTCAAGGTGCTGTCTATTGTTTTTGCCCTTTATCCCTATCGGTTGAGGGAAGTTTTTATATATGGATTGACCTAAAGGAAATTTTGATGAAAATAACTTGCAGATAGATAATAGTCAATTTTAAGGATGCCCCCACAGAGCCTCCTTCTGGAAAGCATAAAAGGAACACGTTTTATTAGTAAATAATTATGTACACTTACTACAGGTATATATGTTTGGTAGAAGTCCTTGTATATTTGTGGCCTAGCATGAGTCATATAGTCAGGTTTTGAGCTGTTGACTAAAGGCCAAACTTAGAATAAAGAAGAAGAGAAACAGAAAACAAGGAACACAACTCATCTACTCATGTTTGCTGAGGCATCAAACCCCCAACCTGTGTTTTCTCCATTTTAACTGTTAAATTTCTCTCTGGTCATATGACAGGGCCAGTGCTTATCCTGTGACTTATTAACCAGGTTGACCAAATTCCACAAACACTCAAAAGAATCATCCGGTTAAGTATGTCATATGTCAGCATTTTAATCAAAGTTGAATGAGCAAGGACAGGGAACAGTGCTGCTTCACTGGTGGTAACCAGCTAACGTGGTATTTCTTGACTGACTCTACTGACTACTGCTTGATTATGTTTGTGTAGAACATCAGATTTTTCATAGTAACCTTTTAGAAAGAAATTGAATGAAAAACTTTACTTGCTGTGCTCTTGTGTGTGTGTGTGTGTGTGTGTGTGTGTGTATATACTGGAGACTAATAATGTCATTAGCTTTTGTAAAGTTTGACCTTGATGGTAAGCTATTAGTGGATTCATTGCCAATCCATTAATGATTGATGAAATAATTTAATTTCAGCCAACAAAATGTGAAGAGCTGCTTATCTCTTGTTCATATTAATATTTTGTTTGTTTGTTTGTCAGACATCACTTTAGGCTCTGGTAAATTGTAAGTTTGAATTTGTCTCTGTGATCTTTCATAGATGAAATATTTCATCAAAACATATTCACTACATTAATTGATAATTAAAATAGCTGATAGCCATATAGGTGCAGCACTACGTCAGTGTTAATATTGTTTAATTTCTGTCTTAGCCTAATTCACATTCTACCAACCCCCTTGTTGCTGATCAGCAACTGAGACACCTTTCTGGCATTGCTTTGTTTCTGTTTTATCTACTAAGAGTATGATGGGATCAGACTAGTGTAGAGACCAAAACTTCTCCCTTATCTTCCCATTTTGTTCTCCTCCTACCCCCAATTTTGCTGGCCAGTTGAACAATTCAGATAAATGCCATCATGTCAAGTCTCTATTCCTACAATAGACCAGCTCTCCCCATCTCCCATTGTTAACTTTATTTTCCACTATTCTCTCTTTATCCATTTGACTTATTCCCACTTTGATCCATGATACTATAGAGGTATACATTTATAAACAATAATGGAGACATGGCATAAAGTGGGCAGACCTATGCTTTTGCTTGCGCCATCCTCTCCTGTGTCTGCCTCACTGTTTCTCATAGGAAGATTAGCAGAGACACCTGATGCTGGTGCCATCTGGCCTCAGCAAAACCAAGAAGGGAGGTGTCTCACAGCACCAAAGGAAAGGGAGACATTAGAGCTGACCTGGTTACTCAGCACTCCCAACATTGTGTTTATCAATGGAGGACAAAATGCACTGACACCACCACACACCATAATAGGAAAATGAACAGGATGCATATTTGCAGCATTAGTAATATATTTTAGAATTATGCAGTGCAGATCTGAGATGTATTATTATATTTAAGGGTGCATGGATCGGTATCTGCACCAATACTGACCTTATTAAGTGAATCGGTTATTGACAGTGACATGACCAATACACATTAAATACAGTTTCTTCTTATTAAATTTGTGTTTCTGCCATCTGTTGCATTCATTCAGTCACAGTGGGCCGGCTCACTCTGTAGTGCCACTGCTATTCATGGCCTTATGTTACCTTACATAAAAATGATTACTCACTGGTTTTTAAATGTGGGGAAAAGAGAGAACCAGTAACGGACTGGTATTAGATATTGGTAGAACGCCCGAGTTTAAGTATTGGAATTGGTGTCAGGAGAAAAATAGCCTAGTTGGATCAGTGCATCCCTAATTATTTCCAACAAAGATGCATTTTGAAATATTTTAAAAAGCATTATTTGTATATATGCTACACTAATTTCACACCGTAGCAGCATGGTAAAGGTCCACTCAAGGCCTAATCTGTTCCCTCTGTGTGAGATTCGAATCATCTAACATGTTGAAACATAAATTGATCATGTGAAAAACAGTGGGAGAAGAGGGATTTAAAACTCCTCTTTCTTCCTCCACCTTTATCTTGCCCTCACTTTCCCTCAAGTAATGGGGTGAGTGTGGAAGGTGCCACCCATAAGCAGGTGGTGGACCTGATCCGTGCAGGGGAGAAGGAGCTGGTTCTGGCTGTGCTGTCTGTTCCATCCCAGGAGGCTGATGGTTTGGAAGGAGGAGAGGATGTCCAACCCAACTATGACTACAGTGACAAGCAGGCAGTGCCCATTTCCATTCCCACATACAAACATGTAGAGCAGCACTCCGAGAGGTTTGTGGTGAGTGCTGATTTGACATATTACCTTACCTTTTCTTTCTTGAAACAGCCTCTTGTGGCTGCCCCTCAAAATGTCTGTCCTGTCTTTGTCTCAATGACCATAGGTGTACAACGTGTACATGTCAGGTAGACAGCTGTGCTCAAAGCGCTACCGGGAGTTTGCTATCCTGCACCAGAACCTGAAGAGGGAGTTTTCCAACTTCAACTTCCCAAAGCTTCCCGGCAAATGGCCATTCTCCCTGTCTGAACAGCAGCTGGATGCTCGCCGTAGAGGCCTGGAGGAATATCTTGAGCGAGGTAGGCTGATTTGGAAAGGTCACTGGCGTATAAACCCACTTGTGTCTTGACTTTCAACCTGGGCAAAGGCAAATGGCTTTTCTGTTACCATTCGTCGTTCGAGAAGAATTACAGCTCCATTTTCATAGGCTGACGGTGAAGTAGACAAGCTATTTAGACCTATCAAAATCCATAATAGCCGTACATACCAATACATATACGTGCAGAAATCATGTAGTTAGGATAGAAAATAGTCCAAGCACTGGCTGTGATCAATTTTCCACCGTACTAGGAAAATATTGTAAATCTGAACAGAGAGTACAAACAAAGTGACATTTAGTTGTCCTACTTTGACCTCCCCCTCTTTCTGTCTCTGTATTTGTTTCTAGTTTGCTCTGTACGGGTGATCGGGGAGAGTGACATCATGCAGGAGTTTCTCTCTGAATCAGATGAGGTATGCATCTCATTTATTATTGTCCTGATATGGACTGTACTACAGTTGGATGTAGCTATTTCTATGTGATTTTTGATTCTGAGGTTTGAAAAGTTGTAGCTTTGAGTGGGCAAAACTTTCTCTGATGTACAACTTGCGTCTTGGAAAACAGGGAATCTGCACAGCACCACAGTATCTTGTTTATTATACTGCCTACTCTGCTTTCCAAAGTTAGATCTATATTTTGCTTTTCTGATAGATGGTATTAGGGATCTATTTATCTGATATACTGTATCTGATTTTGAACCTATTCAAGAGGATTTAGGGGAATTTTAAACATATATCTATTTAACCTCCTTCACTCTCTGTTTAAAAAAAACGAGCATCAGCAGTTATGGCAGTTGAGCTTAAATTACATGACAGTAGCTGGCCGCCCATCATGTATGCCAGTATGGAGTTTAAACGGGAGAGTCAGAACAGTCAAATAGTTAATTGCATTGCCTTTCTAGTGTTTTGAGGAATGACCACAACAGCAGAAAAAAATACAATACTACTGAATTAATCCAGCACTTGGGGAGGATTAGGACTTCTAACAGATAGTTCTGGTTTGGTTATGTCTTGTTTGTTGTTTTTTTAAATCCAGAAGTACTTACCAGTAATTCAAAACAAACACATGCATACACCCGCATACAAGCTGGCACACACCCTTGTTAATCCACACATGAGTTAATGCAGCTCTACATCTGTTCTCATTATGTGTTGCTTCTCTTCCCAGAACTACAATGGAGTGACAGATGTAGAACTGCGGATAGCCCTGCCAGACAAGACCACCATCTCTGTGAGAGTCCGCAAAAACAGCACCACAGACCAGGTGTACCAGGTAAGAACACATGACAGCTGCTTGGATGATGCTATCATACAGCTATATTGTACATTTTATTGTCCCACTGTTTGGACATCTGAAGTGGGCTTTGCATTCAGTTCTTAGCTAGAATTATGACACTGAGGATTGCAAAGTCAAATCATGTCTACTGGTAAATACATGATATTCCATTCTAGGTGTAGAACGTATGTTTATACTGAAAGAAAAAATGCAGACACACTTTATAAAAGATAAACTTTGATGCTGCAATAGAAATTCTAAAACAATGTTTTTCTTACATAACTGACTCTGTGTTGCTCTTCCTGTAGGCATTAGTGATGAAGGTTGGAATGGACAGTATTATGGCAAGCTACTTTGCCCTTTTTGAAGTCATCAACCACTCCTTTGGTAAGAACTGTATGTGCATTTGATGTATATGATTGTTTCACAGGGAAATTCATAGAGCCTTTGCACATACACTTGTGTATGTGCAAAGCCCTCTCTTGCCTTGACTTCATCATCAATTGACCACTAGTTTTCTAAATAAAGACCTGTATCATCCCACTCGTGAGTTTAATTCATTGGGCCTATATTAGGGGTATGTGTGCAGTTTTGGACAGCAAGGACAGGTAATTTGGTACAGGCTAGAATTTTTTTAATGACTAAACAGACACCCCCCCCTTGCTTTTCATCCCACTCCTCATCCCTCTCATCTTTCTATTATTTGTTGCAGTGCGGAAGCTGGCGCCTAATGAGTTTCCCCACAAGCTTTATGTGCAGAATTACACGTCGGCAGTGCCGGGGACTTGCTTGGCACTCCGCAAATGGTTGTTCAGCCTCCAGGAGGAGGAGTTGCTAAGAGACAACCCGTTGGCACTGCACTACTGCTTTCACCAGGTAATAACAATAATTGAATCCCACTTGCCATAGACTTAAGGGAACTCAGCACAAAATTTGATCTTCTGGGTTTTTTGCCAAGAGTTTATATACATCTTTCTGAGTTGAAACTGCTCAAACATGTTGGAGGTGTCAGCATTTTTGGTCATAGATAATTTCTGCCATAATCAGAGAAATTTACTGTATTACTCTACTCTTTTACTCTTAAAGGGACAGTTCACCCTAAAATCAAAAATACATATTTTTCCTCTTACCTGTAGTGCTATTTATCCATCTAGATTGTTGTGGTGTGAGTTACCGAGTTTCTGGAGATATCAGCCATAGAAATGTATGCTTTTTTTGAATATAATGGCACTATATGGCACTCGGCTTGTGGTGCTCAAAGCGGCAAAGAATATATTTGAAAAACTCAACAGCAATGTCTCTTTCCAGAAATCTTGACCCGGTTACTCAAGATAATCCATAGATTTGTTGTGAGCAGTTTCATGTAGGAACTAATAGTTCCTACACGAAACTGATCACAACAAGAGCAGTTTCATGTAGGAAACTGCGCATAAGAGCAGTTTCATATAGGAAACTGCTCACAACAAGGCCAATATCTCCAAAACTCTGCAACTCACACCAAAACAATCTAGATGAATAAATAGCACTACAGGTAACTGTCAATTACTCTTAACTACCTTTTACTACCTTTTTGTTTTGTCCAACTTTCGTAGACATTAAACACAATACAATATGTATTGTTATAATATAATATAACAATTTTGAAGCTGTCTTTTCTTCTGTAAGACTACTTTCCCAACATGCTTTTTAAAACAAGCAAATAATTATGTAATTATTTAAGAGTTTTTTGACAGTCCTGGACACAGAGGTTTACCCTTACCTGCAACTGACATCTCACTGAAGTCACATCCTAAACAATATATCAAGCTACTAACAATCAGGAAGTCCTAAATCCTACATAGTCTAGTGCTTTGAAATGCCACCACTTATTTACTTAATCAGGAAACCAGTGAACCATGCTATTCTACAAGCAAGCAAAACTTTTCCAGAAAAAGTAAAAAAAAAAAAAAAAAAAAAAGTCAACTGGAAAAATAATCCTCTAATGCAAATGCACTAAAAGTAGCCATAGCAGCAGCAGCCTACATGCTGTCCACTGACCAATAAAGGCCACTACCTGAAGCATTTTAGGCATGTGAGGTTCAGCAGTGACGCATTAAAGCGATTTTCTACTAGTAAAGTCAGCACATCAGCAGCTGAAAACAAACCTATCCAGAATACTTAAACCTGCAATAGATCATTTTTTGGGTCACTTGAGGGCAGCAGAAGCAAGTTGTGAACACAATATTGACAAATCATCAGCTTTTTAAATTGATATGGCGAACATGTTAGCAAACAGTTGCTTTTACACATCCAGCAGTTATGGAGCAACATTATCATTCATCAAGTCGTGTTTCTGTCCACCTGGCAAATGTAAGTCCAATATTCACTCTCTTTTATCTCTGTTTTTGGTCTCTACTAACTCCTGAGGGAAATATCTGGCTCTTCAGCTGCTAAAAGCTACTAGCTTCACCAGCTAGTCTCTAACTGTGTTTGTCTGCGTTTTGGTGCTGAGCAGGTAGTGCACAGTGGGTTTTTAGTTTTTCACATGAAAACAGCTGCCTGCTGCAGCTGAAAGCAAAGCTATGAAAGTAGAGAGAGTGACTCAAACCAGTAAATTTGCTGGAGAATTCGGATGAGAATTCTCTGTAGGTGACGCCTTTCACAATGTCATTTGATACGTTATTATAAAAAATATCAGTTATAGCCACTTTAAAATGTTATTTTAACAGGTTATTGCTGAGGTTGAACTCTGTTGCTTGAGGCAGAATATCATTTTGCTAAATTTTTTTAATGGACTATAATTTTTATGCAGTGACCTCAAATGTTAAATGGTGTTGTATCTCTTCATGGCCCCCCCATCCACCTCACCTCCTATTTGTCTAGGCATTGGAAGATGTGAAGAAGGGATTCATAAAAACAGAGGACAAATCCTACCAGCTGCAGAAGCTGGCAGAGCAGCGCAAGATGGCCACGGTCAGTCCCACAGACCACTCTTTGTTCGGGGAGGGGATTGGGATGACTACACTTTTTGCCTGCTGACCAGAGCCATCACCAAAACGTTACCAAATAAAAATGGACAGAAAAGTCAGAGACCCTTTCACACTTCAGAATACAGCCCTATGGTGCAAACAGATAAAGCCATTGAATTTATATTGATGTTTGTAGAACATTAACTGAAAGTGGCATGTGTGAATGTGAAGGCTTGTGTGTGTAAATTCAAACTATATTCACAACCATGTAGCCACCCAACAGAACATTTACAAGCTTTTAAAGGTCAACCTTAGATAAATGAATGTAAAAGCAACACTGGTTTATATCTACTTCTGTGATCTGATTGTTCCAAATGTTAGGCAGTATCTGATTTCAGAAATGTTCACGCAAACAGGAAACCTGGTTGCATCATCCGGATCAGGGACTAAAAAGAACCAGGTGGAGAAACCATACTATTTGGTTACCGTGCACCCTTACTCCTGTCTCGTAAAAGTCCAAATTTGCAATAAAAAGACAGGAATGTGAATGTAGTGATATCGTAATGTAGTGGAATAAAAGGAGAGATTATAACTTATACTGTAGCTGTGTGTCTTGTATCCAAAATAATTGTGTCCAAATCTAACTGTGTGCTCTCCTACCACCTCTCCTCTGTTCACTTACTGCTCCATTGATACAAATGCATTAACAGCAAAAATGTCTTAAAGCAGCAGCATCACATCATGA
Organism: Siniperca chuatsi; assembly: GCF_020085105.1. Taxonomy (NCBI): domain Eukaryota; kingdom Metazoa; phylum Chordata; class Actinopteri; order Centrarchiformes; family Sinipercidae; genus Siniperca; species Siniperca chuatsi. The sequence goes on along the minus strand of NC_058058.1, from coordinate 10,927,358 downwards.
AACAAGTTTCTCATAAACAGAAATACTTTTACCAAAATACCATTATTAATATAGTAATGTAGTTAGGGGGGTGGGTGAGGACTCTGGTCACAGCCCAAACTACTTGTTAACTGGAGTTTTAGAGTAACTGGACTAAGCAAAGAGACGTAATCTTATTTAGATTGCCATAACCTGGTTTCTTACAGCATTAATGACTGATGTGTGTTCTCTATAAATACTTGTTTGTTAGTACCTGAGTCTGCTGCGGACATGTGAGGGCTACAATGAGGTGGCGTTTCCGCACTGCTCCTGTGACTCCAGGAGGAAGGGACATGTCATCACAGCTATCAGCGTCCATCACTTCAAGCTGCACGCTTGTACTGAGGACGGCACGCTGGAGGTGAGTATTTGTCTGTGCTTGTTTGATTTAAAAAGTGTAAAAATACAGTACTAGTAGAGGATCCAACTTATCACTTTTTAAGGCAACGTAGTTTTTTTTTTTTTTTTTTTTTTTTACTATTTAGTAAAAATATGGATATTACCTTATTAAATGTAATGATTATTTCATGGATATACAATTTTGTATAATAAAATCAAATCTTTGTTATATTTTCCTAAGTAGATTTCCCAGATACTGAATTGTAAATCAAACATTAATTTAAACATTTATAAGCCTATGTATGCACAGGGCTTACCTACTGTAAACTCTCTCCCTCAGAACCAGGTGATAGCTTTTGAGTGGGGGGAGATGCAGCGCTGGGACACCGATGAGGAGGGGATGGCGTTCTGCTTTGAATACGCCAGAGGAGAGAAGAAACCTCGCTGGGTCAAGATCTTCACTCCATACGTGAGTTTGCACACACTAGCACTGCTGTTTGACATGTTTTTCATTGTGTTTAATGTATTTATTCATTCACTTGACAGATGTGATTTTTAAAAGAACAAATTGTTGCAAAATTCCACCAACACTTTCATAATGCGTATGTGATTTAAAAGTCAACACATTTTCCTTCATATGTAATCAAAGCAGTAGTAAGAAGAAGCAAAGACAACCAACAAAACTTAACTCGTCACAGTGACTTTGCAGCGTGATTGTGCTGTATTGGAAGGCTGAATAACAATTGTCTTTGTTTTTTTCTCCCAGTTTAACTACATGCATGAGTGCTTTGAGCGTGTCTTTTGTGAGCTGAAGTGGAGGAAACAGGTAAGGGCCACTCCTTTCCTCTTTTCATTCTGGGAAGCACATGACTCCATGCCAAGTTTAAGATTCTAAATTTGGCTGCTTATTACATTTTTCAAATTATTGCATTTCAAACACAATAAGCCACTAACATGTTTTCTTTAGGCTTTTGTGATTGATTAGTTTTGTATTTCCTGTGTATTGATTTCTTTGCTGTCAGGTTGAGGAAGAGGCATCTGACAAAGACAACAAAAACTGCAGCAACAATGGTAAGCAAGCATGTTTTACATATTTTTTGTCCTAAATACAAAGTGATAATATTGTTATTATTAACACAGTTGATAAAACAAAGCACCAGCACTGAAGGGTAAGAGGCTAGATTTTATCTAGCGCAAATCATAAAGAAATATGTATTCAGATGTGGTGCTGAGTGGTGCTTTGAATGACAGCACCCATCAAGCACCATGAATTATGCAAAATTTCCCTATCTGACAAAAACTAAAAGGGCAAGGGCAGGGAGAGGATTTCAAGTATGCTACTGTACGTAATGTATGTATATGTGTGTGTGTGTGTGAATGTGTGAATGTTTTACTAGTTTATTTAGTAAGTAACTTTAGTTCATTGACATTGGATTACACCCGGCCCTAAAAAAGGTGCATTCAGATACGCTATTGTTTTATTATCTCTTTTGTGCAACTCTATTGCATTTAAGGAACTGAACAAAGTCAAGGGGAAACTACAAAGCAGAGAAAAGGCTGCATTTTATAGACAATTTACCAGCGCTTGACAATGCACTTAACTAAGAGAGTACATTTTCCTCCAGTGCTATCAGATTACTGTGAGAAGACATATATATACTGATGTATTTGTGCATACAGTGTATTCAAGTATTTGTGTATAGACATGTGACTCGCTATCAAATCCATCTCCAAGAGACTCACACATTAGAGGGAAGTTGAAACAATTTGTTGTCCCCATGTGAGACAGCACAAGATCAGCAATACAAGTACAGGGACAAGCAACTGCAAGGCATGAGGATGAGTTAGCACCCTTTGGAGTTACAGGAACAGAGACACACAATGAATAGCTAAGGACTGAGAAGCTTAGAAAGTTGAGGACATCCAGATATAAGGCGAGTGCCTCCGCATGTCACGGAGGCACTTGTAGAATCATAATCACTAGTTGAAGCACAGTAGAAATTCAGGGAAGTTTCTTAGTGCTACTGTTGCTGAGACACTGACTGATCTGTGTTGTGTTGTGGCAGCATTTTCGTAAGTCACATGACATGCGAAAAAAGCCCATCATTCAGACTTGTTCCCTGAACCGTCTCTCTGTGTTCCAGACTATCTGCCTCCTCTGGAGACACAGCAGAAGGGATGGCGCCACCTAGGGGGGGAGATCGCAACTTCCTAAAACCATTTATCTTCACTCAAACTAGAACTGGTCCACTCACATCATCACAACCACCCCAGAGAGCGCCCATCGACAAACACAGAACTGAGTGACAGACTGAGGCGATCCAAGCCCCGAAAACAAACTGAAAGTGACCAATTTGTGAAATTGGAATAGTCACACTTAACCAACCCCAGGGATACACACAGCAAGAAGAGCTATGAAGGAGAACAAACAAAAGCCAACTTTCATGTCATTTACTAGATCTCCATAGCGTGTCTGTTGTTTTCCTCCATGCATCTGCCGTGTGATGTGGGGCAGGACACAAGCAAATTCTCACCACTGGTTGAGATGTAACACACACATACAGTGTGTGACTGGTCAGGATCACCACAGCGCTGCAGCACCATTTGCGCAAAGAGAGCACCTCGATGACTCACCACCTGATGAGGGAGCAGACTTATGGAATAGGACTGTGACGGGCGGTTCTCCAACACGATCGGCTCGGCCCAAAGCCTTCAGCGTGGCCCTCGTCTGCTAAACTGAGCTGAGATGATGGAGATGAAATTAAGAAGGGAGGGATATAGAAAAACGGGGTTTTCACTTTAACAGTTAGTGATAAAGAGAGAAAGCAAAATCATGCTTTAAACTGATGATGGACATTAACATAAAAATTATGTTTTCTATCTGTAAGGTCAGAAGTATTCTGTCCTTGTCAGAAAACATAAATGTAACTAACTGAAAATGGATGTGGGGGAACATGTTCATAATTGTGTGTATGTTATGTATCTTCTGATAAAATATAGATTAATATAAGAGCTAAAATAATTGGTTTCTTGATCTAACACAATGGAACTAACTGAATTGCGTTCAAGCTGCTCTAACAAATCTCCATTTTTCACCTTGTCTATTGGTCTGTTGGCAGTCTGCCATTAATGTCAGTATGTGTATTTATCCCCCTCGCAAGTGTTTTATTGTGGTGATTTTGCAGAGCTTGGAAGTTGAGAGGAAGAGGTTTTCTCATTCTCAGCTCTGTGCACGGATGATCTCTTGAACGAAAGGTTGATGGGCCAAACGTTGATGTTTTTGAAATGGCACACGTTCTACATGGGTAATCTTTCCGACAGATTATGAATATAAGGGCAGGAAAGTTTTTTTTTTTGAGTGTATGTCCGTTGAGCTGCAGTTTTCTGAACAGGCAGCAGAGAGCAGCAGAGTGTAAGACAGATTTTGTTGTATGTTTTGAGCAGAAATAGAAATCCTCTCAGAGCTTCTTAAAGTGTGATCCCTCGGGCTCTGTAACTCACCCAAAATTATCACTCCTCTGCAGTTTGTCCATTAACCACGTCAGGAGGACAGATTGTGTGTATGTGTGTGTTGTACAGAGTAGATGGTGCATAAAGTTGTGTGACTGCAACCACAACCATCAGCATACATAGCGATGCAGACAGCTGTCTGCCTCTTACGACACCTAAATGAGTGCAGTATTAGTTGTGCGTGCTTGCACATGGCATATGACTATAATGACAGTTTTACAATTTACACTGCTTATTTTTTCTCTGTGTAGATGTTCAGTTTCAGACATTTTTGTCTCACTTTAAGTGTGTAGAATGCAGGTATACATGCTGACAAAAAATGCTTCTGAATGGAGACAATGTGGGTAAATGTACTGATTTCACCTGAATGCAATAGAGTTTTGTTTATCCCACTAAGTGCTAGTAGTCTATCAGAGCCTAATCATTACTGACTCATTCTTGTTCTTCACTTGCCTTCTTCACACTTCTGGCAGCGACCAAAAACATGAAGTGATGAGAGTGATGTTGGTTTATTTTTTTATTCACACTGACTTTAGAGCACAAGTTCAAGTTTCACTTTGTTTGTTTGTTTGTTTTCTCCAGTTGAGCTTAGCTTTCGGTTCAATAAAATGTTTAATTCATGCCTAGGTTTAGTCATAATTTGCTTTCAGTCAGTTACCTTGGAGCATGCTTGTGTGTGTGTGTGTGTGTGTGTGTGTATGTGCGTGCTGTTTTTGTGTGTGCGTGTCTTCTATGTTTATCATTGACATTGCTGATAAGCTTTTAGGCTCTGATTGGATGTATCTGATGAGCTGTCGGTGTGAGAGCCAGCAAATGAAGATGGGGTTTTGTATCTGTAGGCAACGACAGCGGAGACGCCAGACGGATTGAGACGAATAGGAGGCGTCTCCTATTGTCTAGCTAACATTCTCAGCTGCTCACATGCTTTTTCAGCATAACACGCACATACACATCCCTGTCTCCCTGATACTCTGTGTTTATGGTTTGACAAAATTGTTCAGTGCAAAATTGCAAGATATTTTGTTTTGTTATTTGTCATCCAGTTGTTGCCTCTGGAACAGGCCTCAGTTATACAACAGCCTATAGCAATACATACCATACTGTAGTAGCACCACAGATAGCTGGATTGAGACAGAAACCGCAATGTGCAGATTGCTGGATGGTCATTTTGACAGGCAAAGTAATAGCCAATTTAGAGATGGATGACATAAGGATTGGAGCTGTTCAACCATGATGGGTTTGGGGTTTTATTTTTTATTTTATTTTTTTTAGATGTAGAGGGAGAGGCAGATAGAGGTTGTGTGATTGTGTGTGTTGGCTTTTCTGTCCTCTGCTCTTACTCTCTCCAGGTTGGTCTCCCCCTCATCACAGGGGGATGTGGTTGCCGTGGCAGCACCACGTTGGCTCAACACACTCAGTGCATCCTCTGTTCCTTTTATTCCTGTCAGCCAACTAACTCATTCCTCCCAATAATGTATTCAAAGCAGTGTTTTTTACTGTTTGATGTTTGTTCTCTGTCCCCGTGGCTCATGCTGCTGTGAATAGGCTTTTAGAAAGCTGCCGTTCTTTATATTTTTGTGTTTCGGTTTTTCTCGTCTGCGCCAGGTGCCATCTTACGCTCAGTCTCAGTCACAGGCAGGTGTGCATACTGTCGGTTGTCGTCCGTTTCGGTCATCAGTGAGATCATGTCATAGTAACAGTGTTTAGGTGAAAGCAGGGAGATGACAGGAATGTTAAGAAGCATGTCTTTGTGTGGTTGGCTCATGTTTGTTTGTCAGTGTACACTGTGCTGTGAGCCACCTGTGTTTGTGTTAGAGATGCTGGACAGCTTTGGCTTGTTAGTGAATGATTATTTACCAGATAGAGGATTGAATTTCACACAGGATGTAATGGATAAAAATAATGTTGGATGGTACAGCAAACATGGTGGCAGTAGAATTAAAAATGAACTTGTCCATGTATGGAGCGCACAGGAGGCTCAGAAAGTTTGTGTTCATCACAACCGCCACTGAAATGTTTGTCTAAATGTTGCTGTTGCTATAGTAACACATCAGTCTTCTGAGTCTCGTGTCAAATCAGCATTGATTTCCATAACAGTATTCAGTGGCAGATATTGTATAAGATCTTTTCTGTTCTACGGCATTTCAGGCTCCAGTGTTGGAAGTGACATTTATGAGGCCGCTCAGTCACTCTTTACTTTGAAACTGTTGCTTCAGTCAGAGCTACTACGTTTGTCTCATCTGTGCTTTTGTGTAGACTTGATGTTCGTCGATCTCTGGAACACGCGTACGGCTCGGAGGGAATTAGCTGCTGGCTTTATTATTTCAGCTGAAGTATCCTACCTATGACTAACATGAAGGGTGGATGTGCTGTTTTAAAAAGTGTTAGCCTTTTGTGTAATTCATTTCTGTTCATTGTTCTCAACCCGGGGCTTTTCCATGGCAAGTAGGCAGTGACATTAATTAAAAACCTAAGCCTTGTTTGTCTGTCGTCAGCATAACCTGTAAATAGTTGTTTTAAAAAGAAAAAGAGAATATCTCTTGGACAAAATGCACTCCTGTTTCTCCAACCCAAAACTTTTATTTATTTAAGCAGAAATTATAAAGATTGGGGAAATTATAGTGTACAACGCTAGAGCCACCGTTGATCATTAATTTTGTGCGTGGGCAACGGCTGTATGGAGGATTAGCTAACTACACAATGAAACAAGCTGTCAAAAAGAGAGGCAGTGTCTAAAGACATTAATTAACACCTGAAGCAGAACTAAGCTACAAAATGGCGAGTTTTATATCTTTAAAAAAACACATGAAGGTTTACTAACCAATTTGAGAAAAGGGGGGGAAAGGTTTGAAAATGTTGTGTAGAGTAATAAATTGTAACAATATTTTAAATAAAGTTATATATTGGGGAAAAAAGCTGTCTGCCTGAATTTATTTAATCTCTCTAGGACATAAAATGAACTGTGGACTAATTTTCTTTATGTTGGCAGTAATCTGAATTAGCTTCCGTTGGGGGCTTTTTACCAGCTGTTAAATGATAAAGCACTTGGTTTGTGTTTATCAATGTATGGATTCTCTTCCTTTCCAGTGGGACCTGGCCAATGTCAAGACTGTCGTCCAATAAAGACATAAAGAGATAAAGCAACAGCAGTGCTCATCTGGGACCAATTCACTTCTTGAAGCAAAAAAAAAATGAGCACACCTAATAAGCTTTTAATGTCTTTAAATTTGAATTGGTCAAAATGTTACAGCCATGCTGAATAAATTGCTTTAATGATCGTTTCTGTTGTGAGCTGCCAAGCAAGGTGATGGCAGAGTCTCATTCATGCACTTCATTCAGTCTCAAGGTTTATTTTAACCGCCTCACGTTTGGAGAGATACGGCCTATAATTTGTGCATGTGTGGGAGGCATTTATGCAAATGTAGTTCATATTGGGTCACTGGTGGTAAATATTTAGTTCAGAGCAAAATAGTTTGGCACAGATTGACTGTTAAGGGGCTGAAGTTGATTTGACAGTGTTTTTTGTTTTTCTCAACACTTCTAACTGCAGTGTAAAGCCTGCTGGATGAGACGGGAAGGAGGGCTGATCATGGCAAGGAACAGATGTGATAGTTTCCTGGCCAGAAACATTTCAGTATCCTGTATCCTCATTTGAGTAGCCTAAAGAGGTTTAAGATGAATAGAAAAGTATGTCACTACTTTTTTTGGAGCCAAACAAATGAAAACAGGTCAAAGAAAAACTGTGCTTGATTAGTAGATATCTCACTTATGAACGGAAGTGCTTTGCTGCAGTGCTTGTCTTCAGAGCATACTCTCTATTCTCTATTTAAAAATGCACATTTCCTGTCTGAAAACAGCCCCAGGTCTGCAGGAAGAAGTGCTGTACAGTACATAACAGGTCCCATGGCAGGGAGCATGGCCGCTAATAAAAAGGTCCACAGGCACATTATTCTGGCAGAGAAACAGGCACAGTGACATTTTGATGGTCACATGCTGCACAGATCTTTATGTTCTTCACTGTGCTCGACAGGAGCAGGTAGTGGGAAACTGAGGTGAGGCATTATTCAAACCAAAAATACAGGGCCTCTTAATGCACCCCGTGGAACAAAGCCCATAAAATGTTGTTAGCATTGGCACTGCTGAGGTGAAAATACTCATCTCATTAGAGCTTTCTCATGTGGGCTATATGCTGACTGCAGGCTGCCACCCTGACTTCACCACCTGCCCTCACTTGCCATTTTTCTTATGTCCAACTCTGAGAAAGATAGAATTTAAACTTGCCAGTGTTAATACTTATTGTCTATCAGGTGTGACTATTGACTTATTATTAATCCACACTAAGAGTATATAAACTGATACTAAGTATCATATATAGTCTAAATACTTATGTCAGTAGCCAACCTTAGCAGCTGTGCTAGTTATTTAGCAACCATAACCATTGCTACCTTGTCGTTATTGTAAAACTCAACTGATAATTAGCTGATATTAAGTTAAGACTCCAGTAATACTCTAGAAAACACTGATTTGGTGATTTGCAGGCCAAAATATGTCCAGACATCTACATTAAAACTGGGTTTAACTTGGTTGAAAAGTGAGAGTCTTTAGATGAAGAGGATACATATAACTATTGCATAAACAGCATTTCAGTGACTATAAGTAAGTGTGTTGTTAAGACCTGCTTCACATTGAAATATAGTGATTAAAATGCTGGTGAAAATGTGTAAAAAACTTTTGACCTGGTTAGACATCTAAATGTCTTTTGGTCAGCAAATCAGTGCTCATTGGTAGTGTAGGAAAGTAACTAAGTACATTTACTCAAGTACTGTATTTGAGTACAAGTTAGAAGTACTTGTACTATACTTGAGTATTTCTAATTTATGATTCTTCTTTATACTGCCACACCATTTCACAGGGAATATTGTACTTTGCATATTAAGAAAGAATTTACATACAAAAGTTGATTATGTTATTAAGTATGATGCATTGTTATAGTATAAACTACACAGCACTACATGAATTACTTAAAATTAGCTCCCTCTTAGCCAGCTAGAACATTAAAATGCTGGCTACAATGCATTAATGCTAATAATCTAATATTATAACATATGATAATATAACACTGCATAATGAGTCATTTTACTTTTGATACTAATAACAAGTGCTAATAGTACTTTTGTACTCAAGGGGAATTTTGAATGCAGGACGTTAAAACCAGGTTAAAAGGGAGGAAAGGGCGACTTAAGAAAGTGAAGCATACAAATGGATGTCTAGGTGAAAACAGGGTTTTCATATAACCATTGTTTCAAGAGAATTTTAATTATTATTTTTTAACGTGTAATTAGGACCTACTTCACATTTGACGTCTTTTGACCTGCGAATCTCCAAATCAATCTTTACTGGTATAACTTAATAACAGTTTGTAGTGTACTAAGTTATTCACAATGACCAGTCTTAAAAAAGTGAGACCAGAGAAGTAAGACCTAAGATGGATCAACACCCACTGGTTGACATGCAGTGGGGAGGAGGACAAAGTGAACCCTCTTGTCGTACATTAAGAACACTTCTTCTAAACAGATAGAGTGATTTTAACTGTGGAATAATGTCCTCAGACCCACAGAATGGCTGCTTACCCACTGATCACACCTGAGGGAAAATGTGTTAAGTCCACTTGTGTTGAGGCTTTAGTGAAAACAGTGTGAGAGTCTCTCCAACATGCCATTCCCAGTTTTACACAGAAGCATCTGTGCTGGTCTTTAGCTTTTGGATTTACTCTTTGTCTGTCTTTTCCTGTGTGTTTATCCAGCGTGCCAAGCAAATTGCTTTTTTGTGTCTGTTCCTTGTCTGCTTCCCAGAATAGAAGGATGGATCTGGAATCTCAAATAATGTTATGTAACAAAAAAACTTGTATAATTATGTAATGTATAATTAAAAGGCATAACAGTTTCAAATCAAGACTCCTAACACCCTTCATGCATAGAAGTCCTGGATTATCCCTGTTTGTTTTTCCTCATTTTAGTAAACCCATTTGAGTTGCACTGAATTGCAACATTCTCCAGAGAGGGGCAACAGACATTGTGTAAGATATAAATATGTCCCAAAAACTGCAGTTATGTATCATGAGATTTAAATTTTATGCTTATTATTAATTAAAAAAGAGAGTTTTAATTTCTGGAGTAGCATCAAATCACATCACATTTGCAGGTATGTTTCACCGTAAAGCACAATACACATTTCTGCAGTTTCAAGGACATCTTCTTTTCTTTTGTTACAGGTTTTTTATATCATTTACTCTAGCTCTATAATTGTGAGGAAAATAACAGGTGTCTAAAATAACAAGTGTCTGGATAAGGCTGCATGATGATTCCAACTTCATTTCATTCTACCAGGCAGATTAATCACATGACATTAAATGCATAAATAACTGCTCAGCCATGACATTAATTTTGCTCTCATTCTGATTCCACCATTAGAATTAGGCACTGTTTAAAGGGGCACCCCACCAATTTTACACATGAACCGATTAAGTTTACTCGCCACAAGGAGTTCTGCTCAGCCTGTGGAAACAGTTGTTTAACGTCTTCTGTGGCTCTGGAGGGAGTTTTCCAAAGTCTGAAGAAATAACTGTGATGGTGTCTTGGCTTGGGTTTGGAGACATAACATTTTTAACCGAAAGCATTACACATTGAAGGTGTGGGATTAAAACAGAAGTGTGTTTTTAAGAGGCGGGCACTCTAATAACTAGAGAGTAAAAGTCAGGATACCTCAGCCTCTGCTGCTTTAAGTTTTGATTATTCTTTTTTCAATCTGTCCCTGCAGTTTTATGAAAATGAAATATTAGATCGCTGCAGTGCCCCTTTTAAAAAGTCAATGAACAGATGCGTCTTAGTTTATTATTCAGAGTGCAAGTGACGTAGATAAAACTTAATTGATTTCCTCGTGTTGGAAAATGAGTAAAATTTCTCAGTAACTTAGATTTACAATTTACACTTTTGCCAATGCCTGTAGGTCCTGGAGTAGAAATGCATTGAAAGGATGAATGAAGTTATTTGTAGCTTGCCTTGGCATTTTGGATGCATTTTATCTTAATATTTTCTACCAGTCAAATAAGAAATCATAACTCAGTCAACTTAGAATTAGAGTATAACAGTGAAATAGCCACTACTGTAGAGAGCAACCAGCCACCCTTGACTTGTTGGTTAAGAGGCTCTTGTTTCCTCAGGGCGGACACCTCGTGTTCACTTAACCTTGTGACCGCGGCGGCCCGGGCTGGTTAAACGGCGGTCTGTAAAGTGACTGAATGTGGCTTGGCAGGATTAATCAAGCCTAACGACACATCTGTAGGTAGGCTTGCTGGGAGGAGGGAGCATCAGTCACCGTCTGGAGCATCTCTCTCTCTCTCTCTCTGCTTCTCTTCAGCTGTATCGACCAGCGCTTTGGGCCCTTGGTAATTAAAAGGCATTGATCGGCCTCAGCCGCAAGATGTTGGCATGCGATCATGCAGCACAGTACACTGGGCCCCCTTAGAGAGAACAGGTGTGTATGCACATGAGTGTGTGCATCTGAATGTGTATTTCAACATGTATGTAGTGTGTTGTGCAAATGTTTAATGAACATTATAAATGAATGTGTTTATATGCGATATGGGATTGCCTCATGTAATATCTCTGGCTGTGTTTAGTCTTTATGAGGTTAACTTGTGGGCTTCTTTCTGGTTCGTTTGTATGCTTTGCAGTGATTGCATTTTTTTAGCTTACATATCACCACCCCATTAACACAGTCATAGAGCTGTGTGAGGCCTAAAGTGCCTCCAGTGAGGTTCAGTTGAGTTACCCATCTGGTAAAATATCTGATGGCCTGGGAGAAAGCTTTAGGTCGGCGCGCTCTTATTAAATGAGAATCGGAGAAGAAAAAAACAACAACTGATTGATTCTATGAGTACGCAAGCCCTTAGGCTCATCTTCCCCATGGACACACACAGTCTTCACACACGTTCTCTCTCTTCTTTTATTCCATCTGAGTGAACACAGTAAATCTAAGTGCCACTAGATTGCAAGCGCTGCACATTTTTCAACCTCAGAGAGAACAGGGAGCCTTGCCTGGGCTGAAGAAGGACCAGCACACTAGTATAAATACACCCCTGACTCTTTACTCAGTCTGACACACTGACTGAGTGACACAGTGAAGGCCACATACACCAACCCCACACATTCAGAGTCTTCTCTTGATGGACATATACTTGCATGAAAATATGTCTCTAATTTCTGTTTATATTTTCCCTTGTGGTGTGATATACTGCAGTGGCCTTTCATTTGATGTCTGTGACTGAGTTATGCTTGTCTGAGCACCCATCTCCCCTGCCTCTGTCCCTCATAAATCCGATGAATTACCCAGTATGCCCCCTCTTTCCTCCATTAACCCCCCATCCCCCTCCCTCTTCTCTCCTTCCTGAACGAGTGATCAATTAAGGCCCTGTCCAGTCCTCACTGTGCGTCAGCACTTTCTCTCCTCCTCATATCCCCTCGCTCTGTCATTTTTCTCTTCTTTTTGGGTGTCAGTGGCCAGCCACTGTCAACACAGAGAGATAGGGAGCACACCAAAGGTGGTAGAAAAAAAAGAGAGATTTTTTTATTTTCAGGATGAGAAATGTTCTGTACAGATGTGAGTGTTTAGTTGTCAGTATGTGCTGGAAGAAGAACAGAAGATGAAGAGAGGTATAGAGATAAAGTATTTGTACAACTGTCTCTTTATGTAGCACTTCACATGGGAGGATCGTTCCTACGAGAATTCATGTGTTTGGCCACTAGAGACAGTGTAGGTCAGGAATGTAGTACATGTATTTGTCCTACTGGATCTTTGTGTTAAAGCAAATGTTAATGGGTTCATTTCTTAAAGGAGAAGTCTCCAATATTCTATATTTTTACTATCAAATCCCATGAAAATACCAAAACCAACAACACATTTATCTTACTAACAAGTGTCTGTAGCCTCAGCCTGATATAGCTTGTTCCTCTGTGCCATAGACCTCCACTGTTTTTCAAAAACTATTAAAAACACATCAGTGAGCCACACTGTTGCACTGGGTGAAATGTTCCTTCATTACAATAAAAATGGGCACTGTAGTTTATTTAGATTCAATCCCAAGTACACCACCCTGCTGCTGTAAATACTCGCTCACGAGTATCAGTCCGCACCTGAAAATAGTCCTCAACAAATGCACCATTTACTCTGTTTGACTAATGTTTGCTGAAAATTAGTGCCCAGCTGTTTTAGGAAATTTATTTTTTTATGAAATGAAACTATATACTTGTGACCCGTTTTTAAGGATTATGTCTTCATTAGGAACAAATGGGCATGGGGCTGTGTGCTGCAGACAGTGTAGGAAAGTATTCAGAGACAGACATGAACGAATTGTAGGTTTAGGTTTTTTCATGGGATTTGTTGACAGTATAAAACATATAGAGTAGCTCCAGCTTTATCCTCTAAAGGGATAACTTCTTTATGTCTCTGCTTACAGTTTGAATGTATGGTTGAATAGTGAGCTTAACTTACTTTGCTCAATTCACAGGTATCAGCCAGTGAATCAGTTTAATACTAAAACATTTGTTTTCACCAGTTATGTCCTTTTCTGACAAAAAGAACTATGTGGGCTATGTAGGCATGACACAATAAACTACTATTTATACTACTACTACTCTTTTCACAAATACAGAAACATCCTACAGCTGGAACTATTTTTCCTGACATTTCTATATTTATTATCAGTGGCTGTGCGTCATAGCTGCATCCACATGGAAACTAATATTTGAAGAGAATGTGACACTATCTTGTCACAGTGAAGCACTGGTAGACTCAGCAATTACCTGTGCTGAACTGTAAAGAGTTGTTAAAGGTTCACTTGCAACTGGATTTCTGTTGCTTCTAGCTGTTTTGAATGACTCATCCTTCTCTTATAATCTTGGGCTGTGTCCAAAATCACTCCCTCATTAACTCTTTCACTATTCCCTTTATAACAGACACTCAATAGTTTACTCTATGGTGAGCAGTAAACAGAGATTTCAAACACTAATGAATCATCGTCATTTTGCGTCATCACTGAAAGGTGTAGTGTCATAGAATGGTAACTTTCACATGACATATTGCAGAAATATTACATGTTGTGCACATTCCACTGTGTGAAGTTTTGATTGCACTATATAGTGCATACATTTCACACAGAATTCAGAAGCTCTGCACTATATAATAAAATGGGAATGATTTTGGACACAGCCATAGTAAGTTCAAAAGAAGTAGATTGAAAGTTTGATATAATTTTATTTCTCTATTAATTTTGATTGCTTATGCGTAATCCAACTTGTACTAACATTTGAACCCATTGACGTCCATGAATTGAGCTAAGCTAGGTTAACATTGCATTCAGCATACATTCAAACTGCTAGCAGAGACACAAAAAAAGTCATTTATGGTTGTCTGACTCTCAGTAAGTAGAAAAAAAAAAGTTCAATTCCCTAAAACCCAACAATTGACGTAATTTGTTTATTGGTTACATTTTCTACCGGTGCTCTGACTGAAAGTCGTACTTTAAATTTAAACTTCTTAAATCACCACTTTATTAACTGCAGTCAATTTCATGAAAATACAGCTCTATTAAAATCCCATCTCTCATTTTAGATAGATGTGAAATCACTCATGACATTGTAAACCCCTGAAGGGATCTGACAGAAACTTGATGGGATGTTGCTTCTCCATATAAATTTTGAGATTTTGAAGGATCTTTTTTTGTGCCTCTCGTGTTCTTTTAAAGACCTGACCTCCCATTTCAGGTTTTAAACCTTTAATATGAAATCCAATAAGATCCGTTGGTCTATTAGGACCTGCCAGATGCAGTTAGGTAACTGCTTCATGAGTTATTGGTTCAAGCCTCCACTGTGGTGCAGCTACTGGCCACTGCGTTGTTGATGACCGGTTAATTCAGTTTTCCCGGTCCTGATAAGCGCTACACACTGTGCCCGCTGCTGAGGAGCTTTTGATCTCTGCTGATTGTTGCAGATTGGCAATCGTCTGAAAGAGATAAGGCCTTAGAAATTTAAAGTGGTTTGCGAGCAGAGAGGGGACTTCATCTTTTCAAAGCTTATTAGTCTTAAAGATTATCCAAGGTCTTTCAATTTGACGGTCATTAGATGGATGTGATTGAATAATAGATGAGATCCTCTTCTGTTCCTCTCTGCTGCAGCGTTCCTGATCTTCGATGCACTTTTGTTTATCCGAGCATCAAGCTCCGCCAAACTCTGCCAATGTCACGAGGGATGAAGTCTTGTTTCTTCACGACCACTCTTTCTTGTCTGTCCTTGTAAAAGTCTCCTTCTCTTCTCCCTGCCCTCTCCTCCTCACATCACTTTAAATGATGCAGTCTTTTCTCAACATGTGGGAGTGAAGGACTGTTTTCCCTCTTCGTGAAAATAAAACAGCAAAATGTCTTACTTATCTGTCTCTATCTAATACCTGTCTCTTTTCCCCTCTTACTCTCTCAATCTCTCCTTTGCTTTAAGAGCTTTCTTACTTGAGGTTGCATTGGGCTGATAATCTTCTCTTTCTTTTCCCCTTTCTGGCTTATCTTTCTCCTAATTTTGGGGTAAAGTCTGAATTAACCAGAAGAATCCATTTCACCTTGTCAAGTATCTGATAAAGCACCCTGCTCACCCTAATCTCATTTGAAGTTCACTCTGTACCCCTTCCTCATCTGTTTTCTTCTTATATTTCAGTTACAAAACAGAATGTATTGCAAAGAAAACCATTTGGGTTTTTTTCTATTTCCTAGTTCCTCGCAATCACAAATCACAGAGCCTACAGTCTTCTGGAAATTGTGTTTCTTTGGATCCAGGCCCACTCCATCCTTCATCTTACATTTAATTCCCCTCATTCTTTCCTTCATGCTTCTCCCCCTCTTCTTTCCTCTTTGTTTTCAAACGAAGTCCTTCGAAATAGCCTCCACAAAGTTGGGAGCTGACATGAGGATAGAGATGGTGCATATGATGTTGAAAACGCTGAACGCCACCAGACACAGGCGGTCGATTACAGCGCCTGCAAATTTCCACTGATCGGCCACGCTCTCGGCCTCGTCCTGCTCCCGGAAATGGTCTGCCATGTAACGCACCTCCTCCAAGATAGCCTGTAGCTGTGGGTCTCCTATCCCTGCAGCCGAGCACCCTCCAAGCCCTCCGGGTCCACCTCCAAAGCCCCCACCACTGGAGACAGTGCTGGGGCAGCCTACAGTATCCATATTGGGTGTAGGAGGTGTTGGGGAGCTGCAGAACTGAGATGGCAGATGCGGAGGCGGGCTTCCTGCTACTCGCGGAGGCCCTGTGGAGATGTTATTCCTCTGGAGAGGCTCTGAGAGCATTGAAGGGTCCTCCATGCTCTGGAAGCCCATGTAAAGAAGGTTCCCGTTGTTGTTAGCACTGGACTGGGCGTGGAGGTGAGGGTGACCCGCATGGAAGGGCCCTGTTTGGAGAGGAGCCAGGTTCTGTGGGTGCAGCAGATGGAGGGTGGGGTCCGGAGGGTTTGGGATGCTCCCGCTCTGGGAGCCCGAGGAGCAGCGCCGCAAGTGGGGGGCACACGGGGGCCGCTCTGGGTCGTCATTCTCTCCTGGCCGCTTCATACGCAAGAACCACGCTACCCACTGCAGCAAGACGAGCTGCACCTGTGGAGAGAAAAAGAGAGAAACTCAGAGCGGAGCACTGAAAACCACCCACACATCTTGACCTTCACATAACACCACTTAAGATGGGCAAATAGCCTCATTTGTCGCGGATTGACGTTGATGCTGTTTCCAACCTTGCATCTTGTTTCAAAATGCAGCTGCACTTGTGTAAGTAGAAGTATGAGATCCCCGCCAGGGACACCCAGTTAAAGTGCCGGAGGCAAAGAAGATTTTTAGCTTTAACTGTATTTCCAGCAGAGAGGACACTTACAAGAGACACACTGAGATACACTGAGATTAACTGTCAGATTACTGTGTAATGAGCTTGCAATAATGTTTTAGTAAACTGCAGCATTAAGTTAAAGAGAAGATTGGCTGCTCGCAAGTTGATGCAAATTTAAACCTTGTTCTATTCTACTCTATTTTCCCCTCCTCTCCTTGTTTCCTCTCCCCTCCTCTCCTCTTCCAACATGAAAACAAAACCCCCTTGGAAAAAGATTACATGTCCCCTGAAAGGGCATATTGGCCCAACAGCATCCAGATGGGTGTCTGGCATCTAATGAGAAGCTAATGTCCAGATGACTGCTCAATTATTCTCCACCGAGTGTGTTTACTGGCCAGGTAACAGTCCCTGTTGTCGCTGCTTTTTGTCCGGGCTGCAATGAACTGTGCTGGTTCGATGCACTCATCTGAACCACATCAATTAGCTCGTTAATTGGCCATCGGACTGTCTGAACAGGCCATTCATCAACAGAACGTCCTTGCAATGTATCGATATATACAGCATCTGCACTCTCATGCAGCCAAGCTATTTGTACATATATCGATAAACGTAGACCTTTTTTGCCATTCTATGTTTCATTTCTTTATTAATATTACAGAAATAAGAAGAACATGTTCCTATTTGGCAAGACCAAACATTCTTTTAACCAATTGCATATCATTTATGTCTTTTTGCATATCATTTATGTCTTTATTTAGACCTTTATGTCTTTATTTTAGACCTTTATTTTTGATATATTCGCATTAGAACAAAACTTTGGTAAAAAGGCTTGATGCATTTTTTAGCATTAAACAGAAGGCAAGAAAAATGAGAAGAGGGAATGAGTCAAATCGAATCCGCCCACATATCCAGAGCGCTTTGAAACGCACTCCTGTTGAAGTCTGTGGTGAGGCATTTGATGAACACGCTCAGGCAGACTGACACTGCCGGATGAGTCACAGCCGAGGAAGTCGGAGAATGAAAAGAGAAAGGAAACTAGCAGAGGAGAACAGGTATAGCACTAACAAATGGATGACATGTTACTGAAAATGGCAGAGGAGTGATACTAATGCTGAAATAGAGATTAATAAAAGCAATATCACAACTGAAATAGGGAGAGCAACCATTACATGATTTAACAAGCTGGAAAGCATGATGTATGTAACTGATAATACACTTGAGGTTATGATGAAGAGTTTGAGCTCAGCCTCACCCATTTGGGCATGTTTCCTCCATTTGGATCATGGTGATGATACTGCAGAACCACCACTGTAGCGATGACTGACATCCCAACGATGATCATTATACTGGCAAAGTACTGACCTGGGCGGAGTAGAGAATGGAACGGTGTTATATTTCATCTTCGAGTCATTTTATACACACTGTAATTTCCTGCTACTGCCTCCTACTATTTCCTACAAGGTTACCATAAAAACACACATTATTCACCAGTATCCTCTGAAAACACTTTATTTCTGTTTCTAGCACTGCAAGGTGAGTGAGAGAAGCTCCTTATTATTTTGCCAAAAAATACTGAAGAATAACATGAATTTGTAAGGATTATATTCTCTCAGTTTCTTCCCTGCTTTATTCAGAATGAACACATCCTTTGTTAAATATCTTCATGCCAACACGGGACCTGCTACCAACACTACTGTCTGCTGGTAGTCACAACCAACACATTAAGACTGCATCAGGGTAGTTATTTTTAATAAAGAATTATGCTGAAGGCAGCGCTCTGGTGATTATGACTTTTCTTGTAAGTTTTTTAATGACCTGGATTTGTGTCTTTATGCAAAGATGGCCATGCATCTGTCTCTGGCTGCAATCTTAGCTCACTAAACATAATTTCCGACAGTGTGCCCGCAATCCATTTAGCCAATTAAGTTTTAAGGTGAGCAGATGGGCAAAATAAATTCTGTTGTTCTAGGGTTTTTTTTTTGGCATTTTCTAGCTCTACCACTGTGTAGTAATATATTGTAATTGTGTATTTGTTTCTTTATTTTGTGTAGTTTTTACCCATCCAAACTGAGAATCTTTATAGGTGGAGGGTGTGACATCCTGGACAGACTGTATAGACCTTTGACAAACCTGGGATTTTCAGTCTGTCCACCACTTTGGTTCAGACTGAAATATCTTAACAACTATTGGATGGGATTTTTGTACAGACAGTCATGGTCCCCAGAAGATGAATCCTAATGACTTTGATGATCCCTGACATTTTCTGTAGCGCCACCATGAGGTTGACATTTGTGGTTTTGCGTGAAATGCCATGATATTCGGTACAAACATTCATGCCCCCCCTCTCAGGATGAATTGTAATAACGTTGGAACCTTTTATCTAGAACCATCATCAGGTCAAAGTCTCAGTTCATCAAGTATTTTACCTGCAAAACTAATAACATTCCCATCAGCCTCAGCTGTACTTTGTGTTTAGTGCTGATTAGCATGTGTTAGCATGCTAACACACTAAACTAAGATGATAAACATGGTAAACATTATACCTGCTAAACATCAGCTTGTCAGCATTGTTACTGTGGGCATGTTTTCATGCTGACATTAGCATTTAGCTCAAAGCACCACTTTTCCTAAGTACAGCCTCACAACATGGCTTAGTCTTGATGATAAATAAATAAACCTGACTTGACTTTAAACCACCAGGGCTCAACTAGAAGCTACTTCCTATTGTACACCGCTAGAAATTACTACTTAAAAAACCAACACAAGAGACCAAATATTGATTGTCACTGTCAGATGGAAACTTCGTGCAGCATCTCTAATGAGTAAAAACATTTTGATTTCACATTGACACTCAGTAAAAAGTCATAAGCCCAGTTAAATGACTTGCATATTAAGGACCATGTGAACCACTCGTGGAAACACACACACTGTCTCTCTCACATACCTATAAGAGGGACGGAGTCAGAAGTGGCTGGCATGATCTCTGCGACCAGCAACATGAAAACAGTAAGAGACAGCAAGACGGTGATACCTGTAGATAGATAGATAGACAGAAAGATATAAGAACTTCATGTAGGAACTACATTTTGTTAAGTAATCAGCATTGTGGTTTAGTCCCCTCCCCTGAGTAGCGGTATTTTGGTATTTTGATAAATGGTCACACTCAGGATGAGACCAGGTTCGATTTATGTAAATGACCAGCTAATGCTCATAGAGTGAATAACTTGACATTCTGTACCTCTACAGCAAAAAGCTCTTCCACACAGCAAATAGCCATTTTAAGTTGTCCAAACTCCGCCTGCGTACACGTGAACACACACCTCATACACTCCTGCACTGAAACTCATCTCCATCTTCATTTATCCACCTCCACATTATCTGTCTCACTTCTCCAACAGAAAGAATTTAAGGAGTGCTTTGCTGGCAAAACTGTCCCCATTCAGAAGCATTCAATTAAACTCCTAGGCCGAGAGATAAAATATGAATGCCCTTTAAGGATATTAAGAAAATTAAAAATGCTTCTTTTATGTTGTTTTTTTTTCCTCAGAAAAGACAATTATTCTTTTTAAAAGCATGCTCCTCTAACCCTAAAGGCTCAGTCACTTGGTCCCCGTGTTTCCTCCCTCAAGCTGAGTGACAGAGTATTTTCCTGGAAGGCAGTGTGTAAGCTCTCTCCCCCTAATCAATTCACTAGCCTTAATTACATCAAAAGGTTAATTGGCCGTGTGTGTAAGGCTTGGCATTTTTTCTGTAGAGAAATGCTGCTTAATGCATCCTGTACTGACGTTAAAGATATGTTTTGACAATGCTTCCCTAAGAGTTCCTTCCCACTCAGACATGAGTCAGATAGTATTTACAAAAAACCACAAGCATTTATCTAAATTTTAATTTTTAATTTGGTGTATTTGGTGAGTGATCAGATTGGTACAAAGACAATGCAATAAGTGCAAACAAGCTTAGTAATAGTGTTTGATTCAAATTCAGACCTGATTTCTTTTTAGTTTGAAATATGGTTTAATTTTTATTTCATATTTATTCTCATTATTATCGACCCATGTTTTGGTTCATTTTGTAAAAAGAAAAAAAGAGGTTCATATTTTGTATTACCTTGTCATTTGCCTTCATCATTTCAAGTGTTAGTTGTAAAAAAAAACAAGTAATTTCAGAAATAGGGCTGCAATTAACGATATTTTATTCAATTAATCTGCTGACTATTTTCTCAGTCAGCCTTGACTATTTCTATTTTCTCAGTTTTTTGCTCTAAAATGTCAGAAAATAGCGAGAAATACCATTATAATTTCAAAGAGCCCAATGTGACATATTCAAATAGCTTTTTTGTCTGACCAACAGTCTAAATCCCAAATATATTCCATTTCCAATCATATAAAACAGAAAAGAGAAGATGGAACCAGAGAATTTGGCATTTTTACTTTAAAAATGGCTGAAACAAATAAAAAAAAAATTGTCGATTCACTATTCGATTAATTGACTTATCCTTTCTGCTTTACTCAGAAAGGTCGGACAATCTAGAGTGTGTGTTGTCTGGTGTCTTAACTTTCCTGATGATCATCCATCTTGTGTATTAAACACGTTGAAACAGATATTAAAATTTATTTGCAGCTGCTGTTTGATCTCGGCACAGCTTCCTCTCTCTCTCTCTTCCAGCCTATTATAGTGTGATTTGGTTGTCTCCCACCTTTTCCTCCTCATCAGTCCTCCCTCTCTCTGTTGTGCTGTCCTCTCTCATCCTTTTCAAATTCTTCTCCTGTCTGTGTTCCCTTTTCTTTACCCTTCCCACACCCATCCATCTCTGCTCCTCCTCCTCGCATTTCTCATCTTTCTATTTCATCCTGTAATCCCTCTCCTCTCTCAGCTCCACACCCTCTCCCTTTGCCTCTTTCATCCCGCCCCATAGTCTTCAGTCACACCATTTCATTTTTTCTTTATTCTAGGAAGGTTTGCTTGTTGTGAACGCTCAGTTTTAGGCAGTCATGCTATATATGCAGTACTTGTACATTCACAACTTGGAGCATGAGTGCACCCAAGTTGGAGATTTGATTTGGTCATGGACACTTCGTGGGTAGGTTGGACGTTGAGGGAAGGGAGTGTGCTTGCCTTTTCGACGTAGATTTTCCAGTGATGTAAATCTATAAAAATGAAAAAACATTGCAGAACTCTTCTCCTGTACACTATGTTTTATTCACCTCACCAAACTTTTAAGGACGGTATCTGAGGTTGTTTTCAGTTTCCTTTTATACAGCCCATTGGTCAGTCATGTGACTTTACATTAGCTTCATCTTTTGTTAAAAATACTTTTTACAGAATACCATATTTACTCTTAGTGATACAGAATTTGGTGCTTCCTTCCTCATAACAATTTGCAAAGCAGATTTTTTGAAACCCGCATTGTTTACCAGATAGCAGTCTTTTCTTTTCTGCCTTTGTTGGTGCATTACTGCATTTCTTGGTGTGTTATTGCCACATGTAGATCAGTGGAATAGTTTGAAACCACTGGCAGGAATGTGTATCACGTTACTTACGTGTTGTATGTTTTTGAGCATTGTCATGCGCGTGAGAGTAAACAAAACGGGGACCCACTCATAAAATCCATAGTGCTACTAGTGGTCAAAAACTCCACAGGGTACCTTTAAGAGTAAATATGGTATTTTGTAAAAAGCTTCTTTTTTAAAAAAGATGACGATAGTGTATCTATCATATGGTGATCTAGAAGTCTCATGACTGACCAATGGACTTTATATACGGAAACCGGGAACAACCTCAGACACCATCGTGATGAAGGCAAAATAGACGAAAACATTGTGCAACGTGTTTTCATTTTGATGGACTTGCATTGAAGCTCACACTGGTCTTCACACCTCACTGTGTGCGCTAAGCTGAAAACCAAGACATGAAACTAACAAGCCCTCTTTTTCCTCTTCTTGTGTCTGTGCAACTGCCTTTTGTCCATCTATTTCCTCCACCATTGCTCTTTTTGATCCACATACCCAATGAGATCTTCTCCCCCGAATCAGCTGGTAGCACAAAGATGAGCAGGGTCATCGAAGACAGCAACACACAGGGGATGAGCAGGTTGAGGGCATAGTAGAGGGTCCGCCGCCGCATTGTCACAACAAACGTCACATCCGGGTAAGGCTCCTTACAACAATCATAGAAGGCCTCGTTTCTGGTGCCAGGAACTCCTGGAAGACCAGGCAGGGACAGAGAGAAATTGACTCTATTGCTCTGTGACTGGATGTTTTTGATAAGGATACAATGCAGAGGTTTCACCGTACTCACCAACTAAGTCCCACTCTCCATTGGGCATGTAGCCTGAGATGTCAGCATCGTT
This sequence comes from Siniperca chuatsi, assembly GCF_020085105.1. Taxonomy (NCBI): domain Eukaryota; kingdom Metazoa; phylum Chordata; class Actinopteri; order Centrarchiformes; family Sinipercidae; genus Siniperca; species Siniperca chuatsi. The sequence continues at coordinate 10,904,222 of NC_058058.1, read as the reverse complement.
CATCTGGAGGTCCAGCAGCCAGCCGTCATACGTCCAAGAACCGAACTTCAGCTCACACTTCTGGATGTCAAAAGGGAACCAGCGAACGTCCACATTGCATGTGCTCATAAAGATTCCTGAGCAAAAGAACAGGAGACAGAGAGTTAAAGCTCCACAATCAGTTGACTAAATGACAGGGAAAGATGTATCGGAGGACCACTTGTGTTGTGTCAGAAAGCCTGTCCTGAATATCAAGCTGCTTGTCAGAAAGAATCATTCATTCATTTCATATTCAGCCAACTCAACCACCTTACATTTTTTATATAGGAATGGTGTAGGAAATGCTGCATCACAACCACTGAAATAGGATTTTTATTAACATTGTGCAAGTCTACAGAGAGTTTAAAATTGAGTTTGGAGGCTGGAGAAGTGAAAGCAAAGACTAGATTAGAAACAACCTCCCATCAAAGAAATGTCTAATAAAAAAAAACTGGCAGCAGTATTGTCACTCACAGGTTGCAGATATTCTGTTCTGCAAACAAATGCTGTTTCTGTACGCTGCCTGCACACACAGCTGCTAGCTAAGCCTTGGCGATAGAAGGAAACATCTACAGTGACACTGAAAAATGAGATTGTGCACAGTAGTCCTAATCAGATTACCACTTATAATGTGCAAAATAAATGCACTCACACGCATATGCAAAGGCACACACAAGCACAAAATCATAAAGACACACTTGCATGCTGGTATTCACCCCCAAACGACGAATCACAACGATCCTCGCAGTGGTCACTGGCAAACTCCAGCCCTTAAAGTAATTACTGAAATAAACGAATCAAGCCTGTTGAGACGCACACAGAACCAAAATGCCAATGAAGCCTTACAACCCCCAAAGACTTTGATTATGAGGCTGCCAACATGCTAATCAGCCTTCAGAGCATGAAAGCAGAGTTTGGAGAAGAGTAAGGAGGTTAGCAGGTTGAAGGCTGGTTTCAAAGCAGAGGTTGATCACAAAAATGACATCAAATTAAGTACTAGCTATAAATTTTCTTTTTATACGCACCCTGCTTTCTAAAATCAAGTTACTGACACCAAGTTCTTGCAAGTGGTGACCTTTGCTGCATGGGTATAATGTCTTTATAATTACTCCCATTAAATTACACTGATGTAATAGAAGTTCTGTCTGCCTTTGCAGTCTACTGATCTGTGCACCTTCATGCACAGTGTATTTTTGTAACCTGCCTCTCACAGATAGATCCAGTAACCTTGAAGCAACACTCATACAAGACACCTGGATTTTTCTGCAGCTTGGAACAATCTCTCTGTCTCCCTATTTCTCTCTTTCTCTTGCAGCACAGCTCCCAAAATAAAACTCCACCATTCCAAAAATTGCTTCCCAGCAAGGCATTACAAGGCCCAAAGATTCCCTGTTTGCAAGTGTCACGCAATCAAGATATGAGCTAAAAACCTGTTACACCTTATCTCCTGTTTTACCAATAAACCCAAACATAACATCTTTACCTCTGCAGCAACGAGAGGTATTCTTCAAATGATGGTGTGCAGCAGACACTTGGGATCCTCCGCCTTTGAATTATTATTCTTTACTGTGTGTCGAGCTCATGCTCCATGCCTGCCACCCACAGACCTGTTGCCTGTGTTTACTGACAATAACAGTCCCAAAAGACCTCAGAAATTGCAACCAGTCTTGCGTGAGGGAGTCAAAAAAGCTGGTTTGCTTTTCATTCTTTTCCTTTTTCTGCTCTTTTTCTTAATCTTTCCATTTACTCCATCTCTCCTGCTCTCTTTCTCATCATGTTTTGTGGTAAAACCTCTCCTCCACAGCACTATCTTTTTATTCTTTCCCTAATTGGCTCAGATCCAAATCACAGCATTAAGGAGCTATATTTATATTCAGCAGCAGCTTATTAATAAACATGGCTTCTGAATAGAATTGATAGGGTGGCTTTCTGAGCCTGCAGTCCTCGACTTTTACTTCAGCAGGCCATTTCATCTCAACCCCCTGCTAACACCAGGGATTCAATCTCAGCCCTCTGTAATCTGCTGTATAAAGAAACGACTGAAAAAGTACAAAGTAAAGACCTGTGGAAACCCACGGGAGTCGTTACTTTCACAGGCTTGCACGGGTCTTGCGTTTGGGTTAGAACAGGAACCGGAGAAAGCGCGCACCTCCTATTTATAGGTGTTACTCACAGTGCTGGGAATCTGTAACCAGTGAGTAACCAGGGATGCTGTTCTATACTAATAAAATATTAATGTCAAGTGTACAAACAGGGGAGACATGCAAAGATTGCAGATGTTGCCATTGCACAGCGAGGAGATGAACAATAGTGAGAGCATGAATGAGAGAAAAAAAAGAGGAGAGACTCACCTGGAGGCAGATACTCGGCGTAGCCACTGGAGTTCACCAGAACATTCGTCTTAAAGGTGGAGTCAAAGTCGTCATCTGCACTGAGGAAGGACAGGGGGGGAAGTGACACTACTTGTTGAAATATAATGTGTGTATGTATGAGGTGTGTGTTAAGGTGTTTATGCGTGTTTTACCTGTTGTAGAGCAGGATGTCTGGTGTCCAGACCTGATCTGTGGTGAAGCGGAGGTTTTTGACTCCGGGATGTTCACTCTGGTTCCACTGGAGATAGTGGTCAAACCAACTCTTAAACACACAGACACAGATTGTGGAAGAAATGTATGGATAAGAAGAATTTCTAATGTTGAGCTTTACATGTAGTTGACCTGAGATGCCTCAGTGCCCTTCAGATCAGGTATGTTTTATGTTAGGAAGTGCCAACATGTCCAGAGCTACAGATAAGATGGACCTTGGAGAGTTTCCAGGCTCCCTTGAGAAACACTTTGACATTGACTTACAGTTACCCATAATTGTTTTTCTTTCCCCCTCCCAGATGGTATAAGACTCTGTGTTATCCTAGTGTGACTTTAAGTCAACAGAAGCTCATCGAGTTTATTATTTTATTCACCAAAGTGAAGATCGACCAGAAGTTTTCTACATCACAGATACAGTCTGTATCCTCCAATCCCCTCTGCTGTTCATTTTAGTTGTAATAGAACTCATAGATAAATTATTTACCTCAAGCAAAATATTACTTTTGTATATTTCTTTCCTGTCAAAAAGATGAGCTATTTCTGAACATATTTTAGTACCTCAATTGACATGTTAAAAACCATGTAAATAAGTTCAAAAATAAAAATCACCTCAACCCCTAATTGCAGCAAATTCATTATCACCCCAAAACAGTCTCTCAGCGGTCCTTACCATCCGTAGCCATATGTTAGTGGTGAGCACCTGGTTCTTCTCATCCTGAAAAACATTTAAAACATTTTTAGCACATCTCTTTTCTTAGAAATCATTTGCTCTGTAAATGACCAGGCAAAGAGTGGAATATTATTTTGCATCCTTATTAAAGATGACAAATCCACAAATATAAAAAAGCCTGTGCTCACAGATCACAGAATACCTAACTTGGTGCCAAATAATGATTTTAATTTTCTTTTTTAGGCTAATTTTCATATTAATTAACCAAACATTAAAAGCATCATCATATATTTTAATATTAGATATTTTGTCACACTCTATAATTCACTTGACAACAAACTGAAAAATGGTTTTGCTTCTGACTTTGAAGCTTATTTATGGGGAATATCTATCAGGGTTCAAGGAGTTCTAGTCCCAGTCTGTCATCTGTCTTTTATTTGCTGGACTTTCTGTTATAAAACCTCTTCTTGAAAACACAAACAAACAGAAAAACATTTCGCTGCTTCTCCCTGTAGGGAAAGTTCACCCGCTCTCCTCTCAGCCCTGTCATCCACTGGTGGCCAGTGAGGTTGAGAACAACAGCGGCTGTAGACACCTACCACGTCCATGATCTGTATCAAACTGAGGGAGAAGACAACGGTGAGAGGGTGGGAGTCGTTGCCCACTGGCCGCTCCATCCGGTTGTAGTCCTTCAGGAGGTTCTTCAACAGGTTCCTCTGGTGAGGACCCTGCAACGACACTGGAGAGGCAGAAAAATATGAGAGGATTTAAATCTGACAAAATCTTCATCTATGAAACCACACTCCACACCATGATAAAACCTCTATATGTTAAAGTTTAGGTCACCTATAAAGCCCTTAATGACAGATTACGTCTGTGTTTCCTTGTGAGGTAATAATAATAACCTCACGAGTGAATCAAATGAGACTTTGGGTTGTACAGTAAAGTACAATCAGGCAAGGACGGATGCTGAAAAAAAAACAGGTTGCTGATCAAATCAGAAGATTTCGCCCTCAGGAAGTGAACTTCCTTATCTATAAATATATCCAGAAGAACAAGACTAAAAAGAAAAGATAGCAGAAAGGGAGAGAAACAGGAGATTTAATGATGAAATTAGCAGAAATAAAAAGCTTTTAGCACCATTAGTCACCCTTATCTTGAATTTTATGGTTTAAGCTTTGCAAATTAAATATGGATGAGATGTCCAGCTCCTCAGTCAGATTGAAAGATTTAACATTAATATTAAAAAATACATTAGGAAATTGACAAACAGGAGATTCAGAGGGAGCATGTAGAACATTCAGTAAACAAATCTAATTAGAAATAGTAGGAAAGCTTATCAGGGCATAATCGGCACTAATGAATGTGTAATTAGGTTAGTTTGAAATGCTTAGAGGTAATACACATACAATGTTGAATAGAGATATTTATGGACTTTAAAAACAAATTGAATGGACTTGTAAGCAGACTGTACTATGAACCACAAATGTGCAGACCAATTTAAAATGTGAAAGATGTTGTGTTACTGTAGCTTCTATGTTTCCTCTCCTATCAGTGGGTCCTTCATAACACAGCCAAGCTTTATCCAAACTCATAGATTTTATTTTATATTCTAGTTGAGATCCCAAGGTTTCTGAATCTACCATTTATGCCATGCTGAAGCTCAGGGAATTCATTATAAAATGATGCTCAAAACATCTAGGATTCCTCCCATCAGTGTAATATTGAAGCACTTAAAAAGATGGGGTCTTGGATTTGAACATTCAGTTTGGTGTTAGATAACCTAAATAAAGTGCTAGAAATGCAGATGCAGAACACAGTGTATATGAGACATTGTCGAACAGTATGGAAAAATGGTTTTACTTCTGACTTTGAAGCTTATTTATGGGGAATATCTATCAGGGTTCAAGTCCCAGTGGAGCAGTGGCAGAAACGTCCATGCACTCATGGTATTGTAAGATGGTTTCAGTCGAAGCAAAGAGATGGAAAAGCCCTGGATGTTTCCTGAAACCTAGTGTTTTTACAATTCAGTCTGCAGCAATATAGTCTGAAACTTTTGCCTCATCTGTCTTTTATTTTTCAAACAGAAAAACATTTCGCTGCTTCTGCCTGTAGGGAAAGTTCACCCGCTCTCCTCTCAGCCCTGTCATCTACTGTCAGCCTTTATATTCAGCCACGACTTCTGCTGCTTGGAGTCCCATCAGCTCAGCTGCAGTAACACGTCCACAACACAACAGGGAGGCAAGATGGAAGAGCCGATCTATACGTGCAATTCAATTGATCTGTGACCTGTTTTCTGTGGGGGGAAGATTCCCTGACATGCACACAGATTCGGGCAGAGGATTGTGGAATGAGGAAAGAAAAGCGATGAAATGTTGTGACTGCTGAGATTCTTCTACACACTCTTTCTGTCATCTGCCTCGCTGCACAGAATACATGTCAATCTGCCTGTTAAAACATCTCATGTAGAAGCAGCCAACCCCTAGGTCAACTCAGTATCCAGAAAAATAAGAACACAGTTGTGAAAACAAGTGAGCAAACAGGTGAGCCAGATTCTTAGATCAAGCCCATCATCGACTCCAATTCCTGAATACCTGTAAAATCACACTTTAAGAGCCACTGCTGCAATTTTGATTCCTAAAAAACAGAATGAAAGACAGAGAGAGAGAGGCAGGCAGGCTCACCGTGGATCAAAGCAGAGAATCCAGAGAGGAGCAGAGCCACAGAGTGCCACATCCTGGTGGTGAGGAGCAGGAGAAAAGAGAAAGCAGAAGAGGAGACGCTCCGGATGCTGAAGGAGGAGGAGGAGGGGAGGGAGGAGAGGGATGACAGACTCAGGAAGCTGCTGGAAATCCCCCAGTCTGCATCCAGTCGGCATCAGAGGGAAGGAGTGTAAGCGTGTGCTGGAAGAGACGGGAGCTGAGAGAGGGAGTGCAAGAGGAGGAAGAGGAGGAGGAGGAGGAGATGGTAGCTGTGAGCCCTCTCTCTCTCTCTATCTCTCTGGGAGGTGGGACTAAAATGGAGAGCACAAGAGAGAGAAATGACTTGACCTTATCAAAGATAATAGAAAGAGATGATGCACACAATTTTAAATGAACTTAACGCTAATGGAGAATTGATTGAAAAAAGGTAAAGTGCGGTAAGGAAGAGCAATGCATTCAGAAAAAGTGGAAAAGTAGGCTTCCTAAACAGGTCATAGAAAAAAAGGGGAGCCATTCAGTCCAAAGAAATGTTTTAGATATGCTCAATGTGTGTACAAATCTAGGCACTAAGACGGAAAAAGGAATACAAAAACCTGAGTAGCTGTAAATCCAATCCTTTTTTTCTTCCTTTTGCCTCTTAGTGTCTGTTTTTGTGCACAAATTCAGCACAAAAACAGGCATGTTATTGAAAAACTATTTTTTTAAATCACTTCTCAGCATTTAATGTCTGCCTTCCTTTTTTTCTATGTGAAAAGGAAAATTGTGATGAATTACTGTTTAAAACCTTTTCATATCTTCCACTGTTTGCATTATGGCTGGTTAACATGTGTAGCACGACATATGTCAAAAACAAATGGCAGCTGGTTACACGTATGATAACACACCACAGCGGTTATGGTCACACACTGCTAGACTGGAACTGTGTATGTCTACAAGTGTGTGTGTGTGTGTGTGTGTGTGTGTGTGTGTGTGTGTGTGTGTGTGTGAGAGAGAGAGAGAGAGAGAGAGAGAGAGAGAGAGAGAGAGAGAGCTTCCCCCACTCAGCAGGGGGTGAGCTTTGAATCATAGGGGCAGATGGACTCTGGTTTAATTGAGAAAGTGCTGGGCTCTGCATGAGGGCAACGGGAATGTGCATAGCTAAACTCTACTTCTCATTTGTCCTCACGAAATGCTGATGCAAGGGCAGAGGCAGCGAGAAACCGTAAGGCTGAGAGAGAGAGAGGGAGAGTGGGGGGGGAGCAAGAAAGGAGGAAGAAAGAGTTGGACTGTATAATAGATTACCCTATTACTTCTTCTGCCCTTCGGAATTACCCCTCTCCTAGGCAGCCTGTCACACATCCAGAGCGCTCCCGAGCTACAGATTCATGCTCGGCTGCACACAGTGGATGGAGAGTGGCCCTTGGAGGCAAAAAGGATGGCTAAGTCACCGGTTAAACCAGACAAAACTGCACCAAGCGTGGAGCGAGGACCCAATGTGCCTCAGCAATGTATCATCACAGGAGAAGCATCCTGTTGCTGCAGCTGCTGCTGTATCCCCGCAATATTACTGCCTCAATGTGCGCAAATTTGACTTTGAGTTCATCTCGTGATCCTTGTGCTGTTATGCACCAAGCGCCAGTGTGACACAGTGCCAAAAACAAAATGCATTATGCTTTATAAAAATACAAATTGGAGGCACCGATGCATGGGTGACATCTGGTGGTTTGTTTTCCAACTGCATGCTGGCTGGAGCTCAGCAACACTGGCAGGAGGTCGCTGGGGGTTTTTGGAGGGAGGAGTGAGGCGATGGTGTTAATTAACGAGGAAGAAACCGAGCTAAATAAAGGAGAAGATGATGAGAGCCAATGCTATAAAGAAAAGGCTAATTAGGAAACAATACAGGCAGATGAATGAAAACACTGAGCAGTGTGTGGATTACAGCCATGTCAATGATGATGATGATAATTGGACGAGGAGAATGAGGATTATGAACATCATGTGGACAATAATATGGTTGTAATAGTGCCACAGATCACTCTCTGCATAATAATTTTGTTGATCCTGATTGTGATTGTAATTTCACAGCAGCAGTGATGGCCATCGCTCTGCCCTGGCATGACTACAGCTCATCCCTCTCTGTGCTAAATGCTGAATGCCGCCCCTGACAATGCAGCCATCAGCCATCAGGGCTGCTGTGCTGTGTGTTTTTAATTACTCTACTGATTGGATTAGGCCCTCTCCTGCGCTGACACGTCCCCTCCACTTAATAGGGTGTTATCGACAAAACCAGCACATACATCCACTCGCCTGTGACGTCTGATTTGTCAGAGTGGCCTTTTTTGTCTTGAATTGGAGTTGAGTAGATGAAGTTCTCTTCTAATAGACAGTTAGATCCTGTCCCAGCAAGCCCTGGAGCAGTTGGACAAAAGTAGAGTGTTAGCCAATAAAATTTTATGGTGTGAAATCTTAAAAGAGTACCCCACCGATTTAGCGTTGCACTTAAATAAGATTGTCGGACAATTGACAATGAGGCAGAGCCAGATATGTTGTCTTTTTTATTCCACACATTCCTCTTCCTTACATTACCCACAATGCAACTCGACCACCGACAATTCGGTCAGAGATTCAGGTGTGTTATGCTAGAAGCAGTTAATGTAACCTCGAGCTGCTAGCTCTCATGTCTGTACATTAATTATGAAGCTACAGCCAGGAGACAGTTGGCTTAGCTTAGCATAAAGACTGGAAACAGGGGGAAACAGCTAGCCTGGCTCTGTTCAGAGGTAACATAATATGCCTACCAGCTCCTTTAAAGCTCACTAATAACACTAACATGTTATATCTTGTTTATTTTATCCGTACAAACTAAACAAAGTGTAAAAATGCCAAGTTGTGTTTTTACGGTGGGTTATGTGCCGGGCGCAGTGACTTCCTGAGGTCTCCGCTGGTTGCCTGGCAACCTCACGGTGACTCCAATCTAGATGTAAGGTGTTAATCGGTGAGCTTTAGAAGTACTGGTTGGCAGATTTTGTTATCTTTGAGCAGAGCCAGGCTAGCTGTTTCCACTTGTTTTCAGTCTTTATGCTAAGCTAACCATTTCCTGGTTGTAGCTTCAAATGAGGTGAAGCTACAACCATCTATTTCTTTGAGAACTACTGGAAATGTTGTTTTCGGATGGACGTGTTAAGTTCAAACCCAGATGGACTTTGTTAATAAGTTTGATGGATGTGATTTGAATACACTGTGTTTTGAAAGAGTAGTCTGAATAATGAGGTTGAAAGAATAAAGAATTTGTTTATGTATAGAGAGAGATGGATATTCAACCTTTTTACCCATTTATGGGTTAAGATGAAAAAGTATTTGTTAGAGAATATTGTGAAAGGTTGAGTGTAATAATGTATTCTTTATTTATGATCATAAATATTTTTCTTGCATTTTTTGTACTAAGGGTAACAGTAGAAGAAAAGGATGTGTTTTGTATATATAGTATCTATGGTGATATATCGGTCTCAAACTGGAAACAGCCACAGACACCACCCTGATGAAGGCCTGTTTTAATTTTGATGGACTTGCATTGAAGCTCACACTGGTCTGCACCTCATTGTGTGTGTGTTCTCCAAGTAAGAAATTGTAGCATCCTGTTTAACAGACAGATTAGCCCTAGTTTGTGCCTCTCGTGTATTATCATTACATGTGAGTCACAGGGCTAAGCATCTGTTTTTCTAAAAAATAAATAAAAAAATACCATGCGATCTTTGAAAAACCCAAGAGGTCATTTAACAAAACTTACCGCTGTTCTGAAGGTATTTCAAGAATTATTAAAGACTCTTCAAACCATCTGGATGGAAAAAAATCCTGTTTGCTGCAAAACTGACTCTGTTTTCTAATCCAAACAAAGATGGGCGCTGGAAATGACATATGTCTTTGCTTGATTTCTACAACGTGAACCAAAATATAACAAATTTATTATCGGTTATATTTGTATTTTTTTCTGTATTGATGTTACTTTCTATTGTATTTGTATGAAAATACAAAATATTGCTCAGCTCTGTGACTCAAATGTAATGGTTATGCATGAGGAGCACAAACTGGGGTTACAGACAGATATGAGAGTGGTATCAATATTCTTATCCAGCAGCAAGAAAGCAAGAAAGCAAATAAACATATTTTCCAAGATGTCAAACTATTCCTTTAACCCTAATAGTGACATTTGACCTTTAAAACACAAAATTTACTTACTGCTGTTTGCATCCTAATGGGACTTCTTTATCTTTTGACCAGTGCATCCCTATAGATCAGACTGAAGCAATTAATATCCTAACCAGAAGATAAACTGGCACTCATTAAAGATTCAGGACATGAAGCGGATTTGCCATTTACCAGCCACAGCAATTAGTGGACTCAAAATATCCAAGTTTAATTTCACTTTCTTAGCAGCAAAAGGATGATTTGCAATAGAAGAGACTAATTGAAGATGTGCTGGCTAACGGCCACAGAGGCAAGACGAATTGACATGCTTAGCTACCAGCTACAGCAGCCAGGATTTACAAGCACTTGGCTAAAGGCTTGAATTAATTTGAAGCCTTGCAGATGTGCATATATCCTTTCAGCATCTTATTATTAAGGACAACATAATTTAAGAACATTCACAGTCTCTATCACCCTAGCAGGGTGAGGCTTGCTCCGGTTTCAATGACTATTTTAGCAAACTAAATAGTCGTATTTTAGGATCTAGTTTTCTGCAAGGATGTGAGATACCATCCGTATTTACCAGATACCATCCGCAAGGGTTTGGTGTTGACAGACACGCACTGAGGCACAGACAGTTGGGGGCTCCCTGCCTGCACACTATCAAAACAAAACATCCAGACAGCAGCATCTGGCTAAGTCTCAGAGTAGTTTTAGCATAATTAATCTATATTACATCTGGAGGGACATCTGAGAAAGTAAAAATCAGACTGATCGGACTACCAACATGTTTTTGCTCTCCCACCTGTGAACAGTCACCACCACACTCCTCCCTCTATCTATCTTTAAGAACATTTTGTCTTCAGATTAGATAATGCCTTTCTTTATCCTGCTACTATCCGGATGCGCTCCGCCCACCCTTCCATTTGGAGGGAGCTTTATTATCTGTAGACCCATCTGTCACAAGGATTTAGATAAATAAATGATGCTGAATGTCATTGTTTGACTTTAATGCTTAATACTCCACCCCGCTCTGTGCATATTGTTCGGTTAAGGGGTGACATATTTGATATTTCATAAGCTCATAAGTATCAGATCTCTGTCTCACTTGATTAATCTGCAATGCTAATCTGCTGAATTGATATTGAGGACCATTATTCTCTTTTGAAGATTAGATTTATTTTAAAAAAACATGTATAACCCAATGGAATTCTCACCATGGCAATAATGACACTGACTAATAAAATTACAAATGAAAAGTGATATAATGGCATTTCTTATCAGACTATGAGAATCGTTTAAGACTGATTTTTTACACCAGGGCACCCATGTACAAGCAGATGTCCACACACACACACACACACATAGGGAGGAGGAAATCTGCCAATCCCGGGCTAAAAAAACTGACAGATGACTCATTCTTTGCCTTTGCTCCATGCAACATCTGCAACTTAGAGTATTTGCGGTCATTAAGCCCCTCCAGCTTTAAGGAGGATGCCCTGATGGTGGACAATCGTAAGGCAGGAAACACGGCCAAACAAGGGAATAAATGCCTGAAGATGTAATGGATATCCACTGGTATTTACCTCGTATGTCGTCATATGCAGGACAAGTTCATAACCTCTGCTTGAATCTATGGGAGGGGCTCTGTGATGCTGAAGCTGCTAATGGATTGCTGGAAAGTTTATACATGCAGAGTGGGGACGTTTGGAATATTTTGAACTGATCACACCAGAGCTCATTGGTGTTGCAGCTTGATTTTGTTTTTACCGTTTTAAGTTTCAATTTTCAAATGTCTTCTTAATGAAAGTGACGCGTTTGAGTCCACGTTGCAACAGGATTTTATTTGGAGGGTCACTTTGTGATTCAGACAGATGTGACCTTCGGGACCACAAGAAGATTGAATACTAAAATACTAAAACCTGACTGAAAAGGTAAGAATAGAAAGAGCTGTGTGGAAATAGGGCCACAGGGAAAATTTTGTGACTAAATCTTGATTACTGTGTATTAAAACAAACATGTGTGATTGGGCAAATTATTGTAAGATATTATTGTGTTGCTCTTTAGATTTTCCATCATTTTAAAATCATATCATTGACAGATAAATACAAAAAAATACAATTAAGAATAAAAATGAGCATGAGCAAACTTGACAGGTCTGATGACTAAGCTACTAATGAGGGAAACCTTCCTGTAGTTGTAGTTTTCCTTCACAATGCTGTTTAATTGCCTTGTCTAATATTGTCCTCTGTCTCTCTCTGTTCAAACCTCTTCAGGTTCACCTATAAACCCTCTCACCATGGAGCACTCCCCCTCTATGAACTTGTCAGTGGTGGATGGAGACGAGGTGGAGGACCAGCGCCCGCTCCTCCCACCGCGGATGGTCCCTCCACCTCAGCCCTGCTCTCCGCAATGTGGGATACACCAAAACATTCAAACATCAGCCGATCACACCGTGTGGCTGGACAGAACCCAGGCCATGGCCACCACACCTTTATACAACGGCCACCTTTATGTGACACCTTCACCGCGGTCCAACAGGAGGGGAGACAAAGGCAAAGAGAAGAAATGTGAGAAAAGGTCAGGGGGGAGTAGACAAAATCCAGCACACAAGCAGCATAATCACCAGTGCAAAGCCAGAAACGCAGGATCTCACGGACTCCAGGAGAAAGTCACCTCTTTCACTGACATCCCGGTGTCTCCCTGCAGGTCACCCTTTAAGAGTCCCTGCAGGTCACACTTAGACATCAAAGATGTTGAGGGCAGAGGGCGCCGCAAGTCAGGCAACGTTTCTTTGGAGATGCACGACCGCCAGAGTCTCCCAGAGATCATCATCACCAGCAAAGATGACGACTTCCAGCCACACAATGAGACGTCCCAGTATCGCCAGGACCTGTCTGAGGCCAAAGGCCTGCTGCCAGGAGTCGAGGGTCCCAGTCCGAGCCCCAGTCCCAGTTCCCATCCCAGCCCAAAACACAAGGTGGACGCCAAGGACGACCCGTACTGGAAGACCCACAACATCGGCTGGCGACTGGTCCACAGGAGGGCTCTGTTTTTGAGGAGGCAGCGGCTGAACGACTGTGCCCTGGCGGTGGGGATATTCGGGGTGGTGATGATGGTGACGGAGACAGAGCTGTCCTGGAGTGTCTACAGCAAGGTCAGAAAGAGAGGAAAACCAGACTGAGACTCTGAGAAATTCTTTAAAAAATGTGAATGTAATTATGGGCTGTAAACGTTTTTTCAAGAGTAAAAAAAAAAGATTTTTAAAGAACATAAATCACACTGCACAAGTGCAGTTATTATCTTATCTGAAAAGAGCCCATCACTGTTTTTTTCAAAGCCTTACTGCCTGAGAAATCACATTTTGAGTAATTACATAGCACACTTTTCAATTCATTTGTAATTTTCTTTCATTGTATACAGTAAAACCCTCAGATAAAAGAAAACCTATTAAAGATCTTTTTTTGTTTTACTTCCCTTTTTTCCCACAAACACGATCATGATCTTTATAACTGGGCCGTATTAGAAAATCTGTTTAGTCAGTATGAGAATTGATCTCCCGCCAACTGCAGGAAAATGCACAGCACGCCCATAAGATCGATGTTCATTGTATCAGGCAAGTGGATTATCTAAATGTATGCAAGATTAAAAGGTTACACAGCATCACTGATGCCATTTCATAGATTGAGCTTTGTAATGACAAACAACCATCAGCTGACAATGTCATGTTTGTGTGTGTTTGTGTGTGTGTGTCTCCCACAGAGCTCCATCTACTCCCTCGCACTCAAGTCCATCATCAGTTTCTCTACGATTATCCTGCTGGGCCTCATCATAGCGTACCACTGCTGTGAGGTGCAGGTAACTTATCTGTTCATAATTACACAAACAGGTTTTTGTTTTTGCACAAGTTCTCCTCCGGGTACATTCTCTCAAATTTAAAGGTTTCTCTGAAAATCTGTGGCAAAAAGCAAAGATTATCATGCCATGTCCCTACAGTATTTGCAATAAAGGAATCACCTCCCATACCTTTTTTTTGGATAGTCACTTCAGGGGAACTGAAAATGGTCCCATTGAAAAGAACAAACGTTTCTGCATCAGTGTTTCCCAACCTTTTTGTCTTGTGGCCTCTTAAAATTGAGCGAAGTCTACTTATGACCACTCACAGGTTATGGCAGTGTAAGCAGTTCAACCAAAAAGTGATTTTTCCTCCTCAGGTGGTTTCATTTGAAGGATTTGTAGAGGCAGATGTGTGCAGTATTTCACAAGGAGAACGCAAAAATGAAAAGTAAGAAATAATTTAAATAATTGTGTGAAACAGAAACATATTTTTTCTTTTTTAGTCTCTTAAAAGCAGTGGTGGAAGAAGTACTCATTTCTTTTTAAGTAAAAGTAGCAATAGTGCTCTAAAAATACAAGTAAAAGTCTTATATTCAAGATTTCACTTAGTACAAAAGTATTAATAGCTAAATTTAGTATTAAAGTAAAAGTACATCTTGGTCCCTTTCAGAGTTATATTATTATATATATCATATTATTGAAATATTATTATGATGCCTTAACACGTAAGTAGCATTTTAAGGCGGTGGGGCGCATTTTAACTACTTTATATACTGTTGGTGTTGAACAGAATAATATGTAGCAGTTTCATATTTATAAACTGTTCATAAAATCTTAATCCGTAAGTAACTAGTATCTCCAGCTGTCAGATAAATGTAGTGGAGTAAAAAGTACAATATTTCTCTCTGAAATGTAGTGGAGTAGAAGTATAAATTAGCATCAAATTTAAATACTCAAGTAAAGCAAAACTAGCTCAAAATTGTACGTAAATACAGTAGCTACTTGAGTACTTCACCACTGTTTAGTACTCCACCGATTTAGCATTGCAGTCCAATAACATTGTCGGACACAATAGGTAGTTTAGAAAGAAAAGTATCAAAATCTTTGCAGCAAAACCAGAACTTTTTTATTCCACACATTCTTCTTCCTTGTCAAAACATGGCGCCTATATTACCCACAATGCAACTCGACCGCCGACAGTTGGGTCGCAGATTCGGCTGTTGTATGCTAGTAGCGGCTAATGTAGCCTCGAGCCGCTAGCCTCCAGCAGAGATGAGGAGCGGACTACAGATGTCTGGTAAACTCACTTCTTTTTAACTCCACACCCACAGATAGTTTTCTTTTTCAAAACTTGCACAAACTTCAGCCCCAACCGACGCTGATTTAAGTGAGATCACTTTGTCGAACTTTGCGCAGCTCCCATTGACGGCACGAAAGGCTAACGTTATATACAACTTTTTTTGACATATGTAGTAAGTTACTCTCCCAACACCTGTAAACAGAATTTGATGTGTAAAATCGGCGGAGTTCCCATTTAATCATCTTTTATCTATCTTTTAGATGCTAATTCTCGCTATAATGCGCTCTTCCCATATCTCGGGTAGCTCTACGTTCACGACATTGGTGCAGAGGATTGGCGGATTGCCATGACAACCGACCGTTTGGCTCTGGTAGCCCTGGAGCTGGCAGCGGTGGCCATTCACCCCTATCCAGTGGGTCTGATGACGTACTTCCGGCAGACCTTCCAGCACACCCCTGCTCGCCTGACGCTGTCAGAGACGGAGCTGGAGATTGTCCTGGCTCTGCCCATGTTCCTGCGGCTCTACCTGCTGGGCCGGGCCATGATGCTGCACAGCCGCCTCTTCACTGACACCGCATCTCGCAGCATCGGAGCGCTCAACAAGGTGGGAGGGTCACCTGTGGGCTCCCTTCAGAATCTTGCTTTGGGCTTAACTGGCTTGGATAGTACTGTGATGACATCATATAACGTTAACACCTTTCAGTTAAAGAGAAGAGTGAAATTTGAGGCTTTGTAATGTCAATTTTGATATGATTATAAAAACTGTGGCAGTGGGCAGCAACCTGCTAAGGCACATGATTCATGGGATCTTAAAGTCTATATTTTGGACAGTGATTTGGGCTGGGCTTCCTCTATGAACATTTCACGCTCATCTGTTTATGTCTTATGTCTAGGTGGGCCGAGGGGTCTGTAGAGGTGTGAATCTTGAGGTGTGACTATCACAGTTTTGCTCCCATGAATCCCAGTGGTTTCACATGCTGATTATGTCCCTTGCTGGCTCTCCTTTGCTCGCCTGCTTTCTTTTCCACAGTTGATAATATCCACCCGGCTAATCTCTTCCCTTATAAATGCTATTTAAGAGTGACGAATATGACCTTTGTCTCCCCTCTGCAATGCCAAACCTACTATCCATGTATCAAGCCAGATTGAGAACAAGTTTTCTTATCCCTCATCTCCTCTGCATTATATAATCATAATCTGACAGGTGCTATCCTAAATAGTCTGGCTAAGTAGGACCCTACTGTCAAAATTATGACATAAATGCATCACGTTTGTGATCTTCAGATACACTTCAACACTCGGTTTGTGGGGAAAACACTCATGACCACCTACCCCGGGACTGTGCTGATGATTTTCAGCGTCTCTCTGTGGATTGTGGCAGCGTGGGGCTTACATGTTTGTGAGAGGTATGTGGTGAGATATTGTTCTTCTGCTGAATCTAGTGCGCTCAAGACCTATATATTTAACATTTTAATTACCATCCAGATATTGGCAGATACTGTATTACTTGAATGTTAAGAGAAAATATGAGTCCTTTTTTATTCCTTCAGACACCACAACTACAGGGACCTGAGTAGCAACTACATGGAGGCCTTGTGGATGGTCTCGGTCACCTTCTTGTCCATCGGTTATGGAGACGTGGTGCCTCACACCTACTGCGGTCGCAGCATCTGCCTCCTCACTGGGATAATGGTGAGACAGAGGGTTTCATAGTTTCCTCTGTAACAAGCGGAAGTCAGATTAGTTCAGATTCTGACTAATAAAAATGTCTAATTGGCGTCTCTCACAGGGCGCAGGCTGCACAGTCCTGGTGGTGGCGGTGGTTGCTAGGAAGCTGGAGTTGACCAGAGCAGAGAAACATGTTCACAATTTCATGATGGACTCCCACATCTCCAAGAGGGTAAATACCAGTATCTCCCTCAGCTTGGCTTTATTATGCATATTATTGTTAATTAAATAGGCCCCAAAGTAAGAGAGATCCTGCACAGACTGTGACTTGACTTGTAGCAAGTCTTCATTTTGTTTTTGTTGTATTGTGCTCCATAACACAGCAGCACACACCAGATACAACATGTCAACCCAACAACATACAGATATTTGTGTGCACTGTAAAAAAAACTTTATTTATTGAGCGCTGACATCATAATATCAAAACAAGTAAAAAGCTGGGCTGAAATGTTTGTTTTAGGAAAATTCAGGTTTGAAAGTTGTATTGTATGAGACAAAATGACTGTAGGACACTGGGTTAAATACATTATGTTGGTGTTATTCAGCATGTGCAGTAAATAACAGCGCTTTCGGGTTATGTGCATAAACATGAAATAACTCTCCTGAGTGATTTTCTTCATCCATCCTCACTAGATAAAAATTGCTGCAGCAAATGTGCTGAGAGAGACTTGGCTTATCTACAAACACACTAAGCTGTCAAGAGAAAGAGACCACACCAGAGTTCGCATGCACCAGCGGAAGCTGCTTCTGGCCATCCACCAGTAAGACACTTAACCCTCATATAAAGCTGTTTCTGCACATCACAGTGCAAGAAACACCACCTCTCTCACTTTATTTGCTACATGTTCATGCTATAATAATAATAAGCTGTTAATCAATCAATGCCTAACATTAGCACTTTTATTTTCATATCAAATGGCATTAGTTTTACATCCAGGTGCTTACCTTATGCAGGACCAGTATGTGAAAATAAAAATGTAAACCAATAAACATGAACACAAACATGAAGCAAAATGGCTTGAATATACTTTATTTTGTCACATTTCCAGTGTGAACACTAAAAACCTGCTTTGAATCAGATTTGGGACACAGCGTTGGTCTGGTATGACCAGTAGCTCATGGTGGCTTAATGTTAGTTAATATTACATTTTAGCATTCACCATTGGGAAATTTGTTTGTCAAAAATTTCTATTGGAACTGCCTCTGACCAAACAAAAAACAGTCAACAGTGTGTTGTGTTTATGGGTTGTGTATTAGTAACGTGGGTGAAGTGACCCTTTCTCTTCTCATATTGTAAAAGTAGTAATGTCATATTAACCTCCTTTAGCACCTAGAACTAAATAATGTTGTCCCCAGGCTGCGGCGAGTAAAGATAGAGAAGAGGATACTTGCAGACCAGGGCAACACACTTGTGGATCTCTGCAAGGTGAGAGAGGCAAGTGAACACATCATTTCATATCACATCCTGTCAGAACCTCAACAAAGTAGCATCTAATATTCCCTGATGCCTTCTTTCTCTTCTCTACATGGGCCTGCACGCACCACCATGGACATCAACCACAAACGCAGATGCAGAACATGATGTATGACGTGCTGTCGGAGGTGCAGGGCTGCAGGGGGGAGCTGGACACACACATCCACAGCCTGGAGAAGCACGTGCAGGAGCTGAGGGAGGGCTTCAGGAGCCTGATGCCGCTCCTGTCCAGCACCCTGTCTACGCAGAACTCCTCCATCCGCCACCTGCTCAAGGAGAGGGAGGTGAAGACGGAGACTGCGAGCGCGAGTGTAGAAAGGTAGAGAGGCTGAGGGAGGTGATGGGGAAGGAATAAAGGCTTCTCAGGTGCTCCTCGAGGAGTTTTCTGCCTATAATGCAGCTAAAATGGTCATGTTGGGACATTTTTCTTACAGAAGTGGACAGAACAAGGTGAAGGCTGTACAGAAGAACGTAAAATTGTATTAAAAAAACAAATAGGTAGTACCCTTTTGTGTAAGAAACACCATAAAACCAAAATGTAGAAATTGGTCATAATTCACTTATGAAGGCATTTTGCATGTCTCCTAGTGACAGAAAAATAACCTGCCACCGAAACGTAAAACATTTTTCAATACTAAAGCTGCAGTGATTAGTCGATTGAGAGTAAAATAATTGGCAACTCTTTTGACCAATAAATCGTTTCAAGCAGAAATGCCAAACATTAGCTGTTTTTCTTGGTTGTACATTATAGTAAATTGAATATTTTGGGGTTTTGACTGTTGGTCAGCTAAAACAACCTGTTTTAGGATATTGTCATGGGCATTTTTCACTGTTTTCTGATGTTTTACAGACTACCTGATAACTGACTAAATAATCAGCAGATTAATTATAATTGTTAGCCCTAACCAATACATTAACTCCAACCACAAAAATAAACAAGGACAGTTTGAGGACTGTCATCACTCCCATGTCAATGAGTAGCTTTTCCTGTAAGCACTGCACTTTTTTCTGATTATGTAATAAAAACTGCATACATTTAAAGTTTGGTATGTAATATAAAGATCTTACAGAATTATGACGATAACCTGCAGTACTTTCTAATAAAAATGACTGCCTTTGTATTGAATGTCTGAGATCCTTACACAATCCTTCCCTTATAACAAGAAAATAACCACACACTAACCATTCCTTTAGCCAAAACAACATTTTATTAAGAGAGACAGGGTTGGAGGGTGGAGTTACAGCAACAACTGATCTGTCGACATGAACAGTGGAAATACATCTGCTGTCCAAGTCCGTCTTCAGGTCTCGTCTCGGAGGCAGAAGACGCTGATATCAACCGGTCCATCCCCTCCTCTCCCCTTCAGCTCCGGGGAGAACAGCTAGTGCTGCTTCCTCCTGAATGAGCACCCTGCCAGAGGAGACAATGACAGTCAGACTGATGCTGCCAAAAGAGAAGCCTTACAGTACAGAAATACTGCGGGCGGTGCACACTGCTATTGTCCTACACAGTGCTGATACAAGAGTTACCATTTTCCATCATGTGACTGATTAGGTCAACATCTCTTCCCCACTACCAACTTACTTTGCATTTATTGTGCAAGGACAGAAGTGACACTAATACAACCATCAGGCTCAAAAGTAGAAACTTTGACAGCAAAAATTACTTATGGGGATTAAACAAGCTACACAACGCTAAGTATGCCACCAGCAGTATCAGAGCTGCACTATACAGTAGATATTTGTTCTCAGCCTTCGAAAGGGGGGAGCCAGTGGTCTAGCTCAACCCTTCTGCAAACTGAGGTCGATCTGGCACTGGAATGAGATTGGAAGACCACGATAGAGGAAGTCCAGTCACTTGGCAGTGCGGCCAACAATTTCAAAATGCGTCACATACGAACACAATTCATGCACGAAAAATCCCTTTTTTTTTCAGCCAAATGCCAACAATCAGGTAAACTTAAGCCGTGTTAGATAAATGACTGAGATGAGAGAATACAGATGGTTCAGTAAGTTATAATCTGTTCTCAATCTTTGTCCCTGGTGTAAGCTCTGATCATGAGCACAAAGCAGTGAAATGACTCTAAACAGGGTCCTGACTGGCTGTCATGCACAAAGTTGTAGCATCTGGATTTTAATGTGCTGCATCTTCATCCCGTTCTTTTGTTTTCTCCCACTGATAAAAACAGTGTATTGTATCAAAAATATTGGTTATTTAATATAATTCAAGTGAGGCTACCAAACAAGAGAGTTTTCACACGGCAATCAGTTCAATACATGAAATATCAGTAAAACCAGATATTAATTTCAGTCCTATGCAGATAAGGTAAAAAATAATTTTGAGCTCACACGACCAAACTGCATTCAGTTTTCTACCAATTCTTGAAAGCTCTCAGTGAAATGGACTGTGTACAATACAAGGACGGTCCTCAAACATCAGTTATTTATTGGTTAGTCTAGCGCAGAGAATTTGGTCTGGTATGGAAAAACTAAATCTGTGCTGGCCGGTGTAGTCCCTCATTCGTCCAGGAGTGAGGAATCTGTGCTGATTTGTAAAAGCCAATTTAAGGCATCAAAATGGTTCATGCACGCTTCTGGTGAGCTTTGACATTTGGGGTTTGCTGCTATCAAAGAAGGACCCTTAACAAAAACTTCAATAAATCAATAAATAAAGATTCCACAAATTGTTGAACATAAAATTTGGATTCCTACAAAACATAATTTCAGCTACTGGAAAATGGCAGGCATGTGTCCTGACTCTAAGAAAAACACTGTCACTGTACATATGCAGCACCAGCCCAGTGAGAGACTGATTTTTGGCTGTGTGAGTAAACTAGACTACAACTCTGTATGTTAGTAAGACACCCTTGCTGTGGAACCACAGTTAAAGCGATAATGTGTATATATATTTAATACTGACCCTCTGTGAGACGTGCTTTGCCTCCAGTGGGCTGACACAGGACTGTTGAACAGCCCACACACAGCACGACTGTCTGAGCGTGACTGAACACTGTCGTGATCTTGTAGCATCCTGGAAAAAACAGACAAGACACCAGTTACAACTCTTGACATCAAAACCCAGCGTTAACGCTCTCTAGCTGAGGTGAAGAATAATATGCCAAGTGACAGTACTGATCTGTCTCTGATCTGAGGTAAATTTGCATGTAGAAAAGCTGTACCTGGACATTTCACATCCATAAAGTAAGAGTTTGGACTCTGAACAAGACGCTTCTTCTTGTGCCTCCTCTTCTCCTCCTCAGGGGATGGGTGCAACAAGTCTTTTGCGAGCTGTATTAAAAAAGGCGGGGTTAAAATTAAGTTAGAGAACCTAAGCAGAAAAATCTGATTGATCGGTTACAACATTAAAAGATAACGCACGAGGCTATCCCTGTGAAATGATAAAACGTTGGATCGTGGTCACAAATATATTAGATGGCTTAAAAGCACACCGGTTAATTGTCTTGATAGCTTTGTTTTGCTAAACGACTGCTACGTTTGTAAATTGCGTTAAGGCTCCTCGGCTGGCCTTCATATCTTGGATTAGGTAACGCGGGCTACGCATTTTGAGCATTCAGGCTGATTCTTCAAATAACTAGGAATCAGTGGTAAAGTAACGTAATCATCAACCTAGCAACATGAACCAAGAGGAATTGCGGCTGTTAATGTTAGGTTTTCGTAGTTATCAGCCCGTTCAGATCCTCCGTTGACCTGGCTCCATGTTTGCGGTGTGTGCGCCGCCATCTTGTGCCACAATGCGCTCGCAATGCGCTCAAATGTGCACGATTATTTGTGTGAAACTGGGACCAAAACTCAACGAAAGCATCTAAAACTGACACCAGTCGAATCGCTAATTTCTTACGTAAACAATGAGCCGCCTAGCGGCTCTGCACCACTCGATTAAATAGTAAAAATGTCATTTTCTAACGGCCTCTGGATACTCACTGGCATGTTGGCGAGGAAATAGCCGCTGCCGAAAAGGAGGCATTACCGGAAGCGAAGGGTTCATATCGGTTGTTCCTTTGAGCACGAGCCGGACGTGACGAATTTTACACGATATGGTGGCCATATTGGTGAGGTCCAAACTCCACCCTGCTCCTTCGACCAAGCAAACTTTTATATAGGCTATTTTATCCCCAAATGTCCAAATATGCACAACGACAAATACTACTTTGACAAAAATAAAAAATATACAAGGTCTTCCCTATGAAAAGTGCAAATAAGAAAGTACATTTGGAATATAGAATATTTTAACTAAGATACACTCCAAATCACAAAATGTATTATCACACTCCCAATTATTAGATTATATTATTTTTAAGAGTGTATTTTTATGCACTTAAATGAAAGCAAACAATGGACTGTGGAACCTGAAAGAGGTCATAGCCTACCATTGGTTGTGGGTCCTTCATACCAGTATTTTCATTTCCTTAGAGGGCCCCCTAGTGGCACTTCAGGGCCCCATGAAGCTGACAAACTTTGCACCCAGTATCAGATATGTAACAGAGAATAACCACATAACGATAGGTTCTGATTTTTCTTGTCTCTCTTAATACAATACCAATATTGAAAGAGTTCTGGTTCAATGTAATTCTTCCTCCTGTCCATAATGGCATTGAAGCGACCCAACTCCAATGTAAGAGATGGGGGATAAAACCTATAGTTCTGTGACAAAATAATTTCTACAGTTCAGCTGACAGTTAATAATAGGCTTCAGCAGACTGAAATAGACAAATAAAGTAGGTATCTTCCAAAATCAATTTTAGTATGAAATTCCTTCTCTGTGCTACAGTTTCTTCACTGCAGGTTAGCAAGGAAAGCCTATGGAAACACAAAGAGGGAATTTCATAAGGAAACAACAGTAACATTGACATAGTCAGAAGTCTGTTGTAGATAAATCAGTGAGTGTTACCTGTCACACTGGCTGACAACTGTGAGATATGATAACAATGGTTCATCTAGATTGAGTACTTGGTATTTGGCTGTTCTCAGTCTTTGTCCTTGGTGTAAATTCTGACCGTGAGCAAATCAAAGTAGTAAAATAGATCTATAAACAGGGTTCTGATTAGCTGTCCTGGGCAAAGCATCTGCCGCACTGTGCTCCTGTTCAGGCACTGCCTTTTTATGTACCACAAGACTGTTACTGTTTCCATTTGTTCATCTCATGTGTTACAAAACCACAACAAAGGACAAAATATATGTATGTATTTTTATTGTTGTACACCAAATTAAAAGTTTACAGTATAAGTCTGTAGAAGTACATGTCAGTTCTCAGCACTATACTCCCTGTCCTTCCTCTTCTGTCAGCTCAGAGCTGTTTTTTTCGAGTGGATCAGTGAGTGTCATCAGTTCCTTTATCTTCACATAACACTCACACTCTGGTGGGAAGCGGTTTCTCTGAAAGACAAATCAGAAATCACCATACAAATCCTCATATTCCTCTGAAACTGGTAGTTAATACTGTAGATTTAATCAAACTTGTGTACTAATATCTTAAACTAATATCTTGACTAGTATAATTAAAATAGTTCAACATACTAAAATATTTTTCTCCGGTGGAAGTACCAGTAAAACACAGCACTAAAGAACTAAGCTGGGTACTATAGATGAAACTGACTTAAATCAAATTAAAATTATTCTAGTGTAAAAAATCTATTTTAATAGATAATAAATAAAAGTTAAAAGTAGCTCATTTAAAATGTACTTGAAGCAATGTTGCCACATTCCCAGATCTCAGCGTTTAACTTGATGAGTACAATGTTATTATTACCAATAGGAATGATGCTCTTTAAAATAAGGCCCCAGTTGTAGGAAACCAGAAATTTACAGATTTAAAAATACTGACTTCCAAAAATGTTAAGCTAATTAAAATTACACAAATGTAAGGAGAGTGGCCGTAAATTATTTTTCTACCTTCAACGATTAACCTCTTAGATGCAATTTATGTTATGAACTAAAGTGAATTGTGCACAGATGTCTACACGTGCACACACACACACAGTGTAAGTGAAGCACACCTGCAGACAGAGACGCAGCAGGCCTCTTCCCTCCATCTCTAGTGACGTCAGGAACAGAGGCAGCGACTTCTCTGTGATTCTGTTTCCTACACAAACACACACAATATAACCATTTTATTTAAATCTTTAACAATCCTCATATGGTTTCATTTTTAATTTTTTGCAGAGCCCTGGGGAAGTAGCTGCTAATTAGCGACCAGCTTATATGAAACAAATGAATAAACAGTGATTTCATTAATCTAATGTGACCTGTAAATAATAAACCTCCCATTTTTTTATTTCTTATGTATCTTTTTCCTAAACAAATGACAGTAAAAAGGTAAAATTATTACATGTAGCACTTCTCTTAGCATACAGTAAAAAAAAAATGTACATCAAGTTACTTAAAAACAGAACTCACAACAAAATTGATGTTCAGCATGAATGACAGTTGAAAATATTCCTGCTATCAAACTTAACTGTACTTGTGCTGGAAATACCTTGATGTGAACAGTTTCTGGATTCGATTTTTCTGTCAAACTGAGATGAACACACCACAGTTACTGACCTGCCAGGTTGAGGGAGGTGAGAGTCCTGTTTCCAGGCAGAATAATGTCACCGTCCCTGTAATGCACAAACTGGTCCAGCAGGGGGTTCACTATCTCCACCGCCTCTACCTACAGGTGGAGAAGGAGAGAAGTAAACAACAGCCTATGAATGTGCGAATCATATTTATCACTGAGAACAGAAAACTGCATCAAACAAACCTCATTCAGGCCAGTACTTGATTTATCCTGTGGAAAAAACAAAGTTAAACCAACTAAATGATTAAAAGCAACATGTTTGGTACCATATATGGTACACAGATTCAGAAAGCATGTTTCTGTTACCTCCTGTGCAGATTGTTGTTTCTCTTTGCTCCCCAGCTTGCCACCTTTACTTTGAGGCACCTTTATATCTGAAGCTAGGAGAGATTTAAAGAGACAACAATGAAAAGATAAACCCCCCTGCTGTCAAAGGACAATAGAACAAGTTTATATTTGTAAATGAAGCAGTTACATTTCTTGTTAGACTTTGGGTTCTCTTTGTTGGCAGCTGGTTTCTCATCTTTTTTGGATGCTTCCTGTAAGTTAAAAGATTACTTGCCACAGGATTTACAAACCACAGATGATTGCAGTTACACCATAGTTTCACTTTTACAGTCTATTTTACACTGGTGTTTTTTTGGCATGTGACCTTTGACTTTTTGGAGGTGCCTTTGTTCTCCCCCTTGCTGATGCTCAGTGAAGTGCTGCTGAGTACTGAGGGAACTTGGTCAGCAGGCGATTGGTCAGAATCGACCCTAAAAGATGACTGCAAAAACAGAGCAAGAGAATTCAAAATGTGTTTATTAAGAAATAAACACGTATCCTTGGACTTCTATACAGAGTAATGTTAGTCAGTCCTTACTTTTTGAACAGGACACTGATGTTTAGGATTAGGATTCATTTTAATGTAAGGTGGGTATTAATGTTAGACATAGCTGCACATACAGACTGTGTTCTTTCCAGAAGCAGCTTCCTTCTCTCCACAACTTCTTCATGAGTTAGAGCAAACTCACCTAGTACCTGAAAATGGAAGTGGTTAAAGGGTGGAGGCTTATTAAATTACATAATAATATAATGCAATAAACAGAATACAATTTAAAACAATTTAACCACTGATTTAAATGGATTATCCCCCAGCTTAAAGTCTTTCATGTAAATGGATACCTCAGCCAGATGAGCAGCTCCCGAGTCTCCAATCTGATTGTTGGACAGTGAGAGACAGAGCAACGCACGATTCAACCGCAGGCCCTGAGAGACAAAACAGGACACCTCAGCAGTCATTAGGGAAACATATAGAGGGAATATGGAGTCAGCTCTGCGTAATACCTGTGCGATATGTGTAGCACCTGCATCACCAATAGAATTGAATGCCAGGTTGAGTGATATGAGGTTCTTGTTGGCAGATCTGGTGGTTGAGAGAGCCATCCCAATTACACGAGCGTCCTCGTCTCCTATCCGGTTATTTCGCAGGGACAAGTGAGAGAGGCTTGACCAAAGAAACACACGACATGAATCGGGCATGTTGGTGGTTCTATTTGTGATTGTGTGAGTGCAAATCAAGGTTTATTTTATTAGTTCTGTACTACTATGTGAGATATAAAACTGCTTGGTGACTCACACGCTGTCTTCAGAGAGAAGAAGGTGGTAGCTCCACTCTGGAAGAGGGTTGCCCTCCAATGCCAAAGCACTAACATAAAACAAAGAGGACAGATCAGTAACCCTCAGTGTTTGACTGATAATATTCAACATACTGTAGTGTAATTTTTTCAGCAACCCTACAACATTTTCCGACTTTAACTCAAATTTCCCATTCTTCGACCCAGATTGAATTAAACCCACTGTGATGCAGGGAGCTACAAAACAAAGACTCACAGTGTGACTGACAGTAGAATCCGCTCACCTGAGGTTGGAGCACAGTGATATTGTGTTCATGAGGGAGATTACCATTCGATCTGTCAGTCCCGCCTGCCAAAACCTGCAACACAGTGGACAACATTACACAAACAAACAAGAACCAAACAGTGACAGCTGTAACCCTGTTCCCTGTAACAAGAGTGCACCGCTCTCTGTCGGCTCATCACTCACTGAAGGCTCTGTAGCTTGTTCAAGGAGAGAAGCATCTTCTGTAGCACTCTGGCAATCTGCTCATCTACCTTCCATCCTGTATATATTTAAGACAGATTTTATAATGTTTTCTCCAACATCCAGCATCCAGTAGTTAGTGTCATCCAGAATACTAAATGACATTAACTACCTGATGGTTGCAGACTGCTCAGGGAGTCAAATGAGAATGTAAAAAGAGAAAAAGGTCAAACCAGAGACAAATATGGCTGTAAATATTTCTCTGGTGTTTTGTTCTTACCAGAAACCTTCAGGTTCTTGGCGCTGAGGGGGTCTTCGGTCTCCAGCTCCACTTGGAGGTGTGGCTTAGACCAGAAAGGTGCATCATTTATCTGTGACTGGCTGTCATCTGAAGATACAATTATGATAATTATAAATGAACTGAAGCTGAGATTATAAAAAGGACAATTACTGTACATTCATACTTTGTATATAATGATCTATACAGTACAGTAAAGTATATTTCCAGGGTACTGACTGTTCCTTGGTCTTCAGATTTTCTTTGGTTTATATTTTTAAATTACTCATTCAAGTGTCTTTATGTTGTATGTAAAAAATCAGAAATTAGATCAGATTCGAGGTACAGTACTTACAAACTATAATTAATACAAAATAATATCAATGTTAATTCAATTAACGTCCTCTTCCATCAGTTTAACACATCAGCTGCAATCAACAAACAAGTCTTGTTAGTGAAAAATGAACACTGGAAAATATAAAGTATCTTATACAGGATACAACAAGATAATAGTATGTGTCCGCCTGTCCCTTTGTCCTGTAAAGCTGTTCAGATTGTTTACCTGTGTCCCCTCCTTCAGTTTCACTGGTGGAGGACGTTGGTTGCTTCGTGTTGACAGCTGGGATATCCTTCATGTCCAGAATAGCACAAAGCCCAGGGAAGTCAATCTCCACATTGCCTGAGCACTGATATTCATCTGTGAGATAGTGGGTTTAAAGCATTGAGCATACAGCTCTCATCTGTTACCAAAGACAGTCTGATAATGTTACTTACCAAAGGTCTGCGCTGGCAATTTTTCATTTGTAGTCTGTCCTAAAAACAACAGATAGGCCAGAGTTTATTCCCACTGAGCATTTCCCCTTTTTATTAACCACCTGGGCAGTTAAACTACAAAAGTGAAAGTGAGTTACTATATCATACTTCATATCATACTTGTTACAAAATAACTAGTGACTGAGAGTGGTATTTCATCCCTTAAGATTCTTTAAAGGCTACAGTCCAGTGTTGTCCTGTTTCCCTGACATCTGCACGGCACATGCTGGGTTACAGTACGATCCAGTCTGCTTCAGTGCCTGTTTGGCATTGAAGGCTGCAGTTATAAAGTCATTAAAACTGACTCCAAAGTTATTAATTATTCTTAAGACATCTTTATAAAATGTACACAACAGGATCTCATGGCATCTCATGATGAATAGACATAGACGCAATAATGTTATTAAGATGACTTAATTTAGATTATTTACTACTACTTATTTCCAGAGTTAGAAAGTAACACAGTTACAGTTACAAGTATATCTACTAAGTGTTGTACTTAAGTACAATTTTGAGGTACTTGTACTTAACTCAAGTATTTCTATTTTATGCTACTTTATCATTCTGCTTCACTACATGTCAAAGGGAAATGTTGTACTTTTTACTCCAGTACAGTATAACACACTGACAGGGGCCATTCTGCCGCCTAATGAGTACTTTTGATACCGTAATTTACTTTTTATACGGTGTAAATGCATTTTGCTGCTCATACTTTTGCTTTGTACATAAGAATAAATTATGAATGCTGGACTTTTACTTATAATGGAGTATTTTTATGGCGTGGTATTAACTACTCTTAATACTTCTTTCACCGCTTATTTCAAAAGCTGTGTATTTAAACCTGCCAAAGTGAATTCGCACTACTTAGATTTAATATTTACAGCTATTTATGGTTATATAAATTGCAAGTTACAAAATAATAATATAATATTACTTTTGTATTATTATATTATCATTAAAAGCCTACATCTTATCATTTACAGATTGATAACATTTTAAAAAGTTGGCTCATCAATGGCAATTTGCTGTAAACAGTCCCAGTGAAGGGGCCGGCTAGCAAACGCTGATTTCCGACCTGCTGATGAAAGACTCATCATCTAACCTGTATTTTTTGAGGCCTCTTCCTCAGCATTCGCCTTGTCTGTTTTCTCTTTTTGTCTCTTTCTAGACATTGATGTGTCTTAAAGTCGAAATATAGCGAGTTAAATCATCAGATAAGTGAGCTAACGCCGCTGTACTGCTAGCTAAATGAACCCCTGGGCGTCATTGGCGTTACTATAGCAACCAACTCTCAGTCCAACCTCGTGTGGGGTCATCGCGAGATCTCTGGCTAGGTACTCGGAGTATATTTGGTATTTTTGAAAATGATCGTTAGTAAAGATTTGTGGGAAAATATTAAAGTAGTTTATCTGGCCTTTATGTTAGTAATAGTGCTGAGAACATCAACAGTCATAGTAGCATAACTTCATTAGTATATAACTTCCGTAATATCGCGAGAGTTAGATAAATGACTGTTAGGTACCAAACTGTGAGAAAGTACAGATTCTCTGTAAAGCTGTTCCTTTCACCCTAGAGACTATGAATCTGAGGATGAGATGCCTCACTTAAATTCATGTTGATTGTCGACTGTGGTCTGAAAAAGAATATGCTCAATCAAGTATTTCTATTGTTTGTACCATATGAAAAGTAGCTCTTAGACAAGGACATTTTTATTTTCCATACTCAAACTGGAGCAGCAGCAGCAGTGACTGGAGCTGGGTGATTGTGGAGGGGGAGGTTTACTCATTCCTCATCAGGAGATTAGGTTTTCATTTCAGATAATACAGCCCTGAACTTTCAGTAGAGTAGATACAGTAGTCATCACTAGCACACAATATGAAAACATAGGAATATAACTTCACACTGCTTTAACACCCTCCTTCTAGTACTGATACAGAGGCTCTATCAGCTAAATTATCAATTCATCATCTAATAAATTGTATTTCTTCTCAAAAGGTTTGTGCTGCAACATAAATGCAGAGAAATTCATTTTGGGTGCATTACATTATGAGCTTCATTTCTGCTGTGATAGATTAGCCTCTCTGAAACGCTTTCCACATCTCCAATTTTTTCAGCAATGGCAGCCGAAATGAAAACTATATGGCAATTCAGTGCGATCATCAGGGTATTCTTCGAGAATTCCTTTCTTCTCTTTACCAACAGTATCACATTAGCAGGACTCTTTCCATTCCTGTATAATGTTTCAATTTTGCAGAGCTCATGGTCTTTGTTCAAACCGAAGTTTCATGTCTTTAACATTTCAAAAAAGATATACAGTATAGGCCCTACATGTCATAACTCTATCAGACCTTAATTTCAGGATGTGAATAAAGTTGAACGTAAACCACATCAGTGATAAACTAGCAGAGCGCCAACACACAAGTTGGACATGTAGCTACATTTTTGTATTTTTAGTGAACTATCTAAGGAATATTAAAAGCATGACAACATAAGGTGTATTCACAATAATGTAGTGCTTTTTATTAAAAAAACAAACAAACAAAAAAACAAATATAAAACAAAAAAGTAAAAACCAACAGCATTTTTCATGACTTAAGAATCATAATTACAAACTTTTAACGAGTGGAAGAAGTTTGACAAACTGTACACATCACAAAATGTCCGCCAGTCTGCCATTTACAATGCTTGCATCTTATTTTGTGATTGTCTAAAAATAACTAAACGAATCACACAAAACACACAAATACAAGTACAAGCATCATACAATGACTGCTATCACAAAACTGAACCATTTCCTATTTGAAAGAAAAACAAAAATAATAACATGATATTGGGCCGACAGCTTTACTTTTGTGTCTGTCACCGTTTAAAAATATCATAACATTTTTATGTTGGTTTGTTTTTTTAGTGTTCAACACTTTGCAGCAAAAAACAAGGAGTACATTTCTCCTTAAAAGTAATATTATTAACGAAAATTCAGTGACAAAGGTGTCATTGCTGAGTCACTGTCATGTCCCAATGCCTTCTGTGTCCGTTTGACATTCTTCTCGCTCATGCAGTAGATGAATTTCATTTATAGGCAACAAAAAAACTCAGCTTAAATCTTTATGTCGTCGGGACAGTTAAGGTGAGATTTTATGGACATTAAAAAAATCTTTTTCCTCCGAGCTTAAGTGTCTTCATTATAGTAATACAAACGGAAGAAATTATAATATTATCATTAATATAATAATCATAATACATTTAGGGCTGAGTCCTGTACAGTACAATAATAAACAAAATCCATTTTCAAGATATTGCTTTTGGAGACACTCCTCAATGTAAAGTGTGTACATTTACATAACTTGGCACTGTACAGCTTCCCGTTTCCTCTTTCTCCCTCTGTCAGTGTCTCATTCTTGTCACTTTTCTGTCAGTTAACCGCACTGGGACATTGCAGGCTGTCCCTTTTTAGCAGGAGGCATTTGGGGAAAAAAAAGAAATCTCATCAAATATCACAATTTCTTTTTAAAACATTCTCCATGGCAACCAGGAACATAGTCTAAAGACAAAAAAAGATCTTAAGTCCCTTCCCCTCCCAATATACAGTATACACCGCCCCACCCGTCTCACAGAATATAAGAAAATATGACCATCACGATACATTTCATGTTAAGTATTGTTTTCCATAGTTTTCTTAAAACTGTTAATTGCCATCGAGCCCTTAATTTTTTTTTCCATTTTGTTTTTTAAAAAGGTATATCTTCAAGAAATCTGGCAGAGTACAGACACACAATAAGTGTGTACGCACGCACACACTTGCACACAAGGCAGTCGGAGAGCACGGCTGTGTAAGGCGTTACAGTTAAAGCCGTTGCCCCCCCGAACGCCTGATTTAGTTAAGCTGGTGAATCATGTTACTTCAAAAAAGAGGGGCGAAGCTGACTGCCTCACGAGAAAATTAAAAATTAAAATTAAAACCTCAACAAGACACTTTGACTGACAAAAGCGCACACTCAATCTTCCCTCCCCTCCCATTACTCTAAAAACAAACACACCCCCAGCCTCTTCTGTTCCTAAATGAGTTACTACAGTATAACAGGAAAAAGATAATAGACTTTTTAACTCGTTTTTTGTTTTCAGACTGCATCATCCAATACTGTGAGTGTTAGTGTGTTTTCATTATAGATACATTACACAGAGCTTCACAATATCCATGGTACCAAAAGTGCAGTTCACCACCCACAATCGTTCTCTCTTTCTAATGAGCAGCATCTGAGCACACTGCTCAACTTACATTTCTCCTATGCCATTTCCCCCCCACGGTCCCTGCGCAGATCTTCTCTCCATTATCCATTATACTTTGTCATTGCAGCTAGGTCCCACTAGGGGGAACAATTCTCCAGCATTCACATCCCCATTGACTGAAAGGACTAACCATTCCTCCCTCTATCCATCCATATTCAGTACCACTTGTTTCATTTCTGATGCTTGCTAGTGGAATTCATCTACCCATGTCTGTAATATTCAATGCATTTAAGTGCACGGGGTATTTCTCCTATGTTCATTTTTAAAAAAACTTCTTGTTTTGCATCATACTACTTAAATAAGCAAGAGGTCTGGGTCAGCTCTCTCTTCATGCTCCTTGGGAACTCTTGAAAAGCTTAAATTGCCATGGAGTCAGCGTTTCCAAACCCCCTCCACGCTCTCAGAGTTGAGATGACAGTCTTGGAAGAGGTAAACTGAAGAGGCCCCCAGGGATGCATTGTGGTCCTTAATGGTCGGGTAACCAACAATGCTCATTTCCCTTCTTGCTGTCTCTCCGTTTTCTGCCCCTTGCTCACAAAACTGAAAGGCAGTGTGCTTGACAGGCACCTAGCGAAGTTATTTTCTGCCCACAAAATCACCGAATCCGAGGGTCCGACGCCGTAGCCGCCGCCCCGCGCCCTCCTCCAGGAGATAAGTGACATCTATTGCTGTTGGAAGAACACAAAGAGAGAGGGGGAATTAGGAGCTTAGACAGAAACAGCTGACTCACAGGGTATTATATTAAAGAAACAGCAAAGGTAAAGGTAGGCAAAGGTGACTCTTCTGTTACTGATGCATTAAGCTGAAAAGTGATCAAAACATCTGACAGAGTTCTACAAAAATCTTTGTAGCTCTCTGAAACCACCTATCAGATTTGACAGGTGTGTTCAGGTGTCATTTTGGGCAGCAAATTCTATACAGACTCCACATTATTCCACGTTTGGTATACTCCTTTATTCTTGTTCTTATTAGTAATCCACCAATAAAAAGTCAAACTTGATCTGTTTCTTTGTCATGCTTTATCAGCAAATGCATCCTCAGCGCTTTCTACAGCTGCTTCGCGCTTGAAGACGGGGCATGATGGTGGTACCTTTGGAAGGATTTTACTGTGAAACAGCTACAGGATAAGGCTGGCAACAAATCCAATGAAAACACTCTACCCTGTCTGTGGCACTCAGCCCCAAGCCTATTTGTTCCTCCTGAAGATCTAAATCTATTTAAAAAAATGGCTTGCAAATGTAGTGTCTTGGTTTTTTTTTTTTTTTGTTTTTTTAAAGCATTTCAGGCAATTTCCTTAAACAGCTTGGCACTGGTTTTTAGCAAACATTATTCAACAGGGTTGAATAGTCCATTTGCTGGGGACTATTTTCAGCGAGTGGGCAGATTAATTTGTGTATTAATCTGAGTATTTGGGATTGACTCCAAATAAATGGTGCCTATGTTTATCATAAAGAAGGAACATGTCACCCAGTGCAACAGTGTGGCTCATTTTTATGTTCTTGGACAACAACAGAGGTCACACAGGCAACACTCATTAGCAGGATCAATTCATTGTTGATCTTATATATAGCACAGATATTGCATATCACCAAACTTATCCTTTAAAAACCGAGGTTAGCCACTGAATGTTAGTGTTCGAAGTTGGTCTAGATTTAGATTTGAACTTTTTGGTAATATTGTCAGCAGACTGAAGCAATGCAACAACAGACTGAAACACTGCATGGGAGGAAGGGACTTGGACAAAGCAGCAGATCTGAAAACTGAGGTTCCCATCTGTTAAATGAATGCTGCAAAGAATTAAACATAAATATGAATGACAGCAAAATCTGAGCTGCAGATTTTGCTTCCTCTTCATCCCCCAGTCCCGCTAATGGACAGTTTCCTGCCCCAGCTTTGAACATTCACAAATAGTACAAAAATGTGTTATCCAACATGTTTAAATCATGCGTCACAGCAAGTGATCAGAAACTTTAACCCTAATTTATCTGTTGACCTACCCCCCTGCTTTGTTCCCGGTCCCTCACCATTCTTGTTGGGAGTTCTGTGCAGCAGATCCAGCAGAATTTTGTTGAGACGTTCCCTCTGGGCCTCCCTCCTGCCCAACACTGGGTGGTGTAGTGGCGAAGAGGCGGAGGACGACGGGAGTTCAAGCATCTCTCCTATCCTCTCTGAACACTCCTCCAGCTCCTTGCACTCCTCAGCGTCCTGCCCTTCCTCTTCGTCCTCCTCCTCGTCTTCATCCTCGTCTCCCTCCCCTTCCCGTTCCGCTCTTCTGGGCTTAGCTGAAAGAAGTTCAGGATCCTCCGGAGCTAAGTCCATGTCGTCCTCCACTCCTCTCCCGTCTTCAGCCTCAGGTGGGAAGTCGTCACCACGGTCGCAGGAAGAGCCGTCGTCCTCACAGCCCCCTGCTCCTTTTGGTCGTTCGCTCTTCCAGGCAGAACGGCCCCCGTTCCTCTTGTAGTTGTCAGGAACGTAGTGAGGCTGCAAAAATGTCACAATCAGACCTGGGTCAAATAGTGTTTGCAAATACTTTTCATGGTTTTATTTAGATTACTTAGGTTTTAGATGGCAAGGGTTTAAAATAGACAATAAAATCAGTGCAACACAGTTTAGAAAGTTTTGGAAAGTCATCTTAATTTAAGTTTCTGTGATAGACATTTATCTGACACAGACCTGAACTAATTTAATGCAGTGAAACTTATCCATCTGGTCCTCCATGGAGGCAAAAACAAACAAAACTAAACAGAACTGACTAGGAAATCACTAATTAGTTCATTTGACATTTTGCAATGTAAAAGAATTGCTGTAAGTATTTGGTTAAAGTTGCATGTAATGCTATCATCTCTCAAGTCTGTTCTTTTTCATTACAATTTACATTGGGCATAATTAGCCACACAAATATATAGTTGTCAACCAGTGACAAAAATCACAAAACAGATATTTGGATGTGGTTCACTGCAAACTATGTGGTTTGGATCAGAAACAAAAAGCAGGTGCGGTTTCTCTCATTTGTTTCTGGTTATCCCCACCTTCCCTTGTAATTGTGCTGCCTAAACATTGAGCGAGAGAAGGTGCAGAGGCAAAATGTGCCCTGGGCTGTAATATTACCTTCACTCTTAAAATATCTTTCAGTGTTTATAAATCAGTAATAGATCCCAGCGCAGCAGCCCCACCCTGACAGGACCCCCATCACTCTCACCGAGAAGTCCCTTTTGGGCGCGAGCCGCTTGGGGAAGTGGTTGAAGGCATACGGCTTGGTGCAGACTGGGTAGCGGTTACGGTGGATCTTGTAGAACAGGTGAGCCGACTTGTCCAAGCGGTAATCACAGATGTACACATCCTGCTCTTTTACACTCTTCGGCCGTCCTGTAGGAAGGAACACACTTTGTATTAGCCAGGAACTGCTGTAAATATATATGTTTTTGTTAAATACTGTATAAGGTCAGAGCTGAACCGTAATGGGATTGTTAACATTTATAAGCACTGTCCTGCTTCAGATTCGTATTTACACACATTCAGCTGTCAAGAACATCTGCATTTTCTATGGTTCACTGAGCTTCACACAAGCAAGGAACTAAGAAACCTCAGAAGTAGTTGTTGAAAGAATTACTAATTCAATATGGGAAAAAATCCATCCAAACCAGCATGTGTAAGTTTGCATATGTGTGTCTCCCCTCACCTTTGCAGTAAGTGTAGAGATCGAGGACACAACAGGTTCCCACCACTGCCTCCAGGGGGATGATCTCGTAGAGCGGCATGCGGAATAACTCGTTCTGGTAGAACCGCCGTGATGGAGAATGATGCGTCTCGTGGGGACGGAAATAGTGGTGGCCAAAGGCAAACCTCTCACCCCTTTAGAGTATGAGAGGATACAGAAAAGGTCAGTAAATTAAGCACAATGATAATGCACAAGCTGTTACTACAACATACTACTTACATGTAACTCTTCTCACTGGCTGGTATCCACAGTAAATCATGCTAGTTGTTCAAAATACTACATCTGATTAACTTACTTTTCATTCTTCCAGAGTTTCTCAATTCGGAAGATGTCGAGTTTGTCTCGGTTGATGTGAGACAAGAGACGGTAAGACTGTCTGACTGGCTGGCCCTCAGGTGTGCGTCTGCTGTCTCTCATCAGATACACACAGTCACCTGCACACAAGACACAGACCCTGACAGGTTACTTGTCTACAATGAAAAGAAAGAAAGAAATTGACTACTTGATACAAAAGTCACCTAGTAGAGTATAACATCTCAGTACAGTAACACTTCTTTGCCCGCATTTTGGAGAGGATCAAATTTTGGCAAGTCAAAACATTTAAAGGCAACAAGATCGCATAGCAAACTTGCATTAGACACACTTCAACCCTGTGATACAATACGTTTAAGTCTGGCCTGTGAAATAATAAAATTCACTTGCCTTGACTAAATTGTTATAAACATAGCTTAAAGAGCAACTTAAAGGTACCTTGTGGAGTTTCTGACCTCCAGCAATGTGCCAGAAAAGGCAGTGAAGAAGACTGCAAGCTAGTAAACACAGATGTAAACACTGCTGGATTTAAAATACTTTAAGAAATTCACTTTGCAAATGTTTCACGAGGAAGGAAATGCATTGAGTACTTTTGTTAGACTTCAAGGATACACACAATGCATTTGGTGGGTAAGACTCAATATAAACATAACTCCACAGGGCACCTTTAACATCAGGCTGAAAATCAGTGTTTCTCTGCCCCCACTGGCTAACAGTTTCAAGCCTGTTTCACCTCTGATCACTCCCAGCATCTCTGATGGGTGTGGTCTGGTGTGGTCACACAACAGTGATGTCAGGTTGTTCTGAAGTACACCTGTACATCACTGCAGCAAGACGAGAAGTGAAACCAGTGGAAGTCAGCAAAAACAGGATTTTCAGGGGGTATTAAGTTGCTCTGAAAGTGCTGAAACTGGAACTTTCCAAGCATTTGCGAGCTCATGACCGCTGGTTTCTACTGTTTCTATACCTTGATGTAGCAGCAGGTCATCTCTAAGGAGACAGATGTAGTAGACAGAGCCAGCCTGGGCGTAGCTAGGCTGGGGTATCATGGGAACTTCCTGTAACAACAATAACACATATGGGTGAGATTAGATGGAAGAGGTTGGTGATGATTTAGGCTCAGAAAGGGACTAAAACCTTACTGTCCTAGGAAGGAAAACTGTTGGACATGGACACAACATTAAGTTAAGCATTCACGGTTGCTTCGAGGGGATAGACGTACTCTGTCTACAGGCCGAGGGTCACACTGCTCACACAGGTAGTGCTCCACCTCTGTCTCCAGCCGCATGCAGTCAAAGTGCTGCCACACCTAGAGTGACAAAAACAACTGCTGAATCACATGAAAGCAAAGAACAGATAGTTGAATCATTTTCTCCCCAGCTGGTATTAACAGTGACTCACTGTTACAAGAGTAACAGTGATGTTCTGAGTCTCTTACTAGCAAAAACAAACATTTTTAACAATCTCCTTGATTCACAACTGTGGTAGTTTCTGAACGTAAGCTCCATCAATATTTGTTACCCTCCTTGTTTTCTTTGTCTAAAAATAACTGACTGACTGCACACTCGCCTTAGGAAAATCTCCTTGACAAAGTACTCCTTAGTTAGGTGAAGTCTCAAGAGAAAGCACTCACTAAAACAGATGTAAACTATCAGTGAGCCTAAAAGAAATGCATCTTTCTTTCTATGCTAGTAAAAATATGGATTTTTCATTTCAGTTATATGTGTTTGACACCTTGCTTCTTACCATGCACTTTTCACACTGGATCATCAGGCCTTCGTCCTTGTACATTCCACAAATGCAACGGATGACGTCATCGTCCTTGTCATGGGCTCCTCCTCCGTGGTGGTGGCCATGGTCACGCTCCAGTGAATCCGAGCTGTCTGCCTCACTGGCGGTCTCACCCACGATCTCATCAATCTGGACAGCAGCTTCATGACGAGCGCTGTAGTAGGCTTTCCGCAGCCGACACACATCCCTGCCTACCGATGACTTCCTGCCGTAGTATTTCTGGTGGACAGTTGTAAATGCAGCTGCTTTATTTTCTTGCCAAAAACAATACATTTACAGGAAATCATCTTAGTGAATCTGCACAGCACAAGGACAACAAGACCTCACAAACAGCTTAAAGAGATGACATAAATCTATATAAAAAGGCAGAAGAATGCACATTTGACCCCAGAATTATACCCTCATCATTCAGCAGTCACTCAGACTGACTCTGAGCTGATCTGTCTGCAAATTCCTACAGAACAAAGGTCATTGACACAAAAAGATGCATTCAAAACCCCACAGCTCTCAATTTAACAATAAGCCACATTCCCCTCACGTTTTTTCAGTCTAGCAAAAAGGGGATTAGGACCAAAGGTTGAATCCAATTCAGACGTCCACTTCAAACTTCTCTGACTGAAGGAGTAAGCTCCTCTGAGAGGTTTCAAGTGGCACTTGTTTAAACTGCTTAGCTATACAGATGTAAATCAAAAGGGCCTGCAACGTGTGTGCAGAGGATCAGCAGTCATGAAGTTATATCCCATTTGGGAGGTGTTTGTATGAGACAGGACGAAAGACAGGAACTGACTGAGTGGGAGGAAGAATGTGTTAGAGCTGCACAATAACAGCTTAAATGATCATTTTGATGAGACTTTTTGATATTGATTGGGCTCTAACAATCTGGGATCAAACTCTAGAGACTCACAAGTGTTCTTGTTATCAGCTTTATTAAATGATGAATACTGGATGCTGCAGCAGCCTTAGCATTCATGCTAATCATCATAAATCTGACAGATAGAGAAGATCTATAACTCAATCGATCAATTGAGCATTTAATTTATTTTCATTTTCAAATGATGGATGATTATCCATTTGACTGATATTATGATGTTGGTAAGAATACATTCAAAATAAGATCTGACTCTCTTGGCAGTGGGTTTATCCTTCAGCAGCAGCTAATAGGGCATTTCCACAGTAGGAACTTTCCCAGGGGACCAAGATCTCAGGATCTAAACCTGTGTTTTTAAACAGAGGAACCAAGGACTAAATTTAGTTCCAAGTGTAAAAAACATCCCTGCCCCAGGGGTAGTACTTTCTGATGGTTCAGGAACTATCGAGGAGATGCGTGCAAGGCTTAATGTCACTGACGGGTCAAACACAGTGGCAACTACAACTTGTGTCAGTTCACAAAACAAGGAAGCACTGGGTGTGACTAGTATCGTTATCAGGACAACGGTTGGACATTTGTTGTCATTTATTAACGTTAAAATAGAGAGAGACAAAGAGAAAGAGAGTGAGCATGCAAATAAACAGAGCATGAGAGAGAGAGAGAGAGGGAGCAGCGGTTGAGAGAGCTAGCAAGTGAATGAGAGAGAGGGAGTGGTGATCCGTCATAGGACTCATTTCCCTAACCTTCACAGTTCTTCATATGCGGTGGAAATGCAAACAGGAATGGGAAAACATGACTTTTAATTCCTAGTTTAGGTCCCGAGTTCAGGTCCTCAGGTTCCATAGTTCTGGTACTTCATGATCGCAAAGGGCTATAATTGTTCAGTTTTGGTGACTAACTACTTAAGTTTATCCTTTAAAATACTAATAGTTCTTCTCCCAGCAACATGCTGCTCAACTGACAGAACTATGAAATTATGTATGTAAACAGACACAAATGCTCTTTCTGCAGTTCTCATTGTAAATAGCAGGGGATCACTAATGTTAGCAACTGATGGGACACCTGCCTACCTCAGCATTGCGGAACACTTTGAGCATGTCTGTGTCGAACGCTTCAACGGTCTTGTAGTGGCCAGTGAGGATTTGCTTCTCGATGGTGCTCAGGTCCAGAGGGTCAGACACCTTCTCATAGTACTGGCTGTTCCTGATGGCACACAAAAAACAGCAGGATTAGTTTCTGCTAATCTGGTTTGGAAACATTTGAAACCATTCATTTTAAAACTGGACCATCCAAAAAAATCATACCAATTGACCATGACAGTGTTAGTCCCATGTAGCCAAAGAAGAATAATTAGCTGTTATTGTTTTGACACAAAGTGATTACTATCATTACTGGACAAGAATCAAAGCACAGGCTGTCACGGCTGAAATGTGGCACAAGATAAAACTGTTACACTATGTGGGTGCTGTACACTGATAGATCAGATAACACCGTAACAATGCTGTCTGGAAAACAGTAAATCACTATGAATGAACCAGACGAAATGCGGGTTTACACTTTTACACACTCTTACCTCTTCCTGGATGGGAGGTTCACCAGCGGAGCAGCAAGTGTCTGGCCAGCTGAATCTGAGGTAAGACAAAATAAAAACATTCCTGTCATCATTTCTCAATCATAGAGCCTTATCATTCAGTGAATATTAGATATTAGCATAGAGGGACTGACAGATGTGTTTTAGAGGCCTGATCAGACCTCAGATAAGGCTAGAGGTCATACTAATGAGAATATACTATTACAGAATCGTACAATTGTAGGTTACATGTTCTACTGGGGCCTACACACACACACACACCAATGTACACCACAATATACACATTTTGTACATTTCTCAACATAGACACTAACCCTTGTAGCTGGTGATCATGTCACAAATCTCCTTGAAGATGTGTGCGAGGCGAGCCGTGCGTGTGACTTCTGTGTTTTCCTCAGCAGCGGCGAGTCTCCGTGTGCGTACCGACCGCGACGTCTGCAGGGCCGAGAACTGCGTCAGGAACACATCTGGAAACAGGACGCGAGCATTATGCATCAAGTTTTTACACCATTTTACTTTGTTTCAGATCACTTACATTTCAGTTATATGCTAAGCAAGTTGTTTACAGCTAGAAAAATTAATTCACAAAATACATTTACATTCAATTGTTCATTCCAGTGTTGCCTTAGCTAACATGCTGATCAGGACACACTTCAACTGTAGCCACTAAAACAGGTTTTTTCACAGCTTTCTTGTGTTCTCAATTTTTATCACATTCTCTTCACGCCTCTAAGCTTGTACACTCACCTGACTTAATGTTGCCGTCGTCACGGATGACTCCTCCCCAGCGTGTATATATGGACAGGCTGCTGGCATCCCTCTCTCTCTCACCCAACCTCTTCAGTAGCTCCTGTTTCTCCCTCATCTTCTCCCAGTTCCTCAGGAGAAACACTCGGTGCTTCAGCACAAAGTTCCTGATGATTGAGGGAGAGAGAGGACAGTAGTGTGAAGACGGTGTGTGTCTGTGTGCCAACATTAACTCACACCTCACACATGTCAGATGTTCCCTTCTCTCTGATGGAAGATCTTTTTAATGGGATATCTTAAATACCACTACACAATTCTGTTAAAGAAGTACTGAGATTTAGAGCAAAAAAATACATTTAAAAACAATGCACTAATTATAAATTCAGAAATGTTTCCAAATGTTTTATACTGAAATATTTCAACAGCAAGTCTTTGTCTGCATTAAAAATTCTGATTAGGGATGCAGAAATGTATCAGCATGCTATTGACCATCAATGAAATGTGAATTTTTTTGGTTTGCAGGAAACAAATTGAATACAGATAGTTTGTATCAAACATGCTTCACCAGTTTGCTCTGATAGAGTTCTGTTTCTCTTATGTATTGCTTGTGAGTCAGTCAGTTTGTGTGTGTTTACCTCTCTCTGTTGGACATGGGCTTCATGAGATGAGGGTAAAACTTGTTGCTGTCACTCGACTCTTCCTCCTGAAGATAAGATAGTTGTATTAAAGCAAGATCTTAATGGAAAACACCCCTCAGCTTATGAACGTACATGTTACTGCTGTTTTCAACAACTGCTACTAAAGATTCATACTAAAAAACCATGATGTTTATTGCTGAAAGCCCATGTTTGAAATATACCAGTATCTACAATAAATTTAGGTCATATTATTCAGCCCTAATTCAAAAGTATACCCTTTATGGTATTCTGAGTTACTTTTTTAGACAGCTTGTGGCCCACTAAGAGTACCTTTGAGACACAGACACATTCATGCCCTACATAGAAACTGCACCTGATATTTAATAAGACACACTTGGACAAATCAACCTAGCAATAGCTTCACCTAGATAACAATAGGCTATAGTTTAAAACCAAAGACAAACTTAAGCAAAATATTATGGCATCTATTCAGGTGTAAACAGTCTTAAAACAGTCTCAAAAAACATTCAACACTCATTTTCTGAAGGTTACTTTCAGAAATGGAAATTTCAAGTTATTTTGCTATGAAAGGATTGCTTTTCTCTAACAAAAGTATTATCTGATCGTAAGTGAACTGTAGTTCTCAGTATTTCTATGTACATTGAGCACTCACTCGTTTCTTGAGCTGGTGTTTGGACTTCCTCTTCTCCTTGAGTCGACCCAGCCGCCGAGTCCCTGCTGCCTTCGGAGGCAGGCCGTTAATACGCTGGCTCTTCCCTCCGATGATGCCCCGGCAGCTCTCGGAGCCACACTTACACACTTGCTGTAGAGGAGAGAAAAAGAAAGTGCAAAAAAAGCGATGAGTTGTGTAAGAAAGAAAATGGTCTTGCCAAAATAGAAGCAGCTGTGATGATAGCTCTGAACATGAAGTATCCAAAGTGTTATTCCATGAGGAGTTCAAAGATGGTCGCTGGTGCTTCACCTGCTCTTCTGTATTGAAGGAATGGAAGTTGTAGTCATAGGTGAGCTCAGTGCCGCTGCTGATCTCCTTGAGAGCAAAGAGACCAATTCTGTACACCCCATTCACCGACCTAAGAGAGAGTCACAGGGAACTTAAGTGAGTGGGTGCAGCATTCACAGGATGAATTTTACATTTGCCAATAAAGCATGAGGAAGTTCGGAAGTTACAGGATTTTAGTAAAGATAATGTATTGTACAAGGCCTCAGGAGTGTTTTGACCAGTCAGGAGGTTACTGGATCTTACAGTCTATGTTTAGAGTAGTAGTTTACTGATGAATGTTCAAGGTGACATCATATTGTGGTAAATATATTGATAGGGAATAAAAATAAAGTTACTTCCAAACAATGCCTTGGTGTTATTATGCGACAAGCACCAAAATGCATCAAAGAACGTTATCAATTCACCTCTGAACTAAAGTAATGGAAAATCATATCATTTTCAGGTCAAGCTTTCCTGTTAGCCGATTAATGGCTCGTCCATGAGCCAGCCCTGAGCTTGAGGTGAGAGTCATACTTTACGTCTGAAACAAGATGGAGAGCTTTGTGTAAGAGGGGTATTAAAAGATATACTCCCCCTTTAGTCAAGTTTGAAGTCAAGTTTCTGTCTTGACTTAAAAAGATGTTAAACTAGCCCTGTTAGAATGACAATTAAATTAAGGCATTTTAAAAATTGGAACAAAAAGAGACCAGGACTGCCCCCCGTTTTCATTTGTTCGATTTGGCAACCGCTCAACACGTCATCCCTATTTTACCCCTCTCCAAACGAAGTAGTGCTCCAGCTTTTCACCATTCTTCTAAGAATAAAGCGCACTATTCGGTTTGCCAGCCACTTGATAATTTATTCCTTCTATAGGGGTAAAAAGCTGGTTCAGCGCATTGTCTTCAGGCACTACAGCTGTATCTAAGGCCTGGCTGCATGTAATCTCTCTTCTCTGACAAGATGGATGACTCCTCAGGCTTTGTGCTGAAAATCCTCCATCCTTGTGGAGTCTTTTATTTCAGCCCAGCCACTCTACATTACACACACATACACCGGCCAGTGCCCTAGATTATGAGCTGTTCTATGCTGGAGGGCAGAGGGTACAGTTTGATAGTCCACTCTCTTTAGTTTATTAGCTGTCCACAATCAAACCCTCTGAGGGTTAAACTGTGGTGAAACATGTTGCAGATTCACCATACACAGGCAAACCACATCTAAAGAAAAATACAAGTAGGTTTTACTTATAAAAGTCAGGCACAGGAAGGCCTGCTGAGCCAGGTCTCTCCGATTGCAGTGGATTTAGCCATGCTGTGAGAACAATCCCTCAGGAAACCAGTGAATTGTTTTGGCGTGGTGCAAGGCCTTTAAGCCATTTAGGTCTCTGAACACTGGCAGAGACTGACTGAGTTGATCTCGTCAGATTACCACCACACAACCACATTAATAAGGTTGGGGTTTGGAGGCAGAGCTTTCTCATTTACAATGAAGTGCACCTGCTACACG
The DNA here is from genome assembly GCF_020085105.1 of Siniperca chuatsi. Lineage (NCBI taxonomy): Eukaryota > Metazoa > Chordata > Actinopteri > Centrarchiformes > Sinipercidae > Siniperca > Siniperca chuatsi. Next base: position 10,859,540 of record NC_058058.1, on the reverse strand, counting down.
TGTCCTTTTTAGCGGTCGTGTAAGATACCCAAACTAGGACAAACACAATACTGCTGAACATACACTGTGACTACATATCTTAAGTTAAAGTGGTTTAACTGTATAGCTGTAACAAATCAACACAACTTCAAAAAACTTGATAAGGGAATCTAACACCAGTACAAATAAGCCCACATTTACATGCATTAAAGTACACACAATAGCTACAAGATTAATTATGACGTGTGGTTACTTAACAACAGTGAGGAGTCGAGAATAAAATAGCCGTAGAAGGGCTTTTTGTGGCTTGGCGGGCCTTATCACTATCATCATACCATACCAAAATGATTATTTCTATGCTGAATATCTCTCTCTCTCCTTTCTGGTACTTTCACTATACTCAGTTTGCCTCTTACAGAGTGAGAAAGAAATTACCCAGCTCACACGAATCATCAGGCACACAAACAGATAGCAATTAACTGAAACTATTTAGGTAATGGGCTAGTATTTTCCAGTTCGTTAACCATAAATGACGGAAGCATTTAGAAAACAAAATACTGAATTATCAAGCTGGAACATTTTTCAATCAGCTTCTCCCACTCTCACAACAATCCAGCAAGATTCTCAGCATCACTTGTTTAACACTGCCTGCCTCTTTCATACACTCTGACTGTCCATGTACCTTACAGTCCTTAAAGGTTCCCTGTGGAGTTTTAGACCTCTATTAGTACTATAAAGCTGTTTTTGTATGGGTCCCCATTTTGTTTGTCTCGTGCACTCACCAAGGACACACATGCACAAGCGCGCATGCGGGTGAAATGATACACAGTCCTACCAATGGTGTCACACTATTCCACTGATCTACAGGTGCCATGCCAAGATCTGCTGCAATGTGCCAACAAAGATAGGGAAGAAGAAGACTGCAAGCTAATAAACGCTGGATTTAAAACATATTTAAAATACGTCCAGCTGAAATTAAATTGTGTTTTTCTGCTATACCATACATATCGGCTCTGTGAATCACTTGTCCTGTGTTCTCCTCCGAGAAAAAAAATCTAAAATCCAAAAGGAGAAATTTATATTTTATATTTTTTGGTTTCACGATGGCGCCCCCTAGTTTCGATGGGCAGATAGGCAGTATTCCTGATATTTCCCCAAAGACCTTTTTTCTTCCTTTTAATAATACAAAACTATTAACAATACATTTTTTTAAAAACATTGACATTATTTCTGACTACAAAAGGGGGTGACTAAATGTGACTTCAGTTAGAGCAAATGTTTTATGAAAAGGAAATGTACTCGACACGTTTGTTAGACCTCAAGGATACACAGTGCGTTTTCATGAGTAACTCACATGAAAACATTTGTTTGATTACAAGAAAACTCCACAGGGCCCCTGTAAATGGTAAACCCTACTCTTATTGTACTTCTAATGGAATTTAACATTACTGTTTATATAGTGTGAGTGAACGCAGTATGCTTTATTTGTCATCACAGTCAAACAAATGCAGTTTATGCCAAGTCGGGCTGAATTATCCGTCCTTAACAACTTGTGGCAACTGCTCATGCTCCCGCCTGAAAAGGCTTAGCCAAATCTGGGCTTTGGTGAGAACCCAAAAGCACCACAAGGACATTAGGAGGGAACTGGTTTAAAGCTGCCATGACACCCACCACTTCTGCATCTCACAGTTGGGTTCACAGCTGTGGTTTATGAAGCGTGCCTCATTGCCCATTCGGTAGCTGTCAATCACCATGCCGCTATCCAGGTTCAGACAGTAGTGGCCACTGTGGGAGAAGTACTGCTCCATCATACGGCTCCTGAAATATGGTAGGAGAGAGGAAGATTAAAAGAGAGGCTTTCATTAATTTCCATGTCAAGAGAAATTAAGTACTGAACTGAGGAAGTGAAACAGGCAGAAAGACAGAGGCAGAACAACACCCAACAAGAATTTCTTAAATAATACGTGACCCAGATTGTCTCACCTAAACTCCTGTTCGCTAACCACCTCTCCTAGGTACTCGATGATAAACTGTCCAGAGCGAAGTGACTCCTTGGTACGGATGCCCCAGCCCTTGCCCTCAGCACGGAATCGCTCCAGACACTGGACCCACTCATGTCTCTGGATGTGCTGGTTGTCACACTGATCACCACATGGGCAGGTGCTGGGAGAGCACTCAGCAAAACTCATCCTGGGGAAACAGGAAAATGAGGCTGCTATTCTCGACACCATGTTTGCCCTCTATTCACATTTGTTTCATTACTAAACAAACAACTTTACAACAACATTCCTAGACAAACATATGACTAAGCCCAAGTACTGATTTTTGAAATCTAATAAGATTGTATTCTCCGATAGGAAACCTGTTAAAAGCCGCCATTACATGCTGTGATTTGTCTTTACCTATTCAGGCAATCATCCAGGCAGCATTTTTCAGTCGACTCCTCACGAGGTCTACAGTTGCATGTAGTTGTTTCATAACCAGAGAGAGGCTTCACATCCACATAGACATCTATGACACAAATAGGGGATTACCGCTTTACATTTACTGACACGCTCATGAAGTGTGACCAGCAGTGAGAGCATCAAATATTTTTAATTCCTGTTTTGCAAACAATGCATATAATTGATAACAAGGACTACAATAGTCAAAGCAACCAAGGCAACCAATGTAGTAAAACAAAGGAACGCAAGCACATAAATTGATGAGGCTACAAATTACATTCTGACTAAATCACTGGAACAAAGCCCGATACTCACTTGATCTGATCTTTTTATAAAGGGGGACATCAGGCCTCTTGTAAAGCTGAAACACAAAAACAGAATGGTAAACATAAAGGGGTTTAAAGACAGAAACAAATACTCATGTGAGCCTCCACTGGGGCTGTACCTTTTGAAACTACCAACCAGTAATTTACTGTGAGCATGGAAAAACCCTAAAAATACTGTGCTCAACATGATTGATCACCTGATCGTGTTTCCACAGCCATAAGATGTCGTAAGGCAACTGGAAATCAATGCGCTTCTGTCTTAGGTACTTCCCTGAAAAAAAAACAAAACAGGAGAAATTTGGGGAGAGGAAATAAAATTGAATGGAAGTAATTTTTGACCATATACATAAATCGTAGTTATATTCACTCACTGTATGTAAATGAGATGTTTGACCTCTTGATGAAAAATGTTGTGTATTTCTTTTTATCATAGCTAAAAATATAGGCCTGTGGTAACTGAAAAAGAAGGGTCCTAATCCTAGAAACAGGTTTACTGAGTTATCTGGATAATTCTGATGAGTAATCCAAGACGCTCTTCAAATGTGACTGTAAAAAGAATGGTTGTGGCTTTTACTCAGCCAAACTTAGTAATCAAACTTCATGAGACAGGCCAATGTTTTACCTCTGCATATAGAAACTGATGTAGACTGATGTAATCAAACCTTTAACAGCATCAGAAAACATAATTAAATTTAGATTTGTCCAGTGTTTTAAAAGACTGGTCAGTCAATTTTGTAGTAATTACATGCTCAAATCCTGTGTGAGACTCACCAACATGTATAGGAGCTGGAAACAGTCCATAGTCATGTTCCCCAGGTATGTATTCTAGCTTTTCTTTCTTTAGCTGCAGAAGCTGACTCCGGGGGCTGCAAGGTGTGGTACAGAAATGGTAAAACATAAAGTCAGTTCACAGGCATTCCAGAAAACCAGTATATGATGCATTGATATCTAAAATAAACATGAATATCATAAGAAGAAAAAAAACAGAAGATTTAGTTTAAGATTTCTTTGGAACTCACTCTTCAGTCTTGTACACATCCGAATAAAGCCCCGCCTTCTGAAACTTCTTCTTTGGAGGTCTGGCTGGTCTCTTCTCCCTTTGGCTGGTTATGGGCATGGGCGGAGCTTGTTCCCCGGTGACGGTAACTGGGCGTTCCGGGGAGCAGTGGCCATCTGGCTTGCTTTCCATTGAGCTAAAAATAGAACCACGTCTTGGTTTCTAGTGATGACTGGACTTAATAAATGTTCCTTCATACACCAGCATTGAAACATCAGTACTCACTGTAAATCTCTGTCAGTGACCCACATCTGAGCCTTTTAGGTATAAAGGTTAATATGCTACATATGTGGTGAAAACTTGCTTACCCACGAAAATGCTGGAGCTCGTCCTGGGTAAGCCAGCTTCTTCCTGTCCCAGGTCTGGACCTTGCCACCAGGTTGCCCAGGTTCTCTTCTCTGTCCGGCAATCGCTCCTCAGTCTCTTCTACCTCCCCGTCCTCTTCCTCCTCCTCTTCTTCCTCATCCCCATCTCTGTCCCAGTGCTTCCTCTTCTGACCTTTTCTATGCTGGCCCTGGACTACGGACTCAATAGCATCTGTCACAGTGTCCCCCTCCCACCCTCTGCCCCCAGCTGGCCGTTCTCCGCCTCTGTCCCTGTGCCTAGTCTGATTCAACTCAACCACTGGTGGTGGGGATGGCGGTGGGGAAGGTAACGGGTGTTTCCTGGGACGTCCTGGGCCCCTCTTCTTCACCACGTTGTTTCCTGTACGAGCCTGTCTCTGCAGCTTCTTGGCACGCAGGATTTTGTTGACGTGGTGCAGGCTGTGTTTGGATGGCTGTGCCCGATGAGAGTGGTGGGGCAGGGAGGCATCCAGGCAACAGTCCTGAGAGGGGGAGAGGCAGGAGGAGGAAGCAGAACTGTGGGAGTGAAACAGAGAAGGTTGGTGATGGTGCTGCTGTCGGTGATGCTGGGATCCTTCAGGCCCTTCAGGGGTTGAGAGGGTAACGCCTCTTGTCTGGATACCTGATGACCCTAGTCAAAGACACAGAAAATTAATGTTGCATAGTCGCACTAAGTATCAAAGCACACAGCAGACTTTCTTAGCTATTCTTAGCATTTGTAAGTGGCATTAGAACAGTTGAGAAAATCAACGCTCAGTAAATGATACTGTCCTGTGACTGTCTTCTTAACTGTGTGGCACAATGGGCAATGTGTCCCAAAACGATTGTTTGGTAAGATAAGGGGACAATTTGAATTTTGGACAAAGAAAAAGTGTTTCCATGCAAGTTTAAAATTTTTAATGGAATTTGAATGTAATGCCACAGATTCAAAAGAATACTAAATATTGCAAACATGTCTGAACACATGTGAAAATGGGCAACTGTAACAGACTGAATCATTAAAAACAATGGTATGCATCTATTAACACCATCATTATGTGTCAGATATGAGTTAAGGCTCAGTGAAAGAGGGTTGCCCCATGCCCAGCGACCCACAAAGAGTAGCCACAGTGAGATCAGGGAGCCCACATATGTAACCCAAGTCACTGGGTAAGACAGGGTCAGAGTGGGACATCCGACTAACTACCTTATCAGAGTGAACAACAGATTTAACCATTGCCTGCCCCCTGCCCCATTCCCATGTATTGTGTGGACATGTGGTCATGATGGGTTATCATGCATGGAGTGAAACATACGTCAGCCAGTGTCTGGACATACATGGCTTACGTAACAGTAGTTGACGGAAACAAACATTTATTTGCATTTTCTTTTGTTAACTTGAAAATCCACTTAAAATCTAAACATTTGGATGGAAACATACATATTCACACCTGCTCTTTTATGCTACACCTTATCCTTGGCCTCCCTTACAGTCTTTTTTCCCCCACATCACTCTCTACCCATACTTTTCTGTCAGTATGCGTTTATCTACCTCCATCATTCCCCACTTGTCTTGTGTGCCAGCCCAGTCCCCACCCTTGGCCTCCTCTACCCTCATGGTGCAGTCTGTGACCGCTGGTTGACCCCAAGTCCTGAGCTCTAATCCAGGATTACCCTGGCGTGGTTTGAACTGCACCATGCTGTCTCAACAGGGACCTTACGGCTTCCCATCTCACTAACATGCATAAATATTATGCAATATTCACATACAAACACCCACCCTACCACTGCTCAAACACACAGACACACAAGCACATCAGTCTTAGTCAGAGGCCATTCGGAGTCACACTGATGAAGCAAGAGCATTGCTGAGGCGCTGTGTCCTACATCAGCAACATTAGCTCAGCACAGGTGCTGGGTGTACTGAAGGATAGGACTAAGCATCACATTGTGGGCTTTTGAGGGAAATGTCTACTAAATATAACATGTTAACAAAACACTCCACCCCTTTAGCTTTGGCAGGAATGCTATATTAACTGTGGCCAACTGCGGCCATCTACACTCACAGAGGAGACAGTTTAAGTCATTATGAAAGCTTTTTTTTGCCAAGCCTCTAACCACTAGTAAGAGCTACCAAATGTCAGACAGTGTATGAACAGGAGATGTCACTGTGTCTTTCAAGGGGACTTTTTTCACTAAAATAAGTGGCCCAGCCTACTTTGTATTTTCTTTGTACAGATGGGGGAGAGCTGAGATGGCTACAGAGTCAGAACAGATAATTTTCCAGTGTTGTTGATCTAACCACAACTGAGGTATGGATGGTTCCAGTTGTAATCACTACACTATTTCTCAGCACTGTGAAGGATTTTCAAGAGATACACAGCCTTCACTGAGCAGAGACCAAGCAAGATTTGAGAGCCCTGTGCCATATGGCAATGTCTGAATGGGTTATTGCCCAAATACATAGTCGTGGAATCAATGCTGTATCTAATTGATTGCACACTGTGCCAAATTCACCATAGCTGTGCCAAGCCATAAAGCTCATCAGACAATCATATTCAGCCACAGAATTCTTGATACAATTGCATCCAAACTATTTTTGGGAAATGAATTTGGTGCACAATTGACTCCAATAACCTTTAACAATGCCAAATTTAATTTGGGTCAAAAGATTTTCTGTGCTCAGCCAGCAAACTCAGAAGCTTATAGGGCTACATGAATGATATGGGATTCAATGCAGTAAATGCACATTCCAAGAACAAATAAATGCAAATAGCTCCTTGCTGCTATTGTTATTGGTTACTGTTGTAACCTGTTCGTTTATCAGTGGATGCTCTGCTGCAGCCCAAATACAAACCCCTTTACATTTAACTCAACCAAATTAGACATACCTAACTCTCTCCTTTCTGCTGATGTAGAGCGGTCCTTCCTCATCGGAAGGTCCATGCGGGAGAAGCTGGAGCTCTCTGTGACTACCTCTGTCTTTCTGCTCCTGCCCCCCTTCAGCGTAGTGCGGGTGAGAGCAGAGGCAAACAAATTTGTATGGTTTGGAGAATCATGGGCTGCAGGCTCCACATCCTCCGTAGGGGTAAGAGGCTCCTCATCTTCGCTGTCTGAGCAGCCTGCTGGGTCTTCAGCCCGTCCATCTGAGAAAGGACCCTGGCCAGGTGCCACATGACTCCGTGAAAGCTTAGAGTAGTCTGCCTTAGAGCTGCCCATCCTGAACCAGGACTCTACTGGGTGGTGGCCTTTTGAGCTGCTACCCAGTGCCAGCCTGGAGGGGCCTAGACAGGACATGGAGCTCTCTTTGCGCTTGTACCTTTCTGCAGATGAGGATGATGAAGAAGAAGGGGAGTTGGCAGAAGTGGCAGCAGCTTGCTTGCTGGCACTGATGCTGGAGGTGTCTCGTCCAAAGCGACATCGTTGTAAAGACTCTGCCATTCCTAAACTGCCAACTCGCTCTCCTTTCCCTGATGCTCCACTGTCAGAAATCCCTGCACTACCTCGACTCCCTGATCCTCCTCTTGCTGCTTCCTCCCTGTCCTCCTCAGCACAGCGCTCTCTGTGTTTGTGTCTGTGTTTGTGTTTGTGGTGCCAGTTGAAGGAAAGCTCAGAGGACATGGGTGGGTACAGGACAGGGGACCTTCCTCCTCCCAGGTACTCCTGCCTAAGCAGCTTATGTTTTTTCTTGTGAAATTTGGAGGGGTTCAGCAGGAGATGTGAAGGGTGGTGATGATGCATGTAAGATGTGGGGGGAGGAGGGGGGAAAGAGGGTGAGTGGTGAGAGTGGTGGGATGGGGCTGTGTGGGGTGACTGGTGGTGTGGGTGGGGATACAAAGCACTAGCTGGAGGATAGCCTCTGTAATAGCCCAACCCCAGGGGCCCAGAGGAGTAGGGAACGCTATAGGAGGGGTGGTAGAAGCCTCCACTGGAGAGTGGGAATCCAAGCCCAGGTACAAAGGGAACCTCAGACATGGACTCCCTCAGTTTGGGAGGCCGTCCCCGTTTCTTCTTCATGTCTGGTTTACGAACATAGTGCAATGGGTCACAGGAGTACGCAGGATGGGAGTAGAAGCTGCCGAAATTAACCCTGAAGATTGTAGGCAGGAGGTCCCTGTGGACATAATGATGTGGAGGAGGGCCACCTGTGCCTCCTATGCCACCACTGGCCCTGCTCCCCACTCCTGGCCCTCTACTTGTTCCCGCTGCTATGCCTATTCCACTGCCGAGCCGGTGCCCTGTGGTACGGTGTGCTATTCGAATTTCACTCAGTCTCACAACAATCTCATCCAACTCAGCAAGAAAGTCTGGGTCATGCCGCCGGGAGCGAAGCTGCAAGTACTTCTTCTTGCGTTTCCTTTTCTGTCTCTTTAGCTTGTCATAGCCAGGGCACCCATGGCTGCGGCGTTTACACTTGTGCTTATGTTTCTCTTTGTGCCCCATTAAGGAGGAAGCAGGAGCTGCTGGGTGAGATCTCCTGGGATCAGGTGATGACCTTGCCCCATGGGGTGATGGAGAGGGTGAGGGATGTTCCATAAGCACAGTGGAGTGTCGCCGCCTGCCTCTGGAATTAAGGCCCACCCCTGGACCCATAGCTGAACCTATGACCCCTGGCATTAATAATCCACTGCCCATCCCGGGTGGCATTCCAATTCCACCCAAGCCACCCACCCCTCCAGCTTTCTCACCACGGTCAGAGGTGCTGTTATTGTCAGTTCCTATACCACTGTCACTGGGCACTGTCTCCTCACTGTGTGACTCACTCACTGGTGACGGAGTGGCTTCTTTTAGCTCACTGAGGGGTGCAGGGGAGGTGGGATGAAGCGGCCTGGGAGGGGAAAGCTTATGATAATGGTAGTGCTGCCTATAATGGTGGTGTTGATGGTATCCACGGCAAGATGACTTTTTCTGGGAGGCTGCTGTGGCCATGGATGATGACATTGGGCCCAACCCTGGGTTGCGAGGATTAGGGGCTGAAAAGGTTGGAGGAGGGAAGGAGAACGTGTTGTGGCTATGATGGGGGTTAGGATAGTGAGAGTGACCTGCAAAGTGCACTGAGCCTGGCTCCACAAAGCTGGCATCACTGATGGGACTGTGGCCTCCACTAGACTGTGAGAGGGAGGGGGAGGGAAAGACCTCTGAAGAGGAGAGCTGGTGCTGTTGCTGGGACTGTGATTGATGGTGATGGAGAGGGGAAGTGGTGTTTGGGGATAGGAAGGGTTCTGGTGGTGTTGTTGTAGCTGTGGCATTAGTCACTGCTTTTGGTTTACGGCCTCTCCTCTTACCCATGTATATTGTGCCCTTTTTACTGACATTAATTTGTGGCCCTAGTTTTCCCCCAAAAGAAGCAGCCAGGGAGGACAATGATTGGGTTGCAGCTTCCACAGGGCCAACCACCCCACTGGTGGTGCCTTTAGGGGTGTCTTCTGTTCTTGGGCCTAACAAGATTTGACTGAGAATACGCTTTCGTTTCATACTTTTCATCTTATTGATCTTGCCTATAATAGTTTTCATGATAAGCTGCCCATTTCCTTTGCTGCGGAACCGTTTGTCTCCCATGTCCCCTGCCTCTGGAGCCAACGTGGGAGGTTGGCCCTCCTGGGGTAAGGTAGGAGGAAGGCGCTTGGGACGTCCACGTTTTCGAGGCATAGGTTTAGGGGGGTTCAGGTCCACCTCTGGGTGAAGAACAGGGGGATCCTGCTCTTCTTTGGACTTCAATAAAGATGAAAAGACCTTGGATGGGGCCAGCTTGTTAGGAAGGCACCCACGGGCCGGGCCATCAAGCCTTGGCATTTTAGACTTCGGCCTTCCCCTTTTCTTAGGCTGGGGTGGGAAGAGCTGTGACGCTGGACCTTGTGGCACAGGATTTGGTTTGACCTTATTTGGGTTGGGAGGCCTGCCCACAGGTCTTTTCACTGGCGGCGATGGCATTTCCAAGCTTGAAGATAAAGGCAAGGTGGTTTTGCTCTGGTCGAAGAGACTGTCCTGGCCTGCTCTTTGACTCTGCGTCTTGTGCATAACACGAGTCCAGCGGGGTTTCCTTCCTCTGCGTTTTTTAAGGGGTTTGCTGTCCTGCTCTGCAGGAGAGTCTAGGGATGAATCAGGGGAATCATCTCTAAGAGGCGTTTGTGGGCTTTCTTCACCATCCGGCTCTGGTGAAGAAGGTGCCCTTTGTCTTACACGCTCAGGGGGACTGCTAGTCCGACCGGGTCGGCTACTATCCCGGTTGGGACTGCGCTTACTTGGACTAGAGCTCTTCCCCCTCTCAACTCGCAGTGACTGATTACTAGCCCCCTTGTCTTTCCCTTCTGGCTTTCCTGTTCCTGTTGGAAGAGGGCACTTGGTTAAGTCTCTGGGCCTGTCCCTGTCCTGCTCCATCTCACTTGCACTGCTTTCCTCTGCCAAGGCAGGACTCTCTCGTGCATGGTGTCCTTGTGAGGGAGCAGGGGAGCCCAGGTGACTCACTGCACTCACTGTCCTCTGCTCAGCTGAGGTGGTGGAAGAGGATGAAATGGGACAAGATGGCGAAGATGTGGTGTGGGGTAGGCAGTGAGCTGGACGTGACTGTGGCTTAGAAATGCTACTGTTGCTGTTGTCATTGTTGCTGTCCTTTGACATGGCTGACAGGCGGTTATTGCCATAGGTGAGTGCTGGGCTGCTGCTGCGACTACTGTTGTTGCTGCTGATGTTGTTACCGCTGCTGCTACTAGCTTTCCCAGCCCCTTCTGTGTCCTCCTTCCTCAATGGTGTCAAGGTGGGTGAATTTTCCATAACACTGTCTTTGTTCCTAGAACCATAGGGCCGACCAGGTGGTCGTGATACAGGAGGTGGCGGAGAAAGGTGTACCATTCTTGAATATGTGTTCCTATTGGCCATAGCCCTGTCTCGTTGTTTGGCTGTGGGAGCCATAAAGCCTGAGCTTGGGATAGGAGGAGCGGGGTCAATCTTTGCAGGTCTGGCTGGCTTAGGGGTCTTTGATGGTGGGCAAGTCGCTATGAGCTGAGCTAATTTCTCAGTGACTGTGGGTGCTCCCCAATTTTGAACACCCTTTTCCTTGTCTCTCTGACTTTCAGTGCTGTAGGTGTACTGAGAAGGCTTAACACCTTCAAAGCTGGGTTCTTTTGATGCAGGTAGTGGTGGAGAAGGTGAAGATGTCCGGGGGTTGGGTTGTGGAGTTGGTGTTTTCTTCCCAGAGGGATGCGTTTTGTTGTCTGGTGGAGGGCGGTGAAGGTTAAGGGGTCTCTCAGATGTGGTGGTGGCTGCTTTCATGTCTGGCTTTGTATCAGACTTGCAATCCATCTTTGGTGAACCCTGGAAAAACCAAACATTGCAGGTGATTAATGAGAATTAATAAGTGGTAAATGAGGAATTATAATTACATTTAAAAAATACACTGCCCAATTTCTAAATTACATGGATGTATGCACACAGTTTTGTCTCTTCACACACTACTAAAGTCATACACTGATATCAAATGACAAATTTGAAAGGAATGTGGCAAAATTAAGAGCAGCTGCGGTGCTAATGTCACTGCACCTAACACATCTGGCCAGAGGCAGCCCAGCTAAAAGTACAAACTATCAATCAGAAATAGGTTTCTATATCCCTTTACAAACTGCAATTCATTGATGAGATTTTCTGTCCAATGCTGCTTCCCGGGCATGCCCGTGGGGGAAGTTACACTCAACTCAATAACACTTATCAGGGTCAGATTGGGGACACAGAGGGAGAGCTAGAGAGAGGGGTCATGTAGGGAAGGGGGGTGGAGAGGACATGGCTAGGCAGAGACAGAGGATAGACGACACAGACGGAGGGAGATTGGAGGGGGCGGTACATGATGAATAGAGACAGGCCAACAGAGAACACAAAGAAAACTAAAGAACAATTTATGCTCTGCTCTTTATGTGTGCAATACTGGTGATTACTAGGGTAACCTTGTTGTGGACCACTGCCTTCCTGACGACTGCCTAATAACATTTGAAGAAAGTAAGGTAAATATATGTACACAAAATAAATATAATACACTGGTGTAGGGCTGTACCGAATGTCATTTTTTCACATTCGAAGCTTCTGTTGAGGTTGTCGAATGAAGCTTTGAATATCAACATTTTTTATAACGTCATCACAGTAAAAAAAAAAAAAAAAACAACTTTTGTAACAACTTTAGGTAATTTACTTTAATAGTGTTAGAGCCGAAATTGATTTTTTGTTATTGTGGTTATATAAATGTAATCTATGGTTAGATTGCTACTAGACCGCCCGGTTAATACCGGTGCGTGCCTTTCTTTATGTGCGGCAAACGGGAGAGCAAACTGTTTTGTGAATGCAGTGAAAATGTTGTTTTTGAAAGGATAAATGCCAACAAATATGGATTGAAGCAGAATATTTCGTTATATAAAACATGTTGTAAATTTTGGAAATGATTCTTTTTTCATCTATCTTTTTCAATACATTTTGACTTTTGGACTTTACAACACTGGATTTATTGGAAATGTTTGGATCACAGGAGTCGGAAACAATCCTACGCAGCCACCAGTGGAATCTAATTCTACAAACAGTATAATTAATAATAATAATAATATTAGTGTAGCCTAATCTTCATCTGCAACTGTGCAGAGTGTCAGAGTGTGAATCCATTGCTGTTCTCCCTCCTTACCCTTTTTGCTGGAGCGCTCCCATTCACTTGGGAGGGTAACAGGGTAGTAATGCTGGTGGGAGGAGGAGCAGGAGGAGGTTGTGTAGGAGCTTTAGCAGAGGGGGTTGATGAAGATGATGGGGCTGGTCTGTTGACACTGGGACTCTTCTCCTTCTCTTTTTCCCTGCCATGTGAAGGACTCTGGATCTGACTGCCTGGCCCATCACCTGTAGCCCCTGCACGGTTTCCACGAGCACTGCCTCCTCCACGCCCGGTATGCCTCACAGTGGCCCTGAAGGCTGGTCGGCACACGTAATTCTCCAAGATCTTAGGGGGCTTCTTCGTGCGTTTTGCTTGAAGGCCAATCTTAAGTTTGACATTGCCCTCGGACAGGCTGCTCTCTTTGATGGAGAAATGGGACTGGTCACCGCTGGCACCTCCTGGCCCACTTGCCCCTGCCCCTCCTGTACCAGCAGAGACAGCGGCAGCTCCCTCCTTCTCTCTGTCTTTCTTTTTCTCCTCCTCTTCTTCTTTCTTTCCACCCCCTCCCTCCTTCTCTCGCTCCCCTGTGGGGGCACCTGAGAGAAGAGGGGGTGGAGTTGCAGTTCCCCCCTGAATCTTCGGATCCATCAGAACTTTAGGGGGTATGCAGGTTTACTAGGGAGGGGATGTTGTGGATACCAGATAGAGTCTTTGTAAGGGGGTGGAATGGGGGTGAAGGGGGAAAAGGGGGAGGGGGATAACGGTGAGGGTGAAGCTCTCCTTGTTTTTAGGTGGCTTCTCTCCCTTCCTCGGCTGCCCAGCCCTCTTTCTCCGTCCTTCAACTGTAGTAGTAAAGACAGGTATAGCAGGGAGAGAGAAGGAAAGGGAGGTTGGAGGGGGCAAAAACAAATTCTACATTAGTCACCGCAACACAGAACATCAACCAATCACCGACAGTTTTAAACAGTGCCCTGCAACTGAGAAGTATAAAAATGTCTTTAGATGAATGATGGTGGAAAGCAGATGGAGGGCAACAATTTTTATCATCTATTTGGTTAGAGGCTGTCCTTCATCCTGTCTGGGTGACTTTTTATGGTGTGTTCGTCCTCACGGCCTATAACAATCTGTGACCTATTTACACAGCAAAGATTCTTCTACCTGAGAAATGTAACCTTAAGCTCAAGGTCTTTGAATTGTCCACCTGAGAACTACAAAGCCCACAAAGTCCAGAATCAAGAGTTAATCCCACAGTGCTACCATTTCCTTCCTAGGTGTTACAGGATAAAATGCCAAATGAGCAATCCCTTAAGTTCCCTCATTAGCTGAAGTAAAAACGGGAGCCTGTGATGGTGGCAAACTGCTCATACCCTACGTTAGCACAGCAGCAGCAGCAGAGAGCAGCATGTTTCTTAATTGTGCTCCTTAGAGGACAGCCCAATTCAATGAAGTTGTCTACAGCTCCCCGTGGCCACTGAGTGATTTAATGCGGATTCACCCCCAAGCAGGTGCTTTCTCTGGGTGAAGTCATTTGGAGGCAATTCAGAACTGTGACCTCAGCACATTGAGCCCTCTGGGACTAGACAGAGGATCCGACCGCCTTTCCCAGCCTTCGCCAGCAGCAACTGAAAGTGAGTGATAGAGCGTCAACGTGCCGGCGGTTTCTCTGCGCCCTACATTAGTGGAGAGCACTAAAGGAGCCGCTTAATGGAGCCCCAGGAAAGTCATACAAGTCGTCACATCAGTAAAGTGTCACTTCAAGAGGAAAAAAAGGAATCTACCCTACACAGAGTTAGACCATGTTTGTTTTGGATTATGACTGTGGAAAACAGTAGTAGAGATTTTTTTGGTGGAACCACACAGTAAATGCAGCCCTTTTGGAGTCTGGCCTGTAGTTCCCCCACGCCCTCCTTTCTGTGTTTACTTCAATTACTCACTCCATTTCGCCTCAAAACTGCGGACTCCCCCTCGCTACACATACCACACTCAAATCACACCTCCCTCTTTTCTTTAACACTCCATCAATCTCTGTGTTCTTTCACCGTTTTCTTTAAGCTTTTCCATCCTTTTCCTGACTCTATTTCGCAAACTTGGAAAGCAGTAGTAACAGCACACAAACTAAAGTCACTGTGTTCCTACTTTAATCAAAAACACATTTCACCCCCCCCACACACACACACACTCTGTTCCCTGTGTCCTTCTCTCACTGAGTGACAAATGTTCTCCTCATTCTTTTATACTAAACGCTCACAGAGATACTAGCTGCTTCCGCTGCCTGACAGCAGCTATGCCAAAAATAAGCCTCTGTGGTACCCAACTCTGTGAGAGGCTACTGACAAAAGTCTAGAGAAAAGCCTCCAGTACAGTCAAAACATTCTTCTCACCTCTAACAAGCTAAGTCAGGTCATTTACTGGCACTTGTTCTCCTGTAAATGATCTGATACTGGGCCAAATCGCTTTCTAATTTGTGATTGCTAAGCTTTAACACTAAAGCATATCACTTTCATGTTTAGCATTGAGGTACTTTTGTATTTACAAAGCAGTTAAGACCACACTGCAGTCATTTTGGGGGGGTGTTACAATCATCATAATGCAAAACAACAGAATAACAGCACTACTGGTTTTGAAGACAGATATCAGTCATGCCTGTCTGTTGCTTGCTTTTACATTCAGAGCAATAACTAAGAGTTAAAGTAGAAGGACAGGTATATAAAAAACGAGAACAAATGTCAGAAATTAAAATGAAAAACAGATAATCAATAATCAATATCAGGCCAACAGCCTTAGAAATGGCAGAGCAGGCAGGAACGTAGTAAACAACGTCCCGTGCCCCCTCCCATTTCTTTCCCCTTACTCCCTCCCTCCTTTCACTCCCTCCTCACTTTTGCACACGTTGTTCATAACTGCTGATTTCCCTCTGGCCATAGCAGTAGTATCCAACCCACCCACCCCCCACATCATTCACACGAGGACTGGCGTCTGCCCTCATCGGTATTAGTACAGAGTCGTGCTGGGGGGTACCAGCCAAAATCCGTTACTGCTACCCTTAGTTTATATCATCTAACAATGGAAGTGCTCAAATATAATTGTAACACACCGTGGCATTAAATGTAAGAGGCGGCTATAGTGTTTAAACCCCGAAGATAAACGAATTGCAGTAGAGGCGGCAATTAATCGGACCGGAATGACAGGTGTCGGTCAGACCAGCACCATGCACACATCCTCAGTCTGTCGCAGCCCAGGGAAGTTCATTCCCTGTTATTAACTGTCTTACAACACGGTGCATAAAATGCGTGTATACAATTTTAATTAACTAGCATAAGTTACACTTCGCCTCGTGTTATGCAAAAAAAAAACGTGGTTGACCAGCGGAGGGCTGAACAAACCAAAAAACGTTATCTGCTTTCGGTTTCCTGTACAGTCAACACTGCCCCTCAAGGGGATAGCTTAACTCACGAGTCTGCGAACGGATCATCCTTAATTTTCTGTCTAAGTATTCATATTCACTCAGCACATTCATCCCTGTTTAGTCATACTGGTAATTTGTGTCTCAATCGAAAGGAAATCCGGCCTCAGAGGCATGCTCTTGCAGTTTCTGAAAGCCGTTAGGGTGACACTGCAATGCATGCAGTCGAGAAACAATTTTGCAAACATCTGCTCGTGCGTAAACATTGGACTATTAAAATCTGCTTAAGGCACTGACAAAACAGTAACAGTGAAGAATCTGATTCAGAGAATCTACACTGTTATGTCAACAGCAGCAATAAATCAAAGAAGCATCTGTATATTATCCACTTACCTCTGTAATTGTCCAGAAACGGTGTTCACATTATTTGGCTCTGTGTCCTCCCTTCGTGTGTATCAACGTGGTGGCCACATATTTTAATCTTCCGAGTGCTGAATTGTCAAAACCAAAAACATGAAAGCTGTCAGATTTGGGCTTTATCACTGTTGTTTTTAGGATATAAATCTAAGGCATGTACCATGAGCTGAAGCGACAGTCTGAAATGTGTATTCCGTGTCTAGTATTCAAGCTACAATTGCGTAATAAATGTTTGTGCTGTTTTCAGATGTGTCAAATAAGCTATTACAAGGTAATAGTAATAAAGGCAGCCACAAATCTCAATCAGAAACCAATGCACACAGCTCTTGACCGCCTACTAAAATTTGATTGTTAACCTTGCCACCTCCAAAACACAAAGTTGCGACGGTGTAAGCCGACTGCCAGCATGCAAAGCATCCCCCCCAAAAAATGTATTTCTATAACATCTAGGGCAATAACAGGCAAGGCGGTAAAGTAATGGGGATGGCGTGGCTACTTGGCGCTTAATATAACACATGCATTGCGAAAGGTTTGTGTTTATTTTGTAACAAGCTAGTAGCTACCATCCGTCCAATAATACACAGCCTGTGCTCAATGTTGTATCAATGGCACTGGCAGCGGCTAACTAGCCATCTATCAGCAGGCTGTTTGAGGACGATTTAACGTTAGGCTAATTTCGCCATGCACAGCTTTGACGTTAACTTGTACTGTATGTAGGCTGCAAATGAGTAGCAAACGCCTACAGCTTTCAAACTATTTGTGTAAACCGAGTGAATATGACACAACCCTGGGCAAGTGATGTACATAATCTTACATCTCCGTCACATTCTCGTAGGCACTCGTGTTACTACATCTCAGCTACGACGGCTAACGATGCACTAGCAAGTCAGCGGAACCAGTAAAATGTCCCAACGCTGGTTCAAAGACAAACTCACAATTAAATCGACTGAAATACGCACGCAAAAATGTGGCGAATTATATTCCAGCGGTATAAAATAACAGATGCAGCGCCGTGTAGGTTATTAAAAAAACACTAACTGTCAACAAAATGGCGGCTGCGTTGAATCAACAGAGACCCGAAATGGATCTCCCTCTATTTCTTCTTCCTCGGTGCTAAAATCTTTTTTCCTTACAGCAACTGGTATCCGTTATATATCCCGAGATGCTCCGAAATCCACTCCGACACGCCGTTAGCTAGGCCTGGATGTGTCAGCACGGGCCTCTCTCGTTAATCGGGCCTCCATGTCTGCTCAGCCCGTATCGCTACTGTGTCAGTACAACACGGGCATTCTCAGTCCCAGAGAGGGAGGGAGGGAGGAGGACTGACCGAGGAGGGCGGAAGGGAGAGGAGGAGAGAGGAGAGGAGAGGGGAGGAAAGGAGAGGAGAGCAAATGTAGGTCGTAAGCTGTTTCTGCGGTCCCTGGTCATTGACAAAAATGTCTGTGTTACATTATTTAACTATTTTCGGTTGCCGCGGAGAGCTGTGTTTGGGCTGGTTGAGGGTGTGTTTACTGGTATGCAGCGGTCAACTGTCAAACTGGCGGTGCCCGGTCTCAGCTGCTACAGAGAGCGTCAACATAACGCCACAGTATAGGAACAGCAGACGGCAACGGGAGCCCTTTAGCCCATAAATAAGTAATTCTGCCTCATATAAGGATGTTAGCGCTTCTGTTATGCTAGAGCTGAAATGATTAGTCGACTATTCCTTGAGTCCATTGACGTTAAATTAATCGGGCAACTTTTTTCTTTTACAATCGATTAATGAGTAATTTATTCAGCAAAAAAAAAAAAATAGATTTGCTGCTTTTCTCTGTGTTTTTTATCGTTGTAAATTAAATATCTTTGTGACTGTTGGTAAAAAAAACAAGCAATCTGAAGCTGCCAACTTTGGGATTGGGAAATAGGGATGGGCATTTTCCACTTTTTTGTCTATTTATAAACTAAATGATTAATTGATGAATCGAAAATATAATGAATAATGAAAATCACCAATGTTGTATTCTATTCTATTCTATTTGACTTTTGTTAGATGTAGAATATATTCTATATTTATGCTAATTTATTATGGCTGCAACTGCTTATTTCCATTATTGCTTGTTTCAAATTGATTGATTAGTTTAAAAAATTTCAGAAAATATAAAAAAAAAATGGCCTTCACAAGTTACCCAAGGTGCACAGTGACATCATGTCTTCAAATTGCTTGTTTTGTCTGACCAACAGTCCAAAACCCCAACAATGTTCAACTTACAATGATACAAATGAGAGAAAAGCAGCAAATCTTTACATTTCAGAAGCTGGAACCAACAAATGTTCGGCATTTTTGCTTAATAAATGACTTAAACTACTTTAAAGACTTTTTATTATCAAAATTGGTGACGATTAATTTTCGGGCATCGACTATTCGATTAACTGACTTGTTTGAGCACTATATATATTTTATGCAACTGTTTCTGCTTCATAGCCAACAATTATATTCTACTGTATAGGCTATATACTGTATACTGCTGTATTGAAACAGAGGTGTGTATTTCATATTCATGTCAATTCTATGATATACTGCTCTATTATGTTTTATTTGATAATATTTTATTGGATTAGGCTATATTCTACTGTATTCCTCGTATACTGCCATATTCAAGTCAACTTTTCTATTGTATTCTATTCTACTGAGGTCTAAGATCTGACAAAAAAAATCATCTATTAAGCAGTTACAACACTGCTGACCACAAAAGGCAAACAGAAAAGCCTCAAATATGCACTCAACTCGGTGAAACAAAACTGCCATCTTAACCCAACTGATTATTAAGAGACCGGTTGGTAGACCAGTGAAAAGTCTGCAGTATGGTATGAATACACAGTTTGGAGGAGGATCACAAGGTTAGGCTTTAATAACAGCTTTAAGTAGAGAGGAGATCAATGCTGAATCAGATTGGGTGGAAAAACGTCCACAAAATCTACTGCATTACTAAGAGCCTTAATGCAAGTGTTACTTCATAACTCTGTGAATTCCCGTCATTTTGACACCAACTGGCAGCTCAGTGGTGATTAGTTCATAACATCAAAGTCAGTCATTCAGAAATCCACCTCAGAGGGCAGTGTAGCGAGAAGGACACATCAACCTCCGCACTCAGCAAACTGCAGGGTCCTTTTTTATGTGTGATGTAGCTTAAAGAAGATGTTGCAGTAGAAAACATAAAGGTCCTTGGCAGAGATGCGTGAATCGAGTGAGAGTAACGTAATGTATTTTATTTAAAAGCAGTCGTTGTGGCAGGGAAAGGTCTGAGGAGAGAAGCGTGTCTCTTGAAAACAGTAAAGGAAGTAGAGTTTCTTCTCAGATTGCCTGCCTCTCCTGTTGCTCTGTCCTGATGGAGCGGGCTTCTGGGGGTTCTGACGTGGGCGGGAGGCTGCTGTCGACACCGTCAAGGCTTTTTCGGCACACTGGGCAGGTATCATGCTGTGAGAGGGAGAGAAAAACGTATTAAGCTGCAGGTACAAAGTCAGTGGTGTAACAGCAGAAAACATTAGTACACTTTTTGGCAACAAAAAGGTCTGTGTTGTTGTCACAGCCCTCAATTTAAGATGTGACACACTCTTAAAAACTTCATGACAAAGCTAACAGACCTTCAAACCCTTCAGCCCACAGCCCACATCCACTCCTTGTCCTTACCAGCTCCAGCCAAGGCACTATACATTCACTGTGGAAGTAATGGAGGCAGGGCAGCTTCCTGACAGATTCCCCTAATGAATACTCCTCCCTGCAAACTGGACACTCCAGTCTGCAGTCTGGGAGAGTAAAACAGAAACAGAAGGTATGAGTGTGTGAGAAAGTAGATGAAGAAAACCCAGTCGTAAAATTTTTGATGATTCATTACATCTCAAATGTGCAAGACTGGTCTATAGGCCATTACAGTGTAACACAGTGATACATTTGTAATGTAGTCCTCTCCACCAAGTTTAATGATGTGTGAATGAAGATTTAGCAGCTTTCATACCACTTTACAATGAGTCATATTTCTAAATGCTTTTACCTCAGATTTCATAAATGGTCAATAAGTCATGCTTGTGAGTGATACCTTTCACTGAGCCGCTACTTTTTAGAAGTAGTCTGCATCCAGGCCAAAAAACATTTATTAATGACTTACTAATACTCATAACTATGGTGCTCATGGCTAAGCGGAAAGGAAAGACATGAGGAGGGAAGGCGAGATAGGACGAGGAAAGGAGAGATAGAAGGAGGAAAGGAAAGATGAGAGGTACAAAGGAAAGTTAAGAAGAGGGATGGAGAGATAGGAGAGAAGGAAGGATAGCAGGAGGAAATATGGGAGCAAAAGGAAAAATAGTTGGAGGAAAGAAAAGATAGCAGGACAGAAGGAAAGTTATGAAGGGTTATAGGCAGAGGGAGGAAAAGAGAGGAGGGAAAGTATGATAGGAGGAGGAAAGGAAAGATAGAACAAGGAAAGGAAAGATAAGAGGAAGAAAAAAGATTGTAGGAAAGGAAAAATAAGAGGACGTAAGGACATATAGGAAGAGGAAAGGAAAGATAGGAAAAGGGATGGAAAATAGGAAGAGAAATGGGAAGATGAGTGGAGGGAAGGAGAGACAGGAGGATGAAAAGAGAGATAAAAGAGGAAGGAGAGAAAGGAAGAGGAAAGGAAAGATAAGAGGTAGAAAAGAGTGAGGGAAAGACATCAGGGGGAAGGAAGGATAGGAGGAGGAAAGGAAAGATGGGAAAGAGAGGTCAGCTCAACTAGTAGGAGAAGAGGGAAGATATGGGAGGATATAAGGAGGAATGGAAAAATTGAGGGGGGGAAAAGGAAAGAGGAACTTAACTATAAGTCCTATAGTGTAAGTTAACCCTTACTGTAAAGTGGAAACACAGCACTCCAATACAAATCTCAATATCAAAACCCAAACCAATCTCCTAAAATGAGACGTATTGGACCGATCATGTGATCCAGTGTGCGGTCTGCCATGCTGGGACTGCTACCTGTCTGTTCTTGAGAGATGCAAACTGTTGGCAGGGATGAGATCATCTCCTTTTCTGCAGGGGGTGGACCTGTGTTCTCCAACTGCCCTAACAACTAGATGAAGGTGGAGAAGAAACAAAGAGTAAGGATATACGGGTGGAGAAATGAGGGGGCAGAGAGCGAAACAGAGGCAGTGAAACAAGACAGTCGTAGTTTGTGTAGACAAAGAAAGATGCGGGTGTCAAGACTGGAATAGGAGATATTAAAGTCGTTTGTGTTTCATTATAAGAGGTGGAGAGAGAAGAATGAAAGGGAAGAAGAACACATGAACCATGCTAAAACTAATAATGAGGTCACAATGCTTAGAAATCACTGCCTCTGATATGACTGACCTCTGTGATAACAGCGTCCAGACCTCCCTGACCCCACGCATAATCTCCAGGGTTTGCGTACAACTGTAGCATACTGGATCTGAGAGACAAACAGAAAGAGAGCAGGAGAGAGAGAGAGAGGCTGTCACACAACGTTAGATGAAATCAAACGTAAATGATGCGAATCGAAAATTAAAGAGCATTTACAGTGCAGCTGGTGCAGCACCAGGGTTTCCATTGTTGGCAAACAGGCCGGACAAGAACTGCTGCACGATCCTTGAGAGGGCAAAGATATCTGCTTTAGTGTGCTTTCAAAACACATACTTTACTGTATATTCAACAGTTTCAATTCATGCCATGCCTTTATGATTTTATTTGGAGTTAGATGATGCATGCAGCTGTTCAGATTAGGAGTGTTACAGCACACTGTATATACAGTACGTCTGATACTGAGACAAACGAGGAAGATTCCCATGACTGCACTTTTAAGCAAGATGAAGAATAATGATTTTGAGATGTTCATATCGACTTGTTACATAGGGATCCTTAAGTATGGAAGCTTGATAAATATATAATGCAATAACTGTATAACCATATCGTTATCAGGTGACGTATGAGTGAGGAAAAGTCGTCCTGTTCAATAAAAAAAAAAAAGTATCTGATGATATGACAGGATGTAAGCGCTGGTCTACATTCTTCTCTAACATCGAGTCTGATGATCAGATGGACCTGACATTGGATCTCAAAACTACATGACTCTTCCCCAGTATTCAATCATCATTTCAAAAACATTAACTAACACTATTTTATAGCTTTAGCTATAAAGGTATACCCGTCTTCTTCCCAGGCTTAGCCTAGTGTTTGGTTCCACAGCAACAATAATAACTGTACACTATATTAATAATGTGCTGTGTAATTTCCCAAAATATTTTTCGCAAGTATATCATCATTTAAAATAAATGATGGCCTAACTGATTTTGAAATTTGTCATGAAATCTTTATTTTACCCATTTTTCTTGTCTTGTTATCCAGTAATAATATTACTATACCTTGTAAATATTAAAATCAGTAATTTAAAAATTTCCCTTTTAACCACAAAACCTCTTGTCCTCTTTCCTTGTACTTTTATTTTGTCCCCGTATATGTAGGTACTGTACCTAGATTATTTATTGATATCCTGCAAATACTTTACAAATACATTGTAATTTGTGGGCTGTAATCTAAAGCGTTACCAAGTTCAATCACCTTTTGAAGCAAATCAATCCCATGTAATGATTCAAACTTGTAGAAACTCATAAACCTGGTACTATGAAATTGATTTTGTTGTTTCTGTTCACAACAATAAATAACTGGCATACTAAACGATTTCTACACTCTCAGAGTTCAGCAAACACTGGTGATGTTTCTGTGTACCACGTCCACACACCCTTCCACTGCAGGCCTTTGTTCAGGCCTGGACGACCTCTCTTGTTGAGGCTGGGAGGGAGACACTGGTTCTCTGCCCTCAGCGGCGCCTGGCGACACTGAAGAAGGACGCCTCTGACCTGCAGATACCTGCTCGCTGTCATCTGGGTCGGACTCTGAGGAGGGCGGATGCGACAGCAGAGCAGAGCGCTCCATAAACAGCAGCTGCCATAACTTGGAGAGAAACCAGAGGAGCAATGTGTCAAACAAAGCCTCAGAGAAAGAGGAGTGTTCTTATTAAAATGCCATTTGCAAGGACATACGTCTGAGAACAATGAGTTTGAATCCTCGCTGGTCACTGATGTGCTGTCCTGCAGGAGACTAGACAGCAAAATAGAAATCTGTTTTAATATCAGTGGTGTAATTTGAAAAACACAATTTTTAAGAGCCTGACACTCTTGATAACTGTCTAATGAAAAGCTTGTATTTTCTAAATTTTTACTTTTTAAATGATTAAGTTTTCCAACTAGCCTCGACAGGGATCACCATACATTTTAATACTTAGGAACATGCTTTAAAACGTTTTTATAAACCAGAGAGGTAAGTATCTCAACTTACAATGTAAAGAACATTTGAACACTAAAGCTGAGCTGTACCTGGAGTCTTCTGTCACCTCCTCAATGAAGCCAGAGTCACATCTGGGGCAAACGAAATCCTTGAAGAGAAAAAAATATATACACTACACGGCCAAAAGTATGTGGACACTCAAACTTCTCGTCTCATTCAAAAACTATGCCGATTAATCTGCAGCTACAACAGCCTCAATTCTTCTAGGATAGCTTTTGACAAGATTTTGGGACCTGGCAGCAGAGATTTGCTCTCACTTAGCCACAAGAGCATTAGTGGAGTCGCCACCTGGCCCGCAGTCAGTGTTCCAGTTCATCCCAAAGGCTGTTGGATGGGACTGAGGTCAGGGCTGTGCGCAGGCCAGTCAAGCTCTTTCACACCAAATTCGGAAGATAATCTCTTTATAGTTCTGGTTTTGTGGACAGGGTAATTGTCATGTTAATGTGATTTTTGTATTAGATGGTGACAGTGTAGATACAGACAGGAAAGGTGGGGAGTTAGAGAGGGGCATGACATGCAACAACAGGTTCCAACCAGGTACATGGCGGTTATACGGTATGCATCTTAACCACATGTAAGCCATGTACACCCCAGGTCACTGTCATATTGAAAGAGAACAGGGCCTTTCCCAAACTGTTGCCACCAAGTTTGAAGCACACTATTGTCAAAAATATTATATTCTGTTGTAGCATTATGATTTACCTTAATTAGAAGTAAGGGACATAGCCCAAACCACAAAAAACAGCCCCATGACCAAAAGTACACAAAAATGAGGCATTCCTGTGGCTTAGAGGTTAGGCACATTGTTATTGCAATGTCCCTGGTTTGATTCAGGCTGGGGACATGTCACATGTCATCCCTTTTACCCTCTCCCCATGTTTCCTGTCTGTCTCTACTTCAACTATCAAAAACATAAAGGCAAATTGCCGAAAAATAATCTTTAAAAAACAGAATACATGCACAGGGGTGTCCATATATTTTTGGCCATATAGTCCGGATTAATACAGTCTCTCTCCCTCTCAGTCATACACACTCTCTCTTTTTCACGTACACACACGTGCGCGTTTGCTCCATCATAACAATATCTGTGCGTAATCGTGCCATGAAAAGCGTCAGCTGCGCAACAAATGCGCTGGCTTTCACAGTGCGCACCGAACTGAACCACCAGAAGAAATTAATCTCCAGCAAAATCATTAAAAGTTAAACATGTTGGGTCTTTCAGCTGGGCTTCACTGAACAAAAAAGGGGACAAAACAAATCGGGCTGCAGGGGTTAAAGGCACCTATTTGCGGCTCTATGGTACGTAACAGTTTAGGAGCCCTGTACTTGGTGCTAGTGCATGTGGTGACGCCCAGCCAGCCCCTCCTACGTCTCTCACAAGCAGTTGACAGTAGACAACTGGACACAAAGTCGCCAACAGTGGTGCTTCTAAATATGGCAACGTGAATCGCCAGATTTGACTCCCTCTTTCTCTCTAATGTAAGATCTTGGTGCATGCTGAAACCTACGCACATAAACAACCACCAACAGGCTGTCACGTGTGCGCTTTAGTGATCCTAGTAATTATAATTTTTGAGCAAACAGTTAAAAATCAATCTGTGACTTTTAAAAAGAAAGAGCTCTTAAAGTCTTAATTTCCCCCTCCATGAGCGCGTGGATGATTCCCAGACCTGCACGTGTGGAATAAAAAACGCTGTCCAAAGTGACTCACCGGGAGTTTGGGGTTAGTTTCACATTTACAGCAGTGACAGAAAAACCGGTGTTGTGGTGTCTCTGCAGCCTCCGCCATCTTCACGGTGAAGCGCAATGCCTGACGTCGGTGTGGCAGCCCATAAAAGTCTCAGACGTTTGTCCAACGGATCAGAGCAGTCCCGAAGGGTTTGGTGGCCGGGACAAGTCAGAAAACCGGCTGCAGACGGCACATGAGATCATTAATGAGCAGGCAACACACTCCTCACACTGTCATTTTTATAAATATAGTTAATAAAGGAAATATTTTTAGACGTGATCAACAAAGTTTGTAAAAAAATAAATAAATAAATAAAAAAAAAAAAATATATATATATATATATATATATATATATATATATATTTTTTTACCTGCGGCTTCATGGTCTGACTTGCTTCTGGTCACTGCTGCAAAAATCAAGCCGCAAAAAGAAACCCAAAGCTCAAGAAGCAAAAAGTTGTCAGGATGACATCAGGATGCAGTTTCCTTCAAGTATGGTGGGGGTCGCCAGAGAATAAAACATGATCATTGGGGGGGTCTTCTCTTTTAAAAAAACACAAATTTGGTTCAAATGTATTGAAAAAGGGGTATCTCTAGTTTCAGTGCAGAACGCAACCCAAGCGGTTTCCTAGCAACGCAATACCAGTTAACATAAAATGTCTGTTAACGACTGCTAACAAACAACTACACTTAAGTATCATGTTAACGATCTTGTCACTAAGTTAAGGCAATAATAACTGCAGTAGTCTGTGTAAGCATGACAATATATTTTTATTAAAACCAAGACAGTGACCTGTAATAGTCATAAGAACCACAAGCAACACCAACAGAACAGTGACAGATATATTGTAACCCAAACAACACATGTTCATAATCTTTACAGTATGAGAGGTTTTGGCAATAAGGTAAATAGGCATTCTCATTTGAAAATAATAACAAAACAACTTGTTATTAATAGTGTTGGCCAAAGTCGAGCCACTCAGTTATGGATCAAATGTTAGAATGGCAACATTTCAGTGTTCAGCGCCTACTCTTTGTCTCAAACATGTTTCCTCATAATCACAATGTACATCCAAGTAAAAACGGGACATATCGAGGCTAGAACTGCCCAGCTTGGCACACATCTTGTCTTTTCATACAAAAAAAAAAGCTTTTTCCCTGCATTCACTGACACTTGGTACAACTGCACTAAATTTGATACAGCTTCAGCTACAGGTTTGTTGACTCCTGGTTTGGCAATGTAGCTAACTTGTCCTGTACACCTTTAGAAATTAGACAACCCCACCTCTGTCTCATGCACGTGCCCTGAAGTTCAGTTGCCTAGGGGTAATTATATAGACTCAGTTTCAACCCCCAATCAAATTCTAATCTCCTGTGGGGAAATAAATACTGAACAGATCCTCTATCAAGCTGAAAGGGCCCTCCTCCTCCTCCACTTCTTACCCTCCCAACCCCTCTCGGCCCTCTCTATCGAGGTGCAGTGAAGGCCCCCTGGGCAGCGCTGGTGGCAGCAGTGGTGGCGGCCTGGCGTACAGCCTGATTGGACATGACTCCGGTAGCGAACTCGGCCTGGGCCTTCTGAAAGCTGGCATCGGTCTGCCTGTACAGACTGTGGACCTGAAGAGGGGGAAGAGCAGAGTGTGCTGACACCGGATACATGCAGCAATTCATCATCATATCATGCACATTGTGAGGGTGAAAATGATAGGCAGAACCTGATACCACGGCTATTCTTCAGACTGTTATCTACTGACTGCTTCATGGCAAGTGGACCACCTGGGCACAAGCAGGTGCGAGAACTTGCACAGACCAGGTAGAAAGTGCAAATACATCTTGACAATTTTGATTCTACTCTCTTCCTTTCAGGAAATGTGACCTACTAGACAAACAAATTATTATTATTTTTCTGCCTTTTTGTGCAATTGCCTGCATTTCAAATACTACATTTATTAAATGCATTTTCTTCTAGATTTTCCAGAACTATGCAGGGACTTTGTGTTAACGAGTGTTAATGTGTTCACTAGTATTGCGTAAGGATCATATTCTGTAAGGATCATGTCCTAGTGTCAGAAACCACAGGGGCCAGATTACCAGTTAAACCAGCCTTATTTTAGTAAATCAGGCCCATTTTCAGGATATTCTGTTTCATGGAGGAAGATCAGGTTTCTGATCATTCCGTGTCCTGTGCGAAGGTGCGCTATCAACTCAAGTTACATAATAGTTAGTGGGTAAAATAAAAAATATGATGGTAAATCATAATGATCAACACACTGAAATAAAAGAAAAGTCAGACTTTGATCAGATGAAGAAGCCAAATCCCACAGAGTTGTCAATGCAGCGCAGTTCAAACAACCAGAAACCAAACTTTAACCCCAGAGTGGCTAAGATGTTCAGGATTTAAGACACACCTGCTGCCAGATGATCAGAAACCTCGATACTGTTATGATCATGTTTATAGGGATGAACGAATAACCAGGTTTCTCATGTTCCATGAAAATACTAGATCCTGAATTCTGGATTCTGAATCCTGAATCAAAAACTTTACAGAGTTTCTGTTTTTCTGGTGCTACAACCCGAGTATCCTGCTAATTAGTCCATACAGGGATAGTGTGACTGACACCTTGTCCAAAATACAACCTTAATTTGAGTCACTACCTGTGAATTTTCCCTGCATGTGAACAAATTTATTCAGTTTTCACCTTCTTCAGCATGACAACCCCCATGGCGGCTTGGGCAGTAAAGAGGATGGCATTCACCATCATGATCGCACCAACGGGAACACTGGTCTTCAGAGCAGCCAGGCTTACGATCCACCCACTGAGGGAAAGAGACAGAGAAATAAACAGAGATTTAAAGCGCGAGGGGGTGGGGGAAGTCAATTCATATCCTCATTTGCACCTGGAATTAATTATGCACACATTATCTTTGGTCTGTCAGCATTGTCCTTCAATAAAGACACTGCACAGTTAGTTAAGCAGAGTTAATAGTCTGATGAAAGAAAAAGTTCCACTGCCATATTCAACTTTCTGAAGAAAGTAAGCAAGTTGTACTGATGGGTTTTACACCTTGTAGTCTGGAAATCATATGATCATATCCTGATTGTAAACATCTTCCTTCATGACAAACATTGACATGTCACAGTGGGAAAAGCACAGGTGTAATTAATAACATTAATAATGATGGCTGCATTCCAATTAGGCAGTGGTGGAAGAAGTATTCAGATTACAGGGCTCAACACTAACTTTGAAAAGTGTTTGCAAGGCTGGCAACCAGGCATCAGCCTTTGGTTGCTGAAAATGAAAATATGGTTGCCATTTTTATAGGTATAACTGTCAAGCTTCATAGACAATGTCATTTTCTTAGTCATCATTATTAGCTTAAGCCTAAGGTCGTTGTCAGTGTTTTACTATTATATATGATATTACTGTTGCATTAATGTGTATGTTGCATTTTACTGCTGTAGATGTTTAAGGTGGAGCTAATTTAAACTACTTTCTATACTGTTGGGTAGTTGGGCATGAAAAATTATAATCTGAAAAGTAACTAAAGCTGTCAGACAAATGTAATGAAGTACAAGTACAAAGTTGCATAAAATGGAAATACTCAAGTGGAGTACAAGTACCTCAAATTTGTACTGTCATTAAGTAAATGTACTTAGTTACATTACACCACTGCAAATGGGTATGCAATTTCCACGTCTTTGCTATTGCGCATGCTGGCTCAGTCATGGCTCACTGGGACACTTGAATAGAGCAGAGCCATCGTTAATGTTATTAGTTACACCTGTGCTTTTCCTGCTATGACGAGTCAAAAGGCTTATGGTCGCTAAGATAACCAGACACAGATTGTTTTTACGCAGGTTTTAACATGAAAAACATGACCTGGAAAGACTCATGCATGTGTCTAACACAGAGATGGTTTGTTTATTATTAGTCATACCTGAAACCCCATCCAGGGATACCAATAGTCATGATGACGTAGACCAATACTTGGGCGAAGAAAATGAAGAAGAAGACAAAGAAATTGAAGGAGCTGTCATTCCTAGAGAAGAGAAAAAAATGTTTTTACTGAGCAAAACAAAGCAACAACTCAATCGAGTAAAGCATAAATGACGTCTTTAAAGGCCCTACACACCGCCTCAGGTGTTTTCACTTATTCTGGATGATTAGACCTCTGCTCAGGTTGAAGTTATGAAGCTATGCTGGGATGTCATTTAAGTCCATCTACTAAAAATAATGATAAAGGTCATTCCCTACCAACTACAAAAATACTAATGGGAAATAGAGGCCACACAGTCCTGAGAAAAGGTCTAAGCAGGTAACATAAGAGAAAACACCTTCGGGGGTGCACCAAGAGTGTGTCGGGATTTCGAACCAAAACCTTGCATGAGAAACGGGGGGAAAACAGCAAGTGTACATTCATAAGATCAGCTGTCTTGTTTTATATAAAGCAATGTGTGTTTGCTTTCTCTCTCAGATTTAGTTCCTATTAAAACAAAGGGCAGAGTTACTGGCTCCTATTAGCCATTTATCATGTGAAGAACATACATCAAGGCCCCCCCGGTTTAAGGAAGCGAACCAAAGGCTGTGCCTGGGCAGGTCTGATTTGAAGAGTGGCACTTTCAGAGTGACATATAAGACTTACTTGGGTTGGCCCGAAAACCTAAAAGAGCAAAAACTTTAAACAGCAAGCGAAGGAGAAAAGTTACAAATTTTGGCCAACACGTTGGTTTTGGTCCGTGGGCTTTTCCATCAAGACGGTGGCACACACCTGAAGGCTTTGTACACAGGTCGGTACCAACAGACGAAGGAGCAGGGGGTGAAGAGGAGGGCCCAGAGGATGGCGAGGCCCAGGCCAACACCACCGGAGGGGTCCACGCAGAACATGGCCAGGGAGGAGATGAGGTTGAAGAGCATCGTGCAAGTGCAGACTGGACATTGATGAAATAGGATAAATAGGTGACACAGAATACAGAAGGATGAATTGCTTTGTTACAGAGCTGAGCACAAATCCAACCCACAGTTCCCCACCCAAAAGCCAACTTTTCAGGACGTTAACATGACGGTATTTATTACTTCCCTAAGCCTACTGCTAGATTAAGAGTTAGCCCTTTTGGTTGTCTCTAGGTCAAAACTCAAGAAGGCTATGGTTTTGTTTTAGGACTTTAGCTACAAGAATCATTATTGTTTGAATTGTTCTACCTCGGTTATCTTTTTTTTTTTTAATCTCATGTTGGTTTTTGTTTTGATTTTGTTAATAAAATCAACATGTTTACATTTATTTGACAAGGGAAGCAGTTTCAAACCGTTTTTAAAAAAGTTTTAAAGAAAGTATTCTGTACAAAGAGATCGTTGTTTCTAATGACACCACTACCACGATTAAAAGTGTTTGATGTTCAAATCTGTAATCATGTGATTTTGATTATAGTTAAAATTTACTTTGGACACACAGAGTGATTGACCTCTCTGCCACTTTTCTTTAAGACAGATTTAGCATTATGTGTAGCCGATATATTCCAATGAAATGATAACTATATTCAGTGTTAAGACAGAAGTGAAAGAAGAACAATACGGAACTAAAACATAAAGCAGAGCACACAATGTTGGCAGGAAGCATGACATAGCTGTCAAATATATATTGCATTATTTGCATTCTACAGTTTTGTCGGCTAGAGATCCCAATCCCCCAGGCACAAAAGCAGAATAATAATTATATAACTTTATAGGCTATTGCTGTACAGGCTGTTTTTGCAGTAATTATCTAAGTAGGTCTTAAGTATGAAAGTCCATCATCACCGCCTTTCAGAATTCAGCAGTAAAAAGAAAATATGAAAATATAGAGCAAAAAAATTGCATTTTGATTCCTGTAAAGGTATTGTTTTATGCTCGCCCGTACTCTCTTATTACATTCTGTCTCGCTGTCATTTTCAAAATCTGTATCAACGTTCATTTTAAATCATGCCAGAACCCAAACTTACATTTATGAACATGCTTGTGAAATCCCAAAACAAACAAACTTTACGCTTTCTTTAACTTTTTTCCAGTGTGCGTACTTTGGGTGGGTCAATACCAACAACTTGTTTATTTTCAACAATTTGAACTGGCTCTTGTGTAGATGTAGAAGACAGCTGAACCTTCAACTGGTTTCTGTTGGTTCCTGCCAAAGTCCTCCATCTAGCAGCAAAGTGTCAGAGTCTTTGTACAAACATTCCCGCTCGTACTCCAGACAGTACAGCAGAAGTCACACAGGCATGAGTCAGCTCTACGTTCAATTTCTGTGATTCTCTCAATTACAATGCCACTGTCTTCCACTGATAAATGAGTGTTAACAGGCGGAGATTTTAGAGTCAGCGTAGTTTCACTCCAATCACATATACAGTACCATTGCCCCCTGCCACCACACCAGCGAAACCTCTTTATTAATTATGTTACATTATGACACAGATGTTGCAACAACGATGCTGGGATTTCACTCAACAGCACCTACAGTAGTAAGAGTTACAGGAACTCACACATCCAGAAGTAGTACATGATGGTGACGGTGCGCTGGAAGCGCTGAGTGATCTCCACATTGATGTCCTGGTAGAAGCAGGGGCCCACAGGGCAGAATGAAGGCAGCGGGGGCCAGTTATTCTGACGGGCTGATGAAGAGAACAGTGGGGAAATGTCGCTAACAGTGACTTGAAATCATTAAATCAATAATACGTTTAAGAATCTACTTCCTCCCTCCCCTCTTACTGGCTCCAGGTCCCAGGCTGTGTGACTCCAGCTCCCTCTCTCTCCTCTCCAGCTCCCGGGCTTTCTTCTCCAGCTCCTCCTGCTTCTTCAGGAGCTCTGCTGTGGTAGCATTCACTGCAGTCTAACACAGTAAGACACAAGCTTAAACTCAAAATAAGATAGGTTGTGTTTTTCTCATACATAATGAAAAGGATTATGTAAAAGACCCGGTATCATAAGAGATTCACAGAGGAGATGCTTTCAAGGTAAGAATTTGTGTATCAGCATTGACATCTGGGCGATGTTTCAAGTGTACAAATATCAACCATTTTCTATGAAGTGCAGCTATAGGTCAGAATGTAGGACCAGTGGTTATGTTTAGGTATGGTTTTGGTTTGAGTGATTAATCAGTAAGTGCTGAATGTGCTGATATTAGGATCAGACGGTGAACCCTGTTCTAAAGTGACAAGTGCAGCAACAAGTGTCTTTACATTGCAGCATATATACCTGGGAGTTATAGGAGCCATAGTTACGAGGCTCAGTGGGTGTTGTCCTGCTGGGTGGGGTCTGTGCAGGCACAGATGGAGCGGAGGGAGAGGTGGCTTCATATGGTGGTGGAGGCTGGAACATATTTAGTAAAATAACAGACATCATACATCAGTTTGACCTCATGTGACACAACCTGTAAGCAAAGCCAGAAAAAAGATGCACGCACCACTTTCCGCACTGAAACTGGTTTTCATCTTTTTACATCCATTGACAATATGAGTACCTTCACATGAAAAACACATTATACTGTAGCTATTAAAGGTCAGTGCCAGTACCAGACCAAGACCAGAGTGAGTCTGCATTATGTCAAAACAGGGTTACACAAGGGTGTGTCCCACAATTAACTGTAAATAATTGTGGGAGTGGCCATGAGGAGTGTGCTGATGCACTCAGTTTCACAATGACAGATCTACAGAGACTAGTTCAGTTTCACACATCCTAAAAAAGTCCAAGTTTAGTTCCTGTTGCTGCAGTATTTGCTAATATCAACAGCTGACACAAAGTACATGTGGACCCAAGCTGTTTCCTAGCAACAAAACTCCAATGATACGGTCTATAACTTAGACCCAAATTGTTTCGTAGCAACAAAAAACTCTGAGGCAACTGAGGTGTATATATCACATTGCAATGTGTATATTTCAGCTCTTTTGATTTCATGGCAAATGGTCTTTTTCCTTAATGTTTAAAGACACAATGTATAATAAAGTACATTCATATACAATCCAGTCCTCATACCCAAGGCTGGATGACCAACAGGGCAAAGCAGGAACCTGCACCAGGGCCCCAGAACTCTAGGGGTAGTGATAGCTCCACCCTTACTGTGTGTCAACTGGTTTGGGCTATTTTGATCGAAATATGGTGTATTTTGCACCACTAAAGCACAAGATCAGCTGACATAATAAGGGCATTAAGGTGGGTGCAGCTTTATTATCTAATCTTGAGGTCTTGTAAAGAGATTTTTCTAGCCCGGTTCCAGACAAATTTATTGCCACCATCATCTGTGATTTGTTCATCGATTCAAATACAATAAATTAACGAAAATAAACGAAATGGCAAACAGCAGTCAGTTCCTTTATCTGAAGAACAACTAAACAGACCAATCTCTAGTTTATTTCTATTTCAAATTAAAAAAACACACTTTTTACAACATAATTTAATTTAAATATTTTATCCCACTTTTAAAGCATTAGTTTATTTATTTGGATAGGATAACAGAAAAGCTCCCTTATCGTGCAGCCATATCTGAAAGCAGGTTGATAGACACTGTAAACACAATGGACAGCTGAACAGAATAGAAAAGCTACTAACTATTGGATTAAACATCAAACTAAATGGCAATTCAGTCTGATCATCTGGCTGCATTTCTGCAGCCTTGTGCTTACATGTTGCATACTTACAAATTAACTTTAATTCAAATTACAACACAACAAATCAAGCCAGGTGCTATTCCGTCTTATAAAAACTGTACAAAACACACAGACAGTGGGGGGAACGGATGGTTGATAGGGGCAAAGCAGCAAATTTTTGCCCCAGGGGCCCCATCTCTAGCAAAAGAAAACATGGCAAGCCAAGCCCAGGAATGACACTTAAGAAGACTGTTGTGTTTTACATTATTGACAGTACATTATCAACAATATGCCCCCTATTCTCTCACGGGTAAGGAAGAACTATTGCTCACCCCGGTCGTGTTATCAAATGGGTTGTAAAGGTCCAGTGTGGCATATCCTGTGTTGCTGCTGTGTTGAGTCACTGCAGGGTCCTAGCAGACAAAACAAAGGGTTAATTAATTAGCACAGTAATACTTTTGACTTGGTCTGCTGGATCATTAATCCTCATGCAACAAAACGGAGTGGCTTTTATTAAGGTATTCATTGTTAATAAGGGCTACAAGTGGGCAAAGATTAAGGGGGTGCAGAAAGGCCCAGAAGAGGCCACACACACGTCACATGAGCAACAACACGCCTGCTATTATTCACAGCAAACATCAACATCCATCAAACACAGCATGACAGACTGCACTGGCACAGGATAATATTAGCTTAATATTTCATATCACCTGGAAAGGGTTGTGGTCGTCCATCGGATCTGGAAAGCTTGTGTATTTCGACATATCGATGGCTGGTTGTTTGGGAAAAGAGAGCTAGCTAACGTCAAGTAGCCACCACTTGCTGCTAATGTCAGCGTTAGTCACGGGGAGCAAAAGCAGCAGCTGGCCTTCTTCTAGCAGATAAAATGCTGCGTTTGTTTTATTTTCTAAATCGAAAGGGCGGGCGTTTATCCAGTCAACTAGCTACCCGCCCCTCCGATGATCATCTCTCCGCAGTTTAGGTAGCTAACAGGTGAACACGATTTAACGCTACGCACAGGTCGATGGTTGTATTCCCCGGTGTTTTTCTCCTCCAGTCCTGACTGTCGGGATCTGGATTACAGCTGTGTTGTATCACCGGAGAAGCAAAGCGAATCCGTTAATTTCTCCCGCAGGAAAAACAACCGTGGTACGAGGAAGTAACCAGCCGAAGACTCGGTCATGTGACTGTTGCTGCGGCAGAGAATCACGTGGGAACACGAGGGGGCGTGGCTGAGCATCCAAACCAAAACAAAAAAAAAGAATAAAATAATAATATTATATTGATATTATATATAATGATTTAAAATAAATTATAATTTATAATAATAATAGTTGAATAATAAAAAAAGTAAAATAAAATAAATTAATAAATAAATTCTAAATTAAAAAGAGTTATGACAAGAAAGATGCCATGTAGATATTCCAAAATTGTGCAAAAACAAACAATAATAGTAGAAATATGCCAGGGGCTAAAGGGTAAAACAACATAAAAGAAGAATTATCTTATACAATCTAAACTATCTTATACAATTAACATTTTAAATAAAGGTTGTTTTTTTGCTAATTTGATAACAAAGATTTATGATATAATACTGTTTCTATTCTGCACTGCAGTCAGACATCATAAAAAAACAAATAGCACATCTTTATATAGTACATCTTTATACAGTATATAGTAAATAGTTCAAATGAACAAAAATGTAACTGGAGAAATCTTTCCAGAAGATAACAGTATATCCAGATAAAGTGTTGGGTTGTTTCATTGTCAAGCCCACAGAAAGACCTATTAATATCAATGTCAATCCTTTTTTTTTTTTTTTTTTTTTTTTGCAAATAATGTTTTGTTTGATAGCATTGGTGGCTTAGTTTCAAACAGACAATTCTGGGTTTGTTTGTAATCAAGTGGCCTTTTTTCCACTGGATATTTGCACAATGTACAATGCCTCTCTGAAAGAGGGATGTGATCCTTCCGTTCCGGTTTGATGGTCTAGAAAATCATATCTTTCCTACCATGGTGTCATTCAAAAACAAAGAACAATGAAGAATAGGTGGCTCAGTTAAATAACATTCACACCTTTGGGAATGGCACCCATTACAATAGCAAATTTATTTGGGGTGAAAAATTCATTAGAAGACCTTCTGAATTAAATGATTGTTTTACCAAAAAGATAGATGATGGGTTGTTATGTTATATTTCATCTCTGTGTAGTTTGAGGCCTAGAATCAAATATTTATTTATTGCAATCAATCAATCTGTTTCTTTTATACTGTTGCAAATTGGAAATCACAAAATGCTCATGTTGGAAGAAAGAAAAAAAGACTGTAAATGTTTGTTAAATATGTGATTCTGCTAGAAGTTGCTTGGTAAATTGGTAACTATTGGCTAATTCTATATGGTTAAAGTACATCTAAAGAAATGAATAAATATGTTTTGTAAAGGATTACTTGGCAGGTGGTTGCAGGTATGTCTTTATCAGTCATTTAACTGCCCTCTGTATCTCAGCCAATCAGAAGTCAGGCATGAAAATAAAGGTTTAATCATTAGCCAACATAATCACATAGTTCACCAATGAACCGATGGAATGAACAGAAATTACACATTTCAGTTAGTTCCTCTTTTCTTTTTTTTCAGGTTATAAGTACCAGGCTCACACCACTGAGGTTAATCCAGGTTATAACCTTCTTCCTTTAGTGCTTCTATTTTTAGATATGGTCTACGAAAAAGTTCAGAAAGACTGTGCTAGATATTATAACTGTCCCTTATTATAGAATTTTATAAACTTTGTTTTGATTTTTTTCCTTTAAACGCCCTTTTTAAAAATGGTGTCTCCCATTGTCATTGTCTCTTGGGGAAATGAATTGTTCCCATACAATGGCAACTACATTTTGATAATAAACCTAATAATTTAGGTTTAATGCTGTAAATCCTTATTTGGGCACCTAACTCCAAAGTCTAACTGAAAACAAAACCAAGCAACATTTTGCTGAAGGCTGCCTGTTTGATCTCAGTTCTAACTGTTGGTCAAGTTTCATGCTCTGCTGTTTTAAAGACACTTTCCTCGTCTTCCAGTAGATGTCACTCTTGTACCTTGAGGGAATAATTTCCCCCCACTTCTCTGGTCTCAGCTGACTGTGATTCTCAGGATGAATGTGGGATTTAAATCTCAGGTAACTGTTAAGGTGCAGCAGCTCAGGTGACACAAAACAAACATTTATCCTTATTTTTATCACATTTCATCACATTGGATACACATGTCTTAATCTTAAAATCGCTCCAAAAATGTTATGTTCATGGAACTTGTTGCTTTACCCACAAGAGTTATTACATGTGAGTTTATACTGTGGCGCTGTGATAAGCACAGCTCTGATTTGTCTGTTTGGTTGTATGAAGGGTGCACTCTTATAGGTTTTTCTTTGTACTTCTCATACATGACCCTGCAGCAGCAAGAAGGATTACACCTTTAGTTTATACACACTTCATGGCTTAATGCCCTTGTACAGGCCAGCCTGGTCTCTTTTCATTCTCTTCTCCCTACAAGTCAAATGGGGTCACATGGGTGAGGGCAGTCATATGATTTCATTACAAACACACAAAGGTCAGACTGTCTGTCACGCACACATAGAGTACACACACAGTCCATACATTCCCTGTTACTGGACCCCCTTGTTACTTCACACATATGAACAATTTATGCATGAATAGGCACACATTAATTAACAATAATATATATGTAAATTGGGATTGGATATTTTGAAATATAATATTTCTGTATATCAGTTTGAGTCAGGACCCCCTTAAGGGGTCACACGATAATGGTTTAGCATCCAGTTTTATTTAATTTAATTCTTTAATAAAGTAGCTTTAAGGTTGGGAAAATCACCTTACTCCACACTATCTGACAGTATCAAATATATGTTCTTTATCAGCTTGTTCCAGCTCTTCATTAAAGCTGTATGATGTTTACACTGAATGAAATATTCAAACCCAGGGCTCCATGTTTTTTATGGCTGCACCATTTTAAATGCATTTCTCCAAAATTCAGCTTGACATATTTGACATATTTGGTATCTCTGGAAACTTTGGGCTCTCCTCTAGAATTTAAAATAGAGCTCTGTGGGTTTGAACAATGTTTGACAGCACAGCATGAGTTTGTACTGACTGTCTGCAAGTGGGACAGTGAGACCGAACAGGATTAACCTGAGTAGGAATTGTGGATGATTTAATGGGATGGGAAAGAAGAAAAAAAATGCATAAATGCTGCATAAAATGAACTTCATATTTCTAAACTTTTTACCTCTGAAACAATCTAAAAAGGAAAAATGTTTTCTTATGTTAAACTGCTCAGAGCTCACACATGCCACCTGTGACAAGGGGTCAGAAAGGTTGAGAACCACTGACTTATGTGTTTTGTTTTGTTTGTTTTTTTTAGGTGTGGGAAAACTAAAAGCAAAGAAACAAATAGTTGATTAATCAATAAGTATATCAACAGAAATGTTAATGTTAGAAAATTATATGTTGTGGTTTTGGACTGTTGGTCAGACAAAACAGTTTGAAGACATCACCATGAGCTAAGGGAAACTGTGATGGTCATTCTGTTACTTTCTGAGATTTTAGAG
The DNA here is from genome assembly GCF_020085105.1 of Siniperca chuatsi. NCBI lineage: Eukaryota > Metazoa > Chordata > Actinopteri > Centrarchiformes > Sinipercidae > Siniperca > Siniperca chuatsi. The sequence goes on along the minus strand of NC_058058.1, from coordinate 10,820,646 downwards.
ACAAAATTGTGAATTAATTAAGTAAATAATCAGCCGATTAATTGATGATGAAAATAATGCTTATACAGGCTTGACTGGTAATTGGAGGTCAAATTGGAGCTTCTGTTTTGGAGTTAAGACTGTTTCACATTACTGCCACTGAAGTGTAATTTATAGATCAATGCAACCATTGAGATTACTTGATTTTTTTATGGGGAACCATGAAGAAACAGAGCTCACATGTAGATGCCTGGGTGGAAAAGGATGTTGCGTGGATAGCAAAGAATGAGCAGCCACTTTTACAGCCTAAATAGTTACCTATTAGCACCTATTAGTGAAGCTTCTTTAGCTTAAACTGTTGCAACTGAATGAGCATGTATCACTTGTGTTGTCTGCCTGAACCTGCTCACAGGCTTCACTTTGTTTGTCTTCACGCCCTCTTCCAGCAGCATCTGTTTGTCAGCTGACTCCAGTGACTCATCATTTCCTCTAATTGCCCTGTCATGGTTGCTCCAGATGGCCCTGATTCAAACACTGGACTTGGGTGCTTCCCGGTCCTAAAACCACAGCATTCCTCAGCCAATCGAGCAATGCAATGCTCCATGACATCACTGCCTGAGGAATGAACTGGCATTAACAGTTGTGTGTGGAAAGTGACCCGGCTAACAAGGAGGGACTGGGTTTGGTTTCTATGAGGCTAACAACCATCAGTCAAAGGGGTCATTTAGACAGAATCAGGCATCTTGTGTATTTGAATGTGTGTGTGCAATGCCAATTTTCTGATTGAGCAAATAGCAGGGAACTTTCCATCCCCTACAGAGTACAATTAAAGCGCTGCGGTTTTGATGAGCGCTTACACAATAACATGGGTTTCACTGAGGCCATTGAAAACATACCTTCTAGCTGTGAGACATAAAAGCACACACATAATGACTGAAGTTGTGTAAGCCATGCATACTTGGTCACACATGATCTTTTTACTCTCCTTCTTCCATGCAGACATAAACTGTTTGCAGATCAGTGGTGGAAAGTAAGTATTTAACCAAGAACTGTAAAATTTTGAGGTACTTTACTTGAGTATTTCCATTTCTACTTTATACTTCTACTCCACTAAATATCAGAGGCAAATATTGCGCTTTTTACTGCATTACATTTATTTAACAGCTGTTGTTACTTGCTACTTTACAGATTAAGATTTTACATTAAAAAAATGTCACATTTAGATGTCTGTGTGTTGTTAGCAGTTCCACCAAAGAGACATTTCCGCTCTAAACTTCTCAGATGGTTTCATTTAATCCTTTGGGGGGCCTAGACTAGTTAAAAAGAGCTACACCATCAAAATGCTGCTTATGCATCAAGTATCAGTGTTAACAATCTAATAATGAAATATACAGAATAATATTATGTAAGTTTGAACAAGAGCTTTTACTGTTATACTTTAAGTACATTTTGCTGATAATACTTCGGTACCTTTACCTAAGTAAAATGTTGAATGCAGGACTTTTTTCAACATTGTAGTATTGGTACTTTTACTTGAGTACTTCTTCCACCACTGTTGCAGAGACACACACACATTTACCCACAGAGGTTATTGAGAACATTCATCCTGGAGGCGGCCCAGACCTCCCTCTGCCTGCTCAGCACTGTGTGTATAAACTGGGAAGCACTTCAGAGGGGCGCTTGTCTGCACACTGTTTGAAAACCTTGAAAAACCATCACTGCCTGTGAACCGTTGCAGTACTCCCTTCAGGAAGAGCTGCAGAGACCCTGAAGGTCCATTTTTCAAAGCAAGGTGAAGTCCACCTCAGACTGAACCACGCAGCTGAGTTTTAGATAAGTAAAGGACAGACTTTAGGAATATTTTGTTTGCATCCATTATGTTGAAAAGTTTGGAGAGGGAACAGCTGGAAATCTTCCTGCACAGTGTAAGAGGAAGCCACTAAACACTTTGTACCTGGGTGCAAAGCCAGAGCAAAGGGGTGGGGGAATTTTTTATTGAGCTCATTCTGTAAGTAGGTACAGCTGGAAAGGGGAGCATAAGTATAACTTCTCCTGATGCTATGAAATACTTTTCTCATGGCGACCTTCTCTCTTTTCCCTCCGTTTTCCTTTCCATTCCCTGTTTCCCTCTTGTTTTTCCACATGTCTCTCAAAGCGGAGTTTAGAAAATGGGAAATGTCTTTGGGAGTTTTTAAACTAATTGACTACATATTGTAGTGAGCTAAAGAGCACACAGAAGACAATGTACTGAATAGCAAATGGAAAGATCGAGGGGGGAAAGGGTGTGGAATAACCAGGAGAGTATAAATGGCAGACAGTGATGTAAAGTGATATGTAGAAGGACGACAAGGGAATGGGAGGTGCAGGGAGGAGGCAACATAAAGAATGAAAAGGAATCATCAAACAGTAAATTCATATAAAACAGTTTATTAACATCTTGAAAAAGGATTTGGGATTTTTTTTAAAGGAATGTGTGACATTTATATATGAAACATAGAGAGAAAGTTCAGCTTCTGCGTTATAAAAGCAACTACTGTTCCAACATACATTCATGTACACTGAAGCCTTTTCTACACAGTGCACTGTCTGAGCAACATCTGACTGGCTGGGAGGAGGACGAAGAAGAAAACAAGGCGAGTAAATTTAACCATGCATGAGGCACAAAACAGGAGTAATGTATGAAAATCTTGAAAAAATATCCTCATTCTCGCTCATAAACTCTGGTGCAGACAACATCCCCAGCAGTCATTGTCTGAAAGAAAACAGCAACAAAAGGACAGAGTTTAAACCACTTTCTAATAAGGCACCCATTCTAAAGGGTTTATAAGTTATAACTATTGTCTTTGTTACCATTTATGAAATAATTTACTTGTGTTTTATTGATCAGTAATAAGCTGATTAAGAACTTTGTTTGGGTTACATGATTGAGACAACTTAAGACACTTGTTTTTGTCTTTTTAGTTAGCTCTTAAATTAATCAAAAAGACCCTCCAAGTTGAAAATATAAATGAGTTGTGGTTAAATGGATTTTGGTCCAGATGCTCTGCAGCTCTAAAGTGATCAAATGGTCACTTGGAAGGGTTTTCCTAAAGAACCATAAAGAAAAAGCAAGTATCACGCTGGCTAGTGGCGTGGCTCGTGGGATGGTATTGTCAAATGGTCGGTCAAGTACTTTGGTACAAACTGAAATATCTCAGCAGCTATTAGATGGATTGCCATGAACTTTGGGTGCAGACATTCATGGTGCCCAGAAGATGAATCCTAATGACTTGAGTGATCCCCTGACTTTTCCTCCAGCACCATGAGTTTGACATTTGTGGTTTTGAGATAATGCTTCATTCATGCAATGACGGCAGAATGGGAAAAACAGGAAACCCTCCCATTAGTTTGACTTGGGAGTGTCCCTGCAATATTCCAAGATGGTTACCCCAACTGCTAGCCTCCTACTATCATTTAAGTGGTGTTACATAAGTTTGGCTTTGCAACCATCTTGCCAGCGGTTTGGTGACACTTCTGTAATTCTTTGCACCAAGTCGCTGTCAAAAGTTCCAGATGTCTCCAACTCAAAATTACAATTAGGCTGATATGAACAGTTTTCCCAACTTGGCTGTTCATAATTATAGTCTCCAAATATGACAAACATTCCTCTGGTAATCCCTTAACTTTTTCTCTAGCACCATTATCAGTTCAAAATTTACAGATTTCTAATGCTTTGGTTTATCACCAAATACCTGCAAAACTAATGACACTTGTGTTTAGTGCTAATTAGCAAATATTAGCTAAAACGCTAAACTAAGGTGGTGACAAAGGTAAACATTACAGCTGCTAAACATCAGCATGTTAGCATTGTCACTGTGAGCATGTTAGCATGCTGATGTTAGCATTTAGCTCAAAGCACTGCTGTGCCTAAATACAGCCTTTTGTTTTATGACCTGGCAAGCTAAATGTTGTTCTTATTTATGGCTTATAAATGATTTATATAAAGCATTAGTAAATGATATCTGAACCAAACCCTTTATGGAATAGTTAATAAATAATATACTGTAAAGCTCTCAGACTAGACAGTCATCTTAGTTTTAGTGTCTTTTTTTAATCTGATACTCTCTATAAAGTTGTATTATTAGTGCTGTACACAAAATAATTACCAGTATCAGTTCTCCATCGTTGGTTAGCTCTCGGGTCCATGCTGTCTTGGGCCCATCACCTTTCTGTAAAGTCTGTTCACAGCTGATCTTGCTGTCTGTTTCCCACTTAGGAACACTCTGCAGGCATTCATATAAGAAGAATATTAATAACTGACATAATTTAAGTGCGCTGGATACTGTGAAGTTATAGCAAAGTTTGGGTTTCGCAATAACTGGAGCTCAGTGTGCTGATCACTGCATGTCAACATTTTTATGGTCTGTCAGGATCTATGTCCATCACCACTCACTCAGCATGAAGAAATGAAGAACAGATCCATGTATTATCACCGGGACTGACTCTGGAGTTACACTTAAATTATTTCCACATGTTTCTTCTGTGCATAACTCTGGCTAGTTATGCTGTCCTTGGCCAAATGCTGGTATGCATGTATTGACATTATACAGGAATGTTATATGGGAAGTTAAGGGATGTGTACCGTGCAGGGACGTCCATCCACCGTGGTCTCATTGAAGGACTGACCCACAGTGAAGGAGACATGGGTGGTGCGGACGCTGGTGGATGTCTTGATGGACAGACTCTCTCCCTGCTGGGTGATTTCCACTGCCGGGCTGGAGGCCGCCGTCACTGCGATCTTCCTCAGGAACACATTCACACCTGACCGAACACAAATATCAAACTAATATTAAACTGGGAGCTGTGGTGAAAGCATCACTTGTGTTGGTTTGTGATTGGTGGAAAGAATATAATCACAGTTGCGACTAAAGCAGCATACCAGTGGTTTTGGGTGTTCAAATAACCAAACTTTATCCAGAGCATATTCAAGGTTTTTATTCATTGGTTTGAGTTCATTCAGTACAGCATGAACTGTGCAGAGATATTGTGTTTGCTTTAGGTAATCCATCAAAGTGAATCTTTCAGCACCTTTAGTTTTTTGACAGTGTTACATTATCACTGTGTGGTAATGCAGCTGCGAGCAGGGGATGTTTGGAAAATGTTTCCTTCCTTCAATGAAACTGTCTGTCATCTGATATTTGAGCCTTTAATACACAAGTAACAACCAAATCCATGTCATCCTTTTCACAATGTCCATGCCTGCTTATTATTTGTCTACTCAGTTTGATTTCCCTAGAACAAAGGTCATGAATGCAAAGCTTTTTGGCAGCCTAAAAGTTTTCAGAACAGTCTGTGCTGCTGCATTGCCACACAATAACATAACTTTGTTGAAAAAAAAAAATAAGGCAATGAAATGTTCATTGTCAAGTCTGGTTTTTTTGCTGTACTGAATGAACTAAAACCAAGGAAATCAACATAAGAACTTACTGTATGGTATGCTTCAGAAAATGGCAGTGATGTAAAGCATACGTAATTTGTACTTAATAGGTTACAACATGCAAAACCACTGGTATGGTCTTTTAAACCACGAATTACTGTGACATTGTCCACTCAACTCCTTACATATGAGCAAGACTGGCATTCTGATTATCTCTTTGTAGTCAATTTTGAGTTTTGTGTCTCTTTGTGGTTTTTTGCACCTCTTTGTGGTTGTTTTGCATCTCTTTGTGTTCGTTTTGTGTCTCTTTGTAGTAATTTTGCATCTCTTTTTGGTTGATTTGCATCTCTTTGTAGTTGTTCTGCTTTGCTATGTGGTCGTTTTGCATCCTTTTGTGTTTCTTTGGTGTCGTTTGATTGACTTTCCAACAAGAAATGTTAACAGTCACTTCAAACAGAGGGCCCCCAGGGCCCCCTGACCCCTCGGGCCCATACCTGGCAGGCCCATTCTATAATCCATCCATTAATTTATGCAGCAAGAGAAAATTTAACAGGATTTTCAACAGAGAGGTATAACCTGTAGGAAAAAATAGCCTAGTTACTGATGTGCAAAATACAACTATAGGTTGAAACACAGAATAAATAGCTTATATCAACATTTATGTGCTGGGTCAGTAGAGATGCGATGTTTAATAAATGGAAAACAAAAATGTAAATTGCCTGCTGACCCTTTTGCCATTATTCATGTGAGCTGGACTGGCTTCAGAAAGATCAAGACTATCCCACAAATCTGATTCAGTTCAGACCATATTTGCTCATGGAGTGGTACTAACGAAGGGAACACACACACACACACACACACACACACACACACACACACACACAGAGCCCTAGATTGGGTCAGAGAGGCCCAGGGAAGTGAAGGCAAGCCAGTCTCAGAGCCGGCTGGCCGCTGGGGCCCATGTCAAGGCTTAGTTCCGTTTACACTGGCTCTAATTACAACCGCATGAGGAGGACCCTGCTTCAGATGAGTCTAATCTAACATTCCTCCACAGGCTATTTGTCTTCAGATTTTTAATGGATGCCAGTGGCTGGCCCTCACCTGACCTCTCTCTCTCCTGCTCTCTCTTATAACTGGAGTCCATACAGCCTCATATAGTTTAACAAGACCAATATTCCCAGGAACATGGATAAGCAGGGCTGGGGCAAACCAATTTAACCACAGTGAGCCACTTCAAACCACTTTGGTTCTCCAGATGACCTCTAAGCCAAGTGATAATGCCACTGAAAACATGATTGACAGGTCTTTGTGTAGGAGATGCTTACCTTTCCCTTCCGTTTTCTTTTTTGCATTTTAACAATGGAGCTGAATGGTTGATGATAAACCAGACAACAATATGCTGCTTGACTGGCATCAAATTGGCATCAAAGTTTAAGCTAAAGGTGGAAAAACGGGAAGCAACACTGTCTTGTGTTGGAATTTTTTTAGGATAGATAAACAGCTTTATTGGGCATTTTGCAATAAGCAAATTAAATAGATAATTTATCTCTGCGTGTACATTAAGTGCCCCAAATACATTACTCACCCAGCGCTTTCAGAAGTTCCTCGAAATTTTCCGAAGACTTCATTGTCCATTTTCCTGAGAAATCTGTGAATTTCTTCTCCATTTTGATGCACGCCGTTGCAGAGGTGATTTTTGCAGATTAGAAGCTGACTGCAGACTCTCCGGTTCGTGTCTGTCTGTCCCCCTCCGTTAACCGGTTTGTAAAGCCGTCTCCTCTGCCTGCATCTGCGCCAGCATTGATTGGCTGACAGCTCGCCTGGGATCTGATGCTGGTCCAGCCAATACAGAGGCTGGTGGCAGGGAGGGACTTTCCCCCTGATTCTAACTGTACCCTCCACCTCTAACAGCATGGTGAAAGATTTGGATACGAGCTGGAAAATGCACTTCCAGTAAGTCCTTTGATGTTGATGAGCAGCCGGATATTAAGGAAAAGTGTTAATTGTTTTATTAGGTTAGTGTCACGTTAGTCCCAATTATTTGACAAGAAGTCCAGAAAATAAGTGATACATACATAAATCAGCAATGATATTAAAATTGGATGAAACTTTTTATTCTAAAACAAAAATCCAACCTGAAGAAATGTGTTAGGTTTACCAACATCTGGAATGTGAAATCTGATATCAGGGTAAATGTTTTCAGCTCCAGAATGGGGGGGATGTAAAGCTGGTAATGAAAGAGCAAAAGATAAGACATACAGCTGGAGGCAAGTGCCATCAGCATTTTCAGTCTAAGAAAGAGGAGACACATAGTCTAATTTATTCATTATGATCAAATAGCACATATACTGTAGGCACATCAGTTTCATTTACCCAACACTAACTCATCCTGTCTTTATCTCCTTTGGACAGTGACAGGGTACATTAGAGCCACATGTTATTTTTATTAACAAACAGAGACATAAGATGCTGTTTACCTCTTCAGTGAGGTAAACAGTGTAAATGTATACAAGAATATATTCTGCTAATGCTGAAATCCTTCTATTCTGACATACCTGAATTATTTATAATTAGGTATATTTGTTTATTTATATGATATATATAAATTGTAGACCAATAAAATGATTACAAAAAGATTGTACAATTGCTTTGCATGTAAGAAATGACCAACATTGTGTTTTTGCACTGTTACTGTCAAGCTGAATTTGGTTGACTTGAATTCAGATTGGATCAAAATGACTGATTCAAAGCTGATTCTCCCTCTATTTTTCCCAAATGTTAGGGCGTGATGGTGCCAAAGCAGACGATATATGATTAAAATGTGGAAAAAATTATAAAAAGAAACAAGGAAACAGAAAATTTGGTGTGAAATTAGGTGTCATATAACAAAAGAAATATTCGTCTGCTCTCAGTATGTGTGTAGGTGCACGGCTTTGCAGCAAGCTAAACACACTTTCAATAAAGGTTGAAGACCGACTGGAAGCAAGTGTGAAACTGTGAAAGCAGTATTTTGTAAAACACAACAAATTCAATGATATACAATACAAATCTGAAATAAATAACATACCATAGACAAGAGTTAGACCAAAGGTATTGTAAAATAATAATAATAATTTGTGCAACTAGTGGCCCTATAGACTAGCTCTCAAATCAGTTACATTGTACCTCAGAAAGATCAGCATTAAATCCCCATAAAAAGTAGGCTACCACACTTAATCCAGTAAACATACATGCAGAGTCCACATATATAAAAGTAGAAAAAGTAACATAACAGTTAGTCCAACAGTAAATTAACAGTTAGGTTAACTAGAATGTTATGTTAGCAACACATTAGCTTCCAGCAACTAGTAGAATGGCTAGCTTGGTTAGCACCAAACTGATCACAGAAAAATGTAATATCTCAAATTACAAACAACAGTCACCAAATAGTTATAAGAAGTGGAGTGCTTACAGATAATAGTACAACAAGGTTAATTAGCAGGTGGATAAAGATGTTGCTTGGTCATGTCTGACAAAATGGTGGATGTAACAATGTCAGTTAAACTTCAACTGCCAGCAGGGGTTGCTATAGCAACAGAATGTTCAACTGTGGCAGAGTACAATGTTTTAATTGAACAAACTCAGTTACCTTAAATACAATCCAAATAAATAGAATAAAATAAAGAAAGTTAGAAAAATCCCCTCAAGTACAGTAAGGGAGATGTATTTGATAATAGCACCCTAAGTGGAATAAAACTTATTGGCAGCCTCACAGTGCAAACTTAATTTTCTTTAGGTTATAGACACTCTTTCTGTTCTTTTTTTCTCTCTCTCTCTCTCTCACACACACACACACACACACAGACACACACACACACACACATGCTCACAAACTGCCAAGAATATTTCATCAGGTCTGGATCAGAAGGGATGCCTCTGGAAACATGATGCAGTGCATTCACCAAACAAAGGGAGTCACGATGTTATCTGTGGAGGTTGTCTCAGCATTCCTCCCTGTGGCACCATGCAGCGACTGTACCCTATAGAGTTACAGAAACATGAGAATAAACCTCATCTGGTATTTTAAACAGAGAAAGAGACTTCAAAAGCACTTTTGAATGCAAATTAAAGATACCATCCAGGCCAGTATTCACTGCTGGCTGACCTCAGGCTGAGACACACAGAGGACAACAGCAGCTCAGGGATGAGAAGCAAAGGAGAATGGCCCTGATGAAAAGATAACACTGGATACCGCTGCCCCTGTTGCTATGACAACAACCTGTTGCTATGTAGTTTCATAAATCTGTGATTGTCCTGAAAGCTATCTCCTTTTATATAAACTATAATAATTGCTGTTTGGTTCCCTGTGCTGTAGAGACCTGGATATTTGTTTGTTATGTCTGTTTATTAACTTATTCATACATTCATTCATTTAGGCGCCAAGGGGTACAGGCCATGAGGTTCAAGCATGTAGAAAAGTGAGAGTGTTCATAATGTTTGCAGTCCGTAATTTACTTAATGTCCACCCCTGATTTAACAACATAAAAACTGTGATATGTAATAGGTCTAATATGCATAGGATATATCAATAAGGCATACGGACAAATAAAATAAGTAAATATAACAAAACAAAAAGGTTCAGCAGTTCAGAGGATTGTGTTATAAAATTAACTTATGTCTTAACTTAAAGTCTTCAGTGTTTCAAGGGAGTGCTAAATGGTTTGGAAGTAGGCTACAGTTTTAATCCATTTTTGAAAAATTCAAACATAATATAATACAACAATATACTAATATAATACAATAATAGTTGAGTAAAGCGTCACCTAGCGTTGAAACATGGGTGTTCTTGTATCCGGAACCTTTTATAGTTAGGTGTGTTTCCAGCCGGTTGACGGTTAAGCAAGCACCGGTCTCATCATGTCGAGGCACCTTCGCTTCATTGCGCGGACAGTGATGGTTCAAGACGGCAACGTTGATGCGGCGTACAACACTTTAAACAGGTCAAACTCATGTATTTAAGATAAAATATAAGATAAAACGTTCGGTTTTCCAGGGGATGATAAGCTAACTTCAGCTAAGTTAACGTTAGCCTTCCGCTCAATGTCACAGAGCTGCGGCTGCGCAGTGGTGTTACTGCTGATTTACAAGCTAGCCAGTAGCTCAACGTTATTTTGATGTTTTGGGGGTTTTGGTGATTCCGTTAGATACACACAGATGTAGATATAATAACGTCAACACGACATAAAAAAATTTAAGGACTTTTGGTCGCACTAACGTTACCACTAGCAGCATATGTCAGTTGTGAAAGAAGTCTGGCAACCAGCAGTTTGGTGTGTTTTTTTATTAATGAAGCTCCAAAGAAGCCAGATAATGTGTGCCTAAATTGCATACCAGTATTTAAAAGTCCAAACTATTAAGTTATCAAGGGGAACACTCATCACGTCATGAGCCAAACACAGAGAAACTCCATCGACTAAGAATAACAAGAATCTCAAATTAAAAGTGGGGTTGAAAGGATACTATTTGTCATGCAGCCTAATGTGTATGGAACCCCAAAATGTTCAGTGTTAAATAAACAAAAAAAACATAATGAAATAAATAATCATATGAACAAATTGTTTAAAATATATAAATTAACTTGCAACTTGTTAAAGAACTGAAGAAATGATTAAAACTCAACTCATTGTTATAAGGTTATTTCATCATTCATTTTCATAACTGAATTTTCTTGGATCATTTTTATTTCATTATAGACATTTCCAAATGCCCTTTTTCAGAAGGCAGTTTTATTTCATGTCACCTCTCATAACACTTTTATTTCATAATGTCACGTTTTATTTCATAATGTCACGTTTCATGACAGTGGTGTTTTCACCGCCCTCTCACCTTTCAGCCAATCACATGCTCCCTTGCCTCTTAAACTAGCATGCACAAAAACTGCTACCAAATTTAGCCAGTTAACTTCTATTAGCTACAGCAACAACACTGCTAACGTTATTGTGAATCAACTAACTAGACTCTGCTGCTGTAAATAAACACAGACACAGTAACCTAACCTCTTTAGCTTTTAAGGCTTAGCTTAACAAGGCTGCTATGCAATGCTGCCTAGCTAGTTAAGTCAGCTCGTGAGCTTATTACTCAGCATCAAAGTGAAGAGTCTGTGTTAGTAATAAAACAAGCTCACAACCCTAACTAACTAGTCAGCCAGCTGGGTAGTAGCATGTGCAGTCTTATATATAGTATAGTTTGAAAATGTATAATTAAAATGAAAGAATTTTGGGAGGATTGTAAAGCATTGGTCGATGTAAGCAGTTTCCGTGCTTTCTTGGCTTTAATTATAATGTGTTGAAAAACAAAATTTGTAAACCTAAAGAAATATCCACAAATCCATACTTCAGGAGTCTAAACCTTATTTTCAAGTGTACAAGAACCTAATTGCATGTTTGGGTGTTTTAAAGGTTAATAGTTATGAAATGCATGTATGCTCTGAGGTTATAAAAAGAACTTAAGTTACAAATGTTTTCTGCGCCACTATTTTTTCTTTTGAGTAGCAAGTGGTCTGGGAGTGTAATTGTGAAAATGTCTTGCTGATCGGACAGAGTAACCTCTGTTGTTAATATAATTGTATCAGTCCATTGCAAAAAAAACTCCTCTGGTGGTATGTTAGGCTATCTATGGCTGGAGTTTGCTACATTGTACACCTGTTAATCAAAGCAGGAAAATATATTTGATGTTTAAATATATAAATAATATGACTGCTTAGCCAGTGTCACTTGTATTTCTATTATCATTTATCTGTTGAATAAAGTGTATTGAATGCAACTCAAGTCCCAGCTATTCACACGTTTTCTCTACAAACTCCAGGTTTCTGACTCAGGATGGGATTATTGAAACAGTGAAGCGCAAGCGCTACTTCGAGAAGCCCTGCCGAGAGCGACAGCGGAAGAACTTTGAGAACTGCAGGCGGATCTACCACACGGAAATGGCCAGGAAAATTGCCTTCATCTCCAGGACAAACAGAGAGGATCCCTGGCTCGGCCGCTAGTGAAATTGAGTGTGATGAAACAGGACGCTATCCATGGACTGGTTGAAAGCAGCAAGGTGGAAGAAGCAATCAACACAATGTCACTGTCACATCTGAATTGACTTGGAAATACTGAGAAAAGTGGCTTTCTTGTTGTCACATTAGTTAACAGTAAAAGGAAGAAAGCGTTTGTAGAGGTGTATTCATTGTCAAGTTAACTTTTGATATTATTTCCATTTTCTCCACAAAATTTGGCATGAAAAGTGCAGTGCTTGTACTTGGAGGGAAAAATCTTTTGTACTCATTCTTTGTTGTAACGAGCAGGTTAATGAATACTTGGTTGATGACATTTTGTGTTTTGAATCTTCCCACACAATCTTGCTAATGAAAACCTAATAAAATGTGTGACATTTTCTGAAACTCTTAAGTTAGTGAACAGTTTTTAATCACAGTTAAACTTTTATTTAATTAACAAAGACAAACTGGTATCTAATTTAACCACAGATGTGTATAGTATATAGTGTACAGCACAAAGTGATATGTTGCCCACATAAAAGCTTATGACCTAATTTCCTGGAGGAAATTCAAACAACACAGGACAAGTTTTTCTGGAAATGGTGTCTCAGCTCAGCAGCAGCTCACTGTTAATTAATTCAAGGTCACAGTGCGGTGTTAATGTCCACTAATGATGTCGACTACCTCCCGCAAACTCCCAAAAGCAAGACACGTCAGCCATGCACATCTGTCAGACCCTGAGCTTTGACCACAGGGGGCTTTATAGTGTGCACTTGCTCTGGCTCCCTTCACACAGGGAAAGTTAAACATTCACACCAGGCTCACTTGTCTGAGAGGTTACCAGGTCATGCTGATACCCTGTCCTGTGGCTTCAGTCGGTGGGTGGGATTGTACTGCTCCCAGTACGATAGATGACTTATATTTTACTCTGAGATTTCTGCATCCACCCCAAATATAACAGAGGTGGATAGTATTTCATTTGTCATGCTAACAGCACTGAAAAATGAACTTTCAAAACTTCAACAGTAATGTGTCTTTCCAGAAAAAGTGTGCTTGTTACTGTGGATAATCCACAGACCTCACTGTGTGCAGTTTTCAATGGAACTACTTTTTGATGAAGAAATAGTCTCCATGAAAACGATTGACTGTGAATTATTCAGAGTAACAGGGCTGTTGATTTTTTTAATGTAATTTTCCCATGCTGTGAGCTCCACAACCGTATTTCTTTCACCTCCACCTTATTGTGGTGGCAGAGACAAATATCTCAAACGGATGGGAATATTAATCAATCAATCAGAATGGTTACATATATGAAAAAATGGTTTTTTTTTACCCTTTTAAGAACTGAACAGCTTTTCATATATGGAATCAGGTAAATGGACAGTTCATGCAGTCTGTTAATATTAGTGTCATTTGTAATCTGTCAGTAGGTTTTTATCAGCAAAGGGGGCACACAAGGTTTTAAGTCTGGTTCACTTGCAGTGTCTATATAACATACGTAGGTTGTGCAGTCAGTGTCAGTGCACAGTAATATGATTGTAAAATGTGCAAATGTTTTTGCTGGCCCCTACCCAACACACACACTGCCGCTTCCTTATCACTAACAAATGTCAACCACAGGGTGCGCAAAATTCTAAACATGTCGCTACTTAGGTATTCATTTATTGGGCCACCTGTCGTATCAAAAACCTAGTCACACCTGGTTAGAACAGTGGACAGCAGTTCTCTGTCCTCTAACAAACTTCCTATACATATCCATCAGCTTTAACTCAACAATATAACATATTGGCTGCTTCTAATGCTTAATTTTAATATCATAATCTGGATGACACCAACATCTTATAACCATGACACTCAAAAAATGTGCCTCACTTGTTTTCAGAATGTGCGAAGAGCAAATTTAGACTAATTAAAATGTTCCCACCAGTCTGACAGCATTCCAGCATATTCCAGAATACTTGCCTTTAATTTGCCCTTTTTCTTTGACTATTGCAAAAAGTAAAGGGATACATGTGCCATACGCTCCAAGACTCAATAATTATCTTAGAATCCTGTTTATTTTCTTACAGAGATTATCTGCAACATCATCACACAAACCTGCATACTGTGTAGCCATATTCACACTGCAAAAGCTTTTTAACAGCAGAAGACACATTCAGGTTGAGCATCTTTACAATTGCATGGTGGATGTGTGTGCAGTGTTGTTCATTGGTAATGGCCACTACTGTTTGCATGGTTTCTCTATCAGCTGATAGTATTGGCCAATGCTGTTTGCATGGTGACGGTATCTATGTTGCAATCGAAACATCAGAAACTAAATGTCGCTATGCAAACTTCAGGAGTACAGATCAATCCTCTTCTGATAGGATACCAAGGAGCCTCTGACAAGAATGACACAAACAATCTTCCATAAAAAGAACATTTCTGATTTGCATGGGGACCCAGTACAGAATGCTTGGAAACTCAATGTGGCCTAAGGGAGCTCTGCCCAACTTTAATTAAGTCATTTTGTGATAATGGCGATGACAGTGGCAATTCATCACCATTGTTTGAACTATAATTAAGTTTCATACCAGTCTCCAAAAATGTTTGACCGCCTGGCTGAGAGTCAGAATGAACCTGACTCTTTCCTCCACACCCAGAATTGTGGCAGCACCCAAGTTATCCCATGTCATGCAATCATTGACACACCCCTTTGCCATTAATTCTGCCATACCTCCAATACCTGCTACTTGTTCCCTAGACTAACAATAATTATTATTTTCATCATTATCATGATCATCATAAACATCTGCTTTTTGTTGTAAGCAGCCTTTTCAGCTAATCAGGTAGTTGCCACGTCCTCCTGCATCCAACAGCATCCTATTTTTGCATGTGACAAAAGAAGTGATTCACTCCTCAGCATATAGCAATCTTATTATGTAACTGCTGGTATGTAAGACTGTGTTAAGAACTTTCTGGCTCTGCTCTAATAGGCCTATGATGCCATATCTCATAATCTTGTCTTATTTGCATTCATGGGCAATGAAGAAACTGGAGCCCCTAGTACACAAACAAAAACAAAAGTATAATTTGGCTCAATTTGCTGAAGGTGTACACTATTCCTTAATTGTGCAGTCATGCATTAATTTAAAAAAGCTATTTTATGCCTTGATTTTCTGCTGGGCCCATCGCATTTAAGCCTAGCACAAAGTGACATGACTTTTATGATCATTTGGGAGAATGTGGAGTAGAAGGATGGCCATATGTTAAAAGGGCTTGCCATACATCTTTCAGCATTGTTAAATGGTACAGATAAATGTGTGATATTTTTGACCACAACTGTTTTGCATTTTGTGACAAACCAAAATCTGGTCCCCTTTAATATTTTACACACATTGTTCAATCTTTTATGCACATGTATCTGCATGCTCAGATACAGCCTGTCTCTTCCTGTAGGTCTCTTTAGGGAAATAGAGGACAATTGGTAAACATAAACCAGCAAACAAACACAAAGATATAACCACACTGAAAGCAACCAGCAGCCTGATATGTTATTACGTTATTTTCCTTAAAAGTATTATCTGTTAAAGCAATGTAACCTAATTTGCATACCAAAATTTTAGGCACATGCATGTCGCCGCGTGCTGTTCTTCTCGTTCTCTAGCCACACCACCCACACGTGCTGCCGTGGCAGGTGAGGTGGGATCTACGCATTTACCAGCCAACCGGCGCTGCCGATGTTGCTGATTTGCCGAGCCTCTGAGCCAATTAGAAAAGATCGAATCTCTCTTCAGCCAATCGCTGCTCTGAACCTATTCAGCACGTGTAGCGTCCGTTGTGCTCCGTGGGTACACCACTTTTTGAACAGGTTAGACGTCTGACTAGTAAACTAAACACGAGCAGAAACAGAAGAGACAGGGTGGGACTGAACGTGAATTGGATAAGACGTAACCGCTGTGTGTACATATCTCTACTCACAGAGATAGCCGTTAGCTTTGTCGAAGTTACTTCTTTAAGATCTGAATTGGTCGACGAGTTAAAGTAGCGTACCGTGCCTTCTCAAGCGTCGCTGTTTCGTTTTACCGTCTTTGTGAATCCAATTCCGCTCCGACTAGAAGGTAAGAACTTTCTCTTCTTACTTTTTCTATTTTTTCATGGAAAGTTGGCTGTTTTCCAGAATCGACTTATAATAATTTGTTAACGTTAAACAGAATAAGTAGCCACTTTTGGTCATAACGTCTAATATAAATGTTCTGACTAGTCGACTTCAGGCATCACTGCAGTATTAAACCGTCCTACATTCTGTTTTTATATATGTTGTTTTTCACAAAGATATTCAACTAGCAAGTTAGAGTTATCTTCACTTAAAAAACGTGTAAAATGTAGCCGTGTCTATAGATATTGTACCAGTCACGACAAACCTGTTGAAAACAAGACTATTAATGTCAAATCATATATCAGGTTAAAGTTTTATTATTAACGTTGAGGTCGCACGAGGTAATCATAGTCAACAGTAGATGTACACATAAGCCCCCAGATAACCCAACTACTGGAGCACAGCGCGCGCACACACACACACACACACACACACACACACACACCACACACACACACACGCTTTCACTGCATGAGTTGACTTGCATTGTCACGTAGGGAGGCAGGTCCTTTTTTGTGCTTTTTTTCCCATGCGATAATGTATCAACGTTGATCGTTTGCCTTGCATCTCGATTATATTGTACTTGCTGAGACTTGGTGAAGACATTACTCACAGCTCTTGGCAACAAGTACACTTCTAATGTGTACTGCATGATACAGAATAGATAAAATTGGCATGTTTGTGGTGATATAGCTTGTATTTACCTTGTTTTACTTATTAGACACTTGTAACTGAGTAATATGAAAAATTAATGTCTCTGCTTGTTTCATATCAATATTACCAATGATCTTTACTTTTTTAATGTGTCAATATCTTCTAAAAAGCACCTATACTGAAATATTTGCTTAAAAGTATTGTGACTTTTCATTCAGCCAGTATCACATTGTATTAAATGTACTAAATGCTTTACAGAAAAGTCACTTTGGGGAGGGAATTTCATATAAATGCTTTGATATGTGCAATTGGAAGACACCAACAGATGTCCTTTAGTATGTAGTATACTGATGATGCACTGTATGTGCAACTCCTTTTGATTTGAATACTGCAGCCCAACCTGTTTGATTTCACCCGATGCCTAAAGATGTACTCATTGAAATTCTGTTAGGACATTATTATCTCCCTGTCTCCACAGATGAATTCATTGGGCAGTTCTTCCAAATGGCCATCTTATGACTCACTACCCTCCACCTCGAGCTTTCTCCTCAGTGAGAGTGAGCAGACTGAGGATGAAGCAGATGTCTTCTCAGAGGGAGAGGGGGACAGTGGAATAAGAAATTCCCTCTCAGTTGATGAAGGAATCACACTTTCTAGAAATTACCTTGATTTCCCAGCTCATTCAGATCAGCTGCACTTGAGGTTGTCCAAGAGCGACCAGCCTGAACAATGCCCCGGCGAAACTAAGCATCCCGACTCAGCCTCTTCTCCTGGAGCTGCCACATTAGGGTCATCTTCAGCGACACCAGGGGACCTGGCCTTCGCTCAGAAAGTGAGCACCCTTAAACTGATTCCTAGGTCTTTGTTTCAGTATTTTTGTCAGCCAAACAGCAGATCAGTTGTAGTAGTAAAACAAGCCTTTCTCCTTATTTTCTCAGTGTACAGATTTGTGCAGGTTTATCCGTCCTTTACTAGAGCTTCTACAGGGACTAAAGACTGGCCGATTTGACAAAGGTATGTGGGTTGAGTAATATCAAACATGGTTATCATCTCTTAAGTTTTAGTGCATCATGTCTTGTAATTAAATCCCTAAATGCTGATTTCCCCTTACATTTGGATGGTATACTTTTTATTGTTGCAGGTTTATCCAGTTTCCAGCAGAGTGTTGCCATAGACAGATTGCAGAGGATTCTTGGAATACTACAGAGGCCTGAAATGGGGTAAGACCATCACAAGTAGCAAGACTAATATTATAACAGTAGTGAAAATGGGGATATTGTCATTGTCATCCATACCCAGCACTGTCATTAATTCTTCTTCCTTAACTCTTTTTCTGCAGTGAGAAATACCTCCAAAACCTGCTGCAGATAGAGATGTTGCTCAAAATGTGGTTCCCTCAGGTGGCATTTCAGTCCACCGATGCACCAAAGCAGATCACCACTCCCAGACTCCCACCACACTGGCGCCAAAATCAGCTCCACATGCCGGTTAAGGTGAGTTTCGTACTGAATGAATACTGAATGTTACCTTTGTTACCACATGACAGTGCCTTTTTAAGTGTGTGTTGATCAAACCGTGGGCCTCATGATAGAGATGTTAAAATAACAACACTAAGCTTATTAAAACAGATTTTTTTTAACAACCAAGCACCCATGTGAAATATTAATAGTTACAGACAGTACAGAAGGTACAACAAGATAAAAAGATGAAAAGAGAAAGCAAAAACATTACTGTAAAGAAGGAACTGTATAAGCATGTTTATAAGAGAGTTAAAGATATTATTCAGTATATGATACTGAGTCTGCAAGCTTAAACACCCCAGGCTTGTCTCTTGAATGCTGTCCAGATTCAGTTTCAAAGAAAACTGTAGTTTATTAAATTTTGTACCCTCAAAGAACTCAGCTCAACTCAAGTTGTAGCTGTAGTTTTCCTTTAAGACCTTGGTTTGTCATGGTTGTTATTTTTGGTTTTCTTTCCCATTCCAGAAGAGAAAACTGAGCTGGTCAGACCCTGACTACTCTGGCAAAGTCCCAACCGAGCATAAGCGCCATCAACATGGAAAACATGGGAGCTGCCAAGCTGCGGGTTCACTTGACACCGTTTCCACATGTCTACCTGGATCACCTAAAAAACAGAAAACTCCAGAGGAAGAAAACGTTGAGCTAGCTGGGGGCAGGTGTACAGCTGGACATGAGTTTACAGACAGCACTGACACTTTAAGCAGGCCGTCATATCTATGTAGCAAGAGAGAAAATGAGAAATGGAAGCAGCCTGAGATTTCTCTGCCCTCCCCTTGTGGCAGCCCAGCTGCACAAGACAGCTCAGTGTCCTCAAGTGACACCATTACTACAACTGACTCACCTTAGCTGGCCTTAGATGACCTTGCCACCACGTGGAGGTGCCACAGCATGCCAGCCAGAGTGAAGGCAGAGGGCGGACCTGATTACATAAGCATAAAGTTAGACGCAGAGCCAGTCTGTGATGGCTGCAAGGCATGTAAAACCAGAAGAGGAGGAGGAGGAGGAGAAATGCAGGGAGACAATCATTAACCCCTAACTATCCAGTGTGGTTTTTGATTACACCGGAGTTACTGCACTATATTACCAGGAATTATACATTGTTTGTCTGTAAGAGTATCATTTTTGTATACATTATGTTTTACTAAGTTAAAAAATGTTTGAAATACTTGTGTACATGTTTGATGCGTTAAAACAGTCTGTGCTCTGTTTTGTATTTTTTCACATCATTGAGCACAGTCGTAACAGTATAGGATTTCACGCCATTGGTGAGAAACACAAACATATCACTTTTAAGAAGGTGAGGAAACACAGAGGATCATTACTGGTATAGTTTAAAGCTGAAACAATTAGTCGGTTGTCCATAAATAGTTTTTCGAGCAAAAATGCACAAAATTTTCTGGTTCCAGCTTCTTACATGTGAGGACTTTTTGCTTTTCTTTGTCACATATGATAGTAAACTCATGATCTTTTGGTTTTATCTTGTGCTCCGGCAACTTGTGATGGTCATTCGTCACTATTTTCTTACATTTTATAGACCAAACAATGAATCGAGAAAATTATCGGCAGCTTCATTTGTAGTGAAAATAATTAATTAGTTGCAGCCCTGGTACAGTTACATAAATATTTCAATCAGATGATTAAAAATGGCATTTGGGAAGGTTTAAATTGTTGTTTGCCAGCTGATTGACTGTAACATGTGACATTGGCTGCAATGTGCCAAACAAAACCATTTTGCATTATCTTATCATATATGCACCTTACGTCACAGTCAATACTTTTTAATTTATTAGCATTTAACACACACGACACCTTTGTTTTTATGTAAATAAGAATAGATGTAGTTGCACTTATAGTAAAAGAGCAAAACACTGCACAGGAAATACCACAACCTGGTTGATCAATAATTATTGAGGTAGTTGAGGAAATATGAGATGCTTGGCTGGATGCTAATGTGTCAGTTACTCCTTTAGCTTGCCAGTGAGTGAACTTGTTTTGTGTAGAAAGAGTTGAAAACGTAACATTTTATTACACACGAGTTTTTTTATATACATAATAGAACAGGCACGATATATTTGATCTGGTGTACATTGGAATAGATGTAATTGCACTTTGGATGACAATGAGGAAGTGTTACACATTTGTTAACATTAAAGAGTTGTGATATTATTTATTAAAGATGTGTTTAAGAGAATCAGTACTTGTGGAGACTGGTGGAGCCAAGATGGGTGCTTTACAGGTAATCAGAGACTTTATAGGCAAACTTAGCATTTGATTGTGTTTTATTTGAAATCTTTTCATTTTGGCACTGGATGGATGTAGTTGAAAGGCATGAAAAGTAAATTTAGCTTAGCCAGGCTTATTGTTCACACAAAATGCCCCAAATGCAAAGTGTTATTATGAGGGAACAGCTTCTGTGTCCCATTTAAAATGGATTTGTGTCACTGACTTGCTGTCATAAAATCGGTATCAGTCAAAGTGCTTTACTATTGATTATGTAATGAGGAATATCATGGAGATATGAGAAACAAAACTATTTCCATTCCTGAACACATTAATTCTTTTTGATGGCATTTGCACATTGTACCACCATTTTTAAATCAGATATCATTCATGTTGAATGGTGTTTCATCTCTGGTGGTTTGTCACCAGTCAGCCTTACATGCATGATAAACATAAAGGTAACCATAAACTTACCTGAAAAAAACTGAAAGTAGAGTAAAAATCTTATTTCCCAGTTGTATGTCTTTAATTTGTCTTGTTTTTAGTTTCCTTTGTTTTAGGCTATTTCTTTTTCTGATAATGACACTGTCATTATTGGTGATTGATTGAGAAATGCCCATATTTTTATATATTAAATGAATGATGTGGTTCATCAAAATGCAGTATGTTTGTTGATTTCTGGAATGAAACACTGACAGTCCAAGCTTGTCTGAAGTTTTGTTAGATTAATTAAATTTTTCCTGCTTTAACATTTTAAGTTTCCATTTTCCAATTTCTTTAATTTAAAGATGTTTTAGCAGTGTGCCACATAAAAAATGTAATCAAATCCGACCAGAGCAGCAACCGTAGATCTGTGCTGGCAGGAGTTTTAAGTATCAAATCTTTTTTTAAGTGCAATATTTAAATGCAAATGTAATCAATCAATAATTTTTTTCTAAATTGACCATTTAATTGATTGATCATACTTTCTACTTCTACTCCACTACATTTCAGAGGCAAATATTGTACCTTTTCCTCCTCTACATTTATTTGAAAGTTCTAGTTACTAGTTACTTTGCAGTTTAAAGATTTTACATACAAAACAAATTATCATCTTAGAAATGATGATGTATTACAAATTAAAGTTAGTATTAGTATTTAAATAGTCAAAATTGACACCACATTCATGCATCACTATTGCTAAAACAAAATTAGTCTATATATAATGATATAAAAGACTTCTAAAGGGACCATCCTGCATGGAAAGTACTTTTACTTTTGATACTTTATGTACTTTTTGCTGTGCTTTTCCCCGGATAGAATTTGGAAAGCAGTACTTTTATTTGTATTTTAACATTGTTGCATTGCTACTTTTACTTAAGCAAAAGATCTGAATACTTCTTCCACCACTGTTCCACTCACTGTATAATGCTATACAATAAATAGCGCTCCTACGTTACCAATAACACGCAGCAGGTGGCGCTAACAAATATTAGCTTCCGTGGCACTTGGTGGCGCCATAATCACGTCGTGTTTGCGGAAGTGTCCTTCAGCGCTCCACCACCAGCAACGAGTAAACAGATCTCCGGGATGTCGCAAGGCGCTAAGTTTTAGCCTTAAATATTAAATGATATAAACTATTAGCTGTGATGCAGAAGCTCACGGTGGATAATTTCTAGACGCAGAAAGTGATTGGAAACAGCATACCGAACATTTAAGCCTTAACATTACAATGACAGCTGAGAGGCTGCTGAAAGCGATTATGTCTGTGCTACGTTAAGCTAGCATGCTAGGCTAAGTGCTAGCCACGGCTAACTTCAGTTGGTTTTTTGGAATGGTAGAGCGCAGCGCGAGCTCCTCCGGACATGGCAGCGGGAGCAGGGGCCGCTTCTGGCGGCTCTCTAGAGTCTACTTTAGACAGAAAGTTTCAAAGTGTCACGAACACGATGGATTCAATTCAAGGACTGTCAGCGTGGTGCATCGACAACAAGAAGTACCACAGCGTGATTGTGCGACACTGGATAAAGTGTTTGAAGAAATGTAAGTAGCTTTACTGCCTGTTAAACTGACAGTTGCTGCTTCAGCTGTAGAGGCGATCTCGTTTGGGCACAACGATCGCAGTCCTTCTTGTGTCTAAAGTTAGTTACTAACGTTATGAGATAATGTCTTTGCTGTTTTTGACTTACTACCCGACTGATTTGTCCTAGTTCGGAAAACTGTGTAATGTTAGTTAAAAGCCTGCGCTCCTCCTAAGCCAGCACCTAAAACTGGGTTGTTAGTAGAGAAGCCTTGCGAAATAGCGACATACTGTAAATTACTTTCAAGTGGGATTATTTCTTACTTGAGAGGATATTTTGTAATGCTAATGTAAACTAATGCAGCCTCATTTGCTGACAGGACAAACTTACCTTTCTATTTTTTTTATTCTGAATTTATCATGTTGTTTTAGGTTTCCATTTTTAGTCTTGCTTGACATTTTCAGTCTTGCCTTCTATGTACTTTTGCATTATTGTATTACATTATATATAATATTTGTGTATACCTGTATTGAGGCATATTCTGACCCATCTGCCTCGACGGAAAGCACTTTGGCTCAACTCTTGTTGTTTTTAAATGTGCTAAATAAATAGGCTAGCTTGACTTGACTTAGGCTATGTTAGCTACTAAAAAGTTATCGTTAAGGGGGATGTTTGATTTTGCATAGTCAACTGCAGTTATCAAGTTCTACTAAAAACTGGATTACCAGCTGAGAAAAGCCTCCCAGAAAGTCCCAGGTTCACTGTGGATCAGTTACTTTTTTGGCAATTTGACTACTGCACATTTGCACATTTATTTGGGAATTTGCACCACGAAAATACAGCATCAACTGGGACCTGCATTATTACCTTGTCTTGTGTGTCTAATTTAACACTTTTTATTATTTTAGTTTAGATTGTGCTCCCATGGTGCATTCTCCTAAATAAAGTCATGTTTCATCAAATAACCTCAAACTCACTGACATACGTAAAAACCTGGGGCCATGTGGTATATCAGTTTAACGATACTAGTTGGTTTATGGTCTCTGTGCAAAGTATATACGAAAGCTGCCATCTATAGTGTGATACCTGCATTGTACTAGTGTAACGGAAACTTGGAGGCAACAGGGGCCTAACCGCAAATGTGTTTCCCAGGGCCCCAACAGGTTAATCCAGCCATGGTGCTACTCTATCCAGTGTTTTATTGTTCTGAGCCTACTCATGAGGATGGCTGTCATGTTGTTAAAATAATCTCATTTTTTGAAACGGTGTTGGTACATTGCTTTGTAATCTATTGACTAATGAAGTCAAAAGTTAGTTGCAAAGTTATAAATATTGGCATGTTTCTATTACAGATGCGTAAGAATGACGGTATATCTGGGATGTAAACTACAACATTGCTTTTTAATGTTTTCAGAATGTAAAGGAAGGAATTTGCCATATCACTGGTAGAGTAGCCAAGTTACCTACCAAATGCTGTTTTTTCCTAACAAGTTTTGTTTTGTTTTTTTTTTCAAAAAACTTGCTGTAATGAATCTTTTAACAGCAACTAAAGACAACATTTATGCTATATAGAGACATTACACCCAAAATATAACAGAATGCCAATATACAGCTTTTCCCAGCTTTGTTCCTTGTGTGACACATTCACATGAGCTGTCTCTGTTGAGTTGAGGCCTTGAAAGGAATTATCGTCTTTCGTGTTTCTGCTTCTGTTTTTGAAGGTTTGGCTTTGTGTTACTGTAGCTCTGTGTGCTTCTTAGTGTGAGCAAAGAGAAACAAGAGACGATCCTAAAGACTGATCATAAAGTTTGTCACTGTTCTTTTGCTGAGCGAGACAGCAAGGCCTGTTCTCTCACTGCAGTCAGTGTGTAGATGTATAAACAGTAACAGGTTGTGCTTCTCAGTCCGCAGTTACAGTATAGTGTCGTCTTCTGAAACACTTTATTCTTGTTGGCCTTGGTTACGTAGCTGAATGTAGTACATTTCTTTACTGAGCCTTTGCTAGAATGATAATAATACTTGTAAAACTGTGTATGTGTTATTAAGCCCATTACCAATGGTATTTAAGAGACCTGGTGCTGGAGTAATCATTGTCAAAGAAATCTCTGAAAACTTAAGTTTTTCAGAACAAAAGTGGACAAGGTCAAAACGTAAAGGTCAATGATGGCTAGTTACATAGAGCTGCTTGGATTATGCATTTATTCAAGTAATATTAACGTCTGAGTATGTACATGAATATAATAGGGCTGAAACAATATGTAGATCAATCGATTAGTTGATGGACAAAAATGTAATATTATACAATTTTGGTAGTTGATGATTAATTATTTTAGGTTATTTATTAAGGAAAAATGCTCAACATTTGTTGTTTCCTGCTGCTCAAAATATGAGGAAATGCTGCTTTTCTCTGTTTTATATCATTGTAAATTAAATATCTCTGGGTTGGTCAGACAAAAAACGTTTAAAGACATCACTTTTGTCTCTGGGAAATTGTGAAAGCCATTTCTCACTATTTTTAAAATATTTTTTGACTAAACAATTGAGAAAAAAACGAAACAATTTCCAGATACATCGATAATAAACATAATTGTTAGTTGCACCCGTAGAGCATGCAATATAACCACAAGAATCATTTATTAGGGTTCAATAATCTTTTGGTGATAGCCTTTAGCTGTAACAATTTTCTATGCTGCTGTTTCATTTCCTATCTCCTTTCCTATTTGATGGAAAGTTAATATAGATGAATCGACAGGGAAAAGACTGTCCTTGTTTTTGAATAATTGTCTGGTATCTTATCATTGAAACAGGTGTTAAAATAACTGATTAACTCATTATTAGTGTAATTACATTTTCTTCCATTACATTCTGAAGACTTGCATTTATTGTGATTAACGCGAGATGCTTTTTTTTTGTATGTTAAATGTAATTTTGTGTTTTTAATGTTCCAAAACCATTTCTGTGTTTTTCACATCCACCATGGCTGGAGATAAGGAATTTTATTATGGACCTCTATGCAGACTATGCTGGTAGACTTTGGTTTTACTCCCATACTCCATGAAAGTGGAGTTTGTCACAGAGGTGGCCTTGCCTCACTATTGTCTGTCTTTCTCTCAGCTTGCTGTTTGTGTTTGAAGTAGTATGTTGTAAATTGTGTTTCACTTAGCTCAAATGCAGTTTGACTGAGAACAGTTTAAAGTAGGCCTAAGTCTTTGTATGGATTACAATTTTGTCAGTTATTGTTCTGCTGAATAGATCACACATTTAAACTATCAAATGTCAATGTAATACATAAATGTAACCGTCAGTTTGCCTGGCAATAACTTGAAAGTGAATGGTTACCCAGTAGTAATTAACCCCTTCAACCTTAAAAAGACTGCAGAAGCTTTTTGTTTGTCAAGTTGTAACTCCTGAAGTCTGTGCTTTGAATAAGACACGTATCACCTGGAGGATGCAAGTCAATGGAAACTTTGTTTGCAATGATTTACCTTTTTAGTGTAAATTTATTGGGTGTGAGTTGAAACCAGTTGTTTTTGAAGATATGATGTTTGACCCTTTGGTCACAGTTAATGTTTAAAATGCTTTGCACCCCGATAGAAATTTATTAATTTTAAACAAGATAATCAGTTTCCTGTAGACGCCCCCCCTCCCAAATGTTTTGCATTGCAGTGCACAAATTGCCTAAATTGGATCTGTTAATGGAGTTATTTTGCATTTGTATGGCTGGTTATTAAACCTTAGTACTTTTAAAGTACTGATGAAATTATGTCCAGAGCACATTTTCTAAAATTGTCAAGTAACATAAGTTGGCACAGAATGCTTGGTCTGATTCTTAGTTATTAGATATTCTTTGACGAGATAATTGCATTATGCAGTTTAAAAGTTTGGTGCTTTTGATGAATTAAAGAAAGTATAATTGGTTTGGTGTCCATACCAGAACTTGGGTATCATGTTGGCACCGGTATCAAAATATTTCGAATTATGCTCAGTCTTGTAAACCAAGTATGCTGTTATTTCACTCCCTCTCTTGAAAGCTCTCTGTTGTCATCACAAACACGTAAATGGCAGCAAGGATTGCGATGGTGGTGTAATGTTATGTTGCATTGTCTGATGTTGGTTAAATGTAATATTGACCACATGCTCTCTTACATGACTTGCTCTCTTGGCCTTCCGATCACTTTGGATCTCTAATAAAAACAAGTTTATTGATTGAGAGTTGATCAGTCACAATTTTAATAATTCATGAATGGTTATTGTCATATACTGTATGTATCTGTCTTTAAGTTAATTAGAGTGATTAATTAATTGTTAGTCATTTATTAAGTAAAAATACCAAACATTTTAGATTTACAGCTCAAGAAAATACAAAGTTTTGTTTGCTTTTCTCATTTAGTGTAGTTACAAAATTAATATGTTTTTGTGTTTGGCTGCACAGACTAATTTGTAATGAGGAAGAAGTACTCATATCTTTTACTTAAATAAGAGTAGCAATACTACAGTGTACAAATACAAGTAGAAGTCCTGCATTCAAAATATTACTTAAATAAAAGTACAGAAATACTAGCATGTTTATTATATTACTGGATTATAATTATTGATACATTATGTGCACATCACTAATGCAGCTTTCTTAAAATACTTGATATACTGCTGAATATCTTAACCTATAATAATACATCATAATTTATTAGTTGATTTATATTTTGTATTAATAATCTAAATCTGAAAACTAGTAACAAATAAATGTAGTAGAGTATACAGTAAGTATAGAGTAAAATACAAGTACCTCAAAATTGTACTTAAGTACAGCACTTGAGTAAATGTACTTAGTTACATTCCACCACTGGTAATGTGTTTAGGTTCTGGTAATAAGTGATGGATGCTTGTCATTTTGACATTTTTGAGAGTAGATTTTTAATCGGTTAATCATGAAAATAGTCCATACATTGAAGCACTACTGATGCCTACAAAGAAACTGAGCCTCTTTTCAAGTTATTTGACTCAGCTCATCTGCCTTCCCAGTCAAACTGACGTTGCTGTCTCTCTTTCCTCTAACAGCTGATGCCCCACACAGGCTCAACCTTTTTTATCTGGCCAACGATGTCATTCAGAACTGCAAAAGGAAAAATGCCATTGTTTACCGCACAGCGTTTGCTGAGGTGCTTCGTGATGCCCTCTTGCTGGTCAAGTAAGTAGTTAGTTAGATAGTATAATGTACAGTATATTAGATGCAGTGGTAATGTTTGTGTTGGTTGCCCTATTTTTTCTCTCAACCTCAGCCTTTCTCTTTTGCTTTTTTTTCTCCCTTTCGCTGTCTCCTCTGTCCTAGCCTTTGTTTGATTCATTCAAAGAAATTTCTCACACATAAATAAAGCAAATGTCAAAAAACATTAATCTCTTGTCTCTTTTGTTTTTATTCTGTCATCCCCTCTCCTTCCTCCAGCTTTGAAGGTGACCCTAAGGTTATAAAATCAGTGGAGAGGATACTGTCCATTTGGGAGGACAGGGGTGTGTATTCAGGGACACTCATTACTGAGCTTAGGAGTAGCTTAGTCAAAGAGGAGTCCCCTCCTGAGACACCCGTGGAGCAAAAAAGTAAGTGTGTTGGCATTTTGTTTATCACTTTCTTTTGACATTTTTATTAATACCTCATCTCTACACCAACCTTGCAAAGTTTTGATTTTATTTTCATTTTTAATAACTTCTGGAAACACATTTCATACACACTTTGCATTCATTATTTTTTTTTTTATTAGTCACAGTATGTTGGTCTATTAACTACTATAGATTTATTCTATGAAACCCTGTTTTTTTATTTAATTCTATTGTATTTTGTTATCCAAATACTGAATGTTGCACAACTGTGTGGGCATGATCATTATTTTGTTATTTGATGTCATTTAAAATTTTTATTCTTTTCTTTTTTTAAAAGCTCCAGTTGAGTCTAAAGCAGATCTACGGTCCAAGGTTGTTGCTGAGTTTGTGGTAAGCAAGAAATGAAACTGTTAAGCTCAACTAAACTGCAACATTGTTATTTTACAAATTAAGCTAAGTAAAGTAGTTACGCTCGTAGTTGTCCTCTTTTTCTCCTGTGTTGGTCTGACATTGTGGCTGACTGCTCCCCTCTGCTTTAGCCCCAGGCACTAATAGACGAACTGGCCAAGTACAAGAGATCTGTGGAGGAGGTTGACCTGAGAGAAAAACAGCTGGCAGCTATGAGGGTTGACATCTGCAGTTCTGAAGCCCTCAAGAAACTCAAAGGTGCCTGCTTTAGTCGTCTTCTATTGTTGTACCGTCTGTCCTATTGTAACACAGATGAGTCTTTGCTTCAAGATCAGCAGTGCTTTTTCTCTTTCTTATATTGCCTCAAAAATCATCCTTACATGCTGGATTCTTACAGATAAAGCCGGAGGAAAGAAGTTCTCCAAGGACTTTGAGGAAGGAAGTGCACAACTACAGGAGTTTGTCAAGTTCCTTGAGAAAGAAAGCAAAACAGGGCCTTCTGTCATGGAAGCCCTCAGCAACGCAGATATCTTCTACGAGACGCAGTATAAGGAGGTCAAGATTGTTGCTAATGTGAGTGACAGATGTATTTGTATTCAGGGATTTGTTGTGTTGTCTAAGTTTTAGTTCTCAATCATAAGAAACATAAGTTATCTGTAGCTTTTTACAACTCCAATATGAATACAGAATCACATCCTCACAACCCTTGCTTAACACGTTTGCAACTATACGTTTATTGACAATGCTACATCCTTGTAATTTATGAACATGGATTCAAGTAAACTTATGCTAGCATTGTTTGTTAGCCTGACCTTGAGTTATTTTGTTCAGGCTCTCATTTGTTAGTCTACTTGCCCATAAAATGCAGATAACCACCATAGACCAGTGTATATATGAAGAACAAAAAGATAATTATGTGTTCAAAATATTTCCTTCTGTTTCCTTCTATTGCAGTATGAACATACATTTAAGATGAGATGGAAGGCACACATGTTCATGCATAAAAGCTATGATATACATACAGCATGCACTATACGTACAATATATTAAAAGTCTTATTAACTGTGAAATGACAGGAAAGTAGACAGTGCAAGAAAAAAAAACTTCAAATGACCAGATGTGTTGTAGGTTGAATTGCAAGCTGGCTATAAAAGCTGATGGTGGGTTGTGTTATGTTTTTTGTTTTACTTTTCATGTACTGATACTCCTTTACCTCTCCTTTCAAGGCCTACCAGACGTTTGCTAACCGGGTGGCCCACCTGAAGCGTAAGCTGGACACCCTGAAGGCCACCTTGCCAGACCTGGACGAGTCACCTATCCCCTCACCCTCTGCAGACGCGCCGTCTCCAACCGGCTCAGAGTCCCCTTTTCATGGTCTGGAATTGGCCCACCCCAATCCAGATCTTGATGGCTCTGCTATGGATGATGAGGCAGAGCCACCGGCTCCGAGCCCTCTGTCCTCACCGGGAGGATCCCCCAAACACACAGAGACTCTCGGAGAGAATGACAATCGTGAAGTGGAAGACATGGAGCTCTCTGAGGAAGAAATGGACAGCGGTGGCATTATAGGTAAGAAGTGGGCTGGTGATTAGGGACTTAATGACCGACAGCACAGTGAGGGCTTTTTAAATGCAATATTTATAAATGCTGTTTGTGACTATTCCTACAGATTTTCTGTGGCACCATTATGCAAAAAATGTGTTAAAATAATAAAAATGAGAAGCACCACCAAAAATAAGCAAGTGAAGTCTCTGACTCCTGCAGAAAATCACACAAAACTCACATAACAGCCGTTATATGTCAACAAAGACCATCCAACCATTTCTTCCGATCTGTGTTCCAGCCAATTTCACAGTTTCCCCACCCGTAGAGCCATCTTATTAAAATCTGATATATTTTTATAACTACAGACAGCCATCTATCTGCCATTTTACTGTTTTTTTTTATGTCCAGTTAAATTTTCTTATTGGCTACAATGCTTGCAGTTTGCGTTATATGATCTGTGTTAACTACCACACTCAACTCTGATGGGTTAAAATGTGACCTTTTACCAGTATGTACATGTACTGTAGATTTGTTTATTAGCCTTACATAAAGATGATTTATATTATAATACTGTTTTTGTGTATGATTTACCAAGATACAAGTAATTTTGCTTTCTTTGATCTACTCATACTGTTAACATTATAGAGCTGAAACTGGACATTTTGTTTACTATTTTCCGACATTTTATAGAGAAAAACGATTAGAATTGAGAAAATTATCAGCAGATTAATTGATAATGAATATAATCATTAGTTCATCATTTCATTACGCATAGTATCTCATAGACAGTATACGATTATTTGTCATTATAATGTCAGCATTTTAAGAAGTTTTGTATTTTAACTTGTTTTTAAAGGTTGCTGTAAAAAATAACCTTTTACTAACTTAATTTTTTAGATGGGTGACCTTTGTATTATGATTTTGTATTCCACAGAAAGCTGGAAAGACTATGTTTCAGTGTTTTTGGCAGCATATTCCTCTCCATTAATTTATTAGCACTGGCTTCTCTGGTCCCATCAGTTGTCTGCACTTGTACAAAAACAATGACAAAATGAATTGTGCTGCCTCATAACAAATATGAAATAACTAAAGCTGTCTTGTTTCATTACAGTGCATGTCTGATTGCATCCAAAATCTCTCTTATTGCTATATTTTTCCCTCAGTTGAGGAGCAGATTGAATGCCCCACCCACCCCAAGGTGTCCACTCCAGTCCCTACAAAAACTAAGCAATCAGTGGCAACAGAGCAGCCTGTCACACAGGTCACACCCCCTGCAGCAGCTCCTGCAGCAGCTCCTGCAGCAGCTTTGGAAAGTGTTGACCTGGGTAAAATTGGCTCCATCCTTAACAGTTTAAGCTCAGTCATGAAGAACACAGGTGAGTGCTGATGGCTATTCTGACGTCAGAAAAACTGAATGAAACTCTGAACTGTGCTGATGTTATAAATGTTTCTTTGTCCTAACCTCACAGCCATGCCTCATTGTGACATCTTATACACACAATACTTCTATGATGGACTTTATCATTTCTGATATCATAATTTCCCACTCTTTCAAAATAAAAGAAATTGTCAAAAGGTGTAAGAATATAATGGGAGAGTAGTTATTATGTCATGTACTAAGAAAAAATGGTGTTTCTTGACGTCTGCTATGAAAAAACTAACCTTGCAAATGTAATGTGTGGTGGGAACCCTAATATCTCTGCAACACAGAACTGAATAAGTCTGAATTCAAATTTACCTTTTTTATTCCACATAAGAATTTTTTCCCCCATGATTTATAAATGTAGTTTAATTCCCAGCATATTCGTGTAATAGTTTAACAATAGTGTAACACTTAACATCTCAATGATTGGTGATTTACAGTTAAAGTGAGTGTCCCTCTCTGTCTCACATTAGTAGAGAGTCCTCCTGCAGCTGCCCCTGCTGGCTCCTCATTGAAGACCACACCTGCTGCCTCTGTGGCCTCTCAGGATGCCAGTTCACTGGTAAACCTCCTCTCCAAGGTGGACGTAAGTCCTGAAGACCTCCTCGGTGCTCTCGCCAAAGTCCAGGGCCAAGGCAGCCTTGAGGGTGAGAATAAGAAGTCCTTTGCTTAGTTTGAAAATAAAAACTTTATTTTATTTCATACATCAATTAAAAGCAGCAAGCTTGCTTAAAATACATGTCTGTATTCTCCCTTTCTTCACTTAGGCATTACTTCTCTTCTGAGCAGCCCAGTTGCAAATGTCTCCTCAGACTCCTCCAGTACAGGCAAGATTCCTCCCTCTCCCTCATCCACATCTGCATCAGCAGTACCCTCTCAGAGCATGTCTCTCTCCTCTGTTGCACCTGTGCCTTCTTCACCCAGCTCCACTGTAAGAGAGAGCACAAGATCCCAAGCCCCCCCTCAGACTTACAACCCAGCCTCTGCCCTAGTCCAGGCTCTCCATAGAGACATGGATTTGATAACAGAGCCAGAACCGTCCTTGGATTCTAAGAGTTTAGAGTCTAAAATCCACCGCTTCCTGCAGGGGAACTCTGCTTTCAGTGCATTTGACCTGGGTTTTTCTACAAACCCTGTGCCGGGAGGGGATAACCTCAGCCCAGTAGCTGGAACAGACAACCAGGGTGGGACTCCAGTTAGGGATGAGGGCGGAGGCACCCCAACTCAAGATGAGATCATGGACAAGCCTGTCGTGGCCCCGTTCACTTCCAACACAAATCGGTTATCTGTTGGAGAAACTGTTAAAACGGCTCCTATTGCATTTCAGAACAGCAGTCAGCAGAACCCCAACAATCCCCAACAGCACCCTCACTTGCAGCCGGGTGTGGCTCAGAATGGGAAGGTCTACCAGCCGTACTCATATGGCAAACACGAGATGTCAGAGCATGGGATTACTGCACCTGTTGCACATTACCAGCAGATTTCTGCACAAACAGGAGGGCCAGTGCCTGGAGAAAGAGCCCCAGGCAGTGCCAGTAGCACACAGACGGTTGAAGGCTTTCAGGGGGTGATTGAACAGGGTTGGTATGGTGTCACTTACCCAGACTCTCAGCAACACAGAGGCTACAATGTGACAGCACCTGGAGGGGCTGGAGAAAACAAGATGTCAGGACCTTATCCATACCAAGTAGAGCAAACTCAGAAACCTCAAGAGTTGGCCAACCAGCAGGGCGCCACCACATCCCCTGGTTTCTTAAGAAGCATCCTCCCTCCCATCCCACAGTTACCTCCCCCTCCTCTAAGCTTTGACGGCCCTCCTTCCGCAACCAGCAGTACGATGATTCCCCTAGAGCATCAGCCAATGCCCCATGCAGACAGAGGGGAGGTGATTGGGCCCAGAGCCGACAGTGTCATCAGTGGAATGGTGATCCACGACCATCAACACAAATCTATGTTTCATCCAGATGATCCACAGTATAACCTTGATCGACCTCCTCACCCTGAGGATTTACACTCTCACCCAGACGACCTGCGTTACCAGGAGGACCCCGAGCATTACCACAATGAGCTCCGCCATCATGATGCCCTTTTCTTTCAAGACGACCCTTACCGCCACCCAGATGATCCATACTACAGGCAAGGCAGCCCTCCACACCACTACCCCAGAGTTCGAGGGCGCCTCACTCCCCCTCTCTCACCATCAGAGGACCCTTTCTATGGCCACAACTACCAACGGCACAGCCCCCCTCCTCCGCACTACACTCTGAGGAGACCACCACCTCATCTTGAAATCCGTCATCCTGGTCTGCGGCCTCCACATCGGCCTCCACATCGGCCTCCACACCCAGCACACCACCCTCACCCCAGAGGACCCCCACGTGCACCATTTCCTCGGTTTCCCGGCCCCGACCCAAGGTTAAGAGGCAAACGTCCAGGTCCAAGAGGAGGGGGAAATGCTGGTCCAATGTTCCCCCCAAAAAGACCCTTTCCACCCCCACGGTACTGACTGAACATGTAGCATTGAGCTCTTGAAATCACTGTGGATGTCGTGAAGGCATAAGGCAGGACTTTTAAGACTGTTCAGTAACTTGCTAGTCGCTCAGTATTGAGGTCCACACCCTGCCATGAGAAGCTTCTGAAATGGAAAATGTGGAAGGATAAAAGGGCAGATACTGAGGGTGGGCATCAGGAGACAAGGCAGAAGAAAAATGTAAATGGCAAAGAATAAAGGATGTTCAGAAGGTTGAGGAGAACAAGAGACAACACCAGGAGATGTAAAAGAAATCGGAGGCTCTGAGAGGGCTGCTGAGCTGAAGAGTGAAGACAGAAGATTAAAGAAAATAAGAGGTGGATATATATAATTCACTTTTTGTGTTATTTGCTCCAGTATGAAGCATTGCATTAAATATGTAATTTAGCATCAGTTTGATATAGGTCAGAGTGTGTGCATGGTATGCGTGTGTGCATGCGGTCAAGCGTAAGTCAACTAGTCACAGAAGTTGAATCGGGAAGATAGTTATTTTTGCTAAGAGAGTAACAAAAGAATGTAGTTGATGCAATGTTTCTGCTGTTACTTAGTTTTTCAGGGAGCAGTTTTGACTGCTTCTCTTCCATATCAGCAGTATCTTAGTAGCTTTTGATAAAACATCCATTTAAATTTCACTTTGGGTATGAAAAACAGTGTGTTAAAGAATTTATGTTCCTTCTACAAACCTCGTTAGCATATTTGGCCAAATGATTTTTCATTGTTCCAACTCCGAATGTTATATTTGTGAAGCGATGCTTTCTCTACTAGTGCGTAATATCTCCTCGGCGATAGTTTTACGTCTCGTTAAGTTCCTTGAAGGAGAGCGGCACAAGTCTATTTAAAGGGAGAAAGAGGTGTGAGAGTTATTTTTTTCAGCCTCCAACACCGACGCAGAAGAAGTGCATTTTTGGAGAGGATGAAGATACTCGTCTTCAGTTTCGTTTTACTTGTACTGACTAATAAAAATCTGAGTTTGAAAAAAGTGTGTTGTTTTTTCTTTCCTCTGACTGTTGCACCATTGCCCTAAACTATTAGTCAGCATCTATACATAACATTTGAGTGTGCCTAAACTAAAACATTGTGTTTTCCGTTTATCTCCAGAGAAATTAGCATAACTACGTCTCTATGAAGTTCATTTAAGTGAATACAGGTTACATTATGCTTTGCTATTTGAGGGCAATATCACTATTTTAATACTCACAAAAATACTTTTGTAAAAAGTCATAGGGAAGGGTTTGATCCACCAAAGTGTCAGTTAGGTCTAAAATAGGTTGCTGTTAGAATGCAACATTATTCCAGAGAGGTAAAAGTAATGCTACACTCAAAGAGAAACAGGCCTGACTTGTCTAATTTAGGTACATTTTTGTATTTCAATATTAAGTCGTTGAATAAAATGCATTGTGTTTTTTTTTTTTTTACCATTTAAGAACTTGCTGTTCCTATGAAGAACATGCAGCCATTTCTAAAGAAAAGTATATATTTTGATTCAAGATAAATAGTCAATTTTTTTAAATTAAACTAAACTATAGACACACCAAGGCTGCATACTTCAACCTGTGTGGACCTTCCTGTTTAAATCAGTGGGCCATTTAATAAAATCTCAAACATTTTCATGCGCTTTCTCAGACCACAGTTAACTGAGCTGACCCTAAATGTCTGTATAGGTTACTTAGTGTAGTCAACTATAGAAGACAAAGGAGTCTCGTATTGCAATCTTGGTGTTTTTTCTGTTTGGTTTGCTATTACTGGCACTATCTAACAGTTTGGCAAAGGTTTCAAATTGGCCTGGAAACAAGAAATAGATTTGTACATGCGATTGAAGTTTGTCTAGGACTGGTGGCTGCTATTATTCTCCACTGATTACATAGTTAACACTTTGCTTGAGTTAGTCTGTTCTTTTTGAACCTGTAGAGTTTTGAAATAATTTATTGTAGTTTGCCTTCTTAAAATTACAAGTCAGCTTTTCTTTCAAGTAGTTGAATATCTACCAAATGTATTTATAGGAGGCTTTACTGCCTTTGCAAATGTTGAGAATTAAAGCTATCCATTTGGTTCAACTTAAAATCCTTCCCCACATCCACTTGACTGTTTTCTGCTGTGCTGGTGCTGTGATAAACACATTTCCATTTGAGGGTTCATTGTTTCCCTCATGGCACAGTAGAAGGCTCTCTGACTCCTCAAATATTCCTGCCTCTTTAATGAAAGAGGGGAATATGAGGGACACTTGCAAGACAAAGTGATAATAAGTAAGATTGATAAGGCAGTTATAAAACAAGTATTAAAAGACCTACTTGATTAATTGCAAGAAATCGAATGTCGTTAATTAGACTTTTGGACTTGTTTGAAACTGTTTAGCACATTGTTTGGATTATAAGTCTATTTTTTATTTTTTTTTATTTTATGCTCTAAAAAGAAATAGAAGATTTTTCTTCTTAGTCACTGAATTAATTAAACCATCACATTAACCCAATTATACTACGTGAACCTTTAATTGGTCTGTATTTTGTTAGAATAGCGAAGAAACAAGTAATAAACCTTAACTAGTAGCCTTAAACGAGACGCAGGAATTTATCTTATACGTTCATATTTCAGCTTTGAATGCTTTAGAAGAAATCTGGATCAGATTCTATCTGATTAATTCGTTCGGGTGAGATTGGCCTTCATTAAGACAATCATTACAGACTTTGTTTAGTGAAATGGTTTTCACTTGGCATCACTCGTGCAAATTTGCAAAAAAAGAAAAGAGAAGCTGAAAGTTCATTCAACACATTTTTAGTTTATTCGGTTTTTATGCGAAATAAATTCGGGCGGAATCTATTATTATGAGGCAGGAAGCGGCGATCAGACGGAAAATAAACGTTCCTGAAATAAATAGAGCAGTGAGCTCAGGTGAGCCAACCGTCGCCAGATGTCAGTAGATCTTTGCAGGATCACTTTCACTGTATTAATCTGCTCTGTGAGGCTAGGAGCAGCCATAGCACTAAAAAAAAAAAAAAATTTAATTAAAAAAAGGATGTAAGATTTGTCGACCTTCAGATTCTGGACGTTTTGTCAGGAAGATTGTTGATCGTTTATTCCGCTAAAAGTATTTAAGTGCGGCATAATAATGAATAGTAATTGTTTATTAATTTTTTCTGCCTGAGAAATCATGTTTACTTTCTTGAATGTTGCACAAATCTTCTTTCCTTTGATTTTTAACCTATTTCTTGTTTCATCCCCTCCCTCCTCCTGTTTCCCTCCTCAGGGATCCAGAGCCACACTTTGATGTGTCTGATGTGATGGGAACCTTTTCCACATGTTAACTGATGGAAGGAGAGGGGGGTTTGATGCTGTGGTGGCTCTCCTCTTTGAATCCTGCACCGCTCCCAGTGATGGCTCTTCATGTTCTGGCTTGAATGCTGTGCGCCATAGCAGCCGAGTAAGCCTCCAGTTTAATACATCAGGCACTGAGTGGCACCAGCAGGAAATCAAAACAATCAATACAGGCTGGGGGAAAATAATAATGATGAAACGGTTTCTCTCTCTCTGTCTGTCTGTCTGTGTGTTTAGTTCTGTGTTTGGGAGGAATCACAGGGGAGCGGGAAGGCTGGACAGAGAGGCCCATGTGAGTAATACAGCCAATATTATTAAATACTTTTCATTTTTCAACATTATATTCTCTTTGTGTCTCCCATACACACAATTTTCTCTCATGGCTGTCAATTCACACACCTCCAATATGTAAAAAAAATGTCCATTAAGTGCACCTTTTTTTGTGAAATAAAGAATTATTGATCATAGCAAAATAAAACAAGGTTGTGTTGTGTGTTTGTTTATTGACAATATCTTACAGCTAGTCACATAATCCAATGGGATTTTAAATCGTTTTTTTAGTAAGTTGGGGAACTTTCTCTCCTTCAGTTTATCTGAACAATTCAAAATCACAAAATTTGGAGATACATTGATTTCACTACAGAAGACGAAGCGTCTGCGTTATAGATCAGGCTTTTTGGGGAGTATTTTACTGCTCCAGCATACATTTCTGTCTTTAATTTAAAGTCATTGGTGGAATATAATTAAGTACATTTACTCTAGTACTGTAGGGTTAGTGTATTTCCATTTTATGCTACTTTATAATTCTACATTTCCGATGGAAATATTGCACCTTTTACTCCACTCCATTTATTTGACAGCTGTAGTTTCTTGTTACTTCACTAATTAGGAATTTTCATAAAAAAACACATGACCACCTTTTAAAGTATGATGCATTTGTTCATTTCAAATAGTTTCCATCTTATCAAGTCATTTTGTCTATAACTCATAACTGTGAAAAAAATCTACCAGCGCAGTAAAATATTCGAGCCTTTTTTAAAAGTATTTTCTAATATAAAGTTTCATTTTTCATAACTAGTGCAGCGATCCGCCTTATACCTTCTTGTTTCAAGATACAGGTTAAAATATTCTTGCAGAACTAACTTTTTTTCCCCACTTGTTTTAAGAAAATAAGGTTTTTAGAACCCAATTAAAGCCAGAAATGCACTGTTAGATAGCTGCACCTCAACCTGTTGCAACACTAAAATGCTACTTACACAACAATACATCAGTAATAGTAATAATAATAATCTTTATATAACAGTAGGAAATGGGCCATCCCCAGTTAAAGGCATATAGGAGCAACATTAACACCACCACTGGCGTCATTTGTGTTTGCAGCTCGTCGCCAGATGTCGTCGTTTGTTACACTCTGAAATAAAAAATGCCATCCATTGTGAAAGGGACACAAATCACGTTTCCGAAGCGCACTCATCATTCATTTTATACTTGATCAAAGCCAGATGAACTTATGAGTCTTTGTCCCGCCTGCACTGTGGGCTTATATTGGGCGGAAGGCGGATAGGATTTAGTGACTGATGGCAGATGGCAGTCTTAACATTAAAGACAAGCCGAGGAGATATTCTGCTGTTGGAAATAAAGGAATTAACGGTGAGCCATACAGAGATCTGTGCCCAGAGGTTTAAACAAACACTTTAATGTTGCTGTAGTTGTTTAAACCAAGCAGGTCCAGATCGTGACTCCTTTGAAGTGTCTCCGTGTGCGCAGGTCGGGTGTGTGCAGTCTGCTGTCATGTGGACTCATTGTTTACATGCTGTCGAGATTTCAGAGAGGGCGTGTGTGTGCGAAATTACGGTCCCTGCATTTACGAGCACACTTATTGAAATAATGTTTTGGTTTTTTTTATACTCGGAGAGGGAAGATTGTAGCCATGATAACGTGACACGAGTTGAGTAGACCCATTTCAGCACCATGGCCAGCTCCACTGCGAGAACAAAAGGCGGATTTGCATCCTTGATGTCAGGGACCGTCTGCTTTTTAACCACACACATTAAAAACGAAAAATATGATAAATCCCTCAGAGCTAACGCCATATCTTGCCTCTATCTTTAGCTGCCCTTCAACCTCAAGGGTTTCGTACATAGCAGAGCAGCTCCCTCGCTGCGATCAATTGAAAGTCAGCCCTTGATCCAAGCTTCTGTTGGCCGTGGGCACGGGCCCCACCGACATTAATCCCTCCTCCTGGTTGTCCAGGGTCACGAAATTTTTTTTTGAGGAAGTAGGCCCCTTAAACATTTGCTTGCCTAATGTCTAACATCACCTAACATACAGTATGCCTTCATCCGAAGTGCCTTTTGGCATGATTTTAGTATGTATGTTTGTGTATTAGCAGGTGGATCGATTCTCTGAACTTTACAGACTTAAAGGCCCAGTGTGTAGGATTTAGTGGCATCTAGCGGTGAAATTGGAGATTGCAACCATTTGAATAACGGTCGCCTCACCCTTCTGTTCCAAGCATGTAGGAGAAACTACCGTGGACGCGAAAAACGCAAATGGCCCTATCTAGAGCCAGTGTTTGGTTTGTCCGTTCTGGGCTACCTTAGAAACATGGCGGTTCAACATGGCGGCCTCCGTGGAAGGGGTCCCACTCCCTCAGTAATAAAAATGTATCATTCTAAGGTAATGAAAACACAATTATTCTTATTTTCAGGTGATTTTACACTAATGAAAACATACTTATAAATATTATAGTCCATTTCTGCCAATAGCTCCTCCTAAATGTTACATACTGGACCTTTAAGATAGCATGTCACCTACAGAAACTAGTTGGCCTTTAATGGGTTGACTTTAGACAGTGTCTTACTGTGTAGAGTTTGCATGTTCTCCCCTGTGCGGTTTTACTCTGGGTGTACTGGTTTCCAGACATGTAGAAGTAGGTGAATTGGTGACTCTAAATTTAGGTGTTAATTTGAGTGTTAATGGTTGTCTAACTATAGAAAGTATACATTATGTGGATAGACTGATGACCCATCCCTCGTGACCCTGTGCAGGATAAGTGGGTATAGATAAAAGATGGATGGATGTTCATTTATAGCCCTCATTCAGGACTGTCATGCCACTTATCACTGTCCTTGATGGCTAAGTGAAGCACCCTTTTCCGGTGTTAAATGCTCACAAAGTTACATATTGGATGAAGGTTGAAAAAAAGAAGCAACTGGAGGAATGGTGAACTTCTCAGTAACAATGAGATTGTATGCCCATGTCAACTGTGTTTAAAGTTACAAAAACATGCATTGATGGAGTCCATGTAAGTTCCATTAAACTCAGTGGAATCTCATATCTTTCTTTCTCAGTGACTAGAGTGCTGTTGTGTTTGATACTCTACATAGCCTATATGATGTAAAAAGGTTAAAATCTCCAAAATTCTTACTGAATAAATCACCTTCTCTCTGGTCCGTTTGTGTTTTCAGAATTCCTCTAATATTTAACATAGTTATAATCATTAATTAAATATCACGATTAGCCATCCACAAATGGGATACAAAGTATGATGTTGCAAGCAGTAGGAAAAACAAGATGAAAGTTATTTTCCCTACAAGACCATTTGTCTTGGAGATTGGGGTATGCAAAGATAGAGAAATTATGCATTATCACCAAGTCTGATAAACTGAGGTGATTAGTTGATTAATCAATTAGATTTACAAAAAAATTAATCTGCAACTATTTTGATAAGCGATGAATTGTTTATCGTTTACAAGTAATTTCTTAAGCAAAAATGCCAAAATTCTCTGGCTCCAGTTTTTCAAATATGAATATTTGCTAGTTTTCTATGTCTTCTATGATATTAAACAGAATATCTTTGGGTTTTGGACCATTGGTCGAACAAAACAAACTATACGAATATATCAACTTGGATGTTTTATACATTACGCATATAATTGATTAATCCAAATATGTAAATAATAGTTACTTGCAGGCCTAATTATAATCATTAAATGCCACAAATGGGTGTTGCGATTAGCCAGGACTGTAATTCATGACAGTCATGCAACAGGGTAGAATTACAGGGAAAACAAGACAATATAAAAATTATTGGCCTTACAAGAACATTTGCTTTGAATATTGGGGCATCAAAAGGTAGACACACATTGAGAAGACCTGATAAATGAATGAGGAAAATGAGTAAGTATAAAACGCATCACACTTTGCAGCCATAACTGGGTTTTATATACATGTCTTTTCATTTCTCCCTCCTCCTGCCAGCCCGGGCTGTCACAGGACTAGTAGTTTAGCGACGGTCCCTGGCGGCAGACATCACGGCTCGTACAGCCCAGGGGAGGAGGGATGGAGCTGAGATGGACAGGGAGGGAGACACCGGCTTACGACGTCAAAGGAGTACAGACACACACACACACACACACACACACAGGGAGAGGGAGAGGAGAGGAGAGGACAACCAACCAGACTGCCAATTCCCTACGGTCTCCTGAAGGAAGCCTAAATTCATCTATCACAGCACTCTTCATTCAGCAAAGCTAGAGGGAGATTTGTTTATTTTTACATCACATTTATTTGAGAGAGAGAAAATTACGGAGCATCTGTCAGGAAAGAGGAGGGGAAAAAACAACAAGCAGATTTAGAAAAACACGCTCATGCCGAATAAAGGACCGTCGCTGGATGTTACTTGTGTTGTTATAGGGGGGGTACAGGCCTAACTTGTTACAGGATTCAAAGACGCTCTTACAGACAAATGAACTGAATAATTGAGATTCAATAACTAAATAACAGCGGGGGGAAGAAGAACATCCACTGATTACGCCGATTCTTTGCCACGAACAGCACCACAGGTATGATTTTTTTTTTAAACTCTTTGTTGTTTTGTGCTTTTGGTCAAATGTGTAAAATCATGTTCAGGTCATTGTTGTTGTCACGAGTGTCTCGACAAAGAGAGCGCAGGTCTCCAGCTGTGCTGACAGACACACTGTCATGTTTCTGTAGGGGCTTGAATATATAGGCGGCCTAGACCGAACCCAGTGCAAGGAAGGATTGCGTGTACTATTATTTACTAAAATATCACATGTATTATTTTATCATTTTTATGTCAGGCAAAGAGAATATGTCTTAGCTCTGTAGCTATGAATCATGATTGTTGATCCCTAATGTCCATGTACTGCCAATAATATGAAAGTTATGAGATTATAATTAAATTTTCTGTAATTAATATGTTTTTATTTTGTATTTTATGCAAATAAAACACAAAATAGTGGCTTCAACTGTGGAAATTAGGTCAAAAATATGTGTAATTGCATACAATCCCCTCTACAATAAAATTACACCACTATTCCTATAGAATGTATAGTTTTTATAGCTCTTACAATGTATCTGATAGTCTACAGTGAGTTTATAGTGACCATAGGTTACTAAATTAGAATTTTGTCCATTAATATCTTAATCTGTATTGTAATCTAAGTGTTATTTTTGTTTTTTGTGATATCTTAAAATGCCTAATAATAACTACCAGATTAGGACTACCGTGGCTCCCATCTGCACCTCCATCCCTGGCCTCCTGTTTGCACCTCCTGTGCAGTGTGAATTTAAGCCTGCAGGCTCCTGTCTGCTCCTCCTGACCGCCTCCTCCACTCTCACTGTGTGTGTGTGTGTGTGTGTTATTATTCCTCCCCAGACTTCTCAATGAAGGAGCCTGACGCAATCAAGCTCTTCATCGGGCAGATACCCCGAAACCTGGAGGAGAAGGACCTGAAGCCCATCTTCGAGCAGTTTGGCAAGATCTATGAGTTGACAGTGATAAAGGACAAATACACAGGGATGCACAAAGGTAAGGGAGGCGTCGAGATAAAAGACCAAGAACTCCCATTTGATAAGATTTTGTCTCAGGGAGCTCATTTGGGAAAAAAATATTGTTAATTTAGTATTCATTATGTTGGAAGATAGTGGTGAGAGCATTCATTACAATAGTTGCTCTTATATGTCCTCCAGTTAGGAGGAAAATCAGTGAGGTTATAAACTATTCTTCATTTAGCTGTTGTCCCTCTGGAGCCTCTTAAGGACCCATGTGAGGCCAAAACCTTACGTTTAATACCATTGATATAAACAAGAAATCAGATTCACAGTTGGTGAAAAGTTTGTATACTCACGTTTCTGAATATTTTAGTCATGGATTGACTAAAATATGAGGACAAGAGGAGGAGCCACCACCTCTTAGATTAATGGCCACACTGTTGAACCTTAATCAGTCTACTACATGCACTCACATTGGGGAGCTGACTTACTCTGTAACAACAATTGAAATGTGGAAACAGTAAAAAAAAAAACATTGTTGAGCATGGTGTAAAACACAAATGAAACACACTGAAATGAGAATCATTATTCTTGAGATGCCCTGGTGCATGCTGGGAGGTTTCCCTTTGCGCCTACCTCTGGATACTACAATTAAAAATTGTAGACTTCAAGATAAAATTTGTAATTTTAGGCTGTTTGAATAAAAAAAATATATACCTAGAATTAAAAGCACTTTATTTTAGTGTAAAATGTTGCACAGCACTCTTAATTCTTTCAAATTGTCATTAGTAGAAAGGTAGTTGTCTAAAGACAATCTCACAAAAAAGTATTTTGCCAGCCCATAATTGGTTTCATGTGGCGATATCAGACAATTTGTAAGAATAAGTGTCACCCACTACTACTGCTGTGTATCAAAGGGGGAACAGGCTTCTCATATTTTGGAAGTAATGTCTCAACACGTTCACAATCCTGTTTGACAGATGGACTAAAGCTGGTTAGAGTGATCTAAGCAAACAATGATCTTTACTGTCATTTCTAATGCAAATCTGAGTGCATGAAAACAAAGGTTTTTATAAATCCACATAAACCATCAGTCAGTTGGGAGATGTATAGGCCAGGTGGTATCAGTCATCTAACACCTATAACATCTATTCTGCATACATTTACATATTCATGATTTGTGGGGGCCCTAAAGGTTAATGAAGGCCTTTCTCTATTATGTGGGACTGCATACATTTTGCTTGACCAGCATGATATTAAATACCCATTCAGACTGCTTGTGTCTGAACAGTCTCCAGGTATTAGGATTTAAAAATCCCATACATCTCCAGTGCTACTGGGA
The DNA here is from genome assembly GCF_020085105.1 of Siniperca chuatsi. Lineage (NCBI taxonomy): Eukaryota > Metazoa > Chordata > Actinopteri > Centrarchiformes > Sinipercidae > Siniperca > Siniperca chuatsi. The sequence goes on along the minus strand of NC_058058.1, from coordinate 10,775,756 downwards.
GAGCTACTTAACAAAATGAGTTGTTCATTGTTTTTATTTTATTTTTTGTCTCTGTTTCATGCAGGCAGGAGGCATTTTTAGAAATTTTAAACACATGCTGACCTAGAACTGTTGATGAATAAAACCAAAGCACATATATGAAATGGCATATTTATAATAGGACAATAATCTCCAGCAGCATGTTTCAGCCTGCAGGCCTTCAGGGCGAATGGCCAATTAAGATTAAGTTACAATAACATGGCACTGCCAACTCTGACATTATTCATAGCATATGAATCTGACATAAAAAATACAGAGACTTCTAGTTTGCTGATCTTCTACCGCTTGTCTTTGTCTCCAGGATGTGCCTTCTTGACATATTGTGCACGTGAGTCCGCCCTCAAAGCCCAGAATGCACTGCACGAGCAGAAGACACTACCAGGGGTGAGTGTGTCGCTGTCTTTTCGAGATCCTCAACTGCTCACATGTATTTATAAAGGGAGCAGAATAACTGGCATGCTAGGCTATCTGAATGCACCGCGCAGACACGTGGACACACAGTGACACAGGAAAATTAACAGAGTTTGACATGCAGGCCTGACTTCCCCCTTTAGCTGATCCAATAAAGGTCAGAGGCTGCTCTCCCTCTTATGTTTCATATGTGATGCATCCAGACATATCTATCCAGTCAAAGCATGAGTCATCTCACAACATGTCACGGGTCGAAAGAGACAGCTATGAGGCTCGCTGCTGGAGTGACTTTGCCAGTTCTTATTCTCTCTGATGTTTCTCTTCCTTTCTGTGCCCCCCCCCCCACTCTCTTTCTATCCATCTCTCTCCCTCTGAATTCTAATCAAAGTTAAACCTAGCTTTATTAGCATAGCCAGGCAGCAGGTGTGCTGCCAAATGACATTTCCAGAGCTAAATATGACATGACAGCCACGTCTCTATAATAACCGACTATATGAGAGACAAGGCGACAAGGCAAGGAATTACTGAGACAGAGTGTGCTCCCAGACTTGCTGCTGCTTCCTCTTTTACTAACAAGGCTTCTCCCCTGTTTCCTTTTGGTTATTTTTGTTGAAATCTAGATCATTCACTTCTTTTTTTCCCCCGTGCTGAATGGCAGCTCATGACAATAGTTTCTGAGGGAAGAGTGACGAAGCATGTGGACAGTGTAGGGCTGCACCTAAAGATTATTTTCAGTATCGATTAATCGGTCATTCTTTTTGATTAATCAATTAATTGGTTAGTCTGACGATAGCAAAAAAGGCCCATAACAAGTTCTCAGCACCCGCGATGATGTAGTCGTCATGTTTGCTTAAAAATGTAAAGATTGGTCGATTAATCAAGTTGTCGATTATCAGAAAATGAATCAGCAACTATTTTCCATAAATCAATCAAATGCAAAACATTCTCTGGGTCCAGCTTCTCAAATGTGAGGATTTGCTGATTTTCTTTGTCTTATGTGATAGTAAACTGAATATCTTTGAGTTTTTATGCTGTTGGTAGGACAAAACAAGACATTTGATGACTTCACATTGCACTCTTGGAAATCGTGATGGGCATTTTTCACTATTAACACAAGTAATCGTTTAATGAAAATAATTGTTTGAAAAGCTTGAGCCAGCAAGTATTTGGAATTTTTCATTGATAAATAAACTGACTACTCAATCATTAAAATTGTTGAAGATTGACTTATTGATTGTTTCAGCACTAGAACACTGTTGTAATGGCAGGCAGGGGGTTACTGGGGGAATAGAGACAGTTTGTAGGAGCAGGCTGGTATTAGGGTGGCAACAAAAGAAATCCCATTGTTAGCATGACAGTAGCGTGACCTTCCTGACCTCTCGTAGGGGAACAGCAGGGCCCCATGCCTCATGGCTAAAGCCCTCTCCTCCCTGTGTTTCTACCCCAGCGGCTCTCATCCTTACAACCTCTTACCTCTAAGCCCTGTGGAACAAGCTAAACCCTCCTGTGTTCCCTCAATCCTTCCCTGCCCTCCCCCCTCCCTTGCCAAAAGAAAAAAAAAGACAAAAACCATCTTATTAGCTCCATACACGCCCACACGGACAAGAACTGCTTCCCACCCCTGCTACCAGCTGTGGTGTAATTGTCATCTAATTGCACCTGCACTGCCAAAGAATAATTAACTTTGGCATCTCATGGCCAGGGCGATACAAAATAAATAACATGAAAGCAATTATAGGACTGAGGGGAGAGAGCTCAAATGAAAGCACACCTGAATGTAGAGAAAACTGAGGGATGTCATTCACACTCCTTTTTCTCCTCTCTGGAAAGTAAGACTCGGTCTTAAGGCTTTTTTTCCCTCCTTGCTATTTTACAGTTTTTTTCCTTCTCCCTGCTAACAATAGAAAAGAAGAAAGGAAAAGAAAGAAAGAAATAGAGAAAGAAGTCAGGCAGGGGCGAACAGATGGTTGTTTCAGAGTGGCACCTGGCCTTGTGTTTAATTTCAGGTGAGAGAGTCCATCTCTAAGTGAGAGGGGGAAGAAGAGTGTCAAAAGCACATTCAGCCGAAAGCAAGGAAAGAATGTGAGAGAATAGTGGAGTTAGGAAGGGGAGAAGAAAAGGTAGGAGCAATAAACCAGATTCACTGGAGAGAAAGTGTGGAAATGGAGGTTGGGAAGAGCAAAGATTCACTCGTGAGCTGTACTCGCATTCAATCCTACTTGGACATCATGTACTCTTGACCCCTCTGTTCTTATCGCTTTATCTCTGTACTGTCTCAGGTCAGTTTGTCTGGCCAAGTCAGTTGTTGTGAGGCTCATAGAGATAATAACACCCAGTTATGTCACATTAAAGGAAGGCATTTTACACAGCAACCTCCAAAAACTTATATTTTTATATTTCAACAGTAAAATCAATCAATTAATTGAGAAAATGATCAATAGGTTAAAGTAAAAGTTTGACATTTTCGGAAATGTGCTTATTTGCTTTCTTGCCGAGAGTTAGATGAGAGGATTGATACCACTCTCATGTCTGTACGCTAAATATGAAGCTGCAGCCGGCTAACTTAGCTTAGCATAAAGACTGGAAACAGGGGGAAACAGCTAGCCTGGTTCTGTCCAAAGGTAACAATATCCACCTATCAGCACCTCTAAAGCTCACTGATTAACATGATATATCTTTATGCTAAGCTAAGCTAACAGGCTGCTGACTGTTGTATCATATTCAGCCCACAGACAGAGCGGTATCAATCCTCTCATCTAACTCCCGGCATGATTTCCCATGTATTTCCCAAAATGTCGAACCCTTCGGTTGATCAAGAAGGAAAAGAATTGTCAGTTGCAGCCCTAAAACTCAAATCTGCTTCAGTAGAGACACAATATATTGCCCCTCGTCAACACTCACTTACTTGAATTAATATTTGCGACAATGCCTCACCGTTAATTTTAAATGTAATAAGTATTTAATAGTGCGACTGTGCCCAAGTGAGAAAGTAGCTGTGTGTGTGTTTGGTGTGTATTTGCATGTGCAGCGGGGGAAGGGAGGGCAGGTGTTCGCACTAACACGGTTTAATGAAAGGCGTGTGTGCTTTTCTGTGTGTGCGTGCATGGCTGTGTGTAAATGTCTGTTTGCTTTTGTGTGCATGTGTTTCCGTGGGGAGTACACATCCAAAGATATGGATGGATGGATGGATGAAAGTTGTTGGGTTTATTATAGGCTCCTCTCAGGTTTCTTCATTCACTATCTGCCGTGTGTGTGAGGGTAAAATCTGAGCTGCGAGGCCTTCTGTCTTTAAGCTGCCTATACAAGAGGAAAGAGTCCTCTTTGATCGGAACATCTGACTAAGCCTGACATTTACTGAGCCATAAGGACTCAGAGGGAGCAGGGGGGTTTTATCAATAGTCTGAAATAAATGCATATGCTAAATATAGCCCAGGCTTTTTACACAGGATATGAGGAAGTTGTAGTGCCACAATGTTGTGCCCTTAATGTTTGAGCAAGTGTTCTGCTGTAGAAACACATGTTTACAGTCTCTTATATACCTGTTAGCACTGTAGACTTATTCAATCTCTGCATTTTAGTCTTTTTTTTAATAGTAAACACAGATTGTTTACACATTAAATGTCATTAAAATGTTAACTTTTAATGACATTTAATGTGCAACAAGGCAAGAAATATGACTAAAACACAAAGTAGATGTTCAGATTTGGTTTACTGAGGCTCTAAAACATGCTGCTATGATGTGAACATGAGCATGTAACCTGCTACATGTTATTTTATGTATCTGACAATAAGCAGATAAAGCAATGCCTCCATATGTAGCTATGTTTTGATGTCAGTGACTTGCAGGAATGATGATGATGATCGCAATTTGCGCGCCACAGAGCAAATATGTTCACTTGATGAATCTATCTGGAGTTAAATGTGCATTCATGCGTGGATTCATTTACATATGCATGCGTATCAATAAGCGACAGGGACGATGCAAGACAGGCGGCACTGACTGACAACAAAAAAAGGACCTGTCCTCTGTACGTCACTCTGGGGCGACTGTAATGATGAATGCAGATTGGATTTATAGAGGTGGTAAATGGGTGTGAACTAGAGAGAAATTGGATAAATGAAGGGGGCAATGAGGGAGGGTGGGGAGGGGAGAAAGAGATGAATGAAAGTTTGACATAATGAACCATGGGTGGCAATAAGGGTGGAGGGGGTTTGAGATGCATTGAGGCAGTGTGTTTATCAGCTTAAATACAGACATCTGTTACTGAGAAATAGTGTATATTGGGGGGTAAGGGAGTGTGTGTGTGTGTGTATGTGGTAGGCAAACACACACACACAAAAGTGGGAAGAGGCTGTTGTCAAAAACTCATTAGGCTCTTTGAAATACATATACACTGGACTACAGTCGAGTTCAAGCGTGTAAACCATGCCCAAATTAAAAAAGTACAAAAAAAGTAAAGTAGGACATGGACCCTATCTGTACCCACACTCACACACACGCAAATCTGTCCGTGATTCTGTTCTTTTACCCTTCTGCTCCACTGAGTCGAGTCAAACAACACTTGACATGAATATTTAACAGTCAGAAGAGACAAAACAATTGAGAGTCAACTTGAGTGTTGTTAGAAATTTACTCTTTGATATTCAGTTTCTCCACTTTGAAGGATTTTTGTTGGCTGTCTGACAAAAAGGCTGAATGTCAGCTTCAAGAGCTGTCAGCTTCGTCTCGATACTGGACAGACTAGTGAACCCTGTAGGAGTGGGAGACAACACTGGGAAGCAGCTTTGACACTAAAGACTGGATCACTGATTAAATATTATTGAACTGTACAAGCGTTGTGCTGTCAGTCTCTTTGTGTTTGATTGATCTAGCGACTGGCTGAATTCAGGAGAACGTAGAGTTTCTCTCTGCTTTGTGTGCCTGTCCACCCATGTGTGTGCGCATCTGTGTGTGCATCCACGTGTGGAAACATTAACAGACCGTATTTGTGCATCTCTGCTGTTTTGTCCCTGCCTCAGTCGCTTTGTTCCAACTCTTTGTGCGAGCTCACAATCATCTGAGTCTATTAATCTTGTTTTTTTTGTTCTGTTATTTATTTATTTATTTATTTTGGCCGTGAATATACCAATTTCCACCTGTGCTTGTTCTTTTCCCCCGGGTGAATTCACAAGTGCGTCCCAGCGTAAGTGCATTTGCGACGAGGAGGTAGATGGAGAAGCGAGGCAGCAAAAGCAGCAGAGATGGGAGAGAAACAGAACAGGGAGGGGGAGGCGGGAGGTGGCAGGTTGATTACGGTCGCAGGTCTCGTTGCCTGGAGACGGTGGGGACCAGGGATGCCAGGTTGCTAGGCGACCGGCACGATGCAATGACCAGCGCTGTGTGATGGAGCGGAGGGGAGGCGAAGACGGAAAATTGTCTTTGTGCCCCCCGCCCCACCCACCTACCCTCCCCCCCAACTCTGCCTCCCTGCTGTAAATGTTCTTGAAAGAGCAGGGGAGATGGTGTCTGCTGATATATTTACCATTCAGAGTGGCTGCTTTTCAGGGCAGACGAGCCGAATGGATTGAAATTGGAGAGAAAACAGGCGACAGAAATGTGTCACCCTCAAACAGCAGTAGCCTGTTTATAGACTTAACAACACCAGCTGCGTTGAGCTGAGAATATAGAGATTATCATCTGCTCTGCTGGTCGTAATAGAAAGAAAAGAAATATATCATCATTGATATGCTTTACTCACTCCTGTAAACGATCCTCTGTCTAAAACACATTTACATTGTCATAGTAGATGAAAATGCATTTACATGGGAGTGATTGCCACTCCTCGGTGTGTATGGACGTTGATGTTTATGGGGGGTCATGCATTATGGCAAAAGGGGTCGAGCTGTGATTTGATTGGATAATCTATGGATTTAATATCTCATAATCCTAGCGAAATCCCCCGCGCATCACAGAGTGAAAAGATTAAGTATGTGTGCTCATGTTGCTGTGACCGACAGGGGTAGACAGCGCATGTGTGTGTGTGAGTGTGTGTGTGTGTGTGGGAACAATGAATGTGTGTTTAGTCGGAGGATGATTGTATTAATGTCTGCGCTGTGTGTTTGGAGATGGAGTGCAGGGGGAGAAATAAAATCAAATAGCTGAAACACACTGGTAAAATAGGCTGTTGATCAGGCAGGTTTTGCCTGTGTGTTGTCTCTGCAGAGTATGGGACTGTTTTTGTAAACAAGCCTAAGAGAGAAAGGGGAGGGGAGGGGAGCAACAGGAGGAGGAGGGGAGAGAGCAAATTACTGTAAAGTGTGTACGTTAGTGGTTTAGGCTTAGAGGGAGATATTTTTCTCCCTGCTTCTGCATCTGCTCTCGAGGCAGAGCCAACATTCAACAGGCACAAACGCTCCCTCCATCATCATCGTTTTTTTTTTTTGTTCGGTATCTTTAATTTTTCCTCTCCTCCGTCTCCCCCCTCCTCCCTCACACATCTAATCCCTCTATCTCTCGACCTAGAAGCACCCTTTGTCCTCCTCATTTGTTTTTCACCCGTCTCTTCCGCAGGTCGTTCAGGGCAACCTTGTTTACCTGATGTGGGGTTCTCATCACTGGGGTTGCCATGACGATGGCCATGCGGAGCGCGGTCTCCGTCAGAGCAGCGGGGCCGGTTGCCGTGTCGATATGAAGTGGCACAGCCTTGATGGCCTCCACTTCTCACTGTTTTCCCTCTTGTATATTCTAATTCCAATCTCCTGAGCCATCTGCTGCGCTTCTCCTTATCACCACCACCGCAGCCTTTGCTGTTTGTCTTCCTGCACTGAAATATAGGCCATGGGATTTTTTACAGGCATCATTCAAACATGTTTTCAATCACAGATGTCACATTAAACTACTGCCATGAGGTTGTAGGATCAGCTTTGATTCCTTAACTCTTAAAATTAGTCACGATATTTCACTTGGAATTAGCTTTTATCTTTGCATTAGAAAAGTAACTGATTGAATCGCATTCTGAGTCTGGCTTTGTTGTAGATGGTCAGAATTTGCCTATGTATATTGCTCTCAGTGTATAGCATGTACACAGGGCTGTAAGCAACCACTGAGGACACCAAGGTCTTGTTTTTGAAGAAGTTTTAGCGAACAGAGGTGCAGTTTACAGTTTTAAATGTAACTTTCACATTTGGTGAATACAGGGTGTGAAAAGAAAACCCACACAAATTGGTGTATGTGAAAACATTAACTCATATATTGAAATTTAAGCCTGTACTGCATGTCGCATCTCCTGTATGTTTTGGTGCGGTTAAAAGCAAACTGTCCCAATTGCCATATCGGATCAGTAAAAGAAACACATGTATTCTTAGCCATCAGCTTTGATTTTATTTGTTTGTAAAGCTGCCCTATTTGCCTCCATGTACACACATTTTCGAAGCATTTATATTTTCAAAAATACTTTCAGCTCAACCCTTAAAACATTTTTTTCATAAAATATGGAATGCACTATCAAATTAAGTGGATAAGAAAGCTGAGAGAGCATTATGATTTTATTTAAATGTGACCATGTTTTGATGAAAACCATCTTAAAAAAGCATAAACACAGAATGGTGGGACTGTCTACAGTCCGACATGTACAAAAATACACAATTAGATAAAGAGTGTAAGCGAAGAGTAAGAATAAAGCAAAGTGTAGTTTGACATTTAAAACACTTAATTTACAGTAAGTCTAAAAAGTAAGAGTACAAATTGAATCTCAATGGGCAGCAGTAGATTGTACAGAATATGTAAGGTATATAGTCAATATATAATATTGCACAATAGTAAATAATATTGCATTCTGCACAGGTTGCTACATTTTAGTTGTTGCACTCGACACTGTAGGTGTACAAGAACAAATAACGTAAGAAGTGATTGGTAGTGGTAAACAGTGGACAAGAGACAATGAATAGACCCTTCTATAATAATATAAGTGATATTTGTTGAGTGCTTTTATCCAAAGCACAACATCACGAGTACATGAATTTTAGCCAGGATGATGTTATCTTCACTGCAACAAAAACATTTTAAAGGTAATTTTATGTAAGGACGAAACCTTAACTATAATTTAAACAGAAATTACTATTCACTGACTGCAGGAGCAGATGCCCACATTTGCTTGACTGATTGGAAGATGGTTTTGAGACTTTGCCCCTCCATCTACTCTATCATCCTAATAATTGGTGCAATCAATTGGACGCTCTTGATGAGGAGACACAGGGGCCCCCTGCAGCAGGTGTTGGTGGTATTTCAGCCGGTGGTTCGGTACGGTGGCGACGTGGAGGCGATGGTGTTTGTGCATGCGGGTCCTGGCGGCGGAGCACGACCGCTGCACCAATCAATAGTGTCTCCTAGTGACCGATCACAGCGGATCAATCAGTGACCCGGGATCAGTGACTGGCTGAAATGTCACCAGCTCCATAATTAAGACCTTCATTAAGCCACAGTTAACAGAGTGTCACTCTGTTGCTCTCACCTCGACTCCTCACCGACATCACCCTCCCTCCTCCCCTTCACGCACACACACACATCCCCCACCTCAATCCTTTTCCTCCATATGCTCCTTTCCAATCCTTCTCAATCCCACCCTTCTCCCATTTGTCCTCTCTTGTTCGTTCTTTTCTTTATTTGATTCAATACCTCCTTTCAATGTTGCCGTGCTCTATACATTTGAAAGACGAGGCGCTGAGGCACTGATGTGTGCACAATTTCATATAGGGTTTTTTTTAAATAGTGGGGAGGACAATGATTGTGGAGACGAAAAGAAAAAAAAGGCATTTCAGCAGCTTGTCTTTTGATGAATTATGAAAAGGTCACCTAATCCTTTTCTGTCGTGTGTGCTCTCCTTTCTCTTTGTCATTCTTTTATTCTTTGTTTTTTTCAGATATTATTCCTTCCTTTCTAACCCTGTATACCCCCGTCTCTGTCTCTCTGTCAGGCTCAGAATCTCTTGCTATTCTGATGCTGCGTGTTCCTGTAATCCAGATTAGCCGGCGAGTGTGCTTAATCTTATCACTTCCCCAATCCCACGTGGGTGTGCGCTTTTCCTGGTTTTGTGTGATAGGGGGAGAAGGAACGATAGACGGCAGGATTAGAGCAGATTCAGAGAGACTCGTAGAGAGGAGGTGGGGAGAGAGAGAGACTGTATGACACTGTGAATGTAATATCACGCGTATCGGTGTCAGCCGTGGTCTGTTCGAGTAGAGTTGGCAAATAACGGAAAGGAGAGAAATTAGAGGGGGATCGTAGGAGGCTGGAGCGCAGGCCAAATTCACTAACATCCATGCATGCACGCATATGCCACTGTTACGTCATATTACAGCATTAATAGCATTTCTATATGAGTTACATGAAGTTAATACATACTGTATAAATGTCATCTTTTGCATTTTACAAGACAGTACTGGACACATTGCCAGGGTGAAATTTAAATTACTGTTAATTATTTCAAGTTTGTAAGGTTGTTTTTTTTGGCATGTAAACTCCATTCATTTATTTTTCATGTGTTAATGATCACCACCTGATGATACATGATACCTGTCCTGTATTTAAACTGACCATGCCATGTGGTCTCTGTCTTTCCAGATGAACCGTCCAATCCAAGTGAAGCCGGCGGACAGCGAGAGCAGAGGGGGTAAGAGACACCTGTCCCCACCCAGAAGCACAGCACCTGTTCAAACAACACCGTCACCATGTACACGACCCAAAATGTCATTCAGTCTTGTATCCACACTGAAACACTTGCTTTTCTTGCAACAAGTGAAATCTAAAGTTTTTGAGTTACAGTTCTTAAGAAGGTGACGGTATCTTAAAATTACACCACAGGAATCAAGACATTATCAATTGATGACTAAGGACATTTCTATCAATCAATTGCAACAACAGCAACGTTTTGCATAGAAAATATGCAAGATTTTATCATCCCTCCAGCAAACTATTGTTTTTACAAAAGTATGATTCAAGATTCAGTATTAGATTCAATCACCTGTTGAAATGGATGTTTTGTTGCTGTCAAACTACACCTGCACCCCTGTTTTTGTATGTTATTGCTCATTTACTGCAATTCATATATACTATACATTATTGTTGCCCATTTCCCAAAGCGTATCATAGTTTTACGGCAGCTGTTTGTTTCAGTAAGGTATCAATTTGAAAACCTGAAACTTGCTTGAGATACAGTATGTACTCCACACATGCTTAGTTTTTATTAATAGGCCTTTCATTCATTCATTGTTTGATTTGTCTGTTTGATTTTTTTAACCCAGCATGTGAATCAATGCTATTCGGCAGCCAGCGCTCAAATCCAACACATTAACACAACACACAGGCAGACTTTTCCAATCAAACCACATTTTCAATCGCAATATCATATAACTGCATAAATGGAACAAAGCAATAAAGACAATGACATTTTCACTCTGACTGATTCTGTATCTCAAGCCTGAAGTCTCTTGACAGTTGATTTCGTACCATACTAAAATGAATGGGAAATAAATAGCAGACTAAATGACTGAAAAATGAAGGTTACAATCGATAAATCTGCAGTATGCTTTGGAGAATAGTCTGCAGGAATGCAAGTGCATCTGATTTGTAGTGAATGGGCTAAAACATGCAGAAACACTGATCTGATCCTTCACAGACGGGGACAGACGGCGCAGCTTCTCTGACAACACAGAGGGTGACAAACATTTGAGTCACCGCCAGATGCTGTTTGTTTGTGGTGATGTTCAAGTTACTGCACTCTGGTGGCGCTCTGAAGCATTGCAGGCTGATGTCCCTCCTGCTTTGTAGCTGCTTATCGCACTGTTGTTGTTCTGTTATTCATGCATGTACAGTGACATGGCCCTTCTCCCTTCCTCCCCACCCCCTTTTCACTGCCTGTATCATCTACCCCATAAACCATTTACTCCTACTTTTTCCCTCTATAATCTCACTCACATTATCCACGCATTATCCTGTTTTCTTTCTCCCATCTTGGCGATCTCCTTCCCCTTAGAAGACAGGAAGCTGTTTGTGGGTATGCTCGGAAAACAGCAAACGGACACCGATGTGAGAAAGATGTTCGAGCCGTTCGGCAGCATAGAGGAGTGCACAGTGCTCCGCGGGCCCGACGGCACCAGCAAAGGTAACGTCAAATCATGTCTGAGAAACGCACAAAATCAGTTCAATCCAACATGGAACATGGACATGCAGAAACACAAAATAAAGCAAACTATAAACAGTGTATAACACAAAGACATTGTTATGCATATAACTGAAGCGTGACACAAGTTAAAATAACTTATTTCCATAGTGGTCCTGGCCTGCCCCGAAATCATGATAACAACAAAGACTGCTGTGTCTTTATTACATTACAGACGTACGTGAAAGTTGTGGCTTGCAGATTTAATCATAGTAGATAGTTTTACTCATTATGCAAATTGTACATTTTTACTAAAATACTATGTACATTCAACCATCTCTCTTCTTTCCATTTCTCTGAATAAAAACACCTGTTTTTAAAAACTGTAATAGATTCTGAGTATCTCACATCATCCAAATTTTAGTCCCACACATATAAAGGATTTAGATTCAAAAGAGCTTCATCTATGAATTTTGACTATGATTAGTATTATATCCATGCTGGCCTGTAGTGCATTAAAACACCAGTAAATAGTCTGGTGCCTGGCCATTTACACATTTATACCCAGGACCTCCTGCTAAATACTGACCCCTGTTAGCACTGTTAGTTTAACCATTTTAGTGATTTTAAAATGTCCTACAGTATACTTAAATGGATACAAGATCTAACACATCATCTTATTTAAATTACCCAGGGTGATTAGACTACCTAAAATCCTAATCACTAAATTCAAATGTGTCCCAGTGAATAAAATGATGAGCTCTAAGATAATTTTGGTAAGCTTTACCTTCCACTATTTCCAAAACACCCTTAACTCAGGTTTCCTTTAGCTTTTTAAAGTACTTTAGTATGAACCTATTGCAAATGGAGGCCAGATCATGAACATAAAAGTGACATTGACTTTGTTTAACTGTTTGTATTTTTATCCAGCCCTGAGAATTAAGCCGCCAGCACATTACCATCACCTGAATGTATTACTGTTGTCACTAACAACAATGCTAATGATATTTGCCATGTAAATCAAAGTCCGGCGACAGTTCAAACACAGATGCTTGATTTTTCTGCGTTTGTTGCATGAGGCATGACTAATGGTGCAATAGGTTTTATGGGTCATGGCTAATGATGCGTTTGGTGGTTTACGGACTGTGACTGATGAAGCAATGAATGTCTTGTGGATCATGTTTAATGATGCCACTGTAACTGATGAAGCACTAGATTTAAGACGGCTCCTAATGTATTTTTAAAGGGAAGTAGTTTCTGTATACTGTGTGTGTGTGTGTGTGTGTGAGAGAGAGAGAGAGAGAGAGTGTGTGTGTGTGTGAGGCCACATTTAATGGTGTGTCATTTCATGTAGGGTGTGCATTTGTAAAGTACCAGAGCAACGCAGAGGCTCAGGCCGCCATCAACGCACTGCATGGGAGTCGTACTTTACCAGTGAGTCCCCCCTACACACACACACACACACACAGACAGACACGTAAGGCAAGGCAAGTTTATTTGTATAGCACATTTCAACAACAAGGAAATTCAGTGCTTTAAATAAAACATAAAAACAACACAGGGCAAAATAAAAAGACATTTAAAAACAGTTAAAAACTGAACGCTGCTTCTCCATGTTTAGTTTTAACATGGTCAGGGAAACACATGGTCACTCACATACTAAAATATATACATTTAGATGCTCCAAATCCAGTAATTTAGGCACTCAGTGTGGTGACTCAGCTAATAGTCACTACTTCTCTTTTCTGATTTCTGCCCCCCTCCTCCACACACACACACACACACACACACACACACACACACACACACACACACACACACGCACACACACACGCACACTGTGAAATATACTATATATAAATTTTTTCTGCTGTGATTTGTACTGTGGTTTGGTGCAGGCCAACTAAATTAAAAGAACAACTAATTTCATGTGAAAAATAGATATTTAATTCAGTTTTGGGGACATTTTATATAAATATATACATATATTTTCATTTTATTAAATTTAATTGTTTTGTCTGTTAACTAACATGTTGTAAACTGTTTCAAGCTAAAATTGCCTACAAATTTTTTGCATTATAACCAGTTTTTTGTTTTGTTTTGTGTGTTTTTAAGTTTTTTTTCAGGCATTTTTTCCTTTATTTGATGGCAGACAGTATAGAACTGATACGAAATGAGGGGAGACACATGAGGGATGTCTTGCAACAAAGGTCCCTTGTCTTGAACCACATTGACGTTGTGATTACACGGTCAGCGTCTTAGACCCTAGACCACCAGGACACCGAGTTAATTGTTACCTGTTTTAACCTCACTGAGTGGTGATATTCTTTCTGATGTCGAGACTTGCGTTGATATGAAAAGTGTCAGACAGATGGAGTTATGAGTTATGATTTGTCCTATTTCCTCCGCAGGGCGCCTCATCCAGCCTGGTGGTGAAGTTTGCCGATTCGGAGAAGGAGCGAGGGCTCCGGCGGATGCAGCAGGTGGCCTCTCAGCTGGGAGTGATCAGTCCCATGACCTTGCACCTTGGAGCATACAACGCCTACACACAGGCTGTGAGGACCCCCCCCCCCACACACACACACACGGACACATCTTAAGAAACACACACTCTACCTTTCACGAGGACACTACCTAAGTGTTACTGAGAAGTCTATATCTATTATTTTTAATTTAGTAAATATCCACACTGAAATACCGAGCAAATAAGGTCTGTGAAGAACAATTACGCGATTGATGGTTGGTCCACAATAAAACTGTTAACATAGAAACACACACTCTACCTACATAGAAACAACTGCGGTGCAAAAAAATTTGGGAAGCCTTGAATTAACTGATGTTTTCCTTAAACAGAAATAAAAGTACTGCAGTAAAAGCTGATGTGACAAAAAGTGAAAAATATTTGACTCAAAATATAAAACAAAGATGCAAAATTAACCTTCTGGTAAGTAAACCTTTTTCAGTGTGATATGATTCTAATAGAAGAGTTTTAATGTCATACTAGATGATTTTAACTGGAAAAATAGCAGTTTACAATGTAGAGTAAAGCCACATTACTGCTCTCGTCATTGCTAATTGACCGTTTACTGCAAATGGTTTTAGACTTGGCTCATTTACAGTTGTTCAATTTGTGATGCTTAAGGAGGCCTGACAGCATTTTTACTCGTAATGGATGTGTTGATTTATAGCAACATTCTATACTTAGTTAAGTTAAATTAAAACCCAAAATAAAATTGCCTATTGAAAGTGCAGGTATACTTGAAACTACTCAAAAGCAGAGGCAGGATTTAATATTATCACTTCACCCTTACAGCCCAGACACAGAGCACACTACACGATGTTAAGACCAATTATAACCCTGATTTGGCCGCAATGACTGATTATGAAGATCATGAAGCATCTGGACAGGTCTGCAAAAACAGTGCAAGTCACCAAGGACAGTTGGTCAGTCTGTGTTATGTTGCAGCTTGCAGAAATTATTGATTTTTATGACTGGATCCCGTTATTTGTTTTAAAGTTTTCTGGTGTTTTTCTACTTTACAAGCCTGAGATTACACTCAGGGAACACTTACAGCCTACACTCTACACAAACAAAAACACAGACAGATCCCTCTAAACATACTTCATACTCTAAACACCGAATCTCCTGACTCACCTCTCTCCCCTCCTCTCAATCACAACCTCTCTCTCTCTCTCCAGTTGATGCAGCAGCAGGCCCTGGTGGCGCAGTCGGCCTACCTCTCTCCTGTTGCCACGGTGGCGGCGGTTCAGATGCAGCAGCTCGCCGCCCTCAACCCCAGCAGCATCATTGCCACGCCGATCGCATCCATCACCCCCTCCTCAGGTAATGAGAGGCAGAGATGTCTGGCCCTGGCCGGCCTTGATTAGATTTCTGCTTGAAATATGAGGACAGATAGACATGGAGAGGTGGACGTAAGAGGACAAAATAACAAACATCTGTTCTGTAGTTTTTTTCTTCTTCAGTCTGTCATGATATTAGCCACGTTAGCTTTAGACAGTAAAATGATGAGTGAGTTAGAGTGCCTGCATCCTGCAGGTACTTTGATTGTCTATATTATACTATATTATTGATACTGGCGATACCAATGTTAATATTGGAGGGTTTTAAAAAGTTGATGACAATATATCAGCTGATATTCATTTTATTAAAATAAAAATAAAACGTTTTCATAAGGATCTCTTAAATTTCTTTTTAAAGAGCTGTGACCAGTTGGAAAATAAACCTGGCATTGCTCTCTGGTTAAAAGATATCAAATTCTTCGGCATTTGTGTACTGCATTGTCTTTTTATTTATCGCCTGACACACAGTTTATGCCGATATCAATATATCTGCAATATGCAATAACCAATTTATTGGTTGGTCTCTAGTCCAGATTTGGGCTGCAACACATTTTTAAAATTTCAATTCACTGCTAAATCTGTAAGTCTATAGTTTGTAATGTCATAAATATTGACAATTTCCCATCAGAATTACTTGAGCCCAAAGTGTTGGGCTGTCCCCCTCAGGATTAATTGTAATAACTTAAGTGATCCCTTGGCCTAACGCTGTCATCAGGTCAGAATTTTTATTTGTCCAATACTTTGGTTTATGACCAAATACCTGCAAAATGTATGACATTCCCATCAGACTCAGCTGTGTGTTGTGTTTAGTGTTAATTAGCAAATGTTAGCATATTAAACTAAGACGATGAGCATGGTAAACATTACCTGCTTAGCAGTACCCTGTGGAGTTTTACAATGAATGTTACCCACCAAACACATTTTGTTCATACTTGCGGCTTTGTTGGTGCATTCCTGCGTTTCTTGGCGTGTTACTGCCACCTGTAGTTCAGTGGAATAGTGTAAAACCATTGGCAGGAATGTGTCACCCGCGTGCACGCACATAGGTTCTGCTAGAGGTCAGAAACTAGCCTCGCTGTAGACTCTTACTCTTGGTATTTGATAAATGACTAAAAAAATCAATCATCAAAAATGAAAATCAAATCATTTTCTGCTGATTGACAAGTCTATTAATGTACTAGTCGTTTCTGCACAAATCTGTACTTCTCTCCTCTTTGTCTTTTATGCTGTTGATTGAATTTATTAAAATAAAAAAAAGCTTTAAACATGTCTGCAGGTACCAGCACTCCACCCTCCATCGCAGCCACACCTGTTCCTGCTCTGCCTCCACCAATCAGCTACCCCTCTGTGCCAGCTCCACCCAACGGCCAATCAGCAACCGAAGCCCTGTACACCAATGGGGTTCATGCCTATCAAGGTATAGCCATAACATCCTTCACTGCAGCTACGCTAGAAAATAAAGAGTAACTGTGTTGCTGTCATAAAATATTCCTCCACAGATTCACAGGCTTCCTGTTTTGATGTGCAACAGTAAGGGTTTTATTAGGAGGAAATGAAATGAAACTAATGCACTAAATGTTATTTGGAGCATGCTGATGTGCCCCAAATAGCATTTAGGTTTGTTTTTTTTGTGTGTGTGCATATAGCAGTTGGTGACGATATGTTTACTCTGCCACAGCTCAGAGTCCTGTCCTGGACCCCCTGCAGCAAGCTTATACAGGCATGCAGCACTATACAGGTGAGCCTCACACTCTCAATATTAACTGTGTTAGATGTGTCTGATATAACACCATAAAATGTGACATGAATTGCCATTTATTTATATAAATGTATCGCTATGTACTTGTCTTGCTGCTGCTACTGATAATAAGCTGCATATACTATTTTAAGCATCAGTGTTTGGTGTAGAACATTTACAAAGTTCAAATTGATTTCAGATGTACATTGAAACAAATAATCTCACAAATAATCTTTTTTGGTACACTTTACATAAGATTTGACCACTGGAGTTTAGATTTTTGTTGTTTTAGTTCCTAGAAATATCTTCTGAGTCTGTGTAACCAGAATGCAAAACAGTTTTTTTGCACATATATTACAAAATGTAAATAACCTGCAGCTCTATAGAATGAGTCATACATCACAAACTATATGCAAAACATCACCCAGTTTTAGCAAATATGTAGGTGGGAATGCACCTCTGTCAGATGTTGTTTTGAGGAAAAACTGATTAGTTTGCAGTCTCTCCCTGCCTCACCGCTGCTCCCTGCTCACCTGCTCCTCCTCTCCATCAGCCACCTACCCTGCTGCCTACAGCCTGGTGGGACAGCCGTTCCCACACCAGCCCACACTGGTGGCTCAGCAGCCGCAGCAACCGCAGCAGCTGCAGCAACGAGAAGGTAAACACAAAGCTCTTTGCACAAATGTGGAATAATCATATCTTAGAAAAACATTCTAGTGGTTTTGCATGTTTTAGCCGATTTACACAAATCACAGATATTTTACATCACAGAGAACCATTTTGCAAACAGTGCTGCTGTGTTTTAAAAGGTTTACTGTATTTTTGCTGCCATTCTAGGCATCTCTTGGTTTTCATTCATTTCTGCATATGAAAATGTACTAGCAGACTTTTAGAACTTGCTCGAATGATATGATTTTATTTGAAGTCTGCATTAATCTTTGTCTAGAGCTGCAGCTAATGATTATTTTCATTATTAACCAATCTGTCCAGTAGTTTTTATTTGATTATTGTTTAGTCTATAAAATGTCTGAAAATAGTGAAAATGAGCCCAAGGTGATGTCTTCCAATCTCGTTTTGTCCGACCAAGAGTCCAAAAACTGAAAGATATACAATTTACAATAATATAAAACTATATTATTGTCATGCCAATGTTTTCATAATGCAGTGCAGACTTTTCACATCATCTGCACTTAAACTGCATTACCAAGCGATGATAATGCAACACTGACAAAAAAAGAATGCGGACTCGATGTCACTGTACAGCTTTACACATAAATCTGAGAACTGATCGTCATTCCATATAACACTGAATTGTAAACCAGTGGCTGCCTAGAACTGGACGAAAAATACACCCACAAATCTAACCCTGTATTACATGCACTCGAAAATGATCAGCAAAAATATAAAGTATAAATGATCTATATTTAAGAAACTTTGCAAACACACTGGTATGGTCTTTTAAGGCCCACAGAAGATCCAACCTGTGAAGTTCTTTCCATCAGTATGGCCTAAAGTTATTTCAAAATAATTACTTTTTCCTTAAAAATCTGTGTGTTAAATACAAATGCAGAGGTGTTATGGTAATTGTCTCTTTGTTTGTTTTTGAGTTTGATAGATGAGATGAGAAAATGAATATGACTCTCATGTCTGTATGGTAAATATGTTGCTGGAGCCTGGAGACAGTTAGCTTAGCTTAGCATAAAGACTGGAAACAGTTAGCTAGCACAGTCCGAAGACAACAAAATCCACCTAACAGCATTAATTAGTGAGTATTAGAGGTGCTGGTAGCTAGATCTTGTTACCTTTGGACAGAGCTAGGCTAGTTGTTTACCCATTTCCAGGTTTTATATTAAGCTAATATTAAGCATATTTAAGGGCCGTCCACACCAAGAACGATAACTATAACAATAACTATGTGAGCATCCATACTGATGAACGATAATGTTCTGTAAACAGTGGCCCCAAGCACGCACTGCACACTGCAGCTGTGTCACTGACTGGGCAGCTTAGGAAAATGGATATTGATGACCTGTTACTGCTGTACATTGCACATAGGAACAAAAAGAAAACCAGAAGGATATGGGTTCACGAAATTCTTCAAAGACGAGTCATTAGGCTACCTGAGGTAATGCTAGATAGCCTACCAGCTAGCGTTAGCCATTCATAATAGTTAAAGGGGTGGGGTTTTTTTTAACCTCTCCGCAATGTCATCTGCCATGTTGAACGTGACACCCTGTACATTCGGATGGATTTTGATTGGCTGTCAGAATCTCTATCATTCATCAAATTGCTCTGGAAGTGATCCCAACGATATTGTACGCCACTGTTGTTTGCATTATAGGTGTGGTGTGGACTCTGCTATCCACTTGAGTTAGAACGATTTTTAAAACGATATATTTATAGTTATTGTTATAGTTATCGTTCTTGGTGTGGACCTCCCTTTACTGTACAGACATGAGTGGTATCAATCTAACTCTATCTAAAACTGTCGAACTATAAACTGCTTTTAATATTTGATTTTATGTCCTGCTCTGTTTTACTATTCTGCACACGTATTGTGTTTTATTTTTTTTTTGTTTTATTTTTTACTTACGTGACTTGCAATCACCTCTCAGAAAAGCACTCTACAAATAAAATGTATTATAATTGTTGCACATCGTGTTAATCGCACTAACTCAACTTTGCAATGTTTCCTCAACACTGCAGTTTTCACTGATCGCCTAAACTGTCTGGTCTTATCATGTCACATCTGTGTCGTTGTGGCTCTCCTCTATTTGTGTACAGGTCCTGAGGGCTGTAACATCTTCATCTACCACCTGCCACAGGAGTTCACCGACTCTGAGATACTGCAGATGTTCCTGCCCTTCGGAAACGTCATCTCTGCAAAGGTCTTTGTTGACCGTGCCACCAACCAGAGTAAATGCTTCGGTGAGTCACTGTGATGGTGTATTGTCACCTTGTGGAGACTTTCTTGCTTATGTGAGAAAAGACGTTTTCACCACACGTAATTTTAGCTTTATTTACTTTCACATTTTTTTCCTATCATTTATACTCCTATTGCCACACCATGGCTGTTTGTGTATGATTCTTTCATTCTGTCACTTCCTCCTCAGGTTTTGTGAGTTTTGACAACCCATCCAGTGCCCAGACTGCCATCCAAGCCATGAATGGCTTCCAGATCGGCATGAAAAGACTGAAGGTGCAGCTGAAGAGGCCCAAGGATGCCAACAGGCCTTACTGAAGGAGGTGAGTTATTGTATATTGACATATTTAAGGAGATGGGGATTGCTCTGGGAGGGATTGATAGACAGCTGGAAATGTGTCTGGAAGTTAAAGAGACAGAGTGGATGTAATTGGCTCAGTACGTAAATTGCTGTCTTTCATGTGGAACTGAAGAAGTCAATAACCCTACAGTAGATTAACTTTAATGAGGTGGCAGCACTCTGAAAATACCATCAGTTTGAAATACATTGTGTTAAAGTGGCTCCTTCTTTTTTTGATCATTATGTAGGGACAGTTTGATTTGAGAAGTAGATTTCTACTCGGTTCAAATGTTCTGTCTAACCAGTGTTCTGTCGCAGGGTTGAATGCCAACTACTGTTCGTCATTAATTTTTTGTTTTACTTTTCATTTATTGTTTTTGTGCTGTGCCATATGCCATTTTTCCTGAAAAAAAACAACACACCACTCTCAAGACTGTCCCGTCCATACATATATCGTGGAGACGTGCGTCGCTATGGCTACGGTTGCCTAGCAACCGCTAAAACCTCCCCCCCTTCCTTCTCACTGCGTTGTAAGTTAATTGGCCTGTGTTGGTTGCTGTGGCGATATTGCCTGTGATGGTTGCCATTAGCAATTTTTATTTTTGGGCCGTTGCCTTGATTCACCATGCTCAACTGCATGGCGGGTTACTGTGGCGACCATGAACTGTGTTTGGTGCGTTGTGAGTTTCCTCTTATTATTTTGTCCTGGTTTTAATCCTTGCAAACACTGATCAATAACTGTCACTTTACCTCAGCATCTGTAAGTAATTGATTATCATGACATGCTGTTTTAAGTCCTCTAAAAGCTTCAATGCTAAGAGCTAAATTAGCCTGTTGTCCATCAAATATGGATATATTAGGATTTTTTCCTTTTGGTTTTTGATTAGTTTCCTTTTTGTTGTCTGTCATGATTATCATTCTTACATATTCCCTCTGTTTAGTTGGTTGGTGTGGTAGTTTTCGGTGAGTGCGGGGTTTTTGTTTGGTTGTAACTCAATTCCAAGTGACTTTGTGCCTGAACTTTGTTGGTTTTTGTGAGATTGAAAATGTACTGAACGTGCCCCTGTAAATGGTTGACAACATAGTATTTGTTTATGAATGAGACCTGGTTTGTGCGTGAGACCTGAGTGTGAGACAACCAGAAGGTGCGTGCATTTATATTTGTGTGAGTGTTTTGTATTGACTAGATGTGAAAAAATATTCATGTGTAAGTGAATGTGTGTGTGTTGTACCAACTGAGACACTAACCTTACTCTAGAAGGTTTTGGGTAAAGCTGTTTGGTTCCTGTGACACGTGCTGCTGGCTGAGGAACTGCATTCCTCTGTAGGAATTCTGGGCCTCCAAAAACATAATACTAATATATCCCCCAAAATATTCATAGTATTCAAATAACATATTCAAAAACGTCCACTTAACATTCATAATAACCAAAAACACATAATGTGTCTTATGCACAGGGTATCTGCTGGTCACTGACCAAGTTTGAAAAGAAATCGAATGAACAAAAATGAAAGGCCTGAAAAAGTCTGAGGTTAAATGTTTTATAATAAAAATCTAAAACTTGAAGATGTCCCTGCTTCTGAAAAAAAAAGCATAAAAAGTTGCAAAGTTTGAATCCATTTCAACCTCTAAACTAGATTTTTATCATCTTTTTCTGAACCATAATAAACAAAACTCTGCTACAACAAATCAATACATTTAATTTTACATTAACCCCTTAACATACAGTTTTCCCTTTAATATATCATTAAAGTCATATAAATATATAAAGTTATATTGAAGCTATATGTTGTTTGCACTGAAGGATGTTTTTTATGGATGCACTATTTGTCAAATGGAAATATCCTAGATTTCCTAGATGTCATTTTGTACACATTTCTCTTAAATTCACCCTGACATATTTGATATCTTTAGAAATGTTGGTATCTCAAATCAGAATTATAATTTATAGAAAATTATAAAACATTTTGAGAGTTTGTAATGGCTGCTTGTTAAGGGGGTTTTAATAAAGTCAATTTATATAATCTAATCTAATAAACTCTGATACACAATTGGTCGTAAATTTAGATAAACTGGCTTTCCAAAAAGAGATCTTAAAAAGTCATGAATAGATTTTTCTTGTACCTGCAGATTCCCTGTTTGCAGCAACCCACATCACAATGATTTAAAATGCTGAATCTCAAATGTTACCTCCCTGAGAAAGTTTGGTGAATGACACGGTTCTGAATATGATTAGAATAAATGCCAAATTATCTCCAACTGTTTCCTAAAGATTTGGAGAGTTTATCCCCACCAGAATTCCTACTGTGCATGTTCTGAATTAATTTGCCTGCCAAAAGAGATGACAAACTATTTTCTAAGAACGTGCATACACTTGCAGCAGTATGACTGTCACTATTTGAGTTGCATGGACACTAGTTGATTACTGAGATTCCCCTGAGGCATCAGTGCAAGCAGTGTGTATTGCAGACACCACTCCACTTCCAAAGTCTTAAATGTATGTGTTTAATTGCTGTGATTTGGTTTAAAATGCTCTGTGCTCTTTTTTTCTCTCTCTCTCTCTCTCTCCTCTTCTTTACCTACAGGAAAACCTAAGAGTTCAATCAAGAAAACCACTTGGGATGTCCCAGCCTTTTTTGGTTGTTTGACCAACCGTATAGCACAGGAGCAACACTTCACAAAAAGCAGTATCACGTGTATGCGCTTACAAAAACAACAACAGCAGTAATATCAGCAACAAATACATCAACAGAATCAGCATCCGCAATATCAGAAGTGCTCCAGATTTCCTATCATTCCACAGCTGGATTCATTTATATTATGTACATACTCTATTGTCTTCAACAAGATCTACATGTTAAGAAAAAGCATATCACTGATGTTATTCTACTGAACAGGGTTCTACTGTATAGTGTGATTTGTGGTCTATGGCGTTAACAGAAGGCCAGTCTGCAGTCGGAGGCAAAAGAAAATACTATTCTGTATAATTACCATTGGTAATATTGTTATTTAGAGTTAGTTTTATTATTTATACGTAAATTAAAAACATGGGGTAATTAAACTGGAAGAGAAATGGATTTCCTCTCACTGTACATACCTTGGTTTAAAGATGGAGTTAAAGGACTTCACAAGTTAAGATTCTCTGCTGTCACTACTTTTCAAATTAACAAAGCGGAAGGAAGGGCTGGGAATTTTTCTATCTTGATTTTTTACGTTTAATTTATTTGGTAATCAATTTGATGAGGGGGGAGATGTGACAATTTCTTTTTTAATTTAAGAAGAAGAAGAAAAAAAAAGAGGATTCCTGTGGTCTTCAAGACAATGAACACACTTATTATAGAGTTTTTAATTACATAAATGTACCTATGGAAGTAAAAAAAAAACATAATGTTTCTTTATTTATTCTCTACAATTGCTGTTTTAAAACATATGTCTTTAAAAGAAAATAAAGTACAATTTAGAAAAAAAAAGATGTGGATGTGTGTCTGCTTAACATCATGTGATTTACCAACAAAGGGCAGCATGACAAATCAAATGCATATCAAAAATAACGCTTCTTTTGTTTAAATTGTTTAAACAGACAGCAGAATAGACAAAAGGTTGTCTCAGAGTTTGGGTGTTTGATCATCAATGAGATATCCAGGGGAGTTTGCTGGTCTCTATAGGCCTTAAGAAGTATTGAGGAAAATGGAAAACATCTGGCCTCCAGTCTTGGCTGCATTTGAACCTGTGGACCAAACTTATATAATATTTTTTGTGTTTTTAGGCTGAGGTGTGTGTAACCACAGCTGGGACATGTCTGCATTTTGGGTTTGGTCTGATGCGTCCAAACATGCCATGGCCTTCTTTGGCATGCTTGGGTGTATGAGGGGTGATTAATACCACATAGCCATAGTAAGATGAGGAAAAGAAATGGAACCAAATTACTATCAAGTTACTGTTAACGCTGCTGCAGCAATCTGAAGAGGAAAACCGCTGCAAAAGACTTGCTTGAGAATCTACTATTATAACTTATGTTGGGAAATATTAGCAAATGCATGACCATGGCAGGGTAAGCAAATGATTCAATATGTTTAAGTAAAATACTTAAAGATACTTTTCACTAGTCCAGGGCCCCCTTCTTCGTAAGTGGATAACCGAGGTATCCAGATTAGAATGTTTGACACGAGTCTGGATTTTTTTGGTTCTTCAAAACTGGTTTAAAATTAATCTGGAACTGTTGTCAGAGTAACAAGTCCTTAAATCCAAACCTGCAAAGGTGCAGGCTTATTGACAGTTAGCTGGATCGTGACCAATACATTTTAGGCATGAACTAATTTCAAATACATACGGCTCACTTTCTTAGATGTATAATGAAAGAGTGTTTATATAATAATGATTTTAAAAGATAACATGCAGGTTATTGAGAAATCATAGTCTGTTGATGTAATTATCACAATTTAATTCTCATAATGATGACATGATCAAATATACAACAAAATAAAAGTTTGTACATTAAAAAAAGAACCAATCCAAATGTAGCTTGAGATACTGTGAGCAAAAAACATAAACTCAACGAAAATATTCTGACTGTTAAAAGACCAATGGAGCCAGAACATATGGCATTAGATTTGAAATTAAAAATGTGTCATTCAAACACAAAAACGTATTAAATGGTTAACTGCAGAACTCACTTTGCTCAGAATTGTTAATGCAATTAAAGCTGCTTTTTAAAGAGATTTTTATTCCTTTTCATAGCAGGCTTATGATTATCAAGTCTCTGCACGTCCACCAGGGAGTTGAGCTAGGTTTAAGAAATCTATTTTGCGATTCAAATCGATCTTCATTTGAATATATCTGGAGATATTGGCTGAAGAGATGTCTGCCTTTTTTGAATATAATAAAATATAAATATAATAAAAACTCAGCAGCAATGTCTCTTTCCAGAAATCATGACCCGGTTACTCAAGATAATCCACAAACAGACTGCTCACAACAAGGTCTGTTTCATGTGAACTTGTTTCATGTTTCATGTGAATTTGTGGATTATCTTGAGTAACCGGGTCATGATTTCTGGAAACAGACGTTGCTTTTGAGTTTTTCAAATATATTATTTTGCTGCTTTAAGCACCACAAGCCGAGTGCCATATAGTCCCATTATATTAAAAAATGCAGACATCTCTACAGCAGATATCTCCAAAACTTGGCAACTCACACAAAAACAGTCTAGATGGATAAATGGCACTACCTGTATGAGGGAAAATGTGTATTTTTGATTTAGAAAATATTAAAGGTGGAGCTAATTTCAACTACTTTATAGATTGCTGAGTAGTTTAATCCATAATAATACATCATAATTTATTAGTTGATTTATATTTTGCAATAATAATCTGAATCTGCAAAGTAACTGGTAACTAAAGCTATCAAATAAAACAGTGGAGTAAAATATAAAATATTTCCCTCTGAAATGGTGGTGGAGTAGAAGTAGTTTAAAACGGAAATACTCAAATAATACATAAAACTGTACTTCAGTACAGTACTCAAGTAAATGTACTTCATTACTTTGAGTACTTGTGTCCCGCAGCTCCGCGCTATCCACTGCAGGACATCCTTCTCCTCGTCAGCCGCCATCTTGTGGCACTAACCACCCCTCATACAGACTAGAAGCTCACGTCACTTTAAATAGTCTGCTCCCGCCCCCCCTCCCGGTCCTCTTTCAATATACTACCATAATATCCACTATACGACCAATTGAACTGGCCGACCAAACGGCAGTAAGCCGAGGCCCATTTCGATTACTTTGATCAGACGGAAAAGTGAAAAAGTAAATATTGCTGCCCTCTCTGGAAACCAGCACAAGGGAGAGTTTTGTAAAGAAAGTGCGACACGGTTTTTTTTTGTTGTTCTTCTGAGAATGAGGCGAACCTGAGGTTAACTGTTAAGAGAAAGGAAAAAAAAGCGGATTGAAGCTCATTGAACGATCAACAAGTTTGAGTGTCTTTGATGGCGAGAACTACATGAAATCCCCTCAGCTACAACAGGAACAGAGGAAGAGCAGCAGAAGCAGAGCCGGCGTACATTTTGAGACTACATTACCTGCCTGCATACAGTGAAGAGAGAGGTAAGTTGACTGCACCGTTACATGATGGACGATGCATTCGCGTCGGTTAAACGTTAAGATTGTAAAAACCTCGGTGCGGGGATCATTCAAAGCCCCACATCATATACTTCTCCTCAGGCACAGACCTTGGGCTACTATGTTAAGACAGAAATGGGAGAGTCACCCTCCCAGGATGGTTAATGTTGAGTTTTAACTTAAGGATAACGTTACTCATCAAACTTTGCTGACACGCTCTAACCGGAGCCCTGTCGTATTCAGCCGTTTGAAGACGTTAAAGGGTCGCACATCAAAGTTTAGCTAGCTAACAGGCCTTTGCTTGTCCTGATGTCGGCGATGTTTGTTTAGGAATACCGCGATAAGAGAAGGTCATAAAAGCATTCACGCCTAACCAACAAAGCGTAACGGCGGCCTATGAGGAAATACACAAGTTGTTTTCAAAAGATAAACGGCCATTTATATCGCTCATGGTGCAAATTGTGAATGCGTAAAGAAAGTTTTCAAACGTAAACTGGAGATGTCGCCAAGCAAAGTTGCTCCAGCTCTCTTATTACACGGGTGATTCAAAATAAGAAGTATATGTGGCACTCTGTAATAAGCGTACAACACGAGTTAACTAACTAGTTTGGTGTTGGGAAACTTGAAAGCTCCATCTCACGGGTGTCTGTTCCGCTATGTCCGGGAGACTCCCCGCTTGCGCCATGCATGCACTCAGCCACTCCCTGCACGAGTTTACGCAAACAGCGTAGAGAGCTGTGACGGACACAAAACTTTAAATGGTGACAATTGAAACTTTAAATGATGACAATTGAAATCATACAACGGTCAGCTTCACTTACGACTTAGGAACGTTGACTGTCTGACGTTATTTTAGATACTAGATATTCATTCTTTTGTGTCCTGTAGGCAAGTCAAGGCAATCTTATTTACATACCTCAACATCACATTTGCCTCCAAGGACTAACAGCCTGTGCAACATACGACAGCCTCTGTCCTTCAAGGTTTTAGTTAATCCCTTTTTTAAAGGGGTATTCCACTGATTTTTACACATGAAGTTCAGTACACATGTAATGTGGTGTACTACTTAGCCGTTGAAAACTGTTGTATAATGTCTTCTGTGGCTCCACCTTGATGGAGACTTAAACATTTTAAAGGTGCACTGGGGACAAACAAAAGTTATGTTTACATTCAGTGTTACTCTCCAAAATCCATTGTGTGTATCCTTGAGGCCTAACCATAGACTGTATATAAAGATGGACAACATGACAGCTCTCCAAAAGTGAAGCCAAAACATCTCGATCGCCCAGTGGCGGCTGGCTGCAGTATAGGTCATAAACCCCGCCCCCCCCATGTTAGCGGACGGGACATGGACCAAACTAAAAACACAAAGTACACGTCAAATAAAGTTTTCCCAAAGTTGGTTTTTGTCATTTTAGGTATTTGTTATCACACTGAGGTATGTTCATGTGTTCATTTTTCAGTTTGGTTTTAATTAGTTATTTGATGCTTTAAAAACAGTTTTCACGTCGTGAATGACAGCTAAGGCCGGCAATCGACTGAGTAGCCTCGATACCACGGCTCACTACTTTGCAGACTCTGGCTCCAAATGACGTCACCAGCACAAGATTGCAGCTCCCGCATCCAGGATATTTTGGTTTCATTTTTGTACAGTGGGAGGAAGTGGAGATGCGTCGTCCATCTGTATATACAGTCTATGGGCCTAACAAATGAGTCGAATGCATTTCCTTCCTCATATAACATTTGCAAAGCTGTATTTTTGTTTAACATTTTGAAACCTGCGTTGTTTACATCCATGGCCAAACCTAAATCCATTTTACTGTAGCATTTTTCATTTCTTAGCACATTACCACCACATGTAGACCAATAGAATATTGTTAAATTATAAGGAATGTGTATTGTGTCACCCCGGTGCTCGTGCACTTGCACAAGAAAAACCAAAATAGGGACCCACTCTCAAAAATCATGCCCCATAGCGCTACCAGTGCTCAAATAGAGCATGGGCCCATAGAGCAAGTGCACTAGAGACTCCGCCAGCCGAGGCGGCTAACTTCCGGTTTAGCCCTCCGCTAACTTGAATGGGATAAAATGATTTAATTGCGCAGCTCTTCTAGACTTTCAAAATGTTATTGGACCAAATGAATCGAATTCTGATAATGAAACGAGTCCTTTTCGCGGGGGTTGTGATGCTCAAAAAAATTACCTGCCGCTTCTTTCACAATGTAAGTCTATGGGAAAAAGGTATTTTTGGGGCCCTGTGCATCACGTGACGGACCCGGAAGTTGTAATTACACAGTTTGGCCGCTATGGCTTCAAAGCTCGGCACACTTCCTGGGGGCTTGGTGTGGAGTTTATAAGAAGCGGGTATTTAGGAGGCAGGAGGGGTCTAATGAAAGATGCTATTGAGTTGCATTATAGAAAGTGTAGGATCTGGTGTTTTTTGGAGCTTGACCCATGCTAGGGACTAAAAGTCAGGATATCTCTTCCTCTGTTGCACAGAATGTCACCTTTTTTTTGTAAATATGTCTCTTGTGAGTCCTTCAACTTTATGAAAGTTAAATACTAGTCGCTGGATTATCCCTTTTAACTTGGTAAAAAAAGAAAGAAACCTCACGAGGAGCAACAGAGGAGGGGTCCCTTTTTCTAGGATGGACGGACATGCAATAGATTAATAGATGCTGTATAAGCAGAGTACACAGAAATAAATATTATTGAAATAATAAGAAAACAATACATACAAACATATGAAGCATATGGATCAGAGAAGACATTGAGCAATTTAGGTGGGAAGAGGACAGACCAAACAAGCACACAAGAGGCAACGATGCTGTTCTCACATAGGTAGAAGAGGCAAGAGATGTTAAGAGAGGATTACAGTTACAGCAGTTACTTGCAGACAGCTATTAATGTGAGAATGATTATACACAAGGATGGAGTGTAGATAGACAGCAGAGAGTATGGTAATTGTCTTTATATTTTTAATAGTACACAGTAGAGAGAGACAGGAAAGGCAGGGGAGATAGAGAGGGGATGACATGCAGCAAAGGGCCTGGGCAGGATTCGAACCCAGCTTTGATACATGGTACGCGCTCTACTTGATGAGCTACCAGGACGCCCCAGTAACTGTCTTTCTCGTACAGTACTTAATGTTACTGAGCTTTGTGGAGTGAAGTTAAATGTGAAGCTGAAATCACTCTTCTTGGTACCTCTCCAAAAACATCACTCCCAATTAATGCCAAAAGTGGCACCGTGCACTTTGGCCTTTCCAAAACGTTCCACATTCCAAACTGAATCTGGAAATGTGCAAACACTTGCTGAGTGGCGAGTGATAATACTGGATCAAATGATATCGTAATGCCAGAGTAAATGTCAGCCAGCAGAAGAACAGATGGAGGATAATGCAACAAACCAATTAATACAGACAGCATCTTCAGAAATAGATTCACAAATACTGCTAGCACATGCCTGTCATTTTGTGGAATAGCATAAATGGAGTCCAGTATGTGCTTTTTATAAATCCAAAATGTGATTCATTTGAAACTTAGAGAGGTATAAGCTAATCTGTTTGCACCAGTCTAGTGGTCTTAAATGTTTGTTACACTTCATACTGGATGATATGTCAACATAGCTTGGCTAACTAAATAAAATGCAAGTTTATTTTTAGTTTGCAGCAGTTGCACCTGCCTTACCTGTTCTTCTGCCAACTATTGATCTCCTCCAGTCAGTAAACTCATGAGTAAATCATACACCAGCAGCAGCAGACACCATATTGTTAAACTCTTTATTTTTATTAGAAAACATACATGTCTGGCTCTAGGGACACTAGCTCTGCACATAACCTGTGCACACTTTACTTCTGGTTAATATTGCCAGTTTGGGAATGTATCTTCGTCTGCTGTCTCGTGCAATGAAAGTGAGCTGTTTTTAGTTTAGCAGCTAAATAAAAAATGTGTACTTTGCATATAAGAAGTGGGATGTACACCTGAGAGCTTCTGCAGCCCCAAGGTTGGTTTCCAGTTGCCCCTGTTATGCAAATCCCATAATTCACTCCAGGACTGAATACAAAATGTGCACTCATCCTACAGATACAATCTACAGAAAAAACATGTTCTCTATTTGAAGTGTTTATTTCAGAGACATTTTCATAGAGGGAAAATAAGAGCTTATGGTAGATTTCTGACATGAGAGGTGACAAACAGGAGGCAGCAGGCTCACTGAAATCCACACACTGATTAACTTTAAAAGACAGGATAGTTGATATTTCACTCCTGTTGTTTCAAGGTGAGGCAATTTATCTTTTAAACGGCAACAGCGATCCTGTTGAAGTGAAACTCCTCTGCTAACAAAGGCATGAGTTACTGTGCATTCATAGTGAGCTCGTAACGGGTGAAAGTCCACATACGCAGTCCTCATTAAGGGATCCGTCAGGAAATGTGTGACGACCTGAAATTCTCTCTTAAAAGATTAGCTTCAGAAAGACGCTCATACTTTGACACAAAACTTTGACTGCAGAAGCAAAGGTGTGGCAGTAAAATGAGGTAATATGATGATCAAAATCTGCTGATCTGACATTGTAAAAGTCCACAGGTGACTTAGTGTTCTACTGAGGAGTTGCGGCAGTAATTATAGCAGCACTGATGTCATCCCAGGTTGTTTGACTGCAGATCCTGTTGCTGTTTGTGCACTCTAATAGCAAAGCAGTAAGAATGTCTTCTTTGTTGGTAGGTATCTGATGTTGGTCCTTTTTAGTAGTCAGCGCTCAACTTCAGTCCCACAAACCAAACCAGATATCTTGTTGTGGCTGTGGACTTTACCTGACAACAATTAAAAAATCTGATTGCAGAATCAGTGGCATCTTTTAAATCACTTCTCAAAACTTATCTTTTTAAAAAAGCTTTTTAATAATTCTAGCGTCACTGTTTTATTTTCGTGTCTTATCTGTTTTATTATTATTTTATTGTTTTTATCACGTATTATTGTTGGGTATTTTATTCCATTTTATTTTATTTTTTTATTATTTTAATTGTCTGATTTTATTTGCCTCATTGCATTCCTAAAATGTTTTAATCCTGGTTCAACCATGTAAAGGACTTTGTAACTTAGCTTTAAAGTTTGCTATATTAAGTTTATTATTATTTTTTATTATTATTACTATCACCTTAACAAGACTAAAGAGTCTGCAGCCATACTAGCGGCTCTGTGAGGCTGTACTTGGGCTTTGCTTGGAGCTAAATGAAAAGTCAGGAGATCACCAAAGTCAGGATTCGTCCTCTGGGCACTAGATGAAAAGTAATACAATCGCCAAAGACATTAGAATATATCTTCTAGGGACCTTGACTCTATGTAGCAAATTTCATGGCAGTCCATCCAATAGTTGTCAAGATATTGCCCTTTGTCATGGGATCACTAAAAGTCAGTAGGATTCATCATCTGGGGACCATAAATATCTATACAAAATTTCTTGGCAATCCATCCACACTTTAGTGGGATATCTGTGTGGACCAAAGTGGTGGACCAACCAACATTGCCATCCCTAGAGCCATGCTGTTACCTTGGCTAAAAATATAGTTAGAATTAAAAGATTTATGTTTCAGCATGACTTAAAAAAACATCTATGCTTTTTGACCACGGTATTTGTGTCTTCTCAGGTCTAAAAGGTCAGTTAGACAGACCAAGAAAGTGGATCACATTAATCCAGTTCTCACATCTTTACTGGTTTAGGGCCAAAATACATCTCTGATCTGCTACTACGTTATGAATCGTCCAGACCTCTCAGGTCGTCTGGGACAGGTCAACTTACTGCCCAGCCCCTACTAGTATAGAGAAGCAACATTCAGTTTTTATGCACCACTTTTCTGGAACAAACTATGCCCTGCACTATTCTTCTGTTTATTCTGTTTTATTCAGTTTTAGCACATTTATATCTTAGATATATCTTAGCACTTTGCCTTGCCTTGTTGTAGTTAACATCAAGATTATATCTATGACATAATATAGCACAATTGTTTTGTTTTTAAGTTTGCCAGAGTAGTTGTTTAGTTCTGGCTTTTATAGAGGATATAGTGGAAATGACACTCATTACAGTAGGGAACATCACCAGTCATCTTGCTCAAGAGATTCAGCACATGGCGTGTTAATTGTGCAATTTCCTTATGCCTAATTCAGATACATAGTATGTTACAACTCAGAGGGTATACAAACATTTTTGTTAAATTATCTAAATCTTAAAATAAGGGCCTTCTGTCAGCCTTTTGGAGATGTCCAACATGGCAACTGTTGGAAATGTGACACATTTTTTAAACCATGGCTGTGTCTGAAATCCCTCCCTATTCACTATATAGTGCACTACATTTACTGTCCGCCATTTTATTTGAGTGTCCAAATTTTGAGTGTGAAAATGTATCCACTATATAGTGCCCTCAAAGATTCCACATTGGAGCGAACAAAATAGTGTCCACCACATGTACACTACTTTCTGTGAACAATCCCACAATGCAAAAATGACAGTTGAGCAACTACAGCTGGCAGTGATGACACAAAATGATGATGATTAGAAAGTGTCCTTAATCTCAATTTACTGCTAACTATTGAGTAAACTATTGAGCGTCCATTATATAGGGAGTAGAGAATAAGAGAACAAGGAAATGATTATGGACACAACCCATGTGTAAATATGTCATCCAGCTGCAGAGATAGTTGATGTTTTTCAAGGAATCGAAATACGTGCCAAACTGAAGTCTAGGCTGGAGCTCCAAATTAATTCTCACAGGTTTTCTGATTGCATTGTGTGCAGCGTGACAAAATCCTCCCTTCGTCATTCCCCTTCATCTGGAACAGGAAGTGCCCAGATACGGCGCCTGGGTTGCAGATGCCCAGTGAGATTAATCACTTCTAATCAATACTCATTCCTCTCAGCTCTTTGTGATTCTCTGCTTCCTCTCAGGATATTGTCACAGCTGAGTGAGTTGCTAAATTTATCAAATGGAAAGTCTGAATGGAGATCACCAAGCAGACAAAACCTTTTTAATACCTCTTAACTTCCTTCCACGTGATACAAAAAACCCCACAAATCCTTTTCTTTTTCTGTCTGTCTTTAAGATGTTGTCTCAGCTGAGTGAGCTGATATGGGCGGACTGGATTTGGTTTCCCGAAGGCCACGGCTGGGCAGACCTGAAGGACCATGATGGCCAAGTCTTCCCTAAACCACGGGACCTCTGGGCTACTGTACCCATCGCTCTGTGCTTCCTGGTCATCAGACAGATATTCGAAAGGTGAGTCCAGGGAATGAAATTATTATTTAACTTTTATTTAGCCAGGAATAAAAGACTCATTGAGATTTATTTTTCAAGAGTGTCCTGGGCAAGACAGGAAGCAGCACAAATAACACGGTTGCAGACAAAAGACAAACGCAAATCAATTTAAAATGAAAACAAAGAACAAATTACAGAATTATAAGATATCAAAACATTAAAAACATCTACAGCCAGATGTACATGCTTCCAAGAAAATTCAAATCACTTCCAATCCAATGAGACCAGCTCCCGAAGATTCAGGTGATTTTGCAACTGAATCCAAGCCGAGGGAGCAGCATACTTAAACGCCCTTTTTCCCAGTTCAGTACGGACTTTGGGGACAGTTAGTAGAAATAAGTCCTGGGAGCGAAGACAATAACTTCCCATACTTTTTTGTAGGGTGTAGATCCGTAGGTAAGAAGGAAGCAGTCCAAGAACAGCCTTATGATAAGAATATGCCAGTGATTAAGTCTTCGGGTGAACAAAGCAGACCGTCCAACCCGATCATACAGAGAGCAATGGTGAGTAAGAGCTTTGGGATTTGTTATAAATCTCAGTGCTCCATGGTAGACTGTATCCAGCATGTGAAGATGCATGCATGTATATAACGTCACCATTGTCTAGCACAGATATAAAGGTGGCAGCAACAAGGAAAAGCAAGACTTGATTCTATTTACTAACTAATTAGCACCTGCCACCTGCTAAATACAGGGTAAATGTTAGCTGTCGCAGGTAAAAATTTCAGGTCACCTGCCACCATGACAGATGGTTTTTTTCTTATATTAATAAATATTCTTTTTAAAAAGCTATTAAGTTAAAAATGGTCAGGGGTACATGATATATTTCTACTGTCAGGTACCACTGACTGAGTGTTTACAATTCTAAAGCGTTCTACATAGAGTTCAGTAACCTGCCACAGTGGCACGTGAGGAAAAAAAACTTAATTTCAGAGCCTGGGTGAGTCATCTCCAGCGGTGACTGTTTATGTCTTGTCACAGTGTCATTTGCCTGTAAATTTACTTCTCTACCTATCTGATTTGCATGTTTCATTCTGACAAATATAAGATGATGTCTAAGCAATGTTTTCAATCCAGTCTGCTTTCCGCTTTCCAGGACGGTAGCAATTCCTCTTGCCTCCCTGCTGGGAGTGAGTGACAAGCAATGTGTTCGTGCTCCTCATAATCCCGTCCTTGAGTCTTATTTCTGCAGCACATCAAAGCATCCCACACAGGTAATCATCCTGCATATTTTAGCAAACTAGCACTGCTTCATACATATTGTGAGTCCTTTGGCAATAGCACAACTTGAGCCTAATCATAGAATTCAGAGATGGTGGCGTTTGAGGTGTAAATGGACTAGAATGACAACAAATATCACATATCTTCACACCCAAGTCTTAATATTAAAGACATTACTGACTTTTCTTTGTTTTTTCTGCTTTTGTTGTTAGAGCTCCATAGAGAGTTTAAGTAAACAGGCAGGCTGTTCAGTGCGACAGGTCCAGAGGTGGTTCAGGCGGCGGAGAAACCAGGACCGGCCCAGCAAGCTCAAAAAATTTCGGGAAGCGAGGTAGCTAACATCTTCAGCCAGACATCAAATTCACCCCCAACTCATTTTCTGTCTTTTATTCTAATCTGTCTGTTTTAATAACCTGCTTTAGTAGGCAATGTAGATGTAAAAGATGCCTTTTTCCCACTCTTATTGAAATTTCTTTTTTTTTAATAGTGCTTCTGTAATTTAGTGCATTTTCAGTTGAAACAGGATTTTGCAAATTCCACATTCTTTAAAGCAGCATTTCCCCAGCTAGGGGTCGGGACACCTGCAAGGGCTCACAAGTTAGATTTCATGAGATCATTAACAGCATATGAAAGTAAAAATTTATATTTCTGCAATGCAAAATCATATACAGTATGTTATTTCAGACAGCTCTTATCTTTGCATTTTTCTTGTGAATTACTCATTTTACTTGTAAAAATAATTCAAATGAATCATCCGCGAAGGAAAAGTTACTCCTTGACTAACTGTTCACATACCCAAACTGTGATGAGTGGCTATTTGAGTTAAAAACACTGCTTAAAAACATTTTCATCTACAGAGTAGAAACCTGCTGCGGCACTGCTCTCTATTGTGTGAAACTTTCAGTGGTGTGACAGCAGCAAATGTGCTGTTGTAAAGCTTTGGTACTAGTTGCTACTACAGAACATCAAAAGTTATTTAAATATACTGTATTTAAGTGTTGCACTGATGGCTATTTCATCAACAGTATTGTATTGGATTTCAACCCTAACAACACCCTCAAAATGGGAGCAGGCATTACTCAAATGCTGTTGCAAAACAGTCCGCAGTGATATGAGGATACGTACTGTGTGTTCAAGCAGAAGAATGCTGCAAAACGTAAAATACATTGATGGTTTCCCATCAGCTGTCAAAGGGAGTTTTCCGCCCAGTGAGATTCAGTGTTTCAAAAGATACAGTTTGTTGAGGCTTAAATAAGTGACATATGTGTTAGTGATTGGAATTTTTATTTTGCCTATGATATATGTGAATTTTGTTTAGATTTTTGTCCGTTTATTATTTCCTTGTGATTTTAAGTAATTGGTCTGAAAGGTAAATTAAAGTAAAAAGTTTGTCAGAAATTTTAAACACAGTACACATGTTGATGATTTAAATAGGAATATCCAGCGCTAACATGAGCACAGCTGGAACATGTCTTGTTGTTTTTTCCTTTGTGCCATTGTCTGAACATTGTTTGTGTACAGGTGGGATGTTGTTGTTGTGCTGTCTGAAACGATGTTCTACTAGAATGGGATTTCTGAGATCGCTGTGCATTCTCTTACAGTTGGAGATTTACCTTTTACCTTCTTGCTTTCTTTGCTGGCCTGGCAACCCTTATTGACGTGAGTACTTTGTCAGAGCTGGCACTCATAGCGTTTGTTACACGTGACATTTCACGAAATATAACCATGAAATAGACTGGAAACATAAATTTTATTGATCTGCTGGCAACTTTTGTCACCCTGACTTGTTTCTTCTTCAGAAAAATAAAGGAGGATATGTTTGCTACATGTTACACATGCTTAACAAAAGTACAGAAATGTAGGGAACTTAATGTTGACATTGTAACCGTAGTGGACACACTGTTGGATGCCACGTAAACATCGTTCTCCCCTTTGGTCTTGTTTGGTGTTTGTGCATGAGAGTGCTTGGGATGTTGTGTTGGACACTTAAATGCTCATTAATATTGAGTATCTCTCTCTCCCCAGAAACCATGGTTCTATGATATGAAGCAGATGTGGGATGGCTTCCCGAAAATGGTATGTCAGTACCTGAAACATCTCTCCTTCAATTAAGTTTAGATTTATATCTTTTCATATTTTTATAGTTTAAACAAATACAGCATATGCCATTTTGGTGTGCTGAAAGTATGAAGCAAGTGCAGGAGCTGACTTCTCTTTACTTTAGCCAGTTCAATCATTTGAAATTACTTTACTAACTAATGGGTAAAATTATTGGTAGCATGTTAATCTAACTGCTTATTCTTTCTCTTTTCTTTCAGCCACTGTTGCCTTCACAATACTGGTACTACATGATCGAACTAGGCTTCTATGTCTCACTGCTTTTTAGCGTAGCATCGGATGTCAAACGCAAGGTGAGTGATACAGCGCTGTCTCCTAAACTTTGTTAGCTCTATACAATAAAACCCCTCAGAAACCTTCCATTAAGAGAGATCACTCACTGAGTGCATAAAATAATGAGAATGATCTATTGTGTTTGGTAGTGTATTTTGAGGTTTGGACATTGATTTCCACATTAAGATGTCCTGACTGTATGCATTGTATTGAGTGGAGCTGTCAGCATTCAGCACGCCATTAAAAGATAATGTTCAGGTCCACTCATCCCCTCCACTTTGTCAGTTTGGTACTGTGAGTTAATGTGTGACCAGGGCTGTCTGGGGAATCACACTGTGGAGAGACACTTTGACCATTTTGTCCACAGGTCTAAATGTTGTGGCAGACCTTCAAGCCTGTCAGCAAACTGCGAGGCATCTGTGCCAGCTCTTGCTTTTTAAACCAAAACAACAGTTTTCTGGACTTTTTCCGGAGAGCCTCTGTGTTGAAATCGGCCTCTAATGTGGGGGTTTATTTTGTAACTTTTTGTTAAGTTCCTGTTTTTTGCCTCTGTATATGGATTTAATTTCTTTTTACAGCCGTTAAGCCACATAATCTGCTACGTGCGGAGAGTTAATCATTTGTAAAACCATCATCAATCGGACACACGCTGTTGATTAGTGACCGATCTTTACAGCTTGATCAATAAGTGGCCAAACATTGTTGAATTTAGTTTTTTTTACACTGTCTCTTTCTGTACCCATTTTTTTTCTCTCCCCAGGATTTTAAAGAGCAGATAGTTCACCACGTAGCCACCATTGTCCTCATCAGTTTCTCCTGGGTGGTCAACTACATCAGGGGAGGGACTTTGATCATGTTAGTGCATGATGCATCCGACTATCTAATGGAGGTATGCCAACGTGCTAACATGGCAGAAAAAAGATTCACTGATAACAAATTGGTTTTAATGGGTTTTTATTTTATACATATCAGTAACACTGTCAAGCATTTTCATTTAGATTTATGGTTGCTAAACGTAAGAGTCAGTGAAAGATTTATTTCTCCATTAACTACAAAACAACACTCAATCTTTTTGTTGCAATATGCTGATTGAGTAAAAAAAAGAGAAAAGAAAAGGAAAAATATGAATTCCAAGTTAGTTTTTTTTTTTTCATAAACCTAGAACATGGAAGTTTTAATTACAATCACACAGCGGTATACATCTTATACAGCAACATACGTGCTGCCCTCCCTCCTGTCTTCATAACATTAGCATTGCTGAGTAGCTTAAGGATGATGTTAAGGCCAGAGCACTGTACACCTCACACAGTTCACTAGAGGAGAATAAATGAAAAGGTCACACTCTGATCTCTCTCTCTCTCATTCCAGTCAGCCAAAATGTTCAACTACGCAGGTTGGAGGAGAACCTGCAACCTCATCTTCATCGTGTTTGCTGCAGTTTTCATCGTCACCCGCCTCGTAATCCTCCCCTTCTGGTAAACATGATGTTGCATCAGACTGACTGTAACTGTAATGATTCACTGATATTACTGTATGATAGGAACAGTTAAGGAATATATGCAACTTTGACACTTTTTTTTATTTGCTTTGCACATATTTAGTAAAAGCACAGTAGATTTTTTTTGCAGCCATTCTTTACAAGGCTTCCATGTTTTTATGGGCATTTTCAATTTGTGCACTAAAAAAACCTTAAGCTTACATGTTCTATTAAATAGATCAGCAAGACTCACTTTTATAGTGGGTAACATGTATCTTCATTATGATGAACATGGGCACTGTAGTTTATTTTGAGTCAAATGGGTATTAATCCACAGCCGAAAATAGTCCCCAACAAATGCACTATTTACTCCTCTTTGAGTAATGTTTGCTAAAAAGTACAGTGCTCAGCTATTTACTTCTCCTCTTTTTTAAAAATCAAACTATATATTTGTGACATGAGTCCGAAAGCATACAGAGGTGGACTAACATATTGTTAGTTTTGGTCTTTTCATGGGATTTGTTGACAATAAGAAAAATAAAGAATAACACCAGCATCATCCTTTTAACATTGCAGTTTCTGCTTCTACTACCGTAGATAACACATTCATGTTAGGCTGCCACTCCAGAAAGTCCCAAGATAATGCAAGTGAGGGTGTTCATACCATAATGTCCCTGGTTGCATGTCACCCCCCGACCTCATTCAATAAGAAAACAAAATGCAATGATGTATCAGAGTTACTTACTGATTTTAACTATGCAATATGATCATGTCCTCTTGAATAGCATACAGGTAGTTGATGGAAACACACACTGATTCATTTTGCAGACATTTCATGAATTTGCTTAAAACTTGAGCAACAATGTGATGGAAAAGTAACAACAAACACATTGTGTACAGTCCTGGCCCCTCTCAATGGGCTTTTGATGGTGACCTTAGGTGGCTCTGACTGGACTCTCTGTTCTGCCTTTGTCCTCTCATCCAGGATCATATACACGACGTGGGTGTACCCCCTGACTCTCTACCCCCCGTTCTTCGGCTTCTACTTCTTCAACGGCCTAATGCTTGTGCTGCAGGCTCTGCACATCTTCTGGGCCGGGCTCATCTTGCGCATGGTCGTCAAATTCCTGCCAGGCAATGTATGAACCGCCATTTTCAATTTTCCCCATCTACCACATAACACTTTCCCCTCAAATCAGCAACTGTACAAATCTGATGACTTGTTTTACCTGACAGGAAATTGTCGAGGACGAGCGGAGCGACAAAGAGGAGACCGAGTCGGAAGATGAAGGGGACGATCGCGGGCAGAGGGAAAACTTTAAAAACGGCCACGTGCAGAATGGCCACACTATCCTCAACAACAACCACAGTAAGAAAGACTGATTGGACTGTGAGAGCCGGGGACGAGGCTGTGTGAGGAGTAACGATCGGCCCTCACATGTGGCCCTCACCTGAAAGCCAAAGAATGGGAGCGTGGCATGTTGAAAGGAGCAGCAGGCAACACACACACATATATACACACTGATATCTATACCTTCCTTTCTGAAACCCCGGTAGTCCAATGTGGAAAATTTCCCTTCGCTGAGGATTACGTTAAATTAAATGGAGAGGAAGACTGCGATTGAGAACAACAATGATCTGCTTAGCACCTAAGCAGCAGCGTGGTTTTCTCGTTCCACACACCTTCTCCTCTTTTCTCTCCCATCTAGTTTCTTTTGCTATTTACCAAGATTTGGTGCTGTTGATCAAGTTGTCACATGCCGAATCTGCCTGCTTGCAGCCTTATGTTTTGTTGCTAGAAGTGTTTTAAAGACATGCTGTGGTTAGGGCGGGCATTCCCTTCCTGCGCAGTTAGTTAAAACTCTTCTAAGTATTACTGCCCTTAAACTTGACTGATTTTTGCTCTAAATAACCCCAGTAGAGTCAGTGACATTACAAGAAGCACTAAGGTGAATGACCATAACCTTTCTATGGACCATAACCTGATTTAAGTTGATTTACTTAAGTCCAGAGTATCAGTTAATAATGAAGTTGTGCAAGTTAGTTGTTGCAGCTGCCATTTTGTCACTTTGGTTCTTGCCAATGGTTTTGCTAAAATATATTTGTTCCAAAAATGTTTAAAACTAAAATAATTAGAGGTAAATAATATTTTTTAACAGTCTGAAAAAGTGCGAGAAGGTGCTACATCTGCCTTTTGAAACGTGCCTTTGTGGAAGTTTGTCTTAAATGTTTTGCCTTTTGAGAAGCAGAATGCACAGATATAATTTTA
Organism: Siniperca chuatsi; assembly: GCF_020085105.1. NCBI lineage: Eukaryota > Metazoa > Chordata > Actinopteri > Centrarchiformes > Sinipercidae > Siniperca > Siniperca chuatsi. The sequence continues at coordinate 10,734,526 of NC_058058.1, read as the reverse complement.
AATGTTTGTTTTGTTTATGTTTAATATCTTTTTAGTTGTATGATTTTTATTTTTGCTTTATGTTTTATTTGATTTCACTCCAGGCAATGGTTTAAATTTTGGAGCAATTTGTTTGAGTGCAACCCAAACCATTCAGTAACTGTTCATTAATTCTTTATGGGCTGGTAGAGTCAATAGCATTTCCGTTCAGTGTTGTTTTTCCCATCCATCCAAAGATGCACTTTATGGTTTCTTCTATGGATCAGCACTGACTAAATATCTAACCAAGCTTAGTAATAGTGTTTGAATTGAGACCTGACTTCGTTTTAGTTTAGAGAGGTTTGGAGTATGATTTAAATTTTGTTTCATATTTATTCTTATTGTTATCTACCCAAGACCTCCCTCTTTGTCAGTGTTTTGGTTTATTTTGTAAAGAGAAAAAAAAGATGCGTCTAATGAAATCATAAGTAAAGAGGTTAAAATGAAACACCAAAATATGGTTTACATTTTGTATTACCTTGTCATTTGCAAGTGCCTTCATCATTTCAAGTGTTAATTGTAAAAAAAAACAAACAGTCCCTTTGTCTTTATTTCTGCTGTCTCTGTGCCCCAACACATCCAACACTCACGCACTGTAACACTCTGGGTCTCTAACTTTCCTGTATGCCTCGGCTCACAACGACCAACCACCTGCTGCTCCCTCTAACGAGCTTCGCTTCTACAGAGAGTGTTTTTATTCTGCATAATGTGTTGCTGAGATGTAAAATCATAATGATGAAGATGATAAAGATATTTGTGGATAACTATTCTGTCTTTTACAGTTTCTTCTTTTAATTAGAATCTGAAATGACAATTTGAGAGGGATATAAAGGTTTAATTTAAGATGTTAAACGTTTTTATCAAATTATAAGGAAAATGACGTTCACACCAAACTAATAAATGCAAAGGACTGAGTAGAACAAATTATAATAAAATATCTCTAAAGGCTCTTTTCTCATATAGGGCCTAAGCTGAAAATTATTAGTTGATAAATCGATAAGCCGATCAACAGAAAATTAAATGGCAATGACTATTTTGATGATCAATTAATTTATATAATTTTTCAAACAAAAACACCAAACATTGCATAGTTCCAGCTTCTCAATTGCAAGTATTTTCTGTTTTGGCATATCTTTTTCTCATGAGATAATAAACTGAAGAGAATCGTTGTGTTTTCATTACCTTAGAATAAGCCGTTTTTATTTACATAGGGAGCAGGTCCCCTTCTACGGAAGCCGCCATATTGCACCGCCATGTTTCTACAGTAGCCCAGAACGGCCAAACCAAACACTGGCTCTGGATTGGGCCTTTTGTGTTTTTGCGAGTTTCGTGGCCACCGTAGTTTCTCCTACACGCTTGGAAGGGGAGGGTGAGGCGAACGGTATTCAAATGGTCACTGCAATTTCACTGCTAGATTCCACTAAATCCTACATACTGGACCTTTAAGTAATTAACTGATTGATTATCAAAACTGTTTTCCACAAATTGTATGCCAATTGACTAATTGGTTAATACATCGCTATAGCACTATAATCCTTTTAAATCAGTTGTAATGTAACTCAGAAAGTCAGATTTTCTTGTGCAGTTAAAAATATGTAGGCTACAGCTCTTATTATCTAAATATTTTGTTCACGCCATTTGATTGTCCTAACTCCCCTTTGTTTGGATTAAACAACCAAATGACAAAGCCTTAATTCAGGAGCTGAGAAACGTGCCCATACGACATGAAAACACTGTCTTGGAGATATTCTGTCACTGCGGAAGTAGAGTGAATACAGTCTGGCATATGAACACCATCCATCAGTTATTGGTTCCACTGGTGTAGAGTAGACCTGACCAATATCAGATGGCAGTGTAGTGGTGACACACTGAGCGACACCTGGCTGGCACACGTTTGGGAGGCACACTGTTGTCAAAAATGTCTCGGATGTTTTCACAATTATCTCGTGAGTGAAAGGGTTGGTCTTCATTCAGCCTGAAAGTCTGAGAACGTGAATCAGGGTGGGCTTCTTTTTCATCTGTCCTAAAAAGAAACTAGTTCTTGTTTCTTCCTGCTTCCTCTGCTACTTTCCCCTGCAGTATTTTGGCTGCAGCCTAAAAGGCCTTCTGGGCTAATTGTATATTGAGTGGGATCACTTTACCTCTGTGCCCCGCACTTCAGCCTCCACACTGCTCTTGTCACTGGCAGCCTCACTGTAACAATCTCCATTTTAAAGCGGCAGGGTCAATTTCCACCCTGCTCTCGCATCTGGCTCCACAGTTTAATTGCTAATGCATCTCCTGTTTCTCCTGCTCCAACGTCTGGGCTTGTCTTTCCACGCCCCCGTCCGGTGTCCAGTCTTACTCCTCCTCTTTAAATCTTTGCCTTTCCTTTCACATTAAGTTGCCCCTCCTTCCTCTGTTGCCTTTTCAGCCTTGTGTAATGAATAACATTCTTCCTTCTGACAGGAGAACAAAAGCTGTGGGGTGTTTGATTCACTTGTGAACTGTGTAGACTGTTATTCAATTCCTGCTTAAGTATTAATAAAGGCTTTACACGCCAGGGGGAGGTCACAAGGTGCAAGTGTATGCTTGTGTATCTTGCATGTATACGCATGTGTGTGTGCAGGAGCTAGTTTGTGGGCTGCTCATTTTTCCTGTGATGATCATGAGAAGAGGGGGACTGTAAAGACTCTGGTAACTGATGACTGTCTTATATAACTCAAGTAATAAGGAACCTCAGAGGGAACCAAGACGAAGATGCTATGAAAGCTCTTCAAAGGTTTGGATGGGTGGTGGAAGGACTCTGCAGCAGCAAACACCTGGGTCACTGCTGACAGTGTAGAATGGTGAGTCTGAAATATCTTTAAAATGAACTGAGAATATGTTTCTGCAGTTAAGCTGAAATCATGTGTTGCTGTCAGCTTTTAAAACTACTTCATGATCCAGTTGTAATGCTAAATTCAATAACTGTTTCTTCCCATAAAGTTTTGATAATTAATTTGGTGAGAGCTAATCTATCTGTTTTGGTCAGACCTAAAGGGCTTTGTGCTGTATTCCTGTAAATGACAACCAGGCAGAAAAATGATGAAGACTAACTAGTAAATATCCCAGAACAATGTGTTATGGCTGTGATAACTTGTCCAATATAAAGATAGTAGAGCTGAAAAGATTAGTTGATTAATCTAATAGTAAATCAACAGAAAGTTAGTCAGCATTTTAATCGATTAATAATTTAAGTCATTTTTCAAGCAAAAACATCAAACATTCTCTGGTTCCAGCTTCTAGAAAATAGAGCATTTGCACCGTTCTTTCTCAAAATAATATTGGGTTGTTGGTTGCACAAAACAAGTAGTTTGAAGACCATACCGAATACTCTGAAGATTAATTGGTAATTAAATTAATTATAGCCCTTGAAAAGTCATATTTAAGGGGAAATTCACAAGCAGCTATATTTTCACTGTCACAGAATGGAGTTTGAGTCAGACCTGTGTGGAATTAAGAGTAGCTACCATTAAAGGATAACTCCACCGATTTTACACATCAAAGTCTGTTTACAGGTGTTGGGGAGAACTACTGTATATGTGAGAAAAAAGCTGTATAAAGCCTTTTTGGCTCCAGAGGCTGCTGCGTCAAGTCAGATAAATTGCCTCAAGTGATGTCACTCGAGAAAGCATTGGTTGGGGCTGAAGACTACAAGCTTGAAAATGAAAAAATCTGGTCAAAAGATCCTCATCTCTGAGGATAGCAGCTCAAGGCTACAGTAGCCACCACTAGCATAATACACGCGAACCATTGACCCAATAGCCAGTGGTCAGGTGGCATTGTGGGTAATGTAGGCGCCAGGTTTTGATGAGGAAGAAGAATGTGTGGAATAAAAAAAGATGAGATTTAGTGCAATACTAAATTGGCCTCTTTTTTTTTTGATAGTGAAGTGAAGAGAGTGAAAATACAGACAGCCGGGGGGGGGCAGAATCAAACCAGGGACGTTGCAGTTACACTGAATGCATCTTAACCACTAGGCCACCAGCATGCTCAAGACTTATAAGTAATAAGTGTTGATGATGTGCTGTAACTTCGTTAATCTTTGTCTGTCTTTCTGATTTATATTTCTGGTATCAAGTCATCACCATCATCTCAAGAGCACATGTGCACACGCCTGTCCTATTCCTAAAGTGCTGAACTGACAAGGAGAAGAAACAGTTAAAGAAGGATCAGCAGTCATCATCGCCCACATGGACCAGGCTTCTCACCCTGCGACACAGTTTGAGGTGGACGTGGACCTGGGCTTCGCTCTCTTCTTCCTCTTCCTCCTGTGTTTCTTCCTGCTGGTGACGGTGGTGCGCTGTGCCCAGACTGTAGTGGATCCTTATGGCTCCATCTCCACCTCCACCTACCAGGAGGAGCAGATCACCTGAGAGAGAGGAGGGGGAAATCCATCACCAACAGGACTCTGTAGGACTCTAGGAAATTAAGATACACTCTCACTGCTGTATAAGAATATATTTTTAGACAAGTCCGGCCACTTCTGAACAAAAAGGAATCATTATTACACTCTCATTGAAGTCAGAAGATACGTATCAGGTTGTGTTTGAGTGTTTCTGACTTGAATGCTTTCAAATAACCCTCGGGCGGATTACTGAATGGACCTACTGAGCACACTCCCAGGGGCCAGAGGCATCAAGAGGCCTGACACAGACCTTCTGTTTAAAGTGTTAACAACAGGAACAACAAGAGCTCAGTCGAAAATAGCAATGTTCTTATCACATTTATTTGCTCCTGATAATGATCTGAGTCTGTGAATATTAAGCATCTGCCAATTTTAGGAGCAATCGTGTATTTATTTTTAGTATATGTTTATTTTCCCCCCTACTGTCGATAATACAGCTTCATGGTGCAAATGTAGCAATAATCCTATATTCCTACATAAAAATGTGTAAGTAATTTATGCCTCTGTGACCAGGGGCCTATCGTCTCATAATCTGTCCATGAAACAGCCTGTTAATGCAGCAGCTATTACCAGATGTGTTTCTCTGAAGAGACATGACTCATCCTCCTCAGTACTACATTGATCTGTGCAGCTATCCTGCAAAGCTTTGGGGATGAGGAATCCTACAGATCCTCTTCCTGAGAGGAAATATTGGGACTGCAGTGCTCAGACAAAGCATTCAGCTCAACTCTCCTTGCTCATGGAATGAACCATTAACAAATGACATTGCTTTTATTATTTTGTACAATAAACTATGTGCATGTGATGTAGCCGCTGAGTTTGTGAGAGACATTTTTGAGTGCCCACTAACAATGAGAAAGTGACACTTTTGTTTTATAATCCTGATCCACACTTCAAACCAGTTGGTGGTGATAATGCACCATTTCTAGTAATAGTTCGCCGACCGCCTTAAAACATCAAAAAAGAAATGGCAGGAAATTTGGAACAGGGAAACGAAAGGTAGACACTACTATAGTGTCCAAAAGAAAGTAGGAGAAATGAGGGAAACCAGTAGATCAAAAAAAAAGAAGAAGACATTATCTCGAGAATGAGGTTTGGGCATACTGGTCTTAATAGTACACTGAAGATAATTGATAAACATGGGACTGGTATGTGTGAGTATTGTAACATTCAGGAAACTGTAGAACATGTAATTATCAAATGTCCTAGGTACGAGCAGGAAAGGCAGATGCTAAAAAACAAACTGGGAAGAGATCGCATTAAGTTCGGGTTAAAGGAGTTACTCCAATTGAACTCAGGGCATGTGGGGTACAGGGCAATATTTAGTTTTTTGGAAAAGACAGGACTTAGAAAAAGAATATGGGGAGGCATGTGTGTCAATGAGAGGGACCCAGGTGGAACGGTGAGGTTACAGGGAGCAGAGGTGAAGAAGGTGCAGGACTTGAAGTACTTAGGGTCAACGGTTCAGAGCAATGGAGACTGTGGAAAAGAGGTGAAGAGGCGAGTGCAAGCAGGTTGGAACGGGTGGAGAAAAGTATCAGGTGTGTTGTGTGATAAAAGAGTATCAGCAAGAATGAAAGGAAAGGTGTTCAAGACAGTGGTGAGACCAGCGATGTTGTACAGCTTAGAGACAGTGGCGCTGAAAAAAAGACAAGAGGCAGAGCTGGAGGTAGCAGAGCTTAAGATGTTGAGGTTCTCTTTGGGAGTGATGAGGATGGACAGGATCAGGAATGAGTACATCAGAGGGACAGCTCATGTTAGATGTTTCGGAGATAAAGTCAGAGAGGCCAAATTGAGGTGGTTTGGACATGTTCAGAGGAGAGACTGTGAATATATTGGTAGAAGGATGCTGAGGTAGGAGCTGCCAGGCAGGAGGTCTAGAGGAAGACCAAAGAGGAGATTTATGGATGTAGTGAGAGAGGACATGAAGTTAATCGGTGTGAGTGAAGAGGATGCAGAGGACAGGGTTAGATGGAGGCACATGATTCGCTGTGGCGACCCCTGAAAGGGAACAGCCGAAAGGAAAAGATGATAAGACCTCTCTGATCCACACTCCAGTTCAGGAGGTGGCGGTAATGCACCAAAAGCTGTTTGCCAACCGCCATAAAACATCAGAAGAAGAAGAAGAAGAAGAAGAAGAAGAAGAAGAAGAAGAAGAGGAAGAGGAAGAAGAAGAAGAAGAAGAAGAAGAGAGAAAAAAAAACATCAAGAAGAAGAAGAAGCAGCAACAGCAGCAGCAGCAGCAGCAGCAGAAGAAGAAGAAGAAGAAGAAGAACAACAACAACAGTGTCTAAGATGGAGGAAGCTGTGCTAATTTAGTTTAATACAGTCCCTTAGCAGGACAAAATTGCAAGTCCTTTTGCATAATTGTCATGCAGTGGTGACACAAAATCAAGACGACGGTTTAGCTGTTTGCTTCTTAAACCTGTCGTATTTTTTAGTGCTAGCTAGCTAATAGTGTAGGCTCGTGGTGCTAGCCTGATTGCTAGCTTCAGCTAACGTTACAAACGTAACCTAACTTCAGCTTTACTCACAACGACACACAAGATAATCACTAGCATTGTGGTGTGACCAAACTTTTGTCTTTTTTGAAGCGGATAATCAGGACACAACTACAGGTAAACTGCGAGTTTTGGTATTAACGCTAACGTTAAGCTTTTATCCTTAACGTTAGTTAACGTACGTTACATGACTAAGATAAGATAACTAAACTTTATTGTTCTCGCTTGTTACAGCAGCTCAAAAGTCAACAGTAGAGGAAAAGAGTGGTTTGAGTGATAAATAAAAAATATAACAATACAATCAACAGTAAAAATAATACGTTTTAAATTACTAACATTCCTTAATGTACTAATGAGCTAACGTTATTTCTGAACGTTAGAAATCGTCAATATAGAGAAGCACACCAAAGCTCCTGTAATCGTCGCATTTGACAATGTCCATTGAATGCATATAAAAACAATCCAAATTTGTCAGCATCCTCATCATGACAATCACCTACTGTACTGTATCTGCAGTTAACACAAGCAATTACCGTTACCCCAAAAAAAGGACAGTCACATTTGCAGTTTTACTCAAAAAAGATCATCAGGGGTAAGTACAAGTGTCAGGAAATAGCAGCTAATACTTGGTATTTGTTATTTTATATTCTATTCCATTATTCACAAAAGTGCCTTCCCAGGTGCTGATAACAGCAGGACTCCCTACAATATCAAAAACAATAGCAGATCATCGCACATATTCGATTAAAAAGAAGCTGGAGAAGCTTGAACAAGCAAATATTTAGCGTTTTTTGTTTGAAAAATTACTCAAACAATTAATTTTATTATCAAAATAGTTGCAGATTAATTTATCTATTCATTGATTAATCGTTGCAGCTCTAGAACACAATCTCTGCTGTAGTTTTTTTGTTTGTTGCAGGCCACAATTTCACCGCTACTTTTTTCTTTGCAGAAAATATGTCTGATTCCCCATGTGAGTCTGTTCCCTCCACAAGTGAAACTCGCAGCAAGAGGACACAATTGGAGGATGGTTCAGACTCTCTCAGTGTAATAAAAAAAGCAGTGGTGGTCCTGACCAGACTCCCTGAATATAAGATCAGCGCTCTGCGACCACCAACGCCTCAGCAGTTCTACAGTGAAGACGAATCCCTCAGCAGCTCTGATTCTGATATGCAGTGGGAACCAGAAGGAGGTTCTAGTGATTCTGATTTCTCAGTCTCAAACAATAAACAGAAAACTGGAAAACCCACCAAGAGTGACACAACAAGAGCATCTGCACCACAAACGAGTGGGAATAACAACAACAATGGTAATGCTGCAAACAACACCATGAACATAAACACCACTACCACTCACAGATGAAAAGCAATTGTAAAAATATAATACTGAATTAATCGCCCCTCACATAGTGAAAATTTTAAATATGTCACTTTTTCTGGATTGGTTTGTGGATAATTAGATGCAGCTTTTGAACTCTATGTTGTTGCATGCACATTTTTTTCCCTGAAAATTCCCATGACCGGTCATTCATATTTTACAATTCCTCAAGCTCATAAGTTTTAAAATACACATTTTGTGTTTTTCCACAGTGGCAGAACCAGGCCCTGTCATAATATCATCAGCTTTTGCCCATTGCTCTCATGAAACCACAAAGATCCGTCCTAACTTGCCAGAAGAAGAGGTCAAAGTGGACATGATGGTCCTGGCCAGGAAGAGGCACATGAGATGGCAACGGGGGAAAATAGTGGAGATTGTAACAAGGGGTAAGAGAATGTTTCTTTTTGGCAGGAAATTGATCACAAGTACTTTAACACATCAGGAAAACAAAAAGCATATGTTAAATCAAAGTCCCTGTGCAGTGTAATGCAAGATCCTTGTGCTAAGTATGTACCTAACACCTGGATCGTTACTGAAATATTTCTAGATATACTACTAAAAAAGTTAATGTGTTGGTTAAGAAACTAGAGCTTTTTGAAAACTCTTATGTATAATTATTAGGACTGAAATGATTAATCTTATTTATTAATTGATTGTTTGATTGACTTTAAAAAAAAATTTGATTGTATTTTGCTTTTCTCAGTTTTTATATACTTTTGAAATTTAGAAATCTTTGAGTTTTGGACTCTTGGTCCAACAAAAACATGCAATTTGAGTATGTGCCCTCTGGGTTCTGGGAAAATGTAGTGGGGTCTTTGTAACTATTTTATAGTTACAAAGACATTTTATAGACTAAATGGTAATTGATTAATCAAAAAAAGAATTAACAGGTTAATCGATAAAACTAATTGTTAGATCATTTTAATTTCCGTGGGTTTTTATACACACAAATGTAGCTGCCCCATGTCCCTCACATGCAGATACAGCAGCACATGTTTAGAGAACAATATTTTTCACTTCTGTAATTAATTTTGAACCACAATAAAGCAAAAAATGACACAACAGTGATTTTACCTGTTTCACTCATTGACATTTTGTTATTTGCAGAAGATGGACGGTTGAAGTACAAAGTTAGTTTTGAAGAAAAGGGGAAGAGCCTTGTGTCTGGCCACCACATTGCCTTTGACACCACGCCGAAGCTGGAGCAGCTGTATGTCGGTGCTCGTTTGGTGGTCGGGTGTCAAGATAACAAGTTCCGGTTTTGGCCTGCTATTTTGGCAGAGCTCCCCAGCAGAAAGAACCGCTTAAGGTGTGTTTTTGAATGAGTGTTTATCCCTATATCTATGTCTAATACCTAATAACTATATACCTCACAGTTTCCTACAGAATTTTCCAAATGCTGTTGTAAAGGTTTGATTTGATGTAAAACATATTTTAATTTTCCAGGTTCCTGGTCTTTCTGGATGATCACATACCAGTTTATGTTGGTTTACCTTTACTTCACCTCGTGTGCAGACCATGTAAGTTTGACTTGTTTCACACTTGTGTTTCTTTTTCACACCCAAAACCAAGTGTCATGTGAGTTACTGTAAATTCTCAAATCTTGTCCAGGGTCTCTATTTACCTCCCCTGCAGAGAGAACCAGGCCTTTATTTGAAACAGGCTTAGATTAGAGACCAACCTTTATTTCTAATTCTGCCCGATTTTATATTTTTTTTATCATGTTTATTGCTGTTAATGGGAACTTAAAATGTCCTCCATGTCTAGCCGTTGTCTTGATGAATTCGCCGTAATGCAAAAAAATCCACAGCGCAAAATCCATCAATACAAGAAAATAGTCACAGCATACTTGCCATTCTGTTGCTCTGAGTTTCTCCTCTCTAACATAAATACTATTTGCATTCACTAAAAGGGAGGGATTATGCCCTTTAAGCTGCTGGGAGGCTTTTAATGTGAAACATCTGTGCAGGAAGTGATGAGTTTCATTGACAAGATGTTAAACAGCAAACTAGAAGCGGTTGCAGATAATTAGCAAAAAGCATCCATCAAACTGCAACTTTGTAATGACACTGCCAGTTAAACTTCACAAACAAATTGTCTTTCTGAAGACTTAATACTTACTTTTTTGTTTTCCAAGATCTTTCTGGAGCTGTTTCACCACCACTCAAAATGTATTTAAATTTTTTCCCAGCTGTGACCAGCTCACCCATTGAGCAATGCATTGTGGGAGAATAGTATCCATCAACAGCACACTCAGAAATTGACTGTATTTAGTATGCATACTGTCTAGTGTGAGTATTCATCTTTTGTCACTTTTCTAGCGTGAACACACTGAATACTAAAACCCTTCTTAGAATTAGTATGTAGTATGGATTTGGGACACGCCAAATGTATCGTGCAAACATAATGCTATTTGGTGAACATGTTCATCCAAAGCGACACAAGTGCATACATTTTAAGCATGACTGACCCCAGAAAGAATCTGAGCCTCAAAATTATACTGTGTCTACTGTTGTACTGCCAGACATTTCAGCAAGATGAGTAACTCTTTTCTTTGTTTCTGTTTTTCGACAGTAGAAGACGTTTTAGACGACATTCCAGAAAGCCCTCACAAGTTTTTCATGAAGCAATACCTGAAGGACTGGCCGTACCCACATTTAACCCAGTACAGGGCAGGACAGATCCTTAATGCAGAATTAAATGGAGTCCAGCAGAGGTGTGAGGTGCAGGTGGTTGACTGCAGCTTGATACAGGTCGTTTTTCAGGTCAGTATCATTTAACACTGCTATTGTTTAAACTATTGATGTTGTTTAGATTTCTGTGGTATAATGTCGGGGTTTTTTGTCACTCAGGATAATCAGCATAAGGAGTGGATCCATCGAGGCTCCACGCGACTTGAACACATGGCTAGATTTTTGGAATTGAAAGGAGTGGAAGAGCACGAGGCTGATTCTGATTAAAAGTCTGCAAAATTCAATAATATCCATCATTATCACCCTGAAATGATGTGCCATTGGATTTTTTTGGGAAACATTACCGAACCATTTCAGCCCAAAATAAGATTTGCTGTTTAGATGAGTGCACATGAATGACACAAGCCAGATGTTTTTTCCAATATGATTGTCTTTTTTTTATTTTCTTCTCATTAAAAAAAACAAAACAACTTTTATTTATTGTTCAAATGTGCATAGATATACACTCACTAGCCACTTCATTAGGTACACATGTACAATATAATGCTCTGCCATGAATTCTACTTTTATGAAGCTTATCATATTTCAGTTTTTGCTGACACAGAAAGATAATTATTCTACTTTTTGTTTATTATTGAGGTCATAGTGGGTGGTGGTGTTGTACTGGAGTGCATTATATTGACAGGTGTTTCTAATATTCTGGCCCTCTCATGTATGTAAATGGGGTAAATATTAGAAACACCTCTCAATATAATGCAGTTCAGTTCAGCACCACTGCAAACAACAACCTCAATATGTAGTTAAATTAATACTTTTCTGACAATCAATCAAAACTGAACATTATTATCTTTGTAAAGGCACAATTTATGGCAGAGCTGTTGTATTGGATCACATAAGATTGTACAAGTGTACCTAATGAAGTGGCCCTTGAGTGCATTTACTTAGATAATGCCTTTCCAAATAAATGTGTGCATCATTTACGCATTGAAAACATACTGAACAAGTCATTTTTCAGAAATGTAAATTTATGTTAAATTTTAGTTATGTAATTTTTTTGCAGGGTTACAGACGATTTAAATATGCAATTAATCCAGTCTTTCTATGAAGGCAACCCCTCTTTTATCAATTTTATCTAGCACAGAGAAGATAAACACTAACACTTAAAACATTCTAGTGTAACACTTTTATCGAACAAGTGGCCTGACCATCCAAATACATTTTTTTCTGTTTTCATTTGTGCACTTGTATACAGTACAGTTTAACGGGTGTCATTAATTAACAGAAACCATAGTTCTGTTAATAACACCCATTAAACTGTTCATATAAAACATCTTGGCCACATTAAAATATATTTTTTCCAGTATTGTTTAAAGCAAAACTCTTGATGTGATATTTGTTGTAACATTTTGAAAAAGTGAGAGAAGGTGCTACATCTTCAGCATGTGTTGAAATTTGCCAGTGTGGAGTTTTGGAAAGCTGGAGCGATCGAGTTAGACATTACTGTAAATGTTTTTTGATGATGCCTATAATCTTTCAGTTGTATGAATTTATTATGTCCTATTTGTTTTTAGTCTTGTCACTTGTTAAGATCTGGGAACAAATTGTCCAGCGCAATGTCAATGATTCCTTATATGGACTTTAGAGTCAACAGCTTTTTTTATTCTTTTTTTGTTCATCTAGCCAATGATCAGCATTTTCACTTTGATTTTCATGTATTTCATTGCTTTGTATAGAATTCTGTTTGTCATTCTTTTGTAAAGAATAATTAAAAAAAACATTTTACATTGTATATTAGCTTGTCATTTGCAAGTGTTCCCAGCCCATATGATACATTAATGCCCCAGCCTCATTTCCAGAGATGTATAAACAAATCTAATTTCTCAATCTTGTTCAACTTTGTTTTTTTTCTGCTGTGTTCCTGACATGTCCAACACTTCACCTAATGTAACACTACTGTGTAAGCGCCTCTAGTTGTTTCAAGGTGTCAACTAAATTCAGATGTAAAATTCATTGACTTATGTAGTAAACAAATTGTTACATATGTAATCTTGGTTCTCTGTAACGAAACTATTTCCACTTATTTACAGTGTCTAGTCCATATTTATAAGGACCCTTTAATACACATATCTGGGAGACAGAGAAATGTAGCTGAGAGGACACTACTGCTCCAACCAAAACTAGTGAAACCGGTGTGTACTTTAAAGAAAACACCAACATGCATGACAGAAGAGCTGTAATAATGCATTATATACACATTCCTAGGTGAGCAAATAACTAGGAGGGAGGACAAGCCATCTGTTTAAACAAAAAACTGGTATTCACAAACAAAATAAAGGAAAGGAAAGACTTGTGAAATGATAGTAAACGGAGACAAGAAAAATTCCAACTTCATCACTTTATTTAGATTTAGCAAACTAAGGGTGCATTAAGGAGGAACCACTTAATTGACGTAGGAAAACCTCCATCAGGGCCAGATGGAGTTAGGCCTCCTATCTCAACAGTGAATTACTATTTCAATCAATACAAAAAAACTGTAGAGTTCAATATGATGAAGGTTTAATGTATCTTCAAACAGAGTACACATCTTAAACCGAGTTGGGTCCCACAGGAGCAACTGAATGGGCTCCAGTGTGCACCTTCCTTATATTATCCCTTTGCTCCTCCTGCTGTGGGCCTTCAATAAATTCACCTCTTCTATGCTTAACCTGTCTACTTTTGACACCATTATTTCCTTTCCCCACAGTAGTTGCTTTTTTTTTTAAATAGCTGCAGATGTAATTGCCTCTAGATGGAATCCTATGCACATTAATTCTCGTTTGATTACTTTTAGCTGTAGAAACTGCATAAAATAGCAGTTCCATTATAACATTGTGTGGTTTAATCAGAAAACACATTTCTTGCAGTCAGAAAATCAACTTATTCATGTACTAGGATTATAAAGAGGGGGAAGCCATATTGCCATTGTATGCATCCATGCGTATTGGCAACTTCCCTGGTTGGGCGGGGCAGAGTGCCTTCTACACAATGGATACATCAATCATAGAATCGCGGAGTAGCACAGGCTGACAGATGCCTTCACTCTACATAACATAATTTATTGCCAAGCTTAATTGCTTAGTGTATCAACTACAATTTTTTCTTTCCACATAATGACACTTTAAATCGATCTATAAGAATTCTACCTAATTAGCTTATTAAGGGCTGCAAAAAATCCTAATGTTCAGATTTTGTTTAGACTGTTTTAGAGAGGTGTGATTACTAGTGGAAAGTAACAAAGTACATTTACTCAAATACAGTACTTAAAGGTCCAGTATGTAACATTTAGGAGGCGCTATTGGCAGAAATGGAATATAATATTTATAAGTATGTTTTCATTAGTGTATAATCACCTGAAAATAAGAATTGTTGTATTTTCATTACCTTAGAATGAGACGTTTTTATCTACAGCGGGAGCGGGTCCCCTTCCACGGAGGCCTCCATGTTGCACCGTCATGTTTCTACAGTAGCCCAGAACGGACAAACCAAACACTGTCTCTGGATAGGGCCTTTCGCGTTTTTTGTGAGTTTTGCGGCCACCGTAGTTTCTCCTACACGCTTGGAAGGGGGGGGTGAGGCGAGTGGTATTCAAATGGTTGCAAACTGCAATTTCACCGCTACTAAATCACTAAATCCTACACACTGGGCCTTTAAGTTGTTAAATTTTCTACTTTTCTACTTCTACTCCACTACATTTCAGAAGGAAATATTGTACTTTTTACTCCACAACATTTATTTCACAGCTATAGTTGCTGTCTCCCTCGTTACTTTTCAGATTAAGGATTTATACACAAAATATATGATACATTTGTAAAATATGCATTTTAGATTAGTCAAGAGTACATAAAGCAGTTAAAATCCACTTCTAATAACCAATATGTTAATGCATCAATCATAATGATTCAGTAATATAAGACTAAAACATAATATAATTAAACATGATTTAACTTTGATACTTAAAATACAACATATTTCCAATTTCTGCACTTTTCATTGCAGGACTTTTACTTGTGGTGGAGTAGGCCTATCTCTACATTGTGGGATTATTTTTAAATGAGTAAATTGTGTGAATACTTTTTTCCATAACTGGTGTTGATTTAACTTTATGGCAAGTTTGGAGACTGTAGTGTGTGTGTGACATTAATGTGATTTATTGCAGGGTTGTATTAACAGCATTAGTTTTAGTACCTAGTAAACTGGTCACCACTGAGTGTATACATATTAATATTGTACGTATTACATATATTAATATTATATGATTTATTTTTAACAGTTATATGCATTTATTTGCTTACGAGTGTTCTATCGCAGAAGTAGAAAGACTTGTTGGTCGTTTGTACGGACACAGGGGGCGCCAGTGAGCTGCTTGCGACTTGCGGCGAAGAAGAAAACACATCCGAAACTCACTTGGCCTTGCCACACAAAGGGAAGATTTATGACTTATTTAAGGTATTTATGCTAACTAAATGCTTCACATTTACGAGAGAAAATACTTCACGGATGAGTACTAGCCGATGAGTTTGGCAAATGTATCTCGGATCCTTCCTCCCACCCCCCATAAATAGCGTGAAGTTATCATGTGGGACTGGATGTCAGACAGTGAGAGAAGCAAACTCAGCGGCTAGTCATGGTCCAGGTTTCGGTTGACACCCCGGTGTGTAAATGTGTGTTTCTTAAATGCGTTTTGTGTTTTTAGTCAAAGCTGGTAATGTAGCTAGCCTCGGTTACTGCCCAGTTATAATAAAAACAAAACTGAAGGGAATCACCATTGTTTTGTAACGTCGCCCCGGGTGCTCGCGTGAAGTAGCCGTGTAGCCTAGCCTAACGTTAAATAACTAACTGTTATAACGTTAATCGTTATAACGTTTTTTGTTTTCTTTTAAAGGCCACGCCATTCAAAAATTGTTGTTACTTCACTTGGATGTTTTACATTAACACCGCAGGATGATGTATGTGCAGAGTTTGATAGTAAAGCCCGTTGTCACATTAATCTTGAAAGGAGAAAGTTTATCTGTGCTCACCTTAAACATGAGTTTAAGACGTGTTTAGTTTATTAGGATCCCCATTGGTTAACCTGAACGCTACAGCATTGCAGCAGCTATTCTTCCTAGGGTCCACAAAAAGCTTTACATTGTGACAATGCAACCATAACAACTTACATCATAACACATAACATTACAAAATAAACAGGACTAGAACACACTCATACAAGCTCCTGACAATACAATAATCAAATATATGAAATCCAGTGACTTAAACTATGGAAAGTATCCACCAGTGTTGGGTGAGATTCCTTTAAATACTTCACAGTTTACTGATTACCTTGCAATTGTAATTAGTAACATAATTTGTTGGATTGCTTCAACACAGTAACGTAACCTGATTATATTTGATTACTTTAGGATTACCCGGGTTCATAACTAGCATTACTGTATTTCAAGTAGTTAATAATCCATTATGTTCTTAATCTCACTCCAGTAAGTTATTCCTTTTGGAATAACATTCTTCTTGGGTTTCCAAAAGCAATCGCAAATTAGTTACTGCATTTCTTTCATACAATCTGCGACCCAACCTGGTAGTTACCATAGACATAATTATGAGCTAAAGAATACTTAGGTAGGTACATTACTATATGTATACAATAATAATGGCTATTTTAACATAGATAAAACAGTATAATTATACACCAAATGTATTATTTACATTTGAAAGGGTTCGAATAATTAAATGATTAAAACTAGGGCTGTGATCCATTCCAGTAGTGCTAACCTTAGACTAATGTACTATTTCTATTTTGAAGTTTTAAGACTAGCTTTGCTAAAGCAACATGCCTGTTAATTCCAGCTTGTTGTAGGCATTATTGTGCACCTGACACTGAAACAGGAACCTGTTCCTCTTTAAATCTGTACAGATTTTAATAAGCTTCCAGTTTCTTTTACCGATGACTGCTGATTTCTTACATTCTTATTTAACTGTTGCTCAGTGGCATCTTTGTCTCTTTCTGCTCTTTCACTTGTCTGTCTGGTTGAACCATTGTACAGCATTTTTTCATGTACAAAAAATAACTTTTTTGCAAACCCTTCATATAAAATAATATTTTTTTGTAAAGAGGACTTTCTACAACCTAAAAGCATGAAAGAGTATTTCAAAAATTTCATACAATTTCTTTAAAACATGTCCGCAGGGGATCTTTAAGTTGTGTTGATTTTAGCCGTAAGTTACATGTTATAGTTAAGTAAGATCTCTGGTGAATTATTAACGTTGC
This sequence comes from Siniperca chuatsi, assembly GCF_020085105.1. Taxonomy (NCBI): domain Eukaryota; kingdom Metazoa; phylum Chordata; class Actinopteri; order Centrarchiformes; family Sinipercidae; genus Siniperca; species Siniperca chuatsi. Next base: position 10,717,207 of record NC_058058.1, on the reverse strand, counting down.
ACAGTAGTTCTTATAGTAAGAAAAACCGTCCCCTCAACAACACCCCTGCTGCACACTTTACCTTCAGCATATGATTTGAAACCTTGTGTGTTGCAGTGATTATGGAAGGGGATGAAATGGAGATGAGCAAAGAGGAACTCCAAAAGTGGATCAGAGAGAAAGTAAAGAAGAACAAGCTGATCTCCACTGATGTGCTAGAGAAATGCAATCAGCTGCAATCTCTGCTGGAAAGGAGGGAGAAACAGGCTGACCACCTCCTGAAGCTCTGCGAGTGAGTGTTACATCTACGCTGTGCTCTTGTTTCTGCCTCTTGTAAAAGCCCTTTGGACCATAATTAAACATTTTGTTCTTTTTTTAACACGCTAAATTATGTTCTTAAAATCAAAGACCCCGTTTTCCCGACTGTTGTAATTTACCCTGCTAATGCATTTATTTCAAATGTAGCTAACTCACTAAATTTATTATGTTATATTATCACTGTTTATTATGCCAAATATCTAAAGCTGAGACACTTGTTTTCAGTGAAATCTCCTTTTGTGTATCTCAGTGTATTAAGTGTGTTAAACCATCAGCAGACTTGATGTCTTTTTATTTATTGTACTGGTCCCTTCTCTGTACTTGAAGTACACTTGTCTTCCTTAAGTGTTTCTTTATGTTCGTTGCTTGATTTGTGTTGTCTTGATGTCTTTCAGGTCTGTGGCAGCATGTGAAGCGATTGTGAAGAAACAATACTCTTTGCTGGGGTGGGAGTACAGAGACACAGATTCTGATGATGATGATAATATTACAGGCTGTGGTAAGATGCAAAGCATTAAATAATACTTAATAAAAATACGTGCTCTTGGTATGTCTGTGTCCTTCGCTAATTGCTCAGTTGTTTTCAGCCACACAAACTGGCTTATTTTAGTTTGCCACAATTTGACCTGTACTTTTTTCCTTTGTAGGAAATACGCCTCCATCCCCATCTGAGTTTGTTCACACTGAGACTCAAATCCCCAGCTCTTCAAGTACAAATGGCCCTACTTGTCTATTACCAAAGCTTCAGGACAGAGAGAACCTCAGAAGAGATAATGGCAAAAAAAGCTCTATCCATCTAAAGACTGCAGTGGTGGTCCTTACCAGACTTCCTAGATGTAAGATCAGTTCTTTACATCCACCGACGCTTCAGAGTCACTACAGGGAAGATGAATCCTTAAACAATTCAGATTCTGATAAGCAGTGGGACCCAGAAGATGACTCAAGTGATTCTGATTTTTCTATCTCAAGTTATAATATTGGGTCAAACAAGAGGAGAAAAATAGATCAAAAGAATGAGAAACTTGCTAAGAGACATGCAACACCCCAAGCCAGCACAAAAAGCAATGGTAAGTTCAATGCAGCAAAAACATCAACACCCCAAGCCAACGGAAGTACCGACGCTAAGCGCAATGCTGTGAAAACATCGACACTGCCAGGAAACACAAACGGTATGGTCCACAAAAAACAGAAACATACAAGAACATGAACACCCCTACCACTCAAAAAAAAATGTTGTTGCATGAATTGCTTAATTTCTGATCCTAAAAATTATACTTCATTGTTTTTATATCACTCCTGTTACGGGAAAAAACATGAGAAAGAAATATGTAATTTTGTCACCATAGTGACAGATAGAATGTGGTCGTTTACATGTCTTTCAGCTAATGCAAAGCGGTAGTGGAGATCCTCAGCTGCAACTGTTTTTTTGGCACTGACCTAAGTCAATTATTATTATTGTAGAGAATAAGATATAGGTAAACTTTTACAATGACCTGCCGTTTCATTTTTTTGTAAGTTGTGAAACAGTTTCATCTTATTGGACCAATCACAATTAACTGAATTAACCACACACACCAGTTTGTTTTTAAGGGGTCTGGGTTGGTGGATTTTTAGACATCACTTATTTGGAGCAACTTCTATTCTTAACATTTTAAAAGAAGTATACAGGTATAGGCATTTGAGAAAATGCCTACAACCAGAAATACATTTTCCTGAAGTTCATCAGTTTTGCTATGTTGTGTTCCTTTTCCACTGACAGGAGTAACCCCTTTGTGCGTAGTATCAACTCTTTGCCAATCCACTGACAAAGCCACCAAGACCCTTCCTAGCGTGCCACAAGGAGAGATCCGTGTGAACATGAATGTCCTCGCCAGAAGGAAGGTCATGAGCTGGCAACAGGGGAAAGTCATGGAAATAGTAACAAAGGGTAAAAAATACAATGCGTCTTCAACTTGACAGGTATCAGTCTGTTAAGGCTAGCAAAAAATAGGTCTGGAGTGTTTATGTAACAAATTTTCATCCGTGCAATCGATTAAAAATAGTTCATACCATAACTCAATGCTTTAAGATTTTCTGGTTTGGTGAAATTGATCACAGACATGTAAAACAACAGTAAAATCACATAAAATGTGTAAAAAGTCCACAAAGTACAAGAGTAATGTAATACAAGTTTTAGCTTTCATTTTAGCTATCCAGTCCCATGCTAAAACATTGAATATAACAAAATTCTGCACAATCATCTCATGCCCAACTTTGTCTCATTGATTAGCTAGGACTCCAGCAGAGCAAACAAATTGTGCTGTAATACATTTTTATGATTAAATGGATAAAACACATCTTCCAATTTTACAAAAGTAGCGTTATGATCAATAGTTTGGAAGTACTTTCATGTGTAACCTTGGACTGGGGCCATGTCAACACTCAAATACATTTGAAACACATCTTTTTTTCCATTTGTTTTTGTCCACCAAAAAAACCTGCAGAAAATTATTTGAAACTCCCAGCGTAGATGTAAAACTTAAAAAATGTAAACGCTGTGCTCTTGGGATTTAGTTGTAATAATGAACAGCCCAAACAGTACAACAGTACAAACTTTCTCAGAGTTACAAATCATCTGTTCTGTGTACTCAGACGCCCATCACGCTTATGACATTCACCAGAATGTAACAGTGTCACAGAAGAAGAGAGAGAGTCAGTCGATACAGTTTGTACATTATCTTTTGCAGGTTTATTAGCACTACAACAAGGATAAGGAGTTTGCTCATGAATCGTAGCCACAACAAAATCCATATGACATTGTTTAAAGAGGGCTTTGCTTACTGGAAGTGTTTTATTTATTTATTTATTTATTTATTTTTTGCAGAAGATGGTAGGTTGAAATACAAGATTAGTTTTGAGGAGAAAGGGAAGAGCCTAGTCTCTGGCCACCACATCGCCTTTGACTGCATGCCAAAGGCGGAGCAGCTGTTTGTCGGTGCTCGTATTGTGGTTAAGCGTCAAGCTGACAAGCCCCAGTTCTGCCCTGGTGTCCTGGCAGAGCTCCCCAGCAGAAAAAACCGCATGAGGTTTGTGTGTGTAATGGATAATTTTTTATGATGAAGTCAGATTAAAATGTTATTTCTTTTTTCCCCCTTCAATAAAGTCACAGTTTCCTAGGTGAAATGCAGTTGCTTTAGCCAAAGTATGGTTTGATGAAAAACGTGTTTTCATTTTCCAGGTTCCTGGTCTTTATTGACGATCACACGCCGGTCTATGTAGGCTTACCTTTACTTCACCTGGTGTGCAGACCATGTAAGTTTGGGTGTTTTCATTCACACACGGACTGGTTTGTGGATTTATTACAGACTCAAGGTCGTCTGCTCTGATACATTTGGTCAAGTTTGAAAGATGTTTTCCAAAACTGCTCTGGTCTGGAAAAATAGTTTGGGTTGAGTTCAGAAAGCCTCTTTTGGGGTTTACTTCATGTAAAGTCCAGAAGTGAAGGCTGTGGATGTGTCAAATAACGTGATAGGCTGATATTGATATTGATAAGCCTTTTTCACAGCAGACATTTTAACTTGTCATCATAAGAAAAGCACGTGTTACTAATAAGATTAACGATGGCTCTGCTTTATTCAAGTGTCTCCCAGTAAGCCATGGCAGTGGACCAGCATGCACAATACCAGGACAAAGAACTGAAGCAGCTAAATGGAATTCAGCCGTTATTCATTTTATTACTTACACCTGTGGTTTTCCTACTTTGACATGTCAAAAAGTCCTCTGTGCAAATATGCACAGTACAATGAAAACACAAGCTTAGTGACAACAGTCCCAACAGCAGTTACATATTTCAAAGGCAGATCCAATAATATAAAAACATTTGTTGCCAGCAGTAAGTATGCTAGCTTACCTATAAGAGAAGTTATAAACTATGGAGCAGCATTATCATATACATGCAAAGTCTAGTTTGTTTTTGATAAAACTTTGTTGAAAAAAAAAGAGAAAACCAGCCATTTCTGCATTGAATGAAAATCCTACGATGTTTTGCATCATCAGTTGCATCATTTCTAAAATCCAATGTTGACCTAATAATATTTATTGTACTCAAGATCCACTTAGATACTTGTTCTGGAGCTTTAGACTGTTAATTTAGATTTATTGTGTTTTCCTTTGTTCTGTATTTATACACAAATGTCTCCAAGAAATATTTCAAAAGTAGGGTTCAGAACAATGATCAATTTCTGAATAATTATTGATAACAACTGGGGGGGAGTAGATAAATGGAAATCAGACTGAATTTCGATTTCATTTTCACTTCACTATTCAGCCTGTCATTGTGTTTTCTGTTTGGCCGTAACTAATCAGCAGTGATTGATGTCATTTTCATTCAACATAGAAGTGGTAGTGCTTGCTGGGAGCAGCTAGCGTTTGACGTGTTGATCAAAGAAATATGTTGATTTAAGAGTTAAGCTATACATATATAGCTGTGTCAATTTCATCCACACTCGTTGCCATTTTTTTGGCCATTTTACAGTAGCAATATTTTTTAGAAAAAGTGACATGTGAGCAAAGGCCTAGAGGTCTGCTACCAGGGAAGAATATTGATAAAATGAATAAAAAATGAACCCTTTACTTACTTACTCTTTGCTTTTACTGCTTTTACTAAGTCTTCAGCTTAGTTTTTATACATAGGATGTTATCCTTGCACTGTATAGTTTCATCTAATTCCTGAAGTGAATGCACGTTCAGTGGTAAACTCTGTCCTATCAGTGACAAGTGCATACATTTTAAGCACATTCTGTAGAACTACAGTTGTCCACGGTACCCGCTATTATACTGCCAGTAAGCAGAGCTTTGTTTCTTTTTCCTGTGACAGTGACGGACCCGTTGGATGATATTCCAGATGGCAACCACAAGAATTTCATGAAGGAGTATATAAAGGCCTGGCCTTACCCGCCCCAGACCCAGTACAGGGTTGGACAGATAATTAATGCAGAATTTGATGGAGTTCAGCAGAGGAGTGAGGTGCTGGTGGTCGACTGCAGCTTGATACAGGTTGTTTTTGAGGTCAGTGTCTGTAAACATCATTCTTTAAACTATTTTCAACGGGATTCTTGTTTGTTTTTTTTGTCCCTGTTATATTTATTTAGATTCTGTGACTTACAGTAGTTTGTGTGTCATCATGCTTAGAAAGATCAACATAAGGAGTGGATCTACCGGGGCTCCTTACGCTTGGAACACATGATTAACATGATAGAGCATTTGGAGTCGAAAAAGGACGGGCAGAAGAATAATCTGACCAAGGTCAATGGTAAGTTAAATTCTTAAACTAATAAAATCATGGAGTTATTCTAGTTATTGCTAATATCTCATTTGTCTCTTGTATTTCCCTGTCTTGTGTACTTCAGAATCATCAAAACACTGATGGGACCCTGACTGTGTTAAGAGAAATGGATGCTGTGTTCCAAGATGGCGCCCCATGCATTCAGAAAGTTGCTCATCAACGACACACACTGAAAACCTTTTCTCATGCTTCCTCAGGCTTCTGCGTTTTTGGGCCCATAGTGCATCTGCACTTGAGTTTCCCCTATGGCCGAGCCGGTTGACAGCATGAATGTTATCGCAGTCTCCCAATAGTCAGTATGGCTGTTCTAGGGGCTATTGCCTATGGAGAGAATCTGTTCAGACATGCTTGATATTTGTGACACACAGCAGATAATTTCACTGTGGACAATAGCATTTCAGTGTGTTTGGGCCCCTGCGTGTCACTTGACCTGCAATTTCGACTTTGGACAAAAATCGCCTCACAGCCCAGTGCTGTTCCTGGGGGCTGCCATGGGACTCACACATGCTGCTGAAGGTTTTACCTTGTTTTAGAGTGGCTCAAAACTCAAACTGTATTGAATACGTGAAATGCATTTTTTGTTTTTAAGTGTTTTTGTATTATAGTTTTAGCGTTTTTAAATAAAAACAAATTGTCTAATTTTCTTCGAGCTTATTTTAACTTGTTAAAAAGCAGCATCTTTTCTAAATGTACATGAACATAACTGCAAACTATGAATGCCCATTTCCACCAGGAAAATAAAATAGATTAAAAGTTAGACATGATGGAAATAAAATCACTCATGCATGGTAAGTCAACATTAATAAATAGTGAGTCAAAATTATGAGCTGATAAGTTAGTCAAAATTGTGAGAAGTCAGAATAATGAAATAGTAAATCACATTAGAATTATAAGGTAGCAAGTAAAAAGGCTGACTTAATCAATTATGGTCAAATTCCGACTTACAATAAACTTCTGATACAATAAAATAAAAATGGTGGAGTCAAAAACAAACATCCGGCTAAATAACATTTCTCCATCAGTCACATTTTATATTAACTCAAAACTTGGCAAACGTGCCTTTTTGACTATTAAAGACTGTTGCAGGTTCAGGGTATTACGCTCACAAGTCGTGTGGTTGTGTACATATAGGACTGAATTAACGTTACATTTGCGGCGCAGGGAGGCGTTAGCACCACCAGCCTGTCTGAACCAGAACTAGCCGTACAGAGGGAATGCAGAAAAAAAAGCTGGCTGCTTGCTAGCAACGGAACCTTGAACATCGGGCTAGCGAGAAGATTAAAAAAAGAAAAGTGGAACGCCACCACGGATTTCTTGTGGGACAAACGTACAGGCCTCGCTGCTAAAACGGTAAACATTATATATGAGCAGTTTCGCACTGTTAAGTAAGCCATATTCCGGCCAAAGGGTTAGTACGACTGCTAGTTGAAGTAGCTGTTTAGCTAGCTGATGAACGTAGCTAAGCTAAGATGGCGGCCAAATTATTTACATTAGCTAATGTTGCTAACAGAGCGTGCTAACATCCAGTACGTCGCTCGTTGGTTAGCTGGGTCGAGCTTAAAGCTATTTTTTGCTGTTAATGCGTTGGTGTTTAAAAACGGGAAAATGATTGAGTGATGGTAACGTTACTCGATGTCCTGGTGCTTACTGAAAACGGCAGTGTTATTAAGGCATCGTCTTACATGGTAGGCAAAAACAGCGATGCTTTTAGAAGCGTATTTTGAACTTGGAATGGTGTTATGTTACGAATCTAACGTTAGCTTAGTTAACGCTAACTGAAATGGCATAATGCTATCAGCAGTCGTGTATTGATAACATTAAAGTCAATTTGTGGATTGTTTACAATCGTTTGAAGCAACACTGTATTTACGCTAACCAGTGATGGGTTGTTAATAGTTAAATAGGATCATGCAACAGGGTTATTAAAATGCATCACCGCATTTGATCTCTAACGTTACTCTCTGTTCACATATTTCCAGGCCCGCTTCAACAGTTGTCTGTCTAGCTGTAACTATCACCTCTGAACTATTTTTTGCACTGATTTATAAGCTGCATGCTTCATCTTGATGCTCGTAAAAGCTGGAGTGTTAAACTGCGTGTTACTGTGGTTGGCTGTGTTCAAATGTAAGCCTCCTACATAACTACGTTTGTTTTGTTTTTTTTAGTTATTGTTTTTTTTAAACCTAGTTTGTTTACTAAGCTGTTGTCGTCAATCAGCCCCTTTGATTAGATTTTAAGGTGTTTTTTTTCAAGAGCAGCTGTATTGAACAGTGAGGTTAAGTTTATATCTTCACATACAGTAGATAGCTGGTGCTAAAAATGACTGTTTAGGCTGCTTATTCACATTTTAAAAAAAATTAAATTTGTTATTTTTTGTCTCCTACAACTGCTCCTCCTACTGACTCCCACTGATCACTTGATGTGAATATTTGGCAAGAAGAAAAATATGAACAGGAGTAACTGTAAAAAGGAGCCTTCTAAATTTAAGCTCAATTGTTTCTTGTAGTTTTTAACAAGCATTTCCTGAACTGTTAAAGGGCATTTTTGCCACAGGCCGTCAATATCATTTAAATTCTTAATGTTTTGTTTGTCCTTCTAATAATCCACTAGATGCCTCACACTAGACGGTACTCGTCTTCGGACAGAGACAGTCGAAGCAGCTACCAAGAACGTTACAGAGACAGAGACAGAGGGCGAAGACACCGGCACAGAAGATCACCGACTTACTCCTCCAGTAGTGACAGAGACAGAGACCGAGACAGAAGGGGACGGGGACACAGACAGGAAGGAAGCTATGCACGCTCAAGGAGGTATGTTTGTGTGTTTAGTGAGATTTGTTGGTTTGTTATGCTGAAAATTTATTTTACTCTGCAGATCTCTTTTTTCAGGTTTGGTTTGTTGTCAGTCATCAGGTTTCAGTGTATGCCTCTGTGCTCTGATTTAGTCGTAGCTATGACAATCGCTCTACGGAGCACCGGCCATTTGAACGAAGACACTGCGAGGGATACAGACGCTTGGATCAGAGCCGAGATCGAGACCGCGACAGAGAAAGGGAGCCCCATGGAGCAGCTGAAAGTTACTACCCACGCGACTTCTCCCCAAACATGTACGACTACCGACGTGGCCGCGAGAGGGAGCGTGAACGGGATGAGTCGTATCGGAGGAAAGGCAGCAGGCGTAAGCACAAACGAAGGCGGCGTAGAACCAGGTCCTATAGCCCATCCTCCTCGGTGAGTACAGCCAGACCTGAGATTGTGTTTTAACTCTTCTCATCCTCTCTCCTTCCATCTCTGTCTCTTCCACTCAGCTCTTTCTGTCTCTGTCTTTCTCTAACCATTTATTCCTCACAGCTCCTGGAATTGGTAAGTAGTACAATCTTTATGATTTGTTTTTTGGTCTGTCAGAGGGGCTTTGTTTTATTTTTTGTTTAAGTGGGTTTCCTTTTAAATTGGCATTTCTTTTTGGAAGAGCATTTTCATTTTTATGCAAATACTTTTTCAGTAGTTCATTAATGATCAACCACTAATTCTTGCTCCTCTTCAGATACACACCCATCACAGCTTTCTTAACTTTTCCTTTTGAAAGCCTAGTTACACCTGGTCATATTTAATTCAGTGTCTGTGGCCCTACCTTTCATAAAACTTTTTATTTTGTATGTTGTCAGTTCTTTTGGAAAACGCTGGTGGTAGCAGTTGGTTGGCCAGATAGGCTTAAAAAAAGTGAAAATGTTCTACCAAACACCATGCAAAATTTAGATTTAAATTGAATGCAGATTTTTGTTAGATTTTGACATTTAAAATGTCTTACATTTGTTAAAATGCATTTTTGTGTGGGCTATGTTTAACCACACCTGTGTAATAAGTAGTATAAATTTAAGTGAGCAAGGGGTTGAATTTGATGTGGTATATGTTGTGGATATCTTTAAATATTTCCTGCTTGATTACATATGGTCCTCTCATTTTATTTTCCATCTTGTTTAATATGAAAAGTCAACCTGATAAGTTTTGAATTAGTTATGTTACTGTCTTAATTGGTTTTTGCGTTGATGAATGGATATGCCAGTTGCTTCCTTGTTTGTAAGCAGCTGTGGTTTAAAGGTAGAGGGGGGAGAGGAGCAGAGGACAACTTGTGATCTTTGACTTGTTCCCTTGCACTATATCCCTATCGTTATATATTTCCTTCACGTGGTGTCATGCGTGAATCGCCCCATGACCACCAAACCCACCTACAACCACAACTACATCAACTACCACCAACATCACCCTCCTCCTCCCTCCTCGTCTACCTGTGCCGCCTGACGCCGTGGCTGCGGCTGCCCCTGAAAACCCCCTGTTCCCTGCGGTCGTGTCGTGACCTGCTGATGGTGGTTTGGGTGTGAAAACAGCGGAGCAACAGCCGGACGAGGGCACTGAGTGTGAGGGACGACGAGGAAGGGCACCTGATCTGTCGGAGTGGGGACGTCCTGCAAGAGAGATGTACTCACTGCCACTACTCTATCGTAACCCTTCTCCATATGAGTATTAAAGCATAGAGCAGTTACATGACATGGGAGTGCCTGATGATGATGCCTTGCTAGAATGCTCTTCGCTCTAGCTGAAATAGCAGGGTGGATTGCAAGAATGTTGAAGATTTTGAGAGGGACTTTAGATACCTTCTCCTTTTTGTTCTAGGATTTTAAGCCGTGGAGCATTTTCTATGTTTCACAGGTTACTTGACTTTCCTAAACATAGAAGCCCATTTGCAGCTGTTTGTCTTTGTTGCGTTTCAGATTAAAACTCAGATACAGTATTAAATCTGTAATTTAAGATAGCTATTTTCCCACTATGAGTGTTTCAGGGATTTTCTTTCTTTTTTAGTAGACTTCTAACATGCACATCACCTATTTAGTCTTTTTCTAGCACAACCAGCAGACACATACACAGTAAATTTAAATTAACATATTTGTCATTTTCAGAATGATGCATTGTTTTAGCAGAAATACTATAATTTTCCAGTTTTACACGCTACCCCGTGTCCTTTTGGACAAAAACGGCCGCATCTTGAAAGAATGTGCCCTTATTTTCAATAGCTGCAAATTGGTCATCAAAGGAAGGGAGCGCTTTACATTTGCCCCCTTATTTTCTTCACATGTATCATAGTGCTATGCATTCAGTTATCATAGATTACCTCAAAGTGTTTCAAGCCTGCCAGATTGAATAGGCAGCCATTTGAAATGGGGATGGGCGATAGAATTGATACGCCTGTCTACACTTTTGCATTATGTATTCCTGCTTAAGTCCACATGTCTAATGCTCCTGTTCTTTCTTTCCCCGCTCTCCCTCTCTTCCTTTTCTCTCTGTGTTGTGTTGCAGATGAGATTGTCAGCACTTTGGGCGAAGGCACTTTCGGGAGGGTGATGCAGTGCATTGACCATCGCAGGTGTGTGTCAGTTAACATTAAAACGCAACAGCTGTCAGCTTCTAGGGTCCTATTTTCACAACCCCCAGTAGAGAATACCTGCTCACTGTGCTTGATTTTTAGAAACAAGGGCTGTTTTATATTTAAAAACTACTCCATCAAATTGTCCGCAGCTTGAATGGTGCTGTTTTTTGTGACTGTGGGCTTTCTCCCTGTTAGATTCATTATGGAAGATTTATTTTCTTGTGACAGTGCTAGAAATGTTCATCAAGCAAGTTCATTTTCACAGTCAGGGCCTTAAGAAAGTGACACACTTTGCTGTCATAGTCATATTATTGCGTTAAGTGTTGTTTTTACTGTAAAGTAAAATCCTGTCACTTTTGTGTCTGCAATTCAATCATGCCCTTTTCTGGGAACTGCATCTACTCCCCGAAGTGAGGTTTACATACAAATGTAATGCATGTTTTGTGTTTCATTACCTATGTCTTTGGCTTCATACTATCTTATGTTTTACAGGGGAGGAGCCAATGTTGCTCTGAAAATTATCAAGAATGTGGAGAAGTACAAAGAAGCGGCTCGCCTGGAGATCAATGTATTAGAGAAGATCAATGAAAAGGACCCTGATAACAAATTGTGAGTTCTGACTGAGTACTGTGGTACTACATTTATATTAACTAATTACCAAAAGTAACAATGTCTAAACCATAGACTGTATATAAAGATGGATGATGCGTCTCCACTTCCTCCCACTGTATAAAAATGAAGCCAAAATGAACACCTGAACATACATCAGTGTGATAAAAAACTACCTGAAATGACAGAAACCATCTTTGGGAAAACTTTATTTGACTTGTACTTTGAGTTTTTTGGTTGGCTCATGTCCCATCTGCCAACATGGAGGGGACAGGGTTTATGACCTATACTGCAGCGAGCCACCAGGAGGCGATCGAGATGTTTTGGCTTCACTTTTGGGGAGCTGTCATATCATCCATCTTTATATACAGTCAATGGCCTAAACCAACACCATTTTCCTTATCAGAGCTGGGCAATAAATCTAAAGTGTACCAGTACTGACATTAAGTGTCACCAACATAGTTTTGCTCATATCAGTAGGTTTGGTAAAAGCCTCACCCTTTCCTGGAAGCTGTCGAGAGTTACCAAGACACGTTGTGCTAGATTCGTCTCTATAAAAATGTTAATTTAGCTGTTGTATAAATAAAGTGGAATTGGCATACACTACATCACTGTCAAATCACCTGTATCCTGTTTATCTTGCAGCCTTTGTGTACAGATGTATGACTGGTTTGACTACCACGGTCACATGTGTATCTCCTTTGAGCTGCTAGCTCTCAGCACCTTCGACTTTCTAAAGGAAAACAACTACCTGCCCTACTCAATTGGTCAGGTCAGACACATGGCCTACCAAATCTGTCTCGCTGTGAAGTGTAAGTTTTTGTTTTTAATGTCCTCTATTTGATTTTAGTACATAAGGAACTTGTATGATTAGGAGAATTAAGAATGCAATTAATGCAAGTAAAAGTAACTAATTCAGGATGTTTATTATAGACATCATAATTTGAACTTGTATGTTTCTGTAAAAAGAAAATTGTCGTAATGTTCCTAAAGTAAGTGTAGTTTTCCAACAAACACACCCTCACTTAATGATGTTTCTTCCCTACAAATTGAGTGGCTGGACTGAAAGCCTCTGTTGTTTGTGTTAGACAGCCTGTAGCCACATGAGGGCATTACAGGCCAGGTGGAGGAGTGTGTCTATTAACTTAGTAAGCTTCTCAGGAGGAAAATAATGCTGAAATTAAATAGAATTCCTGGCTCAAATGTCAGTATCTATATGTATTTTGTGGATTTGAGCTATTCCAGATGTTTTTCTCATGTTCTCATTTATTTATTACACTGTATATTACTATCATCATCATTATACATTGTGGCACGTCTCATCTAATCTGAAAGGAATTAAAGTCAGCACGCTGCATGATTAGAAGGTGGCTTGTGTAAAGTAGTTTTAAGTTCATTTACTGTCAAAAGTGAAGACTATATAACCAATTAACTCATGTTTTTTTCCATAGTTCTCCACGACAATAAGCTGACACACACAGACCTAAAGCCTGAGAACATCCTATTTGTCAACTCAGACTTCACAATGTCCTTCAATGTAGAAAAGGTAAGATGCAGTAGAATGCAAAGGAAAAAGGTGAAAAACATTTTTTGTCTGTAGACTTTAGTGTCAAGTTGGTTCCAAGACTGATAAGCCAGTACCACAAAAAAAAATACTCACAGCTGCAGTTTACAGACACAATTTGAATAATACTTTGTAGAAAAGTCCATCAAAGCTCAACAGTTCTGAGAAGCACTTGTTTCTTTCTTGCAGAAGCGGGAAGAGCGGACGGTAAAGAGCACGGCAGTACGTGTGGTGGACTTTGGCAGTGCCACTTTTGACCATGAGCACCACAGCACCATTGTGTCCACGCGGCATTACCGTGCCCCTGAGGTCATACTAGGTGAGGATATCTATAGGCTCTTGGCCATTAATTCATTGAAAACACCACTTCTTAGAAAGGATCATATGATTATTTACACCTATCACATTATTCCAATCAAAATATGGTCCAGACATTCAGCAGGGAAATCAGTTTGGAGATGAACACGTATCAGTTGGCACAACTCAGTTGTTGTTCCTAATTTGCTCTGTAGACCAAAGATTTACCTGCAAGTTTATTATAGAAACAGGCTGCCTTCTACAAGTTGAAACAAGCACAGCTGAGCATCCCCACTCTGACTCTTGATAAGCATTTTAAGGTGCCTTGTTCTGCAGGAGATAAGGTGATATGTCTCCTCTTTTGATTCAGCTCAATTCACATATATCATATCTTCACATATACATATTAACACAACACTACTACTGCAAGTCACTGTCAGGGAGCAGTAGGGGTCGAGATCAAGATGGCTCTATGTAGCTAAAATACTGGGTCATTTGAGTAACTTCGGGTGATGTCATCAAGCATTAACCCCAGCCTGGAGTAGTCTCCACATATGACACGTTTTTATAGGTGTTTTCATTTATTTTTCCTTCAGAGCTGGGCTGGAGCCATCCCTGTGACGTGTGGAGCATTGGCTGTATACTGTTTGAGTACTACCTGGGCTTCACCTTGTTTCAGGTACAATGACCTTGGCCTCAGTCAGACCTCATTCAAATGAGAATTTTGGGCCATTTAGGACTGATTTTCTACTTTGATATTGATAAACTGATCATTTGGCCTGTATCTCACCAAACAGTGAAACATACATGTGTACATGGCACGTGCTAATCTGGTAGGAATTAACCCTTCTGAGCTCTGACTGTCTGTTTGACGCTGTATGTAGCAGCAGAAACAGCAGTAGTTAAACCCTCGTTCCTGCTGAATCATGGTTGTCTAACTCACACTTCTTTCAGACTCATGACAACAGGGAGCATTTGGCCATGATGGAGAGAATCCTGGGACCAGTTCCCTCTAGAATGATTCGTAAGACGAGGTGAGAGAACATACAAACACACCAAAGTGATAAAAAAGTGCCTGTAACACTCACAAATACACCTTTTTACGTAGAAAACAACATGCACACACTTCAACACTGCTCACACTGATCTCTGTACCCTCTCAGGAAGCAGAAGTATTTCTATCGTGGCCGTCTGGACTGGGACGAGAGCTCCTCAGCGGGGAAATACGTCAGAGAAAACTGCAAACCCTTACGGGTAAGAGGGGTGGATGGGGAGGAAGAAGTGTGGTGATTAGTAGGGCTGAAAAGGGAAACAGTGCATTGTACTGAAAGAACAAAAAAGTGTCTTGTTTTGTACTGCAGTTCTTCACTTGACAGTCTCTCAGTATTCCTCCTAATCCCATTCTCCATCCTTCTTTCCCTTGTCAGCGGTACTTGCTGTCGGAGGCGGAGGAGCACCACCAGTTATTTGACCTCATTGAAAGCATGTTGGAGTACGAGCCCTCCAAAAGGCTGGTGCTGGCTGACTCCCTCAAACACCCTTTCTTTGAGACCGGGGGGATCGGCGAGGCAGCGGGCAGCAAGAGCTGGGAGGGCAACCGGGACATCAGCCGGTGACCCACAAGCCTCTAAAGACAGTGACAGAGGAAATCAAGTCTTTTATATGTGGAGCAGGTGAACTGTTGAATCAATCGGGGCTTCGGATGTTCTGTCGTTTTTCATTAAAGCATGGACACCTTAACTTCTTGCTCCTCCATCCTGCCCTTCTGACATCCACCTCTGCAGCCACAAGAGGCATGTTTTCATAGCAGAGAGACCAAAATAACCCACGAAAGACTGGAAAAGAGTCAAAATGAATCTTTTCAAGCAGCCACAGCCTCAAAAGTAGCCCTCTATGCAGCTCCTGTCTTCCTTTTGACTTCTGAACCACCTTCCTCCCTTCCTTCCGTCCATCTATCTTATTATTTTCATCAGCATGTCAAGGAAATAATTCACCTTTCTAAGGAAATAAACACTACAAAATTTTACAATAACTCAGTTTTGGGGAAGAAATGTCTTCCGATTCGGAAGTCTAAGGAAAGGGCAAAAAGGAGATAGAGCTGTATATGCAGCGCAAGTCCTCACCTACATAATTCTAAACATGGAGTCATGCAAGATATTCTATTATGCTAACATCAAATAATTCAAATTGAATATCATATTTCCTTGGACATTGTATCTCCAGCAGAGACAAGTTCTCAAGTTTTCGTTTGTTTTTGTTAAGTGAGCACTTGCATTGCACATGTTTCTTTTTTATGTTTAAAAGGATTATCCCTTATATGGAGACTCTTGCCATTAATCTCCGGTTGTTAGGCCTGTTATTCGCCAATGAGATGATAATGGTGATGGACACTCCACACACACAGGCCTCTGTTGCCTGTCTTATTGATAGATATATGTTTGTTACGTTATGCAGTGCTTTCTGTGTGTGTGTGTGTGTGTGTGTGTGTGTGAGAGAGAGAGAGTGTGTGTCTGTGTAGGGGTGGGATGGTGTGGGTGACACGTTCATGTTAATGTTTTGCTCAGTGGCTTCTTAGTAGTTCAGCATTAGTCATGGGAACATTCTCACATACTTTTAAAAACAAAAAACATAAACTGCCTTTTCCATGTGTGATATGGTCGGATCTGAAGTCTCTCCATTGAGGTTAAGCACACAGCTCCTGGTGGAAGCCAATGAGCCACACGCAACTGGTGACAGTATTTATTTTGAGTTCCACTAGGTCAGAGTCCCCACCCCCCACCTGTACATGACTCGTTTTTTTTTTTTTGTATGAAATTAAAGCGTATAAAACTGTATATATGTATGATTGTGTAGAATTAAAGTTAAGTCCTCCTTGCCAAAGGCTTATGGTGCTCTCAGTATCAGTTCGGGCCTCTGGTAGCTAAAGGGAGGCGTTCTGTCTTTAAATACCATCACTGTGTCTGAGTCCATCTCTTACCTCACCGACTAATACTGCTGCTGGATGATGTGCAAAAAAATCAGAGGTGTGACTGAAATGCGTCAGTGAAGTTCAAACATTGTGTCTACATTGTTCTATATAAAGCAAACTCATTAATTGGTAACCCTTCATTATTTTTCTAGAAAGTTGCTCAGGCATGCAGACCAGTATACCATTAGGTTTAGAGATTCACATGTTCATTTTGTTTCAGTTTTAATTGTGAAACAACTTTTGATTTTGTTGTTAAATCCTCTTGGCAGTCACGTGTATAAGTATTGTATGCTTCCTATTACCCTTCATTTATTGTTAGTTAATTTCTCTTGGAAACTAATCTCTTTCATTTCCTTCCGAAACCTAAGCTCATCTGTCACCCTGTCAAGACAGGAAGAGAGGGACACACGGAAGATCTGCTGCAACAGGTGCTTCGTCAAGTAAGCTTCCCAATCTGTTGCCTGTCCACCGTTGTTTTATTAACCTCATTCTCTGTCCCCATTCTTTCTCCCTTAACTTTTGTCCTGTGAATAAATGGATTAATCTGCTACTTTGCTCTACAGCAAAAAATATAACTGGGGTTGTGAGGCCTCAAGACCAGATATTAGGAAAGGACCCTGCTACAAAACAGGACTAAAGACTAAAACATAATATAGTTAAAATTGTGCTTAAATTGGCCCACAGAAGTGCTGGGACCTTTTGGGCCCCTGGAGTTTAGAGGCCTGGGTCACTTAGGTCAGTTGCCCACTTACCTTGGTCCCATCCTGTCAGAGAAGTAGAAAATGATATATGGGCAGATATAATGAGTAATGAAAGATTGCTGCTTGACTTGAGAAATTTGAAATGTGCAAATATATTTATATTTATTTCAATCGTAGCGTTCTGAAGCATCCATGGCAGTGTTTATATACACGTCGCTGCACCTCTAACACACCCACCAAACGAGAGAAAACATGCCTCAAAGCTGTTGCACACAGTTTTGATGAAACATGACATTCAATCCAGAAACCGTAGCAAAACACTGAATGTGCCCCTGGATTCAGTTCTGAGTTAATGAATCGTGAATGAAATGAGTCATTCAACTTTGTGACTCAGGTGCTTTATGCCTCCAGTCAATAAAGCTGTCTTCCTGTCTTTGGGGACAAGGAAGAAATCCTCTCGGTGGGAAACGTCACCTTGCACCTTTCTTTCCACGCGCCATCTGTCTGGCTTCTTCTCTGACAAACTATCACCAAATGATCTCATCAGCTGTAACTTAAACACTAACAATACAGGTTTTCCCTACTGAAACTGAGAATGTGACTTTTGAACTATAAGTACGGTCACTCTATTTGAAGTCCAACCCCCAACTGTAAACATAAGTTTAAACGAGCTATTTTAGTGGTTAAGCGTAAACAAGCAGCTGGTTTCTCGATCAGGTCTTTTTGGAACTGCTCTGTTGTTAATGAGATAAACGACTCTTGCGTCTTCAGCTAATCCTGTTTGAGGAGCAGCGAGGTCATCAGTCAAATCCCCATAAGAGCAGACAGTGACAGTGCAGAGGTGTGTACTGGGAGCAATGCAACGATCGGACTCTACTACGCTCTACATCTTTTACAAATGATACCATCAGCTGATCGTGTCTACAGGAGATACGTCTTGCAGGTGAGTCCCATTGTTTCTTTAAGGTGTGTACAGTATATTGTGCATTTGCACTTTTAAAATGTGACCGCATTAGAAACAACAAGACGTGTAGAAGACTACAGGTCGACTTGGCGCACAGGAATACACACTGATGTCTTGACTCTTCTTGTCACAGAGCCTGGGAAACACCACCTGACAACAACACAGACAACACCAGCACAAGACAACTCTTGAAATGGATTCCCTCATGTCGCTGGGCGCGCCCCTGAAGCAGTTCACCAGCTGTGTGTCAGGGAAGAACGCCTCCACCAAGAGAGGGGCCGAGAGGAGCCAGTCTGTCCGCAGAAGCAGCTTCACCCGCAGGAAGAGCGTCAGCAGGAGGAGAAGCCTTCCCTGCAGCAGCCAGAAAGTCCCGGACTCCTGGCTCAGAATGTACCAGGCTGAACTGAAGAGAGAAAGGTAGGTAGCTCACAAGATCTGACCCAAACATATCCATTCAAAAACATGTTGTTTTTTCTTTTTTTTTTTTTTGTTTTTTTACAGCCATCAGCTCTAAAACAGGCATTCTAGTCTCTTAAAGTGATATTTAGTCATCCAATGATTAGTTTCAACGTTTGCCAATAATGTTTGTGCTCTTACATTTCTGGCAGTGTGTAAGAAATTAAAAGTATTCAGTTGCTATCTTGTTATCCAGCTTTAGACTCTTGGCCAGACAGACCTGGCTTAATGAGGATAAGGCTGTTCCTCACATGAATAAGCTGCTTGCCCATGTGCCTAATGTTGCTCTGTGGTGTTTGCCAAAGGAAACGACAGCAAGCCATACTGGCCAAGAAGAACGCAGAGAGGTCGGTCAGAAGAACTCACTTCAGGAGCCACCACTGCCTCCCAAGGGTAAGTGAGCAGTAAAATCAAAGTAACAACGAAGCTGTTGTTTATTATTATTATTATTATTATTTATTATTTATTTGCTTGTCAGTATAAAAGTCTTCACCCTCTCTTCCACATGCAGCAGACCACCACTGCCAGGAAACCAGCCCCAGCTAAGGACGATTCCTTCTTCGGAGCCTTCCAAGGCCTCAGTCTGGACGGACTGATGGGAGGTAGTAATGGCTCTCCTGCTGTCGCTGCTTCTGGAGGAGATCAGTGCAAAGTCATGTGACGCCTAACATTTAAGGACAATCAGACTGTTTAAATGATCCTCATGCTCAAGAGACTTGAATGACAAAGGGCTCATGGAGGAAAGGTGACTTAAAATAAAACAGAGGCCCACACCTTTTTATAACTCAAGAAAAGGGGGAAATAAACTTCTTTGTATTAGCCTTCACATTTTTACCTTCTTAGAAAAGTTAATATTGCTTGTTCCTGAGGGTTGTTTTGCAAATTGTACTCTGTATCAATCTGTGTGACTACTTGTCTGCTAGATGAGCAGAACTGTTTTAGTGAAATATGAAGGTTATAAAATTGAGCAAATCTCTGACATGTTGTCCATGAATGACTACAGTTTTATTTATCTAGTGTTCACACAATCTAAAGCAGGTACAAGGACTATTGTTTAAAAAACAAAACAAAACATAAATAGGAAATTATGTGCAACAAACACCAGTCAGGTGTTTTGTGTGTTTATTGACAGTATTTTAATGAATACATTTAAGACATGCAGAACTAAGGGAGGTATTGTCATGAACTGGCTCACCGTTCAGACAGAGGGGGGGGGGGGGAAGCCAGACGTACAACAAAATGCCAAAGATTTGTGAACTGGTGGACGGTCCAGAAATATGTTCCTGTTCTGTTCCGATCTGAAAGCATATTTCAAGGTGCTGTGTATATCCGGTCAGTATTGTACTGGTTTGTAAAATGATCTATAATTGCAATCAGATCCTCAAAAACAATAATGCCACATACCTTTAGATTTCACCAAATCTAGCTATTTAATGTTTCTGCAAAGTTTAGACTCAACTTTGTAGACCACTGTATGGTAGGCTTGTTAAGACCAAGTTTTATTTAGTTTAAAAAAAAAAATAAAGAACAGAAATCGAAAATAATGACAAACCACATTTTTCTCTTGTTAGATACAGAAGTGGCAGATGCATCATTTCTCTTTCTTACATGAGGCAGGTTTTTATCTCTGCGTCCAGATCACAAATATGTACATTAGAAAACCACGTACAAAACGATGTTTGTCAGGGTCAGGATGAGGAAGTTGTTGGACAAGTATCCAGATGACTGTGTGATGAGGACTACACAGCTGACTGCAGATGACGAGGTGATGATACACAGAACTGGGGTTTTTATAACAGTGAGTTTAATCTAATAAAGTCCCATTTTACAGCATCATTCCCTCTGTTCCATCTTGACTTTTGGGGGCTTGAGGAAGGACCTGTTCTTTTTTTCCTTGCTCTTCTTGCCTTTAGCCTGGAAGTTCCTCCAACTGTCCACACGCCCATCTCTTGTTTCCTGTCAAATGTGTTACACAAAAATGCTTTAAGAAATGGAAAAAGCAAGGTCATTGTGTTTTTCCATTTATAAGTAAGTAACCACAGTGATGGAGGAACGCACCTCAAAGTTTTTCTGCCATTCTCTCTCTCTCTTTGCTTTCTCTGCTGCCTCGATTTCCTCCTCTCTTGCCCTTTTCCTGGTAAGAGAAATCCATGACATTCTGAATGAATATATGCTGTTTCAATAGTGAAATCTGTGATAACATTTTGATCACATTAAAAACATCACAATTTACACAATTTGCACATTTAAATAAAGGTGTGAAGGCAGGTTAACATCAAGTGTTAAAACAAAAACCAGGTTGTAAATATACTGTGTGTCATTTACCTTTCATGCATGTCCTTTGCTTCCCTTTCCTTCCTCTTGATTTCAAGCTCTGCAAACAGCTTCATGGTCTGTTTATACACTGCTTGCCTGAACTGGAAAAGGACAAGTTAAGTCATGTATGGTAATGGTCATGACCATGACAAATATTTGCTATATTAATGTTGTAAAAATCCTATTTGTCTAAAATGATCAAACTTAAAATGTGTTTTTAGAATAAAAAGACAACGTATTTCATCACAATTACTATATTCTCTCTTTCTTAAATGACCTTACAATGTAATCTTGATTTAAATCAGATTTTTTATTTTATTTTCCACACTCTCCCACTACATATTTCTATGACTTGGACTTACCACTTCTGGGTCATCCTCCTCCACATCCAATAGTTTCCCATCCTTCTTCAACTGTTTCTTTTTCTCCTTTACCTGTTGGGAGCACAGAGTGAAAATATTAAATATAAATGTTACCAAACAAATACATATCAGGAGAGCTGAGTAACATGGAAAGGTAGGGGAATGTGTGTGTGCACTCACCATATGCTCCACATATTCCTTTCCTGCATGGATCACATCTAAGGCTCTCTTCTTCTGTTCCGGTTCCAGTAGGAGTTTGTATGCCTTGTCCACAGCTAGAACACAGCGATATATTCAGGTGAAATTATACTTGTACATGTCTCTTTTTTTATCTACTGAAAAGGCAGAAGGTGAATGTACTATTTTACCGTGTTTGTCAACATCATATGAAACGACAAACTGGACAACATGATACGAGTTCATCAGTTTAGTGATAGTCAGTGTATATTTATAACATAAGTAATCAGGCATGTAAGGAATTTACCTTCAAAGGCTTTCTGTGCTCTGTCTGGATCATCCTGATTTTTGTCTGGATGGACCAAAATGGACAACTGCAAAGTTAAGGAGACCAAATATTAGAAATTAAGAAACAGAAACAAAGACAAAAAACATCATGGCACTATCACAAGTCATCACAGAGAAGACCACTGACAGTTTTATATTTTGCTTACCGCCCGAAATCTTTTCTTCAATTCGTCATCTGTTGCATCTGGATCAATTTGCAGCACCTGAAAATGATGCGAACATTGGTAAGTTTATTCTACATAAGTATCTCAACCAAAGTGTCAGTATAAGATTATTATGCTGTAATCCAATTGTTATGAGGGTAATGGTGGCAACATTATCATGTCCTCTGATGAAGGATTCACAGCTGATTGATTGTAAATAAAATTCACCCACAAGATCAACACATGAGGTAATACTTTTGCTGTTTTTGACCTCTTTCCACAGGTCAGAAACAGGTGCCTCCCCTTTTCTCTGATTCAGTTTTTGGGAAATACATGGTAACATTATGTAAGAGAAAACACCTGACCAATGAATTTTATGTCATTACATGGATCAATCATTTTAGTCATTTATTAAGTAAGATACCAAACACTTTTATAGCTTCCAAGATGTGTGACTTGTTTTTCCCCATTTCATGTCATTATAAATACTAGGGGTTATTTGTCTGTTTATTAGACTCAGTTTTGGCTCTATTAACTTGATGATTGGCATCTAGCAGCATTTTACATTTATTAACTGACAAAATAATTAATACATACATTAACAATGAAAATATTTCATCGGTACATTTACCTCAAAGGGATTGAGATTGAAGTAGGATGCGCCAGGTCTGAGCAGTCTGTCAATCTGCTGCTTGGAGGTTAACACAGAGTCTCTCTTCTCAATCTGCTTCACCTGTCAAAAATACATAACGACCATGAAAACTTTCAAAATACAACCAAAGTCAAAGTGCAACTTTCTGGAGATGTTTTTAATAGTAGTTACTTTCTTCTGGTGATGTATGAGTACAGCTGGCATTCAGGAGTAACGTGTGGTAAAACCAGTCTATGGATAAAACAGACGGTTGTTCTGCATGTTTTCTGGGAGCCTGGCCTTATTCGTTTGATAATTATATGTTGTGACTGGTGAAATCTTAATAGAGCTGCTAGATAGAAGAACAGCACCTGCCTTAAAAGTAATTAATGTTAATGTTTATCCAAACTGTGTTTAGTTTAGGTGACTTGTGGTAGTTGAGAACAAGAAACAAAAAAAAAAAAAAAAAAATAGGCGATCTCTGGTGGTGTCCTGATAACACTGGAAAGAGGGAGCAGCTCACAAAACATCTCAGTAAACGTTAGCTTCTTATCGTTAGCTCATGTCTGCAAGGCCTCATATGTGACAAACACGAGAACCGGTGAGTAACCGACTTCAGCCGATGTACGGAGAGAACCCGACACTTTCAAAACACATATATTCTCACATGTTTTGTCGTACCTCCGAGATAAAGTTTTTAAACAATTCATCCGACATATTCTGAGAAGAAGGCTCTCCTCCGGCGGCCGCCATCTTCCCCCTGGTTTACATGTGACGTAGTAGCATCACGTGACAGTTAATTTAATGCAAATCGTTATTTTGTTATACCAAGTTTATCTGTGCGTGCTCCGTATATAACTAAAGCATATCTTTATGTATTAATTTACGGTAATAATATTAATTTATCGATTTTAACTGGAATAAATAAAAAAGGCAAGATTAGAATAGCTATATAAATATGAAACTGAATTAGAGCATAGAGCTGCTAAACTACAAACAAATTATCTGTAGAGGACAGAAAATATGAAACTTTATTTGTAAAATAAGGAGACGTTTTTATTTTCCCCCCTTTATTTGTAAAATAAGGAGACGTTTTTATTTTCCCCCCTCAATTAAAGCTATACCTTGCCTTATTTTGAAACGTCAGTAACTGAAAGAGAACTTCCGCTTCGTCTTAATTTACAACTCGTTATTTTCGTTTCAGTTTTAAATAAAGAAATATTAGAATATAGAAAAAATAAAGTGTTATCGCGCACAATAAGGCTGCACGTGTTATATCATCAAATTTAATTTTACAGAGCAGATTGATTTGCAATTTATAGAAAACATCTCGACAAATTTACGTATTGTTAGGATCCACATCCGGAGACCATCCAGAAGAACAACCGAGCTCTATAATCAGCTGCTTAGAAATTAATTTTAGCCCGATGGCCTAAAAAATTACATTTAAACAAAAACATAACTGAACCCGTGTTTTAAGGCTTGCAACTCCTGCTCCTTATAATTTGGGACAGCCTTAGCCCACCTGTATTCACAGTTTTAATTTTTTTTTTAACCTTTCATTTAACCACGAGAAGGCAGGAAGGGGCTAGTACAGTTAACAGGATTGGCACAGGCAGGCCACTGACAGGTTACAGTGATCCACCCATTATGTTTACATGCCCACCCCCATTTCCATCTGTTTGACTGGTGAAGTTTGCAATAAATAAACATGATCAATTACTGAAGGAACCACTACTGAACCTCACAATGAACAAAATTCTGAATGACTTCCATTGTGATTATCCACACAAGTAAAAGTTGTGCACGTGCTGTCAAGTTATTAACTTGATAAATAAAAAAAAAAATGCTGTAATGTTTGTAAATGAAATATCACTAGGTCCATGTTAATCTAAAAAGTAAAAAACTAAATATGCACACACAAACACACACATTTACTTTGGTAATAAAATGTATTGAACAATCAAGAGCAACAGATCATTTCCCTTTACAGTAATAGTTCTTTAAGCTGGATAAGGAAGCTGCGGTCTGCTGGGTGGAGCTCTGGATCATGACATGTCCATCAACTGTATCCTCCTACGCTTCTGCAGTAAGTGAAAAGATAATAAACATTAGAATATAGATGTTTCAAGACTAATGAACAACGTAAGTAGTGTTGTAAATGCACTACTCTTCACACCTCATGAATTTCAGTTATGGTCGTTACAACTTTTGCTCTCATCTTCAGTGATAAACTCACTGAAGCTAATCCACTATTACTTCTCACCTGTGCCTTCTGCAGAGCTGTAAACAGGGTAGCCAGCTAGTGTTCCCATGAGTACTGGACCTCAAGTGTACGGTCCATTAAGTAGTTCATTCTGAGGGATGTGAAACCCTGTGATGGGTCTGGCTCGCAGCTTGTGGAGAACAGTCTCCTGACTCCGAACTAGAAAAAGGGCCACACAAACAACGGCAGTTTCTAAGCATCAGCATGACCATCGACACCAACAACATGACGAGAATGACAAACTGCATTGTCTTTAATATGATACAATACATGACTTTAAAAATGACTTTAAAAATGTATATGCCTGATTTGTGACTTGATGCCTTGTTATAATGTGAAAAACCAATTTCCAGAACTAGGGGAAGTAAAGAGGTCATAAAACTCAGACATCAAACTGTATTTTTAAATTTTGTTATATTTTAAAACATCCTAACATGTTGAGACTTTCTGAGCATTAGTTCAGATAATGAACAATCTTACCAATCAGTCCCTTCCATTTGTGTGAACTCATTCACATGGACGGGGGCAGCTCCTTTACTGCCTGGTGACAAGAGGCAACATATAAAGACACAGTTCTGATGAGAAAATGTAAAAGGACACTCCTGCATTTGATGGCACTTCAATGCAAACCAAAATGTGTCAATTGATACAATTAGCTTTCTGCTGTAAAACTGTGCTCCCTATTTCAGTCTTACCTGTACAATATAAATACTGTGGCCCATCTACTGCCATCTTGTGGCACTGAAGAGTACAGACATCAGTTATGCGGCACAGCCATTGTTCCAACATCAGCCAATTCTACCAATATTTAATTCAGTACCCCCACTGCTATTTGAATACATTTGAAAAACAGCTCCTCTAGTTAATATCTACCTGTTAATTAACACCTTTGCAGCTCAGAAAATGGCAAATAAATGCAGCGTCGGTTAAAAGGAACAATGGACTAGTTGTGCTGGTGTGGAATTGCTACCTCTAGCGGTGTAGGAGAGGAAATGTCCACCACCACCATCCTCCATTCACAGAATGTGTGCAGACAGCTGAGGTGATTTTGGTGCAGTAAGCAATGACAGGCAACAGGTGTTTGCAGGGTTTTGGGGTTTATAGCGCTTACCAAATCCTTCTGGCTGTTTAATCCAGTCTAATGAAACAGACATTTGGCTCTTTAAATTGTGCATGACTTTTGGCTTAAGGGGAACAATATGCACTTTGTCTGTGAAGGATATATGCACTGCTCATGTGTTCTCTAAACCCCAGAAACATGCTGGTAACACAATTAATTTGAATATTTCCAATGATTCTTCAGTCAACTTTAGTGACTTGTGTTCTCCTTAGCCTTGAAAAAAAGATAAAAAAAAAAAAATCACTTCTACTGAATAAAAAAAATGCTTGATTCGTTGTACAGTATAAGGAAACAATAAAAAGAACAAAGTATAATTATGGCTAGTGTTTCTCCAGTGATTACAATTAGCTACAGGAGAGGAGACAGTACTCTGTGCAAGGCTAGCTCACCCTTGAGTACCGTTCAGGTGAGTTCCTCATTCTAGTGGTGCCGCTCTCAATGCTTCTCCACCTAGGCAGGTTGGAATAAGAGGACAGACACATGAAACAAAATACAATGATACCATGGTACCAAAAGGCAGATGCTAAAATCAATTTTCTATGGTAACAAATTCTGACAGGTGATCACTTGCTAAGAATTTTAACCATTTGGATGGTCAGATCCTTCGTGTCTTCCAAAGGAGAGAACAGATGGTTGAGATGATGCGCAGATTTTGGAAATTTAAAAAAAATAAAAAATAAAAAAAATAAAAGATTTGGAGACAACTCAGCATACAAGTACAAATCCATTCAAGTCAAATGTGTTGTTCTAACTGTTGTAAGGGTGTCAGTATCGGGACCATACCAGTGACCTCTCACAATTATGCAAGATTGTCCTTGTCTTCAAAGTTTGTGTTAACAGGTGTGCAAAGTATATGCTTCAGTAAATATCAACCTGACTTCATAAACACCATTAATGTTAAAAACCAAAAAAAAAAAAAAAAACAAACATTTTTTTTAAAGTTGGGGGAAAAAACCAACCCTTTAAACACTGGAGTTGCAAGGCAGAGGAAATGTACACCTGTGAAAATAATGCATATTTACTTCTATTACATTACTATTGCATTATTATGCATTTCCTTGCGTCCCAAATGTTTTTCTCTGGCTGTCTCTGATCGGATATGCTATGGAGGGAAGAGGTAAAAATATACACATGAGGCAAAGTGTTAAAGTAAAAGGACTGTACTAAAGTAATAATTTTAGCGAAATTTTAGTAATAGTTCATTAAGCATCTACAACTTTCACAAAGATTAATTACGAAGCACTCAGTGTTTCCCTTGTCCTCATTAATGGCAGTGAACAGTATTTAGTGAAGGTAGGCTGAAGTTTACTGAAGCATACACTGTTTACCTGTGCACACACATTTTGAAAGGTACAATCTTGAGTAATCGCAAAATTACAGACTGGTCCTTTAATAGTTGTTAGAATTTAAATAGTGAATATCACAACAATACTGAGTGCAGGGAATGACTGTAGTCTGATGTAACATGCGCTGAAAAATAAAAGGGTTAAAATCCTGTTAATCATCCAAACACCTTTCAAATTCTTTTGTCCCGTTGTCTGATTGCACAATTTCAGACTGTGATTATCCTTTGAGGCAAAAAAATTTGACTTGGAAAAGAAGATCTTCATCCAAATAAGAGAATTGAGGTAAAAATCAAATCAAATACTGAATGACAACACTGAATTTGAGTATCTGACAATTGACTGATGCTCAGCTGAGTTTTATTGAAACGGAACAAACGTAAAAGTTATAAATACAAAGAACATCAGAGAACAAACTGCTATGGCTCTTAAGGTAAGCCAAACTAAATTCTATTGGGCAAGTTCAAAGAAAACATAGGAAGTTATGGTATCAGTTTTAAAAAAAACACAATTTGTCTACCTCTAGAAATGCTAGGCATACACTTTGAACAATACAAAACTTTGATTTCTTCCTTCCTGTGGATTCTTTTCTCCACCATTGCAAAAAATGAAGTGTGAAGCTCTATCCATATGCATTTATTTACAAGCAAGTCCCTAAGCAACTATGAGAAACCACAAATAAAGGGAGTACAAGAAGGGGAGGGAGGAAAGGGGCATGGACAAAAACTTCCTGCAAGGCAATATCATTATTTAATGTCCTCTCAGACTTTTGAGAATCAATGTCCACTTTTTTGTAAATGTTCATTGTTGACTTTAAAAGAATCAGGAACAAAACGTAACAATAAAAGTGTTTTGTGTTTTTTTTCTTTTTCTTTTTAAAGACACATGTCCCAATGTAACCGTAGGAGTAACAAATGATTCACAACGGTTACGTTCACTTCTTCAGCCAAAAAGCTTTCCAGCCAATCATCTTGAGCCAATTCTGGGGTCTGTCCGTTTTTTATATATACAGATTTTTTTTTCATGAGGGATGAAGAATAAAAAGTCAATCAAAAATTGTGGCCAATCTCCTGTTTTTTTTTTCCTTTTTATTGTTTTTCTCTTTTTTTGTTGTCACTTTGCCAAATACCTTTTGGTGCATCTACTTCCACTGCTGCCCATAAGAATCCTGTGAAAACTCCATGGTGTCATTACTGTAACCATAGTTACCGGAATAGTCGGCCCCTTGCTGCAGGGGCTGCTGGGCGATGGGCTGGGACCCCCAGTTCTGTTGGTTGTTGGTCTGGCGGCGCTTGGAGTCAGGCTGGTTAAACACGTCTGCCTTCCTCTTTCCGCCGACGTTACCCCCGCGATTGCCCCTGGCCCCGCGAGGACCGCGGCCCCTCTGCGGCTGGAAAGGGGCTCCCCGCCCTCCTCGGCCACCCCTCGGACCACCGAGGGGCGGCCCTCTTTGGGCGTAGCCGCCCCGGCCTCGTGCCGGTGGCGCTCCACGAGACCTAGGTGGAGGAGGCCCACCCCTGCTGGGACGAGTACCACGGCCCCTCATGCTGTACACATCTTCGTAGCCGTAGTAAGGGTCTTCATAGCCACCACGGTAGTCATGATAGTCGTAGCCATAGTAGTCATCATAGTAGTCTTCATATCCATAGTAATCTGGTGGATAGGCATAGCCCCCTCGGCCTCCGCGACCCCTGCCTCGGCCTGGTGGAGGCATGCGTGGAGGTGGGTAGTAGTAGTAGTCATCATACCTGCAGAGGGGAGGATAGTTACATTTAATTCATTCCTTATGTGAGGATAAGTCGGACAGTTGACCAGTCACATGTCTCTGTCTCTCACCCTGTATTCCTAGTGGTCTGCCGAGCTGCTTGACGCTCTTTCCTCTTCTTGTCTGGGGGCTTTGCCAGGACGATCTCAATTTCCTCTCCTCCTAGCTCCTTCCCGTTCATCTCATCCATTGCCTACAAAAACAAAACAATCCATTACTGTAACACACATGGAATCATCAGACATGTAAAACACCTTGTCCAAAGCAGGGCTCGAGACTAATGGCGTCCCGTTGTGGACAAGATCTTCCCTGGGACGAAAGGGATTTTTGCATGTGTAACTATCGCTTAGCAAATGACAAACTGAACGGAGCCCTGACCACAGCAGAGCGTGGTTACTATATGCTGTTACTATAGTTCCTATCACTGGCTGACTACTTAGCACGAGACCCATGAAAAATATGAAGATTCTGAAATGTTCCCGCGGTACCGGTCCATCTAACCCCTCAGTCACAAAGGGCTTGCTGGCAGGACTATGCAAATTTGCGCTGGTTACAGATCGAGCACATCATTAGATTGAAACATTCTAGCCAGCTGATTGCTACTAGCTAGCTAATTTTAGCCAGGCGCTACCCTGGCTTGTGTGAGTAATGTTATATTATTTCCCCCTGATAATGCTAACGTTACATTGTGAACAACAAATCTGTGTTTAAATAGGCAGGATGAGATATTGTTAGCTGTTAGCAGCCAGTGGGCAGCAGAGTCCTGCAGTATGTTTACAGCTAACAGAGCTAAACACTGGGTCCGCTCCATTTCAGTGTGCCGGTGTACCGCTTTAAAGCTTGTTTTGTTTTAAACCTATTTCTTTGAATGGAGCAAAATAAATATAATTATATATAACGGTGTTTTTATTATGCCACTAACAACTATAGATGATACTAACAAAGTAAAGAAACAACATTTTGATTTTGGGACACATTCACTTTAAAACTTTTACAGTTAAAATTGTTTTAAAATTCACCTTTACGGCAGCATCCCTTTCTTCAAAATGGACAAAAGCGTAGTCTTTCAATTTCTTCACTCGTTCCAGCTTTCCAAACTGAGAGAACGCCTTTTCAAGAAGCTCTTCAGTCACTGCTGTAGCCAGCTTCCTTACAAAGAGCACCTTGACCTATGAAGATAAAAAAAAACAAAACAAAACAAAAAAAAAACCCCACGATGTTTATTACCCTGTAAAACAGAGCATGCTTATTGTGTTTTAAAGAGCAGGACAGGAGACTTGCTAACCTTGGCCATGACCTCCGGGTCTGGCTCAGCAACAGGGTCAGCCCACTCTACAGTGACTGGGTTCCCCCACACCTTGACCTTGCCACTCATTAGGCGGCGGCGGGCCTGTGCTGCGGACTTGTGGTCCTCGTACTCCAGGAAACAGAAGCCACGGTTCTTCTTCTTGTCGTCTGGCTGGTGGTATAATATCACCTCTTGGAGACCCTCTAAGATAAAACAATAACATCTCTAACTTCCAAAACAGTTGTCATATACATCATTGTTTATGACTGAGGCTTTGTTTTAATGAGTTTCTGACACAAATCCACCATCTTTTTAAACTGACCTGTAACTTTGCCAAAGTCTTCCAATATACTTTCTCTTGTCTTGTTCTTTGGAATTGATCCGACAAACAGGCGATTGTTTGCAACAGATATACACACTCCTAAGTACTTGCCAGGGCGGATTTCATGGTTATCACACTGAAAATGAAATGGAGAGGCCAACTGTGTGAAATAGATTGTAAATGAACAGCGACGTAAAGCATTAAGCCACGTGAAGCTTGAATTATTTTTTATGTCTTTAAAGTAATACTCCAGAGATTAATCAGACTATAATCCTTTACAAATTCCAGTTGTCATTTGGTTTGATGTTTATTCCAATACCCTGCCAGACTACTTACCAGCTTCACAGCCTTTTGGGCATCGTCCTTATTGCAGTATGTGATGAAGGCATAACCTCTATTTTGACCAGAGAGAGGATCCATCATTAACCTAAGATCCCAGATGGGACCAGCAGACTCAAAGAGCGGCACAAGCTCATCTTCATACAAATCCCTTGGAATTTTTCCGACAAACACCTATTGAAGAGGATAGAAACAGGTGGACAAGTGTAAGGATTTTCAAAGCACAATATACAGCATGATATTTAGGATTCTTTATGAATAATACTGTAGCACAGACCCAATATTTCCCACTCAATTTAAAGCATTAGAGGCTTGAAAACCATGACAAAAATAAACAAAACAAACCATGTATTTACCTCAGTTCCAATCCCTGGTTGTGTTCCTTTGAACACGTCATCAGGTGGGGGACCTCCATATTTTCTCTGCCCGGTGGTGACATCCAGGGTGTATCCTGTCCGCTCCAATAGAGCCTGAAAAACCCAAAAAACATTAACTGAGCTGCATGGCTTCAGAGGCATGTATGTGTGACATTCATTCTGACTTTCTATAAAACAAAGCTCAGCCACAGGACTTTGTTTACCTTTATTTTCACCTCATCTGGGCCCTTGGTGGACTCTTGCACTTTACTTCCTTGTTTTTCTCTCTGTCTGTAAGTCTTCATGACTCCACAAAGGAAAGCACTTTTATTCTAAAAAGCAAACGAGATATTATTATTTATAAACAGTCTACATTAACATAAAACTCTCAAAAACAAAAAGGGATGTAATCCATCCATGTGGTTACCTGTACATGGGACAGGTCACTCTCTTTGAATTGCTGCAACACAGTAAGCGCTCCCTCCTCATTGAACTCCCGCAGTGCATCAATTGCCCTTTCGTCTAGGTCAACATATGCCACCAAGCCTACAATTACAAAGCATGTTCACTGTCAGGCTCAGCTACAGTAGACACCCTTAGTACTGCAGCACAGCTTGTTAATATGAAATTTCATAGCAAAACAACTGTCACCCACCTGTCTGGAAAATGTTATCTAGACTTTCAGCCACTTTCTGGGGTAGCCCAGCATCAATGAGTGTCTGGTAGTTCTCTGTGTGTGTTGTTGTCACATCCATGGGCTCTTCTTCCTCCTTGGCCGGGGCAGAACTACCGTTCACCTCAGCGGCAGCCATTCTCCTGTAATGTACAGCCAGGAAAGGCAATTTATTAAATAAAAGTTCATCTTAAGAATTTATTTTTCTTGATCAGGAGTGATCAACAAATATTGAGCTTTCACTATCCGAAACTGAATGTATGTTTTAATAAAGACAATCTTTATACAACTGTTATTAACTAAATTGTTTTCAGATGGATGGATGTTGTCATCTGACGTTTAGTTGGTGGCCTATGTAATTTTAAAACCATTACTTTCATTTGATATAACGTTAATCATACAGGGCATTTCTAAAAACCCTAACAACAGTCTACTAGGAATTGCATTTGTTGAATGTACTGTTTGATAGTTGAAGTTGACGTGAAAACGTTCAGGTATCGTACGGTAACATAACCCGGTCACTTGAAGAAACCACCGACAGCCACCGTCCCGCCCCCTTCACATGCAGCTTGCTAGCTAGCGAGGTAGACACATTGTATTGTCACATTTTCAAGCACAGGGTCTTAATGGGCGAAACGCGATTTCTATAGTCAGATGCATTTTACAATTTTCAGAGAAAAATAGATGTTTCTCATCTTGAGCTGGCAGCAATTTTGGTTAGCTTGCTGGCTCGCTAACGAGCTTATACTAAGGCCTAACGTTAGCCGTGAAAGACACCTTTCACAAATCAAACACACGCTTCGTGCAAGGTGCAAACCGATAGTTAGCAAAACTTACCAGTCTAATTCAGGACACTAACAATGACGTGTGTTAAAATGCGTAACGATTAACTTGTCGGACGTAGAAAAATGTATGATATGAAGAATACGTTTGAATGTAACACGAGACAAATTTCCAGACAGCTACAGTCTCGTCGTCGGCTCGCCCGAACAACGCCACTGCTCAGCAATCATCGCGAGATGTGAACGAAAAAACGCGCATTAGGGCGGGTGGGTGTGGTCAAAGATACTGACGTCTTCTTCTTCTTCTTTTAATGGCGAATTTGAACTGGGCGGAGCATTATCGCCACCAACTGTACTGTTACAGAATTCTTATATCCTTGTTATCAGTCATGTGTCTTGTAGATCAGTAAATACATGCTTCAAAACCGAATTTCCAGAACAGTTTGTGAAGATTATTTTAAGGTTTTTAATCCCTTTATGTTCCAGTTCGTCCCTTAAGATGACATGAACCTTAGTGGATGCTTTCCAATAAGGTGTATAGATTAATTAATTGCTTCCTTCTTAGATGAAGAGGCAAATCTATTGACTTCCCAATAAGTGCTCGTCAAGCATAGAATAATATTCAAGACTTTTTTTTACATTTATCTTCTATTTCACCAACGTGATTTTCCCATGTGAACATTAAACTATATTCCTAAAAATGGGAGTTTTGATTTTTCTTAACCTTTGACCATAAAGTTTCAAACATATCTTCACTGACTTTCTTTCTTGTAAAAAAAAAATCAGTCTGAGATTTTTCTATACAGATAATTTAAATCCAGGTTTTAGACCAATTTCCAACTTCAATGATGGCTTCCTGGACTTCCTGTACTCGGATATAATCTATATTCCTTCCTCTTTTCCAAATTGCCCCATCATCTGCAAAAGTGACCAATATCTGGACCAACTTGTTATGTATATAAATATATAATTTATCATAATCGAGAATAGAAGAGGACTATTTACACTAGCTTGCAGGGGTCTATTTTCAACTACATACTTATGAAAATGAATTCCAAACACCAAACCAAATAAGAAATCTTTATCCAATTATATACTTTACTGCCATCACCCATATTATCTATTTTTTGGATACAGAAGCTTACAGGTAAAGGTTTGAGATATACCCTTACTTTACACAAGGCAAGAAACTAGTTTTGATTTAATACTAACAAAGCAAGAGGAGATAGTTAAAACCCAGTTTAGTAGCTATGCTTTTCAACATGAGCGAGCAGCGCGCAATCATCAACTATCCAATCACGGAGGTTGAACTTCGACAGGCAGGACTTCAGCCCAATGAACTTCACCTTTCTATACATACAGGATATTTTTTCTAACAAACAGTTATTCAAAGCACAACCAACAACTGACATTTTAATATTAAACAAGAGGGATTTACAATGAGTCACACTCATATTCAAAAATTGAGCACTTTATTGTTATATATTTGTATTCATGATGGCAGTACAAAGTCTTATACAGGACCTGCCTTAACCAGCAGTAAATCAATCAGTATCTCATAATCATTGACATGGCAAATATGGTCGGACTGTCAGGAGGAGAGATAACAGGCTTCCCACCTTCAGTCATCATGTTTCAACTTTCTGATCTTGCCCTTGTGACGGTCGATCTCCTTCTGTAGGCGCTCAATCTCCTTTTTGTGGTGCTCAATCTCCTCTGTGTGATGCTTCCTCAGCGCTTCCATCTGCTCCTTCTCCTTCTGCCTGCAGGTGGAAACAAAGTGAAGAGAAACTGGGTTAAAAAAAAAATCTTGTGGAAAACCAAGGATACAGGCATGAGCCTTCAACAGTGCGATTACTAATATAACGGCTTCTCACCTGAAGTACTGCTCCTCCTCTGCTACTTCTCGCTTTCCAAATGCACCCCCCGCCGCCCTCACAGAGCCTCCTCCACCTCCACCTTTGCCTGCTCCCTTGCCCAACTCGCCAAGCTGGAATAGGAGCAGAGGGAATATTTTATTGTCACAATTCGCATATTAGAAAGAGCATCACAATGTACAGTAGCTATGAGCCCAAGTCTTTCTTCTGACAGTCAGCAGAATTTTCTTTGTTAGATAAGAAACACATTTCAAAAGGACCCTCTCACATTTGTAAAGTAAAGCATAACTTTTACCTATGTAACAAATTCATAAGTAAATATAAAGGTGTTTCTCCTATTTGCTCATTTTGTAGCATAAAATAGAATCAATGCTTGATGTTTGTTTACTGCTGGTACTCCAAAATAATTTCAGAGAGTTTCTTCATTAGTTGCTTTAGTAAAAGTATTTAATTTCTCTGAATACATTGTATTGTTCTTATCTGTTCATACTTCCAGTAGAGCAACTGGTGATTGTGTGTTGTTCTTGATTCATGGATATGATATTTCCTTAACAGACAAAGAAGTTTGAGACAGTGATCCTAAATTTAGACTTTTCTCAATTGATTTGAAAAACAAAACCATTACTCCTCTGGAAGACGTGGTTAAGCACATTTGATGTTTTTTAAATTTGATTTTTTGAATTTATTCCTGCTGTTTCTGCTATAAGTTACAAATATATAATTGTGCTAAAAACATATGCTTTGTCCATGCAGACTTTTGTCTACTGATATGTTCCGGTTCTGCAGTTCTCAGTAAAGTCTTTTGAGGAAAAGTACATATATTGTCTGTGTGATTACATAACACCAAGAATGAACTGTACAGTAATACAGGAACTTTTTAGTTTTTAGATGATTATCTACTTGTCTAACGTTACACAGGAGCCATAAGAAATGTGCTGCAGTCTTTCCGTGCATACTTCTGTATTTGATAGCTATGTTTTTAGAAAAGTCATCAATGAACCCGCACAATAAGATGACTATATAGGTTAGCCTGCCTTGTTAGCTTCATATGGCTTCGTCCGATAATAATAACTTTGCTCATATTAGCAAGCTAATGCTAACATTCAAAACGCCATCTATCACCAGTCCACAACAGTTTACCTGATCAGATGCCATTCTCATCTGAGAGGCGATACATCTCCTTAGGTTTGCTCTGAGAAGAAACCTTGACATTATCACTCGGATATTTTTTAATGCAATTGCGACAGGGTGCAAAAGACTTTACTGTTTGTGCTAGTTCTTGCTCAAAATGCGGAAATTTAAAGTGAACGTCTCATATGGGCGTGGACCCATGCACCTCTGGCACGTGCAGGTTTGTTGCTGCCACCATGCGGTGAGGGGTGAGAGCTGCAATAGGTATGTGCAGTGGGCTCTTCACGCAGTGATTTAAAGGTTTCAAGACATGCACTTGTGATTTGCAGCTGTGCTCATGCAGCAACATTTGTCAACCGCCAGCGAGTTAAGCCTAACTTCGCAGTTCGGCAGTTATTCTCCTGTGTAAATGAACTTTTCTCTGTTATTACAGGTCAGTAATTTTCTAAAAAAACATCTAGGAAGTTATGTCATCTGGTAGAATGCGACATTTAAACCCAAGTTAAATGGTATTATTAATTTATTATTGAAAACTTAATTATTCATATATTTTGAATTGCTTGCCCATAGGAAAAAAAATCTAATGTTAACGCAAATAATTAGAATTGATTGGAAGTGTGTTAATTCAGCATTGTCCCCCATTTCCCCTATGATCAACAACACATTACATGGATCTTTCTAGGAAGCTTCTAGGAAATTATTAGGACATCATGGACCCTCAATTTTCATGAATAGTTCATTAAACATTTCTTGTTGCTATGTAACCAAACAGTATGAATATTTCATACGATGACGTGAACCCAGTTTATGATTTTCTTTGGTTCTGTATTCTATGGTTCTCCCACTAAGTTGTATGGAATTGAAGCTGCATTCAGTTTGCACCATGTAAAGCTAGAGAATTGTTTGGGAATGGAAATTCATTAATGCATTCACCTTTTCACCCGGTAATTCCTGTTTGAGAACACAGGAGCATACACAGATTCACTCTGGCCAGGTCTCAAGTCCAAGACGGATAAATGGAGCACCATGCAAACAGTTGGAAAACATGCAAACTCCCATAATCTTTCGTTGATTTGTAAACCTGTCTGATGCAGTGATACAGAAGATTTCTCAAGTTTTGCAACAAAACAAAATACAATTCTCCTTTGTGTTAATTCATTTGTCACTCCTGCATGAAGCTGTCTAATTAATTTCAAGCTTTTGTAACCACTGTCTACACAGTGTACGCCAATTTGACATCCCTGTGTTGTGGCCCTATTACTCAAAAGGATGAGGCCCAGTGCTCATCTCTCAACTGCTGGATGAGACACACTCAGCAGCACAAAGGGAAGCATCGCACAGTAAAGAGAGGTGGTGGGTGTTTAGTACAGCTGAGTCATAACTGATGAAGAGTCCTTCCGCCAGACACTGCTCATCCCAGCATCCCAACAGTGTCATGTGAGCTCATCGTCTGAAACCAGCAGAGTTGATGGTCAATGGGCCAGTGGAGGCATGGTGCTGTTGTGATGACGTGCTTCATCCTGTCAAGCTGTTCGGCAATTACCATGATGATCTGAAAAGAAAAGTGTGCAAACCTGTCGGGCCACTGTTTTCTGTAATGCAGCATCATTGGGTTGTGAATATGAAAGGAGGAAACAAAGACAAGGAAGGTATAAAAGCGTGTGCACAACTTGGAGGTTGTGCAACAGAGTAAGAACAGGGTCAATGAGAAACCACTTGCACAGTTTTTCTCTGAGGTAAAGAAGGTAACTTGCTTTTCTAGGTTAGATTGATAGAAGATACATTTTGGATATTAATTTACTTTTCCACATCTGTAAGAAGAAACTGCACAACTGAGGTAGTAACACTTCTGCAGCAAATGGTGGCAGTATGCTCTCGTACACATGGAGAACATCTGCTATGTGTTGCAATGACTATGGAATAAACTACCATTCATTTAAAACAATCCCTTCTTCTCTTGTAATGGACGACATCAAGTGCTGCTCTCATTTTGTTTCAAATGAGGATGGAAATTGAGTTTCATATAGAACAATGAATACTGCAGTGCAGTAATGATTATTGAAGAAGGCTCCAATATTCACACAGACGTTGCTGATTCTGCTGCATTCGTCACATAACTCAACTGTGACAACTGTAAGAAAGCAAAATAACTGGAAATTTGGAAAAGATACTGATAAATCTTTGAAAAAGGTGGACACATGTACAACGTCCATATGAACACCTTTTCATGTAAAATTACCTCTGAGGAATAAATCATGGCTGAACTGAACCGGAAGTCATTTTGGGAGAAAATATCAGCTACTGCATTGAGGCAAACTGAACCTTGAGGGCTATTTTTTGTGTGCAGCCGTGTGTGTTTGTGCATGTTTTTCTATGACCATGTAGGGACTTCCAGTCCACAGGATACAGAGCAACCAGTTATCTGGATCCTTTCAGAGCTGCTCACCTCGCCGGCTCAAGTGTTGCCATAGGAAATAGTATCCTGGCAACAGCACTAACCTGAGCAAAGACAAAGTAAGGTCATGCAGACAACAAGATGTGGTACAATGTTCGCGTATGAACAATTCATTTTCATAACCTCTGCTTGCAAGGACATTCATTACAATTTTGTCATAATATTCTTTTCACCATTTTTGCATTATTATTCTATATGATGTTTAATTTGAACTCACATTATATTTGCCTGGCCCAATTTTAACAGCCTTTTGGTGCAGTCTTTTATAAACCTACATGTTTGGATGTCATGCGTAATGCCTATAATCTGCCTCCTTCTACCAGTGCACTATCAATAATTACATGACACAGCGCTCCTATCTGAAATTCATTCACACCTCTGGGAAAAGCATGTTGATATACCTCTGGGGATGTAACTGAACCTTTTGTTGAGGATTTCAACACATATTGCTGAGGTAATAGCAATATGTGTTGTGTTGGCATGGAGTCACTTTAGTAAGGCACTGAAGTGACAAATGCATTCCTTTCCTAGAAACCTCTATCTTGTGGAGCACATTTATGAAACAT
This sequence comes from Siniperca chuatsi, assembly GCF_020085105.1. NCBI lineage: Eukaryota > Metazoa > Chordata > Actinopteri > Centrarchiformes > Sinipercidae > Siniperca > Siniperca chuatsi. Next base: position 10,678,347 of record NC_058058.1, on the reverse strand, counting down.
GCAATAAATGGAAATTCAGTTGCATTTGACTTGCAATGCAGGAAACTGTAAGCTATGATATTTTGTAAGTATGAACCCTGATTGGTGCTTTAAAAGTATTTAGACTTGTTGGTTTCCTTTATGTGCATTCAGCTCATCTAATTCTCAAAATCTGCTGGTGCTGAAACTCCTTGTTGCTAATAGCCCTCATGAGCTGCCTGGATGTTGCCAGTGTTGCCATGGTGACCATCAGGATTGATAAAGGGGTTCAGATTCATTGTGTTCTGTACATGGTCTTTTGGCCAAGGAACAGTGGCATACATTATTTACCTGATTCACAGGCAGCTTGGCAATAATTAAACAGGAATTAACTCATTTAGCAAACTGATTACTCTGTTACTCTTGCTATATTTAAGACACAATGAGTGGTAATCTGAGCTAAATGCTTATGTAAACATGCTAATTAGCAAACAAACATTTGCTAATTAGCACTTAACATAAAGTACAGCTGAGGCTGAGTATAATTAGTTTTGCAGGTATTTGGTCATAAAACAAAATACTGGACAAGTATTGGACGCTACATGAAAAGGTAAGGGATCACCAAAGTGATTACAATTCATGCTGAGTAGGGGGTGAATATGTTTACCAAATTTCATGGAGATACATCCAATAGTTGTTAAGATATTTCACTCAAGACCAAAAATATGGACCTCATGGTAGCGTTGGAGGAAATGTCAGGGGATAACCAAATGCATTAGGTTGCATCATCTGGGGAGCATGAACATCTGTACAAAATGCCATGGCAATCCATCCAGTAGTTGTCAAGACATTTCACTAAAAGCCAAAAATGTCAACTTGCTCAAGGCACTAAAGGAAAAGTCAAGGAATGACTAAAGTCTGCAGGATCCATCCTCTGGGGTTTATTAATGTCTGTACAAAATTTCAATGCAATCCATTTAGTGGTTGATATATTTCATTCTGGACTCAAGACCTAGAGCCATGCAGCTATCATGTCAAAAAATTCTATCTTCTCTTCACAAAGTGAAGTCAGTTTTCCATGTCTCCGTAATAATTTGCAGCCTTACTATTGACTCACTCACCTGTGACCACATTGAGCCTCTTTCCAGGTTACAGCTGATTTTATTGTACAAAATGTCCCTACACTTCAGTATTAAAGCCCTTTGCATTCCATCAGTACCACACCTGGTCATTAGCCTCCCCAAGTCCAGTCAACCCCTGGGGTTCACATATGGTCTAAAAGTAAGACAAGTGGTAATACCCTCCAGGAAATCACTCTCAAGAGACTGCTGGCATTTAGCTATGACGCACAAACACAGCTGTATTCCACTTTATCTGGCTTTTTGTCATTCAAAGGTAAAGGAGCCACATAGGGGGAGCCTCTTTTCATAGGAAAGCAATCCTTTATCAACCCCAATCAGGAGGGAAAGTGCAAGAAAAAGAGACTGTGCTGTGTGTGTGTGAGCCAATTGTGTTTGTACTGATAAGTGCTTATTTCAGGTCAGTGAGAGACCATATAATATCAACCTCTACAATCCGCATCATCATTCCTGCTCCATGTGTTGATTATCTGAGTGAGTGAATATCTGTGATTGCTCTAAATATATGTTAACCTTCAAGAGAAATTCTGCCGCCAGAAACAGACAAGCTGGAGGTTTCATCGTCTCAGTATCATTTGAGCTGAAGGACATGCTGTGCCACAGCTGAAAACAATGGATGTCGCTAATCTTCAGAGCTGAAGTTTTGTTTCCCCGGTAATGACTTGAAACCAGCGCCGTTTTGTAACAGACACAGCACGACACTTCGACTGAACACAATGTTAAGACTGTAAGAAAGGTGCTAAAATCTCTGGTGATTTCTGAGTCTTTTTTTGGGTGTATCTAATTGTTTGAATATTAATACTGTAAATTTTAAACGTTCAGTATTAATGATGTGAATATAAATATAATTATTTAAAAAGGGAAGTATGAATGGGAAACTCAGTTTTTTTCTTACCCCTCCACACAGCTCAGAGCACATTGTCGCAGAAGAACACTATTTGAAAATGGTAGATGTCTTGCTCAAGGACACATCTGTGGAGCCCTCTAAAGGTCATGGAGAGAATTGTTTTGAGGACACAGTATCAGCATGTTGTGTTTTTGCATATTTCTTGATAACACTATTTATAAAAAAAAGACAGCAAAATCAAATGACAATGTGAAAACTATGTGACAATGTGAAAGGCGTCGCTCGTAGTGATGAACCTACAGAGAATGATCATCTGAATCTGCTGCTCCCCTCGGCTTAATGGAGAGTTGTATGGAGTTTTTGCTCATTGTGTAGCTGTCCGGCCTGCAACTTTTTGATTCACTCTCACCGCTCTCATAGTGTCATTTTCGGCTGCAGCAGGCAGCTGTTTTCAGTGAAAAACCTCTAAAAACCCACTGTGCACTACCTGCTCAGCACCAAACAGCAGACAGACACAGTTAGAGACTAGCTGGTGAACATAGTGGAGCATTTAGCAGCTAAAGAGCCAGATATTTCCCTCAGGAGTTAGTAGAGACCAAAAACAGAGCTAAAAGAAAGTGAATATTGGACTTACATTTATCAGGTGGACAGAAACACAATAGTGCTCCGTAACTGCTAGATGTGTAAATAAGCAACTGTTTGCAACAACAGGTTCAACATTCAGGTTGAGGTTCACAACTCATGCCCCAAAGTGGCAAAAAAGTTACAAGTTCTTTAGGTTGAATGATTGCATATCTGAAAGGAAACTGTAACACAACAATATATATCAGTTTGGAAATTAAAATATACTGTATATGTAGTCACAAACAAAAAAAAAATACAAGGACAAATTGTCCATTTAGCTGAGTTGAGGTGAGTCTACCACTTTATTAACTACATGAGATGAAAACAATTCAGAGTTAACCTTGCTGCTACTTTACTCTTGATAATTATAATAATTTCATGTAATGCTGACAATCATTAAGAAGACATTACTGCCTGTGGAAAGAAATGGCATCTTCCCTTTATGTTCTTTCACTTCTCTTTGGGAATTTAAAGCCCATCTCTTCTCTTCGCCCATCTTGAGGATTGGCATCTGCTGTTTCTGTAGCAACAGCCTTCAATTAAGAGACAGCCAGGACCTCGCTGTTACTGACAGCGAGGTGCTAATCGATACAGGATTTCACATTGGGAGGGGTGGGGGTTGAGATGAGAATTAGGAGCTGTGTGTATGTTTGAGTGTGCATGTTGGCGGGTGGGGGTGGTTAGTCATTGACAGCGTTAGGATGTTATTAGCTCGGGACGTGTGTTTCACACACACACTGAGAGACACTGCATCAGCATATACTAATTATTGTGATTTTTATTGGGTTTGATTTGTTAACGATTGATGAGGAAGGAGAGGCTGTATCCTTGTAGATATTAGTAATCATGCAATGGTTTAGGCATCTTTATAGCTGCATATGAACTGTCTATATGTGTTTATGTGGGTACCTGTCTGTCCACTTTTCAATCTGTCTTCTTGCTCACTGATTACAACTATCTGCAGGTCATGACATGAAAGAAATACAAATAATGAGGGGCCACTGTGACTCATTTGGTATATTTTTGGAGTCACATTTTAGATGCTGCAAAATTAGCTCCAACATTAGTGCTCTGAATTGTCATGAGCAGACTGCGCAGACATTACACTGATGACTTTTGTGAAAATAAATTAGCACAAAATGTTCCACAAAGCAAAAAATATTCAGACGCCACAGAGAAAATGGTGCATATCATGTGATGTGGTAACAAATATGAAATGCAATGGAAGAATGGCACCTACAGTAAAGCACCATTTGCACACAAGCCAGTCTGCTCTCCAGCTGACCTCACAAAATGACCAGTGCTTAACAAATGGATGATGTAAATCTCCTTTTGCTTATGCCTTGCAGCAGAATTACAGCACACTGGTTCAATTAAACCGAAGAACAAGAACTGATTATATGGAGAAGAGAGAGAGCAGAGTGGTAATACTGCAGACAAAGCAAGCTAAACTAAATTTAAACAGTTGAGAATATGTCCTATTTTTTAAGAGATCATAATCATATTTTGGCCCCTGTCAAATTTGTTGGTGTCCTCATTACTCAACTTCATAGATCATTTTTTCTCAGCAATGATTTGCCTCCCTGCAAAGCATGAAAATAGAACAGAGGAGAATTGCACTTTCATCATTTTAAGAGATTGCTGTTATTGTACCTGCAAATCAAGTCTATATTTAGGGAGCGAAGTGTTTGCCAGAGGCTTTAATGTGGAATGAGTTCAAAATCCATTTCTCCATGTCCTGTCTCACTTTCTACATATATTTTCAGTTTGTTGGCTAGTGATTTTACTTTTGAACTTTTATTTTTAGGTGCTGATTTGTTTTGTTCTGGCTTTAGATATCGCTGTCAGACAACATGCCAGTTTGACTCTGCAGGGGAAGTTGTTTGTTCAGTTGCTCTACATCAGATGATTGCAAAGGAATAAGAATATATTTAATGTTGTATTTTACCATTATCTGTCAACAATTGACGACCACATTCTTCATGTAATATATGTGTGTTTTATTAGAAATAAGTCACATTCATTTTGTGCTGTGAAAACTCTATATTTACAGGAGGTAAAACAGAACTTAAAAAACAAAGTAGTGACAAGAAAATACAAATGGGTATTCGATACAAGTACTTCAAGGTATGAATTCGGCATGGAATTTGAAGGGACAGGGGAATTAGCTGGTAGTACATACTGTTGAGTTACTGACAAGGTTATCAAAAACACATTGTTACAGAAGACATGAGGTTCTATTACCCATCGCTACACAGCGGAGAGTAATAGTTTAGAGATATTCATAGGCTATCATTCATTCTATATAATGTTTGCTTTATAGAAGTACAATTATCTACCTGTCACAGAGAGCTCCAAATATGGAGTCTTGTGCTAACAAATCTCTAGTGAATAAATTCCTTGAATTACTAATACAGATTTGTCATACAATATTCTCATAAAGCGTCTGTAAATATGAGGAAGATGGTATAAAAGTTTGAAACATTGGTAAGAAAAAATTCTGCCTAAATCATTATATCAGTCTTGCTTGAGCATCAAGCACCCATCATATTGCACTATTTCACACTGATGGCTGAAAACACAAATGTGTTGAAGTCTTGAGGACCTGGCGCTGCACTGGAAGTCATATCAGCGCCAGGAGCCTCTGCTCGTTCCAAGAGTCCTGCAAGGCTGAGAAACAAAAGGGCGATGATGAAAGGTCTCGCTGACCCCTTGAATCTACATGTATGACATGGAAGAGCCTGCATCTTGTGCCAGCTGAGAGGGGCGGTATCCCTCCACCTCCTCACATTTCCACCCAGCGTTTCCCAGAATGCACTGCTCTTCCTGTGTGAGAGTCTGTGTTCATCCTGGTGCTGGTGTTTGGTATCGAAGCAGAATGCTGGAGAAACCAGGACATGTTGGGTAACCACCACCTCTATCACCACTCAGTATGTTTGTCCCGATGCAGTCCATATGGGCTCACAACACATTAAAGATGCATTGAATCATTTGTTGGAGACTAGTGTTTTAGGTCACAGCCCAAAAACTATAAAACTTGTGCCTGACAGCCATGAAGGGGATGTAAAATCAAAATGTAGTCTATAAACTCAATAATGACGATAACAATGATAATCATAACACTGACAATAATCATTGGAATAATAATAACCATAGTGATAACGACAGTGAGAAGCACTATCAGCATGATTAAGCCTGCTCTTTAGTAGAGGACTTCTCAGTACAGAGAGTCTTATGGAAGAGTCTCAATTAAGGCTTTTTGAAGCAGTTCCAGATGTGAAGCAGGGCAAACACACAAAAAAAATAACACTACCAAAGTGCAGAGTGTTGGACTCCAAGCATGAAACTGGTCCCTTATGCTCTCTTGCCTTGTCCTGTTTTGGAAGGTAACTTGGCTGGAAGAGGAGCAGCCAAGAGTTCCGGTTGTTCCTCCCGAGAAGCAGGGAGGACACACCGTGTTATATTATTTTATTTTTCTCCAAATTTCAGTTGAAGGAAAAAAGCAGCACAGACATGTCGACCACATCTTCTGAACCCAGGCTGAAGGCTTCAGGAAACTCCCAGTGAAGCGTTAATGGAACCATAGCCAGTCCTGGTCCATGGAAACCACTGATCGCTCCACTAACTCATTGACCTTCAGAGCACTCTGACACGAGATGCTTTAAGTCCACACAGAGAAGCTACATTAAACATCCCATCATCACCACCTCCACTGCTCAACTCTTCTCCATCTTTCCTGTTCTGGCTGAGGGTTTGAAGACATTGATTCTGGGACCAACTTTCTCACTTTCCTCTACTCTATCCATACAGGATCCCATTACCAAACCAAAAAGGTGACCAAGGTGAAATCAGGTGGCTTTGCTAGGCCCCCTCCTCCCCCTCAGACCTCTGTCTGCAGGTCGATGATGTCTTGCCCCATCAGAGGGATGGTGGTGCTGGCCTTCTCCCACTCCACAGAGTGCAGCTCCAGAGGTGAGGCAGCTAGGGGCTCCAGGTCTTTACGCACCCATGCAGGGGGTGACTGTGGTATTCCCCGGACTCCCTCCCACGGCCTCTCCAGAGGAGCCTGCTGTTTGTCCTGTTGAGGTACAAAGAGGAGCCACTTTAGAACTGGTGTCACTCATCAGCCCTGAACAATTCCTGATTTAATGAAAATGAAATGTGCTTCATTACACCAGGGGTGATTTTCTAATAATAAATTCATATTGTCATTTGGGGAAATTATTCCTCCTTGAGGCAAGTGTAATATCTGATGGTGTTTCTCATCTATAGGCAGTAAATTTTGAGTTTGTGAGTTTGTATATAAACACTCACACTGTGGTTCGTTTTGTCACTTCCTCCTGATGACACACTCCATCTCACAGACTGTAAGAAGGAAGGAAGAAAATACATCCTTATTCAAATGACCTCAAGGTAATGACAACCATAGTTCAATACACAAATCACTGGTTGTTTTATAAGGTCATTTTACATCAAAGGATCTCTTTTACAGTAGAATTGCCTTTGTTATGTTTCCCTTTTTACTCTTTATCCGTTTTGTTCTGCATTTCCTGAAAATGAACATTTATGGAAATGGACGATGAGCATAATATCATGATATGTTACCTTGCTGTCAGACGCAGGCGATTCTCTGTCTTTCTCAGCATGATGTAGCTTCCTGTTTAAGTCCTGGAACATGTTCTGGTGGCGTTTCTTTGTGTGCATTATTTTCTAGAGAAGACAAAGAAAAAAAATTTTACTCTCAAAATAAATGCTTGCTACAATACATTTAATATAACAGGTCATTTATAATATTTTCAAAAGACAGTCTCCAAACAATATTTACCTCAAAGTCCAACTCAGCATAACGGGATTTCTGTCTCTGAAAAGAAAAAGAAGGACAAAGAAAGTTGGTTTGGTTTCAGATAAATATTAGATGCACAAGGATGAATAAAACAACTATTCTGCAAGAGGTCACACTATTCCATCTGCTCTTACCTCCAAGGAGCTCATGGACAGTGTGGAGATGGTCTCACTCTTGGACATCATGGAGTTCATGGACTCGAAGGTGTTCTCCAGGCTGCTGTGGGTGATGTGAGACTCACTGGACATGTTGTGGATGTTCTGGATGGGTGAGTCTCTCTCTGAATACGACACGCTGACCTGGTCGGGGTGGATTGACTTGATCCCGAAGGCAGCCTGGGGCTCGGCAAAGGGCCCACTGAGGTGCATCAGTCTGGCCTGCGGCAACTGCTCCACGCTGATGTTGTATTTTGTCGGGTCATCTTTGGGCTTGGACCTCAGGGTGGAGGTAGTGTTGGGCATGAGGACGTAACTGCTGCCGTCGGAGACGCTGCCCTCGGCATGAGCCCGAGCGAGGTCGGCGTCCAGCTGCTTGAAGAGCTCTCCCTCGCAGACGTACACGGGTTTCCCGCAGGATGGGTCGACTCCTCCCGCCAGACGGCTCTTCTCTCTCTTTAGGGTGAGGGTGTGGCTGGAATATTCAGGAACTGCCTGCATGTGGCTCTTACTGGGTTTGGATGGCAGGGTGTGGAAGTTGGAGCCCATGGGAAGAGGCAGCTGAGGAGGAGGCCTCTTCTCTTCAGAGGAGCTCATCATTCCTTTTAAGAAAAATGGTAAGAGAGAATTAAAAAATAATAAAGCCATGTCACCTCTGAAAAATTGGTTCAATAAATATGTTTTTATGCATGATCGGATGTTTTAAGTGCGAGGCTCACAGTAACTGAAATGCAAATGGAAAAATGGTTAAGAGAAACAGGAAAAAGTTGATGTAAAAGGGGCTAACCTTGTCTGCTTGAATCTCCATCCTTTTCGTTATCAGACTGCTGATAAAAGAATAAAAAAGGTTCTATCAGTGCTTAATGTATGCACATATTCATTTAGGGATAAAATGCAAGAGGCACTCAAGACATTAAAAAGGCAATAAGCCAAGAAATTTACCATAAGCTGGGTGTGCCCATTGTGAAGGGAACTGCCAGAGTCTCCATTGCCATCGTCCTTGCGGTCAACTACTCTGCACTTTACAGCTTCTTGAACCTAATGGATGGAGGGAACATTTCATGAAATTGCATTCGAACCACAGCTCATGTAATGAAAAACAAGCAAGAAAAAACAACCTTTTTGTTTTAATTCCTGTTACTTTATCTCATCTATATGTTCTTCCTTACCTCTCTACGCAGGATGCAGTGAACCATGACAATGATAAATCCCTCCAAAGAGTCGAAGACGGCAAAGAGGATCTGGAAGAGGGCAGAGCGGCGGTCGGTGATGGCCAGGACGGCAGACATCCAGGTGAGGGCCAAGAGAGGCAGAACCACGCAGGAGCTCCACAGTGATGCCCTGTAGGGTGCGAAAACAACAGATTAGACCCAACAGGCTCATACAGGCTGCAGTGGACTTCTGTTTCCCCTTCTGTTTAGCAGAGCTCTATTCACTCCTGTTGTTTGATTGTGAGGCTTGATATCAAAGCACATCATCAATATACCTGTAATGGCACTGATGAGGGCGATAAGAGCAATACTCTGGTGTATGGAGAAGATCAATAAGACCTACCCAGCTCTCTCCTTCAGCTTCACATCGGTGATACCGTCCTTGGATACCAGCTTGTTGAAGACTAGAATACCAATGACCATATTCACCTGTTTTCAAGAAAAAAACATGGATGAGACAATATAATAATGGGTAATGCATTTACAAACAGCCAGATTTATTGTGATGGATTGGGACGTGAAAGTCAGAATACATACCAAAACAACAGCTGCAGCAGGGCCAACAAAGGAATAGAGGAGTCCGCCCTCAAGAGACAGCCAGCAGCTAGAAAATAGAAGGAGGAAGAATATTAATGCTTAAGCTAAAAGAAGAGCTTTTCAGAATAAATGCAGAGAAAAGAGAAGCCCCAAACATGTCAGGCAGAGGCTAAACTTACTAGTTGACAGTGCCGTATCCCTTTGCTTTTGTGAAACCCACAGACACAGCCACCACCAGTGCAGGAAGACCTGCAAGATAGAAAATAAGCAAAGGGGGGGAGGGGAGTGTTAGTGACTGAAAAGATAAAAAAAAAAAAATACTTTTGAGAAAAGTGATACAACAGAGGTGGAAAAAAAGAGAGATGAACATAAAGAAAGGGGCTCTTACCCCAGCCTAAGCACAAGAAGCGCTTGCGGATAATGCGGTTGCGTAGACGACCAGTGACAGCCATGTAGGACTGCCAAGCTTCTGTCAGCACCCAGCAGAAAGAGGAGAGGAAAAAGAAGTGCAGGAGAGCAGCTACAAGAGTGCACACCACCTGTGGGAGCCCAGGAGAAAGGAGAGAAAAGATGAGAAATCTGTGTCAGTGGCGCAGCTACTTCCAAAATCCCCAAAGAAGTGAGTTTCAGAGAGGTTTAAAAGACAGGTTAGGATTTACTAGAAGAGTGCCTTACCTTGTTGCGAGCCTGAGTTTGTCCGATGAGAATGAGGGCATTGGAGCATATAATGGAGAGGCAGAAGTTGATGAGGATAACGGAGCGCTCGGAGCGGATGTACCTGGAGGTTTGAAAAGGGAGAAGAAAGGAATGAGTTTAGGGATGAGTAGGTAGAGGAGAGAGAAACCAGAGCACACAGCATATAATGGTAGAGACTGACATGGCCGGACTTTGCTTGTAGGGTTACTTACTTCCACACAGAGACGTAGATGATGATGAGGAGTAGCAGGGTGAGAGAGGAGACCCCACAGCCAACGATGAGAGTCACGGACGGGATCAGTGCTTTGTCCATGATCTACAGAGAGGAGACAAGACCAAACATGCCCCTTAGTGCTGATTACAAACACACACATGCACATTCCTGCAGAGGGTAAACCAGGACTGAGATCCACACACACACACACACACACACACACACACATATATGCACGCACTAGCGAAGCCTCTGGGTGTGCGCTATCTGGAATAGCAGACAGCTCCCTGTAGGCAAACAGTTGAATGGCACAATCAGGCCATGGCTGAGGCAAGGTGACCCCAAGGTGAACATGTCAGAAAGATGGAGCGGCAAACTAAACAAACGGTCAGGGTCACTGCGTTTCTCCATTGAGCTTTTGAGTCAGCAAATGAGGCGAGGAGGATACTGCACATATATCTCTCTCAACTTAGCAAGGAGGGGGGTCGTTCCATTCCCAGGGGCAGTTCAGGGGGGTTGCTGTGTTCAGCCATTAGTTAGAGCCACTACAGCAACCTTCTAATCATTGACAGATCCTGAGCTCCTCTTTTTCCCCTTTAGCTGTGTTTTAACAATTTCTCGCTATGTTGGCGTTTTTGTGCCAGCCAGCAGCTCCTTGCCCATCCCTGCAGGAGTGAACAGGTGGACCATTATCACCTGTGCATTAATCTGCCACCACCTGCCCTTCTGATCTCTGACAGCAGCTTAGCGCCTGCCACTGCCAGCAGTGGTGACCGTCCCATGTTTCAAACAGCCCTGCCACCAAACCTCTGGTCAAGGAAACAGAGGAGGGATTGTCTTCCCTGCTGCTCATTCACCTGGAGGCGGCGACGGGTCACAGCTGCACACACAAATCTCAGCTCCTTGAGATTTCACAAAGCCCTCGCTGCCTGGCTAGCGCACCTACAAACCCCGAGCAGCCAATTGTATGGTGTTACTGAATCCATAGTCTTTGTCTGTCTCACACTTCTCTGGTGTCTTTAATAAGGTTTTGAATTAATCTAACACCTCTGATCAAGTTGTCATCACCACAAAGCGTGTGAGCTGGATGAAAATCGTTTGGGCTACAGATGAAGAAGGTCTCATTGACAAATGGTGTGATTATATTTTTGATAATGTGTTGAGGGAGAAAAGGTGAGAAAGGGCTAAGTGAGTCATCCAAAAGGTGAGTGAGAAAATGTCCTGAAATATAATAAATCTGAAGGTATCAAATTAGCACAGATAGAGGGGAAAGAAATAGACACCGCTTTGGCCTTCATTTGATTTATGATTGCCATAAATTCTTATACTGCAAGCATATGTGAAGCATGGCTTCTAATATGTTTGTCATTGGTGATAGTGTCTCAGAATTTAAACTGTACAATACTGAGCCTTGAAGGATTGTTCCTCTCCATCTCAATATGTGCTCCACATAGGCCTTTCTGATATCAAAGCACAGCTGGTCTGGCCTACGGCAGCCAAAGACTAATTTAGTGTGGCAAATTTGTTTCAAAATCTATCCAACTACATCACAAACGCCCCAAAACAGATGGCAGATAGCAGAGCGGTGAGCTGTCTTTTTGCTTCAGCCTTTACCGAATCTGGGGAAAGAAAAAATAACAAGGGCAATACAGTATGTTCTGTTCCCTCTCTTCCCAGTCTCTATATCTAGGTTGCACCATGGACCTCTGAATGAAATCCAGACAGCCAGTTTGACCTAAATATGAAGCATGTCTTTTTCCTGTCCTTGGCAGAATCACATGCTCTTTTGCATAAATCTGAAGCAGGTAAAGGAAGAAAATTGTGCAGAGAACCAATACACTTTGTCTTCTGTTTTTAAAAAAAAATTGATTATCCCAGCGGTCAAGGACATCTGCTGTACTTTGTGGGCTGCTCCCACTGGACCATCATGTTTCCAACACACATGATGCTACAGGACTCCTGAAATCAGACCATATCGAATGAGAGCTAACACACTGCAGTATCTGGCTGTTTTTCACATCTCTTCACTCCTCTCTCTCTCTCTGCCTCTTGCTGGTGTTCTTCATAGGCTCACAGGAAGACGTTATTGAAAATGTCCACAGCACACATCAAAGGAAGGATGGAGATGCGGGGTGGGGGGGAGATGCATGACCAGACGTCTGTCTCTCATTGGTCCGCCTCTCTGGCATTTTCAGACTTGCTGCTGTGGCCAAAGAGGAAGGATGATGATGAGGAAGGCGGGAGGGGTGGGGGGTGTAATCGAGAATTCAGAGATATTGGCAGACGGAATGATTGCCGCAGCTGTCTTTTTTATGTGTGTCTGTATGTTGGGGTGGGGGGGGTGGGGCACTGTAGGATGTAAACAACAGGTTGGAGAAAAGAAAAAGATGAGACTGAACGGGTTTAGCAGCAGAAAAACACTGCAGTCCACATTCATGCTGTTTTGCCACTGACTGCACACTAAATAAATCAGGAAATTAACTAAATGCACATTTAAAATATGCATTTCCTTAAACTAATAGACATCTGTTGATTGTTTTTTGTGTTCAGCAGCAGTCAGATCCACAGCAGAGATGGACAGACCATTTCCTCTGTCCTGGGGGGCAGTTCAGAGAAGAGAGGAGGGGGCTGTGTGTGTGTTTTTTCCTTCAGCATCTCAGTTATCAAAAATCACACAGGCCGGGTTTGCGCTGCAGAAGCCGTTACCACGGCAACTGGAGAACGAGCAGCTTTAGAGGCAACACAGTATACGGGGAAAATTACATATTGTCTTTGCGCATGAAATACAGTGATGCGTAATGACAGATTTCGGTAATCAAAGCATCCGGTGCGAACAAGTTCCCCATGCACTAACTCTGTTTACTTACATGCGTTCTTCAAAAATCATGCATAATCGTAAATTAAATGCAAACTCAGATTACGCAATAATCAAAAAGTCATTTTGAGTGACTGAATTAATAATTCGATGTTTCTTAATTTCCATGCCAACAACTACATGAGCTATTTCCCATAGCTGCGATAATATTTGTTTGTCAAATATGCAGCGAATTTCAAGCAAATGAGCATCAAATTAACAAGCTCGTGCAAAATCGACATGCCAATATGCAACGCACAATGTTTTCATTTTAAAACGTTAATGCAATTCCTGCATATCAACATGTTGCTCGGTTATTTCCCCTCAATAAAAAACAGCCAGGCTGTAATTATCCGATTGGCGGCACCTGCACGGAGACAAAGAGGAGCTGGCAGGCAGCGCTACAGCAAACCGCTCGAAAACAACAAGTACTATACGTTCAAACTGCACAGCATTCACACACACACTGCACGAAACATTTAAGAGTAATGGTGGATAAAAAACAAGCACAGATTGTTGAAGAGACAGAAGACTTACCGAGTCGAAGTTGACGCGCGCTAAAATGGCGAAGGTGGAGAGGTTGTCACACACGCATTTGGTTCTGAATGAATGAACGGGGACCGCTCTGCAGCTCCGAGCAGACCAAGACCCAAGCAAAGAGGAACTGCACAAGGAAGGAGAGGGAAAGGCAACGACGGGTTAGGAGAGGAGAGATCTGACAAATCTCTCATGTGAATGTCTCTTAATTACATTTTTGTCATATATATGGTGGAAAAATATATATTTACAAAATTTGACTTATGGTAAACCCCGTCAGGATTGCATTTTAAATATCTAAATACAGACAGATCCACATTGTTTTACATTTTATATAACATTTAAATACTGAAATATTACTTCTGTGATCCAGTGTAGGGGAAAAAAATATATTTCACATAACCTGAGGTGCTCAGTTGCATCTCAGCAAAGCATTGATGATGGCTTTTACATTTGTATGATTATTTGTCATCTGCGCCATGATTAATGATGATAGGCCATCATAAATCTCATTATTAGCATAATATGTATCAGTTCTTGTTATGGGGAATCTTTCCTCAGTAGACATGAGATTATTGGCAACACTTGTCCAGTGCACTGGGTACAAAGGACAATGTGTTCCCTCTTATGAAAAGGGAGGGGAATGTGAAGACAATCTGAATTATTATTATTATTATTAGTAGTTATCCATAGCAAGGAAATCTACACTCCAACTGATTTGTTTGTATTTATGTCATCTATAACAAAATAAAAGTGATTTAAAAAAACATGTTCAACATCTGTCACAATTATCCTCACTTATACTACAAAGCTTGATTGGTCAAAAAACTGGATAAATTACATCAAAAACAGAAAGTAACTTCTGAGACATTCTCCAAACAAATTTAAGATCTCTGTGTGTAAGCAGAATCAGCAGCAGATGCCAGAGAGCACAGAGGAGCAGCACCCCCAGGCTCTGACTGACTGGTGAATACAGAGGGGCATCATAGCCAGCAGGTCCAGGCTGGTACAGAGTGTCATAGGCTGATGGCCGCAGGGCAAAATCATCATGGCAGTTAACTGGAATGGCATTTGGGCAGGCTTGGCTGCACAGTTTAATGTGTGCTATGTTGGAGTTGTCATATTATGCAGATGGGTTAAATGTTGTGTGATGCAAAGTAAGCTGAAAAAACGGGCGGCCCTTGTTTCCTATCTTTTTGTTTTCATGTCACAAAAAGCTGCAGAGGGGCTATCCATCTGGGGAAAGTCCATTGGTGGAGGAGCTAATGGAGCACTTCCTGTGATCAGACATATGCAGCTCTGCAAACATGCACTGACCCCAAACTCTGCCATCAGCCAGAGCTTCCTCCTCTGCCATTTCCACTATCTCTATCCTCCCATTAATCACATCCGCTGTCAAAAATCTAATTTGACTAGAGGCACATCACCCTCCTTTCGAAAGTATAAGAGTTAATTACATTTTCTTCTTCAATTCATTTTTGCTTTTGCTTATGCATCCACTCTGGTTGTTATGCTGCTTATGCGAAAAGGTGTGGGGGGTATGTGGATGCAGGTGCGGGTGCATTTTCATTTCTTATCTGTCCTCCACAAGTGTACAAATCTATCTAAATGCAAATGGTCCACCAGTGTATTCTTCAGGAGGGCAGAGTGGGCCTGGGGCTGATTGATCCAGGCTAGGCCACCAGGAGGTCCTTTCATAAGTCATTCAAATGCATCTAAGCATCTTTAAAAACTCCCACGCGCCATTAACCTTAGCAGTGACATATGAACATGACTTAGAGGTGAGGGAGGGAGAACTGCCATTGTGTTTAGATTGACGCTGCAGTGTGACCTATAGGGACGCTGCAATGCATTTACTCACTGATGTATGTAATGAGGTTAGAAGTGTTGCCTGTGTATTGTTCCCTCCTCAGGATGTGGTTCATTTAAAGTGATGCGAGGAGACTGTTAGATCGAAGTGAAGTGTCACTCAACTAGAACCAGTGAGGATCAATAAGGTTGTCATTTCTTAATTCAGTGTGCACCAAGTATGTCAGACAGCTGGTCTGATGCTTCTGGCTGGGAGACATTACTGCTCTTTCTCTGATGAGTGTAGGTCTAAGGGGGTTTGAATATTCATATGCAGTGACAGATTCTGTGTCAGATCAGCTGACAAGACCAACCAGGACAGAAAATAGATGTTGGTTAGATGGTTAGACGCACATTTAAGTAGAAAAACCACAGTGGTCAACACTTACGTTTCGCTTTCGTCCCATGAGAGGCATGTCTCATTCATGGTGCCCTGCAAAAGAGAGGCAGATGGAGAAGTCAGTGTGAGGAATCTCTGCAGAAAAGAGAAATGTGTAGGTTGGGACAGCGTACTATAAACGTGTCAGATGCAACAGCTTGCTGACAGCCACCTGCCCACATTTCTCGCCACCCTCCCCCATAATACATGCACGAAACTAAAAACAGCTTCTTATCAGCTGCAGAGACTAATTACTGCGCATGATTTCTCATCATCGTCAGCTGACCGTTTGGTTGTGCTGTGATCTTTGCTGGGTTTCAACTGATACAAGTATAAGTAAAAGTCACAGTGTCACTGCAAATGTCAACAAAATGTCAGGCTCTGTGTACTGCGGTGAGAAAACACCCAGAGGGGGGCTGATATTTTTCGTAAGGCTCCATTAGATTGGGTAACCATTAGGGACTTACATTGTGGAGGTGGGGGAACTCGATCTCAACGGGGGATGACAGGAGAGTCGGGGTGGGCTTGACAATCACTGTCACCACCTTGGAGTTGAGGAGGGTGGTGTTACTGTGGAGAAACAGAAAATTACACAGTCAGAGTCGTCCATATGAGACATTATAGTTGAATGAATTTGGTCAAGGTTTGACATGAGGTATCTGCAAGGCCTTAATATAGCAGAATATAGCAGTGGTAAGTCTTTCAACAAAGAGCGCCATCTTGTGACAACAAAATATATTTCATGGAAGGCCAGTTACATTCATGTAAAAGCAGAGAAATTGTATTACCTCTGGATGGACATGATAGAAGCAAGGTTTCTGTAGAGGACGATGCCAGTCACAAAAGCATCATTGCCATCTGGATAGAAGAAAATGACTGCTTAGACTCAAATTCATAAGACTGCACATTGGTTGATGTAGAAAATTATGTTTGTTTGATCTTACCAGACTGTTCAATGGAAAGAGCATCACGGGACACTGAGATCTTCTCCTCAGAGGTCCTGACCCAGTCCAGCATGCTCCTCCAGCCCTTCACATGGAAGGTGAAGTTGGAGTTTGTAGTTGTTGGGCGCTTGTGGATGCTCAGCACTGAGAAGGACAGAGATTGAGAGACAGGGGCTTTGTAAGTGAACAGCACTTGGAGGTCATTGACTTCTACACTGTTTTTTTCTACACTGTGTTTGATGAAGAATCATCTAATGCCAAGGACATTTTGGTTTCATGCGTCATGTGTGTCTGAGTAATCATTCACCACTAAATCCTGTGAGAATGTCATCTTCACTGAGCCAAAACGGTCACACATGTCACAGAGAGTGATTCAGAGTGTGAAGTTTACAGTTATTCTTACAGTATTGATAAGTTTGTGTAAAAGCCACATATGTGTTATGCCAAATATACTTGCAAAACATCTTGGAGATGGCACATGTAACACGGTATAGCTGATGTACTCTGTCAAAGTGATAACTGATGCATTCTGCTGCTGCTGATATGGATATGGACGAGATTAAGATTGATGCACTCTCTGGCTGTAGAAAGGACAAATCATCCTGAGTAGACATGAGCAGAGAGCAGCTGGCACAGGAAATTAGGGCTCACCTAAATTCTCGGTGACTTCATAAATGTCCTGAAAGCCGCTCATTTGCATACCGATCATGTTCACAAAGTCCTCAACAAGGCGGAGGAACTCCTTAATGTTGGCACCCATCTGGATAAAAGAGAAAAAAAGGAAGAGAAAAGGAGCAAGAGTCAGAAACAGGGAAAATAAGGGGAATAGGGCAGGGGCACATTCATGTAGTTTTATTTAGTATAACTGAGCACTTGGGCAAGGCTACCGTTTATTGATTGCATGCCCATATCTAGATTTCCTATTCTTATGTCAGTCCAAATTGTACTTATTCTTTCAGAGCAGTGAGCAGTGGAGTGAAAAAAGAAGAAAAAAATACAGTTCTTGCTGCTATGCAACCTCAGAACTTCCTTAAGGCCATAAATGGGCAGGCTGTTGATTCATACTCAGGTTTTTTTGTCCTCTCGCTCGGTGGAAGGGAGGGCTGCCTGAATTGCGTGTCTCTGACGCAGAACTGCAGCGATGTGGGCGCAAGGTGTGTGCTTACATGCGATGTGTTGTCTATGTCCCCTTACAACTGCCATTGGTATGTAGGATGGCAATAGACACTCACAGATTGCAAAGTGGGCGTAGTGATTCTCCCTGACTCAGTCTCACTGTTTCTCTCGCTGTCACCTTGAAGTGTTCGCTTTCTCTTGTCACAGTGGCCTTGGTAATTCACCATCCACTTTTCAATTTGTGCACAAATATGTGTTTACTCACTGCAGTTGGAGTCTTTTGTTTTGTCTAACTTTTCTACACCTTCTCATCTTTCTAAGGGAACTCGATTAGTAGGAACTGTTTCTTCACTCACTATAGCGGGAACACTGATATCACATGTCATGAAAATGGGAAACAAGTACATCAGCAGGTGGTCAAACGAGTTAAAGTTCTGTGCAGTCAGTTGTAAGAATATTTTATGAACGAATCTAAAAAAAATTAGGTAGAACTAGATAATTAGATCAATTTAGCTCTTGGTGTCATACTCTTATTCCATTCTAATCCAATGTTTGGGTGAGTAAAAGGGCATTTGGTAGTGTTAATAAGTGCAAGCGAACCAGTCATTGATAGTCTACCCCCCAATTGTCACATTTTCCGCACTAACTTCTCATACACACCCAGCCAACTCTCTCCCTGAATTTGTCCTGCACACACTAATCCCATCACAAGAACGTTAGCACAGCAGACCTATTTTCTCCCCTGCTCATATTCACTCATATGTACACCCTATTATCACGTACCAGCTGTGCCTCTTCCCATTTGTCACGATGTTCCTCCTTCAGTAAGTTGCTGATGGTCTGGACGTAGTGCTGTAGATCATTAAATGGAAGCAGAGGTGTAAGAAGATACCAATTCCAGCTTAATTAGAAACTATTTTTGGTCAGAGAAGCATGAGAGAGTGCTACATGATATTATTTTTGAATATGTACATACAGTATGTAACACAATAATAAACCAATCCTTTCAGTTGTTAACTAATAAGATTTCAGCTTACCTCAACATCAGTGTTGCTCAGTCTCAGCCTGGTTCCCTTGTACAGTTCAGTGGTGTTCTTCAGGATTTCCATGACGGCCAAGAGGTCGCCGCTGTACTTGGCCCCTTCATCGGAGGAGAATCTCAGGCGTGAAATCACCTCAGCGACCCCGTCCACGCTCTGCCCCATCTGTGCTTTGGAGATGTAGTCCCTTGACTACAGAAGAAGAGTCGAGAGGTTAATCTGAATCTTTGACATTTGCTGGTTCGACTTTACTACTGGGAAATTAGCCATATGAGGACACAACAGATGAGGCATTTAGCATTTTAATTAGGGTTTTTTGTTTTCAGGGCTTACCAGTATCTGAATGGTCTCATAGTTCTTGGAGACACACTTGATGTGAGTTGGGTTCTCCCAGGAGGCAATTCCTACAGCGTCCAGGGTGCACCGACGCAGAATCAGACCTGTCAATGAGAGAAAGCACATACTTGTAGTTAGCATGATGGGGGAGGATAAACAGTCAAACATGTCCAAGGAAAACAGACAAAGCATGTCACTGTCCTCACTGCCACTGTACCTGAAGCATCAGCAGGGCAGACAATGGCAGCCATGTCTCCAGCGGGGGTTTTCTTCCACACAACGTCTCCAGTGTTCTGCTCAGGGCAGATCTCATGGGGCTCTATAAAGTTACAAGGATAAGTAGGAGTATAAGTAATCTCTTTCCTTATTGAACTGTACTGTAGTATGGCCACTGTTATCCATTGTATTGGGGTCACTAACCAGGGCATCTCTTCTCATTGCAACGCCTCTGCTCTCCTTTATCACCGGGGCAAGGTTCTCCACCAAAGAAAGGTCCTTCACAGACTCTCTGTCTCTGCTGGATGCCTCCACCGCAAGTCTTGCTGCAGCTGCCCCAAGAGCTCCATGCATGCCAGCGTCCATCAACTGCAGACAGAGAATATTTCACACCATGAACTCTGGACTGTGATATGTCTAATTAATTTAGCTTTTATTTGGATAGTGAATCTTGAATATGGGAATTTAGTTTCTTTTTTTTACCAGGACAATCTTTCAGGAAGCAGTTGGCTGTCTCTTTCCAGCTGCCGTGGCACTCAGAGCCCCCGTAGGATGGCCCGTTGCACTCCCGAGTTCTTTGCATGGTGCCGTTGGAGCAAGAAGCAGAGCATGTGCTCCAGCCAGACCACTCATTCCAGGATCCGTCCACTAGAGGGAGGCAGGGGAACAGATACACAAGAGAGTTGTAGTGAGTGCAAGGACAAGACAGACCCTCAAGCCACAGGCATCACAGCGCACTCACTGATGCTATTAACATTTCACATGACCTACTTCAGCTGAGTTTAAGTGAAACAGAAAGTTGGTGCTCGGTTATCTGTCCTTCAAGCATGACTGTATGTGCCTCTCAACCTTTAAGATCCACTGTCCTCAAAACTAAAATCCAATTTATGTCATTATGGACATTATGAGCATTGTTTAGCGCACTTGACTTAGCTGAGAAGATAAAAAAGGTCAATCTTGTGGAGCAAGAGACCCATCCTCTTTGTCTTAGTGAGAAGCAACTCTTCTCTAAAAATAATATGACTTCAGGAAAACACTTTTCATATTCCAGATAAGATTTTGGGGTATAACAGCCTTGAAAAGATTAAAAAACTTAAAAATAGAAAAAAATCGATCACTACTGCAATTAAATGCTGCCTTGTAAGATGGTAAAATAGATTTAATAAAGTGCATAGTCTTAAAAAAGTTAGATTGGTCAAAATAGAATGTTCTATCGTGTTAAATTGGCTATTAAGGTTGACTCAATTTTCTAAGCCTTTCAATTTCAAATGAAATGTGTAATCATCTCTCAATAATGACTTTGCCTAACAACCCATACTCTTTTTCAGATGTAATCTGTAATTCAGTTCTGCAGCACATAGAGACATCTGCTGATGGTAACATGCAACTGCAACAAGGAAATGTACTGTACTAACCACCAAACCTGGTGTGGAAAAAGTGGAACTGTACAAGTTGCGGCTGTGACTTCAAAATGAGTTAAAACCTTTCAGCACACGAGTAGGTGGCAGAATATGAAAGAACTAAGCTTCTAATATATTGAGTGACCATGAGCATAGTATGAGTCACTGGCAGTTATTATACAGCCACTGAATAATGCCCACAGAGGCTTTTATTCTGTGGATGCGTCAGATGTAATGTCAACCTGCCACTGCAGTCACTGCAGTTGGTTTAATTAGCTCTCATATATGAATCAGTTAGCT
Organism: Siniperca chuatsi; assembly: GCF_020085105.1. NCBI lineage: Eukaryota > Metazoa > Chordata > Actinopteri > Centrarchiformes > Sinipercidae > Siniperca > Siniperca chuatsi. Next base: position 10,657,153 of record NC_058058.1, on the reverse strand, counting down.
GAAGGGTCAAGTATGGTAGTAAAAGAACAAACTGTCCCTTAGAGCCCAAGTGTCATTTTTAGGTAATGCAGAGTGGTTTTACGTGTCTGGTTATACGTCATCCTGTATATCATCAAATCTAAATCAGCAATAAAAAGATAATTTAAAATGTTAAGATCCCTGTCTCACCTGGGCAGACAGCGATGTTGCAGAACTTAGTTTGTCTTGTATAGCCACGGCAAGGCTCTCCTCCATTCTGGGGCATCTTGCATGTGCGGGTACGGTCACGATAACCACGACCGCATGTGGATGAGCACAGGCTCCAGGGGGTCCACTCATACCAAGCACCATCCACTACACATGGGTAACACAGAGGGATATTTTGATGAAGGAAGTCATCGTTTGTTTAAAAAATGTGCAACTGGTATTTGAATTTGCTTAAAGTTTCACAGGCCACGCACTACAGGCACATTTTGTAAACCCTCCACTAGGTGGGGTAGTCCTCCACACAATCCCTAAGACAGCACTAAATGTACAAACTGTTAGGGAAATTTACTTGATAGTGAATTGCAGCCTCTTTTTCACAATCCAAATCTCAGTGTGTGAAAGCTCAAAAATGCCTCTTTAACCTGCCTGCTTCTCTTTATCTACTTTTCTTTTGTGACTGGTGCTGTATAAATGGAAATCACTAAGGGATAATGGCTTTTACCTCTATTGTGTACTTCAAAAAGACCAAGTGTCCCTGAAATTTTCTAGATTACACTCTCTTTTTCTCTTTTCTTCCCCTGTCACGCTCGCATAAACTACTACTAATTACTCACCGGGGCAGACGGCTGTGTTGTTGCAGGGCCGGATCTCACGCAGGGATCCGGTGCACTGAGTGATGAAGGCGGAAGTAGCACAGCCGCGAGTACGGCTCTCCCAGCCCTCCCCACAGGTGACTGAGCATCCACTCCAGGCGGACCACTCATCTGTATTAGCATCTACTGTGGAAAAAACATGAATTAGAAAGTCAGCACTTCAGACACTCTGAAAGTTTAGGATAGTACTTTGTTGTCCACCCTAAACTTCTGTGGTTGAGTGCAGATATTTTAACTTTTTTGCACTAAGCCATGTATTTTTTAAATTCACATCTGTAAAATCTGCATTATGCATAAATAAATAGCCCCCAACTACATCACAATGTGTAAAACACCCATTAACAAGACCTTCCTATCTCACCTGTTTGGGTTGCAACAACTCCATAGTTAGAATCATCAGCATTATCTCTCTTCAAACCGACAATGGCTCGCAGACCCTGGCTCCTGTTGCGCTCTTTGCCTGAGAGAATTTGAAAATTGCATGATTATTGCCTTGAATCTGAGCCACCTGCAGCTGAGTGCTCCCAACTAAATGACAGGTGAGCCTACCAATGCAGGGCTGAGGGTTGCAGGCCCTCCCTTCTTCAACTGTTCCCTCACACACACCATCCTCGGGCTGGCAGGTTCGGCTGCGCACCTGGACTCCACCACCGCATTCCTGGCTGCATACAGACCAGCGGCCCCAACCAGCCCAACCCTCTGCAGGAAGAGATAGGAAGAAGAGAGATACTGAGTAAGGTTGAAAACTGATATTGTTGCAAGAAATTACAGTTAAGTGGGGTAAAACCTCACACCCCCACTTTATTTGTACATAAAATGTGTACAAAAGAATGACTCAACAAACACTCCCTCTGTAAACATTATCTGTACAAGAACAGGAAGTGAGTAATATTTGTTCTACATTGTTGTTTAGAGAATGAGCAAGGACGATTCTTTGTGAGCAGAACTGAGCATTCAAGTTGACAGATATTCCATTTGAAATGGTGATTGTTTGCTTTTAACCACTTAGTGTGTAGCGGAGTGGTGTGTGAGGCCGACTGGTACGTTGCTATGACAACCACAAGTGCTGCACTTCGATTTCCGCTGCCAGCTGACTGTGAGGTCTTTGTGCTCTTTTCTACACCCCCCCCCAACCTAATGCACAAACATGTCCTCTATCTATCCCCAAAAACCTGACTCCTTGCCAAGCGTTAAACCTAACATGCCTACCTAAGACAAAATGGAGAGCTAGTGATGTGTGCGGTTCAGGCAGTCTCGCCAATAAGACCATGAGGTGCAACGGCAAATTACTCTAACACCTTTGATTTACTTCTCATTACTTTGTGGCAGCGTAGTGCACATCCTTCGCCTGCTCTGCAGACATGGATCATTACCCTTAGCAGCTCTTAGACACAAACACTGAGTGATAGCAGGGCCGGAGACTGCCTGCAGAGCTGTGGGGTCCTGGACAACATGACCTCCCACCATCAACAGTCTAGCCTAGTGGATGTCATTACAAAATAACACAACAAATACACACTGTTTTTCTTTGTTTCTTTTGAGCTGAAATGTTTAGATAAACTTCTTGAGATACTTGTTTTTCTTTCACTTTCTTTCACATTTTAGAAAGTTTACTCTGGAGGTAAATCAAACCAAACATGTTACAAACTTACTGATAATCTCAGCATCGCGTCCGTTGTCTCTGGGAACAGGAAGGCATTTCTCAACGTAGACGCCGCCCCTGTAGCAGCTGCCTGGCTTCCTCTTTGGGGCCTCCCAGCACTGGCAGGGTGTGTTCATGATGCCACAGGGATAATCATGGGTGCTACTGGACAGGCACTTCTCCAGCCACTGGCACAGCATCTGGCAGGCAGGCATACTCGGGTTCCTCTTCCCAACAACCAGAAACTCAGCCTTGAACTCACTGACATCATTCTGCCCCTCCATGATCTCCAGGCCGTTTCTCGGGGCCACCTTGCGGATCTGCAGGAACTGCTTGCTGGACTCCAGGTAGGTGACATTGGTTGATGCATCGCACAGCCGAACCACCTCATCGAAGCTCTCCATGCCCAGGTAGGTACGGGAGGTCTCGATGAAGGAGTCGAACTGGAAGGTCCTGATCTGGCGGGGAATGCAGGAGACGGTTGGTTTGGTGATTTTCATGTAGACATTGTAGCGGCGAGGATCAGGGTTCTGCAGGGTCCAGGAGCATGGTGTGGAGGGCAGGGTTGTCGTAGAGGAGAATACACCAAAGAAGCGACTCTGTTCCAGGGTGGCGCAGGTGGCAGAGGCTGGGCCGGAGGGAGTGCAGGAGGTCAAACCGAAGAAGAGCAGTAAGAGGGCCACACAGGGGCCGGTAAGAGCTGACCACGCCATTGGGTCGGCTTAGATAGAGGATGGTGTCGTTCTTGTTTCTGTGATAGCTGGTTTAACCAGGTTTTTTCTTTGACTTCCTTGTTGCAAGTTACTGCACTTGTTTCAGATCTGTTGACTTATCAATGAAACCCCTCTGAAGAATTGTTGGATTTGCAGGTTTTAGTGCATCAGACAGTCTGTCTGTATCAGTGAGGAAGCTGCAGAGAAACAGGGAATGAAAAAGAGGAACAAATCTGTCAGTATGCAACATCTAAATAATCAGAACACAACACCAGATGCAGGATATGCAGGATAAAAGCTTTCTCCAAATGAAATGCATTTTTTTCACAATATTCATGAGATGCATTTTTATTGGACCCATTGTCAAACAGATATTTATGCATCAGGGATTTGCCTCTGATCAGTATCATAGTGTTTCGGGGCAGATTCAATGATCTGAAATGCTCAGTTCTTCGGGACATAATTGCTCTGGCACTGCAATTACAGTCCTTCACAGCAGGCTGGTATCTCCAAGCTCCTGCTCTTTCCTCCCACACACTGAACTGAACTGCGAATCATGTGCGTCAGTCTGACGTCCATAGAAGCATTGCCACTGGCAACCACAGACGCTTATGAGTTTTGTTATTTGTGCAATGCACTCCTCCTATTGAGTGGTAAACAAGACAAATGGTTTGTCTGTGTCCATGGCAAAGTGTGATTACATACCATGCTGTCGCATCTCAAAAACTGGTTTGGGAATATTTCCTGCATTACATATCAGAGCATAGAGTAAAATTAAATATGCATCTGTGACAAAAGACAGTCACTCTTGCATATTAATGCAAATGCATGCATTGTAAGGAAGATGCATCACTAAAACCTACTCAAAATTTACTCATTTTTATGCTACTCTGCAGAGGGGCTACATACATTCAAATGATGCATCCACGGTCATTTTTCTCAGCTGTTCTCATGTTACTCATCTTGCAGACATGCTTTATGTAGACTTCACTTGTAGAGACTCTGACCTTTGCCATTGAACGACTAACCCTGCCTTGATAAAAAAGCGAAGAGTCAGGGTCTGTTGCTCAGCAACATCTTTCACACTCATTCAGGGTTATTTCTTCTGCCTTCTCGTGTTTTCCTACTTATTCTTTTCTTTGTCACTGATTACAGTCAGTAGAACAGACCAAGGACTTCATCCACTGCTAACCAGAATACAGTAAAATCAGGAATATGGTGATGTCTGTATGAAGGAAGCCTAAGGTGTTATTTAAGGCTTAGTAATAAATGCCTGTATTGTCTGTATGTGACCGAAGGGTTAATCTTAAAGAAGGGGCAGTGTAGAGACACAGCAGGAAAATTGATGCCTATAGCAACATTCACTTTGAGAAGCACCTGCACTTTTCAGGCAGAGAACTCATAATTACATTCCTCACATCTCTTTTCGCATCTCTCTGCCTCCCTCTAACCCTCCCCCTCCTCTCTGTGAGCATCACAGCAAAGACCTCTGCTTTGTGTAGGTGGGTGTCTCTCTCCCGCCTCCAAACAACCGGAAGCTCCATGAATGGGCATCTGATGAGGCACAGTGAAAAGAAAGAGGTCCAGCTGTCATAGGAGAACTCTACATGGTCTCTCACTCCCTCCTCCCAACCTTTCTGTCCCTTTCTCTTCCTCGTCCATTTGTTGTCGTCAACAACATTTCTGCCAAGCAGGCAGCCTAAAGAGTTTGTTGTTATGGAGACAGAGTTTATTTTTTGCATATCTGTGTGAAGAACTGCAAAATTATCATCAGCGACATGCTCTCTATTTATGCTGCTGTGCACAGTTTTGTAGTAACCTGTCTCATCACAGATACAGAAATGATCACCTAATAATGTTAGGCATGTAATCAAAAGAAACAAGACTACATTTTAAAGCAATAAGAAATGTGCAGGCATTTAATGAGATGTGACATTGTCACTGGCTGCAGATGAATGTCTGCAGATAGTTAAGTAATTTGACTATCTGAACCAGAAAGCTGTGAAAAGATATATGAAACAGCCTGAAGACAAACTGATTGCTATTCATCTGATGCATACACCTGGAAGGTCCAGCCAGACTTATGTCCACTAAATTGTGACAACTGAACTTGAGTGTTGGTCAAGATGGGACTTTTTTCCCTACTGAACGATACATTTTTGCCTTATGGGAGTGTATGTATGTGTGAGTGCAATAGATAGAGAAAGACAGACATCACAATTTCATGGCCTCATTCCTTTCTTTGCAAGTTGCTCTCTTTTGCTGAAGCAAACTTAAGAAAAGCCATTTGTTGTAGAAATTACAGGTCATCCTTCATCCACAAATTGCTCACGCTTTTTCTTTTGCTGTGCCCCATGCAGATACTTGCACACGTGTGCAAGAAACTAGACCGCTGGGTTGCTGGCTTTGTTGCAAATCCATGTGACAGCAAAAACAACAAACAGCAAAACTAAACAAATCACTGCAGATTGCTGACAGCAACTCCCTGCATCTTGGGACAGAGTTTTAAGTGTGTGTGTGTTGTTTGTTAAGATTCAAACAAGGATTTCATTACAAATACTTGTCAGGCATTCAAATGACTTGATCATTTGTATCTCTATGGTGAATTCTATGCTGCATTCTTAAAGAAAAGTGAAACAAGCAGAGCAAATAAAATCCAGTCTGTTAACTGACTGCTGTGCAAGTTTGTCAAAACCATGATTCAAGCAGACAGTCTTTATTTCAGACAACTTCAAATCCTTGTAGTTTTTTAGGTTTTGCATTATGCAGGTCATAACACTGTAACATCTTCTGTAACCACATCTTCCATGCAATCTAAGCGATACAAGCACACCAGAAAGTTCTATCGAGCAACCTGTTGCCACGATCTAACTTTCTGTTGCGGCTCGTTCACATCGCCTCACCCAGCAGCATCACATAGTACTATTGCCACGTATGTAGGCTACTACTAATAGCCTACATAAGTGGCAATTTCGTACTAGTGCTGTGGAGCAGTTCAAAAGATCTGTGAGGAAATAGACATTATGGGAACGGTCAGTGTTTCTGACAGAGGCTGAAATAAATGCTAAAAGCAATGAAATAGATGCACGTTGTTGGAGCATTTTAGCAGAGCAGATGCCGGCTGAGATACTTGAGTTTCAGCACCACGGACAGCAACAGACGAGTAAAAACAGACAAATCTGCTGAAACAAACTCAGACGCTGCAGGACAACATGCATGCATCATTCATCCTCACTTTGAAACTTCCGATGGTCCGTCCAACGCATTCACAGAAAACACACGTTTAAAAGTAAAAAGCAAAGAAATAAAAGGCTCGTCGTCTTTCCTTACCTTGAAAACGTTTCTGTGAAGTCTTGTCAGTGGCTCTCTATCCGCTCGCCCAGAAGTTTTGGAGCTGGGCTCGGGTAGCAGCTGCTGAGTGTTTACTCAAAGTCTGACTCGACTCTAAGTCTTCAGATCTGAGCTCTGGCCAAAACTTTCGCAGTGTTTGAAGCTGCGGAAATGTTGCGCCAGGTCCAAGTCCGACCCCAGACGGGTCGATCCCAAGTTTCAGTGCAGTCCACTCTCACAAGCAAAGAAAAAATAAAGCGACTCTAACCAAACTCCAAAGAGTTTACTACCAACTTTGTTTAGCTGCTATATCCAGAGAAACTAGTGTATAGCGGAGTGACAAATTGGTTGTATCGGAGCTCCAGCAGACAGTCCGCAGAACCAAACGGTGGTTTCGCTTGTCTTTTCGCTCTAAGCTCCAGGATAAATGTTGGTACTTCTACTCCCGGCTTCGGAGTCTTCTTGCTTGTGGTCTTTGCACTGCAAGTGGGTCCAGTCTCAGTGTAGCTTGTGGCCTCCTCCTGGAGGTATATATCCAACCCCGCCCCCCCTGCTCCAAGTTGGAGTCAGTGCGTGGATGGCGTACTGAAGTGAATGAGACAGCATCAAGAAGGGGGGAGTGTGCGGGGGAGAAGTGTTCGTGTGTGCGCGCGTGTGCGTGTGTAAGTGTGAGAGTGACTGTGTCAACGCACGGAGGAGGGAGGGAGTTTGAATCTGAAGAGAAGGGAGGGATCTATGCAGGGACAGAGACAAACGATTATGAACACCAAACTACGCAGATATCAACGCAGAGCCAAAGGTACCGGAAAGAGGATCAGCGGAATCGGTGTGCATCCACGGGGATGAAATAAAGAGATCAATTGTCTTCAACTGCTGAAAGGTTGCGCAGAAAGGTTTAGTTATGGCAACGTGGAGATATATTAATTATAAAATATTATTATGATAGCTTATTTGTTCATTAATAAGAAACATTGCTGTTTTTATGTCCAATACATTTCATTTAATACACAACATTTAAATACAATGCTGGATTCAGACTCACTCGCCACTTCATTGAGGGCATGAAGGGATTATCTGCTTTCTAGTGTTAATTAAAGGGCAATCGAATTTATTAAATGGTCACGTGGGGTGCTTTGTAAACTGCTAAAAAGCATGACTGTTCCGGCGGCTGTCATAGTAACATTTACCTCCACATCCAATTAAAAGTAGAGGTGCGGTGCAGACGGTGCAGTAATGCAGGAGAGGAAACATACAGGCGCGCACTCCCTCTGTCTGTCTGTCTGTCTGTCTGTCACTCTTTCTCCCAAAAACACACACTCACATACACAAACACACACGTGCACACAGGAATAGGCGTCACCTCTCCATCCCTCCCTGTTTCCTCCTCCTCCTCTTCCTCCTCTCTCTCTCAGTCTCTCTCCGGGGATGTGGGCGGATCTGGGTAGTTCTCGAAGTGTGAAAGGGATAACCTAACGTGGGTGTCTGCCTGTTGGTGTAATGCTGGGTCGGTTCCTCTTCTAGCCAAACGAAATGAAAGAGAGAGAGAAAAACAGAATAAATGAGTAACTTCCCAAACAACATGAGTCAGGAAGTGTAAAACATGAGAGCTGATTAAGAGGGATCATCAATCATTGTCTTTCCTCAAAATTTTCCCTCAGTTTGCTCAATAAAACAGAGCCTGGTGGGAGTGAGGAGTCATGCTGTGCAGTGTTTTGGTGGCATGGGACTGGGACCACATCTTGTTCGGGAAATGACTGTATACTTTACATAGCAACATTAAAAAGTAATTTACTCCTCCAACATAATATTGCCTGGCACATTTAAAGCAATGTATTATCACTGTATTCATCCAGGGAAAGGGCTAACTTGACCTAATAGCTTTGTGGTTAAGGTGACCTGCAGGACTGAAATGTCTCTATATATGTATCTGTAAAATACACTCAATTTTCAGCACATGTACCAAATTTAAACACACCACACTATTTCAGGGTGCTATTACAGAGCCACAAATGTGTCCTGAACTCTGTCAACATACAGTATAAATATCCTACATATTGTGTTTCTTATTCCAAAAAAAGCCTTTATAATCTGTTCTTGGGGGAAATTACTTGAAATGATCATCAGCAGATGAGACTGTAAGGCTAAAGGCTGTAAAAGTCTTATCATTTGGGGACATGGCAGTTACATTAAGTGCCCTCAAGACTTGCTTATATATATATTGTTTATGAGATCAGCCAAATTGGCGTCAACTTAAGATCTTTGAAAAGGCTTTATGAATTACTTTTAGAAGTAAATAAAATGTAAAAATGTGCCTTTCTGTGATATTTTTTATTTTCTGTCAGTTTTTGTTGCCGTCCCTAAATATAGTGTGCTTTAGTGTAGTGTAAACCACTTTTGGTTTTAGTATCACGTCATACTGAAAAAATGTTGTGATAATTTTATAATCAAGGACTTAGAAACCTTCTGTCATTTAAAGGTTGTACTTATTCTGTTCATTGAAACTGTCATTGTCACTTTTTAACATGAACATCATGCCTGTATACTGGTGCAGAAAATGTGTCTTGTGGAGTTTTGAAAATCTGCTCTGTCCTTATTGCCATCCTTACAGCATGGATATTTGAGTGTGCACAGAGCCAGCCCCAAATCCCTTCAGTGAGTTACACTTCAAACAGTAATGAGAACAGCTGCAGCAAAGCTGTAGTTGTTGTTTGGACTGGAGTCAACAAACGGTCTATGACGTTGGCATCATGAGAAAGACGAACAGCATTTGTATTACTTCACACGTGTGCACACCCTCTGAGTAAAATAAAACAACTTCCTGTGCATGGCAACACAATAAGTCATGTCTCACATACATGGAGCTGCTTGTCATACAACATGACTTGATCCCACACATTTGTACTCTCTCGTATGGTAGATTATATCCATTAAATCCCAATATCACACTTTGTAGAGATGCAGACTGCATATAAATCATGGAACGGTACACTATATGCAGTAATTACAATCCTTCTCAGTTCATTTTAACCTTGTTATTAACCTGCTTTTATTTGATATTAGTCACAAATGTACACATTACCCTCTCTGTTAGTGAAGCGGTTGTTTCATGCAGCTTGCTGAGTGGCCAGGATCTCTCACTGAGCAGATTAGAGTTGCAAAACTTTTATTTTTTACATTTGCTCACCATTAATTTTATTTAACGTGAAAACAAAATTATGTCTAATATCTGGTGGGAGACTGAACAAACCCACTAATGTTAGTGGTTCATGCCACCAGTAACCTGTATATAGCAGGTATATTCATGTAGATATATCTCTCACTCATTACTCACCTCTGTCGTCCAAGAATAAATCCTCCAGGTTCATCTTAGCTCATATTTCACTCCTTATTACTTCTGCCATTTGAGCAGAGAGCTTCTCAATGGATGTACCAAATTTATGTCCAACTGTGTAATCAAATGAGCTATTAGACGCCCAGCATGTGAGAAGCTGAGGACAGGTTTGACCTGATGTTCAAGAACCTCCCTCCCCCCTTCTGCGTTTGTAATGGGGATGGCAGGCACAAGGGACCACGAGAAATAATGAGTTGTCATAATATGCTGATGTTGATTAGGAGAACCTGGCCAAACCGTGGTAGTCAGTCTGGTGGAAAGTCTCCAGACAGTCTGGGAAAATGAGACAACAAACTGAGAGTCTCTTTGTTTACTGTCTACTGCTTAACTGCCCTTAAGCAAGTTTAAGTTTAGATTCAGTGGCCAGAACCACAATTGCGGGCATGTGTGCATGCATGCAGCTAATGTGGGAGTAATTAACAAATATAATCCATGGGCTAATAAACAATAATCTGATTCTAAACAACTGACAGCCAAGTTGTTGCACCTGTTCAATTGAACCTTGAATGCCTTCTGGTTTGCCAGAGCTCATTTAAGAGGGAGGCGTGGGCCGCTGCAGGCACAGTTACATAAACAAATGCCTGTATAAATGAGTGTGAGAGAAAAAAGTTTTGAGGAATCACCACTCCGCCTCTGCAACTATCGCCTCCACGCTCTTTCCCACAGGAGCCAGGACAGCCCTCTCACTACACAGGTATTTTGGAGGCAGGATGAAGCACTCATGGGCCCAGAAAAAGGTATCCGTGTCACACTCAAAGAGAGGCAAATCCCTGCATGAAGCTGAATCACAGGATGTAGTTTTCTCACTGAGGTGGGAGAGAGTTTCATGGATTGTTTGATTTTGGTGTAAAAGCTGCAACAGGCAACTATTTGAACAATCATTACAGTCACTATAAAAAGTCTTCTACATCATTTGAGCTTTTTTGACATTGTGCCTGTGTCGTACTGTCTATGACTCCTTCAGGAAGTGTTTGAGTTACACCAAAAATGAGTGATTCAATTTCTCATTCCTGCTTTTACCTTCATGGACCATGGTCCTTGCAGCTATGAGGGTATCTGGACTCTAGATGGTGCTGTTTTCAGATGCTTTCAGTTTCCCTGAGTGACGAGGCTGCAGCAGGTTGTGCCTGTGTTCTGTTCATGTGTAAACCAGCAGAGAAGAGGGTTTCTTGATCAGAGAGAGAGAGAAAATTCATAAACAATTAACAAATAGATATATAAATCCACAGTTACGGAAACATGTAAAAACACATAGTTGGCAGTTCCCATACATGTACATGGATTGTAAAGTACAGAGGAGAGTATTGAATTACTGAGATGTACTGATTTACTTTTACTTGCAGAATGCAGAGTGTATGTAGTTTGCATAGTAAGTGCAGTGAGGTGCTAAATAACCGACTTTTGGGGTGATTTTGACCAAAAGTGTTGTGCTGCATATGTTAAAGAGCACTTTTTCTATATTGGTAGCTTCAGTTCTCTGTCAGTGGAGATCTCTTCCTTTCCAGCAGTAAAGAGCATAAGTAGGGCAAACAGTAGAGGGGAAAAAGGCCCAGTAATGCTTGTCCAATTACCATGACCTGTGCCTACAATTCACTACTCACAAACCAGGCAGTGCCTCCACTCTTTTAAAGAGCTTTCAATGCTGTTGGCAGTACAATATAGATGATCATCCTTTCTCAAATGCATCTGAGTCACATGGAAAAGGAAAAGAACAACTGCACCTGGCAAAAAAGTGCTCAGTTTTACAGTAAAACAGTAAAAGTCTGAGAAGTTATAGTGCAACAAATAAGGAACAAATCACACTGCTGATTAATGAAGATCAAGACAAGTAGTTCCTGAAATCCTCCAAACCAATAACTTTATAATAAGTTACTTAAGAGCAGACAGATAGATATTATAATAATGACCAGTGTCAACAATTCCTAGACACTGTATACTGACCTCAAAGTCATCCTGATTCATTCAAATTCTATATGTTACACAATCATAATTAATACCAGCCTCCTCATTATGTTCATATTAAATACACATTTTTGCACCCCTTAAATAGAAGTTCATCCAACATCACCCCATCCAACTGGAAAATAGCTACTGAGATTTTTGAACACCATAATTTTGTGTACCTGTCTTATCGAGTGTTGATTTTAATTTTAGCAACCATCAGGACATGTAGTTTGCCAGAACTCATCATGCACAGAAATAGTCTGTGTTTCATGTGTATGTGTGTGGTTTTATGTTAAGTGCTGGCCGAGATATCACAGCAACTATTAAAGACAGAGCGTGAAACAAAAGACAAAAACAGAACTCTTGGTGGGTGTTTGCAGGCGTGAGCGATGCTGTTGTCCTTCAACTGCTTTGCTTGGCATATATTTAAAATGCTGCATCATTTTCTTTTGAAAATTAATGTAAGATGTTGTTTATTTTAAGTGGTGGAGACCACTCAGGGGCGTAAATACAGACATTGTCTGTATCTGACAGAAATGCAATGATGATTGTTGGGTAATATGTATGCTGATGTTGTCCAATGTCAAGTCTCTATTTGATCATGTGATGAGACAATGTTATAGTCAGAAGCTAGTTTAAGCACTATCCATGGTTCTGATAGTATCTCTGACCTCTCTACTTTCCCAATACAATAGCCTCAGTAACTCATTCAACTGTAAAATCTAATATATCGTTGGTAAAATATATATATGCCTAATGGTGATGTGTGTGTGTGTGTGTATGCTTCATACCTAGTAACTGGCATGCACTGGGGCCCACTGAGGCTGTAAACCCATGTAGACAATGAACCACTGCCCAATTTCATGCCATGTTCACTTACAATGACCTCCTGCTTGTCTTTCCTGACTCTTTCTTCCTCTATTCACCCACAGTCACGTGTGTGGCAGTCCCAGTAATAGGTTCATGATTATTATTGGGAGTACAGGCTGCCCTGTCTCTTCACTCCAAGATAAGAGCTCTCCTGAAAGCAAAGGAAAGAGCTGATCGGGAGAAAAGGGCATCAAATTATAATATATAATATAATTTACCTTACATGTAAAAAAAATAAATAAAAGGGACTGTGCAAGATAATATAAGGCACAATGTATTTACAAATACAAGCTAAAGACATTTTTTCCCCATGAGAACATACTATCAGCAACAAAAAGGGGACCTCTTACATGTAATAACTGAAGGGGAGAAAGAGAGAGAGAGAGAAGAATATCTCCAAATTATATTGTGACACCTTCCACCTCTTATCTCTGTGGAGCCAGTCACAGTCTCTCTTTTGTGTTCCTTTTATTAGCTAGCTATGGAATATCCACAACTACTGAATTGTCCCTAGTCCCTAATTTTTTTTAATATAACCACTGTTGTCTATCAGTGTCTAGTCAATGTATGTACACAAAAGGTTAACAGTCAGCTGCAAATTAGTGAGAGAATAAGGCGGAATTCCAGTCTGTCCACTACACCGGAGTATTAGGGCCACCAATTTTGTGTTTCCCTGTACAGAAATGAAGACATTTCCACCATATATTGATGCAGAAAAGGCAGAAATTAGTACAGAAAAATTCACCAGAATGGAGGAAATGAAGTGTTTAATGCTTAGAATTTTCTGCTGGTGGACCCCTAGACCCCCGCTTAATAGGTGCCCCCTCCAATATTTAAACAAAACCTTTGCCTTCATCCCTTATGTACCTACTGACCCACATAGCAAAATTGGTCTGGCCACACAGCCCAAATACAGCAATGAATTATGGTCCACAAGTGGTCCAGATCCGGTGATATCGGCCTCCTGGGTGAAAGTCCTGTATGTAAGTTAAATTATGTTACCTATGTGACGTAAGTTAAATAGTTACATAAGTTACTTTGTAACCCCAAAATGCTGCCATTTGAGTTGAGGCAGGAAATTGATTTTGGATAATGCAACACCCAGCAGAGCTCTACTGAACCCCCTGACTTTTTCTAAAAGGGATATTTCACTGCTGGAAAGATGGTATTTTCATAAAACTGGGCTGTCTATGCAGTAGAAAGACAGAAATATTTGTGAAATTGGTGCTACATGACCAGAGAAAACAAAGAAAAAGGGCTGCGGTATTCCCTTTTGCTCAAAAGGTAGAAAAACAGAATGCACGGGGCCCATGGCCTTCCAAGGCCACTCCCACTCCCAAACTTCCCCAACTCCGACAAACAGCGGTCAGCAGTTTATGTGCTAAGCCTCATAAAAACATGTATATTGTATTTTTTCACACTGTAACGTCGTGCAAAACACTGTCGCAACTGCACTTACTCAGAAGTCTGTTTCACCCTGCTGGCTTTGGTTGTTTTTTTCCAGTTTCTTTTTGGGATCCTGAAATATGTCCCAAGCACTCCCATGTCCATATGTGGCCCAAAGCTTTGGTGTAACGCACAGCAACTCCACTTCGGTTTTCATTGGTGCACATTTACCGCAGCGGCTTCGCCAGTTGACCCTGGCACGGGGCAGCTCTGTGCTGCTTTCCTCACCGACTGGCGGTGCTTGACTCTCAGCTGTGGCAGCCTCTTCATGCTACATGCTCCCACTGGCTCAGATTATGGAAAACAACAAAATATGTTACCATAATTATGCAGATGACCCACAAATTTACATAACCATATCACCAGGAGACTATAATCCCGTACAAGCACTCAGTACCACACCACTACAAACCAAGCCAGAAATCTTGGTGTAGTCATGGACTCAAGTTTCAACAGCCACATTAAGATAATTACAAAGTCAGCCTTCTAACACCTTAAGAATATATCCAGGACTTATTTCTCAGCAGGATTTGGAAAAACTTGCATTTATCTTCAGTCGATTCGACTACTGTAACGGTGTCTTTACAGGTCTCTAAAAAATCAATCAGACAGCTGTAGCTGATTCAGAACACTGCTGCTCGAGTCCTCACTAAGACCAAGCAAGTGGATCACATCACTCCAGTTCTGAGATCTTCTGAGATCTCTTTACCCTGGCTTCATGTCTGTCAAATAATTGACTTTAAAATACCACTGTTGATTTATAAAGCACTTAATGGTTTAGGGCCAAAGTATTTCTGATCTTCTGCTACGTTATGAACCATCCAGACCTCTCAGGTCGTCTGGGACTGGTCTGCTTTCTGTCCCCAGAGTCAAAACTAAACATGGAGAAGCAGTGTTCAGTTTTTATGCACCACATGTCTGGAAAAAACTGAAAACTGCAAGTCTGCTGCAACTCTTAGTTCTTTTAAATCAAGGTTGAAGACTTTTCTGTTTATTAAATCGAATAATGCACACTGCACTGTAACTTTTACTCTCCTGTTTCATCTTGTATTTATTTTCTATTTAACTCTTTTTAAGTGTGTTTAAATGTATTTTTATATTGCCCTATATTGCTTTTATGTTTTATGTAAAGCAGTTTGAATTGCCTTGTTGTTGAAATGTGCTATACAAATACACTTGACTTGCCTCGCCTTCTCCATATCTACAGGAACATTGCCTTCTGCCAGTGGTTGTTCTAGCCTAGATTTTGGACAGGATGTTTTGATTTTGGAGCCGTGAGGAGCCGCCCCTCTCTCTATCCGATTGTCCGTGGAGGCAGACATAGTTCGAACAACAGCCCTAGAGCTAGCAAAAGTCCACCGGATGTCCACAAATGAACAGGGAGTTCTGGGTGCAGGCATCATGGAGGGAAGTTAACCATTGTTCATTTGCATATACTACCCACATTGTAATGTTACAAAGCTAGTTGAAAATCTGCAAAGTTTCAGGTGTAGTTCATGCCAATAAGGTTGATTTTGTTGGTTCAAATGAAGAAGACGAGGGTTTTGCCAAGAACATAAAGCCCATTTTAATCCAGTAGAGGCTTCCCTGCTGTTCATCACTTTCAACAATGACAACAACAAGCTAACAGCACGCACTGAACTGTTCTTAGTCATCTTCATGTCTATGAAAGGGCCAAAATTCATTAGGAATTGATGGGGCAGGTGGTGTGAATTTAATAAACACCAGAGAGAGAGAGAGAGAGAGAGAAAGAGAGTGAAATGTAGGCATGTAGCAGAATGACTCACAGGAGTTTCGCTACACTGAAAGGCCTCTCCACAACAGGTTCCCGAGGAGGAAACTGATACGGCTGCAGGAAAGACATACATGGTGTTACCTGTGGATGAGTAGTCGGGTAAATCCCAAACGACTGGAGAGAGCAGTAAAAATCTGGACAAAGCAGAGCCAGGCTGGCCTTGATGCTGTGACTCATTTCTTGTTTAGTTTTTGAAAAGAGTGACATAAGTTTTGGGAACCAAAGCAACACTGACAGATATTTTCACTTGTGTTCTAACAGATCGCAGTAAAAAGATTGATTTGCCATCTGCTTCTTTCAATTTATATACATAATGAACTGACAAGAAAACAAGAAATCAATGGTCAAACGGTAAACAGGAAGACACCAAAAAATGACTTATATGCTGAAAGTTGCCACATTACACAACCCAATGTTAAAATGAATAGTTTGTCATTTTGTGAGGTGTGCTTATTCGCTTTCTGGTGGAGAGTTACATGAGAAGATTGATACCACTCTCAAATCTGTTCATTAAATATAAGCCTACAGTCAGCAGACGGTTAGCTTAGCTTAGCACAGAGACTGGAAACAGGGGGAACAGCCTGGTTCTGTCCAAGGGTAAGAAAATCCGCCCCTAAAGTTAACTAATTAACGCATTATATCTGGTTTGTTTGTACAAAAGCATAAAAATACCAATTGACTGTTTTATAGGGGATTCTGGGCCAGGTTTTTTCTTGGCTCTTGTTTGTTTTGGTTTTTGTACAGATTAAACACAAACAAAATATAACTTGTTATTTAGTGAGCTTTAAAGGTGCTGGTAGGCATATTTGCTGATTTCAAGAAGAATCTTACATAAATAGGAGACTTCAACAGCCCACATTGACACCAGTATTTTGTAAGTTATTAAATCTTGACATTTTACAGTGTGTTCTCAGGTAAGTAAAAATATAAAAGGTCGGTATTGCTAACAGTATGACTAAAAATATAACATAGACATAAATGTGTGGTATGAATGTCATTAGCGAGATTTTCCCACACAGCTTCACCTCTCTATGGGTGACTACCTGTACATCAAAGACTAAAATTGGCACTCGCTGCTTGGCTTTCAACACCAATGACGGAGTATAAGAAAAAAAATCAACAGCTTTTCAGTGTCTTTAAAAAGCATATATATCTATATATCTCTATATATAGATATATATATGAATGAACGCAATTGGAGCTACAAAAATTTCATAAATAATTGAATTGCAATTAAATTGGGAGAGAAGCCCTGCGATGGACAAATGTCCCAGTTCAGTAACTTTCGGTGTAACATCCTGTCTCCTGGCACACAAACAGTTGCGAGACAAGCTGTTCTAGCTCAAAGGGGATTACACTCATCATTCCCTCCAAATACACTCATCATTCCCTCCAATTTAAAAGGTCTATGAAGTTAAATTAGGTGGCTCCAAGCTGTCCAAAATTATTATTTTGACGATCGATTTTATTGTTTTATTTATTTATTATTGTTGTTCATTATAAATACTACAGACCATTTAACTATTAACTTCAGTTAGGTATTTGGTATTTCTATTGCATCTGTAATCTGAACCTGCAAGATCTTCACTAACCTTTTTAGGCTTGCTACATGCATGACTCTAAGAATGGGATTTTGTTTGGTTGATTCAACAGCGCAGAATGAAATATCTCTTCTCAACTTTTGGATGGATTTCCATGAAATTTGGTGCAGACATCCATGATTCCCAGGGAATGAATCTTAAAGCAACAGTTCGACATTCTTGGAAATACTTATTTGCTTTCTTGCTGAGAGTAAGATGACAGGATTGATACCACTCTCATGTTTGTATGGTAATTATGCTAGTTTACCACAAAGACTGGAAACAGAGTGAAACAGCTAGCCTGGCACTGTCCAACGTTAACAAAATCTGCCTACTAGCAGGTTGGTTAAACTGTTTTCTTGCTTCCATAATTTCATATTTTTCCCAAAATGTGAAACTATTCCTTTAAAACTGATAGTTACCATGTTTAAATTCTAATGGTAAGCATGTTAGCATGCAAGTTTTAGCATTCGGCTCAAACCACAGCTGAGCCTGAGTACTGAGAGTGACAGCTGATTGGATTTAGGAAATAATGAGCTTACCTCTTCTGTCACTCAGACTAAAATGTACAGTTTTTGACCCACTAGTGATTATCATCTAAGAATTTTAAAGTTATAGCTGATCCATGCTTCTAACAATCTTGTTTTCCAGTGTGCAAGGAGCAACATTCTCACAAGGCCACTAGGATGGCAACATTTTTACTATTACAGAATTGGCATATCAAACTTTAAGTTTTAAAAGTCACAGTTACATTGAAAAGGTGGTAAAGATGAAAAAAAAGATTACACCTCTGGATGATCATGAAATATGCAATTAGTCTTGATTGCACAATTAGCCAAAGACATATCATTTTACATTCTGCATCTTAATGCACTGTAAAATGCATGACACAAAAGCCAAACAAAGGGCCAAACGAGGTTCTTTGTTTGAAGGTTGTTTTGGGTAGAACAGTGCAGTGTTCTGAAGGGAAGAAAAGGGCTTGTACGACAGTGCAGAGAGTAATGATATGCACAGTCATTGCTGTTCTCTGGTCTTGTTATTTCCTCAGTGGAAATGTGAGGATGTCATAATGTGAACACCATTACTTGGTTTGCAGGTTAGCTCTACACAGTTTTTGCAGTGCTTTTATTTCTTTATTCTCTTGCAGTCTCACTCTGTTTTCTCTCCCTCTCTGTCTTGCACACATGTAGGGCCTGGGAGTGTAGGAGTCTGAAGGATGACTCATCTGTTGCACACCTCATCGTTGCTTGGCCATATTTGGGCTGCCCGGAAATCCATTTTTCTGCGCTTGTGTAGTGGAGGGAAGCAGGCACTGCAGAGACAACATGATGAGCTCTTTTCTACTTTCTCTTTTCTTCTGTACTATTTTTCAATTTCTAATTAGAATTTCTAATTCTAGCCCTGAGGTGTCTTCATCATCACAAGGACAAATACTGGTCCAGTTTTACACGGGTATTTCAGGGTTTTCTGTATTCAGGGGACATTTTGAGATTTTTTTGAACAAGGAATCAGGCATGGACATACACATATGCATGTGTTCTCTCTCTCTCACACAAACAGATATACTGTAAGCACATGCATAAATACATTACATGTGCTCCCTCTCAATCTATTTCTCACATAAACACACACACACACACACACACACACACACATTATGATAAACTTATAGCAAATCGGAATCACTCCAACCCGATCGTAACTAGACATGGCATCTAAACCAGCCACGCCAAACTGCAGACCTCACTGCCAAACGGAACCCAGGTTCCAGGAAGAGGTATGAAACGTACATCCGAGTAGCGGTCACCCACCAAAATTTAGCGCTGAACAGCGCCACCCAGTAATCAGGGCACCGGTGAATTACTGAATCCGGCCGATGAAAATTGAGTGGGCAGGAAGAAAGGAGAAAACCTAATCTGCTACATGAGCACCAAGGTCATCCTGATATTTGTTTGTCCACAAATAAAGGAAGCTACACGTGTACACACATGCACACACACACACACACACACACACACATAACACACATGTTTGTTTCACTATCCCCGTGGGGGAGTTGTGTTTCCATCACTTCAGAGGACATTACATTGACTCACATTGAAAATTTAATGGTTTATGGTTTTTGTCCCCAAAAGGAAGGCAAGTCCTCACAATGTGACTGTGTAAACAGATTTATGTCCCCACACATAACATGAGTAATACATGTCCACACACACACACACGCGCGCGTATATGCACAAATGTACTCTCCTTTTAGCTGTGTTTTGGTCTCCTCCATTGTAAAACCGAAACAATGAGCTTAAAAATGCTAAAATGTTCTGTAGAGCTGAGGGGAACTTAAGAGTCAGGTGATAATTCTCTGTGGGTTTGTCACTACAAGCAACCCCTTTCACATTACACAGTCACTTGATTAATTGTTGATATGAACATATTGATTAGTGCAGCTTTAATACATGTTTTTTAATTAAAAATTCCTATAGCCACTGCAGTATCTCTTACATTGTCCCCAGTGACAGTGCTGGTTACCATATCTTCAACACTGTTGTACTACAAGGTATTGTAGCCTACAACCAAAAAAAAATTACAAAGTTGAAGGCTTGATCCTGGAATTTCACAAATTTTTCCTTGTTGTGATTATATTAAATTTAATCATCTGATCATGTTGCGCCTGTGTGATAAAAATATTATTTGGTTTGGCCTGGTCACTTGTAGAACCCACTCACAGATACTGGTGTGAAGTGGGAGAAGAAAAAAAAAAGACTGCTGAAGATTAAGCTTAAACTATTTATTTTCCCAATCATGTTACTGATTGGTTTTTCCTCATTCCCTCCTCACTGACTTCAATATTATTAGCTTCTCCTGCTTAGCTAGGTTTATTGTTATCGTGACTTACTATTTGTTTGCTTGATTGATTTGACATCACACATTTTTAAACAACAAGCTCCTTGCTGCTTATATAACCTGGGTGTCTATGCAATTCATCTATTTTTAAAAATACAATAATAAGTGTAAACTGTACACATACTTCACTTTAAATGTGTACAAATTAAGTAGACAGTGTAAAAGCAAAAAAAACAACAACAAAAAAATAATTTTAAATTTGGTTTCTATATGTCCTTTGGGGCTTTGTTTGTATATAGTATAGATTGAGTGGTATGAGTAAGATTCAAAAGTAAGGTTGAAATCATTTGAGTTGTTTACCTCTGAATGGCTGAACCAAGGTCATTTTAGTCACAGTGAACTTGACTTTGCTATCTGCAGCCCACAACTCTCCATAATGTTCTGCCGTCTTTTAAACGGCCTATTTTCAGAGGCAAAAACAAACATTACTCCTGATGTCACAAAGTGGTGGCAATTCATTTATTCTGTATATTTATTTCTCAGAGCCAGACATATTCCTTGGAATAGGTACAACAGATAACATGTTTGAGTTTGCAGAAAAGGTGCAAAACCAACAAAACAACAAAACTGTCAGGACATCAACACAGCATTTGTGATGTAAAAAAACACAAGAAAACAAACACCAGGAGGGCTGTTGGCAGAAAAATTAGGCTGTGGCAGTTGTTATTTACATCAGCCAGCAATGGATGTGAAAATGTTGTAGGACAGTGGATATAGCCATTTTTAACAAAATAACTTGTCACACATCCACCCGAATTATAAACTGCAAAAAAGACGAAAACCACAAAAATACCTAATTCATGTTTTCTCTGGAATACTAGATGTTGAACATAATGAAATTTAATAAATAAAGAGTATAATAAATTAATAGAAATAATAGAATAAGTGTTTTTTTATTTTGGGATTAATACTTTGATAAAATAAAACAGTCCTTTGAAATGCTCTGTGCCATGATGTTTCTCTTTACTATCTGTTGAAATGCATATAATTGCATGTATTAGGCCACTGTTACACTAATTTCAATACAGCTTTTCATCATTAAACCATGTCAGGATACAATAGACTCATCTGCTGCCCTCTGTGCAGTGTGTACGTACCCTGTCACCTCCAAGTTCCCATTAAATCCATGTGGAACAACCATTGCACTCCTATGCTGGAATAATATGAATATGCATCGCATGAGCACACTAAACTAAAATAATAATGCTCTGAAAACTAAACTGACACATTCTGACAAGATCCCAAATGAACTAATAATATAGGAGCCACTTTAACTGATATTGTTCTTTAGTGGTGTAAATATCTTAACAAGTTTACAATTAGTCAAATTACCAAAATCAGTTGACATGCAGCCAAATGTTGGGGTCCCTTGGGGTCTGAGGGCCCAGGGTAGTGCCCACTTTGCCCCGATGGTAATCCAGCCTTGCTGAAACCAAAGCCTTAACAGAGCATCTTCAGCATGTGCTGTAGTTTGTCAAGCAGGGTAGCAGGGAAAGGACCCAAATGCAGACAGGTGCCTACCTGTCTGCATTTGGGTCCTTTCCTGCTACAGAGGGCGAGGCACAGATCAACCATTTAATGATAAGAAACACAAAAGGCTCACATGGATTTCAGGCAGTCCAACAGAGGCAAAACAATACAGACAGCAAGCAAGGAAGCAGTCAAAACCAAAAACACAAATCCAGTGGTGAGCAGGGAAATCCCAAATCCACAGACAGGCAAAGTACAGGGAACCAATGAATCCACCGAATGACAACCCAGGGCACTTGACATGGGTACAATGACAAACTAACACTGAACAAAGGGAAAAACTCTGACTAAATTCACTTAGGTAGGGCAGACAACGAGACACAGGTGCAACTAATTAGGGCAGGGTAAACAATCAAAACTGGAGGGAAAAGCAATCAAAGACAGGAAGTAAAACCACAAGATACAGAGGAGAGGAGAACACTTCAAAATAAAACAGGAACTAACATGACAAAAACCCAAAACCACGACAGCATAATATTAAACGATAATTCCTGTTTATTATGACTTGGCTTATTTTAATAGTTCTAGTAATCATTTCTGTTGGTGATGACAGGATATTGTACTCACCAAAGTAATTGTTAAGATATTGGATTCACATAAAATAATCAAGAAAGTCAGTCTGTAAAATGTGATGGATGTGTACAACAGACAGTGTGACTAATTTTACAGTTCGCCTTCATTTTCTCTTCATAATTTGTTTAAAACCTGTATAATCACCTTTATTAACAATGATCCTTTAAGCACATTAAAGCACAATTAAATCAAGTTCACAACTAGGGAAGGTGAATGGAAATATTTGACCTCAGAGGGCTGTCAGATTTTGCCTTTGATTTAATAAGTACATTTATTTTCAGTAAGGTTTCTTGTTGGCTTTAGTATTTGTGTTTGCTGCTAAGAAGACAGTTTTGCTGTCAGTAATGATTATTATTAATTAGGAAAGGGATTACTCTGATTATCTCGATCAGAGTGGTTGAACTGAAGCCTTACATTTTAAAGTGTAAATGAAATTGTAAATAAGATTTACTCGTGTGGTTACCTAACACCTAGTGATTATGTCATTATCTGAGCAAATGCGATTCATTAATTTACTTACTCACTATCACACTGTAATTTACACTCACACTGAAAAATTTCTGCACAGTGTAAAGCAAACCAGTAGAACAGCCCTACAATAAATCCTACCTTTTTGAACCTTATAATGTTCTGTTTTTGATGAGACAGGATCAGAGAGGTAATGATTTAAAGGTGGGGTATGTGATTCTAATCCAATACATGTCTTTTTGTCAAATTCAGCAAATATCTGTTCAGCTGTTCTAGCTGTCCGTTTAGTGAGTGCGCTGAAAAGAAATCTGGTGTTTGTACACAGCCCTGGCTCTGTAAATGGGAAATAATAACTGTTTTCAACATGGAAAAATTGATAAATAATCACAGAAGACATTCACTGTCGGATTTATCATTATGGATCTATTTTACAAAGTCTCCAAAAAGACACAGCAGTTCAAGGTAGGATTACAAAGCTTCTGAAAGGGATACGATTGCACCGGAGCCCTCATTAGGAAGGCACAGGTATTAGCTTCTGGACAAAAAAAAAAAAAAGATTATTTTGACAAGTGGTATTAACATGTAAAAACAGGAAACCATTACTTGGACAAACTTTAATATTTACCAGTGAATAAATGAGGCACCGACTCGAGTTGGATGTCTCTCCTTCCATAATCAGGCTAATGAAGTTTTCCTTGGTTTGGTTGTGATGGCCATGTGGTGTAAGAATCTGCCAAATGTTGACTGAGTTTAAAGTCTGTTACGGTCCTAACAGCGGTATCATTAGGATGCAGGTACTGCAGCAGAATGGAGCAACTTCTTTAATTTGGTGGCAGCAATTTAGGAGGTTAACAGAGTTAAGTCTTTGAGTGTCTGTCGCACGGCCTCTCTCTTTCTCTCTCTCTCTAATTCTCCTTCTCAGCATGCACCATGTTTAACACCACGTGATAAATGAATTGTTGTGTAGCTGCATATTCATGTTTCCTGTTTCATTAACTATTCAGAGAGAGAGAGTCTAAACACACCATTGAGGCTATAACATGTGGAGTGAGGACAGAATGAGGCTATTTTAACACATCATAATAAGCTACTACATGACATTAAGTAACCTTAGGCATGTTTAATTGATTAATATTAAGGTTAAGACAACGAGAACTCTGTTTAAAATGTTCTTTGAAATATATCATTAGAGTTGAAAGCAAGGACTTACACTAATGAAACTGTATCCCAAATGATCACACATACTGTCCCAAATTACCACGAATGTCAATGAATAACAGTTTTGTCAGTACAGAACATGGTGAGCCATACTTTGTACAAATATATTAATTTCTTAACATAAACAGTTCTTGTTAAAAGAGTCTGTATTGTTCTTTGCCAGCATCAGCATGACAACATCAAGTTCCACGGTTGTAATTTACTAAGAAAGCTAGGTTGTCAGACTTTGGTTATCTTCGTTGTTCATGCTCTGTGAGTTCTTACAGGCCTCTCGTTAATTGTAGAATTGTCATTCAACTTTCCATTAGTGACCTTGAGTCCGGCAAAGGTCATGGGACAGCAGAAGTTTCTGGGAGAAAGCTTATCAGTTCTCTGGACAGGGTTTGCTAATGAGTCAGAGGCCAACTTTCAGAAAAGTCTAATTCTTTTTTCTTTTTTTTAAAAACCTGTTTTACTTTGTGTGATGATTGTGCATTTGTGTTACTTTCTTACACACATGCTTACACATACAGTACACACTCATATTTACTGCACAATCAATCAAGGCAGCATAATGTACAGTCAGCATCACACACACACACACGAACACACCCACACACACAAATCCTTGTACTTCTATCTTTGTGAGGACCGTCATTGACATAATGCATTCCCTAGCCCCTTACCCTAACCTTAACCATCACAACATTTACCCTCACCCTAAGCATAACCTAATTCTAACCTAACCTTTAAAGGTTAGGTTAGAATTAGCCTTAACCTTCAAACAGCCCTTTGAAGTTATGAGGATTGACCAAAATGTCCTCACTTTCCAAAAATGTCCTCACTCTGTAGGTAAAAATGTGTTTCAGTCCTCACTATGTAGCAAGTACAAGTACAAGTACACACACACACACACACACACACACACACACACACGCGCACGCACCAACATGGTTATGAAAAATACTTTTATCCTCTCAAAAATAAAAGGCCACATGATTGATCACTAGTCTAGCTAGATGTGGGTCAATATCAGACACATATACCACTTAAATATCATTCTCACAGTTTCTCAGAGGGAGACCTGTGTGTTGCTTTTGCTGAGCATTTTACAGTATCAAGCTGTATTCCTAGATTTACTGTAACTGAGCAAGGAAAATACACTCTTAGGTTGCTGTATGGCTACGTGCCCATAGTGTATGTATACTGTGCATGAAGTGTGTTATATAAATGAACTTGCTTTACTTTCCTATTTCATACTTATGAATAACAGAAAATTAAAACCCACTATGTAAAAAAAAAGATGTGTGTTAAAGGACCTGTGGATAAAAATAATTAAAAAGCTCTAAAACTTGATAGACAAGCACAGATCAACATGTGAGTTTATTTTCACAATCTGTAATTCTGGGAATAGGCATGTAGAGCTGCCAAGCAGAGCACTGAAAGCTTATGCAACTACATAGACAACGTACATTTGGAATAAGTTATTTTTCAGCCATTTCAATAAATTTATTTTATTGGTCACATGATATGATTTTAATGTGTTTTGCTTGTGATGTCAAGAAAATCGAATCAATCAAATCAAACCACTTGAACTTTTCTCTATGAAAACATAAAGGTCTTTCAAAGGTACTGTATGTGGCAAGACCAACATTTCGTCACATCCGAACAAAATGAATGGATTGTTTCCTCTGTCTTTTGGCACAATCGGTCTAGTGTTTCCAATCAGTGGAAACTGCCGTCTGCTCTCTGCAGGGACAAGAAAAAATTACTCACAGCTCAGACAGGGGTCGAGTATTTTTGGACTTGTTTTTGTGGTTCATTGCACACTTCAGAAGTTGTTCTCAACACATTTGTTTGCACATTACATAAATAAAAATTAGTGCTGTTTTAATCTAATTTTGATTTATTCTAATAAATGTAATTGCTCTGCAGGATAGACTGATGAGACTCACACAGAAGAAATATACATGTACAAACACATATATCCAACAAATTTGAAAGTCAATCAAGAGACCTAAGTTGTGGAAAAACGTGAAGGTTGAAAAGACAGCTCCTTCCAGACAGCTTTGCGTTTGTCTTTACACCTACATTTACGGAGGAGGGTGAATATAATATTAGGCCAAAAAATGTGGTGACCTGAGCACAGTACTCCTCAGTCCAATGTTTATCCTGCTGTGCAAAAATGATGACACAGTTAACCAACAAACAGAAGAGATTTTCTATAAATACAATAGATGTTCTTCTCAGCTATACTCTCACAGGCATAACCAGGCCTCTCTCTTTGACCAACATCTATGTGTGGCCAACTGTAACTCATACAGACCTCCATACACTGATTTTATAGTTCCACTTTCGAATGAGGCCCCTTTTTGAAAGGGTTTAATGTTAATAAATCATTTACTAATATTTTATAGATCAGTTATAAACCTTTAATAAGAATAACTGTTTGTCCTTTTGGCTGGTGTTTTTCTATTTGATTATACTTAATAGATGTTGGTAATCCATTAATAAATGCTCAATGGTTTCTCACTTTCTAATAAGACATCAGTTCCACAGTTATAACTTCTTTCTAATACACCTTAAGTCTGCAGAAAAATGTATGAATGTTATTATTAAAAGGTTTTTACAACAATCCATGAAGTCTGCAGTTGTACATGTTAATAAATTGATAATAAGTAGATTTTGAAACTGATTTTCTGCAGCCCTTTTCCAGATAAGTGGTCAAACTGTCTATTGGAGCGGTCTTCCTAATGAACTGAAGAGCTATCTAAGAAGACAAAGCAGGTATCATGCTGGATGAGGATATTTCACAACCTGGTAACCCAAGGGTTGTTCTTATTAATGCTTATAACTAACTGTTTTATAATCTGTTAGGAAATTACTT
Source organism: Siniperca chuatsi (assembly GCF_020085105.1). Taxonomy (NCBI): domain Eukaryota; kingdom Metazoa; phylum Chordata; class Actinopteri; order Centrarchiformes; family Sinipercidae; genus Siniperca; species Siniperca chuatsi. The sequence goes on along the minus strand of NC_058058.1, from coordinate 10,630,047 downwards.
ATAAGAAAGCCATTAGTTAGAACTTACAAACTCTTTATAAAGAAAGTTTTAGTTATTAGAAAGTGGTGCTGATTTAATGATTGATAATCAATTGCGCATCTAAAATTTTAGACATTTTTCAAATGTATTATATAAGGACAATGTTGTTTTAGTCTGCAAAGAAAACCCAAACCTAATTTAAAGGTATGACATGTAAGTAGAACTGTTTGAAAATACATTTCAGGGCCCTAAAAGTAACTTTATTCCACACACTTTAGTGGCCCTGGATTTGTCTTCCCCACACTGTGATGTCCTAGGTTACTCTGGCCATTTTTGCATCATTGTCCTACCTATTTAATCCTCCTCTTTCCTGCTGTTTTTGTTTGTGCAATATGTAAATGGAATATCCTTTTATCACTGCCCAAAATAACAACATGCCCATGCTGGGAGGTGTTGTTCAGACAACCAGTGACGAAGAAGTCTGCCCCACGAGGCTGTGTGTGGTGATGAAACACCACAGCAGGGAGTTAATGATGATTTCGTTTACATCTCTTCCCACACTGCCCAGGACTGAGGCCTAACTGTCACTGTCCATTCCAGCCAGAATACCACTTGTATGATACATCGCATGGCACCCATCACTCTGTACACGTGGTTTGTGACTGATAACTCGGCCAAATGCCCAGAACAGGCCGCTGACGGCTGGCAAGTCTCTTTTACAAGGGACAACTCTAACTTAGTCTTCCTCCTTGTAGAAAGTGCCATAAGGGTTGAATCATCAGTGGGTTTGGCACACAATAGCAGGGCCTCCCACCCACACAATCACTATGAGTGGCTCCAATATGGACTCATTTGAGTAGACAGGACGTCACAGGGAGCCACCTACCGTAATTCTTATGGTTTATTGTGATGTTATTTGCATATATGCAGACATGAACCTGTTGAAGGGGGTTTATCAATTTACCACCCACTGTTCTGCCTGTGGGACGCAAACAGGATGTAGAACTTTAACAGACAGGGGGAAACAACTAAATGTTTTTAGCCACTAGCTGTTTCCTAGCATAAAGACTGGCAACAAGCTAGCCTGGAGTGACTTCCTGGAGTCACTGCGGCAGGTCAAGAAATAGCCTGGCACAAAATCCCCATAAAACCATAACTTGTTGTTTCTTCTTCTTCGGTTTTCGAATGGGTCAAATAAACAAGACATTTGGACAGAGCCAGGCTAGCTGTTTCCCCCTGTTTCCTGTCTTTGTGCTAAGCTAAGCTAACCTGGCTGTAGCTTCATATTTACTGTACAGACATGAGATTGGTATCAATCTTCTCATCCAACTCTCAGCAAGAAAACGTACAAGTGTATTTCCCAAAATGTCAACCTGTTCATCTAAAAAGATGGTTATCACCCCAAACTTCAACACAGTCTGGCAGTCCAACAGTTTAATCAATCCTTATGTTTGAAGTAACTGCAAGGGTCTGCTCTAACAATTGAAAATAATCTAGTTGTTTAATTTAGGTGGACCCCCCCCCCCCTCCCTTTTGCTAAAGGGATGTTGACTTTCTTTGGTCTTGTTGTGTTAAAGAAAAAGGTAGTTGATGCATGCAAATGTACCCACCTGCACACCCACACCTGAAAAACACCTCCATATCGACACTCATATCTACACGATTCACCTACACCCACTCATGCAACCAACCCCACACACGGAGTACAAAGTAAACTCAAACAAACACCAAAACAGAGATTCAAAGGCCATTGCTGGAGAGACTTAGTTTTGATTCAGTTGTTTTTACTAGGAGAAGAACCAGTTGGACTCAGCTTCGCAATATAATCTGTTTAATCCTTTTCGGCTTCTTCCACAGCTGGCTGCCCTTATTTGTTCTGTCTCTTGTTCTTGCTCTGTCTCTGTTTTCTCAACCTCCCTTGCACTCCCTCCCTCTCCAAAATCATAATTCCAATGTGGATGGAAGTTGATTTCTCCAACTGTTCTGATAAACAAGAGACAATCACATTTGCTGGAGTCATAGGGATAGACAGTTGGATTAATGGATTAAGCTAGAAATAATAAAGGGGGTTTTGTTAGTGTGCCCGAAAAACAGACCTATTAAAATATGCAACAGTTTACTCTTAAAACCGAGCCTGAAATTAAATATTTTTCTCTAGGATTTTCAGTGATACAAAGTAATTGATGTACCAAATAACCTCAAGACCAATAATTCCAATAATTACCCTTATTTTCCAGGCAAATGAGATATATAAATCTGTGGATTTAGGACTTTGCAAGGGCGACTGTCTCAGCTTTACACCAAGATTACCTGTAATGATTTTGCTTTTGTGTGCTTGAATTACAGGTCGTGGTGCTGATATCAAAACCTGTACTGACATGAAACCTGGGTATATACTCTCTCCCAGACTCGTGACTCCTGTCTTTTTGTGATGCCCACATGCTCATTTTGTAATGGAGTTGTTTATTTCCGAACAGGAATCACGATCCACTTTTCCATGGGAAGTTTCTGACAATGGTCTTAAATAGTCTGATTTCAGTTGTTTTTTAAAGGGCTTAGACAATGATTTTAGCTTTTTATCGGGAAGTTGTTGCATTAATGTATTTATTTGAGGAGTGCAATATATCAGCAATAATATACTCTCTGAATTGATTTTAGCTACAGGTCTTCCACATGAATCAACAAATAATTTAGTGTGCAGTGACAGTCCAGTCTTATGGCATTGCTGGTACCAACTCCGGTCCTGGCTGCTGTATTTTTCCATATTTGCTATCATGCACCACCAAACAAATTGCCAAGCCTTAATATGTGACGTACAATACTATCATTGTGCTGTGATGTGATCTGTCCAATTGACAAAACAAGTCTGTCCTAACAAGAGATAATGAGGGAACCAAATGCAGCGGTAGAAAACATGATAATGTGCCATTGACCAGTGCCTGAGTCATTCACATCTGCTGCCACCTTGACTCACTCTCAGTGTCTTATTTAAGGATAATAAACCTGTCATCCTGCTGTCATTCTGTTCAAAATGAATCCAACTTGACCCAGGGAACAAACTGCAACAAAGTGTAAAATTCAACCATAGGAGGATGACTGATTTCCTCCAGTTTTGATAAATGGCTTTACTGAAATCTAAATTACTTCTGTGTGAGGCTCAGTCGCTGGTCTGTTCTGTCTTGATTGAAAGAAAACCCCAAACTCTTTATTAAAGCATTAGGCTGGCATTATTTTATCACTGTATTGTTTTATTAAAAAATACTCTGAGGAGGCCAAAACCAACAATGAATTTACTTTAGGATCAGGATTAGGATTTTGGACTCCACTGTCATCCTAAAACTGTATTGTAAAATTCAAAGATCCATACTATTGCATTCATGATATAGTCCCTAATTATAATAAACATGGTCAGTGTTGTCGTTTTTTCTGAACACCTTCAACTGCATTTTCCATCTCTGGGGAGCAGCTCTGTGTGAACTTCTTTACAGTTTGAGATAAGCTGTCCTTAGCGCATCAAATGCACAATTTGACAGTTACTTTTCCCATCTGCTTTAACAAGCAGTAAACCACAGACTGTGGCATTATGATGACATGATGAGTCATTCCTTTAATGAATGTTGGGCATTCAAATTAATTTGTGCTTGCCAAATCAACGTCTGATGCATCTGTGATTGGCTAATTACTCACAGTGGATGTGACTGTATCAAATGCATCATGGAGGACCTGAGTACGAACAAGGAAGATGTGCATTAAAAAAAATTGCAGAAGTTGTCTTAATGCCCCGTTTAGGCAGTGCACCTTACCAGCTTACAACTGATTTATTGGTGCATTTTCTAATATTATTTCTTTACTTATTTTATATAGATCACAGGCACACCTGCTCATTCCAGCTCTGTCTGTAGCAGTCTGCTTTTCATTATCTGCAAACTGTAAAAACTATTAAAGCAAATAAAAACTATGAATTAAATAGTAAGGTAAATGAGAAATATATACCTATGTAAACGGTACCACCAGGAAACAAAATTGTTGTATTTTCCTTTGGTGTGTCCTGGAATGTATTTATGTATGTATTTAATGTGGCAGCATTTATGTCCAAGACAAATTTCCCTAGGGACAAATAAAGTAAGTAAGTAATTTGGAATCTTCTTGAAACAGCCCATGTGCACCATTCATGTTTCTGTCATGACATCATGACTTGCTGTAGGTCAACAGATCATTTACATAACATACCCTTGTTTTTCCCCCAGACTTCATGTAAGGGAGTTGATGATTTATCTGATACAGATACTTAAAATAGTCACTTAGGAATCCCTCCCCACACACAGACACATGCGAGTCATTCTGTTTTCAAAAGCAGAATGTGTGTAGGAGACTTAACCATAAAAAGAGATATCCGGCTCACACTAATTCTTATCAATTCCAGGGTGAAATATCTATTTTTTTTCCCACGCTCACCCTCCTCCATTCATACATTTATCATGAGGTGTCTTTGAGGTGTTTGTTGTGCAATTCGTCATAGATGTGTGCTAACTATTTCTGGGCTTATGTGTAGGTTTCCTTCATGTGACACCCACTATGCAGTGTGAGGGCAAGCAAAGGCTTACCAGGGTGAAGCGAGCAGTAGGCGGAAGAGAGGAGTAAAGAGGGCAGGTGACGAGGTCAGCTGGCACACACTGGGATCTCAGGAAGAGTAACCTATTTTGCATGAACCAGATAAAGAATATTCATTGTTTAATTTTTTTTTAGGATCATAAACTGAGCTTTCTACTAAGAATAAATAACTTTGTGAACCACAAATGTAAGGGAGAGAAAAACTGAAAAACTGAGAGAGGGTGATTTGATTGTTGTCATGATGGGGCCCACATAGACGCACAGTGATTACGTTCTCATGTAACAATCAGCGTGGAGGAGCAGAAGTAGTGTGGAGCACCACTTGAAACAAGGGAAGAGAGACAGAGAGGCTGTGGGAGGGGAAGACGACCTTCTGCAGTTTGTCATGGAATCTCCTGGTGATGTCATCTGCCTTAATGACACTTCCCTCTGATATCTGTTCTCAGTGTTCTCTATGTGGAACATTCACATGTTCAAATGCAAAGTAATCTAATGTAATCTTTTTTTCTAACATCACCATGACAACTTCACAGGCATGTGAAGTTGTGTGTCATATACATGGCAAATTTTAAGGAACTGGCATGTTGACAGCATGAATTGATAATTCATGTTCTGTACTGGCAGCTTGTGGTGGGAAAGAGCCAGAAGGCATCTCAGAATAAGTAGCTTTCACAGTTCATCTTTAAAAAAAAAAGAAGATATTTATTTCACCTTTATTGGGCAGAGCGAGAGTGAAGAGGCAGACAGGAAATGGGGGTAGAGAGGGGCATTACATGCAACAAAGGTCGCTGGCCGAAGTTGAACCATTTATGACATGCGCTGTAACCATTCTGCTACCAAGGTGTTCCCACAGCACATATTAAACAGACGTTGATCACGTGTGAATCCTGACTTTCCTTTAAAAACACTCAAAAAACACCAGTACTTGGTCTGCCAGTAGCAGCTTTCTTCAAAAGTGTTTTGTCCCATAACAGCTGTTGTCCCCAGCGTTTTGATATGCTGTCAAGTCATTTCTTACTACCTAAACAGTTTGCATTCACATCTCTACCGTCATTTCCCTTTGGAATTGAATTCTGTGACCTGTTATTTATGCTCACCAAAATAAAACTCTTGTTGCAGCCACAGCAGGTGCAGTAGCTAAAGACATAGTCATATAAACTCCTGAAATATCACATATATTCCCTGATTAGTAACTATACACAAAAGTTTTAAAGCAGCATTAATTGATCTTTTGGGGGTCAGAAGATGAAGCTGTGAACAGAACATTGACATATTATCACAGTATAAAGTTGTTATAGAAAATGTGTAATACATCCAGCAGACACAGAGCAAAATTAGCATTCATTTGGAGTTGTGTTTCTGCCCACCTGACTAGTAGAGTAGAATAAGTTACAAGTAGAATAGTTACTCTCCTGACAGAAATATTTGTCTCTTCAGCAGCTAAATGCTCCACTATGTTCACCAGCTAGTCACTAACTTTGTTTGCCGTTTGGTGCTGAGCAGGTAGCGCACAATGGGTTTATCATAGCTTAAAAAACAGCTGCCTGCAATAGCTGGAAATGGGGTTGAGAGGGATGAGACTGAACCAAAACAGCACAATCATGGACTGTAAAACCAAGACAATGAGCTGAAAGACACTATAAAGCATGCGACAGTTGAGGGGAACTGTTGGTTGAGCCCTTTCACATTACATATGTGATTCATTGTTATTACAAGAATTCTGACTAGTACAGCTTTAAAACATTTTTCAACTTTGTTAATCCCCATGGGGAAATTTATCATTTACATTTCACCCATAGTGTGCAGCCATAGTGCAGCACAACTGACCAAGTCACTGACTGGCCTCAGACAGGACAGAAGAGCTTCGTCCCCCAGTCAGTCCTGGAGTTTCAACTTCTTGCTGGGAGGCAACAGTACTGAGCCACCATGCCACTTGTTCACTTTTAGTCATCACAATTACATGCAGTGTTTAAATTTGGAAATTGCTTAAATAGAGGGATTGGTCTTAAAATGAGGCACATAAAAGGTCTTTGACCAAGGGTTTTTCATTTACAGAGCTGGTTAGATGCACTGGTAGACACAAAGGATTTATCAACTGAAAACTTGAGACTCGCTGGCCCTATTATAAACCTCTTGCTAGGCAACAAGATAATGCCGTTGGGGTAAGTCCATTAAAAATAACTGCTGGGATGTTATTCATAATCCAGTTGCTAAGCCAACCGGGAGAAAAATAATGTAAAAATAAAACCTGATGATGAGGTGAATCAGCAGGAGAGCTTCCTGGAACAGCAAAATTTACTTCTGCAAAAATACGAACGATTCACATGGTTCTTACTACCGAGCGCATTGAATAGTTTTATGTAAATATGGTGGCTGCCATGTCTGGTCAAAATAACAAGGCCTTGCCCATCTTCCGATTTGGAAAAAACAGGCTTCTATCAAACAAGCTCACTAAATGTCTAGTCCACAGGAAATAACAAAATATTGGTGGTGGCCAGTCTGCACTGCTTTGAAAAGGCAGTTATTACTCTGCAGTGTCTATTTACAGAGACCCAGCAAATCCCACCTTGAGCAAGCACTTGGCGACAGTGGCAAGAAAAACCTTCCTTTTAACAGGCAGAAACCTTGGGCAGAACCAGACACAAATTATCACCTTATAAAGTTTATGTGTTGAACACGTTAGCAAATAGTTGCCTATTTACAGATTCAGCAGATACGGAACAACATTGGGAGTTATTTTGAGTCGTTTCTATCCACCTGATGAATGTGAGTCCAATATCCACTCTCTTTTAGCTCTGTTTTGGTCTTTACTAACTCCTGAGGAAAATATCTTTAGCTGCTAAATGCTCCACTATGTTCACCACAGCATAGGTGTAAGTGAGAAAACACTTTTTTTGTTTGATATAAAGAAATTTCTCACAATGACTTTAAATGTATGCTGGTAAATTTATACCAGGGCAGGATAGTGTAACATACTTTACTGAGGAAATGAAGAGAGATGAAGGTGTTGAAGAGACAAAAGCAGAGGCAAAGCGAGAAGGGCCTTTAATGAGAACACCAGGCAGAGAGACAGGCCTAGCCTCTGCCCGGTCATTAGTTGTTCCTGTGTTTGTAGCATAAATTGTCGGCGCCTGTGTGAGAGGTTGCAGACATGTGTTTGGTATCACAGTCTGGTTTTCAACTTTTCTGATCTTCTGGCAGCATGCATCCTGCTGACACCTACTGTATGTCCTGACAGGCACAAAGTCAACATCTTTGACTTGACAAACTCCACAACACCGCCTCCCTGGCCTTTTACCACATTTATGTAATGCTCCCAAATGTCACAAGAGGCTTTTCACTCTCAGTTAAATGTTAATGGATGTTACAAAATGAGGGCAGCAGCAGAAAATTTGGGATCGCACAGTCAGGAATGGTAATCGTAGCCTACCAAATGTGACATACACCAACAGGTGGATTTGAATATTGAACACTGTATTTCCAACTGGAGTATTCAGACTGACTATTACTGCATGCATGAAGTACTGCTAAGATTTAGGTCTCAGTCGATAGAGAACAAAATACTGATTGTGTCATCCAGCTGCATAACTCACTTCCTGTTACTTTTTCTAATCATGACCATCGTCTTCAGAGTATAATGACCGCAATGACATTTTCTCAGAATAGAGTTTCTGATCTTACAGTGACATAATTTTACAAGTATAAAAAGATCTGGATTTGTTTCATAAAGCTGAAACAATCTGAAACTACTTTAGTCAGTTTAGTTGACTCAACTTGAGAAATGCACTGCAATAATGTGATGCAATGAGCCCAGATATTTCACTCTGGGGTGGGGTGCATTGCTACGGAGCCCCAGAAGGCTCACAGATAGAAAAATTATGTATATTGAGGCCACGGAATGCTATTGTGTGCCCACGAGATACAATTTGTTCGCACGTTTTAATTAACTTGTGGCCATGAGATAAGTGTTTGTAGTGAGAACCGCTTTAAGGGCTTAACCAGCTGATGCGCAAAGACAGATCTCTGTCCATCGCCTTGATGACTGGAGGAAAAGGCTGCAGCCAGGGCTTAAAGTGTGATATTTAACGTTATCTGTTCTGTCATTTTCTTATTCCCCATACTTTAAGACCCACAGCAAATCAAGTACACATTTTGACTGTAAAAAAATCTACTAATGGACCGCTTGTGTTATCTTTCCTCCCCGACAGCAGCAGCTGTATATGTCGGCTCTCAGTTCAGATGTCTGTTTGCAGCTGTCTGGAGCGGAGTAAGTTAATATAGAAAAGGGTCTGATGAGGATGTGCTTCCTCTCCACACCCCAGTGCTGGGACAAATAATGTCATTCTGAATAATAAGTAGCCGTGTGTTTTTGAGAGCATGGCTTATTATTATTCAGAATGGTGTCATCAAACCACTTTTCTGTGTAAACCTCACTTTAGCTGTAAACCATAAACAGCTGTTTATCTTCTAACACTGCTCTCATGCCTAGTGTAGCCAGTTTCACTGATAGTGGTATCTTTATGTATCACTCATGTACAGTACATGACTGCTTGATTTTAAGTGAATTACTGCCTTTGTCTTACTTTGCAATTATAACAGGGTACTACAAGTAGGTTGTTCGTTAGTAACAGAGTTTACAGCAGAGTGGTGAATGACTAAAATGTTTTTCAGGAAACTAAAGCAAAGCTAGCAAATAATTATTTAATTAATGAACCTTGGTCTTCCAAACAGACTGCAGTGGGAGGAGGTAACGTAATGCATTCAAAAAAATGTTCTCTTGTTGTTAGCAGCAGCATGTCCATGGCAACTGACCGGGATTGTCCATGTGTTGAACTGTTCTTTTCTGCATGTGAACGTAGGAGGAGATTTTTTGGGGATCACCTGTGGAGGTGCAGAGCTTATCAGATGGATGTGCTGTGCTGTGGTGAACAGGAAATCCCTTTATTGCCATGACAACGCCATGCACCTGCGTCGGAATGGCGTCAACCAAGTCCCTGAGCCTCATAGCAATATATTTTTTCCCCCTGTAAATCAAAGGAAAGCTTGCCCTTCAGCTTGAGTCATGCTATGATCTTTGTGTCAGAGACAGGATATGACAGGAACAGCAAGTCTCTGGTGCTCTGATTAGACTACTTATTGCCAGTTGTGAAATGACTGTCGCCTGGCTTTTTCCAAGCTACAGATGCAATCATAATCAATAACAAATAACTCAGCTTTACTCTGGCCAGCTGTTGAGTTTTGATTTCCAGAGTTGTCATAATCCTTTATGGACTCATCCTGGAAAAATCACTCATATTCTCCATTAATCCCTTAATCTCCCTTGAAGTAATTAATTCCTGATTGGTCTACAATAGGCAAAATGTGTACAAGGGAACGCAAGAGAGATGAGTGACAGTGGATTTATGTGTGACAGGGATTTTTCACCAACCATTTTTTGCTCTTCAAGTTTTCCTTCATTATCCAACAAACCTGCTCTTTCCCTGCTTGCTCCCTTTACTCTGTGGACAGTGATTGTTAGGAGTATGCAGTACCTCATCAAACAGCTCCGTCTCTCTTCTCTTTCCTCCACTGACATGTCAGCTCCATGGGTCATCAGTACATTTAAATGTGTAATCAGAGACTGTTTATTCTCAGATGAGTTGTGGTCTCTGACAATGGAGTCTCAGGGTGTCTGTAGGTGGACAAGAGCCTCTCTGATACCTTCGGTTCAGTAACCTGTGTCCCTCTTAATTAGACTTACTGATGGCACAAAGAGACATCAACTCTTATCCTTCTTGTACTTTGAAATTCATGCTAATCCCATCAAACTACAGTTTAGCAAGTTTGCTAAGTTGCCACTCTCAGGGAGTGTTTTCAGGTAATGATTTTCTTGAAATTGTGTGTAAACAGCGATGTCTGTTTAGTCTGTTTCAAACATGAAATATGTAACATTGCTGGCAGCTGTGAAAGTGATGGCTCTTTGAAATTCATAGGTGACTTTTACATAAATATTCCTTATGGATTCATGCAGACACTGAGGACATTTACAGAAATTGCCAGTAAGTTCATGTGCCATGTTGAAAATGTTACAAAAATGGGTCTGATATTGTAAGACTGCCCTCGTGACTTTTATGTAAAAGTGACTCATGCTTAAGACATCAAATCAACACTTGAGATTGCCATCAAATTTACAAAAAGAGGTGCATATCTGAAAGGGGCTTCAGACATCCTTTAATGGCAGAGTTGCAACACTTAAAAGTAATTATCAAGGTATAAGAGGGTAAAAGAGGTCTTATTGACTTTGATCATCTAAACTAAACATTGTGGATTTTTTTTCAATATTTGACACAGTTGCTTTGAGTAACCGATAGATCTGTACTTTTGTTGCTTTATTGATGTTTTGTGGTAACAGTACTGTATGTGCAGTCTTGCATTTATTAAATGTTTATTTATCCAATAGAGTTTGGTACACATGAACCCGAAGAACATTGTAATCATCATCATCTTCCTTTGAGAAATTCTTATTGGACCTTTGAATGTCATGCAAGACTCTATAAATGTCAAGACAAGGGGGGAGTTGTCTCCAGTCTTTCACAGTAACATCTGGACACTCCCACAAGACCTTCACACTCCGCCTGGTGACTAGAGCCTTACTGCATATTCAGTATACTCACCCTTCACACTCACTTGTAGAACCAACACCCTTCCCACCCTCAGACTAACACTTAAAACTCACAGTTCATGTCCCCCTCATTCTGAACTCTGGAAGATTGCAAATGTGATCATCCAATTTGTTAACTGTCATAGTCCCTAGAATTTCTACAACTTATGCCTAAATCACTTGACCTCAGCTGTGTTTCATCGCTCTCTGCATTTCAAACAAGCATGCATTTATGCACACTCGCACTGATGAACACAGCTTTCCAGCTTCTACACATACAAGAGCTGTTTACTTTTTAACCTTTGTTAATCACTGAAGCTCATTGCAAAGCCTGCTCAGACTGTCAAGGTTTGGTTGAGATGAACTGAAAGCAGATGGCTCAAGTGGAAGATAAGAATCTCTCAGAGAGCATGGTAAGCATGGTGGTAAACAAGCTGAGTTGGAGTACAGTACTGAAATGTGAGATAAGAACCGGGAAGTTTAATATGTGCAGATTGGCAGGGGGAGTAAAATTTTCAACTTTTGCTGAAATTGTAAAAAGGAAAATTTTCTGGCATGAAAATCTACTCAGGTACAAACAAAAAATAAAAAGCTACTGGAATATGTTTCTACAACAAAAGAAGCAGCATTCAAACTCCATTCTTTTTGTCATTAAAAACAGTCAAAGGCATTTTGATGGATGCTGTTTCAGTTTTCTGTTGCTTTTCGTAATCAACATGTTATATTTTATATTGTATATAGCAAACCTCAAGAAGGTTTGTTACTGGTACTGAAGTGGTACATGTATTTCAGCTTCTTTATTGTCTTTATTGTAGCTCAAATGTATTCATCAGATGGACAGACTTAGTGTTTTGTATATTTACTGTGGAGGGATCTCTACCAGCCAGATCTCAGCAGTGCAAATGCAGTGTGGTTAAATTTTATCAGGATTCAGGATACACAAGTTGCATGACATTTATGTGTAAAATGGTTCCAAATGTGTTCCTAAACAGCTTTTAGTTGATGTACAATAGCACATTGAGACTGCAGAGGTGAATGCATTATATGCCATTAAAAAGCAAAAAGAGTTTGTTGAAGGCTCCAGGATTTTGGGCACTTAAATAACACATGGAAAAAAAAACAGGCTCTTCAATGTCAGACTCCCAGACTCCCACACCCTACAGATGCTTACTGGGCTTACAAAACAAAACACTAGACCACTACCTTTGTCTTCTTGTAATTATTGTGTGTCTGGTCAGCAAATGCAGTGTGTGGGATAGATGAGCTGCCTTAATGTATTCCGCTGCAATTTATATTCATTATGCCATTTTTCCTGCCTAATTATGATTGTGGCAGAGGGGGCACAGAGTGACTAACACTTTGTCTCACTATCCATCTCTTAATGTGACATCTCTGTCCACCAATCTTATTAAATATGTCTGTATCTCTGTCTCTTTTTGTTCTCTTTGGTCTCTCTCATTAGCACTTGCTGCCCAGCTTGCTGTACCCAAGCCTCTCTCAGACGAACCCATCGTTTGCTGCCGTAGGCAACAACCAAACCTAATCGCAAAGAGTGGACTGGCCAGCCATGTGGACTTTGTTGATCCTTTTCTTTGCAGACACTTCATATGCTTTACTCGTACACACTCACACACCAGGCCATGTGATGAGTCAGAAGCGGGGGAAACACAGTGCACTCAATGTGGGTGAAGTACACAAAGTGGAGGATGGGAGGGGAGGAACAAGGAGGGCTGCAAGATCAACCACAGGGAGAAGAGGGAGAGTCAGCGCCATCAAGATCAAAGCAGGAGAGTCTGAATGGTTGATCAAAAAGGTCAGTTATCATTTCCTCACCATTGTCATTTGGACATGCGTGAATCACTGAGGTGATATAATACTCAAGGCCCATCATAGCCATGTCCACAGTATGTCTTGGACTGCTCCTTTGCACTGTATCTGAGGGCCTGCTGTCCTTGTGTCTCATGGTTAAAGGAATAGTTGGGCATTTTGGGACATGCGCTTATTCTCCTTCTTGCAGAGAGTTAGATGACAAAATCAATATACACTCATGTCTGTATGCGAACTATCTAGCTACAGCCAACAGCGAGCTTTTTCCCCTCTGTTTCCAGTCTTAATGTTAAGCTAAGCTAACCGTCTCCTGGCTGTTAACAAATATTAGAGTGGCATTGATCTTCTCATCTAATTCTCAACAAGAAAGCAAATAAATGTCAAACTACTCCTTTAATGAAAATATACTAACAACCAGGCTTCTGATAATCTGTGTATTGATGTAATTTCTCATAGTCTTCAATCAAACTTCAATCAGGAAATTCAGGACCTCTTGTCCATATTGGCCTAAGACCTGTGAGATGTATTTGAAATTGAATCATTGGTAAGTGGATGTTTGAACTTAGTCCTTCTTTGACATTAGTGCTTCTAAGCATTCATGTTCAGCAGAGATTGTGTTATAAGCTACCTGCCCCTCGAATGATGCAATTTTGTGCATATTTTCAATTACAAATCAAATATACTTTATATTACCACCTATGATTTTCCAAAGTTTACAATACTGTATGTTTTCATAATGGCTTCCCACCTTCCTGGCAGCCATTGGTTTCCATTTATTTCAGAGATTTGTTATTAAATCCCAATGAACAGTTTGTTGTCTGTTGTCTATTTCTGTGTATGATTTTGGTCATAAATGTATAAAATTCACTGAGCTGCCATGCAAGGCGTTGACATGATAATTTTGGAACGTTATCTGTAGAAATTACAGCTTTTGGAGATTGTTGAATTGCAATGTGTGAGTTCAGTTTTCAAAGTTATCACTTTGTGGCTTATGTATTGCTAATACAACATTCTAAGAAACTGTTAATTACTGTTGGGCTAACTGTTATGTATTTGACTATTTTTGTGGAGTTAGATTAATCACTGTATTGTACTTTCCATGGAGACTTGTGATACCTTCTAATCACTAATATTGGATTTGTTGTCTGTACTGTTTTCATAGTTTCACAAATGCATCCAGTAAATGCTTCAAAGGCAAACTCCGGTCTTATTGGAAGTGCGTTTTGCTCACTGCACAGCTGCTCAGCTGTTCAGCTACATACAAAGTAAGGGGAGACAGTTATAATTAAATAATTATAGTTTTATGTACATCTACAGGATGCACCAAGATGCATAGTTAGAAGTACATTTGTCATGTAATAAAAGACATGATACCAAGTACATTATGTCCAAATAGATAGATTGTGGATAGATTTCTGGACTGTTAACAGATTTTTGGAGATGTGATGGATTTCTTTTTGAACATGATACACAGATGGGAGAAGATTTTGTTTAATAAAAAGGAAGTGGCTAGCAAACCTCCTTGCGCACACGTGATGAAATGAGTGGAAACTAATAGCTGCCTGGAGAGCTATTCTCCTAAAAAACTGTTTTATACAATTTCAGAACACTTCTGACCCATTAACCACAGAAAAGTTCTTAAAATAAAACCTGGTGCAGACCACAATAATCCTGGTTTGAATTTAAAAAGTTGATTCTCCTTTTCCTACATTGTCATATTTTGCTTTTTTATAAAATGAATTGTTCATGTGTATTTGTGTTTTGTTTGCCTCAAACTGCCTGTTGAGGGACGAATAAAGTAAAGTATTTTGAAATTGAAAAAGTTGATTTGTGGATTTAAAACTGCCTCGACTTTATTTACTTTACTTTTTGTTTTCTTTTTTCTTGGTCACCCTTCATGAGCAGTTGACTATTGATGTTCCATGACCAGTAGCTTCTGTTTGACCTCATACTGAACTTTTTCACAAGAGTCAATAGTTACTACAAACTCATTAGTATTGATGATATGACTGATATAGTTTCAATCTCTTGTTGCAAGAGCATCATGAGGGTACTTAAGCCCTGACACATCCACCTCTGTTGGTTCCTTGATTTAGGAATTTAAGAATATTTGATTGTTTCACACATTTTACGTCACTCTGGTTGAGGGAGTAAGCTAAATGCTTAAAAACGATGGTGTAAAATTAACACGGTCTATTCTGTTAAGCTGTCATTGGAATGCCTCTGAGCCCTACATAGTGCAAACTAACAGCATATTATGGGGTACAGTTCCAGTTAAGAGATTTGTAAAATGGATAAATGTCTGACAGCATGTTCTCCGTGCAATTTTGTGTATCATCTGCCACCCTCATGAACGATCCTATTTACTATTTAGTGTCTCTTTCAAATACCAGCCAAGAGGATATTGGCAGCACATAATATTGTAGCCCACATTTTTACATCATCTCCCTTAAATCTTCACATGTACGTACTTTGTCTGGGTTGGCGACTGGAAATAGCTTGAGTCAAATTTAAAAATCAGGCTACCACTTACGCACAGCCTGGGAACCATCAGCCTACCAAACCCCTGCTGCTTTATGGTGGTTACATGCGTCATAGTGAGTGTTGGCATGCATCTAGGCAATAAGCACAGTCCAATGTCAATGAAAAAGACAAGTGAGACGATGTCGAATCAGTCTGGAACTCTGAAAGTCTTGTTTAAAGGTTTTATTGATAGCATTTTCATGTAGACGAATATTTAAATAAAAAAAACATACACAGAGCTTTTAGAAACATGTGGAATAAAAGTATCACTTTTCATCATTTTAAAAATTGTGACAGGTCCAAAATAAATGTTTTGTTTATCTCTGTATGAGGTGTCTGACGCTTGGTTCCTGCTTCTAACAAGGCTTGTGAGCCAATAGTATAACAATGTTGGTATCACGTGGTATAGTTGCCAGTTAGTGTGGAAAAAACTGACACTGAAGTTAGCAAATATTAGCTATCTTAGCTTTATCGTTCTGACAACAAAAACCCATAAAGTTACAGTTCTGCATATTTAAACAAAATCGACAACTACTGACAAGCATAGTTCATACAACCTTAAGTAATGTGTTGTCACCGGTTAGATTGTCAAAATTAGAAAAATAACAGCTTCAGTGACTGAGGAGCTACATTAACATTAGTGACGGTTGCGTCCAGTTACCTAAAGTTATAGTTCCCTCAAACAATGTAACGTCTTAACGACAATGCTTATCAGAGGGGATTTAGAAGTGGGCCAGGGCCAGGCCAAGTTTATGCAGGGCAAGTTGATTGTGGTGGACTGGACCACTTATGATGGACGCTCTTCTTTAAGAACGGAGTGGACTTGGGATCCAATATATTACCAATGTGTCATGTCGAAGGTAAATTAAAGTTCAGAACTACTGTAAATCTGCTAATCATAGTGTTTAGACCCAAAACGTGACTGTTATTGAAGGTGTCATCTCATATAGCAGTCTAACGTTAGCCCTAAAATGAGACACTTAGCTAAGGTACTTGTGGCTAGCTAGCCATGTAGCCAAAAATCAGAAAATACTGACATAATCATACAGTCGTCCTTTCTCCCTGTAGCCATTGTCGCTGTGTGGGGCTCAGCTGTTTTATGTAAGGTCAACACTACGCACTAGCTAACGTCAACTGTCCGTCTAATGTCGAGTGCTGTGGGTTTTAATAGCATCCCTACAATGTACTGTACTGTCCTCTTTGATTGGATTAAAATGTAAATATTTACCTAATGTCTTATGGCGTAAGGATTATTAAAATGTCATTGTACGCCCCCTATAATTAGTACATTTTGGGAAAAAAGGGTTATTTTCATTTTTTTAATTTATACTAAGATTACCATAGATAATGTTACATGAAGCATAAGTAACCTAAATCTATAGCTAATGTATAGCTATATATACTTTTCATGAAAGATTCATCACTTGACCATGAAATATGCAGGTTGTGCAATGAACTGGCAACCACTGGAATGGGGAGGGGGAGTGCACTCTGCATTAGTGGCTGGATGTTATCAATGTTATCAATAGCACCTTTAAATTTAATTTATATTTCTTAACTCAAAATCCCAGGTGTATTAAAGGGACAGATCACCCCAAAATCAAAAATACATATTTTTCCTCTTACCTGCTATTTAGCCAACTAGAATGCTTTGGTGTGAGTTTTGGAGATATTGGCCGAATATAATGGGACTATATGGCATTTGGCTTGTGGTGCTCTGGGAGCCATAAAATACATTTGAAAAACTCAACAGCAATGTCTCTTTTCAGAAATCATGACCCGGTTACTCAAGATAATCCACAGATTTGTTGTGAGCAGTTTCATGTAGGAACTATCATGTTTCTACTGATGGTTCCTACATGAAACTTTAAAAGGCTTAACTGTTAGGCCTACTACAACTTCCAGATTTGTTTCCTTTTAGACCAACCACAAACAATAAACTTGAACACAGTTTGTCGTGGTGCATCTGCTTGAGATAGCTACTGATGTCGACTTGATGTTATCTCCAAATAGCCCACTGCCAGCCAGCCTTCACTTTATTTATTACTATAGTAATTTTACATTCTTATACCACTGCAAAACCTATGGGCAGAAGCGTAGAAAGCATCTGAGTGGAGACCAGGGTTTTTGTCCTGTCTTCTACAGTCAGTCTACTGTCCTGTCTTTCTTTGTTTCTTTCTTTTACCATCATTGTTTTCTCTTTTTCAACCTGAACTATGACCCTGATGAAGGCTGCAAGCCGAAACACATTGTTTTTCTGTATAGAAGTGCTGGACCATAACTCTTTCCCTAACCTTAGCTACAAAGTAACTATGTTAGTCTAAACTTAATGAAAAAGTAATGCTGATGTGTCTTTGTCCTGTGGATGGGGGACCAAATCAGCAAAATGCTAGCATGAGTCATTTTGGAATGCACTGACAAATGACCAAGCTTCAACTACAGCTTTTCCAACCCTATAATCAACATTTCTCATACAGCGTTATAGTTCTGTAACTGCACAATTATGCAACGTCGTATATGTAGGCATATAGCCAGACAACTCGACACAGTTACACAAAGCCTTCCTGTAGCAGGCCTGGATTGGCATTTGAAACAGACCACTTTTCATGAAATATTTTATAGTGAAGTAAATGTATTAATTGTTAGACAAGGCTATTCTACATTTGTTTAGTTAAAGGGTTATTAAGTAATGTATGGTCTGTATCAATGACCAACAACAAAAGCTGCCAAATCAGCAGCATTTACTCCGTCTACACAGCCCCAACCTGCCTCATCTCTCACGTTCGTTTAAACAACAATGGGCTGCTATTGATACTTTTGTCCCAGAAGAGAGATTTTGCTGCAAAGTGACAGCTAATAAGTTGAATACATGTGTTTATTTCTTACTCTCTTAATTCACAGTATTAACATTTGGGCTTGTCTGACACACCCATAGCAGTGCAGGCCACACTAAACTGTGTGCAGGAAACAATGATAGGCAGTAAAGCATTTTCACTACTGTTTTTTGTCACTGGGGTATCAAATAAAGTAAAATAATATTAATAACTTGAAGATAAAGTCATTAAATTGGGGTTGATAAAATGCTCCCTGTGGAGACTGACATATGCTCGCAGTCCTAGTCATTGCACTCGAGTTGTAACTGAGTTGAGAACCAAATCATTATCCGACAGTGTCACACTGTTTGTTTTGTAAGCTACTTCCATTAACATAATGCCTGCCGAGTCTGCCAAGTGTCACTTTTCAGCCTGATACCTTTGGCTGTATTGCTCTCATTACAAAGGGTGCATATTTTGGAGAAAAGCAGCTTTTTTGTTGTGATACATTCAAAATAGTCCTCTGTGGAGTGATACCGCAACGTTTAATGGGATTACTCCCTCATAAATATGCATAAATATGCATGAATCACTTAGTGAGTGGGATATGGTAGATTTTCCAATTGTCATGGCTTCTAAAATAACATAGGAAGGAACTGAATGTAGCTGACACGGTAGCAATGCAGCCTCTAAAATATCATCTTCCTGAAACAGTCATGCCAACAAAACTTAAATCTCATCTCATTAAATGAGTTGGTGAGTCATGCTAAAGTAATTCTTTGGTGAAATCATGTTCTGTGTTTTCTGGACATTGTTTCCTTGAATGAGCAAAACAGCAAAAATACAACAGAAACAAATGGGTTGCATGAAAGAGCTGCTGTCTGCCAATGAAGAGTTTTGGACTGCTGTGCAGGATTGAGTGTTCTAGTGAGGCTAAGGCCACTTGTGTCAACAGAGAATTGGCTGTGTATCCAGACATGCTCAGTCAGTGTTTGTGCTGTATTTGTCAGTACACTCGGGGAGCTGATGGGGTGATTAGGTCTCCTGAAGCCACCTAAGACCAACATGTGAGGCTGCAGTTGTGAAGGTGACAGTTAGAGATGGTATGCAAGCCATTAGAGCACAATCTGTCGTCAAGGTAAAGCAAACTTTTGTGAGCATACTTCCTAATAAATTATAAAACTTACCACAATGAAAAGCATTTGAAACAGCAACTAAAACCTATGACACACATCTTATTAATGTAAGACTTTTAGGCATAACAGCAGCCTCAGATCTCAGGTGCTTCTGCCTTTACCTTCCAAAATGATGAGTGCTATTTACAAGAAATGTATGATACTTTGCATTGTTATGAATCAAGGTGCCACCACATACAAATCAGTATTCTAATGATCATCTTTAAAACATTATTCCCCATAGTATGTTTGTGCATTTCCTAGCTGTGGTGGCTTTAAACACACTACCATTTACCATTTACCCTGTATGACAATGTCTGAGAAAACAGCAGTGTATGAGAAAGGATTATATTGTTAATAAGAGAGATGATGTTGAATTCATAAATGAGTTTTCAGTCTCTGGTTGGCTTACATTCTTAAATGATCAGAAAATCATGGCATGACATTGTTACTGTTCTAACAAAACTGTAAATTTTAAGTGATCCTTAAAAGCAACTGTAGCTTGATTTAAATGTTCCTTGGAGACAAAATTTGTTTGCAGGCTATCGAGCAGTTTTGCTTTTAAGATGTCTGTAAGGAATTGAGAATTTGAACCTTCGTGTTCAATCAAACCACCTTCCTGTTTCTTGTAAACAAACAAAATATATATCTGTTTTTTCTGTATTTCTTACCAAAACACATTGTGTGTATCCTTGAGGTCTAACAAACGTGTTGTCTTTGCACTGTTTTTATTTTGTCTTGGCACCTAATGCTATATTTTTGCACCTTATGTTGTCTTGTTTGCACTGCTTATACGTTAAATGTAGCACCATTGGTCCCAGAGAAACACAATTTCATCCCTATACTGTGTACATGTATATGGATCGGTTGACAATAAAGTTCTCTTGAGTCTTGAGCATTTCCTTCCTCATGAAACAGTTGCAAAGATGATTTTTTGAATATCTAAATCCTGCAATGTTCATGTACATTCATGTGTACTAGCTTGCAGTCTTCTTCACTGCCCCTGCATGCGCATGCACAATACAAACAAAACAGAAATATTGATCCATAGCGTTGCTAGTGGCTCTATTAAACATTCGCTCACACAGTAACTGTCATCTGTCACATCCACTGTCAGTTTTTCCCAGAAGTATTCTCTCTCACACACTACTCTCACTCACATACACTGCTATCCTCTCTTACACGCTATTTTCTGTCACACATATTACTATCCTATCTCACATGCATTACTGATCTCACTCACACACACACAGCTATCATCTGTAACACACTAGTTTGCCTCATACACTTAACACAATAAAATTGACTTGACTTGACCTGACATACATTAACATTTCTCCTGACACATTGTCAATCTCACTCAAACACCACAACTTTCTTTCATAGATAATTTTCCAAAGCTTTCCATCGCATTTCATGGTTTTCTTCAGCAACTGGCGATAACTCTGTTGTCATCACATAACCTCAGAATGGAACTTCAGTTATGTGATAACATATTTAGGCCATGTGGAAAACTCTAGTTGCCCCTAGTTAACATTTCCAACTAGTTTCCAGGGTCAAGAATAATTTCATGCTCAAAAATTTCACACATGTTACACTTTTGTTTCACATACACTGCTATATTGGGTATGATGGTGTATGTGAAAGTACAGAAGTATGTGTGGGAATAATTTATATGCTGAACATTGAAGTGTGTGAGAGTATGATTGTACATATAAGAGGTGGTAAAGTAGGGTGTGTGGGTGTGTGTGTTGCAGTGTATGTGTGAGATTATGATGGTGTGTGTGAGAGCGAGTATGACTTATGGCCAAAAAAGCCTCTCATGTGTGAACATGTATGTGTGCAGACCAACACGTACACAAACACACACAAACATACACTACCCTCTAACCCAATCTGCTCCCAGTGAGTAACTCTTTGCAACACTCCCTCCCCATCTGTAAAAGTTCAGATGGATCATATGTGAAAAAATTTGACTGCTGCTTACACCTCCTGTTCTACAGTAAATAGTTCTGTTGACCAAATAAATATTCCGTGTTAGTGCAGATGCAAGATTACAAGATGAATCCGAAGTTTAAATCCTCTAGAAAGATGAAGAAAAATTTCTGCACACAAAAAACCCAATATACAGTACTACTAACTTCTGATACAGAGAACAAGAGATCCTTTATTTTGCAAAGCATCACTAAGGTCAAAACATCAGCTTGTTTATCAGCTGATTAGTCATCCTCAGCAACAGCCTCATCTTGTCAGAAGTTGATTTAGTCAGATTGCCAGCCAACTCTACACATGGGTGTCTGACAGAGACAAAAAGATCTTTGACATTTGAAAAAGCAAACCTTCAGCCTCAGCTGAACCGTTATCATCCAGTATTGTTTCAACAGTGTTGTTGTGACATTGTTTACACAATCTACCTGACCTTATTCCCAGATGGACTTGCTTGTCACTTCTTTCCATTGACAACAGAATAAATTAATGCATCTTGCATTAAATTGCACTCCATTCGGCAAAGTGGTTTTTGGTAGAAAAACAAAAACAAAGAGTTGGAAAACGTGACTTGAAATGTCACCCTCAAACTGGAATACTTTTACAGAGTCAATTGTTCTACAGTGAGTCAATTCTTGCAGAAACTGTATTCACTTTCATTTGTAACATAACATTTCAGTTACTACTAGAGACACAAACACATCACTACTCCAGGCAGCATGTCAAAAACTGTAAACAATGAGCTCCTTGCTAATCATTTTCTGGAATGCCTTCAAGCTTAATTGAGACTTTCAACAGTACTTATATTTTATAAGGAAGCAATACTATTGCCAACATGTTATATAATAATAAAAGTATTAATAAAGAATATTTATCATAGTGGTATATGCGATGCCTTGCTCTAAATATAAAAGGGGGTAAATATTTCTAAAACGGCAACTTTGAGACCGATCAATTAGCTAATGTAAATGGTAACGTCGCTTTTTGCATCCATTTCTTGCAGCAATTTAAATTTTTTTCTCTGTCTAATTAAGCAAAAATAGTATAGAATGCTATGAAAAGTAAAATTACTATGACATTTCCTTTTAATACATTTCTTGCTCACCAGGGAAGACATTTTTTAATATTTTACTAGCTATTCTGGTGAGCTGTATACATTCGCTTTGAGTAAATGCACTATAACGTCTTAGATAAACCCAATGAACCCAATTTTAAAATCACAGGTATGAATGAAGGTGTAATTCAAGATTCCGTTGATCACTTGTGCTACCTTTATTAACAACATTTGGGTCATCAATTCATGTGAATTTTACTTAACATAGTTCTGAGCGCCAATTGTCATTAATGAAGTGAATACAAGTGATTGACAGTGTGTAGAATTTTTTGGTTCCTTTACAATCAGATGTACCTGTCAGTAATACTTTCTGATGTGCAAATGACGTAATTGTCATTTGGTTCATACGAAATAATGGTCACAAGCTAAACATTCCACTTTCATTCACAAGCTACACTGTTTTATCATTAAAAGCCCACGATAAGCACTTCCTGTGATCTACAGGCCCTTAATAGCTGCAAATGAAACTGCAATACGTCACTGAAAGTAAAGAGGCGTTTTGAGAATCAACTTATTATTAGTTTGACACGTTATTTTAAATTTATGGCCCATGTTCAGACCAAAAGTAGTTATAGCGATTGGTGTAAATTATTAGAGTTGTGGGTGTTTCAGGCCTTTGTAATTGCTTCACAGTGCAACTGTAACTCTTCCAGTTTTAGCAGGGTTTTTTTTTTCATCTAAAGGTGTGAAAGAGGCAACAGGAACAGGTTTTGTGATTTCATGGAGAGAGTTTAAAGTTGTTGTGGTCTGACCAAGAATGTAGATGTGGAAAAGCCTACACACAAGAGAAATAACTGGGGTACAAATGCCCTTCATATGGGCTATAAGTACAGTATGTCTAGCTCATTAGGTGGTCAGTGTTAGTACAATAATATCAATAAAAAAAACTATATTTCCATGTTTCAATCTATAAAAAAGGCACCTTTCTTGCCCACTACCTGTGTTTGGCCTTTAATCGAGTAATGGGGGATATTGATCTGGAATACACGGGCCGGAATCATCAATGCTGATAGTGATATTGGTGCCTTTGTTGTTCCCAAAATTTTTATTTTATTTTCTCTCTGAGATAATGAGGTGATTCCAGCATGCATGCAGCAGAAAAGCAAATTGCAATAGCGTGTTCACATCTAATGTGACAGTCTTGTCAGGAGATGACAGTTGAAGTAGTTGAAGAAGTTTTTTTTATCATTCTATTGACTCTGGTATTGATACTTAAAACAAGATGTAATATTGGTAGTATTAATAATTTAGGTATTGGTCTGCACACACCTACTTACTGCAGGACACGAGAGGCAGGCTATTTGGGATTCTGTATCTACATATTCTTGCACAACAATCTGCAGTTTGGTTAGAGAGTCTTCTGCCCTGCTATACTGTACTGTATTTCATCAATATAGTAATTAGGTGTGTGGCCAGCTGGACAGAAATAGAGGTGCAAGTCTTACTGACGTCAGCTGTGCTCAGTTTTCCCCTCTTGAACACTCACAGAGACAGAACGTGGGTTTTGTTCTTGAACAGAAAGTGGGGAGCGGGAGAAGAAGACATGTACAGTACCCGACAATCAGGAGGTGGCGCTTAGACCTGACTCATCTTCAGATGCTTTCTCACTATAAATAAATAAAGGAATATGGTGTCATTCATTCACCCCCCTCTCCTACATTTCATCTTGTTCATACTGTACTGTAGCTATTCATAACTAAAACAAGCCAACAAGTAGCTCCATTATACCCATTCAGCTCATGTGAACATCTTCCTTTCCCCCATTTGGCAACCTGGGAAAGTGGTTGGGGAAGTGCAACTGTGTAAATACACACCTTGTTGAGATCCATTAGGACATATAAAAATATGCAACTTCTGAAAATAGCATACTTTTACTAAAGTAAAATTTTGAATGCAGGACTATTACTTGTAACAGACTATTTATACTGTGGTATTGCTACTTTTACCTGAGTTACTTAAGATCTGAGTACTTCTTCCACCACTGGTGGCCATGCAGGCAGATGTATTTGAATGAAAAGCAAGACCAGTGATGATGGGACACATAGGGTAAATAAATCACTTCTAGTCCATGTTATGTTTGGGACTTTTTCTTATTTTAATATTCATATACGCTAATGGTGATATTTTCCTATAATGACTGACATAACAATGCTGTCTCATCACAAATCATTCCTGTTTAGTTACTTGATGATGATGATGATGATGATGATGATACATGGAGGTGAAGTTCATCCAGCAGTAGCATGAGATGTTACTTTGGGAGTGTTTTAAATTGTGAAGCACCTACAGCTAACATACTGTTGTTGGTCTGGTGCAAAATGAGTGTGTCAGTAGATGAGAAAGTGCCTATTGGTGAATTAAAACATTACAACATTTCCAAAACCCCCCAAATTCAATACAATATCACAAACACCTGCACAATATAATGCAATGCATTGTAGTGGCCCTACAGCTACAGTGATTCCCTTTGAAGCTTATAGTGTTGCATTTTTATTGAGACAGTTACACAATAGTGTTGACTGAACTCTGCTTTATATTTTACGATTTTTCACTCCACTATACGCCACTCTATTGAAAGCTGCACCCAATAGTCCCCTACTAGATACACTTTTTGTGCCACTATCTGCAATTAGAAGAGAATAAAGTGGTGATGGGAGGGCAGAAGGTACACTTTGCAGGATTATGCAACACAATATCAAACTGTGACACAGTCTAAACAAAAAATTTACATCATAACTTGCAAAGGCTGAATTTGATGCAGGTCTATTGTGCTTGATCATATACGTGTTTATGATACTATGTCCAACTGATGTCTTATTATTTATTAGAATCTAAGTTAGCTGAAACATTATAAGGACATTCATGTCAGAAGAAACCTCTGAAAATACAAACCACACACAGAAATGGCTGATGATCAGTCCCAATCCTTTATCATTGTGATCTGCTGTGTTGCCTAGTATACATGGCACATGTGCACTTATGAGTATAGAGGACTTCTTTCTTTTTAGCGTGCTTGTGCTAATCTAGTATAGACCGAGCAGCAACCACCATGGGTGAGGTGTGAGTGGTGAATCTTCTGTAGTGCGGAAGCATCAACTGTAAAGCTGCAGTTCCTCTGATGGCCACTATTTGCTGCAGCTGCTGCACAAGAAAAGAACCTTTCTCCAAATACAAAGTGAGTAATTTGCTTACACACATTTTTTGTCCTAATTCTACTATGATTTCCTAAGGGTTGTCTGCATGTTTACTTTGAGAATTATTGTCATTGATATAAAAACTTGGGATATGTTTGCTTGATTAACACGCCACACAAAATCTGCCATTGTGGTTACTACTTGCATGTCCCACGTCACCTCCACCCAGGCTTCCTTTGGCCAGATTTGGATTTTGTGGCTGCAGTAGCTGCAAAGAGATAGCTTGCTTTGTAGTTTAATATATTATAATATAATATAATATTATGGAGTTTGACTGAATAAGTCCTGTGTTTACGCTTTACATAAAAGACATCCCATTAAGGTCAAATTAAAGATCGGTTTCATTCACCAAAAATTTGGATGGGTTTCTCAGGCAAAATTTTTCCAGATGTCAATGGAGAGACTGTGAAGAGGAAGACTACAGAGAGGGAAAAGTGAGAGACAGGCGAATATAAGAGAAATGGTAAAGCCAAAAGAAACAGCTTTCAGCTGTGGGGAGAAACATAACAGCCTCACATTATGCTGACGTGAACCTTGCTGTGAGACAAGAGCCAAAGCATAAAGAGAGAGTAACCGGGAGCGAGCGGAAGTGGTGGGCGAGGCAGAGGCAGATAATATGTTGAGTTTGTGAAAGCCTGATAGAAAAGCAGTGATAAGAGAACTACTGTAGAGGAGGAGGGAGAGACATGCAGAAAGAGAAAACTTCGTGGTGAGAGTTGATGAGAATTTGGTGTCAGGGGATCAAAACAAAGAGCTCATCAAGGACGAGAGAGCAGCACATTGGCAGAGAGGTCATTCTCTGTAACAGATGCATTATGGACGGACATCAACTGAATAAAGATGAGATGGGGAGGGAATGTAATGTCTTGCAGGCATGAAAGTCTCTAAACCCTCTCAAGGGCGATGAAAAGACTATATGTGGTTTTGATGTTACCAAATTACATAATATGTGGTTTGAAGGAATATTTACGATAGTGACGCTGTGTAGAAACAACACTTGTGTCTCCCTGCCATTATAGAAGCAATCAAATGTACATCTGGGGACATACAACAGTGTGCTAGGCATGGTGTGGTATTATTTTTGAAAAGGTGCTGAAGGCCTCTATATCTGTAAAGTGCAATGAAACTTAATGCTGCACTCATCAATATTTTTATATTTATATATATTTTTATTTTTAACAACTGATTAAATGACTATGTGCAACCTCATTTCCAGGCACAGCAAGCAGGCACAGCAAAAATGCTGTGATAAACGGAAAACTACGGAGCCCCCTTTTTTGAGGACTACTTTTGCATTCTTTTGCAATATGTTTTGCATTACCTCACAATATTTTGCATTATCTCGCAATAAATTTTATAATACATTGTATAATACATTGTATTAAGCACATTGACATTTTGTCCAGACTTTGGCACATAGAATGAATCTTTATTTTGAAACACAAAAGTTGGCATCATAACACACTCCTTCTTATAACACAATAAACAAGACTTTCATCATTCTTTTCACGCAATACTGTAACAGTCTGACTGAATGATAAATTAATTCAAAGCATGTGGGGAGAGACCCATGACTGTGTTCTTCTCACATCCCAAAAACACCAGCGCTCTCTCTTTCCTTCTGCCTCTCTTTCTTCTGACTCACACACTGCCTGTGTCTGTCACTCGCTCTCTCTCTCAGCTGATTAGGTTTCCATGGGGACAGAAAATCATTCTGTTGGCAGGTGGTGAATTCTCAAGGACTTGTTTTAGCAGTGGATTTTCCACTTCCGACAGGTTATTCAGGTCTCACAGGAAATAAAAGAGAGAAAAGAGGCAGAGAGAAATTCATGCAAAGTTCTAGCTGCAAACAGCTGTGTCAGTCAACTGCTTACATTAATATATGCAGCGGCTGTATGTCATTGCTTGTTTTAATGCTAATAACTCAAATAATGTGCACTGATGTCTAATTTGTCCATCTGTGAGGTACTTTATTTTGCAATCCATTAAACCAAGTTGATTAAAGGACCAGCTCATCAGCAACCAAATAATGCAGAAATGCATTTTTGTAAGTGGTCTAAGTGTTTAACCCTTGTGTTTTGTTGACACTGACTTTACTTCCTCATTGCTTGGGGTCCCACATACCCCACTGCTGTATATATAATAACAATATAAAGTATTATACTTGTATAGTAACAATAATAATAACTGCAAAATCAACCAATAGCTTTTCTTTAAATATTTTTGTTTTCTTCTTTTGACCTTATTAAAACCAAATATAAAGAATAGTATTGAAGTGATGCCACACAACAAACTTGCACCTTTAATGAAGGTGACAAAATACATAAATGACCATAAAGCATTATTATTACACCAAATAAGGAAATATTTCATGCTTTATATCATGAACAAATATATATTCTTTTTGTGTGCCAAAAAGTAATTCCTTGCTGCACTCTTTCTCTGCAAGCTTTGTCTCCAAAGCCAATCCAATACCTACTGTGAGAAAGTATTGACCTTTACTGGCAAGATATCCAGCTTTTGTATCTCTCTGGTCCACTGACTTACAATAGACAATGTGTAGCCTACGGTATGTATTCATGTGAAAGGATAATAAGTGCTGTTAGAATGCCCCAGTGGTGCTGTAAATGTCTGGCTCCGATAATATCCGAATTTTTGCACTTTACTCTGTCAGAACCAAGCCAACGAGAGTGCATCTCCTGGGTGAAGCAGTGCCACTGATCAGCCTATTGACATGTAATTGCAAACAACATCAAATTGCTCTCGAAGGTTGAAAGTGTTGAATAATGCACCTGCATTATGATGGTGATGCAACATATTTTTTCAGGAGAGGAGCTACTGTATATGCTGCTATAATCTTTACAGACAGTTGAAATATTTTCACTATAGCCTCTCTGCTGGGTTTCTCAAAAGTACAGTCTCTAAAGGTTTTGGAGCCCTGTTGATCAAGAATGCTACTTTGAAGTAAGCAACTGCAGAGATCCAAGAAACACTTATGCAAATTCAAATAAAAGGATGCTCTGAAGAGCAAATTACATGACAGCTCTGCAGAATCCAACACCAGTCCTCATGTCTCTTTCTGCCTCTCATGCTCTCTCTCTCTCACACAGAAGAGGATGAAGTTGAAGAAGTATTTCTTGTGGCGTTATCATTCCTCTTGAAACACAGTTGGCTATTGGGCCTTTTCTTCCGAACAGTTCCTATTGGCTTGTCCTATTTGTACTGCTCCTTTTACTACTATGTATCCAAATTTCACTTTGATCCTGACATTATACCCAAGGCATCACAGAAAATTTGTCTACCAAATTAATGTAAATTGTGCCGGATTAAGTCCAAATCCAACGGCTTGCAAAGTAAATGTTTATATGTTTTTGGATCCGGAAATAAACCATCTATCAGTAAAACTCTATTCTTGGATAGAATAGATTGATCTTGCTTGATGAGGACAGTCATAGCTACAACTGCGCAAAAATAGAGTTCCTTTACCAAACCAGGTTTTATGGGAAAGGGTTTTCAAATTCATGACATAAAATTACCTCTCATCAAAGGGACCTCTTATTTGAAGAAAATAGTCTGTATATATCACCACAATATTACTTTGAAAAACAGATTGATTGAGCCACTTATAGAAGCACTAGCCCGACTGACATCTGTATTTGTTTTCATTTAGCATGAAACAGTCTCAGCCAAGATAGATGTAACATAATTGATTGTGCTCAGAAAATTGAATTACAAAGTGGTGCCCCATAATTTGAGAGCTATTTTTTGCTTGACTGCCCATTTCAACATAAAACTAGAAAAACAAGGAGAGTATTTGCAACAGTTCATAGTTGTAGTAAATAGACATTAAACATCATGTTTTGAACTCAAATTACTTACTATGATTTCTTTGGCTGTTTCTTTATGTAATATGTAGGAGTTAATATACTTCTGTAGAAGGTTTTGTTTTTTTATTTTGCTCATATGATGTTTGTTATTCAAACCAAACATGCATTACAGTAAAAATAATATTGTAGTTAGGTCTAAATGGAGCACAATGGATATGCAGCTTAAATGCATCTTGTTTTTTCGCCACTTGGGAACAAACTGTAAACACAACATTGACATATAATCAATTACCTTATAAAGTTGCAAATGCGTTAGCAAACAGTTGCCTATTTACACATCCATCTGATACAGAGCTATATTTGCATTTATTTGTAGTCGTGTTTCAGGACACTTTTATGAATGTAAGTCCAGTATTCATTCTCCTTTTAGCTTTGTTTTTGGTCTCCACCAACTCCTGAGAGAAATATTTGGTTCTTTAGTAGCTAAATGCTCACCTATGTTCACCAGCTAGTCACTAACCTTGTCTGTCTGTCCCTTGGTGCTGAGCAGGTAGTGCACAGTGGTTTTATTAAAGCTGTTTCACTGAAAACAGCTGGAAACAAGATTGATGAGAGCGGTGGGATTGAAAAGTAAAGCTGAGGGCTGTAAAAACAAAACAATGGACTGAAAGATACTAAAACACTCAATAAAGATGAGGAGAACTGCAGAGTTGGGCAATCATTCTCTGTGGGTCCATCACTACGAGCGACTCCCTTCACTAGTTATTTGATCTATTGTTAATATGAAAATATTGACAAGTGCAGCTTTAAAGGTCCAGTGTGTAACATTTAGGAGCTATTGGCCGAAATGGAATATAATATTTATAAGTATGTTTTAATTTGTGTATAATCACCTGAAAATAAGAACTGTTGTGTTTTCATTAACTTAGAATAAACCCTTTATATCTACAGAGGGAGCAGGTCCCCATTCTTCCATGTTGCATAGCCATGTTGCAAAGCCGTGTTTCTACAGCAGCCCAGAATGGACAAACCAAACACTGGCTCTAGATAGGGCTTTTCGCGTTTTTTGCGGCCACCGTAGTTTCTCCTACACGCTTGGAAGGGGAGGGTGATGCAAGCGGTATTCAAATGGATCCAAACTGCAATTTCACCACTAGATGCCACTAAATTCTACACACTGGACCATTAAATACTAGTTCAGTCAAAGTAAAAAGATTTTTTTCACTACAGTACTGAAACAAACAAAATCTGTTCCACTTGCAAGAAAAAACAGTGCAAAGGAAAATAACTCCTGGTGTCAATCGACACTTTACTGAAAATGAAGTTGTGATCACATTGATAGAAGTTGTCAGTTGAACTGAACTGAAACACATTTGTTTAGTCAAGCTTAAACAAGCAATTCATGATTTATGTTTATATTTATATGACTCCCATATGTTATGGAAACATATGGTTTACATCTAGAGTACATCCAGACATCCTGCCATACCTATAAATCAGGAGATTTATAGAGGTGATTTGGACAAGCTGGAATGCAAGTATACAGAGGAAATGCATTATGGTTTTTCCGTTATGTTCAACACATTTTATTATAAAAAGCATCAAACACTGCCGTGGCAACTGCCCTTTAGAATGGGAGAGATTAATGTGATGGGTTGTCCATCACCCATTTTTCTTAGCATCTGGCACGAATGGTGTAACTCACAGTAAACAGATGTCTTGGAGGAGTTGCAAGCCATCTGTCCCCATATTGAGCATGCCTCCTGGCATACTCTGACTCCCTCTGATGTACCCCATGTCCTGACACATTGTATTTGAAGACATACACACAAACAGAGGAGGACTGCAGGCATCATGCTGCATTGTTCTTAACCTCCAAAGTTGCCAGAATGTTCCCAGTAATAAAAAACACTCCCTGTGCAACTTCTCAAAAATATGCACAGAAAGTAAACTAGAACTTTGGGAAAATGTCCTATTATGTCAGGGCAGAAAAACAGTATGAAAGTTGCTTATTCGATATGTGTTCCTCTTGCATGTATAAATCAGTCAGTTTTCAGTCAGTTGTCAAGACAAACTTGTGCACACCTACCTCAAATGTGAAGTGTGTTTTTTATGCTTTACTGCCAATAAACATGATACAACTTTGTGTTCACATTGTATATGCAATGTTACAGTGGCAGTCATATGATCTACTGTATCTCAGTTGTGCAAATTGCAATATTCGTACAAAACAAAATTGTGGTGTTAAGAGTTTGTTGAAGGATTAGTTTGCTTACCTATATACTGTATATTTGACAGCTTTTAATATAGAAATAGCATGAAAACTAATTATAAAACATGTACATTACTTGGGATTGACAACCTCATTCCTCTCACATACAGTGCTGTTCATATGACAAAACAATTAGTAGCCCACCAGACCATTTGGTAGCTGTTGTGGAGTTTTCGATTATATGTTTTTATGTTATAATTGAAAGCTCAAAACAGCTACTAAATGAACCTTGTGATGAAATTGTTTTAATCAACTACTTTTTCCAAAGTCAAAAATTAACTTTCAATCGCAACTTTTAAGGCAACATGGATGAGGAGTCTTTAAAGTGCTCAGAAAAATGGAAATTTAAACATCTACAATTTCATCTTGTCATCAGGCCAAACTACATCTCCATCTAAACTCATACTGAATACTCCAGTATTCTTGAGTTTAGTACAGGTAGGTAGTACTTATTCTGTCTGACAATGTTGTTGTGTCTAACACATCTGCAATAACAACACCAATGTGGTCATTGATTTGGAAAGTTCACAGTTTGGTCCTTGGCCTCCTCCAGTGGCTGTCATTCTTTGTTTCGCTGTAACTTTTGAGCTTTAGTTAACAGGTTTTAAAACAAGCTACTTTCTTTCAGCCTGCTACACAGTTTGCAGGGAGAATGTAAGTCTTCCCCTGCTCTCCCTCTTTTTATGAGGCTGTATGCCACTGCCTCTGCAGCAGAATAGTTCATTACCTCAGTCTCTGCTTCTGTCATGCTTTTCTGAGTAGCATTGATAAGTAATAGTCAGTACCTACTATAACAATGTGCCAAAGCACCAGACAGTTTAATTCCTACACTGCCACTATTAATACAAACATTACCGCTGCCACCAGCCCACTATGATATCACCACTTCATAGTAGGACATGAAATGCGGGGGAAAAGCACAAGACAAAAGACAACCAGAAGTCATGTTTCTATTTGATTATTGATCCACCACTACAAGTCGTAGTATGAGTAACCGCTGACACACTGTCCACTCCCACCCCAACCCCGGGTGTAGGCTGTGGAATGGGCAGGTCTGAAGCACGAGGCTCCTGGGCTAAAAATTATTCCCACCTGCTGCCTAACCACGAAAACTAGCACACGCCCCCACATGAAGATGTAGCAGCCTTACACTCACCACCATCACACACTCACTCCTCCTCACTGATTCCTCCCTCTTAAGTTAAAGCTCTTAAATGTTATGTTGTGTAACATTTAGGAGGAGATATCGGCAGAAATGGAATATAATAATAAATAATAAAGTATGTTTTCATTAGTGTATAATCACCTGAAAATAAGAATTGTTGTGTTTTCATTACCTCAGAATAAGCTGTTTTTATCTAGGGAGCGGGTCCCCTTCCACGGAGGTCACCATGTTGCACCGCAATGTTTCTACAGTAGCCCAGAACAGACAAACCAATCACTGGCTCTAGATTGGCTCTTTCACTTTTTTAACCAGTTTTGCTGCCACTGTAGTTTCGCCTACACACTTGGAACGGGAGGATGATCCGAGCAGTATTCAAATGGTTGCAAAATGCAGTTTCAACGTTAGATGCCACTAAATCCTACATACTGGACCTTTAAAACCAACTTTGTTTATATGCAGGGAAAGAGTCCTATGTTACCAAAATAATGTAACCATTAAGGCCAATTTAATTTTTTACATTAACTGGCAAATATTGATAGGTAAGCAAGAAATATCAGTATCAACATTAAATACTAATTCAGATCAATAAAAGCTGTTTCAATAGTTTTATTTAAGTGATTATCATAGATACGTTGGATCAACTAGGCCTACTTGAACATACAGTACCACACGTGCTGAAAGACAGCTTTAATCTAGCTTTCACTTGTTTCTTTCCTGATTATTGAGAAGACCTTGATGTGATGAATCACTGTCAGACTAGTGTGTGACCTGCTGAAAGTGCTGATGTCATCCTCAATATGGAGAAAGATGTGTGTCATGGGATGAAGGTTTTACTCAGAAACATCAAGCATGTAGTGTGTGTGTGTGCGCACACGTGTCTATACATATGTGTATATACAGCACATATGCAAGGTGAGGACAAAATACTATATACACTGCATGAAAAAGCTTTGCTCAAAGTAACTGTATTACATTGTAGGCTTAATGTCTGCTTAATTACAGGCTGACAGTCACCTCTGTTATGAGTTTTTAGAGAAACCTGAGGAAACTAGTAGAATCAATGCCTGAATTTCAGTTCTATGACTAAACAGCTGAGATGTCCCTTAGTAACTTCACAGCCTGCACTTTCATCAGGCAGTGTGCATGAAACCTGCTCAGAGAAGGTATCTCTAGTTCTCTTCTGCCCCTCTCAGGCTGAACTGGGAGCAGCAGCACTTCCGGTTGTCCTCATCTTTTGTATTCCTCTTGTGGTGCAGTCCTCCTCCCTCTCTCAGTTTTCCAGCTTTTTATTGAAGAGACATCTGCACAAACAGGCACATAGATATGTGGTTATAGTATGTGTGGTGAAGTTGGTGAAGAGGGAAATCATATTTGTGTATAGATTTACATTTGAGGGGACTGCAGAGTTAACTAACAATGAGTAAACAGTACAATAATCTCACTGGATTACCAAAGTCATAAAGTTGTGGATGCACATTTGAGTGCCTTTGCAATATTCTTGTGGCCAAAGTGTTGTCGTAGCAGAATGAAAGGGGGACAAAGGAATTATGTCAGGTAACATCTTATTACTCTTCCTCAGGAAAGTGTGCTGACGGAAGATCACATAGAAATTGAATTGGTCAAAAAGGAGTAGGAGATAACTTAGAAGAGAGCAGCTGATGCCTTCAGTCAATGAATAAAAGTGATGTGATGAACTGCAGCAGCAGCAGCAGTATGAGATGATTTACTAAGGTAGACAAACCAGTTTATGCATAATGAAAAATTGAAATGATTTAATTAGATGAACATTAATGTAGATGAAATATATAACAATGAAAGTGACATTAAGATGTGTGAAAAGTTAACTGGATTCACAGGATGTTGAAGATGTGCCCCTATCTACATGTAAATGTGTAGTAAATGTGCAGTACATGCATGTAGATGTGCAATGTGCAGATGTTTAATACTTGATCCATCATGCATAGAAACATATCTCTGTATATATGAAAAATTAAACTTCAGTAATCAGAGAGTATAAAGTATGTGTATACATTTATACGTATATTGCTTCATGGTATATCTCATCCATGCTTGTTCATACATACAATGCAGATGCTCTGCAGCTTCTCACTAAGCTGAGACTGTCTGTACAGGAAGTGCTACACACTGTGACGGTACAAAATAGTACTTAAAGCACTCCATGTTGCACCTTGAGGGGAATAAAGCAGAGTCTGATGATGATCCATAGCAGCATCAGGTTAGCATAGTGGGCGAATGGTGTTTTCTAAGATGGAGTTTACTTTAGTCCTCATCCTCCCTCTCTGTTGCTCTCATGCTGCGTACTAAGCAGACCTCTGCAAACACAACAGACACCATGTCAAGCACAACAGCTTGGTGTTATTGTGTTGAATAAACAAGGAGAAAAGTTTCTTCTGCACTCACTTGTACAATGTCTCTGGTCTAATTTGCTGCTTACGCATGTGCATCCCCAGGTACAGTACTGGCAGTTCTTGCATCATCTCCACCTCCTCAACCCTGGATGGTGACAGGTGTCACTAGCATCTTGCTGTGTTGGGAATCCACGACCAGCTCCTTGGTCTTACTGAAGCTGAGCTGCACGTGATTCTTTACAGCACATGTTGAAGCTATCCACAGGATCACAGCATCCCTTCTCCTCTCCTTCCTTGAAATAGCCTTCAATAGATAAATCTAATATCTGATTTGTGGACAGTGTACAAGAAAGGTGACAGTAGTGGGTGGATGGTGTTGCAATTTGCTGGAGAAAAAAAAATACATAAACTGAAATAAAGAGACAGAGAGACAGAGAAATACACAGACAGTAAGAGGAAGAAAGATACATAGCGAGATATTAGGAACGATACAGACATAATGAAATATCTGATACATACACTTATTTCACTTACTGTAAGTTACTGCAGACTAATTAACTGTAAGTATTGTTGATATCTACTCTAAATATTGAAGTTCTAGTAAGTTACAAGGCAATTGTGCTCACACTCTGCCAAGTTATCATATTGGATCAAGTCATAAGACTGTTTAATTTGTATGATAAGGCTCAACTCCCTGTTTCTGTGGAGATTATGTGTCTGAAAAATACACGTAGCACATTGCTGGTGGCTTTGATATGAGATAACTCATCCACTGTGCTCAGTGGATTGTGGAAAAAACGTGAGTAAAGCTGAACAGCCAGACGTGTCGGGGCATGTGGGGAAACAGTTCAGCAAAGAAAACATTTTGCAACTGACGATCACGTCATTAATATCCATAACTTTGGTGTTCCCCTAACTTTTCATCTAGTGCTATCATCAGGTCAGCATTTTAATTTGTCCAATACTAATAACATCAGCCTCAGCTAAACTTTGTGTTTAATGCTAATTACTAAATGTTAGCATGCTTATAAACTAAACTAAGATGGTGAACATGGTAAACATTATACCTGCTACTTCTGCATGGGGCATTATAATTGTGAGCATATTAGCATGCTGATATTGGTATTTAGCTCAAAGCACCGCTGTGCTGAATCACAGCCTCACAGAGCCTCATAGAGCCACTAACATGGCTGTAAAGTCTTGTTTGAAACATGGCTTTAAAAAATTAACTGCAGGAATATTTAAAATCTTTAGCCTGCTGGAGCACCCTGGTGGTGACTGTAAACTGCAACTTCAAGTCCGCCCAGACCTTTGTTGCATCTGACAGGTTGGACCTTGGACCCAAAAAGACAGATATAAAGATATTTGTGTTCCTCAACTGAACTCTCCATGTGCCACCAATATTTCTGGAGAGGTATAGCTAATGGCTATCAATTTGTCAATAATGAGTGAGTCAATTTATAACTAATATGGTTAGCCTGAGAGAGGAAAATTGATTAATTTAGACTCACACTGACTAGTTAAATGCGAAACAAAAGTAATGTGGATACACAAATTGCTCTTTTACCGAAGATAATAATTTTGAACATCAGCAAACACAATAGGGATTAAATGAATACAGCTGTTGATATTCAGTAGTAATCCTGTAAACCAATAACAGATAATAGTCTCATTTTGTGCTCTGAAATGACGCTATTTGCTCATATTCTCACCAACTGCCACTTTAATTAATAGCAAACTATCACATTTGCACATTACACAGTGTTCAGTGTGTTCACTGATTTCATCATGTGCAGAAATGTCAAAAGGGATAGCAGTTTGAATGGCTGGTAGTTACACAGAAATTATGTCATCCATCTTTAGCAAGAATACAACAAAAACTAAATACATACTCAACTAAAACTTTTTCTAGTAAAGGCTCACCCCCTGCAGATTTGAAAGGTGGTTGTGTGAGGTAGTGTCCTCTTTTACGCAGAAGAGTGAAACAGCTACTGTATAATTCTGTTTTCTGCTGCTTTTCAAGATGCTCAGTATTTTTTACTAAAATGGATACTACATTGCTTGTTTGGCAAAACTATGAGATTAAAGTAAACCCTCATGTCACTACAAGGATTGAAATTGCAGCTCTCTTTATTTACTGCTGCTGTTGATTATCTATCTGGCGACCAAACAAATCTACAGTCTGACATGTGAAAATAAATAACAGCATGCATTTTTTTTCTTGTGCACCAAATGTTCACTCCACCAATTACTTTTTACTTCAGATCCAAATGCTCTTTCACAAAGAAGAGACTTGATTTCTGTAGATGTACTTCTAATGGGTTATGGATCAAAGCTTGCTCCACTTGAAGCAAGGACAAAGGCTACTTCATCTAAGAGCCCTATTGCCTTGATTTCAGCCATCAGACCATGCCTGGTCATTTGCAGAAAGGCTTCACAGAAGAATTTCTTGGAGGATAAGGGACCTTCTTCACAACTGATAGCCATTAGAAATCTCTCTATATATCCTCAAGGGTAATTAGTAATGTCCAGCATCACAGTACAGTCAGTAACTGAATCCACAAAATACATTTTTTAAAAATGATATGTGGAATAGTAAAGGTATGCTAGCTGCTTAACTAGCTACTGAATGTGTGGATTTAAATGCAAAACATTTCTAAAGATCTTACTGTAATTAACCCTCTTCACACAACTGATATCTCACCTGAAGGTCGATTTAGTAGCTGTTATGGAGTGATCATATCACATGATCTTCATCAGCAGATGGAGTTTGCAAGTTGTCATGGAATTACATTAAAGATAAACATATAATACTGTAAATATAAACACAGAGCTGGTTGTAGTTGCTTGTAAAAGATGGTTTAAAAAGATGCAGCATGACGACAGTGACAACTAAACTTTAGTGTAAATTCATTCCTTCTATCCCAGGGGACTCCTCTCCCTCTGCTTGACAAGGACATCATCACCTCAATCAAACAGAAAACAGCAGTAGGAAACAGCAGTCAGTCAAGACTTCATGGACTACGTGGATGTCAGGTTCATCTGTGTGTATGTTGTGCACGCGACATAAATACCTGTATTACCATTTTGTAAACAAGCCTGGAGTCTCACTCCAGAGCTGTGAAGATGTTATGAAATGACTGCCCTGGGATTGCATGAGCTCTTACTCTGCACTAGAGAGGGTACTGTTCCTGTGCTGGAAAAGCTTTGATTAGAGTCAAGAGGTACAGTAGTTCAGCTGAAACTCTACTTCCCCGACTAATAAGGGCTGCCCTGCTAATTGTTTTTTTGTCTGTTTCAATGAAGAGCTTCAGTTCAGTAAAGCTACTGAGAACTATTCTTTCTTTTCTAGTTTGATTTCATGCAAACCACAATCAAAGCAGCTTATTACATTATAGGATTATTGTAACTATTACTGTCTTTGACGTTCTCTTCTATCCTGAACATCCGGGGAGCTGAAGTGATTGCCATAAAAGTTAATGAATCTCGGAGGAGTATTTGGCATTTCACAATCAAGTCTGCTTTGCCAGAGAAAAAAAGAAAACAATTACACTAAAGTTCTGTTGATATTCAGTGTTTTTATTGCAGCACAAATATAGCAAATCAAGAAATAATGAAATCTGATAAATAATGCTTCATTAGTTTGCATGTTGCTCTTTGTTTTAGGCCTACAATTTATTATTATTTTTTAACTTTTTAGTCATGATAGGGTGCATGTCTTGAGGAGAAAAGGTCCAATATGTTACCGATGCTTTTGTCATATACCACTCGTACAATAAAATGGATTGCAGGTTAGTGACCACTGGTCTAGTTCAGTGATTCTGGACACCACGGCAACAGCACTCTGCTCAGCTCAGCTAAATGGCTGATAAACCATCAAAACCATACAATACACTATATTTCACACACATCTCATACACATTTTACTTGGATAGTGCAATGATTATACTATCAAGAGACAAAAAGCAGATACTCAACCAGATTTCTATGATGCATTATTGAAAAACTATGTGCAGTCCCTCCTAATAATAATTCTTACCTTAAAATGTACCCTGTCACTGATCGTGTCTACACCATATTATACAGTTATATCGCCTTTATTTTATAATTGTAGTTACTTAAATATAGCAATAAATAAATAAATAAAAAGGTCTAACCTACATTTTTACTACTAAAGAAATGTAAGAGATTTCAGTTCAACATAGATTTACATTGATGTTTTAAGGCACAAGTCTTCTTTGTTGTTGTTTTTTTAAAAGTTTATTTTGACACATCAAGTATGATCAACTTAGAACAAAATAAAGACATTTAATTCATTAATATTCCATCACTGCCCACGCTCCCAAATTTGTCATCTTCATGTTTACTGCTGTCACCATGTCAGTCACAGAAACAGTGACACAATCCATTATGTCTTTATTGAAAGAACCATGATTCACAGAGAGGCTATTTAAAGACTGTGGAGGACGAAATCTTCTTGTTGCTTTTCTGAGAGCAGAAGAAAGATCTTTCTACTAGATATATAATCTAAATATAGTATTTGTTAATAAGGCACACTTAGCAGGGATTCACAACAGAGTAGATAGGACTTTACTTAGAGTTCTAAGACTTTGACTTTGAGAGTTTGCATGTTCTCAAAGAGTTTTTCCTGGTTTCGCCAAACTTTCCCAATACATAAATGCAAGGCAGAAGGACTGAGACTAAATTGCTCCTCACATTGCATATGTGGACATTTGACATAACTTACTGACCAGGAGAAGTATACTGCAGTATGTTACTATGTGCTGAAGAATATATTACACTGTTATTCATGCATTTATAGGTGGCATGATATTTGAACAGCACCGAGCGTGTAGCAATACACTGACCCACTCCAGCAGACAAAATAGTTTCAACATTTAGAGTGGCCTGAGAGGAGAGTCGAGAGGCAGAATTACACAAAGGATGCCATATTCTATTGCAGATCTTTAAGACTCTTGATTTTGTTATGTGACCTAAAATGTTTCTTGATCATGTGTGCTGCTGCCTACTGTTGGATGACAAGCCCGTGGCTTGCTGAGAAATGTCTTACTGCCAGCCAGAGCCCCTATGTGTAGGAATTGTGTGTAGAATGATAAGACAATCCTGGTGAAATCATATCCAGTTTAAGTGTTGCTTTCATCCACAGTGTCTGTTCTTAGATTACCAATGGCATAGAAGTCAGAAATGTTCAAATGACCTACACGAAGTGGCTTTAAGCTACAGTTGTCATGAATGTGTGTACTAAGCAATAGGATTGAGGATTCAAATGCAGACAATGATGCAGAACTGGTCTGAAAAAGTATGTTATATTGGTACAACTCAGTAATTCCCGGTACATCTAAACAGTTTCTTTAACAATAAGGCATAATAAATGACTTTTTGTCTGCTGGGTGGGGTGTAGGTACAAGTGGAGTACTGCAAAAATTTTGGTTGTGTGCTGTAACAAGGAGAAGCCAAAGTCAGTGTAATTTAAGGTGTAATTTTTATAGACTCCCAGTCTGACAATGGTCACACAAAAACTTGTGAAACTACACACGACAACTATTTGTTGATAATAAAGCAGTTATCAATCATGATTTGAATATCAAAAGATTATTTGTTGTGTTTTCTCCCTACAACAGATGCATAGACACAGATTGATCAATAAGCTTGCCTTTTCCACTTTATCTTCAGATGCATGCATCCTCATGCTGCATTCATTATACCTTAGAAAAACTATCAGAACAACATGATGGCTAAAAGCATTTATGTGGATGTTTTATCTGTTCCAACTCAACTGAGGAAATGAAAATACAAACTTCAGAGCAGCTGTGTTGGAGTGGAATCCAAGTCAAGCATTATAGTTTATTTATTTATATACTTTTGAAACTGACTCTCTGAGAAATACACTGATGGGTCTATTATTACAAACTCATATTCAGAGACCAAAACATTGCTGAATATCCTTAGAGCCGGGGTATCAGAAAGGTGTGTGTGTGTGAGTTGTTGGGGGGGCGGGCTACTTTTGGTTTCCAGTGATATTTTTAAGTTTTCAAATGCTCATCTCCTTAATTATGAAGCAAACTCACTCACATACTTATTAGTGTATTCATGACAATTTGTACAGCCTGAGCCAAGATCTGTTACTGCCCCTCCTTAGTGTCCTTTCTTAAAATACTGTGCTGCTCTTATAATTCCTTCTGGGAATAAACAGAGAACCTGCCTTCTTTTTTATGTGGCAGTAGACATGAGATACAGATGTGTTTGTGCTGTTAGATCAGAGTTTTTTTACATTATGCTTCAATCACATTGCCACCCTTAACATAATTTCTTTCAAATAAATTACTGTTACACTGTACGCTTCAGACCCATTCTTTCTGTTGTGCTTGACAAGTGCTCTTATTCTATTCATATGAATTGATTTTAAGGACAGAAATAAAGTATCCCAGAAGTAAATGGCCTCGAGCTGAGTGTGGCGCAGCAATCATGAGGTGGATCAATTTCCTGTGCTTTCAGATGGCATTCAGAGCAATGCTTTTCACCAGGTGTTTCTGATG
The DNA here is from genome assembly GCF_020085105.1 of Siniperca chuatsi. NCBI lineage: Eukaryota > Metazoa > Chordata > Actinopteri > Centrarchiformes > Sinipercidae > Siniperca > Siniperca chuatsi. The sequence goes on along the minus strand of NC_058058.1, from coordinate 10,587,995 downwards.
GCTAATTTTTTTCTCTTACATGGAGAGGTTAATTGTCTCCTAGATGGTGTATGTGAAAAATGATAAATTGCAAAATTATTCCTTCTTCATTTTCTACCAGATATTTCTTTTCATTATACCATAGGTGTTTCAGAGTCCCTAATCAAAATTTTAAGACTCCCAAACTTTAGATCAACTTTGTATTAATCATGCATTAATGTTGCAGCACTACCGAAGATGCTTGTTTGCAACAGAGATTGCATCAAACTTCCAGATCTGTTAAATTTATTCTGCTAATTATGTGTCTTCAGAACCAAAGACGCCCCTTTATCGTCGCTCTTATTCACTCTGAATTCATCTAGCAGAGGAAGTGACACATCAGATGACCTTAACATTCCCCCCACAGATTCCTTCATAACCTCAGTTCCTTTGTGGATAAACCAGCATTCATTTTGTCTGTGTTCCAAACCTGCTCTAGCCTTTACGTCTGTGAGACTCTATTAGTGTGGAAGGGATGTTTCATTTGGTACATTTCCTTTTGTACAATTACCCCCTTAAGGGTTTGTACCATTTAGTTTTATTGCTTTTACAATAAATTCCTTGTGTAGTATGCAATGCTGTTGTCTGTTCTTCCACATTTACAACAAAGTTCAGTCTTCCTAAAAGTTAAAACATCGATTAAAATCAAAATTTGTTGCCAGCACTTCGGCTCCACTGAAATCTAAAAAACTATGCTGTTCTTCATTTGATAGTAAACTTTGGTTCTCTGCTCATGTCACTGTAAATGAAATTTCTGAGCATTAAGCACAATAAATCTTAGGGTGGGAAATTACATTCTGTTAGTACATGATTTTCATATATACTAAGGTAAGGCAGGGCAAGTTTATTTGTACAGCACCTTTCAACAAGGCAAATGCTTTACATGACACATAAAAAGCATAAAAAGAAACACAAGGCATACTGCTGACATTACATGGGAGAAAAAGCTGTCTAACCCAGCCAATCCTAGCCAATATTATAATTTGAAAATCTATTATATATTCTGCAGGGGATCACCAAAGTCATTCATCCTGAGGGGGACATGAATGTCTGAACCAAATGGCAATCCACCCAATAGTTAAAGTACCCCTCTATACAAAAAAGTGTTTTTCTCATGTTTATGTCCCCTAAAATGTCAGAAGTTGACTTTACTGACTTGTATTGTCACTAGAGAGGTGCTTTAACATTCCTCTACTGAAGAGGGATTTGTCTGTACACTTCCCTAAAATCTTAGATTCAAACGGACTCTGGGCAAGCTAGATTTGGTACGTCACAAGTTTGAAAGCCAATCGCAATGCCACGAGCAAAGAAACCTGAAACCTCCAGTGCAGAGTGGACTTGTCAGTATAGAGAGCAAGAGTTTGTGTGAGTTAGCGTAGTTAGCTCCATAGTTAACACACAGACGTTAGTGGCATCAATCTTCTCATCTAACTCTTGGCAAGTAAGCGAATAAGTGTATTTTTCAAAGGCAGAACCAGACAGAAAATGCAAATGCTTTAACAGGTTTGTCAGGTTGGGTTAGGTTGGGTTGGGAGGGGTTGGGTTAACTTTTTTAGTTGGATGGTTAGAAATCTCATCAGCTCGCCACTGAAAGGAAGAAAAAGTTACACTGCTGTTGGTGGAAGACATTTACCCTAAAGTATATGTATAGTTAGGCTGCTGTACCACATTTGTTTCTTGTTTCAGAATATAGAATACAACCTGTGTGGACAGAAGAACCTTTTGGGCAGGCAGAGGCAGGAAAAAAAGAGAAAATCTTAGTGATTTAGTCTTAGTGAAAAATGTTGTTAACCACAAAAAGAATAAGCAATGAGAGAGTACTGTAAGAAATCCTGGAACAGAAATAATTATAAATGTTGCAGTATTTAGATTATGTGGGAGGAGTCATTCAGTACAGAAACACTTGGCTTGACTGTGTCGCTCTTACGTACACAATGATGCAAATGCATATTTACAGTACAGTTAAAACTATACTAAATGTAACTGAGTCATGTGCCACATGGAGCACACACCCACATACATACAGGGACAAATAGGCTTTGAGGCACAGAAAGAGCACCCCTTCCAACCATTTGATCAACTGTGCATTAACACCTGCTCACAAAGACAGGCAGACACGCAGAGAGAAATACGCACAGACATACACACATTTTCCAACTTACGCCAGCATGAACTCACAGTTGTGCTGCAGGGTTGATTGTCTCAGTGTGTGACGTATTCCCTCACCATTTCACTGGAGGCCACCAGCAGAGGAGCTCTCCCCCTGTTGTAGGAGGGGGTCAAGGGTGACTGTGAATCACCACCTTCCTAGTGGTTTGCTATTATCGGCTCGGGTTTCCAAAGGCAGAGGGGAAGTGGATGATTGCTTTTAATTTCTCAGCAACCACAAGGGGTGTGGGAAAAAACAATCAGTTACATCCAGTTCAATTGCCTACTCACAGCGATCCCCTGAAAATAAGAAATTCACTGTATTCTAATGACGATATAGTTCTTTGTTTAGTTATTCTTTTTTAAATTCAACTTTTTTTTGAACTGATGTCACAATGGGGTTATACAGACAGGGCGCTAGTTAAGTAAAAATGTGTGTACAACAGACATAAATACACCCCCTAATTAAAGGATGTGGGTAAAGACCTAATTGTCTATTCACACAGATGTGGAGTTTCGCTCTTCAGTACATAATCACATTTTCTATGTGTGTATTTAATCAGTATGATCAGTGCTCCATTTACCACATACACTACCACTGATAACAGCACAGTTTCAATTGACATGAATTGGTATTTTAAGATGTGTAATACTTAAGTAGTGTCTTCAGTGTTAAAAAAGGTTATTTTTTCCTCTGTCAGACTTTGAGAAATCAATATTTCAGCCAATTTTAATGATGCTCAGAAAAAATAGAAATATAAAATACAAACAGGGTTGTAAACATTGCCTCATCAAAATTGTACTTGGCAATGTGAACAACAGGATTATCCAAACATGTTGTGTAGTCTGACCACTTTCTAATTATGCAGTAGAGGTTTGTAGGTATACTGTAAGCAGAATTGGAAAAATAATTATGTTCTATATTGTACTAGAAGGTTATTAAAAGATTATGAACCCAATGAAAAACACATCACTGCCCTTATACTTTGTTACTGCATTGTATGTGTGATGTGTAAACCCATATTCTGTGAGCACTGAGGGGATCTGAGGGGTTGTATTGTCATAAATCTAAACCTAATCTAGATGTTGCAGAACCTGTCACTGGCGCTGAATACCAGGAATTGAGATCCTGGTGCTTCCTGTTAATTCTCACCAAAATCGCCTCTCGTTTCCCAGAAAACACACCTGTGGACTCTGGGAATTATTAGCATGCCTGTGCTAGTGGTTCTGGGTGCACTGTGTGCTCGCATACTGAGGAATATCATATCTATTGATTAAAAGATGCTTCCTCCAAACCTCATAGCCCTTTCAGCAGTAAACCTCAGGTCAGAATAAAGATGTTCAGATGCTCCCATATAACCACTCAGAAGTAAAACTGGTAAGAAGATGTGATGAAAAACAGAAGATTGATTCTATGATTCTATAGGACTATGCTTGGCCCTGTTGTTTTTTTTGTTCTACTAAAAATTATTACCACATCATATGAAAGAATAACATCAGAACTTTCAGAAAAATGTCATTATATTCTTAACACTGTTCTGTTTTCAAAGGAATAGTTCTTTTGGGGGGAAGTACACTCATTCGCTCTCTTTCCGAGAGTTATATGAGAAAATCCATACCACTCACATATGTGTTTGGTAAATATGAAGCTACAGCCAGCAGCTGGTTCACTTAGCTTAGCATAAAGACTGGAAACGGGGAAACAGCCAGTCTGGCACTGTCCAAAGGTAACAAAATGTTGTCCAAAAATATAATCACGATTCCCCCCTCCCATATTGATCGATATTGATATTTATCACGACATATAATTTGATAATGCTGCCAGTTTGAAGACTATAATGACTGAATCCTGAAGAAACCAGAGGGTTATTATTTAAACTTCAGAATCGTTTATTAACAAAAAATAGAACAACAACTGTGCAAAATATATTTATCTGCCTTAACAAAGCAACTCAAGTTAGCCTGCCTTGTAACGTATTAAAATAATTAAACAAAAGATGTGACTACAATCACAAATTATTTTGGCAGGAAAGCAAACTCAGTCTCAAATATTTGTAGAGGTACATTACTGAGACAGAAAATGTAAACAAGTGGATCACAAAGGAACTGGCACAACTAAGATCAAAATTTAATCAGTTTCCTGAACCCATCCCTTTAAACTGTGCTTAGGGGCATCATGTCTTTTGCTGTGCAGTACGAAATTGTGCTTGTTATCTCCTTGCATCTTTTGGATCACTTTTTGTATGGGGTAATGCCCGCAAAAGTTCCTTTTCTTTCAACAATTCATAAAAATGTTCAAGTTTTATCACCAAAATCGACATAAATTTGATCACAATCCCAGTTTGAGATCATTTAATCGCCCAACCCTACCCCTACCTCTCACCACAGATGTGGTATGTGGAATGAGGTACATCCCTCCACACAAACAGCTGTCACCTACAAAGCCTTGCAGATAGCTGCATTAACCTTGTCCTTCATTCCTGTGTCCTAAAGTTTATGTTGAAGGGAGTTACAAGGTGGGAGCCTAGACAATAAATATCAAGACATACTCTGTAGTCACACCAATAAAATGTTCCATGTAAATTGGCCAGGTGAATAATTGTTAATAATAAAAATAATTTTTGGCTTCATCAACGATACTCCAGGAGAAAAAAAAACATGAAAAAGCAAGCAAAGAAATACACTGAATTTAAATATCTCATCTCTTTATCTCACTTTGACTCACACACCTATACAACCACACACAAGTTTAATAATGCTGTATTTGTTATGCTTGAATAATCCAAATCGTCATCGCCATATTTTTCATATATGTTTACAATCTATCTATAATCTTGTCATCTTGATTGTCCATACTGAAATTTGACATTGATCTGTTGTGTACACACAACATCTAATTCTTCCTGAGGTCTCTTCCATTTTTGATTGCTTTGTCAAAACAAACAAAGATACAGATGCACTGCAACTAAAGTGGACTTAAAATGAAGTTACCTTAGAAGGTAAAATTGATTAAGGAATGCAACAACAACTACATCTGTTTTATTTCTGTTTCTAAATAGAAACAAATAAAAAATGCAAGCTGGCATGTTAGCTCATTAGCATTCCTACACGCATTAATATGCAAGGTTTAGTCTGTTAGCATGTTAACTTGTACAGTTAGCATGGTGGCATGCTAAAATTTAGCATATAAAGATAAAAGTACAAAACATACAGGCAAAAGAATAAGTCAAAGTATGTCAGATGGCATCTGCCGACTGGACTATTAGCACCACCAACTGTTTATCTTGATGCACCAACTCCAAATATTTGCATGACGGTAGTGGGTGAAATCACAAATTGTTTAACATTTTCTTCTGTCTGTCACTGACCGACTGAAATTGCCATCCCTACAGCCAGCATGGCTGAAAACCCCCAAGTCTGAGTCATAATGATATTATGCTAAATCATGACCTTTTTCATGACAAACATCCTTTTAAATAGTCAATTACAGAGGAAGCAGGAGAAATTGGTGTCATTGTTTATCATGGAGATAAATAGTTATTTTCTCATTTGTCATGATCTAATCTATTATGAAACCTTTACTGATCCATTACAGCCTTTTCTTATGGTGCTGCATAGGTTTTGTGAGTCATTGCTGGAACAGGCTTGGAAAGGAGCGAGCAAACTTAATGTGAATGTGTAACATTTATTTATTCACTGTGAATACAGATATCACCATAAGTCATTAACTCCAGGATTTCATGCCTAAAAGCCCTTTTGTGACTTTCTGTTATTGTGTTCATGAAGCCTCTTTTCATTTGACATTCATATTATTTAATGTACTTGTATAAACACATTCTATAAGGCTGTGAGGTTTAACTTGTGCTGTTAATGGGAATTCCATTAACCTATGTATTACAATGCCTGATTGCTAATAACTCAATGTCAGATAGGCATCTCGATCACACATAATTAATAACTGCCCACACTATCTCAACATGGAGGTGCCCAGGAAGCATCCATATCAGATGCCTGAACTATTTTGACTGGTCCTTACCCTGTCCCTAAGGGAAAACAAAACGCAAAAACTCAGAGATGGTAATGGTAAGAAAAAGGGTTTGTTCAGCATGGCAGAGAGAGGCAGGCATGTAGGAAGGAAGGCAGGTAGGAAGGAAGCGATGACAAGGAGACAATTCTAGGTATAGGAGAAAAACAAGATCAGTCAAAGGTTCACAAGAATGAATTAGGGCATTCTTGTTACTGCAAAGGTTAACTGACGATCTGCCGAAGAGCCGGGGTATTTGTACTGTAGAGTCTTGATTAGTGGATGTGCCTCAGGTGTGTGAGGGAGAACCAGGTGGGTTGTGATTGCATGGAGTACCACGCCCAGACAGACACACATACACCAAGACAGGAGACAAAAGCCAACAGAGGACTCACAACACACAAGGAAGGGGATAACACAGGGGAAAAACAAGAGAGACTAGCAGGATCATGACAGTTTCAGCTGCTTATATCCGCAATCTCATCCTTTCAGTCACCACAGAGAATCCATGAGTATGTAGGAAGTGAGGATTGGACTGCAGATTGAGAGCTCTCTGTTCAGGGTCAGCTCCTTTTTCATGGCAGTCTGTTACAATGCAGAAGTAAATGATGACAAAGAACCCATCCACCTTACATTTACCCATGAACAAGATGAACTCTTTACTTGGGACAGCACGTTTTTGCTTTTGTGATCACATAAGCTGCCTGCTGATTCCAGAAACTCCTGAGCTGACCAAACCCAAAAGACCCCCCTCTTCAGCATGAGGACTTCCACCACTACTGGGTGTCGACCAGTGGTTTCTTGAATTGCCACCAAGAAAGCCACTGTTGACCTATTGACCAAAGCTTCAAACTGTTGCCTCAACATGGCACACTCAGATTAAATTTCGCTAACCTCCAGGGATGCATAAAAAATTTATTTTTGTAGAATAACATTTTTTTTTTTACATTTTCCATTGACCTTTTTTCAGTTATATAAGTATCTTAATTAATTGTTTTATTATTTTCCATCCAACCATCCATCCTCTGATGGTCAAACATTAGCTAGTTGTTCCTTTCTTTGTTACAATATCTGTTGTGTAATATCAAATACTGCAGACAAAAAACGTTGTCCAGAGTCCCATCTGGACATTACTATGATGATTCAGAAATACCATGTCTACTGTGCCCCAAGGCCTATTTTAGTATGAAACATGATGATGGGAACACATTAAGCAGAGATTTAGATCCAAGATGAGATGTGTGTCATGTCCAAGTACAATGACAATAGATGTACGAATTTGTTTTTTTCAGCTTGCAACAACTACCAGTGATATAATTCCCTTTTTTACGAATACATTCATGCTCTTAGGCTTATAAATGAGTCAGTATTGCTTGATGAGTATGTGTGCATGTGTGTGTGCATTTATATGTGTGTGAATGTGTGTGCAGGCAGCTATTGTAGAGTCATCAGGTGGGCGCTTGTGTCAGTGATCCAAACTGCAGCAACCCAGCAAGTCCTCAATCTAACCCAAACAGAATGAGAAAGATAATGACGCACAGGCCTTCCCCAACACCATCTCCTCCATATTCATTATGAGATCTAGCCATGCATAATTAAGGTTTTAATTGGGTCATGCAAAGAGATAGGGACTTTCATATTACCATGCTAATATAAGGCAATCAGGCAGAATATTAAAATGTATTTCCGGTTCCCCTGAGAAATTCTAAAACAAGAACTGTTAAGTAACGGCTTAGTATTGTTGGTTTAATGTTTAGGAGCTTGTTCCAAAAAATGAATGAAATAAAATCCTGCCCCACCTGCATCCAGGCCCCTGTTCCACTAGCCTCTACTCCACAATTTAGTTTTACACAGAGGGGTTCTTTCCTTGATACTTCTGAAAAGCTCATACATAATACAGTTGTGTGCTGTTCATAATTCAAACCAAGTATGGCCATATAAATTGTGTGCACATATAATATCAAAATCCCTGTAGGTTTCTTCCTACTGTGCTTTTCTTTTTCAGTAGTGTATTTGTTTCAATTTCACAGGAAGTGAGAGCAGACAGGGGAGGTGATATCTGGCAGTGACACATATCAGTCCACTAAAACCCAAATAGAAATCCAATAAGAGTGCTGACGTCAATGTCCAGAAGGCACACGTTGATTGAATCAGCGAGGTTGTTGTAAAAGGAACCAACATAGTATCTCTGTTTAACTCTGCACTGTTTGTTGTTATAATGAGCAACTCATTGAGTTACACTGACAGTGAGTTATTGGGATGAGGATTTAAATGAGCCAAGCTGAGTGGGGCTTACAGTGCTGAATTAGCCAGATGTCCTAACAGCAAGCTGTCAATTTGCATTCTTGGGATAACAGGTTTATAGGAAAAGTGGTGGTATTTATTACCACCCAGTTTATAGAAAATAGCAATTAGAACCCTTTTGTGAAGTTCAACTAAATGAATAATAAAATGAGCTTTATTTCATTGTGAGTCATTTGTCTTTCCCAGATGCCATAATATAATGGAATTATATGGTGGCTTAAAGGTGTCTTTTAGCTGAACTAAGATATATTAGACACACAGTACATAGTCCAACAGCAACATTTACTGGAAGTTTAAACCAGCTGTACTGTTGATTGTTGGTGATATTGGGCTATAATAAACTTTGACTTGACTTGACTTGTCTTGTTTTAAAGAGTAAAATCCTCACCATTTTGTTTTGTTGTCCATTAAGATAAAGACGATTCTAAAATGTAACCTAATCTTTTAATGAAGCAATAAACATGTTTCCTTTGTTTCATTTTCTTATGAAATAATGAACAATAAATATTTTGCAAAGTGTAAATGACTTCTGAGATGAATGCATGACCGGATAAAAAGATGAAAACAACAATGTCTCAGAGAGGCATATATAGGTTTCAAAGAACCAGATATCCCCACCAGGAAGACATGAATGACAGCATTTAATTTCAGATGGGTTAAATGTTAAATCTGCACGATGGGTGAAATTGCTCAGGGCCATACTATCTGCACAAACCGGCCAGTTAATGCCTGCAGCTTGCGCTTTGAAGGATACAGTGGCCCATTTTGTTTGCTTACAATTCTGAGACTGCCTTGATCTCCCTTCACCTGCCTGTTTGTGTAACAGACAGGAAGCGGCTGATGCTGAGTTGTTAAACAACTCCTATGACTGAGCAGCGCTTTTGAGCCTCTAATGGTCACTTCCGCTGTGGAGAACTGAGCCTTTGCATGGTGATCTGCACGTCTCACTCCTCTAACCCCAGAGAATTCCTCTGCCATCTGTGTCTTATATCTGTTAACCTTACATTTATTCCTTAAAAGGTTGAGACTTCAAGGTGATTACACACTGAGGTAATAAACATCACAGTCGGGTTTTTGTGTTTGCCTGGAGTTACGGGTGTTCAGTGCCATACAGAAGAAATCAATGAGCTATTATACAGCTTATATTTCCCATGAAGCCCAAGGCTCTTTCAGCAACTGCAGGACATGTTAGAATAGGTCCAACCCGTCAAAGATAACACAAGTAAACACAAAATGCAGTTTTTAAATGAAGGTTGTTATTATTAAGGTAAAACAAAATCCAAACCTACATGACCCTGTGTGAAATAGGGTTTGCCTCCTAAACCTAATAACTGGTTGGGCCACTCTTAACAGCAACAACTGCTATCAAGCGTTTGCGATAACTTGCAATGAGTCTTTTACAGCGCTGTGGAGGAATTTTGGCCCACTCATCTTTGCAAAATTGTTGTAATTCAGCCACATTGGAGGGTTTTTGAGCATGAACTGCCTTTTTAAGGTCATGCCACAGCATCTCAATAGGATTCAGGTCAGGACTTTGAGTAGGCCACTCCAAAGTCTTCATTTTGTTCTTCTTCAGCCATTCAGAGACCCCACAACAACATCCAAAGAACTGCAGGCCTCACTTGCCTCAGTTAAGGTCAGTGTTCATGACTCCACCATAAGAAAGAGACTGGGCAAAAAAACAGCCCCAGACCATCACACTACCACCACCGTATTTTACTGTTGGTATGATGTTCTTTTTCTGAAATGCGATGTTACTTTTACGCCAGATGTAATGGGACACACACCTTCCAAAAAGTTCAACTTTTGTCTCATCAGTCCACAGAGTATTTTCCCAAAAGTCCTCATCAAGATGTTTTCTGGCAAAAATGAGACAAGCCTTAATGATCTTTTTGCTCAGCAGTGGTTTTCATCTTGGAACTCTGCCATGCAGACCATTTTTGCCCAATCTCTTTCTTATGGTGGAGTCATGAGCACTGACCTTAACTGAGGCAAGTTAGACTCATCGCAAGTTATCGCAAACGCTTAATTGCAGTTGTTGCTGCTAAGGGTGGCCCAACCAGTCATTATTGCCCCACTTGGCCTGCAGTGGGCCAATTTTTTTGAGGGCACAAAGGCCACATGCCAGGGCATCAAGGCATCAAGTTAAAAAACGCAATTTTCATTCACTAAATTAGACAAATCTAAAAGCATTAATGCCTTTTTAATAAACAGTGTAACGCTTCCAGAGAAATTCTAGAGAAAAATTTTGTCACAAACAAACAAAACTAAAAAAATCAATGTAGTGTAACTTGGTAGATGTATCGTTATAGCTTGATTTGCATAGGCTATTCGTTGTTTTTCAACTGCTTACCTTCATTATCTCATCATCTTCAGGGTCACTGGATCTCTATAGTGAGTGTCTTTGCTATCACCAAAGAAGGTTGGTAATGCACATGTGCAACTCTAAACAAAGATTAGAAGGAAACAAGATGGCTTACTTCTTAGTTACTTCCATCATCAGCTCCAGAAAAAACAATGTGTTTAATTCAGAATTTTATTGATTGAGACTTTTAAAAATACGTTTTTTACGTCTTCTGGATGCAAACTGATGAGGATATGAGTATATATAATAACATTCATAACATTTAATCAATAATGTTATTAATAACATTAAGAATAACCAGTGAAATTCCTGCCCTGGCAACAAGTCAGGGGCTTGATTTGGAAACAGAGGCATTGGTTAAATGCTGTTTGTGTCTGACTGTTGAATGACTGAATGTCAGCAGGGTACAGACAGGAAATCCGTTGACAGAGGGAAAGTCACCAAAGGTGTTGATGTCCGAAAAAGCCTTTGCAGTAAATTCAATTTTTTTAATTTTTTCTATAGGCCTGGGCTATTCATTCTAATTGCCTTGGTGAGCTGGTACTTCCAAGTAAGTGATTGCTGTAGGTGTTAATTTTCTGTAGTTGCTGCCTCCCTGAAAATGTCATTGACGTCACTGGACAGAAAAAAACCAAACAGCTAGACTCAACAATTTCTCCCAGACCCTTTTCATTCCTAGTCAGACACAGATTAACCATGCACACATGCACAATCACACACACATATACAACAGAGTGAGAGAAAGCAAAGCGAGTGGGCTGATTGCAGTTATTAAACACAATGACAATATGAATGACAGCACTTCAACAGCCTGAGCTGAAACAGACGTCATTGAACACCGATGGGGAAAAGAGAAAGAGAGAGTGAAAGACAAAGTAAAAGTGAAAGAAACGCAGGGGGACTTCAAACACAATATCCACAACTACAATATGAAATGTACACCGAGAGGTGATCAATGAAACTCACAAAATTATGTCAATAAAACTTCCCTCAGTAATCTGCAGGAAGTGCGGATCAAGGTTTTGTATTTTGTACACCCTCTCTAGTCTCCCTCTGTGATTTGGTTTGATTTTTAGCTGTACCACCTGTCTGCACACCATCCTCACTTTTCAGGAAAATAAGAAATTCAATTTAACTGAACTGAAAGATGGCTTCAATGTGTGCAGAAGAAATAAGGTGTCATTCTCACAATAAACATTCCTTTTACTATCTTGGTGAATGCTTCTCTGCACGATAAATGCCTGAAACACTGACTGAAGGTTTACTCAAGGAGTACAATAAATTATATTTGAATAATTGTGTTTTTTGCAAAGCCATTTCCTCTTGAAAAAGACTAAGTGCTGCTGTTTCCCTTGAAAATATCTCCTACATGCAAGTATTTCATCTTTGCTGTAAACTTCTGCATTGACTTTCTGATCTGAGAAAATAGGCAAAAAAAAAACAAAAAAAAAAAAACTGTCTATACACAGCAAATGTGTCTGTACAAATGATGGAGAAAGTCTCCAGAGGGTAGGGATGTCGACGTGTGCTTGGTGCTCTGCCAGGTTTTGTAATGATCATATGCTTGAGGCAACAGATGGATTTTCATTTTCAGTTAATGGCATGGTACCTTTGCACAGGGCAATAACTGGCATGTGAGAATCCTTGCTGTCAAATCATTGTCATCACTGCTATTGTCTTGGGCCCAGAGCAGGTATTTCAGCGTATGCAGTGTGATCATTTTCCCACAGAAAAAGCAGAAACATAGAAATGTACAAGCGTTGAAGTAATTCAGGTACATCATGCAATAAAACAGTTAATGGTAACCAAAAGCTGGAATGGAAAGTTCAGTTTTAATAATAACTAAATCGGCCTTATTTAATAATTTCCTAAAGACAAAATGTACCTAAAGAAATAAGTATAATTGGATTTAATGCATTGGATTAAATTCACTGGAACCAATCCTGGACCCAGTTTCTTGATATTAGATATACTACATTAGTATTGGGCCTATAATGCTTTTCTAGGATTATAGGATAGGATTCTGTGTTTCCACTAACTGCAATAACTGACATCTGTAATTTTCATTTTCCTACCAGCAGCCACTGTGGGAGTAGGGTCTCTCTTTGAGTTGCTTTTCCTGAGGTTTCTTCTGTTTCTTTTATTCCTTATGCACTGAGGTTTTTCAGAGAAGTTAGAATTTTTGGAGAGCTTGGCCTGATCGAGTGGCTGCTATGGACCTTGCAACCCCATTGTTGGCTACACAAATAAACTTGACTTGATTCAACTTTATCAAACGTTATCCCTCTTAAAACATTTGAAAGCACTGCTATATTGACTAGGGTATGTTGTCAGTAAAGCAAGCGAAAAGAAGCAAGAAAACAGTAAAGCAGCTTTAATTTGTGTTTTTTACATTGTAAAGTTGTTGTAGCTAATGTAATAGCAAACTGTTGCCTATACCGTACACACATCCAGCAAAACATGAAGCAACATTAGCATTAATTTGGAGTGATCTGATGAACGTAAGTCCAATATTCTCTCTGCTTTTATCTCTATTTTGCTTTGTACTAACTCCTGAGGTAAATATCTGGCTCTTTAGCTGCTGAATGATCAGCTATGTTCACCAGCTAGCTTTGTCTGCTGTTTGGTTCTGGCAAAGTAGGTCGCACAGTGGGTTTATCAGAGCTTTTTTGCTAAAAACAGCTACCTGTTGTGGCTGGAAACATGGCTGATGAGAGCAGTGAGAGAGAACCAAAACAGTAAAGTTGCAGTCAAACCAAAACAATGAGCTGAAAGATGCTAAAATGTTACATAAAGCAGAGGGAAACTGTAGAGTAGGGTGATAATTGTCTGTGGGCTCATACAAGCAACACCTTTCACATTACACATAGTCATTTGAGCCATTGTTACAATAAAAAACTTTGATTAGTGCAGCTTAAAAATAATAGTATCAGTGTAAATGGCCGTGGATTGCAGGAGTGTCTGTAAAAGGCATCTAGCCAATCTAATTTGATATTTTATGGTGCAATAAGTAAATAGATAGATAAGCTTTTAAAATAAGCTCTCAATTTGTTGCAATAACCCTGTTGTCTGTTTCCTTCAAAAACAAACTCATTCGGCTTACTGTGCACCGCCCCAGATTCACTTTAAATCAGCCATAAGGCTTCTGTTGGGTAAAGATTTTAATAAATAACCATAACATATGGTTTTTATAACTTTGATGCTAAGTTACCATATGTCCTTTGCAAATCTGGGTATGTTTATGTTGTAAAAGACCACTTCTACCATAGAAATGCTTGAGTAGTTGGTTGTATGTGGTTGCTCTAAATGGATTTGCCAGGCACTGTAAGTGATTGCACAACCTAAACGTGCCACACAAATGCTCCTCACAATATAAAAGATGCCTGCTTTTGGGCGTGGCGTGGCTTACTCTATAATTCCCTCTATTTAATATACAAGGATTTTTCTCTATGTTTATTTTAGTTGCCTCTAGCTGTTGATGAGATAATTGTTCCCCTTCTCTTTCACCACAGAAAGAAATATAAATGTTCTTCACTTATAAAAGTTTAATGTCCGTCTGCATCTTTCATTCACATTGAGATGGAGAAGCATGTGATTTAGTCATAAGAACCTGGTGACTCCATCTGATGGAGGCAAAGATGTTACTGCAGAGAGATTAGCCTCACACAGGTCTTATGACGCACATCAACCTGAAAAAAACGCATGCTTGGTGAGGCAGAAAGGCAGGTGAACAGCAGGAATGTGAAATCCATGCTATGCTGTATCAGAGAAGCTTACTTCAATTTTCATCCATGCAGGAGGACAGAATCGTGGTCTGCATACAAAGTTTAATCATTTTCAAGTTCCTACTGCAAAACTGTTAACTTCATAGATTCTGTGTACATGGTCAGAGTGTTAAGCAAGTAGGAGAGTATTGCAAAATAAGCAAGGCTTGTTTACGTCAGAGAAATACCTCCCTCTCAGAATGACACCAATCCTCCATATGCCTTTGGCCAGGACAGGCTGCAAAAGATCTTCTACGTCACTGAGTGAGCACCAACAACACTGATATTTTGAATGACGCCTCGGGACGCTACACCCTATCACAAGCACATGCATGTGTATACAAACACACACTCTGCATGAGCACATGCGTGCTCTGGTTGACACAGCAGATCACTGCCAGAAGTAAACACCAACTTTAGAATAATTTTTTCCACACAAAAGGTAATTCCTCTTTTCCTATTAAGATTATATTATGAGTATCCTTCAGCAAGATGCAGGGAGCTCCTCTGTGCTGGAACTTCACCATGAAACATCATGTTGTCACGGTAACTGAGCCTGACATATGGAGGTACCCTGAGCTTGTGATAGTCGTGTTGCTGTGGTGATGTCTTTCCTCAGAATAAATTAAATGATATGACAAGAAGAGTGTGAACTGTGAAGACAGCAGGGCATTAAAATAAACATTTAATAACATACTTTCTACAATACCAATGCACAAACACAGAATGTCACTGCAAACAAGTTTATGATAGTATAAGATAAGATAAGATAAGATGTAAATGCAAGTCATTGCAACAAAAGGGATAACTGTGCAGAACTGATAACTGATCATTTTGATAATTATACTGAATATCTGAAACTGCATCTGATTTCATATTGCAGATGGTACAGCTGTGTCCTGCTGCACACACTATGCCAGTTTAAAAACTTAACTCCCATTCAGTCGAACTGACTATTTCCTTGGTTGATGGCACTTTGCAAACATACATTTTGCAGGATCATTTTTTATGACTTGCAAGATCAACAGAATCCTGCATCAAAAGGCCTCCTATATGGATGTGGTCTAAAGGGGGAAATAGGAAATAGGACCCATGTGTCACTTTAACTGAAAGGTCAGAATAAGAAATCTAAAAAAGCAAAACGAATGCAGTCAAAACGAGAAACTCAGACAAAGAGTACAGAGGCTCTCTGCGGTGTTGTAATTAAAATGGCTTGCACTGGCCATCGGTGTCTGGTGGAGCCTCAGCTTCCGGCAGCAGCTCAATACAGAATACTAATGCTGCAATTAGTGTAACCCAGCAACAGGAAGTTGGCTGCCCTTGAGGGGAGACGAGAGAATGGAGCTGAATACATCGCTCTGATACTGACAAGCTCTAGTGGCTGCTGTCAGGTGGCTCATGCTCTCTGCTTAGACCTGAGAG
This sequence comes from Siniperca chuatsi, assembly GCF_020085105.1. Lineage (NCBI taxonomy): Eukaryota > Metazoa > Chordata > Actinopteri > Centrarchiformes > Sinipercidae > Siniperca > Siniperca chuatsi. The sequence goes on along the minus strand of NC_058058.1, from coordinate 10,571,950 downwards.
GAAGGCTGGAACAGTAGGGCACTGGTGAGGGCTGAACTGACCAACATGGCTACAAAGAGGAGGCTGTTAAAGGGGCATGTCAAGGTCAAGCGCTGCAGGATCATTACAGGTTATCCCTATGACAATCAAGAGAAAAGCCACTTCCGAATGTTCCCACCGCTGTTGAAATGCTGTCCTAGCATGTTCTGACCCTGCCTTTGCATTCAGAATATGTCAACAAGAAAAGTTGTGGAACTAGGCTGAGTCTTTTGCAGACTGATGCAGGAGCATAGGAGTAGCACAAAGTAGTTTTTTACCTTTTTAACTAACTCAAGAGCTAAACAGCTACTGCTTTATGTAACTGCCTACTATCCCTAGGAATTATTTCCATACTGGATGATTCCGTACCACACAATTTACATCCAATGCCAACTTTTGGTGCAGGAAGTAGCATTACAGAAAGTAAGGTGGAGGTCACGGTTGTGGACGGGCGTAGTGGGTGTCTGACTTTCATGCGGGTGCCCGGAGTTGGCATGCCGTCACAGACCTGCAACTGATGTTCGCCTTTTTAATAACCATTAACACGATCTTTCCTCAACCAACAAGTCACACTGAAACGGCAGTTAGAGCGTCTTTAGCTTCAGTGATGTGACATATTTCCAAGTGAAATGGAATATGTGGGTGGTGTTTAGTTACAAGGAAGGATTTAAATCCGACATGATTGGATCACTCGAAATAAGGCGTGGCTTATCAAATACAGACATACAAAGAGAAAATATATATTTTGATTTAGATATACTAAAAAATTATTTATTTGATAAGTGAACAATATACTGAAATATTCAATGCCAATGTCGTTCTTTATGTTTGTTTGTTTTTTATTGGTTGGCACCTTTTCTTCGCTTGCACCCCTCATAATTAAGTAGTCAGACAATCGGACTGAAGCGGCTTTTTGTCTGTTTGAATCGTTGAAACAATCAGAGATGTGGGCAGCGATTCAGAGGTCTGGAACTAGGCAACCCTCGAAGTATTGAGCTACAGGTATGTCAGTTACATAGCATGTAGTTAACTTTCAGATACACAGAAGTCATTCAGTGGTCCTCTGTGGTGTAAAAGACCATTAGGAATAACTATGTAGACAACAGTGTGAAGTTATCGGATGGACACCTGCTAATTGAACTTAATAGTACCATTTGTGACTCTGCAGAGTGCATCAATTCAACCTGCTTCTCCCCTCTCTCACATCTCAAGTGGAGTTAGCTTATACGTGTCCTGCATTCTGATGAACCTGTAGCTATGGAAACTCATCCTTGAGTGCCAACTTGTTCAATACAACACACTTTGAGTATTGCACAGCACTTTCACTTAAGTGCAGCTTTCCGCTTGACTCACTTATTGCAGAGGTCTTGCACCCATTATCCCAATGTTGATAGACAGTAAAATGATAGACACAGAGACCGTTTTCAACAGTTTGTATATGCTGCAGATTTTTTCCTGAATGAGTAGTCAAGCCCATTGACAGTGCTGACATGCCTGAGTCTGTACCTCCATTCATGTTTTGTTTTTTGACTTGTGTAAAGGAGGAGGACTAAGAAGAAGGAGGTTTACTGGTTGTCATGCCTCACACTACCAACGCAATTTATTGCTTAATTTAAGCTTTATTTTTGCCTTTTGGTGGGATGACAGTAAACATGTTTATTAACTTTATATTATTCATTAAATCAAACCGTAGGAGGACGATAACATGAATGGGATGTGATTTGACACAGAACATGGTTATATAAGAACTGCATCTCATGACAACCCTCAGACAATCATGACACCTTTTTTATATACATATATATTTTATATATATACCTTTAAATATTCTATCTCCGGTCACTTACTGTTTCATTTACAAGGTGCAAATGCATTTTGAATTTGAAAGAGAAATGTGATTGATGCAATGAAAGCAGAGGTGCAGAATTTCATTAAGATGTCTGGCTATGATTCGTATTCCTTTGCTTCCTATATGGTATTTTCTAGGATGATATATTATATTGTTGCTCAGTGTCCCCCCTTTTCTATCCAAGCTGCCAGGTCCATCACAGGTGCTTGAGGAACTGTTGTGATGTTTGGGTGTTGATGTGTGCTTCCTGCTGAGGACTAATGAGGGCCGAGAAGGAAAATCTATTTTACATTGGCCATTCTAGGGACCGTGATTACAGTCGGAAACCCTGATTTGCCAAGATTGCACCACAAGAGCAACTAGTTCAGAAAAATTGCCCCTCAACAGAGGAACAAAGTCATGTTCAGGAAAGCGTGTATGCAAATCAAATGATGAGTGACCCCCAAAATAACCTGCAATACATTGTCACAGTCACACCTGCTGAAAATTGTTCACAAAGTAAATTTCCATATTGGGTGTTCCTTAACTGTAACTGAGATGTGCAGTATAGATTAACAACATATTAAAATTATCTGAAAAGTTTTTAAAAGGTATTTTTAAGTTAGTGAATTTATGATTAGCTCTCAAAATGAATCCAGAATAAGTTAGATGCCATCATTAAGTTTGTCAAAGTAGGGTTTTGCTGTTGATTTTGTTTTAAAGTGGGCAGTGAAAAAAATATTGGTACTTATCAAAGAGAACAGAACATCTATTGTATGTTAGTGGGCTGAGCTGTCAAATGTTTTTCCAGTCAGTATCCTTGAAATATCCCAAACCATCACTGATAATCCTACTAATATCTAAATATATAAATTTTATTGTAAGTCAGTAAAGCTTAATTTATGCAGAACTTTTCAAAACCAGGGTTACAAAGTGCTTCACAATTACAAAAAACTATGTTAAAAGCAAAAGATGATAAGCATTTGAAGAAATATTTAAATCAGTTGTTAAAGATTAAGAACAAATCAGGGCAAGGAAGTATCAGTAAAATGCCTTTAACAATAAATAGGTCTTGGGATGAGATTTATAACACACAAAACATTTGCTGACCTGACCTCCAGAGGTAGACTGTTCCATAACCTGGAAGTACAGTAAAACTTTAAGTGAGGCACACAGAAAACCTTGTTCTAGTGGACCTGTACAGGATCTGCATCTCACTGATATATTGTATGTTGGCACCGAATTGTGTAAGGACGAAAAGTGAAAGAATATTGAATTTGAAGCCATAGAATTGGAAGCCATAGTGAAACCAGCACAGTGATAATATGGGGAAGTTGTGTAGTCTTAGTTAGTAATTGTGTGGCAGAATTTTGAACTAATTGTAAACATGCTACATCTTCTTGGCTTAAACGTGAAGACACAAACACTGGATGAACTGTCAGAGCTGTTGGAAAGACAAAAGCAGCTTGAACAAATCCTTTTGTTTAATTTGATTCATTTTGTAAGCTTGAGCTGGATAACCTTCTTTCGTTCTGACCTCTGTTTGCTTGAGGTCATATTTGTTTTCTTTTATACTTGCTAAATTTAAATGAGACACCTAGGCTACTGTATGTTTTATTTTTTCTAACAAAACGTCTTGTGATGCAAGTAGTTCTTTTTTTAATTTGCTGATTTCCAAAAGTACTATTTCCAGCTATAGCAGGCTTCATTTTAGATCACAGTTTCCTTTAAATACATGTCTTGAGCCACTGGTTGCACACCACCAGTAATTATCTTTAATGCTTGGGAGTGAATTCACCGAACTATTTTTAGTTGATGTAGCTAATAATTTACCCGCGTGGGGAACCATCGTTGAATGATCACAATGCCTCTGCTGAGATGTTTCTGTCTGAACAGTGCACACCCAGTGTGTACTGAGTATTCATGGTTTGTATAGGACTGTTACGACCTCGCCAGAAATAAAACTAACACGAGGCAGTGTTACACAGACACACAGGTGGCGCATGCATCAGTGATAGGCCCTTTGTGGGGACATAGCACAGAGTTATCATGCCTGTGATTCAACCTAATGACCCACCACAAGATGATAGGGGAGACAAATACCATTTCCGTGAGTGAATTTACCACCCCATCTTCACATCCATTTTCAGCGCTAGTGGGAGGGATTTCTTTAGCCAAATAGAATGCAATTGACCTCACCTAATTTGTACATGTTTCCTTCCTGTGGGCAGAGAGCACTTGCATATAGAAAAGGGGTTGAGTCATTCTTATTGTCTGATGGCTGCTTTCATTCATCCTCTCTCTCAGTTCATGCTGATGCACAAGGAAAACTTAAGGCTAATGGTGTGAGCACTAACAGAAAATACCTCAGTCAAGTTAGCAGGTGAGTCATAAGCACTTGACAATACACAGCCAGGTGAAAGCCAAACAAATGGCATGCAGAACTCACAATATATGTGCAGACACTATATTTACTGCATGGTAAGGCATGGATGTTATGGCTCTCAAATTTTGAGTATTGTCCTGTCTCTCTGTCTTTTCTCCCTACCTCTCCCCCCTCTCTATCAGGAAATCTGTTTATGGAGCTCCCGCAGATAGCAAACCTGTTTCCATGGGGACTGCTGTCTTTTAGACTGGCTGGATGTGTGTGCGTAAGACAGCCATGCAGCTCAAAAAGAAAAGTTTTTAGTTTTATACACATAGCTACTGACGAAAGATTTGAATTGCTGAGGGTAATCTTAAAAATTCACTCCAATTAATCAATTGCCTTACAGAGTAATAGCATCAATTGAGAGTCTAAAGTTTAGGACTGATTGCAAGAGGGCTGCAGAGTGCGTCAAAGTGCACAAGGTTAAGCCAGCTGTTACATCAGAGATACAGTAAATGCAGTCAGTGTTACAAGAACATACATTCAAGACTGAGACATATTCTTAGCTTTTAGGGTTTGTGTGTGCACATGTATATGAAAGCAATTACTGCACTTTGCATAGGCAGTAAGGACACAGCTTGCCACTGTTGTTGCACCTTTCAAAGTGCAGAAAAATTGTTTGCTGCAAAAAGTTACAGCAGTTTTTCTTTCTAAGAGTCACATTTCATGGTGCTGGCTGGGTCCTCTGTGGACAAGAATGTCACGCACTGGAGGAATTTGCATTTTTCAAATGTTGAAAACATGGAAATACATTTGTTTAATTGTTGTGCTGATCACACTGGAGGTTTAGGTGCAGGAAATAGAGAATATAGGTGTTAGTGTAAAAATGAATGCATACTGCCACCCAGTGTAAGCAACAGGTTGGTGGAAAGGTGTGAGTGTATGACTCATAGCTGTACTTGTAAAATTATACTTATAGATCATTCTGAGAATGTATTAATTGATTTGCATACTATTTAATGTAGATGATTTTGTCAGTGTGCTGTTAATTACATTCATGTATGTTTACACTATTCTAAGTATATAGCACGCAGATAATGACAACAGATATATGTAAAGAAAACGTTTAATTATATAGTGAGTCATTCATGCCGCAGGATATTCTGTTAATGGCCCAAAACACCGAACAAGTTCTCATTATCATGAAGGCATAATTAAGGGTTAAATGAACTTGACATGGTCTTTAACACAGTCAAAACCAGAGTTCAGACATGCAGTTAAAACCTCCTCCTTCCCCAGCTTGTGACTTTTTCCACACCAGTGAGTCACTAATTGTAGGCACCCATCATAAATTACACAGAGGGAGCGCGAGGGCTTCAGAATCTATTCAGCACAATACAAATGGAAACACAAACTGACAGCATTGACCAATAGATAACTGCTTTCTTTTATTTGTTGTGACTAATGACATTTTAAAGGGCAAAGAAAACAATAAAGCCACCACATTTGAAAAACAAAAACAAAAAACATTCCATATATTTGTCGGTGTTTTATTAATTTCATTTTCATTTTAAATCCTGAGCAATAGCTTAGTTTCATAGTAGGTCATGAGTAGATAAATAGATACATTTTATGAAATTCAATTTACTTCACTCCATGGACCACAGTAGTAAAACAAACAAACAAACATACTCATATTAAATAAAACTTGCCAGCACCATCCATTGACAACGTTTACAAATACATTTAAGCTTCGATGACTGGCACTATAAATCAGTAATTTTCTTATGACATCATTGTAAACAAGTGTAAACCTACGTGTACTTCTTTTTTAATACCTATGCCAGAGGTAAGATGTATACAGAAAGCACTGAACAGACAGACCCTGACATCAGCTGAACTTGAAAGTGACGTAAGCAAGTTACCCTCAGTGTATCATTTACGACACAGTCAGTATAGATAGCTGTACCTTTAGACTGCCACTGCAGGTAGAAAATGTAATCAAAGCTTCTGCGCAAGTAAACCATACTTGCTTAATCTTTTATGGCCTGAGCCGACTGCACTGAGTCAGGTAGTGTAGACAGTAGAAAGGCTGTGAAACAAGAAGTAGTTTTTATCAAGCATATTTCAGATGTTACTTGCATATTTGTTCATTTATTTGTAAGATACCATGTACAATATTAAAGGGACATTTCACAAATATTTTTCATATTTTCCCTCTTACCTGTAGTGCTATTTATCCATCTAGAAAAACTCAACAGCAATGTCTCTTTCCATAAATCATGTTACTATATGTGAACCTGGTTACTCAAGATAATCCACAGATTTGTTGTGAGCAGTTTCATGTAGGAACTATTTTCTTTCTACCGAAACTCGTTCCTACATGAAACTGCTCACAACAAATCTATGGATTATCCAGAGTCCCTTTAAACATAAATGTTGATATTTCATGTATTATATGGTGCTCATCTGTAATGTTATTAGTTCCATGTTTTTTATCGAAATCTAGCTTCCTTGACACTTTATCAGACCTCACTATGATGCCCTCAGCAGGGCTGTAGGATTTTAGAAAATAATAAAGTGTCAAATATTTTTATTTATGAATGAAGCCTAGTTTCTGAAACCAGCCACATGTGACAGCATCCACCCGTCACTCAAAGCAACCACATCCTTAATTATGCATTACTTTGACTTTAATTTAAACGGGTGAGTTATATAAAAATTCACCCCAGTGCAGTTGTCATGAATGGGGAAATTTGCTATAGAGACCAAAAACGTTTTTTGGACCAGGCTTTAAACATGTTTATTTCTGCTGTGAAGTTTCAACATTAGGGCTTATGGAGATTGACTCGCTTTTGGAGCCAGCCTCAAGTGGCCATTTGAGGAAGTGCAGTTTTGGCACTTCCATGTTGGGTTCATATTTCAGCCCAGGAGGTTGCTGCTTGATTTAAAGACTGTGCTCGCCCACACAGGTATTTTCAACTGTCCTAGCTAATTACCTAAACCTTGGCTCAGGTTGAAGGTGGGCGGTGCCATCCAGGGAGTTAAGTGAGGTCATCAAAATCCACATACCAATAAGAATGAAAAACGTGTAAGTTGTCCCACCCTAGCACGTGCAATAATGCTAAGAGAGTCGGGGAGATGTCTGTCAACACAGTCTGTACACGTCCACACAGTCCTGAGAAGTCTAATCACGCAAAAAAATCACCTGTGTGGTTTATTATGGGTTTGTGGGGCCTTTAAATATATTGAGTTAAAAAAAAGACCCCCTTGAGGTTACAACCCCCCAAATTCCCAGAAAAAATACAGTGGACATGACCTTAGTGTCCTCTGGTTTGTAAAACACAGTGTAAATGCAAGACAGAACCCACAACCAACGCCTTACTAGTTTTAAAAAGTTCAGGTTATGGGAAGCTCCAGGTTATGGGATGTTAACTTAGTTGAAAGGCCTACATGGTAGCTACGTCCTGGCCCTCAGTGAAGTCGACATCAATAAACATTTTGCTGTGCATACAATAAACAAGTCCTAGTAATGCTGCTACAATAGTGAGATAGATAGATAGAGCACTGTAGTATGAATGCAGTTTAAAACACAAAGAAAACCAAATTGTACCCTGACCCTGACTCAAAATCAAAATGCGTTACACCCCTAGTTGTTACTGCTTAATTAAAACCTCCTCCAGCCAGTGACCTTTTCACACTATTGAGTCACTAATGTAGGCACTCGTTATGAACAGAGGAGGCACAAGGGCCTCAATAGACAAAGAAAACTCACAGCACTGTTGAATAAATAGTTTTTTATTTGCTTTGACTATTGATATGGCAAAGGGCAACTGTTACGAAAGCGATAAAGATGCAATATTGAATTAAACCTTTTCAGGATTTGGGATGAGGCAAGATCTCAGCATTTTCAGTTTTTTTAAATTAATTAATGTGAAACCTGTAGCTTTAACTTTTCATACAACGGCGTGATTTATGAGATTTATGAGCTCCTGACAAATATTCTGTTATATTCTTCTGACCTTTAAATTTTTTTTATATTGAATTTTCCTCTCTGCAGAAGGAAGCCCCCTTTAAAAAGAGAGTGGCATGACATATGGGATAACCTCCATAAAGTGGCAGTGGTCTTCTGTGCCAGTATAGGCCACAGGAAGCTCTCTGAGGGTCCCGAAAGCAGGCTGACATTTTACAAGATGAGAGAAATGGAAGAAAAATATTCTCCAGTCTCCACTCTGCTTGGCATGTTAACAATGATGATCATCATCATCCACAATCAAATGACACTGGATGCTTTAATAACACTTTTATAAGCAGTAAACAGTAGCCTACATAAACTGTCTATAACAGACTATAATACATTTGTAAGCAGATATAAGAACATATTTAAGTGTTTGTCAACAATTAGAACTCCTCGTATGAAGCATCTGTGACTGGTGTATAAACACTTAATAAATGACTGATAACACAGTATAACACAGCTGTAATCATATTTAATGATATGTGATTACACCCAAGAACAAATCCTTACAGGATTTAAATAGATTTAAATATAATAAAATAAATATAAATGATTGCATGGTGGTTGCTAGTTTAGTAACAGGTGATTGATTGTTAGGGCGTTCTGGGTGGACGTTTTCAAGTGGGTAGCTAGGCAGTTGCTATGGTGTTCAGGGCAGTTGCTATGAATAAATATAATTCAAATATAATAAATAAATACAAATTCATATACAATATAAGATGTATGATGACAACTGTCCTTAATTATATTGTCAATCATTCATTGACTGTTTATATACCATGGCGTATGCTTCACAGGAGGAGTCATAGTTAACAGATACATTAAAAACATTAAAAATATACTTGTATGACCTAACACCTACATTTGAGTGTATTTAAATATAATTTATGATTTTATATACTGCTTATGAATCCTAAATGGAGAGGTTAAAATAAAGTGTTATCGACACTTTGTTCAGAGTAATAGACAAATAAATAAGGTCCATTTATATAAGGTGCAACCATTATCAGGGAATCACTTTACTTTAATAAATAATATCACGAACAGTCACTGAGAATCACTGATCTGCAATGTTCTTGCACACCCCTTCCTAATGCAAGCACACAAACAAATCTTTACTCATGTACTTTGCATAAAACCCAACTCAATTCAAGCTTTATTAAAATCCAATAAGAGCTGTGTGGGTTCAGCAAGAGCCCATTGAACAGGCTGAGTATAACAGAGACACAAATAATGAGGGGAAAAATAAACATCTTTAAAAAACACCCCCAAAAAAACTCCTGATAGCACACTATATCAAAAGATGCAGGTGAACTAATTAGATATTCAAAAATATCAAACATAATTTTCTATTGGGATGGAAAATGACATCATCATTTACATTAGGTTAATGCTGACCTCATTTCAACCCCTTCCACTTTTAACAGTGGCAGCAGGTCAGAAGTGTCCCATATTACAAAATCACCCATTGCTATATTGAGGCAGGGTGTGAAAAACGGTCCTTTGTGAAGCAGGGTAATAGATTAATACACACACAAGGAGAGGGAAATGAAAGAAATTGGACATCTCTAATGCAGTGTTATTAAAGGAGACGTGTACTGCTGCTACATTACCTTGTCAACATGTTGCATCATCTGAGAGAGAGCAATCTGTCAAATATGTTAACATAGTGAAACAAAGAATGGTGGACGTCACCTGAAAAGTGCTTCACCCTCCTGATGAGAGGTGTTTTTACTGCAGGAAGTTCTTACATGGTTGTGTAACACATGAAGAATGAGCAGGAAATCATCAAGTAGGATATGATTCATGAAGTGTTTATTCGCAAAACTTATTTTAAATAGCAAGCTTGAAGAGAATGCATACAGAAAATGCGAAACAAATAAAAAAAAAAGGTATTTTATTGTAGGGAAGAGGATAGGAGAAATTACCCAAAGCTCTGGTTCAAGAAATCCATCCATCCGTCATCTTTCCCTGCTTTATCCTATTCAGGGTTATAGCACACAATAGGTGAGAAGCAGAGTACACCATGGAAAGGTTACCAGTCTATCACAGGGCTGACGCATAGATGATAGCAATTTTCCAGTTCACCTCACCTGCACGTGTTTGGACTCTATGAGGAAATTGGAGCACCTGGAAGAAATCCGGGTCAGGAAGTGGTGAAATAATCAGAGAGGTCACATCATATGAAACTGAGCCTCAGTCCAGTGAGGGAAATTCACATTGTGGGTTTACTGGTGCAATTTGCTGTGGTTTGGTATATTTGTGATTGATTTCAAAACAATGACACGCTCTTGTCCCCTAAAAACACAGATGGGCTGTGATGTAACACACACACACACACAAGCAGCAGCATGACAAAGACATTAAAACAGGATGAATAATGTCATGTTCTTCTTCTACTCAGGAAATAGTAGCCTGGAACTTTTGTTCGACTCAAGGACCTGCAAGGAGGACTCAAACAGAATTAGTCTATTCCATTTTCAGAGCAGATTGAACACATTTATTGACAGTTTTTCATTGAAGGTCTTAATCGTCCAACTTAGATTATGTTTTTTATAGGCAGAACGTCATGTTCTCCCTAGGCTTGATTATTTTAATTTTCTTGTATTTTTTCTAGCTTTAATAGTATAGTTATAATGCGATGTATCAAACATGATGTATCAAACACGTGATGTAACGTGATGACTTACTCTGTGTGTTGTGATTATGAGTTTGTATGTGTCCATACAGGACAGCCCCTTCTTATGTGTACCTGAAATCCGACTTCATAGTATTTTGTGCATATTATAAACCCATCTGTACAATAAATTGTGTGATGAAACATGAAAACTTATGCATTAAGTTCAGTTGCACACTCTCAAAGCTATGGCTACTAAGAGATGCTAATGGATTTGTCAGGTCACACCTGCTCACTTGACAAAGCTTTATCACTTTTTTACATCTATAAAATATATATCTGTGTTTACATTACCTGGTCAGTTAATGGCATTTTCACTACATACCAGAAAACTCTGCCCAAGGACACCAAAAGTTTTTTCTGTTTGATGAAATCAAAGAGGGAACTAGAGTGCAGAAAAACTGCCTATTAAAATACACTCATCTGCCTGTTTAATTGGTAGCTAAAAATGAATACTGTCTAATATTAGCCCTGCTATAAATCTTACCTTCATGAAGATTATAATGTTGAGTTTTTGTTTTAAAGAGGTTGAATTGGATAGCGTTATACTGTTTTGTCCACCCAATTTATATAAATTCATATTTATTAATTTAATTACTTATTTCTTATAGTCATGACCAGAAAGACATCTTAATGGTTATGGCCCACACTAGATTTTATTGTCACTGTAACTGACATTTCTACCAGTAGGTGGCGGAAATGAACCATAAACATTGAATGTCATCCTACAACATCCTGAAATCCAACGAAGAAGACCAACACCCAGGTTCAGTCAGGAGTTACAAGTAGGCTGTATATTTCAGTCACTGGGGTAAACAAGGTAGGTAAACAAGATATATCACTCTTCTGATTGAGACGAATATCTTTATGAAACTACATCGTTTTAATCTGGCTAGCTAAGTATGCTAGCTAACAACTTTTCCTGCTTGAGTTGATTGACATTAGCAGCAGAAAATCTACTGAGGCTAACGTTAGGTTAGCTTAGCCAGTTGTTAAATACTCCTAACCAGGGCTGGTTATTTTATGCTATACATGCCGTCACGTCGCTATGTACCTCGTTATAACGTTATAACAGCGTAACGCTAGTTGTCATTAAATGTTTGTCTGGTTAAATTTGTAGCAGAGTACATACCGCCTTCAAACCAGTAACATAACAAGTATTAGTGTAACGTTAAATGCAGTGCCACACATTTCTGCTTGCTTGACTGTTAGTTAGCACAAATTACTCGTCCGTAATATATCTAACTAATATTGGGGTCACGCTAACCTCATGTTTTCCTTTCTCTCATTAGGTTCCAGCTGAGTGCCGTCTGTACAAATTTACAGGAAATACCTTGCAGCTGCAGATTAGCAACATCAGACTTTACATAACATTAAAGCTTTGCCCCGATGGTGCCAGGAACTAGAAAACTATAAGGAGGACTGTAGCCAGTACCCTGACTGGGCAGATATTTTTAGTTTTCCACTGGAGACAAATGGTTTTGAGTCATGGATCAAGGTGTTGTGGACAGTCCTGTTATCCTTGTCATCAAGGCACCCAACCAGAAGTACGATGACCAGACCATCAACTGTTACCAGAACTGGACTGTGGAGAAACTCAAAGCACACCTGTCAGATGTATACCCAAGCAAACCAGTGAGTATTTTGCTCCAGTCCACTGAAAGCTGCTGAGGTGGGAACATGAATAATGCATTAATGCCAATGCCTATTTCTATGCCTCTCTGGCATCCAAGCCAGCTGATCACCTTTGTGGAATCACAAGGAAGAGTTACATAATGTGTGCTGTGTTTTTTTGTCTATATTGGCAGTTTGGACGCATAGTGTGACTGGAAGCATGTTGTGAGAGAGAAACGGATGATATGAACATGTAACAAATGTTCCCAGCCTGACACAAATGGTTAACATCAGTTACATACCAGTATGCATAGTCAGCTGGATCACTCAAGAAGTGAGTTGTGTAAGATAAGATCAAACATGGCTGACTGTTGAATGTCAGATGTTCATGGATCTAGCTGGTATTTTAGACTTTAAGTGTATTTGAGTCCAGGACTTACACAGCCAACATTTTCCAGTTGAACTTTTTGCTGTTTGAATTTTGCTAAGCTTCTTCTGTTGAATTATCATAAAAGTGACACAGACCATTAATCCTGATCTACTCTGAAGTGAAAGAAGTTGGGTCTCCAGAGTCACAGTATCTGAAAGAGCCTTCAGATTTGACGTCACAATGAAAGGAAGGCGTTTAGATTCCTGCTGTATTGTGCTGCTAATTTGACTTTACTCCCTTTCCTCTCTGATCAGGGCATGTTGTGATGCAATCATTGTAAACACACAGGGACAAACTGCTCCCTTGTAAAGTTGCAGAGTAACCTCTGTAAGGGCTGCACTTTTGTTAGTGTAATTTAGCGGGCATTAAATGTGGCATATTTAACAATGAGGCAGCTTGAACCCAGTATAAAAGCAAAGGTTCTCAGTTGCAAGTTGGCCAGGATTTAAAATAGGCTATTTAAATTCCTGAATGGTAGTACAGTGACTGTAGATTTAAGAGGACACACTATGACCTTGTTGTACTGCCAGTTTAATCCACTGTTAAGACTCACTTATCCCGATTGAGGTTACTATGATCTCATCCTCATTACTCACTCACAAAATCTGTCTTTTGGCGTCGTACATTTCCGAATTTGCTAAATTTCCTGCTTGTTTTGTTGCTGACATTGTTGTCAATATTAACTAGAAATGTTTAAGTAAAAAATTAAGTAAATTGTGTTCTTTACATTTTTGCTGATGTACAATTATCTCCTCTGACCCCATTATCATTTTAATTTTGGATTTTTAGAGCTCCAAAGACCAGAGGCTGGTGTATTCTGGGAAGCTGCTGTTGGATCACTTTACCTTAAAAGATGTGCTCAGAAAGGTAGGTAGTCTCTGTTACAGATTCCATATTTATTAGTGATTCTGGTTTAATAATTCTAAAGCTAACAAGAAGCACTCAAGCTGCCTGAGTCTCTGCTTTAACCAACTGCATACACTATATGCCAAGTATGTGGACACCTCTGTCTAATCTCTATAAATGATATCTGCATATGAACGCAGAATCTGTAGGCAAGGAACAAAATGTTGGTATTGGAAGCGTTCTGATTTCCATTTGTAGTCAGTTTGTAATTCAAGTAGTATTGACCAATCATGTTTGAGCAGGCTTTGGTTGCATGCAGATAAACAGTCCGTGTGGAAAGCAATAGAGGTCAAATGCATTGGCTGAAATGCAGTCTCGGAACCCATCAGTTATTGTCTGACGACGATTTAGCTTTTCATCAATCTCGGGACCCTAGAGATTAGCTTTTTATTATCTGTAGCCGATTCGGCTACCGTGAGTTCCTTGGCAGAATACAGACGCCAAAACACAGTCCCCAGGTATCGACTTTTTATTGTCACAATCACTCACACAATAACTACAATGTTTACCGGGCACCCGAGCCTGTCATTTTACCCGGCTTGCTGGCGTTGCTCGAGGTGATCAGTCTCCCGTCTCTGCTCCGTGCCAACGAGCTCAGTGATCTACCGTCACTACGCTGTCTGGCTTGTTCCATGTGTGTCTGTGAGAGCCAGGTCTGCATGATACTGCATATAAAGGGGAGAGTATAATTAGTCAACAAGGCACAGCTGTGCCAATTATCTCTCCTTGACACTGCTCACCTGAGCCACTCTTCCACCTCTCCCTCTGCAGCTGACAGCTAACCATGCCCACCCCCACATTATCTTTTTACAATGATATTTTACACAGCAGTGTGCTTTCAACTTTGTGGCAATAGTTTGGGGAAGGCCCTTTCCTGTTATTACATGACAATGCCCCTGTGCAGAAAGTGAGGTCTATAAAGAAATGGTTTTCCCAGTTTGGTCTGGAGTAACTTGACTGGCCTGCACAGAGCCCTGACCCCAACCCCATCCAACAACTTTGGAACTGCAACATGGACTATGAGCCAGGCCGTATCGCCCAACACCACTGGCTGACCTTACTAATTCGTTCTGAATGGGAGCAAATCCCTGCAGCCAGATTCCAAAACCTTGTGGAAAGCCTTCCCAGAGGAGTGGAGGCTGTTATAGCAACATACTAGTAGATATGGTTTTGGAATGAGCTGTTCACTTACATAGGGGTGTAATGTTCAGGTGTCCACATATTTTGTTTGGGTGTCACACACTGAGTTTATGGGCCTCATGCATGAAGGTTTGAATATTTGTCATTAAAACTGGCATATGTACATACCATGACAGACTCCTCCTATGAGGGCCACCATCTGCAACATGTACACATTAAAATGGGCTTTGTATTTAACTTTTTTTTTTAACAGACAGATAGACAAATGAAAACATGCTATCCACTAAAGTTACTATCAAGTGTGATGGGTGGCATGCTCCAAATAAGAATATTAATGAACAAGTGTATTGCCGCCATAATGAGAGAGTTTATCTTGTTCTTTATTTTTATTTCTTGTTCTTTGAATTGATTAGACTTTTTAAAATGTTTTTATTCCCCAGTTTGCTGCTTGTTTTGCACAACAGCCACAGCAATATTCACTATCAAAGTAATTTTAAATGGGATCTCAAGTTTTCCTGTAAGTGGGTGATATTTTATTGAGAAAATCAGTTGGGCATGTTGTTATCTATTTGTCAATATTGCATTTACTAATATTACACAGATATTCTGAATATAACTCTTATTTTTGACTTCAGTTCTTAAAGCAAATGTCCAAAAAGTAGATTAAGAAGTGTTCTGTATTGATTAAATGGACGCACTATACACCCATAAAGTTCAAAAGTTTATCTTTTTTTTCTTTGAACATGCAATACTTGGACTGTTTGATAATGAGCTGTTTTGGCCTCTACAGCAGGATGAATACCATATGCTCCATCTGGTGTGCGCCTCACGATCCCCTCCCAGCTCCCCGAAGCCCCCCCGCAGCCGCAGTAACAAGCCTCAGGAGAACTCGGCTGGTCCCACGGTGGGTCAACCATGCACTCACACCTTTCCATTCATTTCATCATCAGTACATTTCCTTTCATCATCCAGCTCATTGCTGTAATCTACACCTCCCTGAGGATTTAAAAAATGTCACTTGCCTTTCTTTCAAGATGGACCATGAACCATTACTAATATTCAGAACTTATTTTTCTGGTTACAGCCCCTTCAAAACTCTAATAGTCCTTCCACTGGTCAACATAGCCAGTCATCTACAGGAGAGAGCAGTGATGGACTCAGACAGCGAACTGGACCCTTCCCTGACCACCATATGTATTCACAATTTATGCACAGGTAAGCTTTTGCACTGGTGAATCAGTGATAACTACTGCAGTGCAGAATTAAAAGGTATTTTAGTAAGCTGACTCACTACAGCAACTAAAGAAAATAAAACTTTAAGGGAATAATTCCAGACCAGTAGATATCAAATACACTTGTGCCTTAACCCCCTTTAAGACATGCACCTCATTATGTAAATGTGACAGCAATTTAACATGTTGGTCTTATGTCTGAATAAGCACCTGAGTTACTTTTTGTGTTAAAGTCATGATGGCAATCTTACTAGGTCAGACCTAGTAACATTTCCATCTCACTTTCAACACGGGATGTCGAATTGGATGCCGTCAGATTAACTTAGAAGCTGCAGCAGCACAAGGTCAAACATGCAGATTTATCATCTTCTGTGCTCAACAAAAATAAGATCAGTTTAATAAATAATGAAACACTGAAAATGAGCTGAATTTACATTGTTAAGGAGATTCTTCTCATGCCAGATCAGTCAATGAAAAGGATCTTTTTCACCTTAAGGAAAAGAGTTAAAAAAAAAAATGAATATTCAGCAAAAATAAATTAATTAATTAATAAAAAAAAAAATAAATAAAAATAAATAAATATATATATATTAATATATTATAATTGTTATATACATTAAATGAGAGTCCCAAATTAACGTCTTGTGCAGTATGGGACATTATAAAATATGCAGCAAGATTCTCTATCTAATAATTGAGGAAATGGATTGGAGAAAAATTATTAGGGGATTTACTGTGAAAGACATATAGTAGGTGTGTGTGTGGCAGGTCAAATGTAACTGTTTTTGTAATGCAATGTCTCTATGTCCAGCTGGAATCAGTACTCCACACAGTCAACTCCTCCCACAAACATGCCTGCGTATTACAACCCAATGACACTAATGTGGTGGCAGCAGTTGTATGCTCGGCAATACTACATGCATTAGTAAGTCCCTACATGTTTCTGGTGAATGTTTATAAAGCGTTGTTCAAGCAGAAAACAGTGTTAACCATCCAGCTCTGCTCTTATCCTCTCTGTGCCTCTCTCTCCCCCCAGTCAGTTACTGGCTGCCTCCTCTCAACACCTCAGGCCAGACCAGCCCTCGACTCAGTCTAACCAGCTCGATCCTCTGAGCCAGCGCCCTCAGGCGGATCGCCGTGGCAACCCAGAAGTCCAGATGAATGCCCAGGGAGGGGAGATCCTGAATGAGGAGGAGCTGAACCGGGATTGGCTGGACTGGGTGTACACATTTTCACGTGCTGCGATCTTACTCAGTGTAGTCTACTTCTACTCCTCCTTCAGCCGCTTTGTTATGGTGATGATGGCCATGCTAGTGCTTTACCTGTGAGTGCTCCTGACTTACACTGCTGTATTTTGATTTGGCAGTTTGGGCTTTTGGTTAATATTGTTCATCATGCCATCCACCTCTCATAATGACAGAGGGGTTCTTGTCTGCAACTTCATCAAAACAGAAACTCATTTAAACAAAAACCCATTTTGGTCAAACCCCAATCTCATTTCACATTGCTTTATAAATGCTTTATAATAGCTGAATGTTTTCTTATGAATCTCAGTGTCTTCAGTAAACTTTGTTCTGTTTTACTCAGCATAAAATTTCAGCTGTGCAGCACTGCATTGAAGGTCCCTAGTTGTATTGCACTAATAACTGGAAGGTAGTGCACACGGTGATGAATTGAATAGTCAATCAACAGGAGTCTAATCTATTACGATGAATTGTTAACTTTTACTATTACCTATTACTACAGTCATTTATTCTGTAAAAATGCCAAACATTTGCAGGTGACACAATATTAGTTTGTCTTTATCACAATAATAATTGTTATTGGCAGGATGTAGAAAGTTTGTAATGTCACTGTTTGTTGCTTCTGTCTGCAGGCATCAGGCCGGCTGGTTTCCCTTCAACCTTGAGAATGAACTCCTACAGCTTCCTGGGGACAGAGCCAATCAGGAAGACATGGAAGGAGAGCTACAAAACCACGACTTACAAGAAATGGTAGCCGCCTCTCATCCATCTCAGTTTTACCTAGAACATTACCCAGGGGTGATGGGATTTTTGTCTGTAACAATGATTGTGTGTGCAGTAAAAGTCGTTCACTAAAGTACCAGTTTCCAGATATGTACAGGATTTTTACAGAATCGTTCTAATACTAAAGACTAATAGAGAGATTTTGCCTCCTCATCTTGATTACAAATACAACTTAGATGCATTGAGTAGCTGAGTAAAAGTGACAATTAGGGCTGGAACTATTTTCATAATCGATTATTCGCTTAAACAATTTTTTAATCACAAATGCCAAACATTTGCTGTTTCTCAAGGTGAGGATTATGTCATTGAAAACTGAATATCTTTGTGTTCTGTTATGGGAAATTGTGATGGGCTATTTCCCCTATTTTCTGACATTTTATAGCCTAAACCATTAATTGGAGAAAAAAAAACAACAGATTATTTAATCAGTAATGAAAATAACTGCTATTTGCAGCTCTACTGACAAGGCAAGGCAAAAGTGACACCACAATGACATTTTAGCTTACACGGTAACTTCCTCAGAGAACAAAATGGACTTTGGCTCATTTAAAATGCTTTATCTGCATATGATAAGTCTGAATTGATCAGATTTGAGAGTAATTTTGCATTAGAGAGGTATTGCTGAAGTTTACATAGTGGATATCTCATTTCACAGTCAAATATGTCACAGTCTAATGTATTGCGCTGTTAGTGTGAAACATACTGTACTGTCTCTCACTTGATTGTCCTCTTATAACTTGACGTTATCCTGTATAGGAAGGACTAATGGATGACGGCTCGGATGATGATGGGGAAGGCGGAGAGGAAGGAGCAGAAGATCCAAACAGCGCCCCCCACACGGGCTTCCTGTCTTCCACGTGGTCGTTCATCATAACCTTCTTCATGTCACTCATCCCAGAGGGACCACCAAACGCTGCTAACTGAACCACGAGCCGCAACAGTTCTCCACAGGAGCACATTCTTTCTTTAAGAGGAGGACGAATATCCTACCTGCTTAGGGAAACTGTTTCCGTTGCAATGCAGTGTTATAGTTTCCCAGTAGTCTACTTTACTACATATCTAAGACTTGAGCCAAAACACACAAATGACTGTTTTAATCTGAAAAGAGAAAGATGGTCACTTCATATGGAGTTTTTTAGTTTGTCTGTAAAAAGACAAAAAATTCAAACTGTCAAATGACAGGAACATTAGTTTAACTCCTAAATACAAGGATTGCTAGT
The DNA here is from genome assembly GCF_020085105.1 of Siniperca chuatsi. Taxonomy (NCBI): domain Eukaryota; kingdom Metazoa; phylum Chordata; class Actinopteri; order Centrarchiformes; family Sinipercidae; genus Siniperca; species Siniperca chuatsi. Next base: position 10,552,472 of record NC_058058.1, on the reverse strand, counting down.
GATGCCTTGTAAACATAGTCAAAATAATAAGTGTCTGCCAATGCATTGTTTCTGTTATTTATAAAATAGGGACAGCGCAAGAAAAATAATACAGCGCTACTTGTGTTTAACAACCTGAATCTCTTTTTTTTTTTGTAAGAAGCTGCAAATAGTTTTGTTGTAATGTTTTTGTAACAGTGGTTGTATCCAAATAAGACATTTTAAAAGGGCCATTTTAGTCCAAAAGCTGAATCATGTAGCGCCTGTGATAACTTACCTGAGTGATTTTGGCGTGAGAGTTCATAAAATGTGTCTGAACCACATTGTGTACTGTGTTGAAGTGTATCCCAGTGTGATGTTGGCTACGGATGTGTGATTTTTACAGAAGTGAAACAATGTACCACTAATTCTCTGACAGCCTCAAAGAACTGAGTGAGGTAGAAGAATTGAATATCAAACAGCATGGCTGTTGTTGGGATTTCAGTCATGTGGCATCGAGTGGTCAAGAGACACTTAAATAAATAAAGCACTGCCACAATTCAGAGTTCATGTAGGGCAAAACGTACACATCTTGAGTTTGTGAAAATGGCTGCTGCTGTTACCTTCTTTAACATGTTGTGTACCAATAATAATATTCATGTTTATTAAACCGTCATTCATGGTAATGAATGGTCATGTGGTTTTAGATGGGTAATACTATCTTTTTCTCCAGATTCCCACTTAAGCAAAGAGCAACTTTGCTGATTTAATTGTCCAGGGCCAAAGACAGACAGCGTTCTTATAGTGGGTGGCACTTCCCTTTAAATCAGCTTTAGGGTAAGAAGCATAACTTGGAGCTGTTGTATTTGATGAGGCTTGGTTGAGCATACACAACATGGACGTGTGGAAAAAATAGTCAAATATTTAATCTTGTTAACTGACTACTTTATGGACTTAACTATACTCTGGTCCGGAAGCATGGCACTGAAGTCAGTGCTGCGCATCAATTAGAGTACATGCTGCTCTAAAATAATGAGCAATCAAGAGCCTCAAACAAGTTAAGTAGATATGATTACTACAGTCATAATCAACAGTGCATACGTATAATAAAATGCTGAAATCACCATGCAAGTGAAATTTTGGTCATAATTAAAATTCTTTCTTGGAATTGTTACAAAGTGGAGTGAATCTTATCCCATGCTGACACAGGTCCCACTATAGCTGAATTACACTCATGCAGGAATAAGTAAAGAAGTGAGTATTATTCCTCTTGATAACTCTCTCAAGGTACATTGTTAATCCAAGGATGGCATAGTATTCAACCAGCAAACTTAAAGAGGTTTAAGTTGTGCTGTGTGTGACTTTGCGTCCTCATGTTGTGACACTCGGATTCCCTCACCATTCACAGGCTGCTAAAGCAGGTAATCCATGTACTGTATGGCAATCATACACAGTTTAGGTATTTAAATGTTGGATTTCTAATGAGACTGGTCAGTTGATGCTCTTTATCATTACATTAGGATTTTGTTTTATGCTTAAAGTAGTCTGACACACTTTCTGAACCACCCAAAGCAGTGCACAGTACAGTATTGATACTAATTCTATGTACTAATCTAATGTCTGTAATGTTTTCATGGCCCTGCACATCCACACAGGTGTTTTCACCGATTAGACCTCTGCTCAGGGTTAGTTGCAGGTTTCCCACCCTAACAGGTTCCTATAAAACTAAAGAACAGTGAGGAAAATGTCAATCAAACACAATCTGTACATGCCCACACAGTCCTGGTCTAATTAGTCAAATAAGTAAAAACACCTGTGTGTGTCAACCATCACAGTCTATATGGGCTTTAAAAAAAGCTTCTCAAAATCATGATTTAAATGAAAATAAAAACCTCATCCAAGCAGTCAAGGTGACACCACTTCTACACTGAGACAATGTATGTAGAACAGATGATGCAGATAAAGTGACATGTTTGACCAATGTGCCTGCAGTACTCAGCTGTGGTGTGTGAGACAGATCTCTGCTGCCACCTTTTGTCTTTAACCTTAAAAGCACACCCAGGCTTCTTATGAAAGGGACAGAACCTACAGATTATGTCTTGACACTAATCTAGTAACATCTTCCTCTTATATCCTTAAGGTCCCAATCAGTATGTTTTGACCATAGCTCAACCAACCCCACTATCAGTATTTATATATACAGGCCAACACTTTTTTTCTCTTTTCCATAATCACATAACATAAACATTTTTGAGGACCCCTTTAAATTGGTTATTAAAGAATTGTGACCAAGATATCTACTGAGTGAGGCATTTTATAGTTGAAAAATACACTTTTAGTGCTTTAAAACTATACAATGTAGACAGTTTCTAAATGACCCCAAACATATTTTTGATCTTTGGCATTTCTGTATTTCAGTGTCTTATTACTTATTGGCCAACAGCCGATGCTGATATACAGTATCTGCGATAAGCTAAAATAGGAGATATCAGCATGGCTAATGAATTGGTCCTGCTATAGTTTTGACCGTACAGTATACATTGCAGGTATATACTGTAAGTAATTATACAGAAACAGAGTCCACAGTCCATCTGAGGTGAGGAAGACGGAGAAAGAACCAGGCCAAGAGGGAAAAAAGTGTTCACTCTAAGACTCACTTCTTCACCACCTGAGAACTACCTCACTCAAGACTCAAATATGAGCATCGTCTCCTATAAAGCTCAGTGTGATTTAAATGAAGACAGAAGAAAATCACCATGTATTCACTTTTATTGCTTTGCACCAATTGGCAATGACAGAAAAGTCATCATTCAAGCTAACAACAGGATGCTATGTGCTTCACTAATGTTGTGTCTGTACATCAGAACAAATGCAGTTTTACTTAGTGATATTGGAGTGATGATGGAGGTAAAATCTCCACCTTTGTGGTTGACATAGTTTATCCACCTGTAAAATACACACATATATATATATATATAGAAACTGATGTCATGTGAAAATAGGGTATTTTTCATCAAAATAAACAACATTATGAAATTATAAGTACTTGTTGGTGGATGTTCACTTTATATGATGATTCCACTGATCGGATAACTCAGATTTTTATATCAAATGGTCCATATGTGTAAGGTCATAACGTGTGACTGAATTCAAATTTAAGATTTTGTTTTTAGGAAATACATGTTTGGCAAAATGTTGCTGACTTCATTTTTGATGTTGACGGTACAGTAATTTGACATTCACTGATCTGATCATTCAAAAAAACGATACCTTAATATTGATTACAGAGCTTTTATGTCGTGAGCAAATACTAGAGCCGTGACAGTAGAAGACACACAGAAACTGTATTTTGAGTTACATTTGTGAATGGAAGATAAATTGAGTTACATTGTTTGAGTTGGTGGCTCAGGCTACGACTTTCACACAGATGTGGAATAACACAACGACAGAAGTAAGTAAGCCTCTGCAAACGAGCTGTGTACTGGTTCACTCTTGTTAAATAATGATGGTCTGTCTTTGGGATTTGTGTGTCACCATGTGTGTTCCTGTACATCTGTTCTGAACACTTAAATTACCATTACAAGACTTGCACATAAAGAGCTTTGACAAGGCACGTAAGCTATTGTCCGTATAGTCACTGTAGCTACACACATAGTCGATGAAACAGACACAAAAATCATTTCACAAATTATTCTTTGCCTGAATATTAGCTAGGTTCATGAGTCCATACACTGCACAGTATGGAATACTTATTGCTAAAACAGGACTGCACTTAGCAAAATAAGAACAACTTCATAGAATATAATAGTTTTTACATTTACTGTAGAAATATTTTGCATAAAATGATTTGCAATGCTGAACATACCAAATGATCTTTACACCACACACACAGATACACTATTACCAACAATAATACAGACAGTAAAAAACAGGTGCAACTAACTGGGGTCATGAATATTCTCTCTTATATTTTGCACCTTACTATAATTTATGATTTACAGCATTTATTAAAATAGTTGTGACACCAGCGATGAATACAGTGGACAGTTATTTGACACCGCCTTGTGACAAAAATATCAAGTGACCACAGTCAGAAATCATTCAAGATTCCTGAGTTGTTTAACTGACATTTGAACAACAGCTCTCTAGATACGGTGGGAGGAGAAGTAACCTTTTCATTAACACACTACAATCCATTGTACGTAAGAAACTATACTGGCAAAGTGCTTACTATACAGTACAGACTTCATATGGCCTCTGAAGTAGGTTTTCTATAATGTTACAAATGAAAAGAACACAGTACACATGCATACATACATAATGATATTTCTATAACATCACATACAATGTGAACAGTGAGGTTTACAGTGAAAACAACTGACCAACTTATGAGCAGCAATATCAATACTGAGTGTTCCCCTGCAGACAAGAGATGACTCATGAGCAAATTCTAAAAAGATGTATGCAGTAGTAGTGTGGTGTAGTAGTAACATCTATCTGAATGTACCTCTGGGTTTGTGTCATTTACTGTGCCAGACTAATTATGAAATAGAATCAGCTAGCACTGACAGTACCTGAATGGCTTTAATTAAATGAGTTTTGAAGCTGGTATAGTTAGGTGAAAGGCCTTAATTTGGCTTAAATTACATGGAAACAAACAGTGCAGGACAGCTCATGGTGCATGAGCTACAAAGAACCCAAAATGTACAGTACTGTGACCAGCTACAACAATAACAGTAAAATTTAAATTAAAATAAACAGTAGGTTAAAAGTAAAATTCAATTCACGTAGTCCAAGATCCCCACCAGTGAGGCCCCTTCCTTTGGCATCTGTGATTTTAATGGATGACAAATCGCTAGATGTGCGCTCTACAGTACATCATGGCAGCCATTTGTATATGTGCTGCACACTTCGAGACTTGAGTGAGTAGGACTCACAGCCCTGGGGGAGCTGGCCTGCTGCCCTGAGGAAGGGAACACTGCAGGCAGGTTGTGCTGCTCCAGTTCTATGCCCCCTTTGCCACTAAGATGGTGTTGTGTGGGAAAAGGTATCAGGAGGGTAGGAGGGCGTCCCTCTATCACAGGAAGGTCTCAGCAGTGGAACCCCCTCCAGGTGTATCTGGTCTGACGTCTACTCTAACGCAGGCCACCTTCTCCTGGCTGTTATACAGAGAGAAAGAAGATACAGACAAGATGAGCACTTGTGCAAATTGATGGTGGTGCTAACTGCAAATGTGAGATTTTTTCAGGTAGAGGAGTAATAATGCTCAATTACCAATACAAGACAAGATTTTACCACCTACAGTCATAGTCTACAGTACACCTTGACGATGTCAGGGCTTATGTGAGGATTGTGTTAATTTAAGCAGCTCTTAATTGTGACAATTCTAGACAAAATTAGTCAACTTATGTTAAATCTTTTATGTATTTCTTTATACAGTCAAACTAGTGTGATTAATTACATTTTGTAATAAAAGTATTCTTTTCAACATACTCAAATTAACAGCTTAAGGAGCTAAATGAGAGAAGAATGAGGCCTTATCTTTGCTTGTACAGATTTAGACTGATACCCTACACTCAAGACTGTATTTTCTATGGACTAAGAGCAAGGACCTTACTAATTTTGATTTAATTTAATTGACATTTTCAAAATCCTGCTTTAAATACTAAACTGATCACCTGCTTTCCAGGCAGCAATAAGCTTCAGTTTATTTCACTACAGTATGAAAATAATCTATTAAAGTAATGCAGTTTGGAGTCTGGAAAACTCCAGGAGATGGCATAGCTACCTTCCACTACGCTTCACAGGTAGAGCACATGACTCTGCACTCGAGTTCACTGCTTTCCACGCTGCGGTTTTGGCCATGTCATCAGAGATATTTACAACCAAGGGGTCAGAATCAAAACTACATGCCAAAATGCAAACGCACACAGACATACACACAAACACAAAGAGAAGACAGGCATGTAGACATCAAATCAGTGGGAGAGGTTCAGTGCAAGACAGTTCAAACAAGCAGACACAAACATGCATATAAATATAGATTAAAACAAATTAACAGCACAAAATGGCTGACCAGACAGTACAGTATATTCTATATTAACATGTATGAAGAAATGTGGGCCTTTTGCATTAGAGACAAAAGTTATTTGTCATGAGTTGATTGTGTACATATTATTGGTTAGTTAGACAAGGATAAAATGATTTCAACAGGACAAACATTTTAGCACAGACCATTTACCCTCAAAATAAAAAGAGAACACAGCAACACACAAAGCAGTGCCCTTTAAAGCCAGTGTTTCTGTTTTTTAAATAGCTGAGGACTGACAGTTTAGGCCATGCGCTAACTGTCTGAGTATAAGTGAGCAGGGTTAGAACGCAGCCATGTGGGTCAGATGTTTTGCATCAGACACACAGTCCTGCTACCTCTTCTTCCATTGGGAGGCTGTGGGTCACTAGTCCTATTCTGTATGATCTGTTCAAGATGGACATAATAACACACAGCTGACTACCAGTGTCATAATTACCATTTCAAGTTGTATATGACAACATGATGCATCAGACAATGTGTTTAAAGCTCTAGTTTATTATTTACTATGAACTACATCTACGTGTTTTCTTCAAGTTTCTGGACTGGTTTTCTGGATCACATCAGCCATGAAGGCATTGATTGGGGAGGAAGTAAAATCTTTTGGGAACTATTTACATTAAGTAGTCCACAAAGCATTTTAAGTTATCATAAAAATGTATTTTGCTGCCTCATAAGAATCAGACCATAAAATAAATAAAAAAATCAGAAAAGATGAGATTGTTGGTGTGATACACTACTGCATAATTAACAACAGAATACACTTGATGCCTCACTAAGCATTTGCAATAAAAAGCTGCTTTTCATCCCAGATTTGGGCATCAAAGTGTGCGGTATGGGGTGCATCACTCACTTCCCTGAGAGTGTCTTCACTGGGATGCTGAGCAGGTTGGAGCCTTCAAAGCTGACCTTCAGCCCCATCTCTTCGTCCTGCAGTCTGGACTCTTCTTCCTGAATGAAAACAGTATTGGAAGCCTAAATCACAAAATAGACTGCAGTGAGGCACCACACTGGTAAAACATTGGTATGAGGTTACAACTGTCATTTTCACATCTTTTTATTCATGTCATTTTTAATAGCTGACTCTTTATGCTGGGTTTTATGAGATTACATTACTTTATGTTCACACATAGCCACAATTCTTATTCAAAAGTACATTTTCCCTTCTCCTTTACATAGCAATGCTTGCATAGCCATTATACCTGTATAGTATCCAGATGTCAGATTATCTCTGGGGCATTGCAAGTCTGGCCATTTCCATAACTGTTTTTTTTTAAGATCCAATACCAATGTGATAAACATCCACTGTTTATGCACCCAGACCTACCACTTGTATTGTAGCATTAACAGACTGACCTGAAATCTGAGTTACTGTATTGAGTACTGTTATTGTGATGTACTGTAACGCAAAGAAAAATGGATTTTGATGCCTTTTGTAATATTAAAGTGTGTGTGTGTGTGTGTGTGTGTGTGTGTTTTGGTCAGTTCAGTGTAGGACAGCAAGTACAAAAGGCACTACAGTATGTTTTCATTATTTACTGATCTAGCACACATACTGTATGTATACAAAACAAATCCCAGCAATATTGTTATATTGTAAGTTTGAACATTAAAGAAAAAAATTGTCTGCTTGGTTCTGTAACTACAGACAATGTCTGAATTAATTCAGTTTTGATTTTCTCCAATTTGGAAGTTGCAGTACAAAATCACCTAAAGGCCCAGTGTGTAGGATTTAGTGGCATCTAGTGGTGAATTACAGTTTGCAACCATTTGAATACCGCTCGCATCACCCTCCCCTTCCAAGCGTGTTGGAGAAACTACAGTGGCCGCGAATCTCGCGAACAGCCCAATCTAGAGCCAATGATTGGTTTGTCCGTTCTTGGTCTCCTGTAGAAACATGGCGGTGTAACATGGCGACCTCCGTGGAAGGGGACCCGCTTCCTCTGTAGATATAAAGGGCTTATTCTAAGGTAATGAAAACACAACGATTCTTATTTTCAGGTGATTATACACTAATAAAACATACTTATAAATATTATATTCCATTTCTGCCAATAGCTCCTCCTAAATGTTACACACTGGACCTTTAACAAGAAAAGGCTGCTACAGAACAACAAACAAGCAAAAAACAACCAAAAAGAAAAACATGAAATGAGTTTTACCAGCTTTTCTTGTGCTTTTTTTTTCTTATCGTCCTCTTTCTTCTTCTTGCTTTCTGGCATCAAGTCATCCAGCCAGCTCAGCTCTCTATTGGTGAAGCAAAAGTCTAGAAGCTTTCGGATAAAGACCAGCGCCAGAACCTGGAGACACATAGACAAGGAATATATTATCAGATTTAACATCACAAAATATAGTAAAATAGAATAAAACACATTTATTACACTGAGAAAATATTTAATATATTATTTTCGTCTGACACCACAGTGAACATTAATTATGTATCATGGTATTTAATCCTATTACAGCTGAAACGCACTCTACTGTATTGTGACAGTTAACAGTGGTATATTTTGAATCTTTGTCTTTAACATATCATATAGATGTGAAGTGACAGTCTTTGAGGTCTGAGGTCATTACCATCATGGGAAACACAACAGCTGCTGCAGAGGCCTTGATGACCCAGAGCAGCACCAAACAGGTGAGCTGCACCAGGGTGAAGATATGCACCTTCCACAGCGGCACATAGCGCAGATAGATCAGATCAGGCTGGTGCTTGGCAGGCATGCCGAACAGCTTGATTCTGTCAAAGAACTACAGAGAAAATGAGAAGAAAGAGGCTCAGAAATGCAAATAAAAATAGCTGGAAAGACGAGGAGTGATGAGGAAAGGGCAAAATTCAATACATTATTTAGAAGAGGGAACACATTTAACAAAAGCTTTTAAGGACTCTGAATTACGATCAAAGGTTTGGAACTACAAGGGGCAAACTTATCTTTACTAACAGCTCATGACTGCGGGTCTGTTCAGAATAAAAGGGCATTTTATCTTCAAAGACCAGCAGAGTAGAGTCTTACTTGAATGCCTTTGAGGGAAGAGACACCCATGTAGAGAAAGACTCCATACAGGACTGGCATAGGAATAAACTGTAAAGAGCAGAAATTAAGTGACAAAGTATGATAACAGTATAAATGATTCAACTTACAGTTCAGGAAAGGAAAGGCTAGCATTCGCTGTACCATAAGAAATTATGAAGACAGAATAGTGAAATCATGTGCAAAATATTTAACAGATAATCCCCTCAGCACAAGTTAGCTACTTAGATGAACTCATTCAGGGTGATTTGAAATGTGAGACCAGTGAGGATGTCATTTCTCACCTTGAGCGCTGAGGTCATGAAAACAGAACAACCCATGAGGACAAAGATCATGAATCCAGTGACTCGCTGCTCCCGGATACCCAGAAACTTGGGCTGCTCTCCTGGAGCGGAGCAGCCGGACTCCACCTTCAGGCTGTTAACGTGGGAGATGGACAGGACTGTTGCAGCCACGAACCACGGCAGGCCCATAATGGAGCACACACCCAGCATAATTGCCACTATCAGCAAGTCCAGGTGATAGCCGCAACCTTTCTGTAGGATACACAGGGAGACAAGAGACAGCAAGTAAGTTTGAGAGCCAGCTAAGCAGTATTGAGTGTTTGTCCCGGTGGAGCGAATTTACTCCTTAAGTAAAAACAGAATTACAGAAAACAAGATTCAGGAGCAAAATCTTTAAAAAAATTTAATTTGCCCATCCATACTTGGAATCCTGAGTTTCAAATGTTTGCCTTATGGATTTTTAAGGTGGACTGAATTTATTTTTAAAATAGTAGCACTGTAGAACCCTGAGGCATAAAAATACCTCAGAAAAAAGCTGAAAGAGATTATAGCTGAATCATTTCTGTGAGATGAACACAGCAGAGGGAAAGACTAGAGAATATGTTAGCTTAAACCATAATTAAGGATGACAGAAAGCGAGAGAGAGGACTGGTGAGAGATGAAAGAGCTACAGAGGAATACAGAGGTGTAGAGCAAAGAAGTGAGTGTTCAGATAGAAACAGCAGGCTGGAGGCAGCACAAATGAGTGACATGGTAAGTTAAAGTGGTTATATTATGGTCATTTCCAGGTTCAAAATTTTATTTTAGGGTTGTACCAGAATAGGTTTACATGGTTTAATTTTCCACAATAGGTTTACATGGTTTAGTTTTCAAAAAACACCATACCACACCTCAGCCCCTATGTCTTAAAAGCTCCATTTTCCGAGTGAGGCATCTCACTTCTATTGGATCTTTGTTGGGAGTTGCACATGCACAGTACCTAGGTAAGGACTACTAGCCAATCAGAAGCAGACCAAAACAAAGCCCAAGTCTGATACCAAAACACAGGTAGCCAGCTTTTGAAGTTTTATGACTTTTGGAGATCTTTGCCTGCTGCACAGCTACAGTTTGCACTGCTGGATATTAAAGGTGGGGTATGCGATTCTGGAGAAATCCAATATCATGACAAATACCATGATATAGAGTGAACAACGACACAGCAAGTAATGTAACTAATGTTAGCTAGGTTGTGGGTTAGCAAACTGTACCTACAGTTGCTGCTGCGAAGCTAACAGCCAGAGAGGACGAAACGTTTCCCAGGGCCAGTAAACCAGCTCCAGCGAGACTCACAACTCTCCTGCCACTATAGCTAACGTCACAACAACAGCATATCTTGGCAAAATAGAAAGTAAGCTGAATGTCCGTGGGCAAGTCATTTAACGTTACCTGACACACAAATCATGGCTGGAATAGTGTTGTGCGGCTCGGTCCGAGCCATTTTGTTTGTTTCCCATTTACAGAGCCAGGGCTGTGTACAAACACAAGATTGTTTTTAAGCGCACACAAAGAACGGACAGCTAGCCGCCCGTGAGGAGATATTTGACAAAAAGACGTGTATTGGATTAAAATAGCATACCCCACCTTTAACTAAGGAATAGATTTAAAATGATGTGTAACGCTAGATATAACAAAGATATAAAGATATAACACCACCAAAAGTAAATCTCCACAGGCAGGTCTGACCTTGAGCTTGTGCTCCTTGCGGTTGATGATGACTGCAGTGATCTGCTGGTCCATAAAGATGAGGATGGTGCAGAGCAAGGCAGGAAGTGCTGCCACCAGAAGCGTCCACCAGGGATTTTCTCCTAAGGGGTCCATCAGCCAGCCTCGGTTCTTTGAAGTTGGCTGCAGGGAAAAGGCAGGGATGGGCTACATTTAGTATATCAGCCATAACATTATTATTTGAGAATATTTGATGATGTGAACATTAATTTGTTTTTAAAGTACTACATTTAGACCTTTGCGATGCAAAAGAATAACCTTACAGAGGATGTAATTATGTGTGATGTCACCTTGTCATTTGAACATTCATGCATAAAGATGGGCTTGCTGGAATGAATGCCTACCTCAAAGCGGTCAGGGACATTAAGTTTAGGAGAGGGGATCCCCATTAGATAGTCCACCATCACCATGATCATGATGGTTATGAACACAGCAAAGTCGCTGATGGTGGATCGCACCTACATAACATATAAACACACACACAGTTATATTTATGCATTTATTTAGGAATTGCAGCTACACACACAGCCACAAATAGATGCTGTTCCAATACAACCACAGTCTTTTTCTTCAGTTCACTGTTGAGATCCACCAAAGTAATACTTATATTTGTCTCAACAGTAAAAGCATAACAATTCAGACAATACCAGCACCTGCCTACACAGAACACCAAGTGATAACAGACTAGCTGGTATTGTGTGGGATGATGCAAGAAGATCTTTTTTCTGTAAATGAGACAGCTCCTGCATACTAATGACTGACACAATGTAAACATTTACATAGTGTGAGAAGCATTTAGCTAGATCTGCACACTATTGCATGTAGAAAATAGACCCTACTGAGATGTGAATTTATTGATATTTATATGTTAACCAGTAATATAAAACGTTACTGTAGTACTTTATGTCGTTAAAAGCCAAGTTTGTGGTGTTAACAGTAGTGAAACAAGAGTGCACATAACAAATCTAGCAAACATCTCACCTTGGTGGGAAAATATGTCTCTGTCTTGAACTGCTTAAGGAAGGAAGAGAGGAAAAAGGTGGTGAAGAAGAGGATAATAGACCAGAAGAGAACATCTGGGATGTAGGGCCCATGATGACCGCAGGCAGGACCCACAAACTCCCCATTGAGTATCTTACACATCTAGAGAAAAAAAGTATTAGGTTAGTTCTGTAATAATAAGTTTGATAAGCAGTTCCAGTAGTGACAGTAGTATATGTAGTAAGTTAATAAGTTTTTTGGCAGCATAGTCATGGTTATAGAAGTGATAGAAGTAGTTGCAGCTGTTGCATTAGTGTTAATGTGATATTGGCTGATGATGTCTGTTTACTCAACACATCCTACACATGTGAGTGTGGGTGTGATCCCCACATATCACAATGGAGATCATTGTGTGCTGGTCTCACCGAAACATTGAGGCTGCTCCATGGGATGGAGTCTGGGCTGTATCCTGTCTGGTTCCACTCCTGCGTGAGCTGATCTGAGACATTGGCTGGTGGAGAGCACTGACACCTGGGGACAAAAGAACAAAGGCTAAGCAAAGTATGTGTGCTTATCTTAAGGTGAAAAAGAGTTGGGGTCATTTTAAAGTTAATTAAAAACATGCTGCAGCAACACTGATAACATCAGTTGTTTTTAAATTAGTTATTTTACAAGGGGGTAATTTTCATTTCAGCTCTGGGGAAGACAATGTACTGGGAACAGCTCAAGCCACTGCAATTATAGTTTTCAGCAAAAAAACCCCAAAACAGTGTGTTCTTAATGGGATACTATTTATGTGGATAATACACTACTTTATGTAACCCTTTGGCACTTAATGTGACATCCTGACCTGAAGAGTGTATTAAAAAAAACACGTTAGCTCTAATTATGACACAACTGAAGAATGATTTAACAGATTTAATGCATTACTAAATGAATAAATATTCATAATTAAAATGTATCTGTATTAAACATCTGGAGTCACACATAGAAGTTTATTGGTATCTGGAAATGGTTAATCTTAGCTTTTGGTTGGGGTCTAATAGAGATTTTTTTTTGGTAACGTCTGCCTACAAAAAGAAAAATTACATATTTAAATATCCAAACACGATTTCAGGATTTCCCTGGTGGCTGTTATTCGACAAGTCGCTAACTTTGTTTTAAGTTACTAGACAACTACTTTATTTGCAATGGCCATGTTTGCAACACGCTTGATGTGCAACAACAACAGAGCATCCTGTTTCTTCACAATAAGAGCTCCCACTTCCTCCTAATTAATTTGAACAACAAAATATAATGCAAACTGTACAAAAATATTGTAAGAATACCAATGTATGAATGCATAGTAATACCTGAAACTTTACAGTGGTAAGCTCTGCCCAATATAATATTAGTTATCTAGGAATTTCATAGTTTATTTCACTAATTCTTTAACAAAGACATTGACTAAAAAAAAATTAATAATATGAAATAAATAAAATAAATAAATAAAATAAAAAAGTAACTGAAATCTCAGTACTCACGAATACAGGGTAAGGTTGTCCAAGTTGTTGTGCATGTTGACGGGGTAGTGTTCTCCCAGGTGAAAGAGCTTCTCTAGAGCCTCGTAGATGAAGATGATGCAGATGAGTGCAGCAAAGGCCTCCTCTGTGAATCGGGTGATGTAGCAGACCAGGGAACTAGCATCTGTGGCCACCAGGACCAGACACAGGAAGGCTGTCCATAGACCAATGCTGGTCCGCAGCGACAGGTAGGAAAGGCCATAGTCACTGGGAAAGATAGACAAAGGTGACATGGATACAGGTATACACATACATATTAGGTTCCATTAGACTATTGGAATCCATAATAAAATCAGTTAACTTCAAAACAAAATGCTGTAAACTATGCAGACTATTTAGTCTTATCAATATTTGACTATTTCATCATGTCACAGTAAAATCAAACTTGCTCGAACTTACTTGCAGAACTTGAAGAGGATCTTCTCAAACACTAAAACAGGTCCTGTACTGCCAAGAATAGTGAGGGGCTGGCCTGCGAAGAGGGAGTATGCCACTCCTGTCAGTGAGGCCCCAAATAGAGACTCTATGGCACTCTGTAGACACAGAGGAGAGGGAGGAAGTGAGGGAATGAGAAAGGTAGGACGGGGGAGGTAAAACCATTCAAAGGAGGATAGAGAGGGAAAGGCTGAAGAAGAAAAAAGAAAGGTGAAGAAGACACCCCCAATCAAAACGCAGAGAGTATCGATTAAACAGACATTCTGGACTGCGTCTGAGTGGCTAGATAAACTGTTCAAATCTTCCCACTCTGCCGATTTGTCCGAAGTCATGTCTCTGTTTAGCCCTCGCCTGCTGAGTTTACGCAGATGCATCACACACACCAGCCCACAGACTGTGCCTTTGTCAACAGTCCCTTCCTAGTAAGGACATCTGGGTAAAAAGGAGAGAGGGGCAAACAGAGAAAGAGGGAGCGATAAAAAGAGAGATACACTATATAGAATAGCTTGCAGTGATAACATATTACTGCATGGGAGGCTGAATAATCATCATATCCTATTTTTCGTGGGTGAATGATTATGGTGACTTGTCTTGACACACTAAATGATCTGCTTTAAAAAAATAAGGTAGTCAGAAAATGGGTAGCCATAGCTATAACTGGGATGGACTGTATGCAGATCATTACATCTGCATTTAACGCCGATACCATGTACTGTAGGTACATACATAAACATGGGTAAATGTTAAATGTCATGGTGTAAGAAAGCATTCTTGTTGCACACAGTGGTTGAGGGAAACATCTTTAGACTATGTTACATCAGATGACTTCTTTGCTTTAACTTGAGGATTCTGGAGAACTTGAGGTTTCACTGTCAATCAGTCACGATGCCAAAACCCATTTTCAGTGCAGGACACGACTTACAAAAGTAATTTATATACTCACATATGATAGCCAAATGGTACTAGGTTCTATATATCTCATTTGGTACAACATGGCACTTAGACAACCAGGAGTTAGGGGTTTGATTCCCTCTTGGTTCATGAAAAGCACATGTGCTGACTTTTAAGTGCCAAGCTTTTGGACTCACTATGTTGCCTTTTGTTGCCTCCCCAAGCAGACCTCCAAATGTGATGACAGGGGACATGCAGGCGCAGTAGAGGAACAGGATGGAGGCTAGACACTGCAGACTGAGGGAGTCCCTGATGTCGCTCCAGTAGAATGGTAACTTCCGCTTGACGTCCAGGACCAGACCTCCAAATATCCTGAGAAGAGGAGAGAGGTAGTTTTTAATGTTTGAATTTTCAAGTGGTTGTGCACAATAGTATTATATAACAGTGACATGGTTACTTGAAAATAATTAATAATACATCAGTGAGTTAAGTAAGGGGAATGGGAAGAGTCAAGTGAACATATTTAATTTAGTGTGACATAAACATAGACATTAATATGAAGCCGTTATCTATTGATCAATTCCACTGAGATTATTTCAGAAACTGAATAAAATAAAAAATAGTGCTATGGCAACAGCAGTTTAGATAACTGTGGGTAAACGGCTGCAAACATTTATTATTATTATTATTGTTGTTCATCTCTCAAGCAAAGTGATTCTGCTGGTCTCTTAACACTATCACCTTGTCGATTGCCATTCATATTATGTATTCATTCATTTAACAGAATCTTCCTGATGTTCTTTTTATAGCTGGAATCATTTAAATGCAGAGTGTTTGTTAATATAAGGTAATATATATCTACATATAACACAAATTTTGCAATAATGGTTATTTACCAGGTGTTGAGGCCATTTTTACACAGTTAACTGGTAAGGTGTGCTTTTATGTTTGTTGTTGCTTGAACACTGGCAGTGTTAATGCTGAGGCAGTGTCATGAGCTGTGTGTATCTTTATAATATTCAAACCCAAAACCTAGATGGCATTGTGATCTTGCTGCCCTAGTCCAAATTATTTTAACAGGGGCAGTCTGTCTTTATGCACATTCTGTACAGAATTACTCCCTGCCCATCCAAGCCTTTGTCTCTCTGTTTCTGCCTCTCTTTTCTTTGCCTTTGAGAAATTCCATTTCTCACCTTGTATATATTATTTTCTTTCTTCTGACACCTGTCCAATTGCTCTGCTGTGAGGTCTTCTTTCATTTTATTTTTCCCCACACCTCTGGAATAACATATTGCCTGCCTCCACAACTCCTGCTGTCTCTTCTTACCGGCCCCGGTTTTTGATAGCTTTCTTTACATTAGCGTCTTGCACTTCCTTACACTCCTTTGTCCCCCAGTTGCTCCCTCATAGCATGAGCCTTTTATAGTAGTGGTGAAAAGGAGAGTGAATCTGTAAATAATACAGCATCTCCCAACTGATGTGTATGTGTGCAGAGTGTGAGTGTCTGTCTGTGAGGTTTCAAATAAACACATTCTCCTCTCTGTGTGGCCTGGTCTCTAGAGACCCAGCATGAGTTATCCATAAATGTCAGCATCTGAGGTTCACAGAGTACAGTAGAGATGTTTCTGCTAAAACACATAGTAGTGTTGAGTTTATAAAATGTTACATTTCTTTCAAATGTTACATATCTTTCTAATTTTCAAATTCTAGTTTACTTTAATGATATGCGAGGAACCTCAGAAAAAATTCCAAAAGCTTTTACTTAACTTCTCATTACTGTAACCACAAATAAGTCAAACTAAACTAATAAACAAGTAATTAAAGAGGATAAAATCAGGTCCTTAGTTTCTCAAATGACAAGAGACACTTGTCTCAACATAATCAACATGATATATTAAACATGCCTACTTGTGCTAATGAAGTTGTTAATTCAAGTAGGACACACTTTAATGATCAAATATGTCTTTGTCAACATATTTGCTAACACAAGTGATATTAATATAGATTACTAGAGTAAGTGAGGTCCAATAATCATTTAAAGTCAGTGGTGTGCCAAGAAAAGGTGCTAAACTCACCTCCCGGTCCTCTGCAGCTCAGGCCCTGCGTGATGGTCCTCCTCCTTTTCCAGCTCTCCTGGAGACGCAGTGCCATTGGGCTGAGACGGTCTCTTCCTCTTTAGCTGCAGGTCATAGGACATTTAAATATCATATAGTAACATGCATTTCAATTCGTTTGCTGTCATGATGCTTCAAATCCATAAGGGGGCACTCACAGTGTGATTATAGTGGTGTGAAAAGTATGATAGAGAAATACACATACAGAAAAGTCAATGAAGTCAATAAAAACTTCTAGGTTACAGTTTGTGAGACCAGACTTATGTGAGGTCTAGTAAGTGCGTACTGTGTTAGTATGCTGGTTATTGGTTAGTATGCAGCTGGGTAATGACCTCTGCACCAATACCTCCCAGGCAAATTTCTGTTTGTTGTATTGATGTTTGTTGTACATGGCAATTTAAGTGATTTTTATGTCTGTAAAACACAATATGGATTAAATTTAAAACAAAAACACACTTTTGTATGCATTTTTCACCAAGTACACATTAAACAATCTTTGACAGAGAGAATTACTAACTTGAGATGGGACATTTTTGGGGGGCTCAATCCGGATTGTGGGGTCCCATTCTCCAGGAGGCAGAACAGTCACTTGATCAAGGAACTCATCTATTCCCGAGAGGAGATCCGTTCGGTCTTTGGCCTTGTATGCCACATCGTGGAAAATCTACGTAATGAATATAGTTAGGAGTTATTACATGTCTCTGCATGAAGATGTTCAATTGTTCACAGCAAGGCCAAAAATTCACCTTTTGTTCAAGGAGAGGGCAGTGTACCAAATCAAAGGTTACCAACCCAGCATGCATCTTAAATCCAAAAAAATAAAAATAAAAATTCCAACTGAACGATATAATGTTTTGACATAGTTTTAGGACATGTAAAACTAAAATAAAACAAAAAGAATCCATCTTTTTTTCTCTCACCTCATCTGTCATTAGTGTGGCCATGGATCTGCCGATCTCATGGTACTGAGGCCCTTTGCCATGAGGACCCAAAAGCAGGAAAAGAAACCTTTGAACAAGACAAATAATCATGAAATAGACAATGAATAACATTGACCTCAACATTAATCCCAACAGTACATATTGTATTCACTTAAAGGTACCTTGTGGCGTTTTCTTGCAAATCAAGATTCATTGTTTCTCACTAAAATGCATTGTGTGTATCCTTTAGGTCTAATAAACATATTGAATGCATTCCCTTCCTTCTAAAACTTTTACAAAGCCAATTTAAAAAATATTTTGATCCCAACATTGTTTACATCCATGTTTGCAAGTTAGAAGTCTTTCTCCCTGCCTTTGCTGACACATTTCTATGTTTCTTGGCGTGTTACCGCCATCGTTGAGTAGTTGAATAGAGTGAAACCATCAGCAGGAATATGTATGGTGTCACCAACGTGCTTGTGCACCATGCTGAGGCCAAATTTGAACTATTTTGCCCCACTATATGCAAACATTTGTATTTGTAAGTATTAAAGAACACCAAAGTTGTCTTTCTATTTTCTGAAGCCACTATTTAGTTTTCTGGTGTGTAATAAGCATTAGAGCTTCACAGGATTACGTAAATGGCTATAGACTCTTAGTCTTGTTACTTCAAAGATCACGGACATGTAAAACAGGGTTGTGGATACACAACCACAGTAAATCCCCAGGTTATATTAGGCCAAAATGAATAGGGCTTTTGTTTTAAATTGCTGCCAGAGTATAACTTCTCAGAGTTAGAGACTTTAACTGAATATCAAATGCTTGGAATTAAAGGCATTAATATCATTCAATTCCAAATTAATCGTACCTTGTGGGCACAGGCACCTCTGTGAGGCCTGTGATAAGGACTGCTGGGGACAGTCGTACAAAGGCAATTATGGGCTTCTCCAGGAAATCCACTTCTCCCACCAGTACGTTGGAAGCTTCAGCACCTGGAGGAATCTTTTTCATGAAATTCATGTCCACCTGAAACCAATGAAATTGAAGAATCAGATATTCAGACAAATACTAATAATAAACAGAGGGAAATCAGAGAGAAAGAAGATGAAGTGGTGAGAAAGAATGAGGGACTAGTTTACAAGGACACACATGCAAACAGAAGAAGTAGAGTGTATGTAAAGGATGGCAGCAGGTCATTTGGATGCTATAATAACAAATGAAAGATATGGCAAATTAGTAGCTACTTAAACAACTACCACGTACTGAGCATAGATTGTCCGTTGCTGTGAAGCATTTATCATGTTCCTGAATAAATATTGCTTATGTGCAGTGCTAAATACAGATCTGAGAATGGCAACTATTTCTTATCCCTGTGTAGAAAAGACTGTGCCTTTCTCCCTGTTTTGTATACTCTGACTCATAAACACTGCACCTTATTTTTTGGCAGTCATAATGGATGGTTTTATAATAACTACTTATGGCGGCCTGCCATTTTATTTAATGGATGAAGAACTAAAAAATGTTAGATGAATAGAGGCCATGCAAGGTTGGAATTCTCAAAACTAAACACAGTTATATAACTTTGTAAGACTTTTACTTTGATCAATTCTTAGTCCATTACAGATGGAGCAATGACTGAAGATGTGTCTTCCTGCACCGGATGAACTCATGGGCCCTTCCACCATGATGGACTGTTTCTGTGCTCAGTACTGTGGTTAGGTTACCTTGCTGAAGTCGACACTGCTGCTTTCTCTACTGACCCCTACTTTGGATGGCCTCCTCTCCACTGCCTTGTTGCCATCCAGGTTGTTTGGGACAGAATTGCGAGACACCAACGGTCCTGGGAGGGACAAGGGGAAAGAAGAACAGGAGAGACAAAGCAGTGATGGACACTGTGTAAATACTTGGGAAGCAAAGACTGGTAGAGCAGTGTGGTTCATCGTGACATGCCATTTGTGATGTCATTATTAAATGCCATTTATTAAATACCATTTGTGTTTCATTTTTCTCTCTACTCAGATTTTAATTTTGAAGAACTGGGAAAAACAATAGTTCCAGGTATTTTCATTTGTGATAGACTGCTACGAGAGGCCATTTCAAGGAGTTTACCTGATCAAAATTGGATCAGAGGTGAGCTCTTGGCAAACAAACCTGACACAACATCCTGAAGTCATATGGCTGCCCACACAGGTTTAATGATGCTACAGGTAATAAAAAGAGTGCTGTTTTTGTGTGATATTTACATTCTGTTTTATTATATAAACAACTATATATATTTTACTTTATAACTTTATATTATTAAAAAACAACTCTGACACCAGGTAGTAAATTGAATTCCTGTGCCACCCCAGGTCTACATCATCATCTCTTAGGTGGCTAAAATGCATAGTACTTGCAGTTAACAGACAAAGGAGTTGGGATCCATTGTTCTGATCAATGTCTGAAATATAACAGATAGGCAATCAAACTAATAATACACAAAGTAGCTAAAATGTTGAAGAGTTGGATTTGCTGTTTAATATTTAAAATTTCTGGCTGCAAGTGAAATGATTTCTTCCACCACAACCATTACTTGCTAGATATGTTGATTTTTGTACAGAGCTCCAACACTGTGATGTCTCTCCACAGGGAAGATGATATATTTCACAAAGTACTGTTGCTGGTTGCTCTCCGTCTGATGAAGTCATTACTCTGATGCTTAAGTCAATCCTGCTTAGCTTAAATTCATGTCAGCTTTCAGCTAAAGGGGAGTGAATGCATTTGATATGCCTGACAGTTCACCTTCCTCAGACTTCAGCACCTTTGAGTGTTGAAGCTCTGGTATTTCTGCGCATAAGTGCCTGCACACTTCAACATTGCTTATGTGATTTGAGCCATACCAGATACAGGAAACGCTAGCACTTGAGGTGACATGAGAGTGGGAGATGAAATGAGGGAGCAATGTATTTGAATCAAAGGATAGCATATGCATACTATCTTCTGAAATTCTGAAGTAACACTTCTTTTACCAGGTTTTCCATCTTTCTCATTTTCTACATCTACATCAACACATTTCACCATCAGGAAGTAATCAAGCCAACATCAAACAAAATACATTTATAAGCTTAATAAATATGCTTAAGCAATATGCCACATTCTCATCTACAATTAATCCCAAATCAAAATTAAAATGTGCCATTTCTACCAGCATGTGGTTTGGCCAGTGATCCATACCCTTGAACTGTACCCTGGAGTAACCCCAGTGGATGCTGGGTAGCTGTGACTGCTGAACAGCAGTATGATTGCTCACATACCCAACAAAGCCTCTTGGAATAAGGGAGGGATTAGTTTAGGTTGAGTCCGCCAACACACTTCATTCAGGAAGGCTAAGCCCTGGAATGCTGCCCCATACTAGCCTTTTAAACAGTGGCGTCACAGCGCTACCTCATTCGTATGAAAAAGAGAAACATAAATAACTGAAATGACACCGATTTCCTGACTCTTGTGGGGCTTTCTGATAAAAGTTATCTTTGTAGTAGTTGTATGGATGTATATGTGTACTGAGCTTGATCTAGTGCTAATCTGCAGTTCTTTCCACTATTTACATTATACTGTACAAAGACTCACAGAGATTACAAGTAGTCATATACAGTAAATGCAGGGATTATGTACTGACACTAGGTTACCATGAGTCTAGATACGACCATTTTTCTATTTTTTAAAATTGCCTCTGTTTCATAAAACCGACCAATGGCAGCCCAGTTGATGCTAAATAACGAAGAGAAATGCTTAAGATTTGAAAAGCTCTTAAGTAGGGCTTAGACTAACATGTAGCAAGTGTACCAGTGATTCCCTGCATGCCCTGTGTACAGGTATTTCACTCATGACTTCATACTCAATGGGTCCATGGCATGTATATGTAAATAGCAGTCACCTCAGTACCATCATAGTACATATCTAAAAAACTGCAAGAACATCTATATCACCGTTGACTATAATTATTATTTATTTGTTATTAACCTGTAAGTCAGGCTATTACTGGCATCCAGACAAATAACTCTTAATAACACATTAAGGACATTTTACAGTCTAACACTATATCTCTGGTCAATACACAGTTAGATGGTTAGTCAATGCTGTAGGATACAAAAACAGTGCAGTTTTTACAACCTACAGTGTTATTAAGATTGTAATAATGAAGGCTTGAAACCCCCTTCTGAATATCCCACACAAAGATGTCAAGATGCTTGCCTCTTGGGAAATACTGTATATTTTACTGGAAGGGGGTATAATTACAGAAGCTAGTCAGCTATAATAAGACCACTCCAACCTTTCAGATTCAGCTCCCACCAAGTGATTGCTGGTTCTAATGACCCATACTTTGAAATGGAGCCATTCCCAGAGTGAGACAAACACAGACTCACACACAGCCTAATAATAAACTGACAAGGTTTGGGAAAAACAAAAAGTCACTGTAGGCGCCAAAATGATAGTACATACAGTACTAACACATCCATCCTGGTCTAAGGCTTATATTTAGCCATGCTGCTGGCACATGTTGCCCTCACTCTATCGGGTAAAAGCATGTTTATACTTAGGAATTGATGAGGAAGAAGAGCATGGGTGCCAAATGATTCAATGGGAAAAGCACAGGTTGCATGACATTTACATCTGTGTGTAATTAAAATGGGAAAAAAGGATTTAGGACGTATTATGTCAGTTTCTGCAAGATCTATATCTGAGACCAAGACATAATTTTACATTGATTGGTATCAGAGATAAATTGTCCAATTTATTTAAATTCCTTTATTATAATAAATTGAACAGCAGAGCTCCACGAAAAATAAACAGCAGCCAGCAGTTCCAATTAATGATATCCAGACTAAGAGAGACTGTGTGCAAGCAAAACCAGAGCAGGTGCACCATATTGCACCTAAAAGTGTATTTGAATATTCATATTGTGTTTGTGATCAGTACATCGAGATGCTCTGTTTGTAGCTTCTTGTTACAACAGATCCATATTGACACGCCTCTCTATTTAAATTATACAAAATACTATAGGAGACTATTATAAATTTTGCAGGAAACTATAATAGGAAAGCAGTGATGCAGGTTATATTTTCTTGGTGAAGATATCCAGCTGTTATGCCTATCTGGATTGGCTTTACTGATTTTAATGTAGGTTAAGTTCATACTGTAATACTGTATTGTAGCTGTCTTATGCATGTTGTGTTAGCAGATACCCAAGATTAAATGACTCCGAATGCGATCAGTGGCGAAAAGTAAAATAAACATGATCGGGACATCCCTTCTCACAGGTCTTACATGAAACACCTCAACTGAGAAGAGTGAGATGGGGTAGATAGCTAAACGTGGCAATAAAATATCACAGGACAAATGATGCACTATGGGAAAAACATTTTGGAAGGCAGCCATGCAACCACAATGAAGGAGGTGTAAAGGGGGACAGGGCCAAGCAAGGCATAGACGCTGAGGAATGTCTTGAAAATGTGTAAGGAGACAGAGTGAAAGAGTTTGAATGGACAAAAGGAGTATAGAAAGTCGAGAGAGCAGCAAGAACCAGAGATATTAGTAGAAAAGAATGGGTCAGTGGGATAGATAGAAACAGAGAAGGGAGAGAAGCAAGAATCAAGAGGTGGAGAAGAGAGTAGTGTCAAAAAGTTTGTGGATAAATACAGTGGAACGAGTGTCTTAGCGAGCGAGCCTTGCTGTGGGTTATTGATGAGATGGCCGCAGGGTTGGAGGTTAACAGGGAGCAGAGCTTTCATGCTAGTGCTAGTGTTCTCTGTTCAAGCCGTGACTCACACTGGCAGGCTACACAGATATTTGCCTTCTAAGGGCAGCAGCTCGAGGCCCTGGGATGCCGAGGATGCTCGTCGACTGAGCTGTAGTGATGCTGCCTCTTCTTCTGCAGAGTTCGGTGGATCGTCATCCTCAGGAGGTGATACCACCACCTCAGGGATGCCTTGAGGGCCAAGGCCTGCGCCATGGATACATGGCGGGCTTTGGGAGGAACACCGGAAGAAAGTGGGGGTATTTTGAGGGGTGAAGGATGAGGGGCCTGGGGAGGGCCCAGTGTTGGAGGAAGAAGAGGGCAGGAGATGGTTGAGCAGGACGGAGACTCTGGACTCTCGTCTCTGGGAGAGGTTGGAGACAGAGGAGGCTGCCCCTGGCTTGTGGAGAGAGAGGCGTGAAGAGGACAGGCCCTCTCCTAACAGAGGAGACAAAGGCAAAAGGGGGAGAGGAGAAGGGAGAGGAGGGAAAGGAGACAAGAGGAGGAAAAGGAATAAGGGATGGAGCAAAGAGGAAAAACATATGAAGTAGGAGTACATCACAGAGATGGTATCTGGAGGAGACACAGCCAGAAGGGGTGGGCAGCAAAAGCATGGCAGAGGTGTAGTTAGAGAGATTCGTGCTTGCATAAACATGAGCGAAAAGCATGGTTGTGTGCAGAAGACACTAAGAATGATTCAGTGTGGCATGTGGGAGGGTCCGCAAGGGCCAAACAACTTATCTCATTCAACTCCAAACAAACCAATCATACAACATGACTGAGGTAAGGCAAAACTCTAAATTCAGAGTGGCTTACATGCAGGAGAGAATGAGTTAGCAGGATGTCAGTGCACTGTAAGCAAACATGTGCTCTACCACAACAGACAGTCATAAATCCTACACAGTACATACTCATTTGGCACAGGACATACATCAATCACACTACAACTATTACCATCACCAACCATCAATGTGATATATAATTTTGACCTTTCACATTTGCATTTCAGGTTTAATGGTATGAAAATGAAAGCCCAACAAGAACCACAAGCACAGAAGTGAAGAATGTGATATTTTTTTCCCCATTCTTAAAACCTCAGGCTGGCACCCAAGATCTTAAAATGCACACCACACATAAACACCACTGCGGGCATGCTCCATCAAAAAACACAATGCTGACTCCAGTTGCAGGTAAAGCAATATTTCCTGAGTGTCATCCTATGGAGTGAAAACAATCATTAATTCGAACCCCAAGCCAGGCCAGCCATACAGGTTAGCAGTCATTAGCACCCAGATTTCTCTTTCACTAAGGGGACCGACTGCTTCCTTATAGATCATTCTCTAGATTTTACTCACTTTTACCATCCACCTTCTACGCTGGCATTGAGGGATTTGAACAGTGAATTTTTAGAAACAGCTCCCCAGTGGTGGAAAATATGGAGGAAAAAGAAATGTGAGTGCGTCGTAGGATCTCACCGTTTCTTTCAAGCAAGAATGGGTCAGAATGTTTCTTGCCTATGTCAGCAATGGAGCGCACCAGAGGGATGCGATTGCTGAGCTTTCTCTCATTCTGGTGGTGGTGTTTCTTCAGCATGGCTTCCCGCACCTTGTTGCACAAATCGTCCTTCAGCTGGCCTGATGCCACCATGCTGTCTATCACCATGTCTGAGTCGTACAAAGGCAGGAGCAGGGACGTAAACACAGTAAGAAAAAAACAGAAATTATGTATGGACCATTATAACATTTATTACTAGAGTAATTTGCTTTATTTATCTCATACTTTTCACCACAATGCTACATAAAAAATACAATGAAATGGTATGAATATGTCATGAGTACTATGTAAAATTGACCTGCAATTTCCTCAATACTGTTGGCCCTCATATCCAGCATGACTGTGCCATTGAGTATGCAGCTACGCAGTTCAAATAAGCTGTGTAGTGACAACGTAGCCACATAGGGCTTACTCCACCTCTCCCCACCGTCTTCCACATCCTCTTCAAACTTCAACCATCTGTAGATAAACAACAAGAGCACACACACAAACAAACTCAAATTGTTTACTTGAATCCAAAAATGATAATTAACAAAAAAATAAACGAGTTGCATTATAGTTCAATGACATGTTGTTCCTGCTCATATCCCCCAGCTACATTTTTCCTTCGACAAATTCAAATCTCACTTTTCAGAGCACATACCGAAGCACTGCAAACTCAGTGACTCATACTCCAAATCTGTCCCTTTACTGAACACAAGTGTTATCAGTGAGGGAACAATCTCTGAAATGCAAGCCAAGTTAAGTCACAATTACAATTTCAAACTCAAAGTTCTGAGTAAAATAACCTTGTTGATGTTTTGTGATGTGAGCCTGGTCTGTGTCTCTCCAGATCTCCAAAGGAGAGTGGAATGTGAAAAAAGGAAGTAAAATGTTTCAGGATTGCTGCAAATTCCGAGGGCTACATTAAACAGAGCTACAAAACCAAACTTTACAGTGATTTAGACACTTCTCTCCCAATACAGTTACTAAAGAAAGTACTATAATGTTGCCAAATTGCCAAAATGTAAGGCTCAAATGGACTCTTGCCTTATTCATAGTATTAGCAATGTTCACAGTAATGTGCACATGTACTGTAAATGTAGCCACTAAGGCTAATAGTTGTGATTAGTAGTCGGGATCACAATACCTAATCAGGGTTTCCAGTTAACTCCTAATGAATTTACAGTATTCTATGATTATGCTACAAAGCGGTCACAGACACATTAAAAATCCTGAAAACTGATATTTGCACAAAAAGCCAACAGATCTATGGAGTTCTGTATTGCTTCCACTTTATGTGGTTGTCATCATGCTGTTCACCCCTTAAGCTGCTTTCTGACCTGGCAGTCTCCTTCCACTCAGTGGCACTGCCATCTCTGAAGGACAGCTCGTCCAGCTCAGTGAAAAGGTCATGGGGGACGTGCTCGAGGTCATCATCCTCTGTACCCAGGATGAACTGGACCCGCTGGGATGGTGTGTCTGCACAAAGAGTGGGCAAAGGCCAAAGGTCATATTTACAAGAGGCATTATGTGTTATTGAAGGTACCCTGTGGAGTTTTTGACCTCTAGTAGTGTTATGGATGACGCAATACACAGCCCTGCCAACAGTTTCACACTATTCCACTGAGCTACAGGTGGCTGTAATGTGCCAAAAAATGCAGCGATGTGCCATCAAAGGCAGGGAAGACTGCAAGCTAGTAAACATGGGTGTAAACAATGCAGGTCCCAAAATGTTCCAAAAATTCGCTTTGAATGTTTTCTGAGGAAGGAAATTTATTTTGTTTGCTAGACCTCAAGAATACACACATTGCGTCTTGGGGCGTAACGCTGAATGCAAACATAACTTTTGTTTGTTAACTCCACAGGGCACCTTTAAGTGGAAGTGTTAATCTCAAACACATTTTCCCCTGAGTTTCCCTTGTAGTACCATACTTTTCTGTGAGGAATATATCATGTAGAAGCAGAGATTAAATCAAAGCATAACAAAAGGAGATGGTAGTAGGATGAAAAACAATTATTTGGGATTCATTTGAGAAAGTCTCTGTGTGTGTGTAACTGCACTAATGCCTTCTGAAGTTGGGGAGAATATATTTTTGGGTAGGGTACAGTTAGACCAATATATCACTGTAATTGCTTTTCATTCTGCTACATAAGAAGGAATACATCTGCAGGCTTGATGCTGAGAACTCTTGAGGAGAAGTGTGCAAGAAAGTATAATGAAAACTTGAATGCTTTCCTGCAATTTTCTTTTCATGTCTGATTGAATTAGATGGCAGATATCAGGACATCTGGAACCAGAGAGAAAACGGAAATAGATATGGCAGATTATAAGACTAAACGCCAAGGGGAGGCAGAAATGGAATGACTGGAAGCAAAAAAGGGATAGTTATTTTCTGTTAACGTATGGGTACACTGTGTGGTGGTCTGGTGTATATGGTGTGTAAGATGGTCTACCCATTGACACCCCTAAAGACCTTGAAGGACTTTTGCTAGTCATTTCTGGAGTAGATGGCAAGAATCATGATGATAGATAGTACATTTAACTTCTATAGTCTATAGCTTTGACACAATATTTAAAATAATATAATAAAATACAAATAAATAAGGTTTGGTATTCATTAATCAAAACATGAAAATGAGTACAGCTAACATTAATATAATTGAGGTTTTGAAATACGTTCATAAGATTTAGCCATTAATTTTTTGCATCAGTATAATTAGTGGAAATCCAGGTAAGCCCTTACATTGTTAGATATGATGTTGTACCCATTGAACCACTGTAGCGGCACATTACAGCATGAGTCTCAATAATCTTAACTCACACCTAACTCAGCAGCTAGAAGGGATATGTGTGTGTGTGTCTGCTCAAGTGGGATATATAATGACATTTTTAGGCACTAGTATTAGGTCCGACTTTGTAGATGAGCAAAGTGCAGTTTCAAAATATCCGTCTTATAAATAGTGACGCTCTGTGCCCTCAGTCAAAGCTTAACATGATAACAGGACTGATAGTGTCTTGTTCGGTGTAGTTGTTGTCATAAATGACTAGTTAACTTCCCAGAGTTCAATTCATTGTTTGGGTGCTTATGAATCTTGCAGCTGAGGTGGTGCAGCAATGTCATACACAAACACACTCACACATCGCTTAAAATGTCATAGCCTTCAATCAGTGTCAGAGGCTGGTTCCCAGTGGTCAATGCCTTTTAGAGCTGAATGTTTTATTCAGAACTTTTTGAAAAGACGGAGAGACACAAGGCTTAAGCAGAGTGGTGCTCTAACCTGCCAGGTTTGAAGGGGGGTCTGAATCCAAATCACACCATAATGTCATACTTGTCTCCCTCAACTTTCCTGTCACTTGCTATGCCAACCAAGCAGTGTTAATTTCATTAACGAAAACTATGACGAAAAATGTTCGACCTTTTTTCCCTGAAAAAAAAAAAAAAAAGTCTTTAGCCTGCTTCAAGGCTTACATTAACCCAACGTTGGTTGGGTTAATGTGTTAGCTAACGTAAGTTCGCTAGCTTCAAAGCTTGTGAGTAAAACATGCAGGGATTGACAATTATAACTTGTCTGGAACAAGTTAACTTTTTGGTCGGATAAGTGAAATGCTTTATCATATATTGTTCTCTCGTTCGAGTAAAACATATGGGGAAAGAGAGTACAGTACATTGTAGGGATCCTATTAAAACCCACAGCGCTCCACATTAGAGAGAAAGCTACAGTAAAAGATGACATTAGCTAGCGTTAGTGCTAGCGTAAGTGTTTTCTTGCTGAAAACAAATCTCATAGCAGATTATAAAAAACAGCTGAGCACCACACAGCTATAATGGCTACAGGGAGAAAGGATGACTGTATGATCACGTCAGTATCATAACAGTAAACATCAGACATCTCACACAGAGATAAACAAAACATTAATTTCATTAACTGCAAGGAGTACTGTGTGATAGAAAATTAGTAGAGAGAGGAATAGAAAAAAACAGTGATGTGGGGTTTGGTAGTTAATGGAGGAATTAGGACATTCAGGATGAGTGTTTCCAACCATAAGTGGGGGATTCCCTGCCATCTTCTTTCCCCTCCTCAGAGTCTCTCTCTTTCTTCTTGCGGTGGTGTTTGTGTCCTCGGTGGCGATGTCTCCGTTTGCTCTCCCTGCCAAGGGGAACATGGACGCCTACATACACTGCTCTGTGGCCTGGGGAAAAGAAAAGTGCAATTACAATTAGAGTCCAACTGATTTATCGGTCAGCCAATATTATCAGCTGATTTTGGATAATACTCTCAGCACCGCGCAGCACGTGTAGTAGAGTGTCATGTGCACAGCTGAACAGACATAGTGGAGTCAAAGCGGTGTGTTCACGGGAAGTTGCTAACAGTTGCTAATTAGTTTGTGAAATACATTGCTGGAAAGTTAATATACAATGTACCTGTCATTTTCTCCTTTCAATATAACTCTAATATAACCCTGTCCTTGACAACCGCCACTCATACTTTTCACAGCTGTTTGTTGTGTTAGCGAGGTAGCAGATTGTAAGGTAAACATCAGAGCATCTCTTCATCATTCTTTAGCTTAGCAGATGACGGAGCGCTAGTGGTTTGAGTCTGGTGAGTGTTGACTTCACGCTATGTTGTTACCTAGTTGGTGAGATGCAATGCTGGAAAGTAAATAAATAACGTCCCCATATTGGAGTCACAGGAGCCTGTTTTTTCACCAAATATGTTAAATGTTTCCCCTGAACGTTTACAGCCGAGGCGCTGTTTATTTCTTGACTCAACAACAGCAAACCATTAGTTAAGAAAAAAGACAAAAAAGCGTTTCTGATTGGAGTTCAAGCCACTGAAATAGTGGTTCAGAATCGGAACAAAGCTGTAGCATAAATCTCAGAGCTTGATAGAGTAAGTCAGAGAATATGTGGTTTAGTAGAGAGCAGTGGTGGAATCTAACTAGTACTTTAGTACAATTTAGAGGTACTTGTTCTTTACTTGAGTATTTCCATGGCATTTCCTGCTACTTCAGCAATTGGCTGATACTGAACAGTACTAATGTTTATTTAGCTATTTATTTTATTTTTATTTATTCTTTATTTTCTCAGTATTCATTTCTAGAATTGGTTGACAATGTATATGTTAAATTATTTAACATGTTAAAGAATATATAACTTAAATATTCTTTTAATAACGTTATTTGTTTAAGAAAGCAGCCTTGTGAGTACCTTTGCATAGGCATATCAGTGCAAAATCAGTGCACATTCCACATAGAAAAGGTCTGTTTTCATTCCAGCTCAAAAATTCAATATGCCGGCCACCATATCGGTAATTGGTGAATGTTTCCCCTCTAAAATCAATATCAAAATTCCTTTCCTGTACACCCTCCTACAGACAAATTGGAAAAAGGAAAAATTGGGAAAAACAGGAACGCAGGAATAGCGTTTTGAAAACATAATAAAGATTAAATAGCATTAAAGACGGAATAGTTCACAATTTCAGTATTACTACACAAAGTGAGTCAGAGTAGCAGTAATTAGGTGATAAAGAGAAAGATTAATTTCATGTTATTTGAAAGAAAGTACTGTATGTTTTTCTGATCGTGTTCTTTTGACACAACCACTCAATGAATATTTACATTTAATGTGCACAACTTCTACATTTTCTCTCATTCTGGATCTACACCAAAACCATATTGTTGGCACATTGTATGTTCACTTCAGGTAATGAGAAATAAAAGTTCTATATATAACATGTACAACAGGTTCCATCTATAACACCATAAAATTTGATGGGCAAATTTTAGACAATTTTCTACTGGAAAACATATTACTTGAAGTCCTCTGCCTATTTTTTGCCCAGTCATTACACACAGCAGATTCCTGCCTCTGTTAGCAGTTAAAGCTAATTAACCGACAAAGCAAGTACTAAGTCTTCCCAGATTCATCCCAGAAGGACAACAATAATATAAATGGAATTCCAAATGCGATATATTAAATTAAATTTAAAAATCCAAGAAATGTTATGAAAATATAGGCTACATTGTAAAAATTTAAGCCTACAAGTATCACAGTCCCAGTCCTTTACAAATGAAATAAAAGACAGACACACTAACATTTGAGACAGAAGACAAAGAATTTCCTTCCATTTCATTTGAGTGCTCTAGATAATGTACTTGTAGAAAACCAGACTACATTTAACTTTTTCACCCCTCTGATTTCTCCCCAATGTTTTATCTACTTCCCCTCATTATTGTTCCTGCCAAACAGGAACTGTGCTCTGAGATATAAACGCCCTATTTTCACCCTACATTCTCTGCCACTACTCATATTTCACAAATGAGTCATCTCTCTTTGATTTGAGAGGGAATTCAGGAGGAATTGAACCAAGATGCAGCACTCAGAGCAAGGCGTAAGCGACATACACATGAGCTGAACAGACGGAGAGAAACAGAGATGGAGAAGGGGGGAAAGAGGAAGAGAGAGAAAAGACACAAGATGAAAGAGGATAGAGATAAAAAAAACCCTGACAGCTTAGTTGGAGAGAAAGCAGAGGTCTCCAGGGGTGTCACAAAAAGAGAGAATAAGATTTTATTGAATGGAGGATATGAAGTGTGGACCCACATAAAGAAAGCGCAGTGAGCTGGTGGAGGGAGGACAGAGGGACAAGTAGCTAACACCTGAGGGAGACAATGTAGTGGTAATAACATTTATGGTGCTGCTACTTTCTCTACATGTCAACAGCACTGACACTTCATTAGATGTTACACTCAATCCACTATCTGATCTTATCAATTATTTTATTTGATTCATCGACTAATCAGTTAATCACATGGTCTATAAAAATATATAGTTAGAAATCAATATCACAATATTCTTCAACATCACTTAATGTTCAATGCAGTTAAACACAAAATTCTTCACACATGTAAAGCACAAACTTCAACACCTAATTTCTTTGGCTTTTAATTACATTTTGCTTAGAATCATTGTGATTAATTGTCATTAATGTGATTATACTGAAAGTCAGTAAACAATAATACTGAATTATTCGCCAGCCCTACTACAAAATTTCAAAAGCAACAAAATCCAATCCTAAGGGCCGAAAGTATCTCAAGTTTACTAGCCTGGTGTCTCAGACTTAGCCTGATCCGCAGCAAGTGAATGGATGAATGAAAATAAAATAAAGCATTAGTTTAATAGAAACAGAAAGGGCAACTAAATCTTGCTAACTAGCAAGCGTTTCCACTTAGTGTGTGCAGGCTGAGGAAACTACACTTAAAAAAGCACGTAGTCACAAGAAAAATATTTCAGTCTTTAAACTTACTTTCCAAATCTTCACTTTCATAGTTTGTGTGAGTGGTGAAGCTGGTCTTTCCATGGTCAACTATGGCTTCCTCATCTAGACCCTGAGAATGACAGGGGGAGAGAGAGGAAAAGAGACAGAGAGAGGCAGAGGCAAATTGATTGTTTATTCCAAAAAGTGTATATTACTGGTTTATATAACTTTATATACAGTATCAGATTTTACCTTTGTTAAACAGTCATACATTTGGGGGTATTGTAATGTCACTTATCTATACAGCTCACTGGACACTAAAAGCTGCTCCCCCTTAAGTGTCACCAATGGACGAGAAAGATCAGGAAAAATAACACATTAAAAGCATCTTCGAATTGCATTTGATAATAATAACAGCCACAACAGACATTCAATAACATCACTGTAATGAAGTACAATGTTAGAAACAATGAGAAAATATATTTAAAGCTTTAGTCCCACTTTAAGAAATCCACAGACCGTCATCACAAAGGAATAGATATCAAAGTGTGGGTTGGTGACACCTTGTTCACTTCATTACCTGTCGAAAACAGGAATGGCAGATATAGGATAGGTTGGTGAGGCAGTAAGAGATGTAGTGAGTCTTTAGCAGAAGAATGTGGGGAACTAACAGGGCAGAGAAAAGGACCCTGACTCTATCAAACTGCAGCTTTTCCAATAGTGTTGGCACTAAGCAGAGAAGCTTGGCGAATATTGGCTCGGCAGGAGTGATTCTAACACTCCAAATATGTTAATCCCCTGTAGTTTTGGTGGTATGTACAGGTTTGTTTTCTATTTGTATTTTTACCCCATATCACTCCATAGCTCTGGGTTTAATGATTGATTAGTAGACTGTGATAATTCATCTAATTTGAAATGTAGTCCAGAACAAAATGACATACTCTGACAAACAGGTTAAATTTGGCAGAAGATGTGAGAGCAGCATACTGTAGCTTATCTAGTAGATTAACCACTGATGGTTTTCCTTAACAACCTGAAGTACTTTATAATGGAGCAAAGTATCATTGGAACTTCATGAGGGTTTATCTATGTGCTATTTTCCTCAAACTAATTAGTCTGTATCGGAAAATATATTCATTGTTATGGTCCATGCAATAAAGGTCGAGTTTCATAGCAACATTGAGAGGCTGGCTACACTTATTAAAAAAGAGGTTATGACCTTAGTGAAAATAATTAGTCTGAAATCAATGTCATGGAAACATCAAGAGATAGAAAAATCCAATTAGAGGAGAGGAATCTGCCAGGATACATAGCTGCTAAGGTACATGTTATTAATATTCCTTTTCAAATTATAGTGCCTTACAGTACCCAAACACAAACAATTGCTATACCTGTGAGGACACTTATTCCCCAGCCCCAAGCAGTAGCCTTAACCTTTGGCAGTACATGCTTAACCTCAACAATTAACCTGAAGTTAAAGCGTTAGAGTTAAATACTAACTCTAACCTTTAAACTAAACCAGCCCAAAGTGAAAAACTTTGTTCAGTTTTAAACTCAAAACTGGTTCTCAAAAAGACAGAAGTGTAAGACATCACACACACACACACACAGACAAAAACCATAAACTTCATTAACCTAAACCCAGTTTGGTCCAATTACCAACCTTGTTATTAGTGGTCCCCTGACTCCATGCCCTTAAGTGCCAGACCATTTAAGGGAAAAAACTGTCTCCAATTACTGCTGCATATGTAGCCAAAACAGAACAAAATGTGCTGGGACAAGTCACTGTGAGTCTACCACTAAATTTCGCACCTCTGAGACCACAAAGAGAGAATCAATAGAAGTCAGGCCAGCTTGGCTCCATGATGTGTGTGTATTTCAACTAGGCATGATGTATTGAGACCAGGAAGGAAAAGGTTATTGTTGACACACATTCATATAGGGTGTATAAATACCGCAGGGTGGCAGTGAACTAATGATGGATCTGACTGCCAGGCTGGTAAGAACTACTATATACCCTTAATCATAATTAGGGGTAGTTTGTGACAGTTATGGCTGATAGTAGCTAACTTACACATTCTTTTGGTCCAGTTTTTTGACTGCTTATGTTTTAATAACAGGTTCGGACAGGTTGCAGAATACGGGTTATGAAACAAAACGTACATTTCTGTGTATTTCAACTCAGAAAATGATCAAAAATATACACTTCTATGAATTTTTAAATATCTAACATTAATTCTTTTACATATAGTATGATCAGACACCGCAGTTCAACAACTACAAATGTTCTGTTCTCCTTCCTCGTGTACAAACACTTTGAGGCAACACAATCCCCAATTGGAGGATCCTTTCAATCCCTTCAACCAATCACAGAGAGGCACTGCTGCCAAGCAGGAGAGAGTGGAAACAAAAGGTGACGATGTTAGCCACATGCTGAAAGGATACGTGATACGTGGATGATATCAGGGCCTCTTGTGTCTTAACCCCAACATGACAGTCACCTTCAGTGACCACATTGAAGTTTCATTCTGATGGAAAGCACGCACTCTATGTGCATCTCCTGCTCTCCATGTTTCATTACTGGCTTATTACTATGAATATGGCTTAAATGCCATTCAGATTTCCACAAATATATTACCATAATCATTCTCCTGTTAGAACCCCACGTACATGAATGTTGCCATCTGTGATCGTGTCTGTGTGTGCACTTGTAAGCCTGTGTGTGTTTCTCAGTTGCTAGTGGATTTGCATGATAATGAGCCATGTTGCTCTCTGACAGTGTCTTGATGAGGAACGGTAATAATTCAGCTGCAGAGAGGGAGAGTCGCAAAACATAAATCTATCTCTAGTAACTGGAGTTCTTGCCCCAACAGCACACCAAGGATGAGTAAAACTGGACTGGTTCCTTGTGGTCATTTGTGATGGAAGGGACAGGATACTAGCTAGGGTTTCAAATCTAACACATGTGCAGCTGCAATCAAGTCAGGACAGAAAACTAACATTTTGGTCCATCAGTCACACTATCTGATACATTTATAGATTACCAAAGTACAAACATCTGCACTTGATTTTTTGATAGCAGTGCAATGTAATTATTTTTAATTTAAACGACCTTTTAACTTACTATAAATGTAAAACAATGGTATTTGTCAAAACAAGATTAAATGTCTTGTGATGTGTAAATACCACTTTCTTTTAATGAAACAAGACCTCTGAAACAAAATTTAAATCAATTAATAGATCAAATTTTTGAGTTTTACTCCTGCTTCATGAGCACCATCTTATTCTTAAGCTTCCTAAAATACCACTTCCACAAATCTGTTAATTTTACTGTATAAACACCTCTTTACATACGACCATCCATTATCATGTATTATGTGCATGTTGTTGTCATGCCTGTTTAATGAAGTATATGCACGTGTTAGTCTGTTGTGCCCTCGACCCCACATTGCCTGGTACAATTTAAGAACACATGATGCAACCTGTCACATAGCTTTGTCCAAAATAAACCTCTAGTCTATCACCCACAGTCCACAGGCCAGGGAGGTGATTGGCCATTATGCCCACAAAGCACAGCTGTGGTTGGGCTACAGGAGCACTGCCAGTGGGGAGGGCTTGGAGGGCAGAAGAATTGCCAGCTGAGTAAGAAAAGCTACCATAAAGTGACATCACTAGAGGGCTGTTGACAGAAGGCAGATGCGTCTGCATCTACAGAGTAGAAGACTTTATGTGCCTAGCACTGTATTCTTTCCTGGATCCAGGGAGGTAATTTGTGTCTAGTGGTGACCACTAGATGTTTGTTTTAAATATGCCACCAAACCTGTCTGAAACTAATGAGTGATAAGCAAACCTGCAGGTCAAAATATTTAAGGGGATCTGGACCAAAAGAACACTAACTAGACCACACAATATATGCCAGATAGTGATCAAGATACAAAGATAGGTGGTAACATTGAATTCAAACACAACCATGGTATGAGATCAATCCAGAAAACTCTGTGGACTTGAATGTAAGCTCAGTGTTTACTGGCCTGTCATTGTCCACTGAGACATGTGTGCAGCCACACGACAGAAACATTACACATGGGATGCGCCACATTCTGCTCCCCCTACCACTGACAAAACAGATGTCTAGGACGATGGGGAATTCTGATCTCGATGTCACCAGGGAACATAACGTCACCTCTAGTCAGAGTTTAGAAGAACTGAAAGCATGCATGGAGTCTGGCGCAGGATAAGCCCTGCCTGGCTTTGCTCAATACACTTTAGAAATGTAGATGAGTAGAGAGTGAGTTCCAAATGACAATCAAGAGGAGGTAGGCAACACCAACAGGCAACCTGCCAAGTCACAACACAATAAAACCATAAAAAGTGTCACTCTTCATCATTTCTCATCTTTCTGTTCTCCAATCCTGTTCCGTCATCCTCTATTCTTTCTCACGTGTGCCTTGTGGGAATGCTGTTTCCAGACAACAATAATACAATACGTGATCATCTGTAGGAAAAATAAATCACTAACATTAAACACTTTACTTCCAGTTTATCCTTAACTATCTTGTTATGGGATTTTTACAATCACTCTAACTTATCTGCTCCCAACCAAATCAGTCAGCAAACAACAATAAGAAGTCCAATATGATTTTAAAAAGATTAACAATACCAAGGTGGCCAAAATGACCTCAGTTGCTCTTACTTATTTAGCAGTGGTTCTCAAATAGGGGGGCATAGATTAACTTTTTTCGGCTTCTGAAGGGGGGCATGACAGAAAAAGTTTGAGAACCACTGACCTACAGACTTAAAATGTAGCTGTAAAAGTTTATAGTTTGCTTCCTCACAGAGAGCAGAAGCTGTGGTCAGCTTTGATTTATGGCGGCTACAATGGATTCCAATACTGACCAGTTAAACACAGTGGGAAAAAGTGTCAAAACATCCAAAGATTATTATTGTTATTATAATTATTTTATTTTAAACGATTAATATGAGTGCTTCACCACCAAAACATACATTGACAATTTGCCAAAATGAACTGTGAAGACTAGGTGATAACAATTAGAACCTGACCGATTTATCAGTCAGCCGATACAATATATAATATATTTATGTTAACCGATACGGGCTGATATAACTGTTTTCTTTACGGTACATTAAGCAGAAAGAAAGGATTGTGTTAAAACATTAGTGTCACCACAAAGCTTATCCAGTAGAGTGCAAATCACTACCATAGCAGGCAGTGTACCATTTAAGAATATACAATCAGGCCTCAAAATATAATTTCTTACCACTAAAATACAGCTGGTGTGATGAAATGTAACAGCCATCTCCCTAATGGTTAAAACTATAAACC
This sequence comes from Siniperca chuatsi, assembly GCF_020085105.1. NCBI lineage: Eukaryota > Metazoa > Chordata > Actinopteri > Centrarchiformes > Sinipercidae > Siniperca > Siniperca chuatsi. The sequence continues at coordinate 10,514,533 of NC_058058.1, read as the reverse complement.
AGCACAAAAATGACAACTACCAACATAAACCACCATGTTCTGAACAGACACATTACAAACACAAAGATAAAATAACATTTGCATTTTTGAACATAAGGCAGCTAACTTAAACTGCTTTAAGCACTAGGCAGTGCATGCTGGGAAATGTGGGCCATCACTATGGCTACAATACTCTCAGCACCACAGCACGTGTAGTAGAGTGTCATGTGCACAGCTGAGCAGACATAGTGGAGTCAAAGCGGTGTGTTCACCGTAAGTTGCTAACGGTTGCTAACTTGTTTGTGAAATACATTGCTGGAAAGTCGTCCACTCGTCACTCATGTTTATCACAACTGTTTGTTGTGTTAGCAAGGTAGCTAGCCAGCTATAGTTTGTCAGTCAGTAGCAGATTGAAAGGTAAACATCAGAGCATCTCTTCATCATTCTGTAGCTCAGCAGACGACAATGCGGTAGTGGTTTGAGTCTGGTAAGTGTTGACTTCACGCTATGTTGTTACCTAGTTGGTGAGATGCAATGCTGGAAAGTAAATAAATAACGTCAGGAGCCTGTTTTTTCACCGGATATGTTGAATGTTTCCCCTGAACGTTTATAGCAGAGGTGCTGTTTATCTCTGGTCTCGGCAGCAGCAAACCATGAGTTAATGTTTGTGACCGTTATAGTAACAGTGAAATATTGCTACAGATAACATGTTTTGATTAGCAAGAAAAAAGCGTTTCTGATTGGAGTTCAATCCACTGAAATAGTGGTTCAGAATCGGAACAAAGCTGTAGCATGAATCTCAGGACTTGATAGAGTAAGTCAGAGAATATGTGGTTTAGTAGAGAGCAGTGGTGGAATCTAACTAGTACTTTAGTACAATTTAGAGGTACTTGTTCTTTACTTGAGTATTTCCATGGCATTTTCTGCTACTTCAGCAAGTGACTGATACTAAACAGTACTGATGTTTATTTAGCTATTTATTTTATTTTATTTTATTCTTTCTTTTCTCAGTATTCAATTCTAGAATTGGTTGACAATGTATATGATATTAACATGTTAAAGAATATTAAACTTAAATATTCTTTTAAAAAGTTATTTGTTTAAGAAAGCAGCCTTCTGAGTACCTTTGCATAGGCATATCAGTGCAAAATCAGTGCACATTCTGCACAGAAAAGCTCACAAATTCACTATATCGGCGGCCATATCGGTAATCGGTGAATGTTTCCCCTTTAAAATCGGTATCGTATCCGTCTCAAAAATCCCATATCGGTCTGGCTCTAATAACAATGCTGGTTTTATTTGTTCAATTTTGTTGCTTTGAAGCAGGCACTGAGAGAATACTTTGGTGGAAGCCAATAAGGTGGTAGCAGCCTATAAAACTACAAAATAACATCAGGTTGATCTGCTGCAGTTTTTTTTTTTGTTGTTGTTGTTTTTTTTTTAAACAGTCAGCAATTTGAATTCAGCATTTCATGCAGCTGGCTAATACTGGTGAAAAAGCATTTCTGAGTGATCATCGGAGAGAGTGACTAGCTCAATAATTAATAAAGTTTATAATAAAGACACACAGACCTATTGTGTGCTTTTTAGATAGTATAAAAGGGAACACATCATGGACACATTAAAAAAAAGAAATAACAAAACAAATATAAAATGCTCCACTATAGTTTCCATGGAGGATAAAGTACTGGTGTGTCTGCATATTAGGATTTTCTCTGGCTTTTCCAGCAGCTTGTGCTGGGTTTTATGCAGGGGTGGGGATTTACAGTTCACACAAACTTTTAAGGGTAAACACAAGGCTTACCATGTGTCCATCCCATAGCAAGGACATTCCATTTGAACTCATTACTGAACTTTATACAAGGATTTCCTAAGAATAACATAAACCTTGTGATATGACCCATGTTCAAGTTCAAGGTAGTTTGTTGGGAAATTCTGTTAATGCATGTATATAGAGGTCTTTGTCATCAAGACACGTACATAACGTCTAACTCCATGGAATTGGTTGGAGCTAGACTTTGTGTTGTATTAAACTGTTTTATTGTAATGTTTTACGATACCTTACACTATAATGCAAGTATAGCCTCAATAATTACCAGAGAGTTGAATGAACACCTCCGACACAGTCTTCGAAAAAACTGTAATTTATTTATTGCATTGCTATTGTGCTAATCTGTATTATGTTGTACAGATGTTCATGTTATTGTGTCCAAAATCTGCCTTACAATTTTTAGTCATATCTTACATAAAGAGCTTGGTGGTGGTTGTAACTTCACATATTCAAAGTAACACAATACTTTAAAAAGTAGCCTAATGTTTTGTTTTTTTAGGGCAACTAATGATTATTTTAAATATTTGCTCAATTAATCTGTTAAACGGGCAACAGTTCATAACTCATAGATATTAATTTTAATATCATATAAGACAAATAAAATCAGCACGTTCTCACATTTGAGAAGCTGGAACAAGCAAATGTCATTTTTGCCTGACAAATGACTCAAATGATTAAATCGATTAACAAAAAGTAGTGGGCGATTAAAAACGACAAATCGTTTCAGCTTTGCATTTTTTTACACATTAAAGTATTTTTCTTATTCATTGACATCATGTAGGTTAATCTCACTTCTGTTAGTATGTTTGTGTGGCAGTGATTTAACCACACAGCAGCCAAACACCTCTTTAGCCAACCAGACAGTGAATGAAACAACCAGCCATCCAACAAGCCAACAGGCCTGGTTCCCTCTAATCTCAGTCCTTTGCCAGCCTTGCTTTACTGGGACCAGGTCCAATCGATGGAGACTGACGTAAGAGATGTGTTACATAGTGAGAGACCTGTCCCTTGAGATTACTGAATATCTCTCTGTCTCATACTGCCAAATTCACAATTGCATACTACGGATGAGAATATTGACATATATTTACTGCCAATTAATGTCAAATTATGTAACCAATTAAAATATGTCTGAAAACAAAAAGATAATAGAAACAGACAATTAGAGATTATAGATGGCTGCTAACCAAGTGATGTACATTACATTATATGTACATGTATTATGTGTATTACATAATTTGGTCAAAGTCTTTTCAAGAAGGCACAAACATCTATGGCGCTTAGAAGGTGCTGGGTAACAAACGTAAACACAGAGATAATTATATAATTTGATCAGGCAGCTATATTTTGCTGACTTTTGCTGACTACCCATTCAATTATTTACTTCCTAGAGCCTCACGACGTTCGAACAGGGCACAACTAAGAAGGCAGGCAGAAGCTTGTGTCCCATATCTCATCTCTCCTGAGTGAAGATGTAGATTAATCTTATAGTTTAAACAGCTGGGAAGATTTTTCACTCGGCAGAAACGATGAAAAACAAACAGATACTAATTATAGTCTCCATTGGATGTAATCAATACTCCCAAACATGCACAGACTTTGAAGACATACACACATAAACACAAAGATGGAAACCATCCCCTCTCTCTGCCTCACAAATATTTTCCTCTTTATATGTGCACCTGATTTTAACAGTCCCTCCTTGCCCGTTGCTCCCATTCTGGGCATAGTAATTTTTGCGCTTTGTGCTTTTAGCTAGACTGACTGGAAACAAGCATTTAATTTCATTTCATTTAAATCAATAAACATCATCTCTACTGACAGCATGCCACCTTGTTTGGATTCAGCTACATTGGCAGACCAATTTTTCATCCTCCTCTCCCTTACACTCCTCGTCTCTCTCCTCTCTTCCTTCCTGTTCTCCTTGTCCCGCTCCTTCAAGCAGCCATAACTGTCTCTGTCGGTTTCCTCTCATTCCTGTTCCTTGAGGCGATTAAAAGTAAAGGAAACGTTTCCATTTCAAGAGGCATGTCCGATGAGGCAACAGCGTCTCACCCCCTCTTTCACCTTATCCCCCTCATCCTCACACCTCAATGCCTTTTTCCTTCTGGTCAAATGTACAGACCACCTGCCCCATTCATTAGCACAGACCACTACTCCACTCTACCGTAGAAGAACACAAGAGGACAAACCAATATAAACACAAATACACACCAATAACGCTGCACACCCAGAGCCACTGAATCCTATTCAGGTGCAGACCATGACAGTCAGGCACACATAAAACCACACACACACAGGACCAGACGTACCGTAAGCACATGCTCCCCTTCGCTCTGTTCGTCCATTTAGACTAAAACATCAAAGCAAAAGGCAGCAGGGACGTTAGCCAGTTTCTTCTTTCTGACGGTTATCTCTGTTGTAGAACGTGTGTGAGCTAAGCGCTAACAGAGACACTGTCGCACTTGGCTGTTCCCTCTTCCTCCACTCATCTCTATATACAGAGAGAGGAAGAGAGAGAGGGAGTGAGCTGCTTCAGAACGCACAGTGCTCTGCTTTACCCTGTCAGCCCGCTCTTTGCTCAGCAGCCAATCCCACCATGCCACCATGAATATTTCATTTGCCCAGCCAAGAGCCTAAAAACACACACATACACACCACCACACGGAGGACATACACACACACACACACACACACACACACACACACACACACACACATTTGGAGGACATTCAAATGCTCACCCGCTGAGGTATTCAGGTCACAAATGAAGACCCACCCCCAACACAGATAAATAGAAACAAGCACACGTGTGGGCTTGGCATTCCTCAATGGGTGCAATGAATTGAAAAGGACAGATAGCTGCGTATTCATTAAGATTCCAAATACCTACGTGCTTTTGACTTTGACATTCACAATCCTTATCATAGCCTGAAGGTTGGAAATGTCTGTCAACAACCTGTAATTTTACAAAGAACTATGGGTCATTTGTTTCCTGTCCATAACAAGAACTGTTACATGAGTAGGGCAAAAAGAACATATTCCTGAAACCTAAGCAGTAAATCATTTTTAATTTAAGGAAACACTGTGGATCCTGGTCCAGTCCAGAGATACCATGTGGACGTAGCATTCATAACAGCGCCAGTCAGTTCCAAGTAGACTACCCACAAAAACCATAAAGGCAAAGGTGAAACCAAACCTAAAATTAAGATAACCCTTGTAATGAAGGACATAAAGTGTGCATGAAATGAAACAGAAAGAGTGACATCTAAAGGCTGAGCCGAGGTATCAGACAAATTTGACTGAACAACCTGAGATCTTGTGCAGACTGAACAAAAAGCAAGACTATATGCACTAGTATCATGCAGCAAAACCATTATTTTAAGTAAAATGTTTATAAAACTGACTTTAAGTAAAAAAGGATTTGCATAAGAATTTACAGATTTAACTTTATACTGTGGCTGCAACTGACCATTATTTTTATTATTGATTAATCTGACAATCATTTTCTAGATTCCTCAATTAATTGTTTGGTCTATAAAACACCAAAAAATAGTTTAGAAAAAAGGCCCATAACAAGTACTCAGAGCCCAGGTGATGTCTTCAAGCTGCACTGTATGTTACATCCAGTGCACTGGTGTGCCACAGACGACAGCCGCCATAACATGCGTCCAGTGAAAAGCAGAGCCATGTTTGTAGTAAGGTTGTCACGATACCAGAATTTTAAACTTCGATACAAATGATACCCCTTTCAATACCATGGCAAAAGAAAAAAAGTCCTAGGCACACAAATTAGTATAATTTTTTTCTTTTGGTTTTATTAACAACCTGCACACAGTGCTGGTACAGAAAAAGTCACTGAACACATAGCAACACAATTGTAATAATGTTAATAGTAACTGACATTATTATTACTATTCTTAAATGTTTTCCCTGCCTTGTAGGCCTACACATTCTGGTCGCATTATTTTACACAATAAGACACCATTTTACAAGCTCAGTCTAATTAAATCAAATGCAATACCATCAGATCCAAAATATGCTACAGTTAGATGCTGTTCTACCTATAATACCAAATTATGCTGTAATTAGACACCACATTTAATGCTGCCAACATGGGCTTTTGGTTGCTTAATTAGACAACACAGGATGTAATTAGATGAATTTAATGCCATATCATATCGGACATAGACTTTATCATAGTCAGACAAAACACAGAGAGCTCAGAGGACAATACATTTATTTGGCCTATAGTTAACACAGTTTCACTTTCTTACAGGGTCATTTGTTGCTCATTAGAAAAAAACTGTGCCGTAAACTAAAGTCAGACCACATCGGGTCACATCTGGTCACACATCCCTCGTAGCCTGGATGCTCTCCAGAGTCCCATGGAGTTTGTAGGTAGTAATACATAGCAATACATCCTTCCTCAATGAACGCTCTACTCCCATACCAGTTAAGACATCAGACCATTTAATGCCGTATCACTATCTAACCCCAGTAACATTATGGACGCTGCCAGGACATTGCATCTTTATTTCCCACTGTTAGATCTTTCTTAGAGGCTAATATGTGACACATTACAACAGAACTGTACTGTGAAATAAAGTGAAATCCATCTTTATATCCCACTGTTAGATCTTATTAGACTTTCTTTGAGGCTAATATGCCATACATTACAACAGAACAGTACTGTGAACTAAAATGAAATCATATATCTAACTAACCACACATTAAAGTTGTAGCCTACTGGTGTAATGACGGGTCGCCGTTACTAGATCTCTTGTTAATAGTAGCCTAAATAGTATTAGAAGACGAACATCGAAAATGTATGCACAGATTTGCATATTAGTACACGGGTTAAATAAACACACATGGTATTTTAACAAATGTACTCATTGATTGATTGTTTGTGTATTGCAGTTCGCTTGAGTCTGGTGTTTCACAGCGGGGACGCTGGGCTGTTCCACCTTATCGTTCGCCTGTGGACAAGCAAATAATATTCATTGATTTATAACTACCAAAATATTTGTTAATTGAAAAGTATAATGTAAGACTCATGCTAAGCTAATTGTAATAATAAATTGAAATCTGTCTAAGTCATGCACAAACTTACCTGCCTATTCTCCTCCTCCCAGGGTGTTCGGGCAAAAGAATTCCCTGGGGGCTTGCACACCGACTATTAGTTCCAGGAGGGTAACAACAAGTAGGAAGTGGGTAGAGGGGAGTTTTCACACCCAAATATATACCTAATAAAACCAATAAATATCATATATAATAAATACATTCATACATATAGTGCAACCCAACTCCCCTCTAACCACTTCCCGCTTGTTGTTACCCTCCCAGAACTATTAATAGGTGTGCGATTATTATGTCCAATATAATATGGCTTTAAATTTGTCTAATTACAGCCTGTGTTGTCTAATTAAGCTATCACAGGCCATGTTGGAAACATTAAATGTGGTGTCTAATTACAGCATAATTTGTTAGTAATGGTATAATAGCATCTAACTGTAGTATATATTGGATATGATATGGTATTGTATTTGATTTAATTTGACTATGATCTTGTAAAACGTTGTCTAATTGTGTATTAGGATCTCCTATTTGGTTTCTAATTACAACATAATTTTGGTGTATGGTGTCTAATTAGGGTATAACTGTTTACTGTCTAATAATGAACATATTATTTCTAGTATTTCTAATTTGATACAAAGTACGGTTTATTACGTCTTATTAGTGTACCATAAAATAAAGTGCAACCCACATTCTTTATGTCGTTATTATTGCTTTTAGTATTATTTCTTTTCTCTAACCAACTCTCGTGTTCTGCAACGTAAAATTACTGTTTTTGTCAAAGGAGTCTGGTGGTGGCTTTGGAGACAGCGATATAAGGCTTGAGTTTCTTGTTGGAAAGGCTGTCTGATGGCAAGGTAAGGTGGTGAAAATATTTTAAATATAGCGTACACTTAAACTGATCTTGATTTTTTTAGGTGGGGCTTTGTTTAGGTGGCTAAAATATGTGTTGTTTCTGCTCAGGTCCTCAGTAGTACATTGCTTAGCTTCCGTGCTAGTACTCCTGTCTGCTTCTCCAAACTGTGGGCGTGCCGAGCGCCATCTAAAGATTGTAGATCTGTTTTTTTTCTAGTTTCGGTACTTCTGATACTATCAAATGTATAATTGACAGAGATTGTATCATTTTAAACATGTGGTATTGAAAAAGTATCAAAGTATCGCTACTTTTGAGAACCTTAGTTTGTAGTATTGTTACTGGAAAACTCAACAATCTGTGGAAAATTGTAATTAAATTCAGGTTTTACCCAAGGCAAACATTTTATCTCTGTTCATGGTTCTTTGTGGTCGGCTTACATTAAAATTACCAATTTAAATATATTTAACAGTTGAGTAGTTCTGCATTACGAAAATATAGTCTACATCACAGTTTTCCTTTGATGGTTTTCTGTAACATTTGGTATTTTGTCCTATAGCATATTGTATATGTGTTAAGAAATAAGTATCATGTGGATCTCTTGTGGTGGGAAGCTGTGGATGGGATTTTGACAGTCTCTCTTCATCTTCAGCATGACCAAAATACTAAGTACATTTAACATATAAGGGGCGCAACTCTAATTATTTCAAACACGTACCTTCTAATGCAAACCACATGACAGTGTTCAAGAGATTAAGGGCCAGGTTATGCTAGAAAACAACTTGCTCGTGTAAATATAAAAATGTACCGTGCGTGAAGGGAGTGTGAATGTACAATTGTCAGTTTCAGAAAGTTACAGAAATTGGCGGACACAGCCCCCCCAATTCCAACGTCAGAAAGGTGTAGGGGGAGGGGTTTCCGAAGGTTTTTCGACCATCCAACAAGAAGTTCTGATGAAGCATACTGGGGTATTAACATGCACTGCTCTGTGTAAGCTTTCATGCTGTCCGCGAAAATGTGTGTCAAGTTAAACCCATTATACATCTATATACAATATCTAGGTCTGCAAGAAAATTATTCTTTTCACTATGAATCTGCCGATTCTTTTCTTAATTGTTTGGTCTAGGAACTTGTTTGGTCTGCAAAAGTAGTGAAACATGCCCATCACGTTTTCTTGAAGCCCAAGATGATGACATCAAACTGCTTGTTTTGCCGATCAACAGTCCAAAACCTAAAGATATTAAGCTTACTATCGTAGAAGACAAAAAACAAACAAACAGCAAATCCTCATATTTTAGAAGCTAGATAGAGATGGCTGACATTTTTGTTGAAAAATGACTAGAACTATTATAGTTGCATTATTATCAACTCAATAATTGATTAACTAATTGCTTCAGCTCTAAACATATCCATCAATATGTACAGCCATCCTATAATTTCTGCTTCTCGTGAGATAGGATAGAAAGATTTTTCTGGCACAAGGTTGCATGTGCACCTCTGTAGTGTTTACACAAAAGAAAGAGGCTTAGGGAACAAAGATTAACTTCTCAGTGTCACAGATCCATTATACATCCCAGTTTATATCACTACCCAACAGAAAACCAAGTTCCCATTATATACAACCAACCAAGACTCAGACCACACTTAACAGCATAATGGGGTTGATGACTTGTTTTCCTGTAATTAGCTGAGCTTTCAAATTCTCTCAAAATACAAAAGGTAAACAAAGGCATAATACTATTTAGATTAGTACAATCTTGGGCCCTTTGATCTGCTTTTCTGTCTTTTACATTAATAAAATTACCTTTTAGGACATTGCACTGTACACACAAGCTTCAAAATGTCAGTGTTTTAGTCAGTCAGTAGGTCTCAAATCAAAGATCTCCCAGCAGTAATCTAGCTAGAAAAGTAGGCTTGTGATCAAATGTTGCTGCATTGAATGGGTGGTTAAAGGAAATGAATGACAATCTCCCCTACCTCCACAGCTACTGCTGATGGGCCTCCACCCCCAGTGGAAGGTTCTAGCTCTACAGAGCAGCTCCAAAGTGTAAATGCATTGAAATGTGTGAATGTGATGCACAGTATTTAGAAAAGATTCCCATTGGACAAGCGAAATTCGAAAAATTCTTTAAATTAAATAGAAATTTTTCTTTGAGTCAGAAACAAACCACAGGGCAATGGTACACATAACTGTGCCAATTTCTAATGTATGTAGTAGACTTAATCATTGCCTCCAAAAAGCACTTAAGTATGTGGCCTGTTGTACTGTTTAATCGCATTCTACTTTCTGAAAGTACATTTCATTCTTACAGAAAGTAGATTGGGTACAATATAAACAAACAGGCTCTCTGTTGTGTACGCCAATTAGCCTATAGCTAGGTACTACAGGAATTAATTATTTTGATCGTATTACCATAATAGTATAGCAGAACTGAGCACCATCAGACTGGCAAAGAGGCTCATTCTGTGTAATTACCCATTCAAAGCAATGCCAGACAGTGAGTAAGCTTCATAAAACACTCACTAACCCTGGCAGTAAGTGCTGAGCCAATAATAGTCCAGGTCATAGAGCCTACACTGGCCGGACTAAAACCCTCTTTCACTTGTGAAACAGCAGTTCGCACAAATCCCTCTTCTCTTGGCAATGTCTGTCAGAGTTTTGAATATCATTATCGCATGATTACTTTTTGTTGCTGTTTTTGAATAAAATACATATTTATATATTTATTGATCTCAATATGTTTAAACCACTGGTATAGCATGTGTTTGTATGAAGGCTGAGTTAGACAAAATAATTTAACCCATTTTTCTGGTAAAAGTTTGAAACCAGACGATCCATTAGACTGGTACCAAATGTTTGGCAAATAAGCACTCATAGCAGAGGTTAAACATGCAAAACATAGCCAGAGAAGGAATTGCCCATTAAAATAATTTTGTTATAAAATTGCAATCAACTAATTTCTAACACTGAGGCTACAGGTCACTTAAACATGAAGTCAAAGCCCTCTAAGTAGCTCTCAATAAATGCCACAAACACAGCCTGAGATGATCATCTGTGGCATAAAGGCAGCTGAACGACAACCACCCAATGACATTACATGGCATGTGTTTATTCTTGGTATGACTCTAAAACACTTCAGTTGCAGTTTAGATGCGATTCTCACTGTTCACGCCCGACAGCAATGTTTCACTTTGAAAGTGACATTTTTAAAGTTGGTCAACCAGCAAGTCTGAAAAGAGAATTAGAAATAGAGTTTCTTGTTGAAACCAGTCTCATGTTTTTTAAACATGCACGCCCTATTTGAATGTCCAACTCAAAACTTAACAATGGTTTGTACTTTGGGATGTACATTGTGATGGGTACACAGTTAATTTGCCCATTATTATACATGAAGCAGCTGAATTTCTGCCTGAAGAGTCTGGTGTCACAGTGAATGCATTGACTTCCATACCTGGGAAAGAAGTATGCAGCTATCCAGCATCTCCTTTTCACTTGGCAGCCAGGGGTCAAGTTTCCTCAGATGCATGCACACACATATACTAGGCGCACACACACAAACATAGTAGTGGACAACCGTACACCAGCATTGATGTCAGACAGTCAGCGTGCATTTTAAACTTAGCACTGCAACCAGTTTCTTTTTTGGGCCTGTTAACACCACTGTGTGTTTGATGCTCATCATCATATCTGTGACTGTATAGTTACACCCAGCAGACAGGATGTGGGTCTCTACTTTTACCCACAGCTCTGTTAAAACATCACATTGAAGAGAGTTTGTCAGATGCAACCTACTATACAGTAACTCACATGTCTGATATTGTGCAAAATAATTTCTCTCCCAGTTCCATGTCTATTTTTCCCCACAGTAAAATTAGCAGCATTTCGTGACTTGTAATGTCACACAAGAAAGCTGATCTATTTTAGGCGCAGGTGTTATGCAAATTAGGCTTTTATTTCTGTAAATGTTCCAGCAGATCTGATCAACTGACTAGCTGTGACACATTAACAAGTAACTGACGAGTGAACCTGTTGAACATGAGGGGGAAATGCGACAAGGCTGGTAGAAAGCTATGTAAGTTAACGTATATTAATTACAGGCATTATAAACTATTGTCAAACTTACTCAGACAACACTAAAGGCTTATCATATCTGGTTATGTGTACGTTTTAGTTAAGTGCGTGGGCAAACACTAATGTCCAGCTAACGGGACATCTTTTAATTAAACTACGGTTAATAACGTTAATAACGTCACTGAACAGGCTTGACTCTGCTCGTGCCCGGCTAATTCATTAACGTTAGCAAGTAGCTACTATCTGAAAACAAATGAAGATGAACACAACATTTAAAAACTGGGCAGGGGAAAAGATTTATTTAAAATATATATTTGAGCACTATGAACGCTTTCGCTGACTTTATCAAGAGAACAACTTGTACCCATGCCACGTGTCAGAAGTAGAAAGCCGGCTAACAATAGCAGCTGCCGGATGGTGCCTCACTGAATCTGACTCCCAAGCATCCCTAGTACTTATACGGCTGCTTGGCAAACAAGGAGCAAACACGGACAAAGAGCCATACAAATATAATGGTGGGCCAACGGTTAACTGTGTTGGGCGGGTACTTACAGTTCTCAAGAGGGGCCTCATTTGTTCCAAAGATTCGTCCATTTCACCTGCCGCCGGTCTTCTGCATACCGTTAGCTCTTTTTTTTTTTTTTTTTACAGTTGATGTGTGGAAGAGACCGGGCCGGGTGACACTTGTCTGAACTGTGAGGACTGGCTGTGTTGTCCCTAACGTCGCCGTAAGGACACGCCTCTAAAATGACTGACAGTGATTGACTGCCAATTCGCCTTCAATACCCGGCGTTGTCAGCCAATCAAATCCAAAAACGTAACGATGAGGGCGGGGGCTATTGCCTTGTCGCCTCAAAGTTCCAAGCGGGATTTATTTATTTTTTGTTATGATTTTTAAACCTCTTTAACTCTTCTGGGACGACTTGTGCCTCCATCAATTCAAATGTAAGTTGCACTTTCTTTTAAATTCTAATCTATGTTGATGCTGTTAGAGATATTTTTTTACAGTAGTAGTAGCAGTAAAATAATACCTGTATTCTCATTCGTGACAAAGACAAACAGTTGGCAAACTTCCATCTAGGCTACACCAATTGATATAAATATACCTGTAATTTATACAGGGCCTTTGGGGCCTTTAAGGTAAATTTAGTATTCAAGAAGTTGAGAGAAACAGTTTAAAGTAATCAATAGTAATTGTTTGAAGATGTTTAGTTATTACCTGAAGTTATTCACTTCTAAATATAATGAAATCACAAATTTTAGATGACAGGAGAATAATTTTGTATTAAGTGTGATAATGGCTAAGCAGTGACATGCTGTAGATTTTTGAAACAAATATAGGCTTACTAAAATGTATGGGTTATTGTAGATGTGCTAGATTAGTGTGACAAATAATAACATGGCCTGAGATGGACGCCTGTGCCTGCACATCCTCAGATATTGATAATACAATACATTAACATCAGTATAGGCTATTTCAGATGTTCTCAAATTTAAAATATGAAGTTAAACCTTTGTCTTGAAGTGGGATATCAACAATCATCATCTACCTTTTCATCTGTGGGAATTATGTTGGTTTAGAAGCCTGATTATGAGTAAGTAATACAAAATATTTGCACTAAATTAGATTCTTCTTACTATCCTACAGCCTCTTGACATAGGCTTACTGTATCATCAATCTTCCATAAAATCACCTTTGCTTGTTATGCATTAAAAATGTGATACTGTGTAATAATTCATTTTCACCAGCAGATGGCAATGCTGTATCAACCATTTCTTTCTGGTCATGTTAGACAGCAGTTGGCTGCAAGATGATGAATATATTCGAGGTAATACTTTAAGTTCTCTTTTATTTCTGGTTATTTAGGCTACATAATTGGTAAAGTGAAATCCACAGTAATAGCCTAGACACTTAACTGACTTTTTAAACAATCAAAAAAATACTTGATGGATCACAAACAAAGCTTTTGATGGAAGGATGCATTTTGAGCATCAGTGTAAATAATGGTAGGTCAAGTTGGTGTGGATACATGATGGAATACTCTTGGCCTTTGCAATTACCTTTAATGCCTTGCCCAGGAAGCATTTGTAGCACAACCTTTCTTCCTGACCTATGGAGTTTAGCACAGACTCTGAAAAATAGAAAGTTAACTTCTGCCATAATTACAGTGAACACCCTCAGCCACGTGCATTATTACAAAATCACTTTATGATCATGTCATAAACTTAACTGCAGTGGAATACAATACAGTTAGAATAGAAATTAGACAGGTGCAAACAGCAAAAGTAGTTCTTTCAAAAGAGTTCACGTCTTCCTCTAAATAGAACCCATTCCTCACCAGCCCATCAACCTCCGGCATAATCACACGGCAGCTCAGAAATAGAACTGCGAGGTGGGAGATCAAACTATCACCTCTTAATTGTACCCTGAGTCTTAAAGATGCTGAGAGCCCATTAGCGCACAAAGAAGAGTGCTGTGTACTGCTCCTGAAACATGCATCCGCATAATACAGCTGGGAGATGAGTCAGAAGTTAGACAAGTGGAAGAAGCACCACACTGGCATCCACCTGTGCTGGGACTAACAAAAAGAGATGCAGACTGCAAGGTGTGGTGATGATGAGAAAGAAAGTTTTCTCTCTCAAAGCTTTAGAGAGGAAAAAAAGCAGAAAGAAGAGTATAGTTGTACTGAACTTACTGTAGTGGAAGAATTACAACCCTTGTCTCTTAATGTCTAATGTAATATCCAGTATTAAAAGCAAAAGCAGCAGAACTGGAATCTGTGCAAAGGTTACGCAGATATTTTTCATTTAGCTTTGAGCAGCAAAAGGTGACAGATTGGAGAGTGTAACATGTTAGGCGCAAGCCACCAAATGAATATTGACTGTGTCATGTTTTGTCCCAGAAGCTGTAGAAATTGAGAGTCCCTCTTTCCCAGAAGGTTTAGTGGATGTTGTTTTTCTCCAGTGGCGAGGCCTTCTGATGGTGCCAGGAGAGAAAGAAGAGAATGTGAAATTCCCAAATCTGTTGGAGCGCTCCATCAAAGTGCCAATGCATTGATTTTGACCACAGATCTTTTCCACACGGCTGCCTCTGCATGCCCTACCCAAAACATTGCTCTCAAGGCCAGGGTCTTGCGGGAGCCTTTGTGCCCCTGAATCCTGTTCAACTCCTCTGGGACGCTCAGAGGAGGGGGGGAGTAGAGGCCAGTGACCAGCATGGTGTACCCAAATCGACTCAGGGATGGGTAGATGGTGGGAGGGGTAGGTTGTGGAGATGGTAAATGGTGGTGGTCAGAAGGGAAAGGTGGGAAGGGGGGGGTCCAGGCCTGTTGAGGTGCGTCCCACTGCCCTCCAGAGGGAACACAGGGGTTTGAAATCAATGTGCTGTTAAGTGCAGCTTAGTACTCTCTCCAACATTATCCATGCACCAGTGAGTCAGGGCCTTGCCTGCGTGCTGCACACGCCGTCTGAGGGCACCGACACAAGGCCCTTCAAGCCTCCGGTTCCTCTCACCTCCGTGCTCTCTGCCAACACTCAACGCCCTTCTCCAAACAGTTGTGGCCCTGCTAACTTGAGACTCATCTCACACCAGGGTCTCACTCCAACAGACCTGTGAGCATTACACCATACTGTAGTCAGCCCACCCTCCCTTTAACTGCTGATTAACCAGGTCCAAAGGAGGTAGTCAGACTAAATAAAGCATTGTGTTGTGTACATAGACACCTGGGGTGAGCTAAAAGGAGAGTCTTTGTCAGCATTAGGACTGTCAGTGCCCATGACCTCCACTTAATAATACAAAGAACATATGCTCATTATACGTATATAAAACAGAATATTGCATGACATGTACAGGTGCCAGAAGGCATCTACATGTATTATTGTGTTTGACTAAAAACTTATCCCCATGGGTGGGACAATATAATATAGTACACAGGACCTGGTTCTTGGCTTTGGTGTCCTGGGTGTGCATGCAGTCATCGCAAAGAAAACTGTGTCCATCATTAATGATATTAACCTCAAGATATTAAAATTGAATCCCTTTATAAAATAAAAGCAATTAAGTAGATCATGAGTGAATACATCACAAAACAACAGAGTGGCCATATAAGACTCAAACCGTCCCTGAGGAACAATTCTACAGTAATTCTAACTGGCTTGATAATCATTTAACAGAGGTGACATTTATCAACATCAAAAGGGGGAAATATAGTGTGAAGAGGAAACATAATCGCCACCGTCTCAGTCTTGCTTGTCTGTAGGTTACTTTTTAAAAGGGGCGTCTAAAAAATCTTGACCCAGACACACATGTCTGCCTGTGGCTGCATTTAGTCAGTGAGAGCAGTAATAGTGTGTGACTGAAGGTGAGGAAAAGCCTCAGGCCTTCATCTGTGTTTAGATGTCAGCCCTCCTTGGTACAATGTCTCTGTAGCTTCCTTGGCCTTTCTTACATGAATTCTCAACATGGTCACCAATGGACGGCCTGAGGGAAGGGCACAGACACGCAACTGTTCACACACATGAAACAAGAATTTAAGTTGTACTAATATGCCATAAATTCTTCAAACCACTAGTTGGTCCTTCTAGGCTTTGTATTACTGACACTACAGCAAAACTCAGTCAGTTACTGAGACTGTAAATAGCAATGTTACAACAGCAGTAGAGCACAGTAGTCAATTCTTCAGGTCTTATCCCAATGCACATATCTCCTTTAAGTCAACATGGTCTGAATTTGTGGAAGCATGCTGTAGAGGTGTCTATTGATTACTGTACCTCTTGCATGAATGGTTGAGAAAGACACAATCTATCGACTTGTTGCTAGTAGCTCCCATGAATCACCTGTTATTAAGTTGTGGAATATCCATCAAATAAATTATGAGAGGATGTGTACAGAGCTGCAGTGGAGACTGAGGGCGATATTTGTAGTTTAAATACAAGATGGATGTCTCTGTTACAGTGTATGTAAGGCATGCTGTCGCTGTGTATGTTACTTCACTGACAGGAGATTTTATTCCAGTGGGAGGATGGCAGAGATTCTGCGGTGCCCAGTACAATGCCAACATGCCTTTGACAAGGAATTTAAACAGAATGATGCAGTGTTGGTGACAGTGGTGGCACCCTTGAAGCATGTATATGTGCTTGGGTTTGTTTGTGTGTGTGCTGGAGTTCAATGTGGAAAGACAAATTCCAGCAATCATATGTTTATTGGAAGTTAAACTGCAGTATTTTTTATGATTGAAATAGGTATTACAGTTACCCCTGCAAATGCTTAGGTCAATACAAAGCACCAAATTTTGTTGACATAAGAACACTCAAAGTCATTTTGGAAATAGAAAGGTTGTAGAAATTGCTATTTCCACTAAGTTATAAGTCAGCTATGGGTTATAAGTCATGGGTGTGTAAAATTTACTACAAGTAAATAGTGTGCAATTACTATCACATCTCTGCAGCTCTCTTTTCTAGTTCCTGTAGTTGCTATAGTCCTCAAGTCATAATCTTGACAGCTATTCCCCACCTCATAACCACTGATGAGCAGAGGTCAAGACAACATGAAAAGGAGAAGAAAAACATCATCAGATGCTCTGAAATACAATTTGCTGACACACACAAGTGCAAACATTTTTATTCTCCAGACTCGAACCCCCCAAGAGTCTTTTTCTTACAGCTTTCCTGAGAGGCCAGGGCAATCAAGCGCTCTACCTTGTTAGGAGGTGTTAATTGGAGTTAGTCAGACTCCTCACTTTGTCAAGGAGTCTGACAACAGAATTAATTAGAATTTGAGTATGTAAATCAATTCAAATTGGGGTCCTTATGGGGGAGGATTTGAAGTATTTTCACTGAGGAAAAACAGGTGCTGAGAACACGAGCCAAGTAGTGTCTGTGTGAATATTATGACTTCTCTTGTCATGGATTTTATCTCCACTGATCCACATTTGGAAAGGCCATAGATATACAGTATAAATAGAGGTGTTGAGCTGTACATCGCCCTTAGCTGGATGGACCATTTTTCATTTAGCCTGTTTTCATATTTCTAAGTACACATGCCTCGCAGATGCATTACTTAGGTAAATGATAAAATGTGTGAAAACACCATGGCAACAACAGAAGGAATAGTACGACTATGTGCTTTTGTGTGCTTTTCACCTAATTGGGTCTATGTTGTGAGTCATGTCATGTAAGACATGTAAATCTCATATTTAAATCCCACTTCGCTCACTTGAATTGTGAGCTGTGGTGTTACCTTGTAACACTTATTTGTAGCATGAAAAGGCTTGCTCGGGTCTTTTGTGCATATACGCTATGGGTTCTGAGAATTTCTGCTTTCTATTTTCAGGAGCAAGAAAACATGACAAAACGATCTTATTTTGTTTTTTAAAGATTTTATTTAGATTTCCCAGTATATAAAATCTACATCATAGGAAAACAAAACAAAACATACGACGACAACACACATTTACCCCACATATAAAACAAACACGCTCAACCTCAGTATCTTCATATCTGTTCAACCTAAATGAAGTACGTGAAATATAAATGAACATAAACATATGTGAAATATAAGTCTTGGAATACAGTTCATCTCTATCGAGTACACCCATCTTTTGTCCTTCATCGATTTAAACTTCAACAATACGATAAAATGATCTTAGTGCTTCCTGACTGTGACCTTAAAACAGAAATGGGCTTTCACTGTATGTCATCCCATTCTCTCATCATTTTCTGTTGTCATTTACTATGCTTATGATTATTTGCATTTATTATACCTGAAGTGTTTGCATATGAAACAATTTTTTTAAAAATGACAAAATATGTTTTATTAGTGAAGGAAGATAGATTTAAAGCAGAAGAAGCTTATCGAATTGTAAATTAATGTTGCTGGAAATGATTTCCCTGCTCATTTGCATTAGCAGTTCACACTGCTTGCACATTGCACTTGGAGAAATGTTGATTATAATACCTCGTTTTGTTAAATGTTGTTAAAATGATACAAAATAAGATGAGATTGGCTATTTTTTTTATTGCCGTCCCACCCATCTGAAAGCATTTTATTGTTCAGATGCAGAGTAAATTTTATACTTGTTGCAATGTCCACTTGTTGGCAGCAACCACTCTATTTTAGAGGTCCAAATTTGTGGCGACTATAACAAGCCATAAAATACAGTAGGGTTGCAGGTCCCCCTAATCATACACATTTACTGCATAACAAAACTGAAAATATATCATATCCAGTTGTTTCAGTTCCTGTAGCAGCTATTGTATGTTTTAAAATGCATGTATAGATTTCTATTTTCAGCTGATCAGCAGAAAAACTGCCACTGTTTATGAATAAAACATACTGAGAAAGACATTTGGACAATGCTTTGTGAAAAGCTGTTTTATTATCCATTTAATAACACCTCCATGAAGACAATTTGTACAAGATACATCACATTCTAAAGTGCACGAATACTGTACAACAAAAATGACTTAAATACGCAGGGGGAGGGAATCACATTTGTAAAAAAATTAAAATAAAATAAAAACTTTTAAAAATAAATGAATAAAAAGGGACATGCTTTTTCAAAAACAACAATCACTATGCATGTTTCTGCTCAGGTATGTGAGAGGGGCTGGCCTGGGAAAATAACCTTGTGCAGCTTGCTTGGGGAAACATTAAGCTTTGGCACCTTTAGAGAAAAGAGAAAAAAAAAAGACATTAACAAGGAATGGAGAGCACTCAATAATAAACAAAAGAATTATATTTAGTTTCAATAAATACAGTCTTAGGGGCTTGTGTAGAATGCATAATAACCCATGCCTTTTGGGTTGTCCTTGTTGTACTCCTCCGTAGTCAAGTCCTCACACTTGATGGTTGGGGAGTTCTCTGTGCTTGAGCCCCCAGGAGACATCCTGCGCCTCTTGCACACCACGGAGTACACACCAGAATCACTAGAGTCCACCGATTTCAGTGAGTGGGATGTCTCGATCCAGGTCGAGGCCGGTGGCGCGCTCTCCTCGGGCAGCTTGTCTTTAGTAACCCCCAGCTGGTCCTCCGGGAAGGCTGGGGGGCTTGGACGAGGGGACCAGGGCAGGCCCGTGGTCATCTTGCGCTGGTAAGAGCTTCTGGTGCCCCAGCCCGCAGCCATGGAGGCGAAGGCCGAGTCTGGGTAGTAGCTGAGGGCGTGGGACGTCTGCAGGGAAAGGGGTTTGATGCCGTAGGACAGCAGGCTACTGGTGGAATAGTCATTCTCATACGACAGATCCAGTTTGTTGGAGCCCGGCTGCTGGACTGGGGGGACGAACCAGCGCTGAGCAGAGGCAGCAGTGCTGACGTCCTCACTCTGTGGGGAGAGAAGGCTGTTGGTTTGGGGAACAGCCCGCTCACTGGTATAGAAGCGGTTCTGAGGCAGGTTGTTGACAAACTGGTCCTGAAAGAAAGGCTGCATGGCATAGCGGGCCCCGGGCACAATCTGGGTGGAGCGAGGGGAGTCTGTAGGGGACGGAGTCAACCTGTCACTCTCTGGAGCTGTGTACATCCTGTTCAACAAATGAAGAACACACATACAAAAAAAATAAATAAAAATTAGTTGCAAGACAAAGTTCAGGGTCCAAGACATGCATCAAAAACAGATCAACCACACTGCTTGAAGTGCAAGACACGTACGAGTCATAGTTGTCCCGGAAGCCTTTTGCAAATGGGTTGTGATCTATCTTCAGCTGTGTGATCTGAAAGACAAAAAAAAAAATCCTGCATAAATAATGTGCATCTTAAGGCAAGCAAATGCACTGTGTGACTTAAGAGCAATAATAAAGATTTATATTTTTAATACATGCAATTGAAGGTAGGATCGCTCCAGTTTGTTGTATGTAAATACATTAACATTTTTGCCTTTATTGTAGAGTGACAGCTGCAGAGAGAAACAGGAAAGGTGGGGGGGGAGAGAGAGAGAGAGAGAGAGAGAGAGAAGGGATAATATGCAAAGGGCCCCGGGTTGGAATCCCAGGCCGCTGTAGTATGGTGTTCGCTCTACCGGGTGAGCTACCGGGGCGCCCCATATATAAATAAATTCTACATCCAACTGAAAAATGAATTATTGAAATGCTTACATCTGTGTTCTGGTAAGCAGTGACTGCTATAAACTGGTTCTCTGGGAAGGTGAAGGTTTGAGTTCTGGCCTCGTTGTTCATGTCCTCTACCCCGTCTTCTGTCACCTCAACAATGTGCAGTCGCGGTTGGTATTTATGAAGCGACTGCAAGACTATCATCTGCAAAGGAGAAATGTGTGATAATTGCAACACTGTAGATTTCAAACAAGCTGCATAAATGTTTTTGTATTCTGTATCAAAAATTAAATGGTTCTTGTTATTAAATATCTTTAAAAAACATGGCAATCATGCTTGAAAGTTATACTATCCAAATATTTATTCTCAATAAATAAAATTTGAAACAACATTGATAAAAAGCAGTCCACTTGGCAAATAGTGAATTCGAGCATGTCAGAAATCAATATCTAACCTGTGTGTTGTTGTTGTTGGCCCCTTTATTGTTGGTCAGCTTCAACTTGCCAAAAGAGATTTCTTGCCTCATCCAGTGAGCGCCAGTGTTTGGGGACTCAGGATGAACGTACATTTTGTTACCTAAAATTGAAATAATGTAGTAAGTAATATGACAAAACAGAAAAGTAGAGAGCCTGTGTCTGTGCAAACTATGTTGTCTAAATATAATAGACCATATTCTGCTTTTTGACATCATTTTTGACAACATTTTTTTTGCATCTGATCATTTTATTCTAATAATTTCAAGGCTAGGTAAAATTAAATTAAAATACATAAAGCATTAATTCTTTTTTAGATTGTTTTAATAAAAACAAATATTAATTAATGGTAGATTAGAGAAGGGCTAATGGAATTTATTGGAATAAAATGATCAACTTTTGTTTTAACAGAAGCTGAAAATGCTTCTGTGTCTTCAAATTATTCTCTCTTACCATTAAATTATCAAATGTATTTAAAAGTTATAGCTCTTTGCACTGAAGAGCTTAAATTATTGCATTAAAAAAACACTCGAAATCGTATGTTGCAACATTGCTGCATCATTTAAAAAATGCGTTTTATTAAATTTTTCGATTTCTTTTTCAAGCATTTATAAAAACACAAAATACAAATTTGCCAGAGCTAAATAAGTTTAGTTAATTCTCTAACTCACCTTGCATATTATTGTCTGCTTTTCCACAAGTGACCCACTTTCCTCCCTGAAAGCGCCAGTGATTCGGGTCAGCCAAAACAATTTCTACAAAGACATTGTAATGGGCCGTGAGGTTGAGTCCAGTGATGTTGAAACTGAGGAATGGGAACATCCGTCTGGATAAAGGAAAACAGTAATAATTAAACAGCTGTGCTCATAAAAACAGGCAACACACAAGAAAACGTTGGCACTGAATGCCTTCACGTGTTGCATTTGGCAAAATGCTTCACTAATATTACATTTTAAATCAATGTAGACTTCATTTAATAAGGGTCACGTTTAGCCTGTTGTGTAATTGTGCACTTACCAGAAACGAAAACTTGCAATTTAAAGCACCAAAACACATTTAAAAAGTGCGTAAAAGGAGCTTGTGCTTAAAATTTTGCTCATGCATAAAAAAGGTGGCAAGAAATGAAAAATAATGGCTAAACGGGCCAATTGGAAATATAAAAACGAATTTCATATTCAGCACGAGTGTCGTATGTTTAAATTGGGCCTTTAAAGCCTCCGGCAACTGCTTACCTGCCCTGTTTGGTGATGATCATCTCGGTCTGGTGCCGGTGGAATTTCAGCCACAGAGGCCGGTTGCACAGATAGACCTGCGCTCTGGCTCCGGCTACAGACCCCGGCAGAGACATGGAGCCAATACCCGTCCCCGTCCCGGGATAGGAGGGGTACAAACAGCCCGGACCCTGACTGAACTGGTACCCTCCGCTGCTAAACTGGCTCCGGCCGGTGCACACGGAGGAGGAGGAGAAGCCTGTTGGCGGCAGGACGGAACCGTAATGAAGTGACGCCGGGTACCTGGAGCTGCTGGACCCGTTGTACACCGACCCGGTCTGTCCTGCATAGGGAAAGAGGGAACAGGGGCTTGCCATGTCGGAACTCGCCTGGGACGACGAGATGAAGTATCTGTCAGAGCCAAGTTCATCTATGTTGTAACGCCGAGCGCTCGTCAACTCGTCCTCACCGAGCACCGGGGAGCCTTTCCTCCCATCGGGCCCGGTTTTAGTGAAAGTGTCCCCCTCTCCCTCACCCAGCATCCCGTTTCCCACCCCGCTCAGATATTTCTTAGGTGCGTTGCTAGACTCTGATTCCGTTCGGTCGACTTCCTGATATTCAAGCTGCGATGATGGCCTCGGGCTGTTGTTGGCACTATCCGACGAGGAGAGATTGTAAAAGGTCTTGGGTAAGTTAATGCTAGCGCTGGGAAGGATGTTCTCTAACTGCATTGTTTAGATCTTGCAATAAATAGGAAGAGTTTCAAGAGTCCAGAGTGTGAATCTCAGCCAAGGAGGCGACACAACCACCGGCGCCCAGGTTGTTTCTGTCTCTGCACGCCTCCCTCCCTTACGAATGATGGAAGGAGGTTAAACCTTCTCCTCACCTACGGAATTTCAGATCAGATTATGGGCTGGACATGAGATGTTCAGCGGCTCTTATAAGATGTAGTTCTCCACACACCCAACTGATTGTAAGCGATAGGGGAGGAGCTTTTGGAGAAGCATGCGGGGGCACCAGCCCTCTCCATAGCCAATGGTTGCACTACTCTAATTCAATTAGAAAGCGTCTGGTAGAAATAATATCAAGAGAACATTTGTCCAAACTGTCGCTGAGTTTAGTTTTACGTTAGTTTTAAGTGGCAATCGGTTCACAAATCCCCAAATTTATATCCTTTCACAATAAATTACAAGTGCAAATAATCTTCAATTTGTTGTAAATATGAGCGAGAGATAATTTCCGAGAGGCTAAAATGACAAGTAGAATTTCTTCACATTTTACCACAAAAACTAAACACGAAATGGACTAAATTAGTCGCACTTCACCAGTCCCGCATCCACCATCGCGCACGCACAATCACCTCTAAACGTTCAGCTTCGGCTTCAAGTCATCACAACCAACACAACAGCAAAATACACATTCAGATATGACTTGTCAGATTACTTCCACTCACTCACCCAAGAAGATTTATCCTCGATTAACAGCAAACACCGAGATACCCCCCCACCAAACCACTCCAACACGTTGGGGGGAAAAAATCACATGTGCACCTTATTTCCTATAATTGGCCTCCGTCGCCTCTTTCACTCCAGGTTGTCAGTGTTGGCACTAGTAAAACTATCGACTGTTCAGACTGCCTGAAAAGGTAGATATGAAATTAAAAAGACACTCTTTTTATTTTATTTTTTTTAATTCTTATTATTTGTCTCTACTTAAGAAAAAAAAGTCAACTTTTTTATTCTTTTAAAGGGAAGCTTTTCTTCCCTTTTCCTCAATTTTTGTTGCCTATCAGAAACTGAAAACATAAAAACATAACTGCATATGTTTGTCCCCCTATTTTCGGAGTTTGTGCTTTTTAAAATCCAACCTTTTGTTAAATTATTGTCAGATTGTTCATTAGGCTAATTGACACGCAACAAAAACATGCTTTATCAATGACTATATGAGCGATTACACAAAAGTAGTTTATTAACTACTAGGAAAAACAATAATTTGGACAAAGGGGATGGATTCCCTAATTTAATTTGCCTTATAATAAAACATTGAACCGTTAAAATTACGCTTAGGCTCAGTAGACTCTGAATATTTGAATGCAATTTCACTTGTTCTTTTTTCCCTTTCTTTCTTTTTGCATTTGAAATAACGAAGGTGAACTACCGTGTTTAAACGGTGGTAAATCTCCCTTAACTCAAGCCACTGAAATTCAAATAACGTACAGGAGGGTGCTGTTCTGGCAGGGGATGCCCAAGCGGAGAGAAAGGATGCACTAACACTGCACAAGTCTGCATGCATACCGGCGAAGGAACGATGGAAAATAAAAACTAAAGGACTATAATCACAGTTGTTGGGTAATAATAATAAAAAAAACATGAATATAAAGTAATTTATAATTGTCCATGTCTGTCTCTCTCACACACACACTGAAAGAGCGAGTGAGAGAAATCGAAAGCTCCCGAAACCAGAAATAATCAAGGAAACATGTCGCATAACAAACGTCGTTCATACTATACCCAGGCCTGATGATAAAGGGATTTCTCAGCAGTGACACGGGGACAGCGCTCTCTAGTGACTGATCGTGATAACTGGGCAACTGTCCCATCGTTGGTTATATTAAAGTAACTTAACACTGTAAGAGAGCTGCATGCAGGCAGTTAACTCTCATTTTTTTCACTTGTATCTCACTTTACATCATCTTCAACTGCAGTGAACTCAGCTTGTGCCTGTGTTTGCATCTGTGTGTGTGTGTGCCTCTGCCTGTGTGTGGGCAGTTTGTGCATGTGTGAGTCTTAAAGTAAGCTGGAGGGGGAGTAAGGGGTGAGATGAATTTGGGGAAAATGGGGATACAAATCTGTGAAAAGCTGAGGGAGAATCTCGGCTGGAGGCAGATTGGCTCGTGTCATAAATGGGACAGTAAAGCTGGTTATTGGACCATCAGGGGACCAGAGCTACATGCATACAGCACACAATCTGTCAATCAAGACAGAGACCCTTCCCAGACTACCGCACAGAGACGGAAACACCAAACATTTGACAAGTTGTTTTTTTTACCGACTCAAAACCAGTTCTATTATTTATTTGGACCTGTTTCTCAACAGAGAATCTCACTTATCTGCAGCATAACCAAATCCTGATTTTCACCAATCACCTCCTTCTTTCTGATCTTTGCTGCAAATGCAAAATTCCTCAGGGAAACTTGCAAAATGATGAAACCAGAGCAGCTTTTAGGTTTTGCAAAATAGGGTTACTCTAAGTCATTAATTCCATTTTAGCAAAATCAGGGGAAACTGCTGTTGTGAATGCCCATTTTCTATGAAAAAGGCTTTGAGTGAGTGTGGTGGTAATGCAAAAGGCAAAATTAACAAGCACTAAAAATATGCATTACGAGGATCATGTATAGGAAAGTACTGTTTTTGAGGAAAATTTGGCTTTCATGCCACCTCCTGTGATCCTTTACAATCTCATTAAGATATAAGTAAAGTGAAATATTCTTTGCATGAATTATTTCACAACTGATCATTGTACTTTACGGTTATGTTTCACAGATGATTACAAGCCCATTGAGAGAAAATCTCTATAAAACAAATGTAATGCTATTGGTTTAATGGCCGAGGTCTAAAGTATGTTGGTTTTCCAAAATGACCCCTAAGACTCAGTTGCCATTTTAAAGCTAGAAAACAAAATAAATGTGATTTACAGGCCACCTATAAATAAGCTAATTCCAAATGAGGTGGATGTTTAGGTCCTACTCATAAAGGAGCTCCCACTTGTGACCTGTCAGCATGTTTCTTGACCACCTATAAAAGTCCAAGTGTGTCTGAGATGACCCTCTTTGGCCCCGGGCCAGGGCCCGCGCGACAGGGGAAGGGAAGTCTTACCATATTGTTGTCAGAGTAGATCATCAACAGAGCACATGAAAGGAATACATTCCAGGTTTTATGGGCCAAGGTGGCTGCTGAAGCCTTTGCTCTGGAGTGAATTCATGTACCCCATTGCAAGGATTAATAACGCAAGTCTCATTAGAGATCCTCGCCACCGAGACCCCTGGAGGGAGGGGTGCTGGGAAAAGAACCGAGTGCAATGTGCACCATGTCAGCGCTGCGCTCCTCCGCAAATCATCATCCTCAAGAACATTTTTATTGGAAAGAATTTATTTCACAAGTTTATCAAAGATGTCCCTCAGTATATTTTCCAGTGTGTGGGGATCGCTAACATTTAATCAAAGCAGTAGTCTTTACACAAGGAAAGCTTATGTTACAGACATGCTGCTGTCTTCAAAGATACGAAGGTGACAGCTTTCATGAATTTCCATTTGGGTACATATTGCTTTCATCAATTACATTCTCTTTTTCTTATTTCCTTGTCTACCATTTTCTTCATGATTTAAACAGCACAAGGTTTTCCCTCTAGACTGGTCAAAATGTATTTGTAAAAAATAAGACCTTGATATTTTTGTCACCATGCATTTTTTTAACATATACTCTAAGAACATTAGAATATGTAAAGTATATTCATGTTTGATGTCATGTAGGCTATTTCAGATGTCATTCCAGCAGAGCAAATAATCATGAAATGGGAATCTTCCCCATCTGCAACCAGTCAGTGAGTGAGACCTGCGGGAATTCTCTCTATATATGCAGCATGTTTGAATTCCTCAAAATACATTAAAATACGGCAGATTGCATAAAACCATGGGATGCTACTTTGCGTCATATCACCAGATAAGTCTCAATGTCAGCATGTTGCTGCATGCATGCATGTGTGTATGTGTCTGTTTGCCTGTTTTGTGTGTCTGGCCCGTGGAACAAGCGGTGGATTATTGCAGAAATGTATCTGGGGATATGTGAGCCCAATACTTTTGTGGTGCGCAGGTTTTCAGGGGGCAATCATAATCCACTGTGTTAAGACAAATCTTAGAAAAATAAGGTGTACTGACTGCATTCAGGGAAATAGGATTGAAGCTGCCCTCACTGTATTTGATTCCCCAAGGCATGATAGCATGATTTTTGGATTACTGCATTATAGAGAGTCTCACCCAGGGCCTGTGGGAAAAGCAGCAGGTACACACTATGGAAGCAGGGTGAGTTTCAGGTATCTGTGCTCTTCTTATCTGACATTTTATAATTTCTCACAAATAAATTATCTCCAGGTACTGCCAAGTCTAGTAATGTTTTCCAGATGTTGAGAAAACGTGCAATAAATACACATAATCTCTGTTAAATCTTTCATATTTGGAGTAAAAAAAAAATCTAACTAAAGTAAATACCTGCAGCAGGGAGTAAACTACAGAATTGGGTAAGCAGATCACTGAACTGATTTTGACACATTCACCCTTTTACTTTCACTCACTGTGTCGTCATGGGCAGAACATGAAGCTGATGACGCTAAAAGTGGATGGTAGTCCGATGGCCCGAGTCTCACCCCATCCCCATTTTAGCATCAACCTTTGTTGACCCACTTCTCCCAGCCCATCCTCCTGAAACACTGGAGGAATTGACATAAGGGACCAAAGCAAAATAGCAGGTGCTAAAAGTTTGACGACGTAGACTGGATATATGTGTTCTCTGGAACGTGAGGTGTAAGGGAGGGTGGTGGAGTTGTATCGACTCGGCATTAAGCCTCCAAGATAACATGCTCTCTCTAACAGGCATAGTCTCTCGGCCGAGAAGAGTTGGGGTGAGCTGGGGTGGGGAGGGGGAGACGGTCCCACACTTGAGCTCGTCAACCAACCAGCCACGGCCACCAAGACACAGCAACCCAACCCAGATCACCCCTGGTTCTCTGTCCTTTCCCATAGCACTATTACTGCCAAACAAGCTGGGCTTTTATCACATCGCTAACCCTGACTCAGAAACTGCATTTCAGGAGGACCCTTTATTTTTTTCTCCTCTTGCCTTTTATTTATTTATTTTTTTTGGACAGGGAACACTAACAGATTTACACCACAGGAGTATTCTGCTGCTGCTCCTGCCTCAATGTGGTTAAATTAGTGAGTCAGAAGTGAGAATGTAGAGTTTTAACACTTCTCTCTCCTGGTATGAAAGTTTCTAGAGCGACGCAGAGGAAAGCCCTAACTGACTTACTGTCTACCAGCCACAGGCATATGCTAGTGGGAGGGAGGTTATGTAGACATGATTAATGGTTTAAGGTTGACCCCCCCGGTGAAACAGTGATGTTGCCTCAGCATCTTCAGTCTCCTCTTGGGAGTAGGGAATACATTCACAGTGCTGGAAGGCCCTGAGATGCCCCTTTCCCCTTTAAGGCCTCATTTATATGAATACTGGACACATTTAAATCAATATTATTATTTCTTTTCATTGCTTTGTGCAATTAGATATTAAACTAGTTGATAAAATGCCAAATTATTCACTGAAAAGGCTCCTATTTTTGCTCTGGAGAAATGCATCCAGCAGCAATTAGATATAATTAGAGACCACAGAATGCTTTTGTATTAAAACATTTGCAGCAATTTGGCAGCTGTATAATTTAGATGTACTGGATCATGCCATGTACATACATGAAAGCGCACGCGCATGCTCACACACAATCATATACACTTGCACACACGCTCATATATGCACACACAGAGGGACCTCAGTGCAGCGGACACCTTCAATATTGAACCCAGACCCAGGCCTGGTCTCTGTATTTACATGTAAATGGTCTACAACAATCTGCGGCCCCTTTCGTCTGCTCTGTCCCTCCAGCCGTCTGGGCCTGGGGAAGAGAGCTGCTAGTCAGATGGGGGGGACCACATCAGATGGGCTCCCGTGGTTATGGAGCCAAACGCTCCGAAGGGAGAGGGAAGAGGCTGCCTGTCTGGCAGCCACTGAAACAGCAGGGACTCCCACATATCATGGAAGTGGTCCATAGTTTGGTCTCCTTCTCTGACTGGAGAGCAGGGGAGAGATGTAAAGGACCAAGCAAAGGGCCTTCTTGTCTGAGGAATGAGACCAAAGCAGACGTCATTTACGTTTAAGGGAAGGCCCACTTATGTGGTTTGGAAATAAACTCGGTGGGACAGTTTAGTCAGGCTTTCTAGAAGAGGGCTGAGAACCTGGTCTCTTCCTTGTGGGTAGAGGTGTCATATTTGACAAGTGTATATGTGGATGTGGAGGGGTGGGTGTCAATAATAAGAAATTACGAACAGCAGTGAGCATGCATATCCAAGTCACATGGTGGAGGGAAAGAGCCTGCCTGTATTTGTTCCTTATGATCGTCTGTCGAGTGTTTGTGTGTCCTTCTGTGCTGGCGGGTCAGATATGGTGGAGGTCTAGACACATGGACCAAACATTCTGTCTGACGCGGGAGCACTTGTTTCGAGGTTCATCTGATGGTCATAGACCTTGATAGAACAGACCAGCCGAGACAGGCTGGACCAATACTCAGTGTTAATGGTCCAGACTTGATTTCAAAAATCTGGTGTATGTTGAGCTATTGAAGCCACTCGAAAATTCAGACTTTTAGCTGTTCTGTCTTTCATGTGTGTATGCACACGGTATGAAATGAATAATGTTTTAGTGTCTGAAGGTTCAAGATTCAACTCACGAGCCAGTTAGAGAGAGAGGGGGCAAGCCTTTAAGTGCCATTTAAGTCCCATGTCTTACATTAATATTTGACAAACTGGTATTAAGCTCCATATTAGAGGTATAGTTTGACATTGTGGGAAATACATGTATTTGTTTTCTTGTAGTTAGATGAGACAGCAGCTGATTAGCTTAGCTTAGCATAAAGACTGGAAACATGGGAAAACAGCTAGCTTGGCTCTGTTCATAGGTAACCAAAACCGTCCACCAGCTCCCCTAAAGCTCACTATTTAACACAATATATCTAGTTTGTTTAATCTGTACAAAAAAGTGTGAAAATGACAATTCACTGTTATATGGGGGGTTGTGTGCCGGACTATTTCTTTCCCAGTAGCAGTTGCCAAGCAACCAGTGTAAACTCCAGGAAGTTACTGCTTTCAGCCATGAAATAGTCCAGCACATAATCCAGCATAAAATAGTTAGTTCTCTTTTTAAAAATTTGTTTTTTTTGACAGATTAAACAAACAAAAGATATATTGTGTTAATTAGTGAGCTTTAGAGGTGTTGATAGATGAATTTTGTTACCTTTGGACAGAGCCAGGCTAGCTCTGCTCTAGCTTCCCCCTGTTTCCACTTGTGCTAAGCCAAGCTAATCGGCTGCTGGTGCCAGCTACATATTTACCGTAGAAACACAAAGAGTGGTATCGATCTTGTCATCTGACTTTCGGCAAGAAAGCGAATAATAACCCAAAATGTTGAACTGTATCTTTAACATAGTAAGTGAAGTCAGAATTAGTTTCACTGCATTTTTGCTTAGTTTTAGAGTCTTGCAACCAAAGTAAAACACCAGACATGAACCCGTGGCAGTGCAAGGAACCACTTGTTGGCATGGTGAAATCAGTTCAGTATCTGTCCCTCACAGCTCTGATGGATGCATCGAGGGGATCCCCAGTGATGGCCAACCTTCAATTCAAAATATGATTTGGTAGTGGAGGACACACCACGGCTAATACCTTCCACCCCTGGAAGAATGTCCCCCACCTCCTCACCAGCCCAACGACCGATAACACCTTTAGTGCAAAGGCAGACAGAAGGGGAGCCCCAGGCTGATGTGGTCTTCGTATAGATGTGTAAGTGTGCGTGTGTGTGTAGGTCTCTATGTGTTTCTACTGTGTGCCTGTGTGTGTGTGTGTACGTGAATAGCTGTGTGGGGGACAATGCAACACATTAAACCAATGTGGGAGGTGTGAAGACAGGGGATCTGCTGCAGTCAAAATGAACAAAGAAGAAAACTGCTTTAGCTTTGTTTTCACGTCTTGTGAAATTGCAATTAATTATGTGCATTGTTAGGCATTTTGTTTTTGCTAGTTGCTTATAGAGTTGTTAATTGTTGTCATGTTGTCTGATGTCAGAAATACTAAGGGGCTCGGCATGAATTGAACAATCACAGTAGCACGAACATGCATTGAGGCCTGGTGTACACAGCCTTTTTTAACAATACATTGATAAGCCTAAATACAAGAATCTCACAGTAAAAAGAGACATTTTTGCACTATAGATATGGAAAGGGGGACAAATCAGCGTAGAACCCATGAGAACTTCAACACTTTTAATTTTGCTTTTGTAGCAATCTGTGTAGGTGTTGGGGACAAAACTAGGGTGTATTTCACCTGTGTGGTTAGCAGTGGTTGGCAGTGAGTCACCCAGAGCTACAGAGGATGTGAGTGGGTGGTCTCACACTACCGTAAAGCTATTTTCTCTTTCAATTTCTCAACTGGATTTTACTGAATCTAATTAAAAATCACTTGAGTGATTTTTTGGAGTTGCATTGTAAAGTTGAAATTGTAGTGATAGTAGACTATTCATGTAGCATGTGTATTTCAGATGTGTCAGAAGTATAAATATTATACATTATGAGTAAGGCCACTGCCCTGCTACTAGAGCCCCTGGGGTCAAGTGTCAGTGCTGACAACTATCTATGGAAAGAAAAAAGGCTCACAAACTCTCTCCACCTTCTGTGATTTGAGTAATGTGGAGCCTTGATCTCTTGCAGTATGCATACATTTGTTTTGTATGGAAACCTACTTTAATATCCACCCCTCTGTCAGACAGAGATCTGATGTAATCTTGATTGCAAATGTTTTTATACAGCATTTCAGTTTTATATGACATAGTTTATTATTAATACTGTGAGAAAAGGCAATGATACTTTCCACAATATGATAATTTAACATTTCATAATTTCCCCATACAGCTCAATAGGCTTTTTCAAAGCAGACATTTTGACTTGTCAAAGTAGGAAAATCACAGGTTTTACTAATAACATTAATGATGCCTCTGTTCCAGCTAGGTGTCCCAGTAAGCCATGACAGAGTGACAGTGAGCCAGCATGCACAATAAGAGGACCCTAAAACTGAAGCAGCTGAAATGGGATTCAGCTATCATTATTTTTATTATTTACACCTGTGCTTTTCCTCCTGTGACATGTCAAAATGTCTTGAAAAGGGCCTATAGGCAGAGTTCAGCACTAGAGTTACTAAGTTACTGAGTTACTGTTTGCATCTGAAAGCAATATCTTTTCTTCTTATATATTTATCTTTGAAGTAACTGAACTGAATTGCATTTTGGTGTAACTGAACTAACATTTGATGTTATTTGATGTAGTTATGGACCCTTCAATTCAGACTTCGCTCGCACACTGACATTTCATGGGGTTCTAGGTGTACCAACATGTCATCACAGTTGAATTTGTGGCAGGTGCTGTGACTTTTGTGTTGGCTGGTTGGCTGGTAGTTACAGTAATGTGACGTTAATTACAAGACTTCTGGCTTTATTAGTGTCTATCCTGCTGAAAGATCCTTGCACTAGCTTCAGGTGCAATTTTCTGTAGCTAAATCTACACTCTAAACTCCCTCTAAGAGAGGCTATGGAAAAGCATTTCACAGGACACCACACTATTTTGAACCTGCTTGTAGTAACAAATGGACAAATGATACAGGATACAGTAATTCAAACAGTGTCAAGTAGGATGTGAAGCACAAAAATGTATATAAAATTGATCAATATTTTCCTATATGCAAGCTTTCTCAAACAATATACAGTATCTCTCAGCTTGAATCAGTGCAAATTTCATTTTCATTTTAAGTATTTTCAGGTATTTTATACCTTTATTATCAAGTGGACAGTAGAAAGATCACAGTAAATCAGTGGAGAGAGAGATGCAACAAAGGTCCTTGGCCAGGCAAAAAATGGGGACATTGTTGTTCATGGTCAGCTTGGATGCCAGGGCGCCCCAATAATTTATTTTTTTTGTTTTACCATCCTGTGCCTTGCCATCCTCT
Organism: Siniperca chuatsi; assembly: GCF_020085105.1. Classification (NCBI taxonomy): domain Eukaryota; kingdom Metazoa; phylum Chordata; class Actinopteri; order Centrarchiformes; family Sinipercidae; genus Siniperca; species Siniperca chuatsi. The sequence continues at coordinate 10,481,132 of NC_058058.1, read as the reverse complement.
TTTTATCTAAAATGAGATGAATTAATGAACTCAGATACACTATTCAAGTCAACCTGGTATATTGTGGTGTAGAAAACCTGAGCTGAAACCCATTCCAGTTTGCATTGCTCACTCATGACATTCTGCTAGTCTTGGCAGGGCCATCATGACACTGGGTTCAACACAAGGGTAGCCAGGCATCAACCGATTCATGCCAATTAACAGCGATCCGCTCTCTTCTCGTTGTAGCTTTCTGATTCCTACCATAAACAGGGTCACTAGTTGCTGCCTCCCCCCTCTAGCCCTGCATGCATGTGAGCTAGCTTAGCCGTGACTCCCACTAAAGGATGAAATGTGTGTGTGCATGTGTGTGTGAACTGTATGTGTGCTATGCTGCAGCCTGCTGGCCTTCCTCCCTGCCGAGGCCAGAAGGCATGCTCCCCGAGTCCTGCCAGCTTCTCCACAGTCTGGGGCCACTGATGTCAGAATGGCAGGAGCTTGTAGGCGGCTGCTATTAGTGAGTCCTCTTCACGCCGGATTCTGGAGTTCCATCAGCTGGTTGTGTAACTTGTTTCTTGTGGGACAGGGAGTGGGGATGCATGTCTGTGTTGCTGTGTGTATGTGTATGTGTGTGTGTGTGTGTGTGTGTGTGTGTGTGTGTGTGTGTGTGTGTGAGTGTGTGTGTGTGTTCAGGAGGAGGGGAGGCGTGAGGAGCTGGGGGCTAACTTTTGGCTCCCAGCAGAGCAGTGTTAGTGGACTTTCATCCAGAGTAATGACACAATATTAATAATATGAATCAGTAATTTAGTGATGTCTGAGCTAGATTTTTGCATTTTGAAATAAAACACAGTACTGATTTTGATAAGAACACCTCTGAACAGCTGTCCTCCCCACGTCTGTGTTTATGGTTCGGTCCTGCCTCCTGTATAGACCAGCAGCAGGGGCGAACCATCACATTTGGTGCCCAGCGTGGGGGCGGTTGGTGAGCTGTCGAGCTCCAACTATCCCATGGAGCTTTTCTTCTGTCTTTTCAGTACAATTTTGACTAACCTCATTTGCATCTGCTAATTAGATCCTGTTAGCATAATTCATACACATGACACCCTTTTGAAGCTAATGAATAGATACATCTCCAGACAACTCGCAAAGAGCATTTAATGAGACTCAACTTACTCAAGAGTGCCTGTTACTGTGAAAGAAAGTTGAGGAAGAAAATCAGAGGCATTACATTTAAAAGTCAGGTGGGAGTTCAATCTAAAAACTTGATAATGCAGTAATATTTTGAACATAATACATTCAATGATATACTTCTTGTACACTTAGATTATGTGCTTTTTTCTTTTCACACTGAATAATAAAAGTTTTTAAATATCATCAATCCATCCATTTGTAATAATATGAAAGGACACTACAGATGGTAGGGCATGGATGATAACTATCCATTTCTATTTAGATAAGCTATATGCAAAACGCTGAATTATGAATATTCATTAGCAAAAATGGTAAATATGATTCATCTTATACAGCTGGGTGTAATTCACAGAGACAATGTGTAGAATAGATCAGAGCCAGGTTGTCAAAAAAACAACAAAAACCTCACCATGTATTTACATATTTGAGCTGCTGATCTCTCCATTATCAGGATGTATTGCTGATGAGAGTTCACAGCTTTCACAGTGATCCCCTTTACAGCTGGGTCACCACAGGAGGTAAGTTTCTACTACTTAACACACAGCTCTTCAGGCTTTTTATTTTCAACTTCTCTGCTAAGATCAAATTTGGTCATATGTTGAGTCCCACACGAGTTCCTCACCTTTTTCTACAATGTTGCATTTCTTTTTTTTTCTAAAGTATTAAAGACTGCTCTCTTTTGATAGTTACACTAACCGCAACAGAATAAGGAAAGTCTGCCATACGACCCCACTGCTCACTCACGTCTATACTACAGTAGATGTGAGGTTATGTTTTGTTAAAGTGACACTGATACAATTATATGAAATGTAGGGATAAATTGCTGCTCAAATTTATTAAATGCAGACTGAACTGTTGTTAATTCTACTTATATCACATTCAGACCTGTGCAGACTTTATTTCACAAATAAATATAATTTTGCTTTTGATAAAACATTTTTTGCTTATCCATCTTTGATTTTTGTAGTCTGATATATGTATGTCTGTCGAAAATATAAAGGGTTGTAAGAGTAAAACTATGTATTATGTTGGACCCAGGTAACAAAATGTGATAAAGATTTAAAATATTTATTGATTACATCAGAAACAATTTTTTGGGCACCTGGTTATTAAAGTAAAGTTAAGTGAATGTTTATTTTAAGTGGTTTCATGATTAAAGCATCAATAGAGAAGTCTCTCCTTTGGCACTGGTTTCATTTTCCTTCCATTCTTCCTTTTTTTCAGTATTAATAACTGAACAAAATGTATCTACAGAAAACCAGAATGGCAGATACACAGCAGATATACTGCACATCATATATATTCTGTCAATATTAAAAAGTATTGAGATTTATTTTTCAAAATGCAGAATGTATTTATAAATTTAGAGCTGCTAAACCAAATGTGGATATTTAAGATCATCCAGGTTGGGGGAGCGGTGGAACTCGTATTTGTTCTTCAGCTGCTTTTTGGTCATTACTTTCAGTACCCAACCAAATAATTTATAAAACCTTTATAAATTAACTCATTTGTGTGCTGATATATTTTTCATGTTAATTACTGCTGATACAAATAGAAATGTTATATTAATATTTCTATAAGTATTTAGGGCAAGAAACAAAATAAAATACCATGTAAATATTTGAAGAACAACATCATTTGTGTCTCATGAGTATAAACTACAAACATTTGTCTTTTTATTATAATTCCAAAATATACATTCTTCATACAACCACTTAGTTTGATTAGCACAAATTCATTTCCACATTTAGAGGCTGTAGCGTGGAGTGTTAGAGTTCTGCTGTCATTCTGGTGTGGAGCTCCACCTGGCTGATTGAGTGAGGACTCAGCGGGGAGCCTTGAATCATCTCAGCTGAGGCCTCATGGCTTGGCCTGGCTGGAGCCCTCATGATGTGATACCATAGTGAGCCAGGCCTGCGTGTGAGTGTGGGTGCGCTTGTCTGTGTGGCTGTGTTTCAGTGAGTCTGTGTGTGCATGGATTTTGTCTGTGTGAGTCTGTGTATGTCTACACGTGTGTATGCATAGTGATGTGTGTGCTTATCTACACGTGCACACTTGTGTGCGTGCATTTGAACAAGTGTGTGTGCACTCGAGTGTGTGTGTGTGTTTGCTCCCGTCTGCTCCCTCCAACCGGTTGATCTTTCACATTTCGCACGGGCAGGAGGGACAGGAGGGTGCCAGGCTGCGCCCGGAGCCTGGGTACAGTACGGTTAGCAATGCCCGGCATTCATTAGCACCTCCCAAGCTGTCTGCACTTTTACCAAACGCTCTAGCTAGCTAACATGCACTGGCTCCCTGCTCCCTGCTCTCGTCACCCCAGTAAAGGCCTTCACCATGCGTTGGCTCAACTCAGCCACAGCTGAGGCCTCCAGTCTTGGCTTGGGCCTTTTCAACTTTGTTACAGTTCAGCACAGTGACACAATGGGAAGCCAGGCAGCTTTGACAGAGTTCACAGAACTTTATAGTGGAGGATGTAAATTCCTCTTTTAGTCTTTCACACTTTTCTTGATTCTCTATTTCATCCAAGTTTAAATAGGACACTGTGGAGAACATACATGAAAATCTACTATGTACTATACACATACTATATCTGATATTGGTTGTTGTGTTTCCTGTTTCCTCCATGAAAAATGATTGCAGGAACAACCAATTAGATCTCTAACTTTCCCCTTATGCTCAAACTTATGTGTGGTCAATAACTAAAAGCACTGGTAAGCTCTGGCCTATTTTGGTTAAATAAATACTCATTTTAAATTATATAATTGGCTAGCATCTAGTGTGTCTGTTAGCTAATAATATGGAAATGCCATATGGATGTAATTATGAATGCAAATGGGCTCTAGAAAGGGCTCAGGGGTGGCAAAAATTATCACCCACCACACAAAGGCCAGGGTTTAATTCTCGCTAGCAGTACCTCTGGTTTGGCCGTGCATGCCAAAGAACACAATTGGCAGTGTTGGCTGACAGGAAGCCGGTGAGGGATCATGTCCTTGCTGCACTTGTAAATTCCTACAATAACAAACAATTCAGTCTCATTTTATATTGGAAAGTGTAACCCAAAGGACTTGTAAATTGAAGAAAATAACAACAATTTCAAACATGCTCACATACAGCATATAAACATCTTCAAAATATATTCATGCAAGTGTGACCTGAAGAAGAGCCCTCTTACACATACACACACACAAACACACAGTTGATCACTCTGTTGAGTGAGTCACTTGGTTTTTTACACTTTACACGGTCATATAATGACAGTTCTCAAGGAAGGAGAGAAAGAGCTAAAAAATCAGACTTTAGGACTGAAGCTGTCATTCTACGGCAGGCAACATTACACAAGGCGTGTCTCACCTCATCACTTCCATAACTCCCCTTTCTCTCTCTTACCCACTCTCTCTTCCCTTCTCATATGTTCTCTCTCTCCTCCTGCTCCTCTCATTTCATCCTCTCGCTTCCCCTCACAGGATCAACAGGCTGGGAATACCTCTGAGAGCTGCGACCGGGGTGCAAAGAACACAGCAGGAGTGGTATTTGCCAGTCTTGGCACTTCCCCAGCCAACTCCATTAAAGCCTGAATATACTCCTTCTGAAGTGCTTCTGAAAACCCCTTCAAACCAAACTCCTAAACCTCTTTCATGGTTCCTGAAAAGTGTAGACAAAAATATGTTATATGTATGAATTAAATACTCCTGAGTCCATTGACTGTAGTAGCCATGCATCTATCCTTCTAATTTAAACTAATGGCTATTATGTTAAAGTGAGCATATATAACTTTAGAAAGAAGAAATAGCTTAACACAATCTTCACTCAGGGGTTTTGCTGCTACAAGCTTGCTTGGTCTGGTATGACCAGTAGCATTTGGTTGCTAAGGTTAGCTAACGTTAGTGTCCTTAAACAAAATATTTCATTTGTCCATGCCCTCCAGGATGACACAAGCATTTTCTGATCTTTTTTGAATGCCCCCATTGGCAGCACGACATCATTATGGTTTGGTTTGGTTTTAGGTAAGTACTTTGTTAAAGTTACAAACAGAAACAAACAGCGGCCTCCTGTGTTGAAGTCGGATGTTTTGTCGTTCTGTTCCTCTTCTTGGCAGGACGGTCTCCTTTTGCTAGTTGTAAATGGTCTGATGCTGTTTAAGGTGGTAAATGAGATCAGTATCACCTATAGAAAAAGCATTTATGGCAATGGCAATTGCAGTTTTATTTATATAGCACATTTCATTACATTGAGTAAACTCAATGTGCTTTACATTGAAAGAGAAAGTATAAAAATATAGGTATAAACATGAGAACACACGTAACATAAGCAACATAAATATAAAAATATAAGCATGAGTAAAATACAGAAACTGAATCAATGAAACAAACACCCAACGTAAATTAAACATACCACACAGCAATATAAACCCAAAACATCAACCCAATCAAATTGAAACCGCTGCCCTCTCACTAGCCGCGCATATAACCAACTGCACAAGAAAGAAGTGCTAACACATACACACACACACACACACACACACACACACACACACACACACACACACACACACACACAGACACAGTGTGTCTGTCATGTTCTGAGCATGACCATCTTAAGTTGCTTAACTAAATAAAACTATCATAAATTGGTCAAACTGGTGCAGCTGTCACAACACCACAGTTTAGTATAGTCAGAGGATCTGCTCTTTTTCATTTTCATCTTGGTGCCTCAGGACTCCGGTGCCAGTGTCATCACCCAGCAATCTCCTACACACGCCATCTCAGCTCATCTCCAGCTATTCTCCATTACACCTACCTGCCTGCCCCTGCCATCCTCAGCCCAGCGAATGCCCTCCATCTGATAATCATTGATTCATTAAAACCTTTTACTTACTACAACTTCTGTCTCTGTGTCTGCTTCAAAACAAAACGTAACAGGCTCACTGTAATTGAAGAGTCCATCATTTAACATCCCTTTATACATGTTGTTTTCTTTTTTCTATCACATGAAGTTGTTGTGCTCTTTCAGCAACAGAGTGTTATATAATAGATCTAGGCTCCTCAATCACTATGTGTCAGGCAACACCTAAGTTGTGAAATAATGGTGGAAAGTGGTGGAAATCAAACTGCAGCAGATCGATATAATACAATAAACAATGATTCCCTGATATCTACCCTGGGGCTTTCTGAAAGTTAAAGTGCGAAGACATATGGAGGAAAACGTTGTGACGCTCTATATTTCCAAGCCCCCTCATACATCCATCTGAAGGTGGGCAGCTCTCCGGATAATTCTGATTCAAAGAGTGACTTTTCATACCTGTAGAGCATGTCTGAGGCAAGCCTTGGTCAGGCATTACGGGTACCATCCAGTATATATTATAGAGTTCTCTAGTCATCATTAAAAATTCTATCACATTTACAGCCTGAAAATCTTTGTATTCGTCACATACTCATGAAGAACAACTTCCGAATAAAAGAAATAATTATAATAGGGGGAAAAAACGCACAGACATGTCACTCTGCCACCCAGGTGTAGACATGGTATTCCTATTTCTCATTGTACAGTAGCTTTGTTGACTCCATGGTACTCCTATCTTTTACCCGGATACTGTAATCCCAGAAAAACAGCATGTTTTTCCAGAAAGACAAGAGCTCAGTGATACCAATTAATGGATCTTGTAATGTTATAATAGATGCTTTCATTGCAATATAGAATATTCCTCTCCATGGCAACAATCTCACCCCAGACTGCTGCTAGTTCACAAATTAAAGAAAGAAAGCAATCTATGCATCACATGCAGGTAAATAACACCTCTGTTCACAGAAATAACTACGCACATCAGGGTTTTAAAGGCGTTATAATTCATATAAATTTGGTTCAAACATTTTTTAACTAATCTTATTTACTCTTACTCTTACAAGTAGCAGCTGCACATATGTGATCATCATGTCACTTGATTGTTATTTCTGTCATTGTAGGTACAAATCCATCATTGTCTAAGGCTTCGGTGTACTGTGTAGGTCTCATCACCACCACTGTTGTCAGAATGTGTCAGTCAGTCATTCAGCCATTTCATTTCATCTACTTGGAAGATGCTAGAGTTTGTGATGATCAGTGAAGGTATAGTGCAATTCTTTAAGGTTTTTTAGTGTGTACACTTATTGAGCTGTTTAGTTTGAATGGGAATAGCATTTTTTCCACTGGCTTAGAAGCATGGAAATTATTCTTAAAGTTCATTATCTTTGGTGCTATCAAGCTTTATCTGAGTTCTAACAACCCACCAGCATAAAAATTAAACTGCAGCAAAAAATAAAACATTTAAAATGACTTTGAGTTATCCGATCAATGTTTGCTCAACCATAACCCTTGTAATTCACTCTCACTGCTAGTTGTCAGTCTTATTTTCTTTAGCGGCAGACAGGGCACCATAATGTGCGCCTGCAGGCTACCATAAATGCTGGGGGTCTTAAAGGGTATGGTAATATGGACTGAAGGTTTGTAACACGGTTTCATAGTGCTCATTTAAGGCACACCATGTTCACCCTGTTCTTCCATGAGCAAATCCATCTGTTACCCGGATTCACTGTAGCATGCTACGCACCCTGCCAAACACTTTTGAAATGTAGTTTCAGGCTTATCATCTCAATGGAAGACAACCCGAGAAAAGCTGTTCCGCCACATCCTGCAGCAGGAGGGGGCTAATGACATGCGATAGGGAATGTATTTAACTACTGAGCCACGTCATTCTCAATACACTCATGATGGAAAGATAGATGGGGAGAGAGCAGAGAAACTGAAAACTAATTAACACTTAAGTGCATAACAAGGCTGTCATGTCTGTTATGTTTCACAATTCAGTTCCGTAGACTTAATTTCCTAATTTGTATTTTCTTTGACGTACATATTGAATATGGTAATTGACTTTTGATATTTGATTTATTTGTATATGTTGTGATACTTAATAAATCCTGTATTTATTTTGAAATTTGCACTAGTTTCAATTAATGTTTTTCTACTACAAAAAACCCCCCCTGAGAAAACAAGGCTTGTCACAAACATGAAAAGCGAGTGAAACAAAGCTGTTTTTTTGGATCTGCAAACATCCGCAGTGGCAAAGCTGCAAAAATGCCACCGCTGACTTGAACTAATTTTAGGTGATGCCATGCGCACAGGACAACCTGCTGGGCCCAAAATGGGCCTTCGCCATGCCATGACAAACAAGTAGTGGGCGAAAAGAGAAAGGGAAAATTGATAAATGCAGCAGCCCACGCCAGTTCTCTTTTCCAAGTGAACAATACCATCATTGTTCAGCAGGGGCTCTGGCACGGCTTACATGGTGGCGGTTGATTGTTTTGTAAAATCAACAACTTAGAAAATAGATTTCTGAGAATTCTGGCTCCTGTTTCAAATGTGGGTAGACTACATACATCATTAAAAACAATGTCACCTTACCATGCAGGCTGAACGCAGGAAGCAAGTTATGGTTTAAACATAAAAAATAAAAGTTATAATTATTTGCATAAAGGTTATATGTTTTCTTTTTTCAATGTGTATTTTTCTGAACCCCTATATCCTTCATCGCCCAGGATGGGCCTTCAGCAATCTGTGTCTGTACATCTGCAGGCTGCATCAAGTCAGTTCCCTTTCTCTTCCAGCTCACCATGAGCTGTTTGGGCAGATGCTGAATGTGAACAGCGTACCCTGTCCCGGCTCCCTGGATCCACCCCTCACTCCACATTCAGCACACTGGCCTTTGTCTGCTTTAATTGAGCCCCCCACTCCATTTAATGGCCTATTTAATACTTATTGAAACAGAGCTAGCGCTGGAGGTTAAATACATCTTAATGCACTGCGTTAATCCTTTCATTAAAAAAAATGTAAAGCTGGTTGAAAGCTGCAAGATTGCCTCCATTAATTAGGGGGTCTCTCTGCCCCATTGCTCGGCCAAGCAGTGTGTCACCACTTTTAAACGGTGGGAGAGGGCTGCAGAAAGAGAGGCCGCCGGCCATACAAACTGCTAATACAACTGGCAGAAATGGATAAAAGAGGAGCCAGAGTTTTATTTAGCGAGGCATCAATAGAAACCATGGTAGTACAAGCTTTAGCACACTATGCTCTTTGGTAAAATCTCACAGTTGTTAGTAGGAATGGAGATGAGGACATGGTGTTTTTTGATTTCAAAAAATAGGAAAAGCATTAAGTAGGTGCTGAAATTGTTTTTTTTTAAAAAGGCAACCATTTTAATATCACACTTATTTTGCCCTTGTTTATATCAATATTTCATTTAATGTCATTAATTTAAAATAATTTCATCTTAAATTATATAATTATATAAATAATTGATCTTTTCCCACACTTATATTTCAGTGATTGTCATGAATAATATCTTTCACCTAGTTTACACTTGTGTTACATTCTCTACCTTGAGACTCATTAATGCAAATGCTAGCCATAGTAATTCACCAGCTAGGATAATTTGTTTGTTTTTCACTGGGTGGAGAGTTGGCACTACCGCATTTTGATTCCTGCGCTGCTGTTCCTGACTCCTGAACAGAATGACCCTCTCTCCATAGCGAGGAGGGCAGGCCTAGCTTAGACTTGTCTGGGATCCAAGCCACGCTCTACGGGTGAGAGCGTGTGGTCACAATCCTACGCCCCACATCCCACCCCCTTCCCCCAACTCCTTTGCTTTCACCCAAATCCAGCTCTGTCAACCTCCCATCCTCTTCCCTTCCGCTGAATTTTGGACTGACTGAGTGCCCGCTCCTCCTCTTTCTTTATTTCAGAAGGTAGAGCATGCATGGTCACGCCAGGTGACAAAAATGGAAGACTAGCTTTAGCCTCCCAGCATTACTCTAAAAAAAGTTGCAGATTGTGTCAGATACACCATGTGTAGTCTGCTCAGAAACATTTATTAACCTGCAAATTATCATCCGGTTGATATGATTCTGAGACTGAGACAATCTGAGGCCACTGAGGACAACTCCTCTCTGGAGTCACATAAGCAGATTGCAGTCATCTTGAACACTGCTCTACCACCACCCCCGTCAACCAGCCCCCCACCCACGTCCCCCGCCCTGCTGCTGCACTCTGCTTTAATTTCCCGACACTTTGAAAGCTTTTCTCACTGTATATTTTATCACTTTTTCTTAAGACTTGCGCTCAGCTACGCCTCAGCTCCTTTTAAAATACAGAGCCAAAAAACAAGACAACTCGCTTCTTGGATTCTCTCTCTCTCTCTCTCTCTCTCTCTCTCTCTCTCTCTCTCTCTCTCTCTCTTTCTCTCTCTCTCTTCCTCTCTCATCCCATTGTGAACAGGCTTATTGGAAAGAGCACACTTAACAGAAGAGTTTCACACTGTATTAGAAGAATGCATCTTTTCACACCTGTAAATATCTTGTCTAATCTGCTTGGTAACCAGCCCCTCTGAGGGAGGGCCACATGCTGTACAGCAGAGGGGCGATGGTGGAATTTGCTTCCACTGCCAGGATGAGAAACAGAATCGACAATAATTTTACATAGTAATCCTGTAAATTATTGAAAAGACATTCGGATGAACATGTATGAAAACTACATTGCTGTTTCTTTGTCTTCCAATTGTGTGTGTGAGCGTATTCATTCATGATTTGCTAAAAAAGAAAAGTCGAATTAATAGCAGCAAACACCATCCATTAATTCCTAACATGCGGTCAGTTAATGTTATGTGATTGAAGTGTGACAAAAAGTTGTGAGGTTTATTTATTTTTTTGTTGCTGTTGTGATGGAGCTGGTAGATCTGTGGGCGTGTAATCGCACCGAGGTAGAGACACGCGGAGAGAGACACACATTACATCTCGACGTGCCAACAAGTTCAGGAGTGAAATCCTGTGGATGCGAGCACATGTAAAGTCATCATAACATTGGAACAAGGTTATCTGAGAAATGGCAGTTTATGTGGCAGTTTATGTTTTACCTTCGTGAACAGAAAATATGCTGACTGCTTGGGATGATTCTGCACATGCGCGAATGCACACACATACACACACGTGTGCAAGTGAACGACACAGGCTCTCCTATAAACACTTGCATGCGAATACACCTTGACGCACCCCAGTGCAAAACACACTTAAAATTAATACAATATCACACTCATTTTTCAGACCACACAAGTCCCGACATGTAGCTATCGATCATTGCTCCAATCAGTCCATTAATTGACATGAGTGCTGTTAAAGAAAAGGTGAAATTTCAAGTGGACAAGTGTCAGCATGCTCATGTCTCTTCGTTACTACCTCCTATGACTCTCAGATATCTCTAATTGCCTACACACACCCTCCACAACCTTCCACCATGCCCCCGGCCAGAGCAGGGGCAGAATCGGTGGACCTTGGGAGAGTGGTCTCGGCTGGGGCCCCCTCACTAACACTCAGCCCAATGTGTTAATAGATCCAATGCCATCTTATTTTCGCACTTCTGTGAGACGGCAAGGGGCGGCCAGGCGGGATCGGCAGTCTGCCGCACTGAAAGAGCTGGAACAAGGGGAGGAGGAGGAGGAGGAGTGGATGGAGGGAGGGGGCAGTGGTGGGTTCACAGCACTCTACCGAGGAGGTCAACAAGAAGGCAAGGGGCACAAGTTCAACTGTGCAAGAATGATGGGAATGATGGGAAGGGGGAAAAAAACAAAAGACATAAGACGATGATGACAGTGGCATGCAGTCACTTTGTGAGTGTAAACATGTAAGGTTCTGTGTGGCATCTGAGTTTTGAAGCAAATGAAGGGAGGGGTGTAGATGTACAAATGAATGCAATAAAGTGTGGGTGGATGGATGGACGGGGGGGCTGTTCTGCATTTGTAAGTTTTTTTGGGCTATTTTGGATATTGGATAATAAAGTATATTCAAAGCTTCTTTTCTCAGCATAAAAACAACAGCATTAATCATTTGTTCAAATGCTAAAAACGCGGCCGTAGGAATCATGACTCTTGTCCGACGGGAGCAAAGGAGAAAGTCGGGTGATGTTGTAGAGTTACAAAGTCGGGGTGGATGGTTGGGTCAACAAAACGTCGGAGTTTAACACGGGAGGCCGCTGTTTGTTTCTTACCGACAGTCAATGTTGGTTTGTTTTTATCCATGTTTGCGGTTGTTCTTTAACAGTAACCAAGTGTTTATTATTGCAACCATAACGACGAAGGTCCCCTAACCTTAATGAAATAGTAATTTTAACCCAAACCAAAGTTGTTTTAGTGCCTAAACCTAACCAAACCTTAACCATAGCTGTGTCAGATCAGAAAACAGTTGTATTTTTGAAACACTTTTGGAAGGCACAGACAAACGATCGTCCTGACGATAGTGGCGTCAGATCAGAGAACGCTTATGCATGTTGTTTAAGAGGGCACAGACAACCAATGTATTTTGTTGCTTAATTTAGAGGACTTCTTGCTTTCTTGACAAAGGAAAGCAACAAGTCCTTGCTGTCCACTGTAGCAAAGTCGTAAACTGAAGTAGTCTGATATTCTTACACAGCTGCAAAACTTGTTAGGTTGGAGGTTGGGATGGTTGGTTGAATGTACAGTGTGATACTGCATTCACACCAAATCAGGTGTTGAGGCAAAAACGCCAGTCTTCCCATTCATTTGAATGTGGGTAGTGCATTTAGGCTGCGGCGGTGCCAATCATGATCAGACCGGAAGAAAGACCCCCACGGGAAGAAGAACCTTGTTTACCATGTAGCATTCAACTGTTTACCGAGCAACTGTGAAGATGGCAGAGAGACTGATCGCTGCCGTGATGACCTTTCTAGAGCTGTACAACCCTGCCATGAGGGAGTACAAAGACGTTAATCGTCGTGCAGTTGCTTGGTATTGTATTGCTCTTCAAGTTGGGATTTCTGATTAGTATTTCTACTTGTGCTACAATCAACACACACGGCACACAAATGGGCCATGTAGTGACACTCCCACATTGCTGCACAACCCTGCACTAATCGCCACAACGCCTGATTTGGTGTGAATACAGCCTTACACCGGAGATCACAGTTCGTGTCCTGTCTTCTACCAACAGACAACTTTTCAACCTTCCCTTAACCTTGCAAGTGTTTTTAGGTGCCACCTGTGTAACTTAACTAGAACAAATCCATACACAACAGTAAACGCCCCGTATGAGTCACTTTGGAACAGTCATAAGGGCATGTGTAACCTGCAAATGAAACAGATACAGATTGCTGGTACTTGAAAATTACGTATCTAGTCACTTCAAGGATTTGTTGGGGGAAGATTACAGATCTCAGTTCATTCTCTTTCACATCAAATCACTTCATAAAATGAAATTTGTCCAATAATAACTAACCTTGCAACATACTGGACTGTAGAAAAGGTTTCAGTCGTAGTCATCTGGACAATGTTTTCAAATTGTAGACACTACAATGGAACACTCCTGGACGAATGAGGGACTACACCGTCTTGTTTTGAAGAAAATACTGGACTGTTAAATTTAGATTCATACCAAAGTAAATAAGTACATCAGCAAAATCACACCAGATTCAGCTACAACAGTGCTGTGTCTTGCTAAAATGCTTTCCTGTCCTTTGGCATTTCTGCATTTTACCATTCAAGAGACATTAATCTCTTGGAGCAAGTATATGTAATGCAAATAACAAAGAGCCCAGCCCAATATATAGAAAATATAAAGTAGGAAAACTTCTCTGACTCTACACATGCTTTGCCAATGTAGCTGTCTCCTACCCATAATATAGTGTTCTCAATTCTGATTTTGAAGAATAAGCTCCTTACTAGACTAACAATTTTAAACCACAAATGTATATGGAAAAATTCATCACACCTAACTGCCTCAATGGACCAAAAATGTCATGCAACCATGTTTCCTTTGTGGAGGGCAAAAAATGCTTTTTGAGTGGCTGGAACAAGACAGTTTTTCTTGTTCTTACTATGATGCCACTATTACCGTTGGCTTATCCGCCTTCTCTTATAAAACCACAACTGAAATTAACTGTTAGAGCTGGTTCTCTGGGAGTTATCAAAAATTGTTATGAGAAATGAAAGGTTACTAATACTTAGTAAGATAAGTTAAATATTAACACAGCACATTAAATGGCCTCATCTCATATTGTTCGCCTGAAATGCACTGAACAGCAACCAACTGAGGATGTTGCAGTAACAGTGTGTCAGAGTGTTGATTTTTATTTTAAGTTTTGATATCTCAAGAGGCCTCTTACTGTGAGGACCTGAGAGGCAACAGCAACAGTCACACGTCAGTCACACGTTTTTTCTTATACCATTAATTTTGTTCACACATGAGCGAGTCGCATGCATGCAGGAAACTTTTCACAAGAGAAAATGTTTTTTGATGATTAAACTTCGTTACTAGTTTTTCAATTTAACTTACATAAAATCTATGGATGAATACTGAGAAATAATTTGAGGAAAATTCCTACATCTAGGAAAGGCAAACAAGCTTAAACACTGCAATTACTGAATTTAATATTTTTTATTATAGCTTTCTTCTACCGGATGGTTTCTAATTCAATATTTGTATGTGAGTTGCAACATAAAGTTCAAATGCTTCAAATGTTTTGTATCATTTTCTATTTCGGTATATACTGTTCTATAGCTGAACAATCCCCAAAACGTGATCAGTTCGGTGCTTGTAAGAAAAAAATATGATCTAAAACAAAAAGACCACTGAAACTGTTTTCTGATTCATCTACAGCGTTCAGATTGTTTTGCAAAAGATGTGGAATCCCTTGTTCGCTTTGCAACGCCCACACAGTATCAAAACATTAGTCATCGGTGTCTCATCTGTCAGTCCTGAGGGGTTGCTCCAAAGTCACAAGTGTTTCTTTGTGTTTTTTTACTTAGTGCAGTGTGACATACCTAGGCTTGTGTTTATTCATGTGATTTCTGATAAGTCAAGTGTTGCTAATCAAGTACCTTTGGATGCTGACAACAGGGTTTTGTTGTGGGTTTGACAGTCGTACCATACACAGTCCTGTAGCCAGGGGAAACTCCATGGCATGACCCTTTTTTTTGGTGTGTTGATTAATTATTCAAAACGATAATGGGAAATAATAGAAATATTGTTGATATTTGCAATTTATTTCATATATTTTATTTTTTATGTACATTCTATGCTTACATATATAAATTGATATAATTTTGTGAGAAGCTGAAGCTTTTGATGTAGATGAATATTATTTAAATGCAATGTGAATTTCTTAATTTATGCATTACATTTAGACTTATTTACACTTTTGTGCTAAAGACTCATAATGCCCTTGCAACACTGTAAATTACATCTTGAAATCAGCAGAGTTAAGTAAGTAAGAAAGTCATCAGTATAACTACACTGACTGCAGAGAGTCGACACTCACAAAACCATAAGTGCTGCTAATGGTTGAAAGCTTTGAACTATATTTTGCGCATGCTAGAAAAGCTGTCTGTATCCAGTGTAGTTAAAAGTGCACTGTGTATGTGAGTTTATTTAAATAAAAGTTTGGGTAGAAGAATTTTTCATCATGTTCAAAATGCAAACCTTTCTCTCACTTGTCATAGTGGCCAAAAGCCTGATTAGCGCTCAGCAGAGAAACTAATAGGTCCTTTCAGATTTTATTTCCAAAATGTAAAGGTTAGAAAGATCATAAAGTATAAAAGTTCACTTAGACACTGAAGTGTCAGGGGGGGTGGGGTGCTATAGAAAGCGAAGGAGGAGCACAGTTTGGCTCTGAGCCAAGTGTGTCTCAAGCATTTTGGGTCCTCACCTTCCGCTGCCCCTGTCAGGCTGGTCATGGTCTCCCTCTCTAGGTGTCAGAGATGCAAAGTGACAGCCAGGGTGGCTTCCATGTCAGAGAGGTGAGACTAGGCTCTCCGGCTAGATGCCCTGACCAGGACCACCCCTTTGGGTCTGATGCGTGTGAAAACACACAAAAAAAATCCTCACACTACAGTGTCTCACCATGATTATATTGTCAGTGCCCCTCCTAACCTGTAAGATATCCCCTCCCCTCCTCCTCCTCCCCCCTTCCTTCAGCTTCTCAGAGATCCAACAGTGGCAGATTAGCATGCTGTCATCAAAGTGGCAGAGTACTAAAACATCCATTAAGCTTTTAATCGAAGAGACGGTAGGATGGGGGAAGTGAGCATGTGATGTTGTGTGCGTTGCCATGACAGAGCTCGTCTTGCAGAAGTGAGAAGTGACAGAGACTTGTCAAAGGTCACAGGCGGCCAGAGGCCAGCCCCACTACACTGTCAATCCACGCTGCTCTTTTGTGGCTCATTGATGCAAAACGCATGAACACACAAATAAAATGCACTCATGGGTTTAAATAAAAACCCACCTATTTACACCACACCTTTATTTAAACCACATGATGCATGCATTCATGTACATTCATATGTATGGGGGCAAATTAGGGTCATTAATATTTTGAGCTTGTAAAACTATGTTCATAAACAATTTCACAGCCTACAGTTGTATATGACCTTTTGTGTGCATGTGAAAAAAATTGCATGCACATATCTGAATGTGTGACTTTGTAAAAAAGTTTTGCAGCTGTAGAAATATTTTGTGTATGTGTAATTAAAATATGTGCAGGAATATTTTCAACAGTGAGGTTTCACACAGTCTGAGAGACACAAATGTCCTAGCTTCGTATGCAACACTGAACTTACAAGCTACAAGCTATGAGTCACAAGCACGAATTTTAGCCCTGTTTTAACGCCTGTGCTGACTAGCCACTCAACACGTTGCCCACTGACAATCCAATAAGAGGAAGTCAAACTGTCCAATCAGGAGGCAAAAGGTTCTAGCGTGTTCTGGTTACTTCGTCCATCTGTAGTATGCTGGAGTAAACATGGAGGAGCCAGAGGCGAACTCTTCTGGGATACAAGTGGGTTAATTAGCACGGAACATGCCAGTAAAGTTTTACATCGTAATTAACTAGATATATCAAGACAGCTGTGCATGCATCCCGCAGTTACTTAACTTGCATATTTGCAATATTTGAACTGTATATGATAATGGTTGGGGAAACACTGGGGGTCGATCGATCTCACATTTTAGGAATCGATATCGAATAATTGAAATAAAGATCAATCGATTTTTCAAACACAGCACACTATCATAGCTTTGCATTTCCCTCTGTACACTTGAGGCTGCTTGCTGCTGGGCTGGTGGCTGGTGGCTGGAGGATAAAGCATAAAGATTACTTAGGTTACAATAAAGTTATGTTGAGTGCAAACAAATGACATAATAGGTCACACATTCACACTCCAATCAACATGATGACTTTGAATCAGAGCTGGAGCCCACATTCATTCACAGTCATTTGTTTGTACACGATCCCCTGGAGTCGGCACCTCACTAATGTTGGTCTGCGTTCCTGCCTTGTACATGTTCAAAGTTATATAGAGTAACAATAATGAGCAACAAATGCATACTATAATAATTATACTTATGCCTGTCATATCATACCTTTGCATGTCTCCTTGGATTGCTGTTATGGCTGACTGCTGGTGAGCTTGTGGCACACTTGAAACTTAAATTTTTGGCTGTATTTGACAAGACATCTACAAAGCTGCAAACAGCTCTCTCTATTAAGGAGTTCTGCTCCTGTGTGTTTGATATTAAAGAAATTTAGCAGCTCATGGAAGAGGTGTAAGACAGATGAAACAAATGTTCTCCCATCATAAAAACATAACACTGAGCATATTTTGCTGTATTGACAGTTCACTGATTGTATAATTAGCCCACTGCTGTTACTTTCCTGTTCACTTTATTTTCCAGCTGACGTGAACATGTACAAGTTGGAATGCAAACTGAACCTTCTCGACCTTTAGCTAACTACCTTCCTTCTCACATTAAATGCCCACAGCATTATGTCTTCAAGCACCTATTAAAGAATAGCCTTACTTTCCTTAATATTAACGTTACTTGTTCAAACGGCACAACAACAAATGTTAGCCAACAGACTGTAGCTAGCTAAGACATTAGCAACAACCACACAAACTAAATATGCAAATTAAGTAATTGCATACACAGCTTTCTTGACATGTGTAGTTAATTACGATGTAAAACTTTACTGGCATGTTCTGTGCTAATTAACCCACCTGTATCCCAGAAGAGTTCACCTGGGGCCAGTAGAGTCTGATTGCAGCTGCGGAGGGGCGTTCCTGTAGAGCACGGGAACGCCCACAGCTTTGATTGGCTCGTGTGTGCCCACTTTTTCTTCCTCTCTACTTTGCATCCTTTTTGGCCAAAAAGGTCAATTTTTTGGCCATCTAGTGGCCAATTTCTTACTGAAATAACTTTTCTGCAGATATATTTCTGTGCAAAAGATTCTATAAATATTTTTTTTTTTCATTTTCAAAACTTGACAATTATTGTAATCTTAAAGATCATCAATGTGAAGTCCTCTCTTTACAGTGTCAGCATATGATACCTGTGGTACACATGATGCATCATGTTGACCTCCTTCCTTGGCATTGTTGTTGTGCTCCAAAACCACAAAATGTTTTGTTGTACACAACCAATATATTGAACACAATATTAATGATAAAAGATTACTGTCAATGTAGCAGGATCAGAAGATAGATGCGATTAGTAATCAAAAGCACTTAGGAATGGTAAATTAACACAGAAAAGAGTTCATGTTTATATGTTTCAAAACTATTCAATTTATTTTTGTCAAGCCTGGGAAGATATTATAGAAATCTAAATGCACAAGAGTCAACAACCAACAATTTGCTGAAAATATTGAAACAAAGTCCAATCTCAGATATGGGACAGACAGGAAGGCAATATAAGCAATATACTGATGCTCAAATGTTGTACTTAACTGACTATAACTGAACACTATTTTGTATTTGTATATTTTAGTGTTTGTAATACAAATGACTTTAATGTCAGTGACAGCAACCTGAATTAAATTT
This sequence comes from Siniperca chuatsi, assembly GCF_020085105.1. Lineage (NCBI taxonomy): Eukaryota > Metazoa > Chordata > Actinopteri > Centrarchiformes > Sinipercidae > Siniperca > Siniperca chuatsi. Next base: position 10,462,060 of record NC_058058.1, on the reverse strand, counting down.
CTTAAACCGTCTTAATATATTTGGGTTTATATATAAAAATCAGAATCAAAGAACTGTTTCTCCTTACAGGTGATGGTTGATTTATTACAGCATATAAAGGTTTAAACAACAAATCACTTATATAAACCTATTGATTCAAACAATGTGAATTCTTATAGATTAGGTACAATTATATGTGAATCAGGGAGAATCAATACAGTGTGTGCAGTGGTATTACTTTTAGACTTGTTTACACTTAGCAGAGTTTTCAAAATTCCAAAGACAGAGAGCCACTTTGATGGAGGAGAGGAGATGGACAGCAGGACACCTGTAAGACAAAATGGAAACATACATTAGACGCTTGTTTCAATATGGAAATCCAATTAAGCAACTTCTACCCAAAGCTAAAATGGCATTATAGGTGTCTGCTTTTAATGTCTTCACATGAACAGAGTGTAAAATCATAATCACCACCAAATACCCCTATTAATACTGCATTTCCAGTTTCTGCTAGATTTATGTGAAACACACTGGTGTCATGAAATGTATCTACTCAGTGGGGCTGTTTTAGAAGTCTCAGTGTTTCACTACCACTTTATTAACTGTGTATAAGAAATATTCATGGCATTCTGTGGTAATTCAGCCTAACATTTCATTCATGTGTGTGAACCTACTGCTGAGTCGCCACAGAGTTACCAACAGTGATGTTTTGCAGTTAGAGACAGAAAGGAGGCGGTCAGGAGGAGTGGAAGGAGAGTGAGGGAGGTGAGGGAGAGAAAAAGAAAGAGAGCTTGTCGCTTCACGTCAGAAAACCAACCTCACAGCTCATTTAAATATCAAGTCCTTTTCAGCGTGGACAATTTATTTCCTTATTTATTATCAAAGTCTCATTCAAGATTCTGAATTTTCCAGGAAGTTAAAATGTCTTAAATAAATGAAATTGAGTTGCTTAAGAAACTTAGTTGTGTCACAATACTGACTTTGGTGTCAACAAGGCAAAATTGTATCCCTTCAATATCTTATCTTATTGCCTCTTAGGACATGAGGATATCCAATAGTCTTTACAGCACAGTACATAAAATAAAGCATCGCCTACTGTAAATCATGTGTGAATGGCATTTTTCTAAACAAAATGAAAAGGTCTAAGGGTACTAAACAGTTATCCACAGTCAAGATATGTGGTCTGTTGTCAATTTCAGTTACAATATTTCTACTTACCAACAAAAGTGCAGGGCTGGATTGATGTTCTCTTGTCTAAGAGAGGAACCAATATGTTAGTGTCATCTGTGTCAGTGCACAAAATATTTCAACAGCAGCAGAACTTGTTTTTTACAAAGTCACATATTCAGATACATGCATGCCACATTTTTTCATATGCACACAAAAGGTCATATATAACTGCAGGCTGTGAAATAATTTGTGAACATAATTTCAAAAGCTCAAAATATTAATGACCCTAATTTGCTTCCACACATATGTAGGCTACTTTTGACACGCTGGTGGTTAAGCTAATCATGCATGGACATATACACAATTTACAAGTGCTTCTTAACTGTAAATTTAGCTTTGTCATAGGCAGGTAGACTTATTTGTGTCTCCTCATTTAAAGACTCAGACCTCCAAAGTGTTTTGTGCTGGCACACACTCAGACACAAAAGGTCACTCAGCTGTAAAACACACTATTGCAGATGGACTAAAAGCATGTTTACAAGTGGTTTGTGTGTGTGAATGGGCAGGGGTGGTTAATTTGATTTGGCATACTCCCAAAAACTGATCTTTGAAGACATCAAGGTCCCCTTTAATTGCATAGATTAATAAAAACTGTGATTTTTGTTCATTTTTAGCCAGGCTGCCAGTGTGGCTACAGGGATAGCAGTATCGGTCTATTGGTCCTTCAGTCCAGCATTTTGGTCCGGACTGAAATGTTTATTTGATGGATTGACATGAAACTTAATACAGACATTCACGATCCCCAGACAATAAATCCTGCTGACTGTGGAGATCCCCTGACTTTTCCTCTAGCGCCACCATGAGGTTGGCATTTGGGGTTTTGAGTGAAATGTCTGACAACTGTTGGATGGATTGCCATGGAATTTTGTACACACATTCATGCCCCACTCTGGATAAATTATAATAACTTTGGCGATCATCAGGTCAAAATTTGTCCAAAACTTTGATTTATGACCAAATACCTGCAAAACTAATGGCATTCCCATCCGCCTCATCTGTACTTTGAATTTAGTGCTAATTAGCTTACAGTTAGCTTATATGCTAACACACTAAACTAAGATGGTGAACAAGGTAAACATTATACCTGCTCAGCATGTTAGCATTGTCATTGTGAGCATTTTAGCATGCTGACATGAGCATTTAGCTCAAGTACAGCCTCACAGAGTCGCTAGCAAAGTTGGCATGCATGTTGTTAATTTTGTTAACACTGCACACACCACAGATATACACACAACAAATATAGTACAGATACATCAAGTTCATGCATACCTTGTTTCATGAATCCCTCAGTGTGGGTATATGTAATTTAAATCTCCATGTGGGACAGTTGGACTGTCAGTAACAATTCAAACAGAATGCAAATATATTGAATAGCTTTTGCTGAAAATGCTGGGCCATAAATTGTATCAAAAATAGGGACTGATATTATTTCTCTAGTCAAAGTATAAGGGGTAGCCGGGTCTGGCAGCGGATATATTGACATCCTGATACATCCTTTACTTTCTGAAGTGACACGCGTACACATGCATGACCCACATAAAACCACACACTGCCCTTCAGAGTTTTTGTCTCCCTGCTGAGAGGCAGTAATGTCAGTGTTTGTGTTGGTCAGCAGGGTCTCTGTCCACACAGTCAGCAGGGTCAGTGGCCCCACAGCAGGACCTGGACACTGGGAGAAACACAGGCAGGGGGGCAGGAGGGGGTACCAGCTCAGGTTCTGAGGAGTCCACTCATCTTCAAATCCAAGCCAAGGCCTCTGATGCCAAGCCAGTCTGTCAGGCCCCCCTCTCACTGCGGTTCTGGCCTCAACACCCTGCAGTTATGGAGGCATAAACTGGCATAGGCCAGCATAAGCTTCCTCGTGGCGCTGCATATGATTAACTGGACCATTGGGCAGCTTGGTCTGGGAGAGGCCCAGGTCCTGGGCATGAGTCCACAGGGCACGGGCAAGGACAAGGGAGGCTTTGCCAGGGTGGAAGCAGATCTCTCCTCTTGTTTACGTTTCATTTTTCACAAAATTTTGTGCTGACTTTGAGCGAAAAGCAGTTATATTCTCAATTGCATCAGATGGATCCCTCTGCCAACATCAGCGTCTCACACTTTCTGAAGCTTATGTATGTATGTGTAAAATTCTTCAGATGCTAGGAGGTTTTTACAAGTAGAGAAGGTGCCAGTGAGTCAGAAAAAATTGTCTCGAATGATGGTTGAGGTGTCTCATGCTTAGTGTATACACATAATTAATTAATAATGTAAAAAAATTGGGCCATAAAAATTCAATGCTTGATGTTTTTGCAGTTAACAATAAAGATGAGTTTTAATAATATTTCTTATCTACACTATTAACACAGTTCCAAACTAACATCAGAAGCATTTTAATTGACATATTCACTGTGTCACAACACTGTTTTGTATTTTTCAATATGTGCACCACAGTTTGTAGGTAAAGTGTAAAAAGCAGATCTGCTGCTTCAGAAAAGAAAGAGTTAAGCAGCACATTGATGGGTTTTAAAACAGCAGTCCAAAAAGCTGCCTTTAAACATGAACAAGTCTTTTTCCTTCACACCTCCAACTTCACAAGTGTGACTTCCGTCTGTTGCGTCTCTCTCTCTCCATCTTTTTTCTCCCTCCCTCCCTCTTCCTTCTCTTCTTCTCTTTCCTTTAATGTTTTACATTTGCAAATCCCAGCACTACACTCGCTATGCAGGAAGATTGTGCCCCCTTCACCATCAAGATGCCCGTCCAAGACATCTTCAGCATCCAGGTTGTGTTTACATTAATACAGGCAAAATTGAAAAATTGTTGGCCTCACATCCATCCATCCTAGGCCACTTTTTAACGATCAGCAAAAACAGAGAATTTCAAACCTGACATCCAGACAGGATAAATTAAAAACTCATTTATGCTGTCAGCATAAAAAAAGTCTGGGAATGATCTTTATTAGCATGTAGCACCCATGATCAAATCAGTATTTTATGCTTGAACAGATGTCGGACAACAAAGAAGAAAGATATCACTGACAACGCCTGAATTGCGTTTTCAGCTATGCTGAAACAAAATAAATGAAAGGTGACAGATAAGAGCCTGCTGGGACCAAGCAAAGTTCTTGCTATGTTTGTCAAAAGGTCTATCCACTCAACTCCAGTCCTTAAGAAATTATACTGTAGCAGTCATGCACAATTTTGATGTTTGCCAACAAAGAGTGAAGGAGGAGATTTTTCTTTTTGTCCTATTTCTTTGGCGTTTTTGGCGAGTGGACACCTGAAAACTCGTTGACAGAAACGACAGCATTTTCAAATTTAACTGCATTTTCTTGATGTGAGTCCCGACCAACTTAACTCACACTTGTACCCCTACTCCCTTCCCCCTCTCCTACTGCCTCCAAACCCCTCTACCCCTTCACCCTTCTCTCCCCTCCTCTTCTACCTCCCTCGCTTCCTCTCCCTGAGGGTGATGTGGTATTTCTTCCCTCAGCCGACCCCCTCCCTGGCCCTGTGCTGTCACTCTGGATGGCTCCTAGCATGCCGTGCCCCGCTGTGATTGAGCATTACGAGGTGTTTCACGCCTCCGTGCATTAGGCGAGACGACAGGGAGGGCGTTGGGTAAATGATACGTATGGATTGTAAGGGCAACAGAGTTCATGGCTGGGTCAGGTCAGAGGGAGGAAGGCGATGGTCCTGGATCCTGTGACAATCCATGCATACACAGATGCATGTGCACACCTGCATGCAACCACCTGCGTTCAATATATACATACAAACACACATACTATACCTGTATGTACATGTACAGGTACACACACACCAACATTTGCGCATACACGTGTGCACATGGAGTAGGGAGGGACATCATGGATGGATTGACATAAAAACTCACTGACATTTTATTCCACTCATAGCACAACACTGGTATTTATAGAGTTAATAAAAAATCGCAAATGCAACCAGATTGTACACTCTTTCCAGCCCACTCAGTGAGAACCATCACAAGGTTCACTGAAGTTGATGCAACTCATTTTCACATTTTAAAATAGTGACTGCTCTCTTCCCTTTGTTACCATTATCATTTCATTTCCTTAACAAAATTCCAGCTGCAGCAACACGAGGACAGCAGGAGTAAATACTGGATTTGAAACAACACACACTTCACTCTGTTCTTAATCCATCTCCATGCATGAACGGGCTAGGCTCGTTTGAGCTGGTGAGAGTGTGTAATTAATGTGCTGTGACGAGGGGCTTCTGCCCAGTGACAGTGAAAGACCACCTACTGGCTTTTAATACTGCCTGTCAATGTGGCCACAGGACACTCAATACAGGCCTGTTTCAGCTTGGGGGGGCTGAATGGGTCAGAGCTATGCAGAGAGACAGAGGCAAAAAAAAAGGAAGACGGAAATTAATTTTAATGTAAAATAGGAATTACATAAATATCTAGAAAATTAAATGAATTTTGAAATACTTAATTTTTCATTCTAAATGAAGAGCTGCTTTTCTAATCTTTAATTTGTCAGAAATTATCTATAATGCTCTGCACAGCGTTTCTTTTCACTACAGTGTATCCCAAGTTCAGAAAACTATAAAAGTATAAATAAAAAGATACATGTTTGACATTTGACATGTTTGACTAAAACAAATGGTTTAATGCAGATTTGATTTTGGCCAGTACACCATCAGGTTAGCCCAACGAAATAGCAGAGTTTGAGAGTGTTCATTTTGATTTGGTTATTGTTCACAAAAGTATGTCTCTACAATACACTGTAGCAGTAGTTTGAACTCAAGGTGCGCAATCTCTGACCTTTCACCAGATCCTGTCTGAGTTAGACAAACTCTGTTACACTTCTGTGAGCGATGAAAACGTGCTTGATAACGCTCCGGTCTCGCCTGCTCGACCCCTTCATCACCAGCACCCTCTTTTATGTGCAAGCATGCATAAACACATGCACACACACAAATATGACCTCAAACACTCATGCACTTTCGCACATAAACGCACAGAGTCACACACATTCAATACATGCCCGCAAAATTACATTTTATTTGCGGCTTCTGTAGATCAATCAGGGTCATGGTAGTATATGTGATGTGCTAACAGCCATTTGACCTGATTTACAGTGAGGGTAAAGAACCTCCTCTTATGAATTGCTACATGCATACACATGGAGAGCATAGAAAGAATGCATTCCCAGAAAAACACATTTCCATTAATGACATCTAAAACTGTGTTTGCTTGTAAGGATGGTCCCACTGTCAAACTATTTTAAAAATGGTGAGAATTAATATAAGGCTGCAGCATTGCTCATGTAACATGAAAGTACTCAGATGCCCTGTGTAGAGTGCTTCTGTTCTGTTGCTCTTCATTGGCTCTGCCTTTTGTTTTTTATGTCTGTACATACTTCTAACATGAATATTTCAGCCTGAGTAAGCAAACATGTAAGCACACATACATGCACACAGATCCAGGTTACATTCTACCACTGCACCTGTGATATAAAGGGCCCAGAGTCCCAGCCTAGAGACTGGAATTAAGTATAGGCTCTTGTATCCAGGCGCCTTGTACAGCTGTAGGGAGAAATGATTCCCCGCTTCATGTCTCCTTGTCTACTCTTCTGTTCTGGGAGTGAGTGTATGTGCCACAACAGACCTCTCCAGATCAATACGGCCATCCAGGAGCTCTGCCTGCCTGCCTGCCTGTCAGTCTGCCTGATGGCTTGTCACAGTCTCTGGAGTGTCTGGAGGGTTTTAAGTCTCTTGTTGTCACTCCTGATTTCTCTTTTTTCCTCTCTTTTCTCTTAATTTCCCTCTCTTGTCACATACCTGGTCTTTCTTTACACACACTCTCCTTGCCATATTCTTTCTATCTCTGCTCCTTCTGTTCTTTTATTTCCCTCTCTTCCTCTTTCTCTCTGTCCCTCTCTCCCTGGCTGCCTGCAACCCCGGGGCTTGACAAGCTGGCCAGACCGCCGCATCTGCCAGCACATCTTTAGCGGCTTGGCAGTGAGGAACGTCCGTCACAGGTTGTAATCAAACCTGCCTGGAAACTGAGCAGGAGGAGAGAGGAGAGAGGAGGAGGAGGAGGTGGAGGGAGTGCAAGTGAGGGGGAGGGCCCCTCCTTCTGCCTGATTAATCATAATGTAATTTTAATTAAAAAGCACAGTGTCAAAGGGTTTAGCTGCCTGAGAAGTGAGCCCAGATTGCCACGCAGCAGCAGCCCCCTCAGTCTGCGGGCAGGAAATGCGTCCTGACAAATCCAGGCGCCCGGGCCAAGAAAAACAAAGGCCACCATTACAAGGATATTGTCATTGAGGGAAGAGCAGGGGTGTGGGTGAGAGTTAGGCGGGGTGACATGGATGATGAGGGGACAAGGAAAGGAAGGAGAGCAGGGATGGGATGTGGGGACAAGCAGAAAAAAGGTTGGGGGTCACACTGTCATGCCAATTGGTGCTCGGTGCAAACACTCATGTCACGCAAAGAAAAAGTACAGGCAAAAGTGAGATGAAAGAGATTCTGGCATCCTCTTTTGTCAAGGGTGGATATTGTAAGCTTTTATGAGTAATGCTGTAGGCTGGGGGCCTCGGTTTTTTGATGCTTGAGTTTGTTTACATCTCAGGTGCATGTAGTGTCTACTCAGTGTCACGCCGGGCTATATTTACGCCACCTGAATCAGGGTTGCTGTGTACCGTAGTGTCGGCTCCAGGCCAAGATGTGGCTGAGACGATGGTAGCTGCTTGAGACAGGGCAGAAGGAGCCGCAGTGTCACGGGAGGGGTGGGGGAGTGGGGGGTGGGCCAGAGGGCTGCAGCCAGGGTCAGGGAGAGTTTCTGAGGAGACGTGGGGTGTCAACATGGCTGAGTTGAAAGTGAAGCCAAACACTTGTGGTGACATGGCATTACCCTGGGTCATGGTGACAGATTAGGAGGATTACAGACATGGGTGAATTCTGTCTGTGCAGGGGTGCCCATAAAGTGTATTGTTGTATGTATTGGATGCATGAATGTGTGTGTGTGTGTGTGTGTGTGTGTGTGTGTGTGTGTGTGTGTGTGTGTTCATGTGTGTAGTGATGGTAGAAGTACTCAGATCTTTTACTTGAGTAACAATAATAATATTCCAATGTAAGTATGTTGAGCTACTTGTACTGTACTTCTACTTCTACTCCACCACATTTATTTCACAGCTATAATTACTAGTTACTTTACATGTAAAACATATGATTTATTAATAAAATATGATATACTGTTATAGATTAAACTACCCAACATATAAAGTTATAAAATTAGCTCCACCTTGACAGCATTCAAATACTGCTTACACATTAATACATCAGTAATAATATTCCAATAATATATATAATAAATACAACACTTTGAATGGTTCCATTTTGCATAATGGGTACTTTTACTTTAAGTACATTTTGCTGCTAATACTTAAAATTTTGAATACATTACTTTAATTTGTAATGCTGTATTTTTATACTGTGTTATTGTTACTTTCCCTTAAGTAAATGATCTCAATACTTCTTTCACCATTGATTGGGGCTTTACTTACCTCATTTAAAATCAACTAGAAGCTAAGAGGATCAATATGTCAGTCTGGAAAAACTGGATACATGTGAATAGTTATTGGTGACTGAATGTCCATGGAGTGCGTCATTTTTTGCCATGCATCAGTGGCTCATACTTTCACTTTATCCTGCATCTTATTGGAAAGAACTACAACAAAGTAAAATGTAAAATGTGTCATATAAAGTGAGCCTACACAGTAATGCAAAGTACAGTAGTATTCTCAGCGACATATTCTTCAAGTATCCAAAGTAAAAGAACCCATTATAAGGAATGGCCCTTTTCAGTGTGAATAGTGAGTGTGAATGTTATATCATATCATTATTATATGTGATTTTATTATATTTATTTTTACTATTCATATTCATGCATTAAAGTATAAGCAGCATTTTAATATTGTAGCTGGTCGAGGTGGAGCTAAAGTTAACTGTTTACATACTGTTGGCTGCTTTAATCTACAGAAATACCTCATATTTTATAAATTGATATGTGAAATCTGAACCTGCAACGTAATTAGTAACTATAGTTGTCAAATAAATGTCGTGGAGTAAAAAAGTAAAAAAAATTCACTCTGAACTGCAATGAAGTAAAAAGTATAATGTAGCATACAATGGATATATTCAAGTATAGTGCCGCAAAGTTGAGGGCAGTAGTTGTGCTTAGTTACCTGCACTTTATGTGTTATATGACATTTTCTCGAAGAAGCAAAGGCACACAGTGAAGATAAGATGTGCTCTAAAAGCAATGTGAACAACAGTTAATTTAAATCCAGATGACTTGTTTATGTTTGACTGTCCAGCTAACACACAGTAAAGAAAACAGGGTTCATTTGTTTTTCTATCTTACTCTTCACTCCTTATATTAAAAGCAACTGTAAGACACGGACATGGACATGGTCTCCATAAATGATAGATGGAGAGTGATGGTGTAGTATACATTGCTGGAGTGAGACAACAAAGGAGACAGATACACCCCAGAGAGGAAAAGGGGCTAAAAGCTCAGTGTTCATACCCTTCATTCTGTTTCTCTCTATGGTTTTGGGGGTGGAGTGGGGCAGTGGCCAGGATTGGATGACCTTTGAAGAGGAGGAGAGGGGAGGAGGACACAGTAGAGGGGGGTCACCAGCATCCGGGTGGGGTTGGGGGGGGTCCTGGGCTGAGGTTTTGGAGGTGAGAGACCGTGAAGGGCCCTCCACCGGGCCCTAACAAGCATTTGATTTCTCCCTCCAGGTGTCGTGTGCCTTACACTCCTCAGATGAGTGGTCTCGAAGCAGCATAATTTCCTTGGAGGCGATTCCTCTGTGTGTCGCCTGAGCATGGAGGACCAATCTCAAAATCCTTTTGACTGCTGATGGAGTGATGATGATTTTATCATTTAATAAACCAGAAATGAAAATGCTGTAAATACAGCATATTATTGTAATACAAATAATAACCCTATTTGTAGCACTTATCAAACAAAGTTAAAAAGTGCTATACAAATAAAAACATTAAAATAACAAATGATTGGGACAGACTGTCCTCACCCGAAAAACGCCCATATAGGTCGTCTGTGCAAGCAGCTTATTATGACCCATGTTTACGTTTATTGTAGGAGACAACCTTGGTCGTGGTAATTATGACGGGAGCAAATAAAGGACTTTCACCCAGAAGACCGGGGTTCGAGTCCCTTATTTAAAGTTTTAAGTTACATAACGTTGTGTACATGACTTACGTAATGTACTTAACTTACGTTAGTAACATAACTGACTTAACGTACTTATTATAACCCAAACCATGATCTTTTCCTAAGACTAACCAAGTGTTTTTTTCTTTTTTTGCCTAAACCTAACCAAACTGCAACCGTTTAACCACATGTTTAACATCACATGATTTACATAACGTATGTTTGCAGCCCGTCCTCACCTTACAGCCCGTCCTCAACTGCTAGCGGTAAGGGTAGTTTAGGAAACACTTCTGTGGGTCGTATTAGAGGGTAGGAACAAACAACCTATGTCGTATGGGTTGGAGGACTGGGACAATACAATTAAATTGACAGGGCATAGAAAGACCACACAATGCAGAAATACAAGTTTATAAAAATTTGTTTTTAGTTCAGCTTTACAGTCAGTTGATAGCAAGACGAATTTCAAATAGAAGGCTGTTCCAGAGTTTGAGGGCCCTGACAGCAAATGTTCAGTCTCCTTTAGTTTTAAGTCTAGACTGGAGGACCAGATCTGAGCAGCAGATCTGAAGTTGAGTGCAGGTGTATATGGGCCCAAAAACACCCAAATGTATGCTGGAGCCTTTAGACTCCACTTTAGAGTGCTTTAAAAGTAAAACCTTAAAGTGAGCCTATGTAACTGTTGCTGAGTGCATAGTGTAACAGTAGCACAAGTGGACAATAGTCATAAAGTCAGCAAACTGATTCAGTAACACAGCAAAATCTGTTAAGTTTTCAAACACTAGCTAATATTAGCCACCATAAGCTACTGGTCATATCATGCCAAGTAAGGCTGTAGCAGCAAAACCCCTGAGTGTATTGAACTGAATAAGAGTGCATTTTATTCCAGATGAATTTGTGAAATAAAAATGTATTAAAAAATATTATCATATTAAATTATTTCTTCTTTTTAAAAGTTACAGTTGCATACAATGGAAGCATTGAAAATATGTGAATTCTCTTATTTGTTCTCATTAAGAGTCTGGCTGTATACATTCAGTATAAGTTGAGTGGACGTTGCTGTTCAGGCAGGTAAACCAAAGGTTACAACAGTCAACTCTGGAAAAAAATGATTGAAATTATCAATTTTTTTTTAACAATACAATGTTGATAAAAACAGAACTATACTATGCCCCCCGGGTGCTCCAGTTTCTTCCCACAATCCAAAGACATGAAGGTTTGGTTAATAGGCGACTCTAAATTACCCGTTGGTGTGAATGTGAGCGTGAATGGTTGTCTGTATCTGTGTCAGCCCTGTGATTGACTGGCAACCTGTCCAGACTGCACCCCGCCTCTCACCCAATGTCAGCTGGGATTGGCTCCCCAACGACCCTCAAGGATAAGTGGATATAGCTAATGGATGTACACATTCATACTACTGTTGCACAGCTGGGTTATTGAACAGATTTGCACTAATGTTACACTTTGGACTGTACAAATTTGCATTTCTGTTGCACATCTGGCTCTTATAGTACAGCTGCAAATTGAATACATCATTTTATATTACTTCTTTTTATTACTTTCTAATTCTATGTTATACTTCTGAATGTATTGTCTTATTATACCTTTCTTTAAACTCTTTAAAGTCTCTTTATTCTTATTTAAGAATTTTGTTGACAGTTTTTGAATCTTGAATTAAAAAATACATTATAATACAATACAATTTTGATACTCATTAATAATTAACTACAATCCATGGAAAGAAAACCACTGATCTTCTTTTAATCAGGCAATTAGAGACTAATTTACTCATTTCCTTTTCATTGATGGCAGAATCCCATCCATATGCCAGAGTTAATGTCCCACTTTATTTGCTAAATCATCTCTATTGAGCCCTGTTGACCAGCAAAAGCTAACAAGTGTTGGAGAGACCTAGAGGTGCAAAGAGAATAATAAGGTCTCTGATGTGGCCTATATTGTCCTGTGATCTAGAGAGGCATGCTCCAGCAGAGCACACACACACACAAATACATACACACATACACACACACACTCTAGGACACTAACGAGTTTGAAGAACCTCCTTCGACACCTGGGGCTGGAGACACAAAGCATGCCACCCGCCCCACTGAATGGAGAGGCGAAAAGAGACAGATGACATCTTAAACAAGCATTAACACGCAGGTATCTAACAAAGCCTGCTCAATCTCATTTACATGTCAAAAGCTGCGCACATGCTTCTGGGGGAGGCATATGTACCGAAATGTACAAATGCAAAGCGTGGATGCATTACGTAAGAAAGAGTGCACATATGTGTGGGTGTGACACAAAAACACATACACAAGGACAACCACACACCAGTCCTGGAGGCCGAGATCATTACAAGGAAGAGATTCTGCCTTTTGGATTATAACTGAAGAGAGAGGCAGAGTCACTTGCTTCCTGTCAGTCTCCTTTTCACCCAGAGCTCCTGGCGCTTCGGCTCTTGGTTCCCCCTGAACGAACCACCCGCTGGCTGCCTTAACCGCCCTCTAATAAACCCATCTGTTGGGTCATTATTGCGTCCACAGCCATCTGAAGGGGGGAGCAACCCTGCAAAGCAGACAGAGAGGAGGCTGAGCGCATGAAGCGCGGGAGAGGAGGAGGATAAAATAGTGTCAGGGAGTGATTTTTGTTTCACTGTTCTTTTGCAGTCATCCAACAAAAGAAGTGATTTCCACTCATGAATCCTAAAAATGAAAATTGCTTTTTCATTACTATGTAAAGTGTAGTTTCAATTTTTATTGTGAAAAGAAAAGCAATATCTAGGTTATACAATGGACACTATTGTGATCTAAATAATAAATATGGACAAAATGGATTACACTGTGTATTAATTTGCTTCTTTTTCACCTCCGTCTAACTTCTTTCCCTTTCTTCTGCTTTACCTTTGCTTTACCAAACACGAATAATTATAAACTGATAATGGAGAGCAACATTTTTCTGTTCCTGTTTCTCATTGATTCTGATGTGGATGTGATGGTGCCTGGCAGTGGTGCTGTTCTTTTTGTTATTCTTACTTATAAAAACTAAAATGATAAAAATCAAAAAGAACACTGCAAAGAAAATTTTGTTTAAGGATTCAAAGTTAATTCTTGACATTGGAAACAGCATTTGAGAAAACAATCTCACCACGAGGATGATTTTATAGCTGTTCTGGGGCTTTTGATCATATCACATGATCTTCATGAGAGGATGGAGTAGTTGTCATGGAATTGTAGATGTTCAACTTTCATTTTTTCTGAACACTTTATAGACTTCTCGTCCATTGAAAAAGTTTCATTTCAGATAATTAGAGAGAATTTGTAGTACCCTGTAACTTATTCTGCTTTGGTTTCAGTACGAGGATCATTGGTGTTTTGTATGTACAGTAGGCTCTAATAATAAATTATATGTTATTGTCTATTACTTATAGATTTCAGATGGCTGGTCTTCTCTTTTGATTATCAAATTGCTGAAATTCCAAGTTAAATTCCACAAATTTACAAATGAACTCAATGTACATAACCTGAAAAAAATATACTGACCTATTGGTAAAGTACCGAAGTCCCACAACTCCTTCCACGGGAAATAGGTGGGCTGTCAGTGTGTGTACAACTTTGTGAGTGTGTGCAGGCTTGTATGCCCATATGTACTGTACATGTGTGTTGTTCCATTGGCATGGGCAGCTGGGAAGGGCTGGTGAGGCTTTAACTTTGCTAAGCTTTTTCCTGCCAGGTCCCTGGGAGATCCCACTGTTCGTTTATATTGAACTTTGTAGGCCGGTGCCTCTGCCAGGCTCCCCTGCCTACTGCTGTAATATAGGAGCTGCTGGGGACCTGCACAGCCAGCAAGACCTAGGGAGAGAGACACAGATCACACCGGCCCTGTGGTTATTACATTTACCCGTGTGTGTGTGTGTGTGTGTGTGTGAGTGAGTGAGTGTGTGTAAAGGGGAGTATTTTTTTTGTAGTTTTTACAGTGTTGGTGTGATGTCTGGCCATTTAGAAGTGTTTGCTTGTGTGAATTTTGTATTTGTACAATATGAATTATTGCAATACAAATCACAGCATTTTTTTGTGTCCCTTGTTTTTCTGTGTGTTTGTGTGTGTGTGTGCATGGAGCTGGCAATGCTCCACCGTGTCCTCTCCAGCTCACACAGCCTCTGTCATAAACAGCCACAGCCTCTGGCAGGTGTTGCGCAGCGGCGCACAGATATGTGTTTCCCAAAGTGACACACACACACACACACACACACACATACACAGACAGGTACACACATGTATGTGCACAAACACACACACATACATGAACACAGGTCCAAACACACACCATTGGGAATCCCCACAGGTGAGCCTTAGAGGGCAGAGTCAACACCTTATTATTAAAATGCACAGACACCCACATGTGCACACACACATGCATAACACACACACATGCACAGTGACAGCTGTTTAGGGTGTCTCACACACTCCCAAGCTCTCAGGTTACTAGTCTTAACCCACAAATTAATTTCATATTGAGATTTTGGTAGAACAAAAATTTTACTTCAGCAGGCCCTGAAACCTTTTTTGATATCAAAATTAAATTCTAAATGGTCCATTTTTACTATTTTCTATATGATGTATACTGTAAATCTAGATATTAAATTTTTTGTACATATTACTATATAGTTTCTCATCCAATTAATTATCCATGATTAAGCAGCCATTCATTTTGATTAAAAGTATTTTTATTAAAAATAATAACACTGAATTAAAGGCTAATTACAAAATGAAAATGTATTTTTTACTGATCTTAAAGGTTGTACAAAAGCTGCAGTTCAAAACGTCAGCGTGTTGATTTTGCATTTGGAATAATAAGTGATTAAGTGATCCACCAGAGGGATTAAGAGTTAAATAATAAGCATATGATAGCTGCATGATTAGAATTGACAACATAAATCTGTATAATCATAGCTTTAAGTGTACCAAATTTAATACAAAACATAAGTAAAAATTTATAATTGAATCATGTTAACTTTAGTATTTTTTCAATTAGCAATTATTATATAGTATGTAAGATTGTATGGTAAAACAGAAATACTGGTGCATTCGCTTGGATGGAGAAACTATACAGTCTGCAACGCATCTGCTCTGGGTGACATTGCCAATAGATTAAATAATTTAAGTTACCTGGTTGGTTGATGGCAATTCAGTCAACAACAGCTAGATAACATAGATACAGATCATTAGATCTTTAGGAAATATGACACATGAGGTTTCATTGATAGTGTAATTATATACTATATATATATATATATATATATATATATATATATATATATATATATATATATATATATTTCTGATTGAAGAAAGCACGGATCATCATCCCAAAACAATACAGCCAGACATTTGAGGTCACAGTCAGTTTCAGCAATTAGGCAAATTGAACTTGGTCATTTCCTTCATTAAAAGTTCATTTCAGTGACAATAAATTACTTTAATTCATTCAAATCATTGGTTGACACAATGCTAATGCCTTTACACACTGGATTCTACATACAGAGTACAACATTCCAAATTCAAACACATAAGCGTGACTTTGACTCTTCAAACAGAAGATAAAAATCTCAGCTCTGCCACCGCAGATTGGAGAGATAATCCGTACAAAGCAGTGTGTTTATCCCTCGTCCAGAAATAGCAATTCATCAGTGACCCTATAGTGCTATTCTCTGTCCAGGCCCAGCAAGACAGCACTAAATGTTCAAGTGGAGGTAAGTGCCGGCAAGTCCTTTGACAATACAAGTATGGTTTCAAGCTCCCGCTCAATACAGCTCCTCTCCTCAGAGGGCGTGAGGAAGAGAAGGTGGGGGGGAGTGGGGAGTACGAGGAGCAGGACTCAGGGTGGAGGGGTCAGAGAGTGTGTGGCTAGGGAATCGTATGTGTGTGTGTGTGTGTGTGTGTCTGCACTGTCTCCTCTACGAGGTTCTGGAGAGAGACATTGCGCTCTCTGTGGAAAGGGAAGATGTCATCTCCTTGCTTCAGTGAACCCTGCAGCCCTGCAGAGAGAAGGGCTAACAGGGAGGACGGTCTTCTCAAAACATGAGACAAACCAAATCCCTTGACACCTGCTGAGACAATAAGTCCCAGCTTTAAGATGTGGAATAGTAAGAACAAAATAGGAAAAAAGATATGTACTCACGCTATTTAAATGGAGGCAAACATAACGGGAAAGTAAACAAAAAAGAGAATACCGAGGCTTTCGGCGGATTATGCACGTAGGGGATGGATGCACACTCTTGGCTTTACAGATTAATTAAATATAAATGAATTGAAAGAAATAAAAATGAAAGAATCACATCAAATTAATTCAAATGTAAATCAAGTCACTGAAGTTAAATTGCAAAGCAAAACAAAAGAAAACTTTAAATAACTGCACTACTGAGCATGTAATTTACTAGAGCTGCAGACTTGACATTTGGACTCAAGTCAGACTTAAAGAGTTACTGCACCCAGTCTAATAATTCTGCTTGCACAGCTAACTAGTGGTGGCAACATGTTTTTCCCACAGCCTATACAGCACTAATGTACCATTGCACTATAGTGCTGCGCTACATCACATCTGGATGTGGTTACAAGTAGAGCAGATTAGGTTTGTTTTGTTTTGCCCTAAGCATTCAGTAGCGGGTTATGAATCTGTCTTGCCGACATAATTTTCAGTTGACTCAGAAACTGTGCTGTAGCTGTTGCTAGGAGCAACTAACGTTTTTCACATTGATAAAAGAAATATGTCGATTTAAGAGTTGTTATTTCTGCACGTGGACGACAACTTGTACAGCTATGTCGATGTCATCCACTATTAGAGACATGTTCTTTTTCTTCAAAAAGTCTTTGTAATTTACTATCTGATCATTTGAATATCTGCTTGAGTGCTCCTCCTTCAGGCTACGCTAATAGAAGGCAAAATAACTTAATAGTGAAGTGTAGGAGTTGCTGTAAACAAACACCCATCAGCCAATGTAAATAATAAGCTCAATTGTGTGTGGGGGTACACATGTCTGCGTATGTGTTGGTGATGCTATAATGTAGAAGTGAAAATGGGGCTTCAGATCATCTTAGAGCGAGGCTGTCGTGGCCACGACAGAGAAAGGTCACACTCATCTCTTCTACAAGTTGACCTCATCGTTGAAACCATGAGACAACAGTGTTAGAGGCTCAGGATGCCAAGCCGGGCAGTGTGAGAGTGTGTTGTGAGTGTGCGAGTATGTCAGAAAGAGGGAGTGGGGGTGCGTGTGTATTCTAGTGTGTCATGACAAGCAGGAAATCATGATGGAGAAGTTTGTGTTATGCTGGACTGTGAATGTGACAAAATGTGTGTGGTGTGTGTGTGTGGTCAGCAACAACTCAGTTTGATGATGATAGCATGGCTGTGCTGACCTCTTCATAACAAAAAGCTTACTTAATGTTTTCACGTTAGACCACAGAGTTTGAGTGAAGGACACAAAAGTAATTTGTTCATCTTCACATTAAAATAAGGTTTGTGGGAAAAGATTACGGCAAAACATAAATAACAATAAAGCTGGAATATGTCAGTGTCATGTTAGAAAAAAAGATTGTATACTTTACTTTTTATTGAAGTTGCATTTAGTGATTCAGTGAGTTACACTACTCGCTACTTGGCCTTCAAGGTAAACGGATATATAACATAGCAGGGAAAATAATAAAAATAAAAATTATAAAGAAAAATAGAGCAAACTAGGCTTATATTGACAAAACTAACTAACTATTTCAATGAGGGGGCAATCAGAATGTTCTGGTTTAAAAAAGGATGGGTTAGGGTTAGGACATTAGGGCATCATATATATATGAATCCAACAAATCCCATGAAAAGACCAAAACCAGCAGTGTGTTAGTCTGTCTCTCAACTCTTTCTGATTTCCCTATCCTGTCCCTGTCTACAGCTCGGCACTGTGGTTTTTAGCAAACATTATTCAAGCAGGTGTAAATGGTGCATTTGTTGGGGACTATTTTCTGCTGTGGAGTACAGCATTTGGTGCTTTGGCAAGTATTTACAGCAACAGGATGGTATTTGTGGGATCAACTATCGATCAAATAACCTACAGTGGTAATGAAGAAACATGTCACCCAGTGCAACAGTGTGGCTCATTTATGTATTTTCAATAGTTTTTGGACAAAAATTCAGCTCTTTATCACAGAGGAATAAGCTATCAGGCTTTGACTACACAGATAAAACTTGTTAGTAGGATGGATTTATTGTTTGTTTTCATTTTTTGGTCTTGGATATGTTGACAATAAGAAAAATAAAGAAATTCACCAAGCTTATCTTTTAACCAAACGTTATAATTGTCTGACCTTCACCATAGTTAATTTGCCAAATCATTGCATAACCTTATATGCCAAACGCAGGTTGTAGAAAAGCATGACATTAAACAAAATTGTCACTGAATCGTGCATTATCAGTGTTCTGTGTGGTGAAAGGGTTGAACCAAGTGGTTATGCACACGACCTAAATGTGCAGTAGTTCAGCCACAAGTTTCCAAGTGAAAACCAATATACTTAAAACTCTCAACTGTGACTGTGTTGAAATACAGATGGAACAAAGACAAGTAGTAGAGCAGCTTCCTCTCTGACAGAAACAAATTCTTCCACACCTCTCCCTGTTCTGCCTGAAGGCTTCTCACAGGTACGATTTCTTGCCCTCGGTTCGGGAACTGAAAATGAGAATCTCCAAATTAGGAGTCAGAGAATCGTGTCGGAGCCTGACCCTGGATTCTCACCTCCTATCCAGTTGGACCTGTGAATGCTGGAGCTGATCTATATGGCACGGCCATGCTTCTCCACTCTTCTCTCATCTCTACTGTCTTTTTGTACTTACTTGTACGTTTTTCTTATTTCCCCCCATTTATTCTGTGCCTCTCTTTCTCTTCATCTTTCTCCCTCAACTTGCTGTTTAAATTGTAAGGCACTCCATGTTCACCTTACTATTATATCAGTATTCTATCAGTGTTCATATTGTATATTAGTTATACTATTACTACAATTCTAGCTCCTACAAAATTGTTTACACATGGCAATGAAAGACACACACATGCAAAACAAAAGGGGGGACTGTGGAGAAGTCATAGACATCTCATCTTAATCCAACATATAAATTATTTCCCCATCAACTTTTTTTAACTGTTTGCATCTTCATGAAATAAAAATATATAGATTTTTCTCGCAGATGGAGGCATATGTGAGTGCACCCTGCAGGGCTCAATAGTGACAGGTCTGGGACATAGCAGCCCATTACCACACATGTCCTGTCGGATTGGGGGGGGGGGCTCCAGTAGCAATCGGTGAGGTTTCAGCCTCAAGACTCTCCATCCTGAGCAGAGACCTGCTGCTTGGGGACCCAGCAAAACATGGCCTGTCTTCTCTCCCTTAGTGCTGGGGGATGAGCTCCATCCACAAGGACCTGGGGGTGAGGGAGACGCTGGATTTGCCTGTTCCGACAAGGAGAGGAGGGGGAACAGAGGAGCGGCGGTGGTGTGGTTTTGTAAAGCATTAGTGGGCCCTGCTGGTGTGCTGGCCCCTGTGAACCAGGCTGTGATTGAGGAGTAGTGCCTGGGGCTAAACGTGGCACCTTTGACAGTGTCAGGGTGGCACTATAGTGGCAGCCAGCTAGATGCTTCTGCTACATTACACACCAAATGGTTGTTGGTGTCTATATTCATGCTGTCTTGAATTGAGGGATTATGATGCAGGACAGCCACAGCATATGGATGAGAAAAAAGGGAGACACAACAACAAGCCAGGCAATTTATTTATTCTTGATCCCCTGCGTATCCTACCACTTTACCTTTACTTGATTTTCTTCATAGCATTATTATCTAAATTATTATCAGAAACACTAAATGACATAACTAAAACTGTTAAGACAGAAAAAGAAGTTCTCCTTGTAGAAGAAATAAACATATGCCATAAACACCTTCAATGGAGTGTGACTGATGGCTTTCTTCTGTATTAAAGCTTAAATTAGTCCAGTGAGGTAAAATGAGCCAGAGCAATGTTTGTTCTATTACATTACATGATAGAAATAAATAAATGAGTAAATGAATGAATGACTGAATGAATAAATAAAATGAACTAATCCTACTACCTTTGTTTCTTCCTTTAGGTTTAGTATCATTAAACTTCACTTTGCTAAAATGCTACACATTATCCTTTACAAATTCATCATTAGTTTTGCTGGTTAGACACAATTTTGGATGATCTATAGACTGACTGATGCTCTTTTTGCACACTTAGGTTTATGGACTGATCGTGCTATTGTAATGACTTGTCTTGTATTATTTCAGCCCCTGCGATCAGCGGCTTAGTCTGTCAAACATGCAACACTGTCACATGAGAGCGTTTTTCTAGCAGCACGTTCATTCATTTATTATAGGAACAAGTGTTATCATTCCTTCTTTTATTTACCTGTAGGTCTCTATAACATGCTGACATTTTGTTCCCCACTCTTAAAGCAAAACATAGGTTATCATTATCACCACTACAGGTTTTACTCATTTAATGTCTATCAGTCTTTATGTTGGTGGGCTGCAGCCTCAGATTCATTGCATCGAATGAACATGTGCCCACTTCAATACATTCACCAAGCTGCCCATTATATTCAAAGCAAACTGGCACTCAAACACACAATAACCATTGACAGACTTCTCTCATCACATTTGAAAAACATGCTGCTAATGGGGGAATGAGGAACATGAAATCACTTTCAGTGGGACATAAAGACGGCATTGTGGGGTGGCCTGGTGGTAATTATACCACACAGACCCTTACTGAAGGAAGCTATTTAGCAATATGGCCCTGGCCTAGGCCTCTACCGCTGATCTCATTTGGCTGCATTAATTAGCTTGCTCTGAGGCGCGGAGCTGGGTGTTAACGCTGCAGCCCACTGCTTGGCTGGTTGGTTGGTTAGTTAGGATGACTAACACGACAGTCTGTTCAGTTCTGTTGTAAATCTACAGGCCTCCTGAACTTCCTTACACCTCACTGTTCCCCCTCCTCCATCCTATCAGTCAAAGACAGCTGGGGCTACACAGAGGGCACGACTGCTTCCCATTCACCACATTCAGCATGGTAGCAGCCACCACAGTACAATAGACTGTGCGGCCTGCTCAATTTGTAGAGGCACTACCTCATTTTGTTTGAGCTTTAAATGAGTTCTCTGAATATAAAGATCGAATCTCTTCATTCCCACTGAAGGAGTGTGAAACATTTCAGTTCATGATTAGAAAAATGTCTAAATATCAGCAGGAGATGTTTATTTTATAATCTACAGTGTATGACAACAAGGGCAGAGGAAAAAATATTTGAGCTAGAGTATGGGTGCACATTAGTGTGGAAAGGGAGGTGCTCAGGGGGCTGTAGCCTTCACCTCAGTTAAAAGTTTACATAACTGGGCATAGCAAATTAATTGAGCAGAAAATAAAATAAAACAACATATTTCTTCACTTGAAATAATCCAAAACCAACAAAAAATTGTTATGGACAGACAGGCTGGAGACACCAAGGTGGAGAAAGAGATGTTTATTTCTCAACACAGCAATGAGGCAAACAGTGGATGAAAGGGTTAGGTGCACAGGAGTGCTGATACCGTCCTTTGTGAGGTTGGAATGGGTGTTCTGTAGCTGGATTCTCACACTCGAGAGTGCAGGTGACACGGGTCTTGGAGACAGGAGCACGGGAGAAGAATAAGACACAGGTACAGATGGGAGTCCAACGTTGTCTAGTTTGGCAGGAAACTGAGTCCTTGTATAAACGAGCCCGGACACTGACTGAGGTGAGTGGGGAGTCTTTATACTGGTGGTGAGGTGGTGCTGATCAGTCTCAGGTGTGTGATTGGGAACAGGTGTGTGATTAGAACTCAGGTGAGGGAGTGCGCTGTGCCTGTGTGAGTGTGGAGCCTGACGTATCCGTGACAGTACCCCCCCTGGGTGATGGTGAAGGGACCAATGAACCTGGGACTGAGTTTTCTGCAGGGCAGGCGCATCTTGATGTTTCGGGTCAACAGCCAGACCTTCTGACCGGGTTGGTATTCAGGAGCAGCGGATCGTCTCTGTCGGCTGTCAGCCTGCGTCTGCAGAGTGCTCTTTGCAGCTGGTGATGGGCTGCATCCCAGACCCTCTCGTTCTCTCGGAACCAGTAGTCGACTGCCGGGACCTCTGACAGTTCTCCCAACCACTGGAAGAGAGGGGGTTGTTAGCCGAGCACGCATTGGAAGGGAATGAGTCCGGTGGCAGGTTGGCGGAGTGAGTTCTGGGCGTACTCGGCCCAACCCAGGAACTGGTTCCAAGAGTCCTGGTGGTTATGGCAGAAGGTATGGAGGAAGTGTCCGATGTCTTGGATTTTTCTCTCCGTCTGCCCATTCGTCTGTGGATGATAACCGGAAGACAGGCTGACGGACACACCTAGGAGGGAGAAGAATGCTTTCCAATCCCAGGAGTAAGGAAAGCAAAACTGGGGTCCTCGATTGGAAACGATGTCTTTTGGGATGCCGTAGTGTCGGAAGATGTGATTAAACATCAGTTCCGCGGTCTCCAGAGCTGTGGGTAGTCCTCTGAGGGGGATTAGTCGGCATGCCTTGGAGAACCTATCCACGATTACCATGATGCAGGTGTTATTGTTGGAGGGGGGTAGGTCGGTGATGAAATCCACTCCTAGGTGTGACCAGGGTCGGTTGGGAACAGGCAGCGGGCATAGCTTGCCAGATGGAAGGTATCGTGGACTCTTCGACATTTTGCATTCCTGACATCCTCACACATACCTCCTCACATCACTTGCCATATTTGGCCACCAGAAGCGTTCTCGTAGCAGCGAGAGGGTTTCATTGGCCCCTGGATGACCGGTGCCCAGAGAAGTGTGGGATGCGTGGATTAGTGGGGTGTGTTGTCTTTGAGGGATATATTGTAGTCCTGGGGGGCAGCCAGGCGGAGTATGAGTGGAGGCATTGGTATGGACGTCTCGGACCACTGAATGGGGTTCACGAATAACTGATTTGGAAGGATGGGTTCGGGTTCTTTGTTGGAGTCTTCTGGAGCATACAACCGGGACAATGCATCTGCCTTAACGTTCCGGGAACCAGGGCGAATGGAGATTTTGAAGTCAAAGCGTGTGAAAAAGAGGGCCCAGCGAGCCTGACGGGGGTTTAATCTTTTGGCATCTCGTAGGTATTCCTAATTCTTGTGGTCGGTGAGTACGGTGAACGGATGTTTGGCACCCTCCAGCCAATGCCTCCACTCTTCTAGGGCTAGTTTGATGGCAAGGAGTTTGCGGTTTCTGATGTCATAATTTCTCTCCGCTGGGCTAAGTTTCGGTGAGAAGAAGGCGCATGGGTGGAGTTTGGTTGGGATGCCCTGCTGTTGTGATGACACCACGCTCCCACTCCTGTGGTGGAAGCGTCCACTTCTACCACAAAGGATCGGGATGAGCCAGGAGCGGTGCGCTAGTGAAGGCTTTTTTCAGCTTGTTGAAGGCCTTGTTGGTGGCATGCGACCAGGACAGAGATTTGGTCTTATTGCGGAGTAGGCTGGTTAATGGATGAACGATGGTACTGTAATTTTGTATGAAGCGTCGATAGAAGTTGGAGAAACCAAGGAATCTCTGGAGTTCTTTGATAGTGGTTGGTGTGGGCCAGTTCCGGATGGCGTCCACCTTCCCCTCATCCATCTGAATGTCATGGTTACTGATGTGATATCCCAAAAACTGTACTGACGGTTGGTGGAAGGTGCATTTTTCTGCTTTGAGGAAGAGCTGGAACTCTCTCAGGCATTGCAAGACCTCTGCCACGTGATGGTGATGTTCAGCCAGGCTCCGGGAGTAGATCAGGATGTCATCGATGTAGACTGGGTGAGTGTGGAGCCTGACGTATCCGTGGCAAAAATAGGCTATATGGAAAAAAGGGACACAACGTCCAGTAATGACAGTGAGGCTGCATGTTATCCTTACATATACTCTGTGCAGAGAAAGTACTGACAGTTGCTGATTCTGAGGACAGACAGGACGGACATACAGTAGCTGAAACATGAAGCATCATTAATAACATGTTGATTAGAAGCCTGTACATGCTAAGCCTGTGTGTTTAAGATATTTTTTTTCTTTAATGTTTTGTAGTTTTGACTGAGTCAGCTAAGCTTGTTGCAGGTTTAAATACCTTAAATAATGCAAGAAAAACAAAAGGCCACAGGAAATTTTCATAGTACAGTTAAACTTTGGCTTCAGAGACACTTACACAGGAATAGAAAAGACCAAGTAATGCAAAAGTTCAATAAAGTAAATCATCTTTAGTAACTGTTTAATGGTAGCCAATAAAAATAAAACACTACCAACGTTTCTTTATTTGCACTGTGGAAAAAGTGACACAGAAGTTCTCCTTTTCAGCCCAGCTTCGTTTAACACCCCAAACTAGAAAGAGAAATCATTATTATTGTCACAAAACCTTGTCTGTTCACCACACTGCCCAAAAAGGGAAATACACATAGATGTTAGCTTGATAAATGTACAACACATTTGGCTCCAAATGCAAGTGGTTTTAACAGGTACCCCAACATTTCTTCATATTATTTATGTCATTATAACCTCAAGAGAAGCATAATAATTATAGCTGAACAATTATTAAACTTTACAATTTTATATCTCTTTTGGAAAAACTGTTTCTGCCTTAAATTTTAAACGCAGTATTTAAAAAAGACAAAGGCTGTGTTTCCATCCTCAAAAACATTGCTGCTTATGTCTGACAACTTTTTCATTCGTCAAAAGTACAGTGCTCTTTTTCACACCAGTGCTTTTTTGAAGAAGGTGTTAGCTTTTCAAATACAGGACGTCTTATTTTTAGAATTCAACACCACATTTTCTTTTGCTTGTGAGATTGGTGTTTTTTTGCTGAAATTTTCAGTAGGTTCACAGTGAAATAGCACAGTAGTCACATGTACAACCCTTCTCTGTATGGTACTGTGATGTCCAACACTCCACCCTGCATCTCCAAACAACACTTTTAAAGAAGAGTAATTAAGGAAACCCCTCCTCTCTGACACTCAACCATGTGAGACACACTTTTCTCTATACATGCATTGTCCCATAAACTCACTTACTGCTATCTTTACTGATGAACTACAAAATTATAAAACACTGCTAATGTGAGAAGAAATGTATGTCTTACTGTGCTGTGAGGGAAGCAACTGACAGAAATGTTTATATTGTACTCAAAGCTGATGTGAATTGGATGTATTTTGCTCTCCCCTCACTTCACCATTTTAATTTCTGTTGTCTTATAGTAAATACTTTAACTGCTAAAATACAGAAGACCATTCATAAACCCTTGCACAGAAGACACAGAAGCAATGGTGGCATATGCTGAAGGTGAGCCATGCGTGTCAGCTAGGTCAGGCAGCAGTAGGTCATTTCCATAAGGTGCCGATGGAGCAGGTGATAGGAGGGTGCTGGCATGAGCGGGACAGAGGTAGTGGGGCAGATGGACCTGTCTTGCACTGACCATGTATCCCTGCACCCTGCTGGGGCCCCAGGAGGGGGCTGAGCAGGCTCCCAGAAAGGAGGGTGTCCCACTGAGACCCTGGCATTGAGCCCTGCCCAGCCTTGGCCTGCACCCATCTCTATAGCCTCCCCCTCACCCATCCCTCCCTCTCCACCCCACCCTGCAAAACACCCTAAACGCTGACCAAGCCCTCAGGGCTCAGGCCAGCCTCCTGGGCTAACAATGGCCCAGACAACAAGCTGGTCCATGGGAAGGCCATGCCAAATGAGTGTGCCAGGGATGGATTCTTGCAGGAAGTGTAACAGTACTGCACTAATACAGTTTTCAAGATTTTGCTGCAATGTTACCTTTTTTTCACCTCTGGGAAAGGTTATTGCACTCATGTCTAACTTCACGCACACATGCTTCAAATGTCTGACAATGTATTTGTTTTAATGTAAAAGAGTAATCTGTTTATGCAGATGTAACTTCTCATCTTTTTATCTGCTTCTTTGGAGGTCCAGTCATTTTCTGTTATGTGGCAAACACACACAGCTTGAGCTGTGAATTTTCTTTGCAAGGTGACATTTCCTGGCTATGTGCAAATAAAGTACACACAGAAACGCTGTCACAAACAAAGACTGAGGTGGCTCTCTGTGCAAGAGATGACATAATTTCCTATTAAATACAGAGTTTTATAGATACAAATTATAGGAAATTAGTACAAGCTTAATTGAGTGGATGAAGGTACCATGAAACTAGGATTAAAGGACAGTCTGCTGTCTTATTTGAGGATGTTTGATGGTGTGCAGTTGCTGGGCCAGTATAGGTAGGGGGCCTGAAATCTCAAATAAGCTCTTCAAACTATTATTCTCTAATAGAAACTCAATTTGCACCACACTGGATTACAAGTTGTATTTATCGACCCGTAGCAGTCTCTTTGCAGCTGCATGAAGCTTGGTTAAATCTTGAGGGAGGAGGTTGGTAGGGGGTGGCAGAGTAGTAGATTGGCGATAATTGGTTGAAGTACAGTATACAGTAATAAAGGGTCTAAATAGCCAGGCTTGAGAAGTTCCTGTCATCTTTTACCACTTCTATTTCCATTCCAATTAAACCTTGTTGAAGCTGCCATGATGAGAAAATGGAGGTGCAAAAGATGTGGAATAGCTAAACACATCAAAGCCATGCTCCACTTTTATTTATGGGACTTCTTTTTTAGGGATATTTATCAGAAGTATCACATTTTTAAGATATTTATCCAGCATGTCTTGACTGTTTTGATGCACTAGATGCAGCAATATAGTGAGGGATAAGTGTGTTACTGTACCACCAGGGAAACCATTGTTTCCCATTATTTGTTTAACAAAATGAATGTCTTGTTGAGAATGTGTGCACAGGCTTTGAGGTTTCATTTGAAATGATACATCTGATTAAAATATGGATTATCTTACTTCATTCTTAGATCTCATCCAAATACAGAGGAACAGAGCAAGGGATGGATACAGGGACAGAGAGATTGAGTGGAAGACTGGTAGATAGATGGAGATCAGAAGGATTGGATGGAAATGGATCTCTAGAGATATCTACTAGCGCTGTCATCCTGTGATGAGCCACCTATAATCCATGAGGACGACTAGATCTCATTTCAAAGTAAGATGGAGGGTTGCATTGATTCCACTCGACTGAGAGGAGATCTGATTTAAATTTTGAATGTGAGAGCATGAGCTGGCCCTCCCCAATTTCAGTTCAGATGAAATTGAGTTTGGTGCATGAGATATTCTGCTGCTGCCCAGCGGACCGTGCTGGGTGCAGTGTTTTGTCACATTGTGAGGGCTAAGGAATACAGGGTTGGTGTTACACACACCTGCACAGCTGGAGGGCATGCCCATACATGATACCAAAGCTAACCTTGCTGTCCCAGATAACATTACATCTCCATCTGCAGCAGATCAGCCAAGAGCCACTCAAAAATCTGAAAAGGATCAAATCTAGATATTTTCACTTGTGCCTGTCACATATCAACTACTGTGACATTTACACTACAAAATGTAGGTGTTTTTGTATCTGAGCGTAGGTGAACCCTCACTAAAAGACATTCTTTATGTGATAGCAACTTATAGGAAGAGTTTGACATTTTGAGAAATACATACAATCACTTTCTTGCCGAGAGTTAGATGAGAAGATCTGTACCACTCCCATATTTGTCAGTTAAATATGAATATGTATCCATCTACTCATCTAACTCTATGCAAGAAGTGTATTTCCCAAATGTCAAAATGTTGATTTAAGTGAGGTATGTATGAATATGGTTTTTGAATGGTAAGAAAAGAGTTAAAGTTCTAGATCTAATTACTACTACGATGAAAAAGCAGATAGGTGTCACACTGTGAAAGTTTAAGGGCACAACTGCTAATGCAGTGAGAGTTTTATTTATATACTGTACATTACCTTGTATCATAGCGTATACCACATTTTATAGTCTGAAAATAATACCAGGGAGGTATTCAAGGATCATGTCACAACTGTATGTAAATGTAAAGAGCCATGTAAATGTAATATGCATGGGATACAAAGTTGAAATAGATAAAAGCATGTGATAGAACTGAACTGTACAGGGCTGAGACTGACATCTTATGAGTGTGTGAGGACGGAGACTGACGAGAAGAAGCCAAGGGGCCACAGCTGAGGAGTGTGGTCCCCCTTGTTGACGAAGCAGGAGTCCCTACTCCAGGCCTGTGTTTACGTTTCCCTTCGAGTGTTTCCCCCCATGGCGCTCCATCCAATTCTCCTCAACAAGGGAACATGAGGGAGCGGGGTAAAATGAGAGAGGGCACATGAATGGAAGGGGACAAATTGACATGTGGCGTTTTGTGAGGTGAGTGCCCAACCTCTCGACCGCTGATTACCATTCGCTAATGAGCACCCCGGTTTGTGCGTCTCTGCGTTTCTCTCTCTCTGCTTCTCCGCAGAATGTTCTTTCTCCTCTCCAGCTTTGTGCAGGCCCGGAGTGGCCAGTGGACCATAGGTGCGCTGTTAATTGGGAGACGCACACATCAGTAATTAAAGCAGTAGGGGGTCTTGTATTATACCAACTCCTTCCAGTTCCCCTTCTTTAAAGCCCGCCCTCCCCCTATAATTCAATCCTGTCTGCCGAATTGATCATTGTGCAGAGCTAGTTTTGCCCCTGGCAGTTTTGTCACTTTCTAATGATGCCTTTTCAGAGAGGCAAGGCCTGTGTCCTACCAGCACCAGGAACAGTTGGGGCCAATCGTTGTCTTCAGGCCAACCTCACTCCATCTGATAAAAAGCCTTGCATTTAGCCACAAGCAAACTCCCTCACATGTAGATACACACAAAATATAAACACACACACACAAAATGCATCCATAGTGTGACGGTCAAAATTTGGGGTCCGTAGTCAGTCACTGGTATTCTTTTATCTTTAATGAAAACAAACCTGAATCTTCCCGTCCTCTCACCTGCCTCTCCTCCATTAGCAAATCACAGTGTATTGAAGATTGTTATTGAGGGGACCACAAGTGCTTTGTTTGACCTGTTAAATCACATCACTGAAGACAAAATGAGAGGGAAGCAATGTCCAGCTGTGATAACAATTCTTTGCTGCATGGATTGGTCATAGACCAGGGAACAAAGAGATGCAGGAGCACTGCAGAAAATAATAAACTTCAATTAAACATAAATGGAAAATTTGCGGTGCCTTAAAGGACGCTTAAAGTTGCATCCTGAGGCGCCCCAGTAGCCTAGTAGTCACCTGGTAGAGAGTTCGCCCCATGTACCAAGGCTGAGTCCCCCTCCACACCCCCATACCCCCAACCCCCCCGTCTATCTTCATCATCCTGATGGGCCAGAAACACATGATGTCCTGGGTAGTTATCCTTCAGAAAAAAATTAAAATATATCAGACATGCTTGTACAGTATAAGTCTGTATATGTCAGATCCAGGAATGCTGCTAGACAACTGTAATCCATGGCATGTTGCGATGAGTCCTTGTCCAGCTTTGGGCCCCCTGAATCATTCAGTCCTCCCCACCCTCCCCTAAGGGCACTCCTGGCTGTGTCTATACGTCCCCAAACCTCCTTGCTCCATGCTCAGCAGGCTAAGACAATCCATTGGGAATGTCTCTCACATCTGCAGGCCATAGTCATTCAAAGAGAGCTCAAGACAGCAGGGAATCACTACAGCAAAAGTTTCATTTTGCAGGTAATGGAAACATGCAAAGTCAGTTGACAGTTGTGTTGTTGTGTAGCTACGGATTTGATTCAGCAGTTCATACGCTTTAATGGAGAACTATCGTTGTACAATGCAAAGGGATCATCTATCAATATGTTAACCATGCTTCTACTGTATTCTTACACCTCTTACTTTACATCTGCTCTGCACACGCAACAAGCTATAAGAAACCCCAGCAGTATAGAGCAGCATTGCTTCCTCTTCATATGCAGACGCCACTGATTGCTACAGCTTAAAGTGTTGCATACCCTACGTAATGAAAATAACTCACCTGATGTATTTTAACATATCATTCTCTGCTTCTCTGGGCCATGCTTGTTCTGTTTCCTGCCCTGTTCAGTTCCCCCCTTATCTCTTAGACCCCCTTGAGTATGGCGTTTTACATTTCTGTTTGTAAAACTGTCAACACATCCACTGGCTGTACTAACGTGTGATTTAGCGCCAACAGAGAGGAGGGATAGAGAGTGAGAGAGAGGCAACTGCATGAGATCTTGCACATTCTCAAAGTGGAATATTTTTTCAGTTATCCCCCTAACCCCCAACTCCCCACCCCCAAAGATGCCTTGATGTTTGTGAAGTGCTTTTTATACCCTTTAACAACCACATTGTCTCTTCTACTTTTGTAAAATTCATTTTCACTATTTTTGCAATTTATATTTTCATGTTGTGAGAGCATATTATTAAAAATTTGATATTGTGAATACACGGAAATTTTGGAAGGTGTGCCTGTGTTGAGGCACAAAATAAATTCAAAAATGAAAATATTTGGTTGAAGAGAAAATCATTTGCTTTATTAAATATTAATTCAAAGCTTCTTTGACTTAGTTCTGCTGGCAGAGAGCGATAGAGGAGAGCATGTTCAAAACTAATTCGATTAATGCGTGGAGTTGAATTATGTGTGTGAAATTTACACCTGTCACACTCCTGTCAAATCAGTCATCCCCTGTCTTGCTAATAAGTACCTGGGGGAAGTGGTGGCACCTTAGGACTGGAAAAATAAACAACAGCAACAAATCGTATACAGGTTGCTCATTGGGACTGCTCACCTGTACATATACAGCCCGGTCACAATCACACACATACACTCTTTGTACCATGCCTTCCATAATACAAGACCAATTTCAGAATAAAATTGTCAACAGAAAACAGTAAAAAAAAAATACACTCGCTAAAAGAAATACCAAAACAAGAAAATAAAATATTTAACTCAGTTACTTTTTGAAGTGGAAATGTTGTGTTTTAGAAATTGTTACACATGTTCACAATACAAATACACAGCTCACAACAAAAGCCGCACAAGCATCATCTGTCATACATAACACAAAAAGAAAAACCTTGCACCCACATCAGTTTCCACCAGAAACAGAGGAAATCCCTTGGATTCGAGTTGTGTGTTTTTTTAAAACTTTATTTGGCTTTAATTTACACCTCTGTTTTGCAGCTGTGAGAGGGGAATTCAGCTTCTGTCCCTTTGGAGAGGAGCACTGGCAGCAGAACATTAGCTCATTTTAACGGCCAGTGTAATAATCTGTGCACCGGAGGGCCTCCGTTGGAAGCTCTACTTTGCACTAAAGCATTGCAGGGTCCCCTGTCGATAACAAGACAGTCACTTCATTATAGCTTCACAAGTCATCCATTTATTATCTATTGGCCCCATCTGAGAATGATAGAACACGGAGTCAGGTGTTACACTATATTAATCAAAGATGCACCATTGTGTCGAAATGTAATTTTCTGCTACAGGGCTGGAGATCTAATTGTTTGATTTGATAACAGAAGTAGATAATGTGCCCAGGGGCAGAACCGTACACATTCTTGAGCATACACAAATAGTTGAAGCTGAGGCCTGAACTGGTTTTTAAATTTAAGTCAGGCTGTTCTTTATTTAAAAAAAGAGAGAAGTGAGAGTATGATTGGCGGGTTGTTGATAAGGGGAACCTCAATGGTGCCAAAACCCACTTCTACAGTTATTACCAAATGTGCATGAAATAAAAGTAAAAGCTTTTTATTCAATCTAACAATACATGTATCAAAGGGATTCATAAAGAGTGAAATTTACAGTGAGCTTAATATTTTTCTCTGTGGTTTAGAGGGTTGCATTGACAGTTAAATGTTTACTCTGTAAACTATTTTCATGATTAGTTGGGAGTATTTATAATATTTTTAACATTTAAGTTAATTAAGTTAATTCAGGAAAATTACGAATACTATTAGGAAAATCAAAGCAATATTATGCATAGAGCTATACTATGTGTATTGCTCTTTAATAAACACTATTGAATTATTGCTTGCATCTACTATATTCTGACCAAATATGGACCAAAATGTGAGGGAAGCCATCTTGCTGCTTTTCCGATTAAATGTTCTTTGATCAGTCAGTAAAATCCTATGACAATGCCTCCACTCAGAATTCCTTTAATCAACTTAAAACATTTCTTTAGTGGCTACTTGGAATGAATTTTTTTTTTTTTAAATGATGGCACAACACTTCTGAAGGCCTGAATGTGTGAATCCACAGACACGTCTGCATGAGCGTAGTGGCTTAGTGCCGATTATAGTTGCACCAAATGTTGAATAGGACTTTCAAAAAACACATTCACGAGAAGCTGTGAGAAATTCACTCACACCAGCAAATGCAAAAGCTGACCACAGCCAACAAAAAGAGCAGAGCAAAAAAGCCACATTAGCGAGCGGGCAACTGTAACTGAAGAAGAGGAAGGGAGATGCAGAACACCCAAACACGCAGAAGACAAAAATAAAGATATATGACTCTCATCACAGTTTGCTAAATTTTGTACAGATTTAAGAGGAGACGTTTTGCAGAGGAGGGAAGTGTTATTATGAATGTTGATAATGACATAACGGTAACGGAGTAGCATAGTCTGACATATTTCTCCTTCTTTTTTGACCAAATAAAAAACATCAGCAAACCAAACAAACCAGCAAACAAGTGGAAATTAAAGCCTAACCCAATGGAGGCAAAGTTCCCCCGTCACACTCACAACAAGCAGACAGAAAAAGACAACACAAGACCCCGACAAACCCCTTTCACATGTAATGATTATTCCCCTTCATTAAAACTGTAAGTAACCCTGTTAGGCTGGAATATACTCACTACGGGTAATCGTGAAAACACTTTTAATCAACGCACAGAAACAGTAGAGACCTTGCTAGAATGCATTCACTCCAAATAAAGCAGGCTCTTTATAAACAGGCACAGCAAAACAGCTAAGACCCTGATAAGACTCCTCACACTCTCCATGGCGAAACCTGCCTGTGAATGTCTCCTGACAGCTCCTTAGCCCTTGTTAGAGAGAATCACTTCCTAATGATTCAACCCAGCTTGGAAACATCAACACACACAAAGTAACACTTGGGCATGCAGTTTTACATGAAGTAGCATAGCCTACACACACATGCAGTCGCCATGGTTAAGAGGATTCACTGATGTGAAGTTGCTATGATGATTTTCTGGTGAGCTACAAAACAAGACTAAAATTGAAGTCGATGTAAAATTAGGATTAAATTTTGGAAGTCCATTGTTGGTGGAACCTATTTTACCAGCACAAAGCAAAACTATGTAGCCAGAAATTGTTCAAACATTAAAATAGAATGAAAGAGAACCTCCCTGGTCAAAAATTAGATATTTTCCAAAGACGTTTTGAGATCATTTTTACCTGATACTAAGTTTATTGTTTTCAATACATAATTTCTCTGTTATGTTTCAAATCGTAGCAAATTATAATCATAAATTAAACTCATTTAGTGTGTTACATTTTTCTGGTTGGATTTTTGAGACCTTTAAAAACCATAATAGAACTAATTGGACTGTAATTCTTTTACAGTTCACACCCGTGAAAAGAAAAAAAAAAATTGCCACCTCTACGCACACTGTGGCTGACACAAATGTATGCATGTGCTTGCTCATCGGCACCCACCACAGTCTATGGCACCCACACACACGCACACACACACGCACACTTGTACATACACACATGCAATCCATGCATGCATACACACACACACACACACACACACACACACACAAACAGGGCAGTTGACACATGGTATATCAGCAGGTGCAGTTCTTTTGTCCTCTTGCTAGTTTTAGCAACACCACTACTCTTGGAACACATTGGGCTTTTGTCCTGAATACGCATGCAAATGTAAAAACAAAATAAGAATGGAGTTTCATTTAAAATAAGAAAAATTTCAGTCATTATCATTACTATTTATATATCAGAAATCTATTACACAGACTTTTTCCTTTTCTATTTTTATTTCATTCATCTTCAAGCTTAAGATACAATTTTATTATGTATTCTACTTGGAGATTACAGGGATTCGGATTCTGAGTTTTCCATTGACCAATAAACAACGATAACAAAAAAGTATGTGTGACTAATATTTTTCAAGGTCCTGTTCTGTGACTCAGAGGTGTTTATTCTCTCATGCGGCAGCAGCTGTATTTTGGTGATGATCTGGAGCGTGGTGTTTGAACTTTGCCAAAGCTGCCAATCATGCCGACAGTGGGTGGGGTTTGAGTCATGGGTGGTATGATTTTGACAGGTATGATTCAGTGGAAAGGAGCAGGCATGCATGTGCACAAACAAACACTCAAATACAATGAATAAAATGTAAACCCAAATACTTAAAGTGAATAATATTTGTAAGTCAAGGAAGAAAACGAATTGTCCTTAATCTCATCAGGACTATTCTAAAAAAAAAAATAAAAACAAATGCAGCTTACATAACATTTAATTTCAATTTTCCAAAGTACAAATCAAAAGCCTTGCTGCATCCTTCTTCTTTTCAGTTCAGGTATGCTACCCACTCTCTCCTGTGTAAATCCATCTCATCCAAAACAGGCTTATCCCACAGATGCTGTCACTCCTTCATCCTGGGTGTGAGAAATATGGGGGCCAAAGGTGCTACTCCATAATCAGGCTGGACTGTTGTGCCTCGTCCTGCCAGCGTACAGCGAGACGTGCTGGTAACCACCACAACTTCACAAGGCTGCTGTGTGACCCGGTAGCCACAGGTCCTCAGACGCCTCTTCATTTGTCAGACAGCTCAACAAACACCAAACAAACAAACACACACACACACACACACACACACACACACACACACACACACACACACAGAGCAACAAGGTCTAAACACTCTGTCTCACACGGATGATGTTCACTACGGGATTAGACAAATAGATGCTGCATGGCGTCAAAAATAGTGAAAAGGCAGATGTGACATTGGTTCTATTTTCACTTGCATCTATTGGCAGTGAAGGCAGATTATGAAATACAGTCTTCATCCAATGCTCTGCGTGTGAACAGCAGATTCCATGGCTGAAGCTTTTTCTGTCTGCCTTCCCCACATGCTCTTAACAGCGCTCTTAACACCTACATTTATATATTTATATATTAAAAAAATGAAAACACGATTGGATTGAAATTACTTACATCTTGCGTCAGTCTGGAAAAAGCTTAACATCTTGACACTGGCTTTTAGTGAAGGCTGCAGCTTCCCAGGAGTGTGGCATGCCACAACAACAGATGAGAGCAGCTTCACCAAACCTCAAGATCCCTCTCTTGAGCTGGTGCTCCTTCTGGGGAATGGATGCTGAACAGCTTTTGGGTTCAACACTGAAAAGTTCAAATGATGGATTGAACCATGTAGTAGCTGAAAAGTCTGTCCCATAAAATCAGCCATGAAACTCTAGAATGAAACCTCTGAAAGCAATCAACAGTTCCATTGATTGAACATAGGATTGTCAGGGGGAAAGAGGAATGGTAGCATGTAAATCTGTACAAAAATGTATTACTTTTTGTTTGGAGTACACAAAATTTACAATGCATAAACTCCAAACTATAGTACAACAGTTTACTTTTACAAAAGAGGCTCTGTTGCTCATGCTTTTGATCCAAAGTCTCAAAGTGCCCCCTAGTGGGTCTTTTCTGCGTCTGCTCTGAACAAAGCCTGTAGAACATTTGACCCAGTAATTATAAGGTCTCAGAAGTTCACTGTGCTAATTAAGAGGGCATTTTCAACATAGGATCACAGCATAACACTCAGCGTCTAACACAGTTGGAGTGTGTTAGCTGTTTTCTGTACCATAACAAACTGCTAAGTGTCTGTGAGGGTAAACTGACTTCACAATACAAAGATACTGCAAAATCGTACACTAGCAGTTGATGCAAAGAAACCCATCCACGCCATATTAATTTTTTTAAAATATTTTATATATTTAGATTCACAATAAGATATAAAATAATAGGCAGATATATGGTATTACATCATATTATTTTAGTCATGAATTATTGCTCCCTGTAGGTAAATCCTCTTTTGGGAAGACACTTCAGCAGGGCAAGTGCTGACAAAAGGACTTAAATCTGTCTTGTATTTTCTTTACTCACTAAACCACCCTACTGCAGTCCCAGCTGGACATTAAATACCTTTACAGCTTTGAAATGACAGTTCAGCATCACGATTAACACAGGCTTTGTCCTTGTTATTGTGAAATCCCAGCTTCTCCATTTGTATTGCTGTAATTCAAGCCACATGGAGCACAAGGAAAAAAAAAAGATGGACAGTCTGTGTAGAACAGCCTCCAAAGCCATTGAT
The DNA here is from genome assembly GCF_020085105.1 of Siniperca chuatsi. Lineage (NCBI taxonomy): Eukaryota > Metazoa > Chordata > Actinopteri > Centrarchiformes > Sinipercidae > Siniperca > Siniperca chuatsi. The sequence goes on along the minus strand of NC_058058.1, from coordinate 10,425,249 downwards.
TGATAATACACTGTCTTTCCATCTCTCCATAACTCCTTCCCACAACACAACCTGGCACCTTGTCCCACTGGCTGGCCCTGAAGGAAAACAATTACCAGAGAAGCGGAACAACAATACCCAGAAAACATCTGCTTGTGCCGGCTGGGGCCACTGACATGCCTGACTGTGTTTCCCTGCTGGCTTATATAGTCGACACATGCCTGCCTGGATACGCTGGGGGGCCCGAGTGTACAGGGCCCAGTCTCTTGCTCCTCGCAGCGCCTTACCCTCCGCCTGTTTGCCTGCTGATCCACCTGCCTCTCTGACTGCCTGGCAATGGCAGCTCTGCCATAACAGATGAGGGTCCGCCTGTCAGAGCAGTTGTTCATTTGGGTGAATTCCCTTCTACTTGGATGAAACGGTGCACCAGTATGGCTTCTAAGTTAAGGCAGACAGGAAGGCCATCATGAAGATGGCACAATGGGCCAACACCCACATGATGCCTCCCACATGTTATAGCTCAGCTCAGCAGATTGAAAGGCCCCATCTTTAGGGTAAACACTGCACACAGAGCTTAACAATGTTCAAAGAGCACAGAAATACTATAAATTGCACACTGTAGAATAAACATGGAATATACATACTGTATGGCACCTCCTGGAGTCTGATCATTCCATATACCCACATATAGAGGACCACAGGGCAGCTACATGACTCGAGAGTCAAATTACATTTTATCATTTGAAAGAGTGTGATTTGGTGGGCATTATAATATCTTTACAAATCCAAGCTGAGCTGGTTCAAACATGCCTCCTTCTACTCAGTGTTTATTGAGTTTATGTTGCCACCTTGTGGCCATCATTGAGGCTTACTGATAATTTGTCTACAGTAATTCCCTGCCAATTGGGGGGCAAATATGATCGGAACCACAGTGGGTGGTAGGAAAAATCAAAAAATAAAAGTGCTACTTTTTATTTCAGCACAATTACATAATATATTTAAAAAATGCTGTGTTTGTTTAAGTATAAGATGTCTATGGAACATACTGTAGACGAATCACAAGGTCAGATTACTTACTAGCTTAGGTTAGACTATAGAAGATTACTTTGAAGATAATTTAATATTATTAAAAATGCATTTCCATGAGCATAGGCTAATTTCAACACTGCACTACATATATTTCACAGTGGTGTTATTTGGTTGAATGACAGAATGACCATACTACTACTACAATTATTATTACTGAAGTACAATTTCTTCTTTACGCTGTGCAGGTCACATAATGAATTTATTTTCACTCAGCAGGTTATGCAAAGTATACACATTTTTGTACTTGCACTATGTGAACACTTACTTCAGGATAGCACTTCTGTTTTGCCTTTATTGATTATTGTCTAAATATTTTGATTTTTTTAATTGTTGTTTTTTGTGCCTCATTTTCTAAATACAATATAGACTATTGCCCCCTTACTATTAAATTGAAAACACTCCAACTAACGGCCAACTAAGCCGACTAGCAAAGATACATTTACAGTATTACAGGGTAAATGTAGTATTTCCAACAAGGTGTCAATCATTTAAGTTCCTGCTGCATCAAATAATTCAACTTTGTTCATGCTTGTCATTGACTATAGGCCAGTGAAATACATTTTAAAGAAATTACATTTATTGTAAACTTAAGGTAAAATAAAAGTAATTATGTTAATCAGGGTTAAATAGGCTGAGGCCCAATTTACTGTAGGCAGTTTCCTAATGTCCTTTCTCTGCCCATTGGCTCCTGAGCCAGGAAGCCAAACCTACCATACAAGCAACATGCAGAGAGGGGGGGGCGTCACACTGGTGACTTTCAAGATAATGACAAATTGTAACTACAGAGACAGACAGATTTTAAATTGTGTTTTTGGGCAGGTTGATGCATGGAAGTAGGCTAGATGTCTTAAAAAACCGTGCGGCAAGTCATTCGCAACTTCTTGTCTCTAGTAGGCGTATACAGGATCTTTCGAGGAGCACATGAAGGCACCATTTTTGACATGGGCTCGGTGTAACCGGGAGGAGGGTTTGTTTGGTGACAGCTCGCGGGGACACGCCCGCCGTGACAACAGCGGCACGGCAGCGGGTTGTGTAGCTCTGACACCGTGCACTGCCTTCTCAGAGGCGACTGAACGTGTCTCGCAGCCTCTCAGCCAGTTTTTGACGGAATAACTTCTCATACAACTAAATGTACCGGTTGCCTGTTGTTCTGCCCCAGACTGCCGTGGCTTTCCGCGTCAGAGCAACAACAGAGATGTAAAGCAAGTTGCACTACCGCATCATCTTCTTGATATGCTTGTGACATAACGAGGAGCCAAGAAGTGACAGAGGTATTTCGGTATTCTTTTGCGACTTGTTTATGTCAGTCTGCCGCCGCCATACGCTGCTGAAGCTGCCGTAATAACAGACACAGCGCTAGAAGCCCTGTCAGCGGCGACAACCCCTCGTTATGATGTTTAGAAGTCGCTCGAAGCCGGGACAACGTTAGATAATATATGTTGTTAGAGTTGTTTTTATCTGTATTAAGTTAACTGTCCATTGGTAACTGCAATTTAATTTGACTATAAGCGTGAAATGAAGGCAAAGCAGGCGGATGCACATTAGCAACTCAGGAAGGAGGCAACTTTGAACGGTTTTTTTTGTTGGTTTTCTTTGACAGTCGTCATATAATTTAGTGCAGACCCTGGGCCTCACCTGCTAGGTAACTAGTCCAAGTACAGATACATACTAGGTTTATATAATACAGCTATAAATACATGACAGCCTACAATTCAGTTTGTCACTATTAGGCTCAATTAGTGGCTTTTGTAGCCATTATTTTCTATTAGATGATAATGCTTGTGGCAACACGAAGGCCTACGTCACACCGTACGTCACAGGGATTAATTACCATGGGCCAACAGGTGCGTTCACCTGTGATGTCAAGGCGCCAAGTTATGTAGCCTGTCTCGCTGCTCTCAATGTGCTGCAGCATTAATATGTTTAATAAAAGGTCCTTCAGGACATGTATTTATGAGGCAGCTCATCTCAGCTGAGTGAACAACCAACTGACCTCATACCTTATTGATGGCCCCAGAATGCAGAATGAAGCAACTCGGTGCTAAACATCACCAGGCTGCTGACTTCAGATGGATAGTTTTTGATCTGTCCTTCGGAGGAGGTGACTTCTCTTTACTTTGTTTGTCTCTGCTTTATTGTTTGGGGACTTTAAAACACCGTGTACTTGCTACTTATATAATGTAATGAAACTTCCTTACACACATCACACTGTTTTACAGCATTTCACTCATCACACCTTCCTAAGGAAAGTATTTTCATTCTAAACAGATCCATGTTCCTTTTTTTTTTTTTTTTTAAGATCAGGTGAACATTTGAACACCTTTCAATGGATTTTTTTTTTGCACCCAGCCCTTAGGTTGCTCAACAGAAACAAGGCTTGCATAATGATATAGTGTTTCTTACACATCCTTCATCCAGTGAACAAGATGATAATGATAAATCATCCCTTAGAAAAGTCCTTGTTTTGATCATTCATTGTCAGAAGCTGATAAGGTCAGAGGTCAGGATCAACTGCAGTGCAGCACCCTGGAGCTGGTCGGGATCGCATTCATTTTGTGCAGTCAACTAGTCTTTTTGGGTTAGGAAGGTTTCTACTGTAGCTGAGTGAACTGACCCAGATGTATGCACAGTAAGTGGCAACCACAAACTGGTTAAATAGACCTTTTTCACGACAGACATGTTGACTTGTCATAGCAGGAGAAGCACAGGTGAAACAAATTTTGTTAACGATGGGTCATTTCCATCAAGTTCCCCAGTAAGCCATGACAGAGAGCCAGCATGCACAATACCAGGACCCTGGAACCAGCTCACTTAAATGGACTACAGCCATCATATTTATTATTAAATACACCCATGCTTTTATACATGTCAAAATGTTGTGGTAATGATTTGGTGAAAAAGCATCAGTGCTTACTTTCCTCTATCGGGATAGGGGTTGTCCGTTATTAAAAGAAAGAAATATTTCTGTCCCACAGTTCCTTGGTACAATGATAGATGACTCATGATACAGGAGTTCTTGAACGGCTGATAGTTATCTGTCTAGTTAATTTCATTATAAAGATTTGGGTTTGTTAATAATGATTTTGGACCAACACATATTTCTTCATTAGGCCTATGTGTTGTCATGCATAGAAATCTTTGTAAAAATGTGATTATACAGTATGTGTTTGATGACAAGAAAATCCAGGGGCTATTAGTAAACATTTTATTTATTTCACCAGCCTTTTTCATTACACAAAGCTACAGTAATTATTATAGGGGCCTGAAGCTTTAGATGCATTCCCTAAAATTAATAAAAACAAAACAAATATGCAAACGAAGTTTATGTACTTAATAATAATAATAAAAGTAAGCTAAATAGATACATATTATAATGTTGATCTGTTTTCTCTTGTTCATTTCTATGATTTTATCTAGTCTTACTTTGTTCTATCTAATTGAAGTTACCTACGTGTATACTTTTGTAAATCTTTATTTTTTGTAAAGTAGATATTTTACTGTTAACTCCTTACAAAAATAGCGCATTAGTATGATCTTTTGTAAAGCCTTGACATAAGACAACACACTGGTTTGCACATAAATGCTTGATGTAACCTTTAGTATGGTATTTACTTTTCCCTTGAAGTTTCTGCTGAAGATTCATATCAAAAGCATTTCTAACTGCCCCTGCATCTTAAAACTTATTCTCCTGTGCTCATCAGCACCTCAGTAGAAACCAGCAGTCAAGGAAGTACGCGCTGATCAGTGTGTATTTGGGATCAATCACTGCCTGTCTAATTCGTCCCCTTTTCCCGCCTCCACCATCTTGCTCTTCTTTTTCTAGGCACTGCAGAGGAAGATGGAGGTCCAGAGTGGTGTTCAGCAGCCGGAGCCCCACCCTCTGAGCTCTCCTCGGTCAGGGGCCAATCAGCAGAATGAATTGGACGACAGACAGACAGATGCCAGTGCCAGGCCTTCCGCTGACAACCACAGTAAGGATGCGCAGCCAGCAAGCCAGAAAGATGACAAAAAAGTAAGTTGCAGACTCCCACTGCTGCACATCTGTAGCTGCTCTGCTGTGCTGTGTGCGTGTGTTGGGGGGGGGTATCTGTAAATGTGTGTTATGAGGGATGAGATCCTGCCTGTCTGTTGAGCTGTTCTGGGTGATATGTTCCGTACTTCCACATAGAGAGACTTGTACTCATTCAATGTGTTATCTCTTGGAGTGCTGAAAAGCCAAGTTGCAATGCAGTTTGCATGTTTTGTGGTGTTAAGTATTGTGGTAAGCATTGGTAACTACAGAGAAGTGTGGGTTATCCAGTGCTGGAAGGACCTGTTTGCTCACCAGTGTTGCAAGAAAAAGTGAAACTATAGGTACTTTTGGTCTTTTGTTTCAGCGGTTTCAAAGGAAGTAGGTAATGTGTTGTTATGTTGCTATGTAAACCATTCAGCACATACTACAAACCACAGCTATAATATGTACATTTAGAATCACTTATTATTACATACAGACCTAAGTGGCTTGTGCAGTCCCCACTTGTGAGTGCTGATTCTCAAACATATCAACCCTCTGCCATCTTGGAGCCCTCTGCACATCTAAGAGTGACAGTGAAATCCTTGCTGGCTCTCCTCCATCTCAGGGACGTCAATCATACTTCTATGGCAGGAGCCAGAACCTCTTTCCATCAATCAGCGTAAGAGGCTCCATAGGCCTCAGAGAAGAGACAGCGGCAGAATAAACAGAACAGATATACGAAAACATTCACTAGATGACTGGACTGACTGCTACTGGCAGCTCTGAATGGGTTGCTTGTCATGGCTTGCTGTATCAATTTTGATTGCTTTGAGCAGACTTTGAGAAAACAGTAATCGACATAACCCTTTAGGGTCTTCATCTTGGCAAGGTAAAAAGGCCTCTGAAGCATTTGGGAAATACTGTTCATGTAGCTGTAGAGTTTTAAAAAATGACCAATGGCCGATTGGGATACTCAATTTTTTCCCCTCTGACACTGTCTGATACTAATTATTGTAATATTAATACAAAATATTTTAAGCTTTTCATGCCTTTTGTCAGATATTGTTATCAGTGTTGTGTGGTAAAACGTACTGTAACCATGCAAATAAAAGGAGAACTTGGATGTTATCATCTTTTTCAGACAATTCATAGAAATCCTATACCACAGACATTTTGTAGGGAAATTCAATACACACTCTCCACAAGGCTGGAGATGTCTTAGATGTAATCAGAATCAGAATCAGAAATACTTTATTGATCCCAGAGGGGAAACTCTTTCGTTACAGCTGCTCACTATCACGTCAATGCACACAGGCATAGAAGTTCTAAGCAAATCAAAATATAATACACTATAATACAGGTAAGATAAATTAAGTACAAAGTGGATATAAAGTATAAAGCTAAAATAAGTGTAATTACAAAGTGGATTTAGAGGTTGATAAGTATGTACGGTACAATATAGTGTAATAATATAAGTAATAGTGTAATAATGAATACTGTCAAATTAAGTGTAGCAGAGTAACCAGATTATTAGATAGTGGATATTGCACAGCAGTAATATAAGTATGAATAAATATCAATAAATAGGGAATATTAAAAACAGAAAACAGTATATTGCACAGGAGTATAATACAGAATATTGCACAATATTTCAAATATTGCAGTGATGTTATAGACTGACACTTAGAGGGAGGAGTTAAAGAGTTTGATGGCCACAGGCCTTCCTGTGGTGCATTTTGGGGGGATGAGTCTTTAGCTGAAGTTACTCCTTTGTTTGACCAGCACGTCATGGAGTGGGTGGGAGACACTGTCCAAGATGGCATGTAGTTTGGCTCAGTGAAACAAGCAGGACACACACACACACACACGCTTACTTATGTCACTTTTGGGGACATTACATAGACTTACATTCACTTCCAGGAGACTTGCCCTAACCCTAACCATAACCACTGACCCAAAAATTAGCATTTTCCCAATTGGGGACACGGCTTTTGTCCCCAATTGGGACAAGTCGTTCCCAATGAACTGGTCTTTAGTTGGAAATGTGTCCCCGAAGGTAGCCAGGTAGAACACACACACACACACACACACACACACACACACACTCAAGCAGAGCTTCCTGGTTGCCTTCACACAATTGGTTCCAACAATTGCCTTATTGTATCAGACCTCAGAGTTACCCTTTTAAAGCTCACATTGACAATACATGTCTGCTTGTATTATCTTATGATGCATCAGTGCATTTCATCTTTATGGTGCGCAACTTACAATAAAAGCTGTCATGATGATTGCTGCCGCCGCAGAAGCTTGAGTACACAGTGTGTTGAACACAGGCATTTGTCTGTCTTTGGTTATTCGTGCAGCACTGTGAAGCAATGAGGCATGGAAGTGCTAGCTTCTTCAATTTAAGAGAGCAGAGGTTTTCTAACTAGCTCACAGTGGCAACATCAAACATAGTTTTTTAAATTTACAGTGGGTGTCCCAAAGACAATGGGCAACAAGGCCACAGCCCCTGTCATTAAACCTATGTGGATGTAAGTGTGTGCGTGTGTGTGAGAGGGGTCAGTGTGTGTGGGTGCTTTTTTTCCCCACCTTTGTGGTTTTGGTTGGTTAATTAGCAGTTGAGTCAACACCTGCTGTAATTTACTGAAGAAGGCCGTGGGAGTTTGTGTGCCTCTGACACTGCCTGACCAACTCGTTGGCAGGCACCTTCTGCCGTGGTGTCATTGATTAGTCTAGAGAGTTTATTCATCAAGGTGTCATCGGTGGAAGCGGACCAGTGTTCTTGGCGTTGTTAAAAGGGTGCTTGCCTCTGGCCTGCTCTGTTGTTTATTAGTGATACATATAGAGAAGGAGGTAGCACAGTCTGACCCGTGGGCTCAGGCTTAGAGCTGCTGTGGAATATGAGGTCATCCACAGTGCAGTCAGCTGTTGCTTAAAGGTTAAGGAAGTCAGCTGGTGAAAGTAAATTTGCCAGTTTGAATCCCCAGTCTGTCTCCAGAATCTGAATACCCAGGGGCAAAAAAAAAGTCAAAAAGTTTAAAATTCATTTTACTCTCAGCAATGTGCTGCCCTTCAGTGAGCACTTAATCTCCAAATACTCCAAATATGTTGTCTGCTAACTGTAGAAGCCTTGGTTGTAATATTGTAATATTGCAGTCATGTTAATGATCCAATGTCCAGTTTATCGACTTAAGGTCATATAGACACTTAGAGGGAGGAGTTAAAGAGTTTGATGGCCACAGGCACAAATGAGTTCCTGTGGCGCTCTGTGGTGCATTTTGGTGCAATTAATATTGAGCGTGTAATATTGGTCACTGAATCTTTGATATGAATTTTTTTTTTTTTCACATGAGTGTCAGAATCCGTGCATACTCTTGACACAGGGAGCTTGGTTGTTTTCTGTCGACGTCTTGGTGTCAGTTGACCAATCAGAAACTGTGTCATTGAGGTTGAAGTGTGCATAATTTGTCACAATTGAGCATCCTTGATTCAATATATGACGCCACCGAACGATAATTTTTTAATTGGTTAATCTAACGATTATTTCTTCGATTAGTCGATTAATCTAATGACTAAATTTAGTCAGTTATTCTAAAGATTTTTTAAATTATTTGATTAATATAACAGTTAATTTACCCAAAACAAATACCAAAAACTTGTCTCATTAATATTTCAATCATTTTCTCTTAAAAACAAACAAACGTAGCAAGAAACAGTGTGTACTGCAGGGCATTATTCTGCAACAAAAAATATATTTGTCTATTGAAAATATTATAATATTTGAAAGAATAAATTAATATATTACCCTATTTTTTAATGTTACTATTTTAATTCTCTCCACCTTATTTTAGTGTTTACTCACAAACTACTTTAATCTGCTCACCTTGCTTTTCCCTTCAGTCCCCCCCAACACACCTCTGGTCTCTGCACACACACTGCCTCTTTCTGTTTCTCTCTCCCCGTATCTGTCTGCACTGTTGACTTTCTTCAACAGCAGTATGTTTTATAAAGTTGCCCAAAAAACACAACTTGCGCATGTGGAGGAGGCTTGTTGTTAATGACGTCGCCTATCTAATCGATCGAAACCAGCTAGGCACCGAATGACATTGGCACCAACAGGTGCACTTACAAGCTTTTACAAAACAATGGAGTAAGTAGGTCTACATAAACAGGAGACTGTCTGTGTGTGTGTTTCTCTGCAGAGCATGTGTGACTGTAGACCACACAGGATGGGTAGAGCGAGGAGAGATTGTGGGCGAGGTTTTTATGCTACCGCTTGTCCTCCGGGGGAATCCATGCTTTGACCGGGTGCAGCCATACTTCACTGTGACGCCTTGATGCACAATATGCAAATATATGTATTTCTGTAATCAATGATGTTGATTACGTCGATGAATCGTCCCAGCCACATTTGTATTCCTCATTGAAAATAGAAGCTACAGTGGCAAGCTAGGTTAACTAGCTTCCACTTGGAAAGCTCAGATCACAGATGGGGCTAAACAAAGACTACCACGTCAACCACCCAGGTGGTTAACTGCCTGTGGGGCTGTTCAACTTGAAGTGATATTACGAACTGTTGTTTTTAGTGGCTTCCCACACAGATATTGCACCAATGAAATTATTCATACCGACACTGTCAGTCCCAACCAAAAATTCATGCATCCTGGGGAACACCAGTGTATGTGGCGCTATCGCTGCAGAAAAATAAATAAAACTTCAAATTCTTCTGGTAATTACACCTTTGACCGAATAATTCAAAACAAGGATATACAGTGTATGTATACATATACTGATTTTTTTAGCCAAAAGTAATTCTAATTTCAGTTTGACTTTAAAATGTTTGGGTTCTGCAAAAACATCTCCGGTTCTCTCCCCTCAGCAAACCTGTGTTTTATAGAGTTTTAAGAATACACAAGATCAAGTGAAGTTTTCCTTTCAAGGGTTGAGCAGAAGGACTTAAAGCTAGGGTAGGTAACACTGGAGAAACTAGCAAGAGACCGCTAGATTTTGAAAGTATCCAACAGAAAACATCCCACCCCCTCCCTTCAGGCCTCCCTCTAAAGCCATGCCCCCAAAACACATTTTCATGCACAATGAGTGCATGGGCAGAGTTCAGAGCATTTGATTTATTGATTGCTATCAGGATGTAAAGAGAATTTCAACATATATAACAAAAAATGCTTCTTAAAGACATTACCTACCCTAGTTTTAAAGCTGACCCTGCACTTTAACCTCAACATGACCTCTGCCACTTCACTGTACCCTGACCTCTGTGTTGATCCGTGACACTAACTGAAGTGCAGTACATGACCTCTAAACCACCCCAAGGAATTATTTCTGTTAGCATCCCTCACCGTGATTGCATCAGTTTGTGCTCATTATTCTGCAATTAGCTTTGTTGAAATCTCAAAGCATCAGCCGACCATCACTGAACATAAGCTACAGTGCTGATTTGAAGTATTGCACTAATTGGTGTCATAACAGCCTACTGACCTTTAACTCATTAACTGCACTGGAAGCAGAAATAAGTCAGCAGCTTGCTGATCCTGCGGTTTTTAGAATTGTTCTCTATTTTAAGAGCGTGTGTGTTTATGTCTGTGCTTGTGCACACTATTTCTCATATGTATGTAAAACAGACCGATCTATTCCTCGCTGTGGTAATTTGTGTTGTCTTTCCATTAGAAATGAGTCATTGGGGATTGAGCTTTTAGGCGTGGAGTGGAATAGTCATACCAGTGATTATTGCTGTTATATTTGATTACACAAATGAGAAACATTCAGGAACAGAGGAAGCAAATTATATTAAATTGCTCTGACTGATGATTTTGCGTGCACTTCCAAATGAGCGATCAGAAAATTAAAATCCATGCAGATGTTACTTAGCCAGCATTTGAATGAATTTCATGTTTGTTAACCAATAAAATCAATTTGTGTAAGCTGTAATCAGATAAGTGGAACTTTCTTGACTTTGTGATGACTTGTTGTCCAGATGCTCTTGGAGCATTTGCCTAAAAGCTTCTCACTCATCATGACTTTTAAGATAACTGGAGAAGCAGATGGCTTCTCACCTTGCTAGGCAATTTGGCTTCAGATGCAGTGATTACTATATTTTTTTGTCTTTTTATAAACAGCATTAGCTATGTTGCCTGTAAACTCTGAAACTGGTCAGCAGTTTAACCATCGAAGAATATTCTCCACCAACATTATATAGCTAACTATTGATCTGGTTAATATCAACACAGATTTTTGCTATAGGTTGGACAGGATCTGAATGAAGATGTCAGGTAAAAATGGTAGGTAATAGGATAAAATGTACAAAACTGTGCCAGGGAAAGTTTTTGTCTTCTCCGTCAGCATTGCTGGAGTGAGCAGAGTGCAGTGAGTTGAGGTAAATATGGACAGACATCCTGAACACCACCTCCACAGCCCCCCTCGTCCTCCACTCTACAGATTACCTCGGTGGTAGCTAGCGGGGCCCAGATAATTACCTTGTGTTATTTCGCCTCCCACACTTTGCTTTTGAAGTCATGGCTGCCTAGCTGCCTCAGCTCTAATAGCATCCCGGCATGCCATCGATCCCACACCCCTCCTCTGGATATGAATAGGTAGTGGAGGTGGGCTCATGGGTTGTGGAGGGAGCAGCCCAGGAGTCTGCCCCAAGCCTCTGCAGGTTTCCTAAAGCTCAGGTTAATCAATATTCCCGTATGCCTGATCATGGAAACAGCACAATGCGTAAATTACTGTAATATGCACATTAAACTGCAAATTACAATGTGCTCTTTGCAAGCTGACTCTTTGCAAGGTAACTGGCTCCTTGTCAAATACTGTACATTTACAGATACAAATGGCTGCCTGTTTTTCATTGAACCAGCTATAACCAAATGATTTCCTGTGTGTGTGTGTGTGTGTGTGTGTGTGTGTGGAGTGTCCAGCATGGCAGTTCAAAACCTCCACAATAGTAGGGACCTTTTTAAAAAGTCCTTACTACTGTTCAGAAAATTAATGGCTTCTCTGCTCAGCTGTGTCAGGAAAGTAATATAAATTGTAGCTGTAATAGTTTTAGATATGCTTTGACGACTTAATCCTTTGACAGCACATATTCACTGCCATACACCAGACTATTTCAAGGAAAATGCCTTTGGAGGTGGTTGCTTTGTAGAGAGGTGAGATGTAACTTAAGTGTGACGGCAGAGAACTGCAGGCAGATACAGTACAACTGCATGTGTGTATCTTAGGCGATAATCTCATTACTGTAATGCTATCCTGAGCATTATTGGAAGCTGATTTTTTTTAAAGCTATTACAAGTACAATTTGAAACAGTTCTGTCTTGATTATACTTTGGTGAATGATGTGGTCAAGTGAACAATGTCCAGATTTAATTTTTTCGGCCCAATCCTGTACAGAGTACTTAGTTATAGTTTTCTATATTTACAGAACTTTTAGATTAATAAAACCAGTCCAATTTAAGAACATATGCTTGAAAACTAAATAGCAGTTAACCTTAAAAAGTAATGGTTTCCAAAATGCGATTTATGTACAGAGTACTTAGTTATAGTTTTCTATATTTACAGAACTTTTAGATTAATAAAACCAGTCCAATTTAAGAACATATGCTTGAAAACTAAATAGCAGTTAACCTTAAAAAGTAATGGTTTCCAAAATGCGATTTATGTAGTGTTTAGTAGAATATGTGGAGAAAGGCTTGTCATTCTAGAACTGTTGTCAGGACAGTTGTGCTGGGGACAAACATAAGCTGTCCAAACGCAAACAAAATACTGATTCTTAAATGTTTTCAACCAATAGCAATTTCAATCAGGGCAGATTGGTTGATTTGTCAAACACAGGTGTAACTAATAGTAGTTTTAGTAATAGATGCAATAGTGGTATTAGTAATAGGTGCATTACATTAAGGTTTTTTCAGTCCCAGGGCTCTGTTATCGAGATTATTCACAGCAGACATTTTGGCATGTCATAGCAGGAAAAGAATAGGTGTAATTGACTGACCATTAGAAACAACTGCATTCCATATAGGTAAGCTAGTTCCAGGGTCCTAGTGTTGTCCATGCTGGCTCACTGGCATGGCTTACTGGGACACTTTATGGAACTGAGCCATGGTTAATGAAATTTGTTTCACCTGTGCTGCCATGACAAGTCAAAATGTCTGCTGTAAGAAAGGTATTTTTCTTGCTTCAGTATCAAATATAAATTATGCAGAATTCAACTATCGATTTGCTTAAAGATATAATTGGACTGAATTGCAGAGCAATAATTAATACTAACGTACTTTGAGTCAAACAAATAATGATTATTGAAAACAAGATATAATAGGTCTTTTTCAGAAAAGACATTTTGAAATTCCACAGTAGGAAAAGCACAGATGTAAATGATAAAAATTAATTACGGCTGAATTCCATTTAGCTGCTTTGGTTTCAGGGTCACTGTCACACTGTCATTACTTGGACACTTGAATAGAAAGGAGCCATCATTAATGTTATTTGTAACACCCGTGCTTTTCCTTTCATGACAAGTTATAATGTCTGCTGTGAAAAGGGCCTATATTTGAAATGCAGCTCAACTCTGTCATTGGGTTTAGGCTACTTCTTCCTCCAGTATCAGAAACATACTGATACTGCATTTCTTAGACAGACAAAGAGAACAACCAGGAGATGTTCAAAGCTCCTCTGAACATTAGGTCCTATGTATGGCCACATTTCAACAGGCTTGATGGAACCTATGCAGGGTTGCTAATTTTGGAAAACTGTAATGAAGCACTGTAGGAACACCACTAAAATATGCAGCCACGAGTTGAGGTGATATGGCATTTTACATCAGCACTCAACATGGAAACAACTCACTATTACTGGCCAGCCATGGCTGAGCTCAGAAAGTTACCAAGACATGACTAATAAGTTCTAAATAAGGCAAAAAGATGTGTCAGTTGAAAGCAACTACTTTATGGACACTAATTCAAAAAATGTGCTTTTTTTAACTTTTGGAACTTGTGCTTATTTCACACTGAAAAGAATGTACTGTATTTCTATCAGGTGAGGTGAGGTAAATATATTGTCTCTGAAGTGTCCAGAGCAGGAAGTAATTGGGTTAGCTCCTGGTTTGGTGACCAAGGTCAAGACTTAGTCCATGATCTCATGTATTAGGGACGGATGATCATTAGTGAGAAGGTGAAAGAACATTACAAATTGATTTTTTTAATCCTTTGCTCTATTTGGGATCACTGCATTGATGCCTACTGTAAACTTTATCTTGCCAGGCATATGTGGACCTGTAGAGATAGTGATATGCATTTAAATGCAAATGGAACCTCTGCACAAATAGTAATAGTGGCACATTTTGTTTAGATTGCTCTTTTCAGAAAACTGTAACAACAACAGTATAGACATCAGTCTGACTGGTTTGCTATTTAATGCGTTTTATGACTGGCTCTGGCTATTTGTGGAGACTTTATTTGTGTTCGTGCTTACTATTTTAGTCCATTGGCACTTTAATCTGTCATAAAAAAGTAGAGAGGATGATCAAGCATGTCAAATGTGTATCATGTAGTCATGTATCAAGACACAACCTCTTTTAGCGGCTCTATTTATCTCTCATCAGTGCATTTTACTCCTCTGTTCAAAGCATACTCTTAGTATAAACATAGACGACACATGGGCACTCACGCGTGCACGCAGCCACACACACACACACCGACCAGCAGATCACAGGGACCTTATTAGCTGCTGTCACAACACATTTATCCCTCATCTGTTTCTGGTAGCCGTCATGAGCAAAAGGTTGCTCTCTGCTGCAAAGTGGCAAAGTGGGCTCCTCACTGTGTTTTTCATTCTCTCTAATGGAGAGCACTGGCATGGGCCCTGGCCATCTTTATCTGTGGCCCTGTCCAAACAGGGGTGATTTCTGCCTGAAAATAGCCCTGCTGTCAGCTCGCCTTAGTTGCTGCGCCCGCTGAGAGTCAGTTAAGGGGATCAGTGCTCGCTGGAGTGTGTGGTTCCGTGGTAAGACACGGTGCTGGTGACACATTGCTTTGATGGGATCACCGACCGTTTCTAATCCCCCCTCGACACAGATGACCTAAGGGGCTCATTGGACTCAGCAGAGTCACCGGTCATGACTCCAGTCCTGCCTTACTTCAACATCCTATCCAGTTGACCTTCAGCCCTTACACTCACAAAAGGCATATAAACAGCATTCGGCTTTTTGGATGACAGGTGTTCAGGGTCTTGGTTTCCAAAAGAAAGTCACCTTTGAGATTTGTGGTGGAGGTTGCTTTACATGTGCTTGTGTGTGAATATGCAATGTATGTGTTAAGACTGTGTTGACAGAAATCACATTGGTGTTCTTTTCTAAATGTAATGCAGGATTGTTTTAGGATACATCAAAGCAGGCTTTTTTTTCCTGAGAATTTTTAAAGCCATAAACTACATGAATAAAAAAACACTACTGCTGTTGTTGTGGATTTAGTTGGTTCATAATGAAATATTTGTTGGACGTGCAACTTAATTTGTAGGCCAGCAATTTGGCTTGGGAACATAAGCATGAGGACACCCTGTTTAGGAGGCCATCTGGAAAATCCTTTGCTATGATTAAAAACATTTCAGCCCCTTGCATTTTCATTTTTTAATGAATTGTACACCCCACAAATGTTTGCTGTGTGTCTGCTACACTGGGGCTGTGTAGAGGCATGTGTGTTGTTAGGGGTTTGTGTCTGACTCAGTGTCAAGGCTGGGAACTGTTCACCCTCTCAGTTTGTGATGACTTGGCAGCAAAGGAAAGGTCAAGGAAGACTTGTGCAGAATTGCCAAATGTGCTAGATTAGCAGTAGTCAATCTTGGTTTTCAGAGGGTGGAATCTTTACAGGAGTTTATATGTTTCTAGAAAATATGTTTAATGTTCTAATTTCTGGCTTTAGACCGCACATCATGTGGCTCTTAAAGTCATAAAACTGTTATGTACAACATGTTCAATAGACTGTTGTTTGTGGTGGAATTACAGAAACATAATATGCAGCTTGACAATCACTGCCTGAAAGGGAAGGTTTGTGGAAACACGTTTTACTAACTCAAATACTATGTGGCCTGTTTTTTGTGGCCATTCTGCATCACCAAAGGAGATCTTTGGTAGTGGGTGCACATAAAGGAGCCCACAGTCATTGGTTTTACAAGTACCCTGTATTTCTTACTTACTTACTTACTTACTTACTTACAAACACATCAAGTTGGAAGACTCTGATCTCCTGATCAGGTGCACTATTATTGTGATTATTGTTTTAGGTGAGCCATTTTCAGAGTACAAAAACACTGGAAAAGCATAGAAAACTGAGCTGTTTATATCAGGCGTTACTGTTCTTTATGGTTCTCATATTTCTGCACAACTGTTCTTTATTGTTTCTTATGCAGATTGCAAATTTTCTATGACAAGATGAAAACATTTGTATCTTAATTATTTTTAGGCATTAATACATATGTCATTACAAATTAATGAAATCATTACGGCCAATTTTTGTATTACGCCAAATACGAAAATACATGTAGCTGAAAAAAACTTGATGGACAACAAGTTTTTGCAACCAATTGCACACTGTAGGAAGAAATACAAATGGAGACTGCTTTGCTTATTTTCATATGAGTTATGCTATCAAACTGCTTGTACTTTTGATTTGCCTACAAAAACATATTGTTTTGTTTCCTCCACTTGTTGCCTGGTTTCTAGCTCAAGTCAGACACGAGTAAGTGTGGAAATTGGGGATAGATCACATTCAGAATTAGAGACAGCTGCTGATGCCATTTTATTTTTATTTTTCTAGCATATGGGAATGGTTTGTGTACTCCTCATTATATTCTGGACATTGTGCCACCATATCACTTATACTTACATGTCACACTTATACTCATGTCCATGTCCCATAAAATTTGTGTCTATATGAGTATAATTCTGCATAGAACAGCACACTCACTCTACTTTGAAGAAATTCCAACCTCAGACAAGATTGTCTTGTCATTGTTAAATGATAATGAGTTACTATAGTGTTGTCACTGTAAGCATGAAATATCCTGACACAGAATAACTGTATTTTTCAGGACATCTTCGAGACAAGAGCGTTCACATGGGAGGATGACCTCAGCTCTGTTCTGTCTGCTCTGACAGATGCTACACTGTTTAATCGTGACACATGCACTCAAATATTTCCATTTGGACAAGCTGTTTCCACTCGGAAATGTCGTTTGATTAATTATAATCAAGCCCTTAGCATCAATATTTTCCAGTGTTTAGATGAGACTTGGCTTGCAGTTTTCATAACATCTTGAGGAAGTAAAAGAGCAATATGAAATGTTTTTTTTTTTTTTTTTTTGCCGCTTTACTGTTTTATTTCAAATAAATGAATACTGCTTTATATAATCCCAAACATATGAAATACTAAAACAGAAACCGCAAGATATAAAACTTGTAATTTATTAAATCTGTCCTATAATATCTATTGTGTGCTGGAAAATTACATGTCTACTCTCTAATACACAACATTTACAACATTTAACAGGGTGTAATGATAGGAAACAAATGGCTGCGACTTTCGCCCTGCGACGAGTTGGCCACTGTCCAGGGTGTGCCCTGCCTAAGGCCCGAAGTCACTGGGATAGGCTCCAGTCACCCGCGACCCCCTAACGGGGACCAAGCGGTAGAAAATGGATGGATGGATGGATGGCTGCGACTTTACTGAGAAGTGTTGGTGGTGAGATATTGGTTAGAGGTTTCACTTAGTCTGACCAAATGAAGGTGCATACTGTAAATTAAAAAACACATAAAAATAAGAGCAGTGACTATGTTTCCTCTTAAGTGTTAGTGGGGTTTATTTAGTGATATATTCAAAGCACTAATCTTAGATCAAGGGGGCATGAAAATATTCTTTGAAGTAATAATATTTTAAAAATGATCTTCCATTGAATTTGAAACCACAATTGTGTGAGGTTCACTTCAGATGTTAATTTCATTTTCTGGTTTTAATGAACCCAAAAGATGTAAACAATTCAATAAATTAGTCCTTATTTTTATACACCAGACAATGTGAGAATATATAACATTTTTTGTGTGTATTTAGTCATAAACACAATATTTTATATATGCATTAGAATAATATTTGTCTGCTTAAAAAGCTTATGCGTCTGAATGTATTGTGAAAATTTCTCAGATGAACCTGGCTTGGGAAGTGAACGTGTAAACTTAGTTTACACCTACAGAAAGTAAGCATTTCTGCTACTTCTCGTATTTTGGTGAAACTCACTGCAGCACTGATTTTGTTGGCGGGCACATGCAGCATGAATACTACCAGTTGGCTCTACCTCATGGTTCCTGATGGCTCCATCTGAAGTCAGACTATATCAAGTGGAAGGAAAAGTAAGCTACAGCTGCTTCCTATGGTTTACTGGATTTTTGTGCACATTTTCCCCATCCCAGTTTGGTGTCCAGGGAAGGTTGTGTCTTCACACACATGGAGTCACGCCAGTCAGTTATTTTCACCCAACTGAGAGAGGAGGGCATAATGCGCAAGAACAATTCACACTATCCCCAGATACCAACCCCCTTCCACAATACTAGTAGGAGTTACTAGTGCAAAGAACATGATCCCTCACTGGCATCCCACCCATAACTATTGACTACTGTGTTCAGCCAAGCTGGAAACACCACACTACAGGGGACTGAATGTGGGTCTCCACAATGGTGGGCGATTGCTTTTCCCCTTGTGCCTTCTGGGCACCTCACACAGTGAGCAGTGGCATTTATTGTGGATGTTATAGACACACCTTTCCCCATGACTTATCCATGAAAATGGTGTTGAAAATCAGCTAAATGTTTAAAGATGTCCCATGATATTTTTGGCCACATGTGAAAATTATTTAATGAGGTAGTTCATGTATCCAGTTTGGAGATTTGGCAACAGCAGTGCATTCCATTTATCTGTGTGAAAATGAGAAAGCAAACTAACCCACCTTGGCAAACTCTTGCGGATATATTTAAATTACCTCATTTCAACCTCAAGCCTCTGGTTTCCCTACGCTCCAGATGTAGAACCTAATATAAAATAAAGGGTTTCCATATCTCATGAACCCTGCTAACACAGCGGGGAGTCCGGTTTCTGATCTCACACAAGTTCGAACACACAACTGGAGTCCAGGCCAAGTGAATTACCTCCGTACATCTGTTAAGGTTTAAAACAAAGAGCTAAACACTGTGATGGCTGGCTGGGTGGGTGATTGGCTAGTTGGCTGCTTAGCTCATTGGGGCATCATTAGGGAACCCTACCAGCTCTGTGATAATAAGAGCAAACACCTCTATTATCCCTGGGGCCTGTAATATATATGTGTGTATATATATATAATATTCACACCTAGTTAGACTGTGTGACCACCCCTATTAGTTGCAGCAGTTAGACCGTGCCTGCCCACTCATTAACAGCACCGATCGAAATATAAGGCAGTCATTACTGGAGTAGATAATGGTAAAATACTGTACTGGCTTTTAACTGATTGTGGAAATAAAAAGGCAAACCAGCTAATGAATCATGCTGTGGTGTGCCACAGTTGTGTCATAAAGATATTACTGTTTTAAAAGCTGTTAGCAAAGCTTGGCTGTATGCAAGCACACAGGTCAGCTGACTGTGCCCTGTGATGGTGTGTAAATGAAACGGTAATAGAGGGTTTCATCACCACTACTAATTACTGAATGACAGTTTTCTCACCAGTGTGTAAGTGTGTGTGTGCATGTGTGCATGCCTATGCCTGTGTGTGATAGGCCTAATTAGGTAAACTCCCATTACACTTAAAAGTGCATTACTGCTGCTCTTTTGTAAAGGCTATAATTAGAGCGCTACAGAGAGTGAGCGGTAATTAAGTTATTTCTCGAGTATTATTAGTCTGCTTGTTATATGAGCCAATTGTATTGAAAATGATAGAATACATATTTGACTTTATGCCAGTGCTTTGTTAACTTTATAGATATTAAAGCAGCTATTACACAGTGCATGATTAGAGTGTATGGCAATATATATCTTGTCCTCTTCTCAAGGGATTTCTGGCTGATAAAATTAAAATAACACAATGGACGATTTCAGCCTGTAAAATTGCAGAAGGCTTGTGTGAACTGAAAAAAGCAAATGACAACATGTACGCGCATGGGTATGCACACGCATTTCTTGTCTCGGGCTCTCAGCCTGACATGGCATTTTTGTGCATGTGTCATCCAATAGCAGCAGCGTGAGCCCCAGATCCTCTGACTAATCCAGATTGCCTTCTAATCCCGATCATACTCTCCTCTTCCTGCCATTGACTCCATTATTCCTCTGCAGTTTTCAAGCAGTCTCTCTCTTTTAATGTCCCCTACCTTTCTTTCTTTAATTGCCACTTTCCTGCATTGTGTTGAGTAGGTGTGTGATTAGTAACTAGTGGAACTAGCAATGTAAAGAGTGATTGTTAAATTCCCTCCCAACCCATAATTCACCCACACAGTTTTCACTTACAGTATTTTATTAGTACATGTGTTTGGTGACCTTAGGTAGCAGACTAATAGCGATTCTAAACTAATCTTTAGATGTGTTTTTAGCTGTAAGAAAATAGCATGGATGGCACTATGGTTGTACTCCATTTTCTTCCCTGCATCTTTGTATATAATTACATATCTCCTCTCTTATGTCCCTCCACCAGCAGATTTAAGTAACAGGTGTAATGATGTTAATCACTGTCTTAGGAGACCTTAACAGGCCTTGAAGGAGAAAGCGAGGAGACTGGGTCACTGGCACATTTGCACAGGGTTAGCAAATCCCATCGGAAGGGTGGTGGGGTGGATTGAGAGCACACACTGTTGTGCCAAGAGAGCTGGAGTAGATCCTCTTTCTACACTGTTCTGAATGGGCCTATTTTTAGCACACGGGGTGGTTTTATTGGACAGATGGATATCTTTTTGTTACACGCTCTGTGGCTACTCACATTCATTCTGTATACATCTTTGAGCCTGTGTGCTGTGTGCACATGGATCGTATTGAACTGTTGGATTATGCAGCTATTGTTTTATTGAGATGGGTTGTAGGCCACAGGTTTAAGGGATACTAATGTGAAGCCTATCACAATTACAGACACGGATTCAACAACACAAACAAAAATATAAAGGTATGAACACGATTCCAGAGACTAAAACTATTAAATAGATTGAGCAGAAATGACAAGATAAAAGTATGTCATATTAAATCATACCAAACTGAACAAGTGCTGAAAATATCTTTTGTACATTGCTTGTTGGATAATGTAACTTAAATATTGGAAAGTAAGTTAATACAAGTTACAAATGGTGTAATGAAAATTGCATGTAGCATCCAGGATCACATTGACATTAGCTACATGCATGTTATGCCAAATCTAAAATAAATGTCAAATGTTCATATAATACATACAAGGAAAATAATTTAGTCCACTACTCATTTTGAAATACTGTAAATGAGCCAGTTTGACAAACCGGAGCTATGTCACTTAAATCAGTCCACGTTTTTAAGTTTCAATTTTGAATTTAAAATAATTGCATCACACTGTTTTCTCACCAACGTCGCCCTCTTATTTAATTTTTGTTTCTCCTGCGCACGCTTAATGATGTTGAACTGCCACAATTTCAGTTATAAACATAAAAAATTACACATCTAGTGAAATTTAAAAACAAACACCCCAATACAAAGCAACACTTACTTACAATACAACAACAACATAAACTACAGTCAAAAATGATCAAGGACTGGAATCAACACCTCTCTCATTTCTCTAGGTGTGTTTAATTGTATTACCAAATAGGCAGGGTTTGCTGCATGGAATGCCTGTAAACTTTGTCAAATAAATAATAAATAATAATATTTGAAACAAGTAATCAGGTAATACCTTAACTGATATCTGAATTTTATCAATGTAGTAAATTTCATCATTCAGGTTCTCCGAACAGGCTACAAGAAGAACCAAGAAGTTGAAGGCAATGTTCAGCAGAATGTAACAGGGAAACGATCCACAGGTCTCTGAGTGACAGGCCAGCACGGAGACTGCGGCCACATTATCTATCTTAGTTGACGTGTATAGATTTCAAAGATGGAGGAAAAGGAGAGACAGAAATTACTATTTTCCCTCGACGTAGGACCTAGAATGAATGTCGTGCCCAGGGTTAGCAAATCTCATTTACAAATTTCAGGCGTGGAAATATCCTTCCCTCCTCGTGTCTCCTCTGTCTTCCCCTCCCATCACAATAAAAAGGAAGCTTCTCATTTAGCAGAACTGTGGGCCTGGAGGCTGTGTCACAGAAACCCATGTGACACACACACACACACACTGCATAGGAACCAAATGAATCTCAGTCCTACTGTGCAGGGGTCTATCTTGATTTGTTAGCTAGGACACCAAATACTGTTTTTTAGGCAAAACCTTTGGGAAATGTGAATGAGAATGATTTGAGAATGTCTGCTTGATGTAATAGTGCAGCTTTAAAAACATGGCAGTTTTAATTGGAAGCATCACACAAACTTCATACAGTATATAGTTTCAGTATTGGAAAAAGGAGATACAAATTAATATATACATGTGATACTTTCATATAGTAGACACACAGTAGTAGCACATAAAAACAAACTGCACAAGTTACCCATTCATACTTGGAAAAATATGCATTTGATCAGGCTTTTTGTAAATAGAGAAGTTTAATAGAGAGGTTTGTCATGAAATTTGCATCTTTAGGCTCTCGTTTGACATTCTGAACTATCTGAACTCTGAACTCCAGGCTATATGTGCATAATAAAGAGCAGGAGAAAAGGGTAGTCTGTCTCAGTTTGTATGCACAGATTCTGTGTATATGTGTTTATGTTGTGTTTCTGTGTCCTTGTGTGCATATCCTGTTCACAGAAAAAAGGTCTTTACCCACTTGGCCGGATCCCAACATTCCTAGCTCTTTCTTATTTTGGGACGTTTGTTGCAGAATGAAAGGAGCTTTTTGAGAGATGATCACAGACGTTCTCCCCAGAGAACTCTTAAGGAGGAAAGTGAGCCTATTTTCAGCGCTGTAGAGTGGGACTCATTATGACTCACTCAGAGCTGAAATGCTCTGGATGATGTCTGAGTCAGACATGAGGGCCAGTGTCCGCTGCCATGGTGATACACAGCCAAATGTAACTGAACTCAGAGAGCAATAGAGATGGAAATGAAATGAGGGAAGCTTAAAAGGGCCCTGAGGCGGCTTCACTATTGTCATGATAAAATTCCCAGAGTAAAAGCTGGCAAGCTATAGGCTCCTGTATGTAGACTGATAACTCAGAGATCCTTTAATACTTTAGAGTGCATAGTTTTCGTGTAGGGTTTTTGATATTGAAGATACATCTAGGCCAAGCAAAGCAAATTCAGTGACAATTCCAAAATAATACATTTTTCTGACTTTCCTCCTCAGGATTTCTTTGGGGAAATCTAATCTGAAAATATTCCTTTTTATTAAGCAAACATGTAACAAAGCCAAGAAATAGTGATAGTTTCTGTGAACGCAATATGCAAACAGATACAGAAACACCACACACACACTATACTAATGCATCTTTTCCTCCTGTCGTTTAATCAGACAGTATCTTTTTGTGATTTTATCTCAATTGATTAATTTAATTTATCTTGATTTATCTTCATTGCCTGGTACAACAGAAAACTTGCTGTAAAACCAGAGTCAGGCTTATCACAAGCAATATTTTCTGATATTATTTCTTACTTTTCTTGATTAAATACTTTAAAATTGATATAATACAATTATTAATTTTGACTTAAGCCTAACTTACCTAAATCATCCAAGACAGAATTCAAAAATTCAAGTCTTTTTTGCCACTTACACAATCACTAGGCTCTCTCACTTCATGATTCTCACTTTGGCACCCTACGGCTAATGGCGGAAATCCAGTATGGCTAGCAGATTAGGAAAAACTTGCACATGCAGTACTTGTCATGCAGGTGTGTCGGAAAAGAGCTCAATATCTTGAAAATGGGAGCAATTCATGGAGAATTCATGCACTGATGAAAGTCTGTGTGGATCCGAACATTAGACTGATGTATTAAGTTAATTAATGTTGTACGTGTAAGAGTAGTGTGCAGGAACTTTCCTATTTCAAAGACATTGAAATCCAGTATGGCACCACTGGCACTCACCTGCTGCCTCGGTGTGAACACCAGTGTGTTTGTGTGTAATTTGACATGTGTCTTGTCCATTGCCTCAGCTTCACTGTACAGTCAACAGCAGAGAACAGTGATGTAAGGACAGAGCCATGTAAAAAGCCAGCAGATAATAATCCGATGTGCCTTGCTCGGCCCGCCAGCCAAAGAGAGGAGAGAGTCAGATGACAACGCCTTTCCCTGCCAAGTCCAGCAGGTACAGCATGGAGTCAGGCACATATACCTTACACCTCTCTCTCGTTTTGTCTTTCTTTTTGTCTCTCTGCCTTTTGTGTGTTTATCTCTTTTTGACACTCCTAGTCAGAAACATACTGCATGAAAATACTGGTTTATTCCGAATAGGCTGTGCCCTCTGAGAGCTGTCGCTATTGGTAGATCCCACGTCGTATCCTCTGTCTCGCATGTTAACCTACCTTCTTATGTTGGTAGGTAATGATTTGGCTCCATCTACGATTAAAGTGTATGTATGCTGCAGCCATTTCATCCTGCCACGAAGGCTATGGAGAGAGATGAGTTTTGTGGCTCCCTTGGCGAAGCGCTTTTAAAGGTAGTCAGACAACAGAAACCTGCCGTGCTCTCTCTAGTACCACAGTGGTGCTGCATGCTCTTGTGGGTACCCCTTTCGAGTTAATAGCCCAAATCACTCTCAAGATGCTATCCCTACAAAGAGCGCTCCTCCTAGCCCTGACGTCGGCTAAGAGAGTGAGTGACCTATGTGCACTGAGTCGGTCTCGCCGCCCTGCCTTTCCATTATAGATTTATTATAGATGGGAGCGCAGCAAAATCCCTCAATCACACCTAAAGTCCTAACAAATTCTTTTCGATCGAGAATTCTTTTCCTCCAGCCCCCCGCCTCACAGAAATGAGGCAGAAAAAGCGGCTCACCAACTCTGCCCAGTGCACGCTTTGTTGTATGTTTTGCGAACAGCAAACATCAGGCAGACACAGCAGCTGTTCATTCATTACAGAGGGCACTCACAAGGCGTGGCTCTGTCAAAACAGCGTCTGTCTCACTGGCTGTGTGATGCCATCACACAAGTCTACAGAGCAGCAGGAGTGGAGCCTCCGCAGGGCGTCTGGGCGCACTCCACAAGAGCCTTATCCTCATCCACTGCCCTCCTCAGAGGGATGGCAGTGGCAGACATCTGCGCAGCGGCATCTTAGGCTTCTCCCTTTCTGCCCTTTCTGCCCTTTCTTCCGTTTCTATCTGCGTGATGTGTCTGTGTCCTCCCCGATGCATTCAGTTTTAAACATACTAGACAGCAGATGACGTGTTGTCAGATCTGGCGCTTTTACACACATGCCAAACGCTGCGCCTCTAATCCCATCATCACGGATTAGTGGGCTGCATGGGGGACCATTATAGTATGTAATCAACGTCCCACCCTTCTGCAGCGGTAGTGCTGTGTGGAGGGAGTGTAATATCATTCGGCCCCTTTTTTTCCACACAGGGCTGACATGGTGTTAACTATGGCACAGTCGGTGCCTCCCTGCCTTATTACGCTTCACATTTATGGGGTTGTGAACTGGTGTATGTTATCTGCTTGTGGACCTTGGTGTCACAGTGGGCATTGACTACATTAGGCACCCAGCTCCACCAGCATTAGCTGAAGAAAATGCTGATTTTTGGAAGCAGGGCTCATATCACGCAGTTGATATATGCTGCAGAAGCAGACCTGAGGGGGCCCGTACAGGGCACAAGGGCACGAAAGAAATTCTTCACGACTGCGCATGCGCACTGGGATAAACCCAATAATGAGAGATCTTAGAGGGCTATGCCTATACTCATACAATCTGGAGTTACAATACGTAACTAATATTATGAATGTTTAAGCTGTATCAACCATTTTTTTTTTTTTACTTAAGCACGTAAGATTTTTGACAAAGCCCCTTCGACATAGTTTACATAAGAGCTGTGACAGTATTGAGAAAAGTAAATTGATAAACAATAACAATGGCTGCAGGAAAGAATGATTTCATTATTTCATTAATGTTGTTATTTTCTGCATTAAAACCTTTAGTCGGTAAAAAGTCTGCTAATACCTTCATATTGCTCCCCATGATATTCAAATAAACTAGAGATTTGTTAGAAATTACTTGAATTTTTCTTACATTTAACTCTAATTAGTTAATTCACTAATTGTTTCATCACTAAAAATAATAATAATAATAGTACATTACAAATATGAAATTGGAAATTCATATTATTGGAAAATTATACAATTATACATAAAAATGCACCCTATAAAACATTGTATGTAATGAGATTTCTTTTAAAATATCTGCCCATGTATGCACTGATACGGATTTATCTTAAAGCCAGTATTGGTTGACGACATGCGGGTAAGCAATGTATTGGCCAGGCACACACACACCCACCCACACACACACACACACCTCCCTATCAGTCAGGCTGCCAGAGGCCAGCTCTGTGACCTGAGAGCCAGTGACAGACAGCAGGCATGCAGAGCTGACAGTACTGAGGTTGATGTTGAGTTCTGCTACAGCCAATCTGTGTCATTCACTGCCTAACCGCGTACTCCAGCTTAATACACAGATGCTTGAAAACATGCAGATGTGTTTGAGATACTCTTTCTCTCACTTTTATTGTTGTGCTAGTTATGCAATCCATTCATGTTAATATAGCTGAGAACAGTGAACGATATTTTTATTGGTATGTTCAAGTGCTTGACTAGTTGTCTCTATCTAATGTCATGATGTATGTATTATCATTTACATACCACCAAACACTGTTGAATTTTGAACAACGAATGGATCACGAAACTAAGATTACAGCATCCAGCAGAGGGCTGGTTTACAACATTCCAAGATACTTGTTGTTGCCATGGTAACAGCTGTAAACATCATTTTTAGCACAGCAGGGAGCTGATGGTACCATCTAAGAATATCATGCCATTAAAATGTCATTTATTGATATGGAAGCTGTTTTTTGTTGTTACCTAGCTGGTGTGTTTGATTGGCCAGTCAGTGCCACCATCATAATGTTTCAGTGTTGATCAGTGTTGAATTCCTGCACATTATTTACAACTTAAGGGTTGTCCTTAAACAGCAGCCACTATGATTAGACTTCAGTTGTGTGCTGTTTTCTGGTCTTGGTTACTGCTGTGTCTCAAATACAGTGCAGCTGTATCCCAGCAGCACTTATAAGGGTTTAAGTGAAAATTAGGAGCACATACAAATACCAGTACTTTACCCCTCTCGCTGGCCAACACCAATGTACAAACAGTATTAAATAGCAGGGCCACAGAGGTGTTTTCACAGAGTAAAAAAGTAAGTGTGTATGTGGTATGTGTGCACAAGGATAATAGGAGTTTAAGTCACAGTGTAATCTGTGTAAACCAGCTTTTTTATGCTTTCTGTTGCATAAAATATAATTTTTCTACTTTGCACTGCAAGGCAAAGGCTGATGGTTCTAGCAAAAACAGAGAATTAGGAAAAATATGTTGTCTCACACACACAAAAACACCTTCCTGTGGTGGGGTTTTCATCTTTTACCAGTGACATTGATATCATTATCTTGTTGGACGAAGCGTCTCTCTCCTCAACTGAATTTTAACTCAGTGAGTTGGGCTTTTCACTCTGCATTTCATCCTGCAGGCTTCACACTTCCCAGAGGATGTTCAAATTTCAAAATTAGTAGATCCCTTTCTTCTGATTAATTTTATTCAGATTAAATCATGTGTGAGTTAATAGTCGTGTGTTTCTGTGTGTGTGCTTGTATGTGTCAACAGGCTTTGGTGGCCTGTTGAACCACTTAAAGGATTCTATTTAACGGGTCAGCCGAGCAATTAATCAAGGGTTTAATTGGAATCCAGAGTGGAGTGACATGATTTATGCAAATAAGGTCATTAATATGCAGGCCTGCATTCGATGCTTAAATTAAAATGGCTCATCCCCCAGCGCAGCCTAGCACTTTCATTACGGTAAATTAGAGAGCAATAATAACTCCAAATACACATATTTATTTTCTACAGACATTCAGAACAGGACATGCCTACAGGAAGAAAAATATGAAAAGGCAGAAAGAAGGAAGTTTTTATATGGGAGATAGTCAGGAGGAGGCAATGCTAATACTGTTAATTTTACCTCATTAGAATCAGACTGCTATCTGCAGGGCTTTGGTTTTAATTGGATCACCAAGCAATTTAAACCACATTTGGTTCTTAATTGCTTTTTTTGCACTTTATTATACAAAGTACAGCAGCAGTCATTTGCTATTCACCAAATTCTTTGCCTGGTCAATGCAGCGCAGTAATACCACTGTCTGACCTATGCTGTTGCCCTTGGTAACCATCCCTATAGGGACAGGTTGTGATCCTTGCTCTGAAGTGTCCACTGCACTCACTCTCACCATGTGCTGATGCCAGGGGATTAGAGCCACAGCTGAGTCACATTCTCCTGCTACTTTTTTCATTAGAGTTGCTGCACATGAATGTTGACTGGAAGAGCCACTCATCTTGAGAGATTTTTCACATGCTCAGCGTTTGGGATGAGCAAGTAAAATCCACCAGTTGCCTTGTTGCTGTGGAGTAGTTGCCAACATCAGTAAAATGTGTGATTTAAAAAAAAAAAAAATAAGAAAAAAGTCATGATTTGAAATGACACTCTAGTCTAGTGTTGAAGTAGTTCTTAGATTTGACTGGAGCTGTGTAGGGTGGGCAATATCATATTGTTCATGATAATACCTGTATAAGCCTTAATGTGTCACATTATTAACCATACTGCAACTTGTGAACGTATTTACTCCATGACTGTACAGCAGCAATGCACGTAGCTTAAAGCGAAAGTCACGTTACTACCGGCTCTGCTGTGGAGAAGTTGGTTCCAAAAAGGAACAATTTCTGTAATTTCCTATAAAGCCACATTTGCCGTCATCTAGCATTATATGTCTACATTGAGCGTGAGACAAGATACTATGCGAGGATCTGATTCAGCTCGGTTACAAGATTAATTGATCATCTCATGGCATGTTCTCTTTGCGATAACTAATCAGAGCAGCACCTTACTGGAGGCAAATGGCTTAGTCTGTCTTTGTCAGATAGAGTTGTGGGGGAAAACGCTGCAAGGTTGTACGCACACAGTCAGAGTCATCCACAGTAATGGACCAGGCCTATGGAGAAATATAATGTTAGTATTCTTATAGTGCTGCTCGTGTTTTTATTGTTAGTTGTCCACTGGCTCGCTGCAGAAATAATTTTAATGTACCTATAGTCCTATTAACTAAGGCTTAATAAGTAGTGCCTTGTGGGCCAAATCTGGCTTTCAGGCCAAAATGATTGGATTTATCCTCCCAAAATTAAATGAAATCCTTGTTGGACTTCATCTAAACTGTAGGAAAAAAAGTATACTGTAAAGCCCATTTAAATCCTTCTGAGAATGACCACAAAATAATCAATATCATCCGTGTGGAGAGAGGCATGTAAACCAGTATTGTGCCTTTCTGTGCTATATGTGCCAGAATGTTTAATAGATATTACTGTAGAAAGAGCATGGTGCTGAAACCAAGTCTAATAAGCTTACTAGATGAATAACAGATGAATCATAAAACCACTAAAACTAAACAAAAGCACTTTAATTCGAACATAGATTTTATTGCATAGCATTATGTAATCAAAAGAGATTTGGTTGTCACAAATGAAATGAAACAAATGAAGACAAGATTATTCTTTTGAAAATGCAACAGCTTTGTTTCAAAGACACACTGGTCTGGTGTTGGCTAGAAGAAAAACAACAACACATTTCACTCCTGATTTCATTGTCCACTTTTATTGTGCACAGTTTTAAAAGCTGGCTTTTACTGTAGCTTAGCTCAACAGAAGGCCTAATGAATTGATCAAAAAGATAATATCCAGTCCCTCTGCATTGGTCATAACTGTAGGTCAAGGTTTAATGAAAAGGCTAGGTCTATTCTGGGGCTTGTATTGAAGCTATGGCAACATCAACAGTTTTATAAATGTAATGGTTTATTTCCAAATGAATTAAAAATAACAACAACAAATTAATAACAAATTAAATTCTTCAAAACAAAACCTGCTGTAAAAGTTAATAAAGCTACGCTCAAGGTTGTACTATGCTGTGTGATATTTGCACCTCTATGTTGCAATCCCTGATATTCTTCAGCTACGTATGTAGATGCTTTACAGACTTGTTCTTAACATTGTTGTTGGCCCTTTTATTGTTGAAATTGCAAACCATGCATTTTTGAACTACTGTATATTGAAGCCCTGAGGTTGTGAATGTTAATTTAGCGCAAACAATATCATCATATAAGTTAAATACGCCAAAAAGGAAAAACAAAGAAACTGGAATTCACCTTGTGTATTGAGGAAAGTTTAAGGCAATAGTGGGATTTTGAGAGAAGTTCTTGACCATGAACATATATAGTTTGAGTTTTGAGAGTGAAGATGTCCTTTTAATATGGAGTAACATCTGAATTTTATATTTACCTACATAATATAGCTCCACAGTGCACATTCAGCCTAAAGTATTGCTGCATTCAAATAGTTTTGTGATTTAGATTTGTGTGACAAATGAACAGCCCTGCATTAAAAAATATAACCTTCATCACAACAAGTTGACATGCAGTTTTCAGCAGCACTTTAGAGGTGTGGTGCACATGCAAAATGTCACTGAGCAAATTCAAGCAAATTGACCATTTAACTTTGCTCGCTAATGCTCGCTGTCAGTGTGGATATTGTTAATTGAAACTTCTGGCTGCTGTTTATTTGTTTGTACACTTCATGGTTGCCTTGCTCACTACACTGTCTGGGAAGGAAACAGTTCCAGTGTTTTAATGGAGCACAATGGGGAGTTTTTGACAGCTGGTGTATGTGGAACACAATGGGTTACAACAAACAAAGGAATGGCAATGGAACCAGCTTTATGTACTGTAGGTGGAACGGATGGAGCTATTAAAAAAAATGCCTTGATCTGCCCTGATCAGAATGGGACATCCTGTTATTGGACTCAAGTGTCACTATTTTGTTTAAACTTAATAATACTAAAGTACTAAACTAAACTAGCTCAGTTTATTTCAGCGTTTTTTCCCCACATTGGCTGTCTCTCTCTCTCTCTCTCTCTCTCTCTCTCTCTCTCTCACTCACTCACTCACTCACTCACTCACTCACACACACACACACACACACACACACACACACACACACACACACACACACACTGATGACTCCGAGTTATTTCTCTCTCTTTCTCACTCACACACACGTCTTGTCCTCATGTGTGCCAGGGCTTGCTGGCTGCTTGGGGTTTTCTGTAATTACAGCAGTGAGCAGGGAGCTGTCTTTTGCATGGCAGATGGTCCAGCACCATGATGCATCAGGTAACCGTGACAACCACCTCCCTCCTCGCAGTTAACAGCACCATCATGGCTCTTTACAGTGACCAAATGTCATTATAGAGTCTGTGGAGACGGTGAGAGCAGGGGACAGACGTGGGGAGGGGGGCTGGATTAGGGATGGTGATGTAGAAAGAAAAAGATAGCTGGATTTTTTTCAGGATGCTCAGGACCTTCTTATCAAACACACACAGACAGACGGCAAAGAATAGTGTGGCTACCTCCATTGTTTTGGCTGGTGAGAAACAGCAGTGTTTAAATCTTCATTGTGTTCAGATCACTACTCCAACCTGTTCGCTTGTGAATCTTATTCAACCTGTTAATTCATCTTTTCTATCAGATCACTTCCACTGACATCTATGACGTTGATACCACATTGAAGCTTGCAGCAAATGTGATTAGGTTTTATTTTTTTAATAACCTATTTTAATGTTACTACTATTGCCTCCCTTGTGCGTCTGATATTTGATTCACGTCTTCACGCCTTGGTCCCGTAATGCGCTTTCACCACATTATCACTAATCAGATGCCTCAGAGAAGGCAGGCAGTGCTGATATACAATCAATTTCTCCTCTCAGCCTACTATGCAGCAGATGACTCAAGCTACCTGATTAGGAGGTTCTGCCACAGTTCTAGATGAGCCCTCCTTAGAATTTAAGCTCTCTCATGCTTAGACAATATCAAACCTCTTGCAACAGACTCTGTGTCTGTCCGGTCGCCATGAAGACACAGCAAGACACTGAGTTTACCTGCTGCAGCGGCATCAGTTTCATGCTCTGACCTCTACTGGTGAATTGCGACAGCTGGATATGTTAAAAGGGAAATTCTTTATCATGCTTTTTGGCAATTGAAGTGACAATAGAGACCAGTTCAGTTGTGATATAGGCCTATAAAGAGTCATGGATGGTGTTGGAGCCACACAGCTTCTTAGTGAGGTGTGTGCTTCCTTGCAGTACCAGAGGGAGGCAGTGACACACCTTGGTGTGGCAGGAGGTGTTGGAGGCGTGCTTTCCACAACACAGAGTTGTTCATTCAATTAATCCCCTACTCACCTGTTCACTTCGTTAATGAACCAAACAAGTCAATCTTGTTTTATGCAAAATATTACTGTGTAAATCATGTTGGAGCTTCAGTTGTCCATGGAAAAATTAATTTGACTTGTAGTCATTGTTAGTCCATTGTAAGTCCTGCATTGTTATTTGCATACCTCAGAGGCTATTGCAGCCTGTGCTTCATGAAATATCAAAGTCACAATGAAATGGCATTTTGAGAGCATCTGGCATCTGTAAATGTTTCCTGTTGAAACAGGATGTTGTGAACAAGGCATAACACAGGGAGACCACTTTCTATTGCAATTCCTTTAGGAATAGAAAGACTTTTTAATTTGATAGTAAAAATATCTGTATAAATAGATTATAAATCAATCATTAATATATTAATGATTTGATATTAATCGTTAAACTTGGTACAGCAGGTGGTAATTACTGAAGATCCATATTTTTCCTTGGAACTAAAAGTAATGGCATATGGACGTAGAAGAAAAGCAGTGTAAATATTGTGTATTTAATAATTTGAGTAGGTATTATTCGAACTTTAAAGCAATGACCTGAACATGACATACACAAGTAATTGTTTATAACTACAAATGACCAGTGCTTCTCTGACAAATGGTTGCATGACAGTTTAGTAATAAAAATGGAGACTTAGAGACATTTCTTTAGAAAAGCCTGACCTCCAAATTAATTTGGAGGTCAGGAGAAAACCTTGTCTGAGAGCTAATCTGATCGCTATTACAGCGCAGTTACAACAAATTAAATAAGAGGTTACAGATAATACCACAGGTAATAAATACGGAAATATCAGTTCTCTTGCCTTTGGAAAGAAAATGATATACAGTACATTAAGCTAGAACTATTAGATTCTCATCAATAAACACAACTAAAGACCAGCAAAAAAGGTAATCTACCTTCACCTTGAAAATGAAAAGAATCACTTAAAAATAATCCATCAAGTTGAATGTGTGACAGAGACAAACCCCTAGCTCAACAAAAAATTGTTTGAATGGGTTTTCAAACTTGTTAATTTAGCAAACATGGCTCTTCCATGACCCCTATGATTGTTTTTTTATAGTCTCAACTATTTACTGCTCATTTTCTTTTTCTACATACTGTAAATGTCGTGAGAGGGAACAATATAATAAGGTCAAAAACAAGTATAAAATGTATTTTAGAAGACAAAGACTCTGGAGGATTTGAAAATGGCAGCCATGCACCCTCATACCACTTTGCGCTTTATAAACTGATACACTGCAGTGTGTGTGTTTATATTCCCTATTATTATCCTGATTTGGAGTTTTGCCTCTCTCACTTGTCTCCCCCTGTGTGTCCTTCTGCCTGTTCTTGCATCTCTCTGTGACGTCCTAGTTGGCATGTTTACAGCTGCATACAGATGCAGTGCTGCAGTCTTCCAGCAGAACTTCCCCATGGGTACTCACAGGGAGTGAACAAGCACAGATTCACTCAGTCACACTTTTGTACATTTATGTTAAATTCAGTATATTAAAAGTGGTCTGCACATACCAACATACTTTGAAGCTCCAATTTGCTATGCTAATTTTTATGCAAAAAATTATCAGCAGTGACAGAAAATATCAAGCTAAATTATTGACTCGTGGTGATGGAGGTGTGTGCAGTAAATCTAATTGATGGATGAGCTCTCATTCACACTAATGGAATGATTGAGTTCTGAGTTCTGGTTGAATTTCCCAGGATATACCACACACAGTTGAGTCCTGTTTTTCTACCTGTCGTGTTTCCCTCTGCTCTCCTCTCTTGCCACCAACATTGCAAAATTGTGTACACAGTGGTTAACTTTTTAACAGTTCACACTGTTCCGTCCAATCAATACCGGGTTTGTGCTGTGGTATAATTTCTTGCACCCTGTCTGATCATAAATGTACCTCTTGATCTGCCTCTGCTGAGGGAAATCAATAGCCGTCCAGTGGGCCAGCTGTTAGGTTTTTATTATTTCTTAAATCAGTCAAGTCTGCAGTGCAAAGTTACCGGAGTGGAGGCAGAAGCAACAGTAGAGCTTTTAGTTCATAAAACTAACATGCCTCTGAAACCTGTATATATGAAGATATTGATCCTGTGCTCTGAAAGCGAAAGGGTTTTCATCTTGTATTACAGTATCCGCAGCAGTGGTGCTATTGTGTAATGTGGCTAGCACAGTGTGACTACCTGGTTATACTTGGTGGGAATACACATATCAGTTTAAGGCTAAAATTGTTGCTCCCTCAGAAAATGCAACATTTATTTTAGACATGTTTATTTTTTATTTTTCTAGCTTTCTACCTTATTTTTTTGTTTTCCTCGGTTTTTTCTTCTTTTTGTAACTGAACACAAAACTTCAATGTTTTTTAGGAATTCTTTTTTGCAATTGATAATTGATTTTCTGTTTTTGTTTTTTGTATTTGACAGTGATAAGCAACCAGTACTGAGAAGATGAGGTCAAACATCACAGCCACATGTTATTTAGTAATGACAGAGTCAGTGCACAGTTTTGTACGATACACAGTACAAGGTTCACAGTGTGATACACTCATAATATTTTGACAATGTTGCAATGAAAAGAAACTGGAAGATGGCTGATTTGTTCAAGTTTCTGTGACAGTTTTCTTGTAGATTTGAATGTACAATAATAGATGATAATGACAAAACAGTTATGACAAAATATCAACTGAAAACAGAGAGTGAGTATTTTTATTTCACTTCAAAAAGCTCATTCTGAAACACTCAGACACAAGCTGTTAGCATTCAATGAGCCATTATTCCAAAGAACAAGATCAGCTAAACTGGGCAGATTTTTTTTCTAGAAGACTTACGATTTCACAGTGGTGAGTAAGGACATACTGTAAAAGCTCAGTAATCTAAACAGGAAATTGGTCATTCAGTGCTTTATAAGTAATCAGCAGGATTTTGAAAACAACTCTAAAATCCACTGGGAGCCAGAGCAATTGTGTTGGGATATATGATCGCTCTTCTTCCGTTCTAGTTAAAAATCTAGCCTCAGCATTTTGTCTGTGCTCCATATTCAACAAGACGTTAATGATGGGGTAATACTAAAGAATATGTATAATAAAATGTATTACTACTATTTTACAACCCATAGTTGCATTCATTTGATTTCTTTCAGATGATGAAATCCACTGATCTGAAAGCATCAACCAGAACTCTTCCAAGAGTCTAAAACTGTAATCAGTGAGAGTTGCTAGCAGTTTTTTTTTTTTTTGCTTATGATAGACATAAACACAGATTTCTTTCATTTGTAAATTTTTGACTGCATTGACTGAGTGTGACTGCATCGTTTAGTATGTTAATGTTCAAGGACCGACGTTTAAACCATGCAAGCTGCTTTTGTGCATATATCATGCATCATACATGGTAACATTAAAATGTATTGTGAGCTGTGTTAAGCCTACCAATTGAAAAAAATATCTGAATTCATCTTTTGACATTTCATGATTTAATTTCACATTGACAGTTGATTTCTTTTGGAAATTGAAATTTTGGATATATTTTGGATATATTTTGCATCTACAACATAGGTTGTACATTACAGTAATAACATACTTTAACAATTGTTCTCTCTCAATGTAATGAAACAGCACTGATTATTAGTTAACACTGTGTTGATAGGACTCTATTTGATGGTAATTTAATGTGCTACGCATGTTGATGCTAAGTGCCTCTCCCTAATGTCTTTTAAATAGCAAAGGTAACTCACTAGATAAAACTTATGGACTTGTTTTTGTTTGTTTTGTGAATTATTTTAGCACTTACATTTCTACTTTTCCATAGAAATTGTCTATTTTCTGTGTATTTTGTTGTTCGTGTAGTCTAATAAAAAAACCTGTGCATGCCATTTTATCTCTGTTTTCTCTAATGTAATTTAGTATGCCTGTCTTTTGCACAAAACACACTTGTTGGGCAAGTAGGATGTCGGCAGCACATCTACAATCGGCAACAATCTACTGGGTTGTGTTTGAGGAGCATTTGAAACACACTGATCACTGATAATATATGTTTAAAGTGTTTTGCTGATGTTCTTACCCAGACAAGCTTATATAGTGAGTGATGCTTAGGATTTTGCTTAGTGACACCGACAGAACACATGATTGATATGGGAGTTAAAACCTAAAACCTTTTGGTTACAGGTTGTGAGACTAAACAGTTTACCTAACAAGCTGCTTTTTCCCACAAGCTATTCTGAGTTGACTAACTAAACCTGACCCAGGACCTGGGCTGCGTCTTGCTCCGCTCTTGAGGCCGTGTCTCGTGATTCTTTTTCTCAGACATCAGTCTCTGAGTCTCCTGTGAGCTGCCATCTAATCCTCCAGTCATCTGAATCCAGACCCTCATCTCACCAAGGTCGGGATGAAAGAGCATCTCACCGGAGCCGAGGTTCGTCCGTGCGTGGCAGGAGGAAAGGGAGAAGGCCTTAGTGCGAAATGTCAGTGCTTTTCCTGTGTAGCTAGACTCATCAAAGGAGGATTAGTGTCGGACTGATGGCGTCACTGGACAAGCAGGCTCTGATGGAGTAATCCGATGCATCAGAACCAATATGAGACTTCGGACACATCGACAATATGTACACTAACAAACACCCATGCACTTACACTTACATGCATGCGCCCACACATGCGAGAGCAGACACATATTTATACACATCTCGCGCACACACAGTGAAAAGTTTCACTTCTTCTATCACTTTGACATTCATAAGAAATAAATGGCTTAGTTGAAATTAAAGCATCTGAAATGTGCATCAATGTACCCAGGATATCCATATGTGCAGGGTAGAGCTAACTCAAGAGCTACTTTTTTATGCTTGTTAGCATTACAAAGTTATTCATTCTACAGTTTTACAGTCTATTTACAGTGAAGACAGACATGGCTGCAAACGTCAACATGCCCAACAACATAACCGACAATACCGTAAATAATGGTAAAGAAAATTGCTGTTTAGATTTGGTTCAGTGACAGACTTAAGTTTTGTGTTTTGTGTTGGTTTGAACCGATGAGTGGGTGATGAGTGTAGACCCTACAAGGAATTTTCTTTTTTGGTATTCCAACTTTGCCATCTGTTCCAACATTACAGACCACTGCTAGGATTCAAAAATGTGCTCAGTGTGTGCTGCTGGTGATGCCATGAGGTCACCATCATTTTGTAACAGATCATTTGCAATTACATCATCTGACCGAGACTATCAAGGTTTGTTTTTGGAATACAATTTCAAAGCCTCTGATGACCCACCTCTCGTCTGTCAACGAGATCACATCGTTGATTGCACAAAGACACAACAGTTTGGGTGATTTCATAATTTGGGAAGATTTCAGCAGCACCTGCTCCTGGCCATTACAAGTGTGCAGGATGATGTCCCACTTATTACATTTAAAATGCAAGGATGGTAACATCGGTTTCAATGTTTGTTATCCTTTAAACATAGTGGAATTTGTTTTCAAGCTTTCAGTCATTCTGAAAGAGTAGGTGTCATTTTTTATCACAAGATATTTCATGAAAAATGAAACTGTTCAAATGTTTTCATTTCTTTCCACCCACTTACCATTTCTCGTTTTCAAAAAGAGCTCACTACAGTATTTACTGCCTTGGGACTAATGGGAGGAGCTGTGCACCATGTGTTAGTTTGAGCTAAATCAACCATTTTGCAACAAATAAACCGCAAGACAAATAGGAACATCATTCTTAATTTGCAAAGCTGACAGGGCAAGAAATGAGAACAATACGAAGGCCCAGTACCGTGCTCTTCATTAAAGTCTTTGTCCTCCACACATGACAAAGCAGATTGTGATTGTGGCACTGACAGGCTGTGGACAATTACAAGTGATGTATTTATGGATTTTCGGTAAGATCCTATCTGAAATGTAGCTCCTGTCAGTGCTAAAAATATACCATATAGAACTGCATTACCAGAACTCGACTTAGTCCATATTCTGATGT
Organism: Siniperca chuatsi; assembly: GCF_020085105.1. NCBI lineage: Eukaryota > Metazoa > Chordata > Actinopteri > Centrarchiformes > Sinipercidae > Siniperca > Siniperca chuatsi. Next base: position 10,386,565 of record NC_058058.1, on the reverse strand, counting down.
GAAAACCACATTCGATACTCAGTAATGGAACAGAGTCAAAGAGAATTTGTTTAGAGAGGGGTGATTTATTTTTATTAGCTCTTTTTGGTTTTGTGTATTGTTATTGTTCCTCCTGCAGATTTATTGACCTAATCTGAATATTTGTAAAAAGAAAATGTTGGCCTCCGTGGTGCAGGCAGATATAGAATGTTATGTTTGAGAATCTGGTATGTGGTTCCTTTGTGTATTGTGAATGCATCCTGTTTTGAAAAATATAACAAGAAAATTGGAAAAATAAATCTTGTCAAGCCGGATAACATGTTTCTGTCATGGAAACTGACTGTTTGCTAAAGCCCTACCCTGAACAGTCATAATGATGTCCAGTCATAGCTTAGCAACAGTAACTAGGCATGACAGATCTGTCAAGCTTTGGATTTCTCCACATGTTAAAATAGTTGGAGTAGGAGCAATAATCTGCATTTGAACAGTTTGGAGGGTGGTGTCTTTTTTTGATAATTTTTTTTAGGTTTTATAAAACCCAAAACAAAAGAGCAATAGTGTAAGGAATGGACTAAACAGTGTGTTTATTTGCTCTAATGTAAACTACAATCATTAGTATGTCCGGATAGTTTGTTTATGATGTACAGTAGTAAACAAGTGTTATTTTCAATGCCAAGGAATATAGATTTGTTTGTTACAGGTTCCAGGTTACATTAAAAAAAGCCCCATTCATGAGCATGTGTAGTACTGTATTTCCCTACAGTGTGGAAGCCGGTCTTGATTTTGCAGTAACGTTAGCAGCTCTGTCCTGCACTTTGTTGGATTTAGGGAAGTTTATACTCCAGCAACCCCAGCCACATCCTAAAATCCTTTTTTTCTTGTAACGTTGAAAGTGACATACATACTATTTGAAGATACGCACACGTAAGCTAAGCAGCCAGACGGGGTTATGTCAGAATAAAATAAGTCTGATGTTACATTTTTCCTTGTCATACTTATAATACAAGGATTAACTAGCTCTACACTGCAATACAAGCACAATGCTGTTTGTTATTTCCGTGTTTCTACAATGATCATCAGCTGGTGAGTTTGGTGATTTATTTTTTTTTTGTTTGTTTGGGACACGTAGCTTTAGCCTCAGTCTTTTAGCATTATATCATGTATGTAGCTATCAAGTTCATATCTAAGACCTCTTTTACAAGATTCTCATTTTAAAACAAGACAGCTGGAAACATTAAAAACTCAGCCGAAGACGACAGTTTGAACCAACTCATGAAGCTAACGCTAGTGACAGTTGTCTTTTCAGCCAGTAAGATCGATGGTCGTCTGCAAGAAATGAGAAACCTGCTTATGTCGGCCTCTAATATCAACCACCCATTGTTTAAAAATGACTACGAATTTTAAGTGGTAAATCTGCCACCATGATATCATGATTTGCCGTGGTAGAATGGAAAGCTTGACAGGCATAGCTACAGTAACTTACCGAGGCGGAGCCTAGCAAACAGTCGATTGTATCTACAGTCTGAGAAAGTTTACAGGCATAGGGCACAAGAGAGTGTACAACTGAAATCTTTATTTGGATCTGGAAAGCCAACACTTGGTCAAACAGAGCATGTAGAAGGTCTTTTTCCTAATGTCCTGTATCTTCAACCTTCAACTAAATTTTTTACTTATACCTTTTCTCTCTTGTCTTTCAACATACTATATTTATCATCTGAAGAAGAGTTAACGTATCAACAGTGGTGTTTGTCTCTAGGATCAGTAAAACTGATAATTTTGTGTAAGATGTACTGTATAACAATACCTCCCCAGTCCCTGTGAATTTATATAACACTTTAGTTTGGATTGCAGAATTTTTATGTACCTCTACCATGTCATTTCTCTTTCCCAGACCCTGATCTCAAAATCTCAAAAAATGTATTTTGGTCTATCAAACAGTTTCAGCTTTTTCCCAAGGAGCTGTTTTGCTCTCAGCTGAAAACTGCGTGTGCACACTTTATAGTGAAAATGGATTGAGGTATTCGGCTAGATATACATACAGTATCTTTCGGAATGAGGCACGGGTGTGAGTGTTCTCTCAGATATTCAAGGAAAGTATTGCCGAATGGGTGGGCATGCCCAGAATCAGAGATGTTTACAGAGATCACAGAGGAAATGAGGTAATTCTGTGGCGCTACTAATGGCAGAGTCTTGACAGAGGATACGTTTCATTTATCCTATCTGCATCAAGGTCGACGTGGCAATTACCACGGCGGGGAGAAGCTAAAAAAGAAAATCCACCGGCCCAGTGGTGAATATACAACAAATCACCTGTGCTGTTCAGGGCAGGGAAATTTTAAAAGGGGTGATATAAAGTGTAGCTCAAAGGCAGACTGTTTAAGCAGGAGGAAGAGAGTGAATGGTTTATTACCCAGCCCAGCAGAGTAGGTCTAAAAGCCTGCTGCAAGCTCACACCTTTTATTTATCTTATACTCATATGGCTGGTTTAGGGGACATGAAATACAGCTCATTCTGTTTCCTCAGGGAGATATCCACCATTAGCATTTTTAGTCTCAGATTACGATTAACAGGCTTTATAACAGTCCCCATGTTGCATCCACATTTTCATATTTTCCTCTCATAACATGTTTTAGGTTAAGCATAAATAAAAGGCAATTAACAAGAACCCTACCTGCTTTATTAGTGTGAGAAGCACAACAAGGAGTTTGCCACCAGGCCCTTGTCACCCTGGCCTTCCATCCTCCTCCTGTCATCTCACCTGAATAGCTACTCAATACCTCAGTGTTGTCCCTCTTGATCCCTTTACCACTGCTTTCCCACTTGCCTTCATCCCTTCCCCGTCTTCCTTCCCTTCCTCCTCGCTTGTTACAGACTGTCAGGCTAGCAGCGCAGCACACTTGCTGTGTTCACGCCGGTTGGTCAGCTCAGATTGGCATGCACAGTGTGTCTCCTGAACTGACCTGCCTGCCTGCGTTGCTCTCCTATTAAAATTCCTGTGCCAGATCCCCAATGAGGAGAGTGTAGCAGGGTCAGCCTGGCTCGCTGGCCTCTCTCCCCCTGCCTGCCTAATGAAGAGGATGCCTGGTGGGTTCATTATTAAAGAACTGCTAATAACAGATGGAGACAGAGGAGTGATGGAGAGGTGGGGGTGAGTGAGATGGCAAAATGGAGAGAATGGAATGGGGGGGGGGGAAGAAATTGCCAAGGTAGTGTGATTTCCAGCAAGAAACAAAGATGCGCAGGCTCTTTTGTTCCAAAATATGCTTTCACATACTGTAGCACCATTGCTCTCCTCTTAATAGGCAGCTTCGTGGAAAGCGTTTGCTTGAGTATTGTGGTTCTGTTACTGGAATTCCATACTGGAAAGGCTCTTTAAGGGTGAACTATCAATAATATCATTTAAATAGGGCACATTAAAACTCTAGCAACTTATTCATAATTGGAATTGTTCATAATGACATTGTTCTTGCTCTGAACTACAGCTATACAAAAAGAAAATCTGGGTGTATATACTTTTTTTTTGTTGCATGGAGATACTTTTATGTGTTTTTTCACCACTCTGCATTTGTGGAAGCTTATGAGCTGCCTCTGCCACAAGAGGACCCCATTTACAAGAACTACCTTTTAAAGACAAGTCAAGTTTATTTGTATAGCACCTGTCAAAAACAAGGCAAATCAAAGTGCATTATATAAGACATAAAAAGCATTACAATAAAATATTGAAGAAACCCAAGACGATATAAAAAGACACACTTAAAGGGTATCTACTTACTACTACTACTACTACTCTAATAGAAAACAGCAATGTTTTTTATGTGTTTTTTATGCCTTGCCTTGTTCCTCTTTTTCGTATTCCTCTTCTGTGAATGGTTGGACTTTGTTGGTTCATGGAACATAATCATTCTGTCATTTTGGCAAGAATTTAAACAATCAAATACAATCAAAATGGAAAAAATATTTCAAATTGAATTACTGAACTGCAAAAATGTTGTTTAAAGGTCCAGTGTGTAACATTAAGGAGGAGCTTTTGGCAGAAATGGAATATAATATTTATATGTATGTTTTAATTAGTGTATAATCACCTAAAAATAAAAATTGTTTTGTTTTCATTACCTTAGAATAAGCCGTTATTATCTACATGGGAGCAGGTCCCCTTCCACGGAGGCCGCCATGTTGCCTCACCACGTTTCTACAGTAGCCCAGAACGGACAAACTAAACACTGGCTCTAGATAGGACCATTTGCATTTTTCGCAAGTTTCGCTGCCACCGTAGTATCTCCTACACACTTGGAGGGGGAGGGGGAGGGTGATGCGAGCAGTATTCAAATGGTTGCAAACTGCAATTTAACCATTAGATGCCACTAAATCCTACACACTGGGTCTTTAATGGATTCAGTTTATACAAGTACTTTCACTGTTAAATTACCGGTCAGTCTACCTGCAGTTATCTTCTTATTGTGCACTGGAGGCTTCTGGACAACAAAAAGTGCAAAAATGAACTTCCATGTGTGTGGTCTTTTTAATACCCATGGGAGAACAGGCGTTTTTATCTACATGTCCATTGAATATTCCAATAGTTAGCACTAAAAATCCATATGTGCTCAATGCCTGCTTGTGCATTAATTAGCCCTATGCTGGAGGAACCATTAATTACACTGGGAATTTCACGTAACTATCCAGCAAACCCATATACTAGGCGGAGAAAAATTTCCATATAGATACTTGTTTTTTTTTTTGTTTTTTTAGAGCAATAATAGAATTCCTTATAGCTGCCTGAAGCACATCCATTCTAAATTAGTCTGCCTACTGCAGATTCTCTTGGTAAATGATGTGGGGTATTATACAGGGTATTACCAAAGTCCTCAGAGGCCTAACCCAGGTCCCAGAAATTGTGTGTGTGTATGCACGTTCATGCGTGGTATGCCTTTTCAGGTTTGGGATATTCATGCTTAATATCTGCAGAGCTCCCTGCCATATGTCTCTCAGGTGTCCTGTCTCTCAACACAAACCAGGCAAAGGTTTAATGCAAATTACCAACCATAAACAGCCAAGCGTATCAGCATAAGTATGTATCGTGATCTCAACTGCAGTACCACGTCTTTGAAGAGAGAGTGCTCATCTCATGACTCAAGAAAGTCGAGGAGGAAAAAAAACAAAGTGATGGACTGCAAGTGTATACTTCTGTGAAACGGGACAGGGATGTTTATATGGTTTTCATGCAGCGTGACCGGGGCCATTAGTTTCTGGTCGCTGCTAAGAAGCAGACCACAAGGCCTATTAAAAAGGAAGTTGGCTAATTAATTTAAGCTGGATATAGGATCTAGTTGCACACAAAGCACTACAGAAAAAATGTATTTAAAGGAATGAAATTAAAAACAAATGCATCAAAGGCATGTCTCCATTTTCAGGAGATTGAAGCATGTTTTATTCAGCTTGTTTCAGCAAGACTGTGAAAAAGAGACTGCTTAGATTAGCATAATGGAGCTTCCTATCAGATCCTGTGAGCCTCTGATGTTTACAATCGATAGAATGACAACAAGCAGCAAGAACATGCTGTAAGGGCTTTCAAGACAAGGAAATTACTGAAATTCCAAGTCATATCCCCCCATGTAGTAGCATTTGATATCAGCCATAGCCCTTATGCTCATAGCGCAGAGGGAAAATGTTGAAATAGTATATGATTCAATACAAGTTTGTTCAAATAAACCTACTGTAATCATTAAGTGGAGAGAGCCTGTGTTTTCCCTCTCTGTGTGTCTAATCTAGGTCACAATTGGATGGCTCATCTCTGTGCAGAAAGTAAATCCACCCAACGATCGTAGAAGGTCTTATCCTACTGTTTACAACAGAGCGGGGTCGATATCCATGGGAGGCGCTCAAATAAACAAACCATAAATGCCGGGGCTTCTGCTGGCCTCAGAGATTATGGCTGTAACAATGATTAATTTTAATAACCTGAGCTAATTGTCTCCGAAACTTTAGTTAACAGCAAATATGATCTAGCCCTGGGTGCTTTTCTCTTCTGTAATGAAGAATAATGAGCAATGGAATTACTGCTGGCACTTTTTTTTCGTTAGAGATTTGTAGAGAGCGCAGAGGCCAGCAGGATGTGAGTCCGGGAATGAAGAGAGAGACTGTATCTGTCTGTGCGTCTGTCTGTCTGGAAGGAAACGAGCGAGGAAGGAAGGAATAGAGACTTGTGTTTGGCTTAAAATCAAATTTGAACCCCTTGATGAATGTGAGGGAGTTAGCCTTTTGCCTGTGTGTTTTGTATCAGCCTTGTTTCTTTTTGATGCTCTGCTCTCTGCTACTTGCAGGCGGTATGTCACATCTTACCCTCTTAGGAGGCATCCCATGAAGCCTCAGCATTTTTGTCTTTGTTATGATGGATAAAGACATTGTCCTCCCCTTCCTCCTCCTCCTTAAACTACTCCTCCTCCTCTTCTCTCTGTTTACTATCCTCCCTCTCTTTCTTTCCTTTTTATCTCTCTCCCTCTCCCTGTGTGCCTGCGTGCATAGAGGTGTATAACACCAGTACTGCTGTAGAAAGCAGCTTGGCCTTGAGCAGTGTCTGTGATTCACCTTCAATCTTAGCTGTGCGCTGGAACACCACCTGAGGCTGGAGATGAGACCTCTCCACAAGTGGCAGAGCTTAAACGCCCTCTTTTATCTACACTATCTCTCCCCTAGTGATGTGAGAGAGCAGGGAGAGAGGGAGGACCGCCCTGATCCCCTTCTAGCTGTACTCAGGCAGAGAGATGTGCACATAAAGTATGTGGTGTTTGTGTGGGGGAGGAGACCTTCAACACCGACTGACAGCACACAGCATACTCTGCTGTCATTATAAGATTGTATACCTTGTGAACAGAGATCAAATCGATCTGATCTGTTTTCTTTTTTTGCGAGTGTGCATGCTCTACCATGAGTACAGAATAGAATCTTTGTTCTTCCTCCTCACTTTCTCTACTTTCTGCTCTTTTTTTCATTGTTTGTAGGAGGAATGCACAGCATTGGTATGGCCAGTGCGGACTTGTATGCGATTAGTATTGTTATCACATTCCTCCTTCACAAAGGTGCAAAAAGACCCTGACCTTTAACGTAATCACTCTAACCTACACAGTATCTGACACAGCACAAGCGTATCCATATCCTTCTCTGCCTGCAGTCCACAGGCACCTTGGGAGAGTCAATACATGTAATAAAACGTATTAATGCAGTTGGATTGAATATGTACGTTACACTTGAGACGCAGTGAAGTCAGGGTCACCTACGTAGAACTTAAATCCAACCTCACATTTCATTCAGTGTGCAGCAAGCAACTCCATTACTGAAAAGGTTGCTGTTTCTCATGCAGTTTCTTAAGAGAGGAAATTGGCAGCTTACTCTCAGTCCATTCCAGCGTATGCAGGGGGACTAGTTCTGTTGCCCCTTAAAACACTGAACTCAAATTTACCCGCAAGCCTTGATGGGGACAAGTTCTGGCTTGAACTCTGCATTCCTGGGGAAAAAGAAGAGGGGAATTCAGACACAGTTTTCCTCAACCAACACTCACACCATGACCTTTTATGCGCACTTAGGTTACATCATATTATAGTAAGTGTTATTGGTATATTTAGGGCCTCCATGGTATAGCAGCTGTCAACTAGACAGTGAGAAACAAAAACGCTAAGAGACAAAAAGGATCTAGCGGAGGGGCTTTCACAGATCAAAAATATACTGGTGCATTCCAAGGATTTATTCTTTCCACTTGTATTTACCTTTGATTTCCCTGCATTGTTTCAGGGGGGCTTGTTCATCCAGTCAAGTATATTTTTTTTCTTTGTATATTGTATTTGTGAGTTTGCTGGATGCATTTTGTAAGTTCATTGTGGTGTGTACTTTCTCTGAATAATAGCTCTATTCTAAATGACTCACACAGTCCACTCCTCTGCTTGGCCCTGTTTGCAGAGATGTACTGTAGAGGGTCGTTGAACTTGAGGGCAAACCTTGAGGAAATAAATGTGCAGAAGTGGAAACTGCTTCATTGTACTGCCAGAAAAATTACAGAAGTTGAACTACTTGATGGGGGTCAATAGTACTTACAGTAACATGGCTTTAAATGGATGATTAAGGTCTTTTTATAGTAAGTACATGCTCAAGATGCTTTACAGCTCCATTGCTTCTGAAGCTGCGTTGACCATAGACAAATAGTCAGATGTTGGATCTGATTTCTTAATTTTGATCAATAGTGCATTACCACCAGTGCATTACCACCTTTATTTATAGAGGGGGGAGTTTCACTGAGAGCAATGCTCTCTTTTTCAGGAACACCCTGATCACCTTCACACGGTTACACATTCACATCTGGCAGCTGTCCAGTACATCCGCAGTATGATCTGCTGGCCACTGAGCAGCCATTGTTATGACCATGTGTCATCATAAAAACAAATCATAGAGTGATGTATTAGTGATGATTAAAGGCAAGAAAGGCATCTTGGGAACCTTTACTATATATTGTCCTCTTTGACTTTGTCCTCTGCTTTATTGGTAGATTAGTTACTTTCTTTTAATAATCATTTACCTGTTGCCCAGATTTAAGAATGTCCTTCAAGAAGAGTTAAACCTACTGTCAATTCAAGCGTTCAAGCAGACTCAAGCCATGAAGCTGCACAATTCATTAACTGAAAAGAATTACAAGCAGGCCAGATATGAATCCTCACTGCTGTGTATCGCTCTCTGTCCCCTCAAATGAAGCATTAAAGAGAACAGTCATCTTCAAAATAAAAGCAAGGAGAGTTCTTAGGTTATCAGCTCATTCATTTTCTTCATTTTAAAAAAGAGCGGGCAGTATGAATGTGTGTCGCCATCCAACATTTAATTAATTTTGATCACCTCAGGGTATTATGAGTCCACTTCTCTTTCAAGCGTTTTGTTAAATGACTATTTTTAGGCTATTTCACTCACTTTGTTTATCTCTCCCTCTTGCCCCTTGCTCTCTCCTGGTCTCTGGTCATTAACATCTTTATCTCAGTGAAAACACAGAGAGCCTCTCTTAGAGTGATAACTTGATGCTCTCATTTTTAACCTCTTGAGAATGCAATAAAAGTGGGACTTAGTTTAATCCACATCTTCATTATGTCAGAAGGGAAATCTGACTTTGATGTTGCTTATTCTTACTACTGTGCTTGTCTCAATTTACTACTTTCTTTCTTTCAATAATATTCCGTTAAGATCCTTTATGGCCTGAGCTGATCAATTTACTAGCAGACCTTCATCAATTAATTGTGTTAATAGTATTGGCAATTCTCCAAAATAATCTTGTTTACATGACCATCCAGTGAGAGTTGTGGACTTTTTTTCTAATAATCACTGAGGATTGAGAGGTTATTTTGCAGCCTGGTGCACTGTGATTAATCAAGATAATCATGGTGGATAATTGTACTGTGCTTTGGCGCGCCACTTTTCAAATTATAAAAGTAGCAAATAGAAGGCTTTCTTGCAATCTATAGGCAGTTGTGGATGACAGATACTGGTAAGAATTTTTAGCTCAGTACAGACTACTTTACAGACATTCAAACTTTACCAACTACTATAGTTGCTTCAAAATTGTATCAGGGTGCGTTCACACCTATCCTTTATAGTTCTGTTCAAATGAACTCTGGTTTGTTTTTTCGTTCTGTTTGGTTAAAAAGTTGCCAATCGAACTCTGGTACAGACTAAACAGCGGGACCAAGCCTGAAAAGGAGCATCAAAAGGGAACTCTGGTGCCGTACATTTTGCCATGTAATTCCTCACCTAAAATGTAGGTGAAACGTAACCACCTCACAGTAACTAACCCCTTTTCTACCTGGTCATCTTTATTCATAAAATGAGGTTGAGTTGCAGTCTCAACTAATAATGCTCATGATCAGTTATTTCTTTATGAGCTTTCTTTGACACCAGAGAAGATAAAGAAATCAGGTTCACTAGTGGTCCTAAGTGCTGCATGACTTGCTCACAAGAATTTGATTTACCCCGGTGCGTCCATGTAGCACTGATAATGCTGAATTTTTCTTCTATTACTCTGCCTGAGCTCGTGGAAATCATGTCTCATATGAGAGTATCCTCCAGCCCTCTTTACATAATCCCAAAAAAGTTTTTATTTGAAGTTATGGATTGTATTGGGCCCCATTGGCTATCTATCTTGAACAGTTCGCTGTCTACTGGTTGTGTCCCAGATTACTTTAAAACTGCTTGTGTCCAACCAGTCCTACAAGACCTGGACTTGATCCTACCCTCCTAGATAATTATCATCCATTCTCCAACTGCCTTTTATTTCTAAGATTCTTGAAAAAATAGTTTTTATCAGTTTTTAGTTTTTATGTTTTTATCACCTCAAACATGTTGCACAAATACGATCTATTTTACATTTCTGTTGTACATTTTATCTCCTTGTGTCTTGATTATTGCATAAGGTTTACCTTTCTGCCTAAAGCCCCTTTTGGGAAGAATATTATTCTGTAAAACTCGCAGCATTTTCTTTTGTTTTTGACCCCGCTGCTGTGGCCATCAAACAATATGTGCTTTCGAACCTCCTCCTCACCCACAAACACCTCGATTTCAGTGCCAGATTTTTTTTTCCCGTCTTCCACTCAGATGTTGTTGCCATGATTTACTGTAAGCAGGTTTATTTATACCCATCAATATTCATGTGGTACTTTGCATTGACCATTTATGGTTAAATGAGGGCGGGATATGAGACTGATCCATGTCCGCACATTTCCAGGTGGACTGTGATTTATAAAGGGAAAGTTTCCTGCAGGTGTGCATGTGCACAGTTTTATATGGATCCTACGCACGTTTTATAAATGAGACCCCTGGCCCTTGAATGTCAATTCTTAGTGCAAAATTTAATTTCCACCAAAACACCAGCATCTCATCTTAAGCTGCCCCATATGCAAGTAACTCCCATTTTGATGCAGCCTCTCCTACCAGTTTTGTTTCATGTTATGTGCCTTGTGCTGGGTACAAAAACACCAAAGGGTCATGCAAAGTGTGGGTCAAGTTTAGAAAAATAACGATATAGTGGAAAAACACTTCGCAGCTTCAGCTACTATGAGATCAAACATGACAAAATATATGTTGAGGTTAGGTATATGCTAATATTGCAAAAAAAGATATAAAGTACAGTGTATATGTTTACTAATTCTGTTTGATTGTGTGAAAAAATCATGATCACAATATTTAGCATCACAATGCATAGAGATAATCATTTCTGACATGCTTGTTCAGCCCTAGTCTGCATTGTCATCAACATGGGCTGTTGTCAGATTGTGTATTCCTGAAGAAATAAATGACAGCCTCAATACCCCAATCTGCCTCTCAGGGCTTTTAACATGCAATGTACTGGATGGGCCATTGAATTCAGCCAGGAGTCTTCTAGAGGCCTATGGGAGGAAACAGGAGCACATTAAAAGTGCTGATGAATCCAATCAGCCTGTTCGCAGGCATCCAACACAGATATGCCGGTACACTAAGAAGCGCTACTCAAGGGCTTAATTAGAAGGATGCTTGTGTATTGTTTGTTTTCAGGCATTAGTAAAGTCTGTGTGTCCTGATAATGGAATTGGCTGGGAAATGGAATCGTTTGGCCCTGCCTTCATGCTTCTAGGCCTGATACTGCTTGTCAAACACCATGGTTTCCTCACCCTCCTGTGTTGCCCCTATCGATGTCAGTAAAGGAAGACAGCTCTGCAGCAGCCAGCTAACCCCTCAGACGGAGCACTCAGGTTCGCCTGTCAGCTAACAAGGCCCTCCATGCTGGAGAGCTGTATTTTGTATTAGAATCTATCTCTAATTAGCAGCTACAGTCCTTCCCCTACAGCCTCACACCTCAAATCATCTCGTCATTGTATGCATTGTTATGCAGTTTTGTCTGCTCATCCAGTGTGCATCGCACTACATCTTCATACCTCAACTTTGTGACCTTTTTCTCCCCTGAAAAGCTGTTGTCTTTCAAATTTAAGGTAAAAGTAAAATGTATTTATATTTTTAACAACTGTCATTGATTGTGGGCTATTTTTATATTAACATTTACCTACATGACTGTGGCAGTTCATGGCAGGTTAGTTAGAAAGTCAACCAGCCAAACCCAGCTTGATGCAGGAATAAGTGAAGCTTAGGAATTCTTTCACTGGGCGAGGCAGGAATTCAATCAGTCGGACTATGGGGCTAGGAAACTGGGCATCCGACACAGTTATGCTTCAGCACTTTTCAATTTGGGCTTGGCCTGCCTGAGCCTCCGGCCTGTAGCGTATCATTAATGAAAGTCACATTAGGCATCCCTGTCATCCTTAGTCATCCCGCTCAACCAGTAGGAGGTTTCATTGCTGTATGGGAGGCTAATGTTCATAGCTGTATCCAGTACAGCTGTCCTACACCTCAACTCTACTTCTGTTTGCTGGATACCTACTGGTTCTATCAAGGCATAATGTGCTCTAGCTGCTGTGGAAGTCGAAACTGCTTAAAAAACCTTATGAAATACAGAGGATGCTGTAAATTATAATCCCTCCTTATCTGTTTTTTTTTAATTTGCTCTTGATTGATTTCTCTGTAATTTTGGTGATAAAAATAAACTGCTGCCCTTTTCCTTGTCCTCTCCCCTGACCCAGCCCTTTCACTATTATCGTCTTAAATGATTCATGATGTTTATGCTGCTCTCTTCACTGCTCAAGCACTTTCTTGTGTGGTGTAGTAGAGACCATGGATTCCTACATTTATATAGGGAAGATTAGATGGATGTCTTGGATTTCCTCATGTTGCAACCTTAGCCTTTAGTTGAGTGGCTAACACTTAGTCGTAGCCTGGCCTGGTCTCTCAGACCTTTCCCCTCTAGGGGGACCTCCAGACTGTGAGGTTCAAGCAGTCATTCCCAAAAAACAGAATTTAGTCTGTTCACCCACACTATCATTGTGGAAGCTCAGCAAAATACCAAACTGTGTCAGAGCACTTTTTTGTGCGAACATGCATGTCCAAATGCATGCTCTATGTGTATCCATGCAACATGTCTTTGTCTGTTTTGTTTTGGTATTTTTTATCCCTCTTTGTGTCACATCAGTTTCTTTTGGCACTTTGATAGATTAACACATCAACAAGAGTCCTGTTTTTGGATCTCACTAGGGGCTCCTTGTTTCTTTCCGGCTCCTCGCTTGACTTTGTTGTCTATATCATGTCACCTCTCTTAGCTTGTGGCTCAATTTCCATACCAGAGCTGTCAAAAGAAATCACACTCATTTATCCGCCTGAGAGATAGGATGTGCAAAAAGAGGTCTGAGTGTGGGTCTGATTTAGATAAGGCGAGATGGAAAAACAAGAAAACTCAGAAGGGTTTAGAGTCAAAAACCTTATTGCAATATTTATTGTTACTTGCTGCCCATGGGGGCCTACACATGTGCACACATTCACACGTATGTGTACTATGAGTAATTAAATTCAGTCTTGGAGACTACCCCACTTTCTCACAGCTCGTGAGGGTATATAAAACAGGGTGTGGAACATGTGGAAACTGTGATCCTCCATCTGTAGTTGCCTGCATGGCCTCTCTCAGCCCCAGAGGACACATGCTGTAGTAGGAGGATTTGTGTTGTGCATTGCAGTGAAAAGCATCTTGTCACAGTAAACTTTGACCACCAAACATAAACCAAAACATCAAATGATAGTTTCATTAGACCCTATGAACTTAAGGAAGACTTGCGTTGTGTGGATACGGAAGCTATTACTATTTTTTTGACAGAATTACAGAAATTGATGGCTCAGAAGAGCACAAATCATGAAGTTTCTCATGCTGACTCAGTGTTTCTGGGTGTGCCTTCCCTCCTGTTTTCTGATTTATTGTTAGTTTGGCCATTTTCTAAATGTTGGCGAACACTCCAGTTTGCACCAAATCATTTGGCCGCTGAGAAATGACGACAGGAGCAGAAAGTGATGTTTATTAGTTGACACATCATTCTTTTCCACACTGTGCATGACATGACGTTCACTTTAAATACTATAGAGCGCTATGTCCTGAGAAGAAATTAGCATATGATGAAAATATGTATGTCCAAATAGTGTTTGTCAAGTGATGAGTGGCAATAAACAAAGTATAGAAACTGCAGTCTATACATTATCTTTGACTGCTGTAATGGGTGACTCTTGACATCTTGCCTCCCATTTATCCTCTCATGCAGTGTGATTTGTGTTTTGAGACTGTGATGTGCTCAGCATCCTGTCATTTGCTGTTCCAGAGGAACATGTTCTCATGTGAGTGTGGCAGGAGGCAGAAAGCCGCACTTCTGGTACAGAGGACTATCACTAACACCACGAGTAGCAAATATTCACTTTGCACTCCATCACCACAGGGCAGGCAAATGAGTGCTTGCACTTCATTAATTACTGAATGCACACAAGTTCAAGTGCCACAGCTACTAACTCACATTAGTGCTTTAAGGGCTTTTAACTGTGTCTTCCATAACTGTTTAGTTGGATAGTGCCTGTAAAGCTAAAGGTGTGAAAAAGGGACTAGGGATCCTGGTGGTTTTTTACTCTCCACAAGCCCTTGTTTTCATGCTGAAGTATCTTTGAGTAAATGATCAAATCTCTACTAGCACTTCTAAATGTCTGATCTCCTTTTTTTACTGCAGAGGTTGACAGGAGAAAAAGTGAGTTTCCCCCTTGCAGACCAATAGAGCATTCCAAAAAAAAAAAAAGGAAAAGCCACATTATCTGACATGTGGTGGTGCATTGGTATCAGTGCAGTCCTTTCAAAACAGTGACAGTATAGCTGTCTAGCTTTCTCAGGGGGCCAAGAGCCACTGTTCCGACATGTCCCTGTGTCAGCGGTCTAGAGGGGAGCTGGAATGTGTTCATGACTCTACATGCGTACCCTGTTATGCTCCACTGGGGTGCAGAGTGGCAGGATTTTTATTTTTATTTTTTTACTGCAGTCCCTTACGCCCTGTCTTTCATACGTTGAAAGAGTGAGATAGAGGGATAGTGGCGCAGGAGATAGAGCATGAGATATGACGTATTGTGGAGTCTGTTTCCACTCTGAAGGTGTTCAGAGTGGAATATATAAAGAGGCCGAATGTGCGCACTTTTCATTTGACAATGAAGACCACTAAAAGGAGTGTAAACACTTCACTAAATTGGCTTGCTCTTCAAATTCAGGTAAATAACAAAAAATCACACAATACCTCTTCATTGCCAGGTTCACTGTATTTTGTAGAAATACTGCAAAACATTGTATTCAAAGGTAAACACTGGCCTTTTCATGTCCTTCCCAAACATTTGAGGGCAATGTGTCTTGAGTGTTTTCTCTGCCTTGGCCTCACAGTCACTTACCTGGTTCTCACCCAAGGCTGCAAATACAGGAAGAAAGAAGGTGTTTGCACGTGTGCTCTAGACATTGTTTTAATTTGTGATTGAAGAGGGGTGATTATAAAAGCTTGATCCTACTCTTAACCATAGGAAAAATTCTGTCTCCTTTACTCAGCAGATAATTGTCTTTTCTTTTTTAGTGGAAATCAAAACAAAGCCCAAGGTTTAATAATGATCTGTGTTCATAACGGCTTTTCACAGCAGTACATTCTCAGCATTTCAGCAAGTCATATTGCAGAAGGCGGCCTCATATGAGAAACTTGCACAAAACTGTGTGCTCATCTCCAAACTATACAGTTTTCATCTGAGCAGTGAGAGAAGACTTTATTGAATTTAAAGAAAAATGATAACATCATGTGGAGACAGTGTGCAGAGAAAATAGACTTTTATCAAGAAGTGTTGTTATTGGAGGACTGAGGTGTTCACTGACTTGGTTGCAACTTGGTTTGTTTTCTTGTGCTCTTGTCTTAATTTTTAATTTCCAGCCTCCACAGGGATCTGACGGAGACAACAAAACAAAAAAGAGATTTCAAGCCTGAGAGGAGAAAAGAGTAACTGTGTAGAGGAGAATGGCGTTTTCTCTTCATCTTTTGACCCTGACCCTTTGGGGTTGTCATTCATATGAATAATGTGCATGTGTGCCTGCGTGACTTTTTGTTTCCATTTGTATGTGTGTGTGTTTTTTAGTGTGCTTTATGCTCAGCAGCCATTGGTCTGTTAAAATGGAGTACAGATGCCATTACAATATATGCATTATCTTCCATATAAGTCAACAAATTTTTTCTCTGTACAAGCACTACTGATGCACCTTGCGTTCCATGATGCCTGATAGATGTGCACGTTTAAAGGTGGTATCAAGTTTCTTCGAGGTGGAAAGGGGGTACAGGCCTAGAAATAGCAGCAGCAGTAGGCAGCTCGGTTCCACGTCATCCTAAGAGGTGCTGCAGCAACCAGGGCCCATCTGGAGGGAACAGAAAGCCAAGGACACTGCAGAAGGGGGCTACAATGCAAGGCCTTCCTCATTCACCTTGTCATTGGATGTTAGGAAAAGCAGAGACAATTGCATTTCTTTGTTTGTTTCATTCTTTCTTGCTTGCTTGCTTTCTTTCAGCAGTTAGACAGACAGACAGACAGACAGACAGACAGAGGAGTCAGACATAAACAACCTCTGACAGACAGACAAGAGCCTGCAATGGAAGACTCTACTTCACTTAAAAGCCATGCTCATCTCCTCTCATCTTACTCCCCCTCTCCTCTTCCCATTTTCTCACTTTGGGCCACTGGGACAGATGCGTCAATGACATAGACTGTATATAAAGCTGGACGATGCGTCTCCACTTCCTCCCACTGTACAAAAAACCCAAAATATCCCTTTTTATAGCATTAAATAACTAATTTGTAATTGTACTTAGATTTTTTTGTTTGGCCCATGTCCCATCCGCTAACATGGAGCGGGCAGGGTTTATGACCTATATTGCAGCCGGTCACCAGGGGGCGATCGAGATGTTTTGGCTTCACTTTTGGGGAGCTGTCATGTTGTCCATCTTTATATTTTTCAGGGATTGCAATGTTGCTCGTGTGTATGTATGTATGTATGTATGTATGTATATATATATATATATATATATATATATATATACCTCAACAACAACAATATTGAAATTTTGTTAAGACATTCATGGTCTCCAGAGGATGAATCCTACTGACTTTGGTGATCCCCAGACTTTTCCTCTAGCACCACCATGAGGTTGACATTTGCATTTCCTTACACATGGTGGCTCACTCCTGATATATTTGTCCCATTAAATTGCACTATGACCAGTTAAAGATACTGGGCTATTGGCTGATTGGTTGATTAATTCTCTGGTAAGATGTCACTGTTTATTGTAGCTATTGACATTTATTGAAAATTGCAACGTGAGTAAATTTGGGTAAGAGATTCACAATGTTATTTATTGTCCAAACCTACTTCGAGCTTTAAGTAGTTTGCACTTGTGGCTCATGGAGCCTTTAAAATAACAATATTAGGTAAGAAAGGCAAATCAGTTGTAAAATTTCAGTCAGTAATAATGAACTGGTTAAACAAATGTCAGTGTTTGTTATAGATTTAGTGTTAATTAAGAGTACTGTACATATGTTCTGCTCTCTTTTACCACAGAATACCTCTCACTTAGTGATCATGTGTGGCTATTTCTGCATTGTGTAGGTGTTTTAATGGCACAGAGCTCCAAACTGCATTCGGGATCCAGTGTGCTGGACTCAGAGGCCTCAGGCAATCCGAGGCATCCATCATCCCCATAGTTTAGAGTGATGGAAGGAGAGAGAGAGAGTTGGACAGAGAGAAAGAGGTGGAAATACTGAGACAAAGGGAGACAGTGATAGAGCGAGCCGAACGGACAAAGTGACAGAGCCAGAGAAGTGGGTGTATAAAAAGCATACATAAGAAGAGGACTAAAATGTCAGTGTAAAAGCATTTGTCTGGAGGTGTGATCCACTCAGACACAGCTCGGCTGCCCAGTGGGTAAACAGCTGTAATCATAGTTCAGCAGCAGACGTTAACAACCTGTCTCTATACTGCTGTTAACAAGTTGAAGGATTGTGCATTACATCCTGGATTCCTGTAATTCAACATATATTTGGTGTTTTTAGTGTTTCAGAGTCAGTGGAAAGTTTTTATAGTTTTCTCTTTTTTTTTGCGTTCAGTGATAAATGAGTGAAATTTAAGTTCTGTAGTAAGTTGAAATACCTTTTAGATGGTCTAATTTCCGGCATTAAATTCTAACAATTTTAATTATTAATTGTTGGGACCTCACCACATGGGTGAACAAAGAGAGGCCTACCTGTAGAAACAAAAGCCTGAACAATGAAAAAGCGCCAAAACCCCATCAGGCCTTACAAATCGCACCTGAGGGTGATATTTGGTTAGAATCCAATTCCTGGCTTCCCACTGGACGAGATCCACAGGAACAGCCATGAATGTCACCAAGGATATGCAGCGTACCTGTTTCTGTTCCACTGTCCAGCTTGTGTTCGTTTTTCTGCCTCTGTGTGTGAAGCCAGTCACTGCACTTTATCGGTTAAAAGACCAGTGCCACGGCTGTTGAATCTAAGTTCGCTTGCCGGGTTCCTGTGTGATAAAGGGATAGTCATTGTGTCTTGCCATGGCAATTAGGATCTTCTGTACCTTGCTTTGTGTGCCTTTTCCTTGCCTTTCTCTCTCTTCCTTTTACTAACCTACACACACACCTACACGACTTAAGCACATCCACACACACACCATACACACACCTCAAACACACAGATATCGTGATAGCATAACTCAGCTCCACGCCATTTTGTGGTTATGGACAGGTAAGTTACGTCCCCCCCATTTTGCTCCTCATTCTTTTTGTTGAGTTTCGCGGTCTTGCCTGCCATCTTGAATTCTCATGCGATGTTGTCACCCACATGGCCACATCCACCATCTTGCTTTCTCTCGCTTTCTTCTCTCCCATCCTCTCACACTCACCCACACATACATACACACACACACACACACCCACATGCTTGCTGATCGCTTTATGCTAGTTGTTGGAGTTATAGTTGGACCATAGATGTTTGTTTGGATATTATTGATTATTGATTGGAGTGCTAAAATTAAATAAACTCAATTGTACCTTTTTAAAGAGCAGTTTCCTGTGATTATTTATGTATATGTGTTGTATTAACAGCTGGTTGTGACAGTTCAATCCTTAATTGTTAACCATATGAATGTAAAATAGTGATTAAATATTGTAATTTTTAAGTGAACAACCCACTGCATCCACTGTTTGGTTATTGGTTCATGATCCCAGAGTGGTGCCCCGTAATTATTAACTCTAATTAATAATTTTATTGATATTAATAAATATCTTGATATTTGCTAATAACCAAACTGCCATACCAGATTCCCAACATAATTTATCTCTCTCAGTATCTATTCAGTTCAGTTCAATAAAATTTTATTCATATAGTGCCAATTCATAACAAGTTATCTCCTTGCACTTTTCCCTTAGAGCTGGTCTAGACCGTACTCTTTTAATAATAATAATATTATTGTATAAAGTTTTTCAAAATTTTGAATTTTCCCAGAACCCAAGGTGACGACTTCAGATTAGAGGTCAAACTTTTGGACCCGATAAATGTATTTTCCTAATCTAAAAGGGTCCCAAGAACAGTCAAACATGCTACCTTTTACGAGCACTGACGGTCAAAAACAGTAGCAATACATGTAATTTTTCCTGCACTTCACAGTTTACTCTCTTTCTTGCCTCAAAAAACTAAATGTTCCCATGCAATGATTGTGACTTACCATGTGATCAGTCCTGATAGTGAGTGCACTTGGATCCTCTCAGTTGTTAGACATATTGATACAAAGACCTGCAGCAATATAATAGAATAATTAGATAATTTTAGTTTGTCCCAAATCAGGCCCCAGGTCAGTTTCTCGGTGACTAGGTTCCGTGAAGACTCAGTTTGTTTGTTTGTACGCCCAACAGTCCACAACCTAATATTAAATTTACAATGGTATAAAGCAGAGAACGTCAGCACATTCTCACATCTAGGAAGTTTAAAGCAGCAACTGTTTGGCATTTTTACTTGGCAAATGAATTAAACAATAAATTGATTATCAAAATTAAACATTTTTGGTCAGTGGACTAATTAATTAATCTATATTTGATCACGAGTTTCATCTCCTTTTCCATTGGCCACTGCTTTGCAGCATTAGGCCTTCATCGTCTCTTAAAGTACCCTCGTTTAAATGTTTATGACCCCTCTCCACAGAGGGGGTGCTTGTTAGTCCAAGCATAGTGGGAGATGAAGGAAGGTAGTGGGAAAGGGAGCAGGTGTTATCGAAATCAGGCCACTTCAATGAAGTGACTTTGTCTGTTAGTCAGATCACCTCCCGTGTCTTTCCAGCAGCAGCCCCCAGGCTCATGGTTCATCAGAGCATAAACATGTGCCAGGCCAAGGAAAATATCTGGAGAGAAGGATAACAGACACAGAAAGTTGTGAGGTTTACTTAGAGCTCCAAGTGTGGAAGGGTCATATTATTGTTCGTCAGAGATTCTCAGAGGTCAAAGACTCACTCAGAAAATATCTTTTCTTTCTGCCCTCTTTTCTCTTTTTTTGTCTCTCTGTGTGCCCCCTCTGCACCGCCTCTTCACATCCCATTCCCTTCTTTCCACACCTCGAAAGACTCAGAACGGTATTTGGTATAAAAACAGACTTCTTAAAGGAGTAAACACTGTCTCTTTGAGCTGTAATACATAAACAGTGTATTGTGCCACCTAATACCTTGAAATAACTGTGTGTGACTTGAGGATGGGTACATTGTGTATCCTGTTCCTCTCTCGAGACTAGAGCAGAGGCCTTAAACAGGTAGAGTCACAACAGTTTTTAGGGGACTCCAGTCAATAGGGATTTCACAGTCCCACTGAGGTCTGTGTAGAAATCTTAACAGTATACACCACACTCTAAACTTAGCACAGCTGACCCCAAGTACAGTGCTGTACTGCTTCTATGAGTGGCTGTCAGCCACCCCGTATAATGTCACCCTCTGACCCAGTTGCCTTGGTTACCACCTACTCTGTGTCCCTCCAGACTCTCATCTTACATCGCAGAAGTGTTTTCTTAGAGCGTTATTAGAGGAAGCAGAGAGGAAAAGAGGGAGAAAGAGAGAGAGAAGCAGAGACGGAGTGTGTGGTGTTGGCTTTGCCAGCCCTCTCTGCCCCAGTGTTAGTGAGCGTGAAGGCACCGGGGGTAACTTCTCACTCACTCATTCCTTCTCTTTTTCAACTAAGAGCAGCCTGAAACATGTCAAATTTCCCACGTGCCAAAATCCACACGTTCTTCCACTGTGTTGCCTTGGTTACGCTTGAACTTGGTCCTTGAGTATTGGAGAAAGGATGAGGGTGGGTGGACAGAGGTGCTGTTTGGGATTGTAGGTGGAACTACTGGTGACCCACAGAGCCCGTCACACCTCCGTCTGCTGCGTTTTGCCAGGAGTGACAGTCAAAACCTGCGTGTTTGGCGGCGGGAAGCTGACTTGTGTGAGGGGCTGAGGATTGGCAAAGGAGAGCGACTGGTACAGAGGAGGCCATTTCACGCAACACAGCTTCCAGGAAGTCAGTCATCAGAAATGCCAAAGGAAAGCTGCATCTCTTTCATAGCCGGCCAAACAGAGCAACCAGGCGTGGAGTGCTCTCTAGAAGACAATATCCCCTAACTAATGCCATCTGGGATGACTTTCCTGGTCCTTGTGTTGAAGACTCTCACCCTTAAACCATTCATTTCAACCTTCATTTAAAAAATGCTTTGGCACGTGGTCATTTAGTCATTTGTTGTCATGTTTTAGGGACTTAATTTTTGTTCATTTGATGGGTTTTTGAATAAGACTGTGCCAGTTTTAGGCCAGTGCACTGGAGGTTGTCTGTTATTCTGCATGTGCTGTGTGTGAAATGGGAATATGGAGATGACACAGAAAGGAAAAGGGGCCTTTTTGGCAGCACTCCAGTGTCTTTAAAAAAAAAAGGGGCTGAGCCAAGATAAGAAAGTTAGGCCAACAGGAAACCAGGACATTTTGATTTGGATCTGTGTTGTGGGAAATCACCATTTCTGCCTTGCAAGTACCCATGTATCCAACAACAGCTGTGGGGCACAGTGCCTTCAGGATGATCAGATAATCACAGTACAGTGTTATTAAATGCATAGAAAGGAAAAAAGCACATAGACAAGACTATTTGTCATAATGTTTAGTACTACACCCTGTGATAAAGATTACACCTTAAGATAAAATTAGATAACTTGTCAGGGAAAAACATAACAAACGAATAACAAAAGACAGTCTGTTGCCTTAGGACGTTTGAAAGTCAATATACCAAGCTGAAACCATAAAACTGTAAAATTTCACAGAGAGCCGTAAAGACGTATTCCTGTTAAACTTTCTGTAATACAAAAGCAATCTGATGTCTCGGCAATAGGCCACAGCTTGCTTCCTCAACACCTTACCGGAGTGTGTTTTTGTTCTATTGTGTTATAGATTTCATGGTGGAAATATTTCCTGGAAAGCAAGGAATTGTTCAGTACGACCATATTATTCCTTGGAGGGAACCTCATGGGGAGGTTTCATCATAGTTATGGGGTCACACAGTGTTCACAGACAAATGACTCCTGTGAATGAGTGAGTGAGTCTTTCTTTTTTGCCGTTTGTTTACTTCCATCTCCAAGGACTTGACACAACCATTACCACCGAAACCAGGCTGGATTTAATTTTCTGTATTCTAAAAGAGCAATAAATTTGCAGTTCCTCTGGCAAGATAATATTTTTATTTAATGACAAACATGCATTAGTTTATATATATATATGTATATGTATGTATGTATGTATATATATGTATATGTATGTATGTATGTATATATATGTATATGTATGTATGTATGTATATATATGTATATGTATGTATGTATGTATATATATGTATATGTATGTATATATATATATGTGTATGTATGTATATATATATGTGTATGTATGTATGTATATATATATTGTGTGTATATGTGTGTATATATATATATAGTGTGTGTATATATGTATATATATGTATGTGTGTATATATGTGTGTATATATATATATGTGTGTGTGTATATATATATATATATATATGTGTGTATATATGTATATATATATGTGTGTATATATATGTGTATATATATATGTGTGTGTGTATATATATATATAACAGTTCAGTTCACACTTTTTTGTTATGTATATAATTCCACATGTGTTAATTCATAGTTTTGATGCCTTCAGTGTGAATCTACAATTTTCATAGTCATGAAAATAAAGAAAACTCTTTGAATGAGAAGGTGTGTCCAAACTTTGGTCTGTACTGTATGTATATGTATATGGTCCATCCCCTGACACCCTTAACCACACAGTGTCACCAGGGAAAGGAGAGGGAAGGAAATCACTTAACCGGTGAAAAATTGACTCAGGAGAGGTGCTATGCTCTGGTTCATCTCAGCGTATTAATGGAGCCACAACCTCCACTCACTTTTTCATAGCTGAAGGTGAAGCATTATCCCGCCACGACTTGCATGTTTAGTAATAAATGGTGTTGATAACGTCCTGGCTTGCTGAAGTAGTTACATTTTTCTTCTCAGTTTAGCCAAATGAATATCTTGTATCAGGAAAATAATGCACATCCCTCTATTTGTGGCATGTATTATGATTTAAGGTTAACATGCTGGAAGAGATATTGATATGTGAACTGGCTGTGGAGCAGGGCAATGCAGCTGTTTTTAAAGGTTTCAGAATACATTTATAGAGTCTGACTGGTTGCTTCTTAAGCCTGGATATCCTGGATATATTTTTCAATACAAGTGCTGATGATACATGAGTTTTGTTACCCATGCCAAAAAAAAATTTTTGGCAATACCTTACTTTTAAGCAACATGTTTTTCTGCATTCCCCCTTTTTTGATTTAACAAAAGAAGCCAAATATCTGAAACTTTAAATGTAGTTGGAACGCAAGCAGTTGCTCAAGAATTATGTCTACATAAAATATAGTCTAAAATTAGCTAAATTAGGTCAGAAACTGTCAGATCAAAGAATAAGAGTAGTGTGAATCCGAGCAAGCATTCAGTGCCAGCTTTCCGTACTTTCGATAAGGTTTTTTATAGTACACTACAGACACATTTCGGTTGGTATAAAAAAGTATTGAAGTTCAGTACCCTGCCCTAGTTCTCTTTCTTGCTTTAGGTGAGAAGCTTTCAAACTGTGAGATACTGCGTGAGGTGAAAGGGACAGGTGCATGCCGGTGTTCTACAAACACGTGAATTTAGTTATTGTAGTTTGGCCCTCTTATCAACACGGTCAGCAGTTGGAGCTGCAGCAGCGTCTGTGACACACAGCTCATGGAGGTGATTAAGGTACTTTAAAATGTGTACTCCTTCTTTTGCGTCATAACTTAAATCTGAACACACAAGCAATATATTCATTGCGACTTACACTTTCCGAGGACATTTCTGATGTCCATCGTCTGATGTCCACAAATACACTTAGAAGTCACAGAAATAAGAAATAGCCCTCTTCATAATTTCAGAACTTGCCTGAGAATCACCATGTTACTATTTGAATCCATGGCAACATTATACTTTCTGTTTACATTCTCCAAAGCCCCCAAATTATGGGAACTGATTTATCAAAACATAGAGCATGATTATACCCCAAATCAAATAATGTGTCTCAGTTTTGTCTGAGGAGGGGCCCACAGTGTTAGAGTTTGAACATCCCTGCTTTAGCTGAAGTTGTATGTTTGTACTGTACTGCTATAGCCCTCATTGTCATAATGCCCTATTCCCTAATCTTCACCATCACAACCACATTCCTAATCCTAACCTTAGCCTCAACCTAATTCTTACCTTATGAAGCCTAAAGCCAAGTCTTGACCCTCAAACAGCCCTCAAACAGCCAAAATGTTCCCACTATCCAAAGATGTTCTCCTTAAGCGTAGAACTCATATCGGTCCTCACAAGGTAGTCATACAAGAGCACACACACACAAAGAATATGATTTGCCCTTGTTTTTTGTTTTTTTTAAAGAGTGAAAACAATATTTTTCTTCTTCATCATCCCCCTTGTTAAATTTTGAGCTAATCAAATGCAGCACAGATACATAAACACATGTGCACTCACAAACACACATAAACACCAGCCAGCACATACACACATCTGTTTGCCTGCATGTAAAATATTCCCCCTTATAGGGGGAAAAGCCTTGTGTAACCAGATCTAACTGGCCCTTATATAAAATGGAGAAATATGGGCAGAGTGTAGCTCTCTGATGAGCCGCTGAAAGCCTGTGACATGAATCTGAGTCTGGGGACCAATCATGCATTCCAGTCGGGGAATGTCAAGACCCTTGGATCTCAGCCTCATGTTAAAACACAGCCCTGCCCCTGTGATATAAAGGACGGATATCTTGTCACTCATGCAGCATAGCCACCCAGCCTTAAATTTTTTTCATCAATTACTCTGTTATCCCATATAACTTATATACATGAAGTGTATTTAAAAATGATCTCTCCCTTGAGATAGGGTCTTTAACAAAACACCTCTTCACAGATGCATTAGTTCTAAATGCCTCATCTTTGGCTGAATAATCCTCATTTATAAGGCCAGTGGAGGTTGTTGCATGGCTTGGGGCAGCACTTAAACTCTATGAACTGGTGAATACTTGCGTTAAAGTAGCTGTGGCTGTGGCCATGCAGCTTAATGTACCATACTTTAGGCTGTTCCTTCTCTTTTGGCTTTTACAGTGGCTGTATAATAGTGCGAGAATGTCTCAATAGCACTCAATAACTTACATCAGTGAGGCATAGCTCTAAATGCTGATGTGTTGTTAGTACGATATATCCTGCCCACACAGTTCTCAAATGTTGACCCTATGACTAAATTTAAGGCCTGAGAGAAAATAACAACTCAGTGTGTTTGATGTGTTTTACAAAAGCAAGAAAAAATACACAAACTTGGTTGATTTTGTTCTTGCAACTGACATTTCCATTTTTGACACTGTTCAAAACCTGGTGATTCAAAATAAGTGCTTCAAATATTTGTCAGTTTTTCCCCCCAGGACCTACGGTTTTATTAAACCAGTGGGCCTCTTTCATGCTCCTCTATGGACTCTATGCTATACTGTACAAATGCATTTATCCTGCTTTGGGGGAAATGGCCTCCTCCTGTTTTATATTAACATGAACCCTAAACCTGTCGTTATATATTGTATATATTAGGCTGAACTTTGGCTTAGGTTTTCCCCCTCCGGTTCTTTCGTGATGAAGAATACGAGAATGGCAAGCTTTCCAAGCACAGCTGTGAGTCTATATTGCTGCCAGCACTCTACCTCAGTATCCCCTGTGTGGGATGGCCTCTGACCTCCGTTAAAATCCAAGAAGGGCTAAAGGGGACTGTTAATGCTCACTAGTGATGTACAGCTGGGCTTCATTCAAGGTGGTTTGTCTTTGCTCTGCACACCATACGGACATGTAAATGAAATCATGAAATATGATGCAATCTAAAGACCATTTTGCCAAATGTTTTCGCTGAGGGAGTCAAATCTGAATCAGAACTGTCAGGGCAGAATAAATAATCTAATAAAAAACAATTCATTAGTTAAAATAATTATTTTTATTTAAGATCTTTGTTTAATACACTCAGACGAGTGATTGTATTAAACACTCGGGGCTGCAACTAATGATGATTTTCATTATTGAATAATCTGTAATTGTTTTGTGTGCAGTATAAATAGGTCAGAGTAGTGGAAAATGTCTATGGCAAGTTTTGAGACCCCTCTTAAAATTGCTTGTGTGGCCAACCAACAGTACAAAACAATTTCAGTTTATACTAATGTAAAACAGAGACAAGGACAAAACAAAATTACCAGACATTTGGCAATTATTTGTTGAACAATATATTGATCAAACTACTAATTGTTTCAGAAAGTCTTGTTTTCTAGTGTTTATGTGTGGAATGTGTCTGCGAATGCAGGCCCATGATTGTAGTATGTTTGGAAGCATGTGTGTGCCTGCTCTCAGGGTACAAGCTCTCCACGTCTGTTTTGAAGTATGAACAAAGCTTAAAAGAAACAGCCCTGTTTTCAGCTTTGTGACAATGCATTTCTCAGATATTTCAACAGGTTTTTATATGGTTTATTTAGCTTATAACGTAGGAGAATCAAACCATAAAACACCACTTAATCCTTCAGTTTTTCTGAAAAATTCAAAATCACCAAAGTTGGAGGTATGTGGGGTTTTTTTCAACAGCCAAGTGTTCTTCTCTATGATTAACAACCTAGCAAACAAAATCTGAATTGACTTAATGCAGTAATACCGGCTGTTGGAGACGTAATACAGGTTAAAACAAACTCTAAGTGGCATTGCTGTCCAGAGTTTGCAAATACTATAGTATTTGCCCTAGGTCTATGCTCCAATGGCCATGACAGCTCAGGTAACCCAATCTCAGAGCGGCATAAGCCAGCCTGTCAGCAGATTCAGCCCTGTTTCCTAGACCCTGTTGATACCCAATACATAATGCCACACTGGGAAGCCCATTGCCAGCCTGTAATCTAAGCATCTTATCAAACCAATCAGCACTTTTCCAGCAAGAACACATCTCGAGCGTGACAGAGGGGGGTTTTACAACATCTGGTGCTCGGAGAGAGGAAGGGAGGGAGAAAAGAGGGTGAAAAGAAAGTGTGAGAACAATCTTGATGCTCCGGTATGGAGATTTTATATCAACACCACGTCCTGCTTTCTCTTTCGATACAGGTCAGTGAGCGGGCAGTCAGTTGTCAGTGCTTGCCTGCTGCAGAGTGGAGGCTGCTTGCAGTTATGCTATTGATGTTCTTGACAGTAACATTTGTTACTGCACTCCCTTACAGTTCTCTCTTCGTCTCTGTCTCACACTTCCACTTTCCCCAACCTCCCGTTTCCTCTTTCTATTTCCCTTCCTCATTTTGTTCCCATCCTTCCTTACCATCAGCCCAGTGCAGCGGTGAGAGGTTACCACAACAGTAAGGCAGCAGCCGTGAGTCCAAGCCTTGGCTCCACTTGGACCACCGGTAGCAGTGGTGGTCAAGGGGCAAGGAGCGGCCCCTCTTTTACCCGTGCAAGTCTGCAGCATTACCTGTCCTACCATCAACAACACCCACATCACCACTCTCAGTCCACGCACACAAGCTACACCTACTGCCCGGCCCATACAGCTGTGAGTACAGCAGATTTCTTCATTCTCCGTCGATGTCTCTGTCTCTTCTAGCTTGTTTGTTGCTCTCATCTCTTAGAATATCTCTCCGCTCTCTCTGTCTTGCTTCTTATTTCTAATCACTCACTCTCTGGTGTCCATTAGTGGCTGTTATTATCAGGGAAGCTCTTATGCACACAGCAGATTCTCTCTCTTCATCTCCCTCTTCTCTCACCCCTCCTTTCTCCATCTCTTCCCTTTAATCTTTCCCTCTTTCCCACACTCAGTCCTCTCAAGCCCCCATTGTGTATATCACTTCGTCTCACTGTTTCTTCCTCCCTCCTTCCCCTGCTTTATTTCTTCCTTTCACCCTCTCTGTCCCTCTCTCTTCTCTGCAACTTAATATTTTTTTTCTTTCCATCTTGTGCATCGACAGTGCAATGAGAGACTAATTGAGGTAGAGACACTTTTGGATGGCTTCCCTTGTCATTATCCTTGGAATTAATTGCTGTTCTGCAATCCGTTTGATTTGACTTTATTGGTGCGAGCTGGTTTTCTAATGTAACGTTTGGGGTGTGACTGGAACTCAGGCACGAGCCAAATTGAAAATTTTATTATCGTCATGTTGCTGTCACAGTCACAGAGCTGGAAACAAAGATTTGGCAGGTTTTTATTTCTCGGTATTTCCTCCTCTAATAAATGTATTTACAAGGCTTCACACCAACTCTTTCTCTCATTCTCTCTTATTTTCCATTACAACACATATTCTCTCATCTTACATACTTAAATTCCCAGCTGCCTATTTGCCAACATGTTGAGACTCCCCTGAAGTGCTTGCATGCAACGAGTGAGGAAATTGGATTGGATTTAGATATGATAATCATCACTGAAGGTTGGCTCCTGGTTGCACACAGCATTCCTTTTATGTTATTCCTGTGATATCAAGGTACACATTCACTCAGACCTAGCCTCTTTTTAGTAAGCAGGAAGTAAATTATCTTTGAGTGCTCAAGCTGTTGTGTGTTGTCACCATCACTAACAAACACCACCATTACCACTGTCATCGCTTCTACCACCGCCACCTACGGCAAAGAGGATCAGGGGTGTTTTTAAACCGCGTTGTGTACAAAGCGAAAACAGAGAACATTCCACAAGACAAACTTAAACGCTGTGGCTGTGGTTCTAGTTGTGGTGGAGCTCTGTCACATGTTTTTGGGAACATCATGGTCCTTTCTGTTCTTCACTGCCACACCCCAAGGGAGCACAGTCATTGCCATCAACATCGGCACACAGGACCAAGGAGCGTCTGAATTATTTTGATGCTGTTGACCTAACTAGGCTGGTTTTTCTTAAAACTGACCTAACATGAACCCGCTTTTGTCCTCCTCCGACTAAGCATGGTCATTGGTTTTCTAAGTGGCAAGTTAGTATGTACTGTATATTCAATGCACTGTTTTGATGGCAGTGTACTTACTTACTTATAATATCAGTACTCTGCTCACTCTTTTGCTCTTATGCCTGCTGCCACACCATTCATTTGAAAGCTGTTGCGTCACTTGCTGCTTCTGCTGTTCTTGTAACATTTAAAAAAGTCCCACCTCCACCTGAGCAGCCACCTGTAGGCTCTAAGTCTAAGTTTCTCTTGGGGGAAAGTCATTATCGTCACCCCCCACTTCCTGCCGTGCTGATCTTGTGGGGAGTGACAAGGTCAGAGTCTAGACTCCAAGATCAACGCTGTACATTTTCTACATTCATATACAGTAACAATCCATTCCACGTAAATTGGCTGAATTAAATAAGAAAAGGGTTTTGTGGAAAAAGACGTTCATATTCCCCAAGCTATGGGAAAAAAGTATTGTATTGATATTGGCACTGAAACTCAGGTATCATATGGGCACTAGTAGAAACATTTTAAATGATACTCTGCTAAATGATTGTAAGGATAAATGATACTCCAGTTTTAATTACGGTGGTTTCAAACCGTCAACTTGTCACTGTGCTTGATTATAGTGGACAGTATTATGGAAGTTGGATGGATTTATAAAGTAACTGAAATGAAAACCTAAAAATAATGACTTCTCAGCTGGGTAACCCGTGATGTAACCACGCAGTCTGAAGAAAAAAAGTGTGTAAATCCATTTGAAAGGGCTGATCTGTCATTTTGTATTGCATCACTGTTTATAATGCCGTCTCTAGCCTGAGACATTCCAGGAAATACACATTGGGTGTATCACAAAGCCAGCAGACACGAGTTTGATAGTCTAAAAAATTCCCTGAATGGATTTGAAAAAGACAACACACTCTGGAAACATTGCGCAAATTCACAACAGACACACCTCTGTCTTGTTTTTTTCTCTTGTATTCTCTATCGGCACTTTGTGGTCCTGTGTGTGTGTTTTTGTTTTTATGGGACGTTGGTAGGCCACACTTCTCACACAGTTCGTGCTTAATCGGTCTTGGTTACAGATCACTATGGGGTTATCAAACTCTTGCCCTTTTCTTGACCCTCTATCCGCAAACCATAGCAGACTTCGCTGGCTTTAACTGGCCTGTTTTCATGGGACAGCAGGGACAGTTGTTTTCTTTTCAGCAGTTTTCATTTCGTCCCTGCAGAAAGCAATTTCTCCCCCACTATCAAGCCTTTGTCCTGGGCTGTTACGAGTCAACACTTTGGCCTCAAGGAGGATTCACAGTGCCTAGAGATGCTTAATCCAGACACTAACAGTAAACAAAGGCATGGTTCCAGTCTATGAGTTTGCCTTGTGCATTTTTACAACTTCTCATATGCAACACATATTGTATATGGCATAGAAATCCCTATAATTCACAAACTAATAGACCCCCCCTCTCTTTTTACAATCTCTTTCTCTCAAACACCCTCCCCATCAACGTTATTGTTTTTATTGCCTCCCAAAATGCTATTGTAATTTCAGACGTATTAGATGCAAAGAATGCCCAACAGAAAGGGAAGAAAAACAGAACTGATAGCTCAGCATGTGTCTGTCCTCTTGGCTGAGAGAGGTGAGTAAATACAGGAAAAAAGAAAAGCAAGCGAGGATCCAGCAAAGATCAAGAAGCTTTGCCTCCAGTGGGTTTGTAATTACAATGGAAGCGGATACATTTCTACTCTTAATATGGTGGGATGAAGATCCCTCAGGGGGTAGATGGTATGACAAAACAGCAGCAAAGAAAGTCATGTAGAAGTCAGGAGATGTGACTAGAAAGAGAGTCAAAGAGAAAGATTGTGTTATTTCCTGTGAATATGCAATGCTAACTCCTACAAAATATTTCTACATACTATGAATTTCCATTGCCAAATACATTTTTGTGAAAACATAATTTCTGCTGGGATTACGTTCACTGGCAATGTTTTTTTCCAGTCCAGGAAGTGTAACATCCTTACACTGCACAGAAGTCATAGGGAGGTAGTCGAGGGGGATGGTTGGTGGTGCAGAGCACAGGACTTTGACAAAAGGGACTAGGGTACTTAAACACTTGCTTTTGATTATATATTAAAAAAGTCAACATGCTTAAAGTCAGTGTTGGCTGACTTTTCCTCTAGCCGCATCATCAGATCAAAATTCAACTTTGTCTGATACTTTGGTTTGTGACCAAATACCTGCAAATCTAATGACATTCTCACCTGTACTTTGTGTTTAGTGCTAATCAACAAATGTCAGCATGCTAACACACTTAATTAAGATAGTAAACATGGTAAGCATTACCTGTTAAACATATTAACATAGCCATTGTGAGTATAGTAGCATGCTGACATTAGCATTTAGCTCAGAGCACCACTGTGCCTAAGAACAGCCTCACAGAATGTATTTATTTTCTTCTGATTGTTATAACTTTGTGATGTTGTTTGTTCATTGTATTCAATAATCTGTAATTTGGCAATAGCAATGATGTTATATAAATTTATTACATTATATAATGAAAGCATATTTAATGTTTTACTGAAAGATAGAAAGAATGCATGATATAGAAAGAGGTAGATGGCACAAAACAGAAGAGACAGACAAACAGAGGAAACAGAAGAGAGATACAAAGAAGGAAAGACAAATAGGTTGAGAGAGGAAGATGCAGGGGAAGAAACACAGGTATTGTGGTGACTGAAGGATGCCAGGTGTCTCAACTCGCATCAAACCTTGCTTCTCTCTGTGTGCTATTAACCAAACAGCTAAACAGGTTAGATAGCAGCCGTGGTGAGTGGACCAGCCTTCAGGTACTTTAGTGTAATAAACCCTGACAAGCTAATGATTGCACATGGTGTTATTGGATTCCTTACTTAAAGCCACATGGCTGCAAAGACTCCTATAGCCTAAGCCACACATTATAGATTTTCTCGTCTTTCTATGGAAAATTGATCACAAGCACAAGGGCAAAGAAAAGGAAATATTCTGTGTAGGTACTTTCCACTAATTGGTGTGACAGAACCTATTTATGGGTGATAGCAATAATGGTGGACATACAATGTCAGCTAAAGTGTAGACACTCTGCTCGTGGAATGTTGCTCTTGGGATATTTGATATGCAGCTTTGAGAAATTCTCTCTTTCTCTCTCCCTCCCAAAAGCATACTTTTAATGAGCTAATTCTTTGCAGTGCATATGACAGAACACACAACCTCATAGCAAATATTCTGAATTTCACTAATAATCATTGTACTTCTTGATTGTTGTTTTACCAAATAGCTTTGTTTCTGAGAAGGGTTTTAAATTTCTATAGTGATGAAGAAAACTGTTTCACCTCTTGAAAAAACTAATTTCAGTTAGACAGATACTCCTTCTTCAGTGATGTTGTCAGCAGCTTGAAATGTTTAACATGCCTAGAAAGCAAATTATTGGTGTGCAAGTTAATGCGTTTCTAATAAAGGATTTATGTTTGAGTATTTTATTTTCATTTCATTGCTTTGTTACAGAGCATCAAACACTGCTCCACATTCTCACCCCAACAACTTCTTTCCATTGAAATTTTCAAAGGTGTGCTTCCTCTACCTTGATCTACCTATAATGTACCTGCTGAACACCTGACTCTCATTTTGACTGGGATGGCTACAGAGATAATTAGACATGTCTTTGTGTGAGTAACCATTTCCTACAGGAGCTCAAACTAATTACATTGGATGATTATGGGGATGATGGTTGGCTTGCAGTTTGGCTTCTGCATTGAATCTTGGATCGACTGCGAAGAGATAAAGTGTATGAGGTAATACTCTCTGCCTACCTCAACATCTAAAGTTGAGATGTTCTTGTTCTTAGTCAACTTTCTTTGCTTAAACACTTCTT
This sequence comes from Siniperca chuatsi, assembly GCF_020085105.1. Lineage (NCBI taxonomy): Eukaryota > Metazoa > Chordata > Actinopteri > Centrarchiformes > Sinipercidae > Siniperca > Siniperca chuatsi. The sequence continues at coordinate 10,353,156 of NC_058058.1, read as the reverse complement.
TCTATGTGACCCATGAGCTGTTTCATTTCTGATGGTATTCTTCCTCTTTCAACAGATTATCTCCAAAGTGCTTAATATCCAAATGTTTCCAACATTACGTCAATCATCTTGGTCTCCTCAGTCCAGATATTACTCATGTTTGTGATAGTGTTTCATTATTTTGCGTGTCAGGCGTGCGTGGGAATCATGGTCTTGCATTTATCCTGGCATAATAGCTGTATTGGACTATTTAACTGTATACAACTGGGAGGAATTGCATTACCAGCGTGGGCTGTTTCATCTAATTGCATCCATGTAGTGTGCTTATAACCAAGTAAATCAGAGCTCATGCAGATGTGAGTGTGTATGTGTCAGAAAGCAAAAACTGAAGTCCTTTGGTCTTGTTGTAACAAGATATATGTGGAAAGACTGGAGAGGAATTCTGAACTAAAGGGCCAGCCCGCATTGCGTCTATGTACTGCTGCAGAGTTCATCTCTCTTCATAACATACAGATAGAGACGCACACACCTGCACACATGCTGCAGAGGACAAAACTAGCTTTTCTCTCCTGTAGGATAACAAATACTCCACTGCTGGGGAATTGGTGCAAGAACTGCTGGCTGGCCAACCATTTCCATATGTTATCCTTTTGTATTGGGAATTCTCATCTTATCAGGCATAGATAACAACATTTTTCCCCTAATGAAAACATTTGAGTGGGTTATCAGTCTTTTGCCTGAAGACATGGACATCCCCATGAACCCTTCAATTTAACCTGGAGGTGTTACCCAATCAAACTCCGGTTGTTACCTCATTAGACTTACCGAGCACACACTGGCCAATCATTCAGTCAATACAAACCTGCTAGTAGGGATTCCCGGCACATCTCCAGATTCACAAGCTCTCCGAAAACTCAGAGAAGAGACAGAAAGGGACATTGCAAGAGTGTGAGAAAATAAGTGATTACGAGAGAGAGGAATAGACAGAAATAACAAACAAGACAGAAAATGAAAGAGACAAATGGGCAAAGTATTATCATATCCCTGATTGCAAATTGATGCTCTGCTGTGTTTTACAAGCAACCAAAACTAGGATTTAACTATAATAATGGGACTATTTGTTTGTTTATATCTGACAAGAATAAGTAAATTAAAGATATCAATAAAAAAATCATCACATTTCCCACTTCTTTGCATATTCATCAGTTGAAGGTGTGACATAACTCCATCCCACCAACTCACCTTTTCATCAGTCTCTCTTTGTAAGGCCTGGGCTCTGACACCACCCTTGGTGTTGTGATTAGCTTAATTAGCCATAACTCACAAACACCCATTTATACAGGCTGACAGATGACAACAGTCATTTAGCTGAATGAATGGCCTGCGAGCTGGCAGCAGGTGAGGGCGCGTCCACTGGCTGGTGGCCTGCACAAGGCAGTTGAGTTGAGGCTAATTATCCGTAGATCGCCCAGGAAAGCAAAATGGTCGGACCATTGAGAGTGAAGACGTCAATAAGGTGTGACTGAAGGGAAGTGAGTGAAGGATGTTATAGACAAAACGGGTTTAGATGAACTGTAACCGTCATAAAAGTCCCAGTGTATCTTTTTTTGATGCATTTGTCATAGAAATATTCCATCCAAACAAGAGGAGTCAAAGATGAATTCCTGATTGCAGAGGCAGCAGATGCCGATGTGTACTGTGCATGTGTCATGTGGCTGATAGAGCCTTGTGGAGACTTTGTGATGAAGTACATTAGCTTACATTTTAGAGTCTGAGTCTCTTTCATCAGCCCTTGAATGAAGAGCATTGCTCATTCCCCAAATGCTGCAATGATTCATCTTTGCCATGAGCTAGAATGGGCTTTGTCTCAGTAATTAATTTAGCTCTCGGGACAGCAGTTGGAATGAGTCGTGTCTTCAAGGCCTAATTAAAAGAAGATTGTCAAACATATTCTAGGTCACACAGCTCAGAATCTCCAACCATTTAGGAGGGATTTTTAGGCACCGCCACCTTGTCCTTCGTGGACCATTTTGCTGGCTGATAGAGTGGGTTATAGAGTGAAAAACAAATGGTTTTATTTGCTTTGTTGATTTCTTCAGGCACCACTTGAAAATTGAGACACTACGTGTTTTGTTTATTATTGGCTGCTTGAGTCAATAACTTACTCCACTTATGGCCTTGCATGTCTTTGTGTCTGTTTGAGGATGGTTTATTTGAAATTGCTAAGAAATTTCAGGATTCCTTTTTGTGGAAAATAGAAACACAGAAACACAGAAAATGTGAAACACTCTGACACTCAGCTGAATGAGAATGTAACTGTGCACTGGGTTTAGGATCACTTTCTCTAAAATATCAATCAAATTGTGGTTGGAAACACAGATTTTATCACCACATTCATCATATCAGCTGGAGTACTCATTTTATTGAACCAGTCAGACCGACAGACTGACAGGCAGGAAGTGTCTATCTTATCTGTCCTCATAATGAGAATCAATGACTTTAGTTACAGGCACAGAATGGCTCTAACAGTACACACTTACACACACACACACACACAGGTTCTGAACAATTAAGCGCGAGCTGTCGGGCTTAGTGCCTGGGTCCATTGTAAGTGCTCTAAACCTGTTAGACTGTGACAGACCATTAAAAGGCTGCCAAGGCTTCCTTAATTTGCTTCAACAGTGCACACTGAGGCAGAGTGACTGAGTGCCGTGAGTGTGTCTCTGTGTACGAATGCGCATTTACTTCTTATGACTTTCCTTAGCCCCCCCCCGACCATCACTGCCGCCTCCACAGCAACACTTAAACACGCTCACACACACAGTTTGACAGTATCAACACCATCAAGTCGCTGCAATATATCTGCCTCAATTTTTATTTTGGAATTATAGTATAATGGCCAATTTCTGTTTATTTAGGCAAATGCATCAAACCATTAAAAGTCCTGCCAACACTAATGTGTGTTCTGAGTCAGTATATTCTGTAAATTGTTAGAAGCACAGTGTAAACAACAGTAATTATCTTTGCATTAGAAGGCATTGCTACAGTAAAGCTGGTATCCCCAATTTTGTCAGTTTATATTTTGTTAATATATCCATTACTATTATGCAGTGTTGTTAAACACAGAACCTTCACATTTGTTATCATCGTAGATGTTCTCCGTACTATATTAAGAAATGTTGATCTTTTTTTTCTTGGCTACACCTGTCCTCGTTGACAGTGGCAGTGAAATCTGGTAAAAACTGTCAGGGAAGTGGAAATTACATGTTTCACACCATGTTTGTATTTTCACGCATTGAAATCAATAGCATAAGCCCAGTAGATCACACTTTTCTAACTGGTGTATTTTCCAGCTTTTGCAGTGTTTGATTTAAATAAAGCACTAGTTTCCACATGAACTTCAACTGCCATCTTGGCTGAAATGCAAATACACAAAAGTTACATATTTTAGCTGAAGCTATTCGATAAGAGTGATGACCAACTACAAATAAATAAGACCCAGGTCCAGGTTGTGATAAAACTGAATTTCCTGTTTCCAATTACTATTGCAGCTGACTGGAGTCTAACCAAATTTACATGGTCATGGTGACAAAGCACTTTGTTTGTACCAATCCAGTTCAGAGAGTTTCCCCGGGAAACCATGTGTATATGACACTTCTGAATGAATGCCTTTTGGGCGGATGTTTCACCTACCAGGCATTTCCTGTCGTGAACAGAGCTTGGCGTTCTCCACCATTAGGAATTAAAGGCCCTGGGCCACAGGATCCTGAGCGCCAGACCACAGGAATATCCAGAATCTGACAGAGGTTCCAAGCCTTTGCATGTTTCATTTCCTATTTCACAAGAGTGGGCGGTCCATGCAAATTCCTTGCTGCGGTATGCCACCAGTCTTCATTTAGCAGCGGTTTGTGGTTGATATTAGATGTTGGACACAATAGGAGATGTTAGAGGGTGGATTAGGAAGGATGCTAGCAGATCTTACAGGGATTTAAATGGGTGTCTTCTCTTGTTGAGATCATGTGAACTGTCATATTTACATGTCATTGCTGGCTTGGTGCTGTTACTTGGCCATGTTTAATGGCAAATTCGGAGTGTCTCATCTGTGAAATCACTCTTCAGCAAATCAGTTTGCACCTGTTACTTTCTGTTTAGGTGATTAGTCAATGACAAGGCAAGGCAGGAGAACATAAATCACACATCCTGAGCCATAGATGTGGCCTTAATTCATAAAGTTTCACTATGATCATGCCCTGGTTTTCACCTACACAGACACACACATACTCACACACATTGACATTCGTGCACAGATGGGTTTTAATATATGGCTGCCTGGGGCTGTAGTATTGGCTTTAAAAACACCCATAACATCTGTAAAGCATTATGGCTGATTATACTGGTCCTTCAGTGCAATCATGCAACATGGGCAAGAGCGATGGGTGAACATGAACCGTATGGGAAAGAAAGAGATGACGAGGCCTCTTCTATTCTGATGAGGGCCTGAGGTCCATGGCTACATACACACAGGAACATACCCTAACACATAAATTTTGCAAAATCTGATTTTATTGTTTATGTACAAGTGAGGACCTTACATTAATTGCTTATCCCATAACTCTAGCCTGAAAAAACCCTCCCTAAAATAGTTGAGCACAACTACTTGCTTGTGATGTACATTACATTTCTGGCTCAATTTTGGTCTTTGTTTGCATGTGTACATATATATATATATATATATATATATATATATATATATAATTTTTCATTCTGACAATCCAGATGAATCTCATGAGTGGATCACACTGCTTTGACTCGTCGTATTTAAAAGGCTGTGATGCGAAACAATTATTTGAACATCAGGTTTTGGTGTTAGTTACTCAGAATCAAAGAGCAAATGCTTCTTTCCAGGCTTCGCAGCACACTTAGTAATTTGCTGTTAAAGAAGTACAACGCTATAAACTGATGTTAGCCACATTAGTCCACTTAGCTTGCAATGCACTCTGGAGACTTGAGTGTAAGTGGGTGTAGCCATTCATTTTCTTAGTATGAAAAAAAGCTACCTTATGCTATAAACTATCTCTCTTTTAGGAATACTGTCTACCTCAATCTCTATTAAATTAATCAGGTGGGCTATTTTATTTAACTGTGCCACAACACTGAAAATTCATCTCTTTGATTACACTTGTTTGGAAGTAGGCAGGGATTTTCCTGACTCAAAATGAGGCGACAGTGGTACAACTGTGATCCACAGAGAAAGAAAGTCAATTTAACAAGTTCGAAGCAAATGTACATGGGCCCTTTGCCTAAGTGAACCAGAGGCTATGAGTTAGATAATCCAGAAATAACAGTGATTTGTACATGTTTTATATAAATAGCAAAGGGCTTCTGTTTAAAAAGTAGTAAAACAATAAATAATATGAAGACAAGTTGTTACAGTATGGTAAAATGTACCACACATATAAATACCAGGCAATAGGAAGACCTGTACAATATAATGCAATACAACAGCCTTGTAATAAATCTTACCTTTATCAAGCTTGTTATAATCCGTTTTTGTTGAGACTGTGCTAGACAGGTGTTGGTTCAACACTATTATCCTTTTAAGATGCAGTGTGTGCTGCAGTTGGATTCCGTTATACTGAAAGCTGTTTATATTTTGTCCAACTGCCTTTTTTATTTGGCACAAGTGCATGGATAGAATGGTCACAAGTTCCGGCTGTTTTCGTTATGCTGGAGGTTCTTGATATATAACCTGAAAAGAGAAGCAGTTAAGCAACGAACTGGATCAGTAACTTGGCTAGTAATTTAGTCAGCAGTTAACAGGGAAACTAGTTAATCCATAGGAGTGATGCACTGAATCTTTCCTCAATCACTGGTCCCTTCATCCTGCAGTTCATCAGTTGTCTTGTATTCTGTCTACTGTAATGACATTATTTACATCATACTCCGTGCCACATGCACATCTCCTGATTCTATCTTTCTTACTTCTTCCCAATGTGTCTGTCAATGCCAGCCCCAATCTTCCACTTTTTACTCGGTGCCTTCCAGTGCCATTCCTCACCTGTCCACCAGGTTCCCTTGGTGTGCGCCCCTCTCCAGTGCACCTGTGGCTCATCAGCCCTTCTCACCAATTTCACCAGTTAGTGTACATGCAAAGGGAGCATGGACACTTTAACCTGTCACATCAGGAAATGCATGGTGAATGAATGGTTGTAACACATGCACCTTAACAATGACTCCATTCTAGGTGAGTTTCACAGCCATGTTTGTAAGCAATTATGTACAATACCAGTGCAATGCAGTAATCAGTATTGTTATTGTTCTCTTTCTTCTATAACTTTCAAAATGTCTGCTGTAAAAAAATATAAATATAGTTGGGTTTTACCCTGATGTTACCAACTACACACGACTGTGATATCCCAAAATCGCATGAGGGGTTTACCATAATCAACTTTCCTCTAGCACTATCCTCTGACCAAGAAAATAAGGACCACTGTTGTTCAAGTCCTTGAACTCTTTCACCTGAGTATAAACCCTCCTGATTTAGGTAACAACATGGCCTTTCCACAAGCCAGACATCACATGTATGCCCCATCTAACAAAAAATGTTTCTGTGGTGTAATGAGCATTGTAGCATCAGTAGTTTGTTAGTGTGGCTATAAACCTTTAGTCTTGTCTCTGAAACAATACACCACTTTTTTGTCTGTGTATAATTTTAAAGAACAAGCATAAAATGTAATTAAAAAAGGAAGAATGACTCAATCCATGATTCTGTTACTGTGTCAGGTTTTTGCTGCTGGGCTAAGCTCCAGGGGTATTTTTGATATATTTAACAGCAGTGTTGTTTTTGAAAGTTCCACTGTGTGTTGTTTTGGCAGCAGAAATGCAGCACTTAAACAAGTCTTGTTGGAGGAAAGTGCTTGATGGTTCACTTCTCTGTTGGCTCTGTCAAGCCACATACAAAGACACATAAAGTAAGGCACACATGTTATTGCACATTTTGTTATTGCTATACAATAGTGTGGTTTAATAGGACAAGGACCACAAAGTATCTGGCCCACAGTATTGACAAGTGTGAAAATGTGTCAGCTCTTCTGTCACCTGTTCTCAAAGTGTTATTTAACACTGTTACATTCTTTCTATGCTCTTTCTCTAACTGTATCACACTCTGGTTCCTTCCTCCCTAGTAATAGTAAACAGTTGTGTGTTGTGTGAAAGATAAAACCTGTGTATAACACTCTCCCTCCATTGGTCTTCCCAGCAATCACCCTTGCTTGTGTGAAAGGTGGAAGGTTTGTTGGAGCCGCTTTGCTCCATTTAGTTGGTGCACTTTGATGACTTCAGTACTACTAATTATAGAGGCGCCGCCAAGGAGGCAATCTCAAAGTGCATCACCCTGAAAGTCTTACACACTGATATCTAAATGTTACCCAGTAGAGTTGCACCATAATGTTAATGTTCTTAATCATCTACTATATGCTTTCTAGTACCTCAGTGCCATCTGGCAGTATTACACCATACAAATCCCATGATGATGTTCCAAAGAATGTACTACATGCCAGCGATATGCTACCCATTTTGAGTTGCGCTATAATGTATGTAAAGCAAGCAAAGTATGCTTAAAGTTAGCTTACGAAGACATATACAGCATACACTCCTGTGCCCATTAATTGTGCAACCTTCCTTAATGCATTTGTTCCACCATTTAAAGTTAAAGGCTGTTCCTTTGTGTAAGATTTAGGGGGATCTATTGGCAGAATATGGCAGAAATGGAATATAATATTCATAAGTATGGTTTCATTAGTGTATAATCACCTGAAAAAAAGAATTGTGTTTTCATTACCTTAGAATAAGCCCTGTAAATCTACAGAAGGAGCGGGTCCCCTTCCACAGAGTCTGCCATGTTTCCACAGTAGCCCTGAAAGGACAAACCAAACAGTGGCTCTAGAGAGGGCCTTTCGCGAGTTTTGCAAGTTTCGCGGCCACCATAAGTTCTCCTACACGCTTGAAAGGGGAGGGTGAGACAAAGGGTTATCATTTGGTTGCAATTTGCATACTCACCGCTAGATGCCACGAAACACTGGTCCTTTAAACAGGAAAAAGACATTAGGTTCCCATGACCTAATTTCACTTCTGGCAATTTGGAGAATCATTGTTTCATCAACGAAATATTATGGCATAAAGAGAAGTTTGTTTTAGTATGTATTGACAGTTGACAGGTGTCTCAGTCAACTGTAGCTATTGCTACTTGCTTGTTGCTCATCGACTTTATCCTGGCTTCCTGCCCTTTTTTTAGTGTCAGACCAAATTCCAAAACGTCACTTCAGAAACCTATGGGTGACATTACAGAGCATTGCTTAAACCTGCAATAAATAAATAAATAAATAAATTTTTTGGCCACTAGGAAGCAGCGGAAACAAGCTGTGAACACAACACTGATATATTATCACCTTTTAAGGTGATATGGAAAATTTGTTTGCAAATAGTTGCCTATTTATACATACAGCAGATATGGAGCAACATTAGAATTCATTTGGAGTCATTTTCTGGCCACCTAACCAATGTAAGTGGCAATTATGAATAGAGCACATTCTCACCACTTGCTATTCTATGCCCATGTGTGTTTTCTCTTATGTTAAAACAAATGCATGAGCAAAATGTCTTGTCTATTAATTCAGTGTTATTTTGTCCTGAAGCTTGTCTCTTCAGCGCTCTCTCTGTTTTCTTTGTCTCCTGGGCTTCATGCTTTGCATGCAGAGGATGAGACACTGGGGAGGTTAAGAGAGGAGCTGGAATGGAGTTCTGCTCCATTTACCACCCTGAAATATTCCTCTTAGAACGACACACTCTGTTTTCTCTCTCTCCTTACTCTCTGCGCTGTTTCTCACTCTGCCTGTCCCCTCCCTCTCACTTCTCATCTCTGTGTGACATGTGGTCATTTCACTTCATTCTAGGATGGCTTAGCAGTGCTCTAAAACATTGCTGTTGTCCTCCCATCCCATCCAGCTCAATTGCAGGCAGCATTGGGCTTCATAGGCCTATACAGATCTGTTCCTTTTAGCTATAACTCTTTTCCCAATCTCCAATCTCTGTCTGTTGTGGGCATATTTTCAGCACCTTTCTCTGTTGCTTCACTATTTTACTCTACCTGTGTGCCTCTTGACATGCATGCACATAAACACCAATTACCCCACCCCCCCCCCCCCACCACACACACACACACACACACACACACACACACACACACACACACACACGTATACAAGCATCTTCTTGTTTATGTATGGTTTATGCTTAGGATTTGTTTTACATAAAAATGTCAAACACTTACAGATCTTTGTCCTATGCATACGCATTCTCAGAAAGACAAAAAGGATGACAAGAAGAGATGACTTTGCACTTACATCTATTTAGGGCATTAACACAATGAATAAAACAAAATGCACATGATACACTCTGAGTGCTGTGATGAAGCATTGATAGGCCGCTTTCCATTTCTCTGCAATGTGAGTTCTGAGTCATCTTTGCCTTTTTCTGTGGGGTCTGCTGCCTTCTTCATATTCTAAACAATGTGGATTTTGAATATTTTGGCTTAGCACGTCCACACGGGAAATGTCTATTGTTTAAACTAACACTCTCTCTGCTTGTGCAGCACTTAATTCCTTATTATGCAGGGATTTTCTTGGCATTATCTCTTCCTCATCTACATGGATGTAGCTATGCTGTCCTTGGCAGTGGGAGTCTAGCTGGTTCACAGTTGGAGTTTATATGTTATATTAGGGTTAGCATGAGGCCACACAGGAAGTCTGATGTCTGAGCTCCACTGAAGTGTTTTCACCTTTGGTGTCAGAATAACCTTGACCCTCCTGTGATCCCTTAGTTTCCTCAGAGATGTTTTGCTTTACTTACTATTTTCACACAGATAAAAACAGACACACACATATATGGTACACTCATGCATTTAAATGTAGTTTCACAAACACTAAAGCACAGGCTAAATGCTACAACATACACTTACACACTCGCATACACACATGTAAAATCCACCTTGGCTGTGGGCCTCTTTTCCCGACAAAAGTTTTTTTAACAGCTTTTCTCAGAATCATGTTAATGAGGAAATTATTCTGTCGGTATGACTTGTATATACGTTTCACATTTGGAATAGAGATCTAGTAAGTGTACGCAATTTACTTAGGTCTGTTGCCTTTCCCTCGTTGGGTGTAGTAAGGGGTGCTGTGAGTCATTTTTACTCATGCACGTCTGGTCTCATATTTCCTCCCCATTAGGCCTGCATTGCTCTCCTGTGTTGTGATAGAGGCTAATGACTCACTGGAAATCTGCCTGGTGTTTATCAAATGTCTCAGTGCAGGGCCGGTGGTCCGGAGTCAGTCTGCCCTTTTTACGTTATTATGAAGTATTAGATAACCAGCCAAAACCAGGTGATGAGACCATCATATATAAAGAAATATAAAGAGAAGCACTCTGCAATCATATCTTGACTATATCACTCTGCTCTTTGCGTTGTGGAAAATTAAACTCTCGGGGTTGAATTACCTCAGGCTGTCATCCATTAGTGCACTGATAAGAATGTATTAAGAAATTGCATGTGTCAGAGATGTGGTGAACTTACACACATAATGTCAAGATATCTCTTCACAGTGTTTAGAAACCGGGGACGTGGGTGTAGCAAGTACGTTGTTCAGTTTGTATACTTCCCGTATGTCCATAAGTCTGGTCAGCTTCTCATATTACAATGTTTCAGGAACAAAGCTTGAAACCAGTTACATTACAGGCCAATTTGGCTAAGCTCGATGATTTACAAACACAAAAATGTACCTTCAGCTTATGTTTCTGACTGGAGACTGACATCATGATTTAAATTCAAGAGACTAGTTTTAATTGCAAATGTAATTTGCCATTGTGTGTATTTGTAGATCAATTGTAATCTAATTGGCTTGTTGAATTCAGATGTTGTTAATTTAATCAACTAATCAAATAAGTTATCACACCATGGGAATGAACTGCAAGAAACAGTATGAAGACAAATTGTAACTCATTCTGCACTCTAGAACCACAACAGAGGTGATCCACCCTCTTTTTCTTTCTGTGGTTTGTGCTGCTTTTCTTTTCAATTTTAGTAAAACTGCCAAAATCTGTGGTTTTCTTGTAGACCTCATACACTGAGATATTTGAAGTTATTAAATTATCTCCTTTTTTTGTAGTTGATCTCGAATTTGGCATTAATGTGTCTTAGCATGCCTTCAAATTTAGCTAAATTAGATTTGCTTGAATGGAAAAAAACTCTCTATAGCAATATCACAGTTTCATACAAACTTCATCATCTGCCTTGGATCACTCAGTGATCTTCTGTGGTATGATGAACACTGGTATTCAAGCAACATCTGTTTATCAGTCTGTTCCTAATTGAACTGATCATAAACATTTAGTCATGTTTTCTCAGATTATTGTAAACTATAGTCAGAGGAGCTCTGCTGTAATCCATAAAACAAGCACAGTCTAAGATGCTTGATAGATGCTAGTGTCTGTGTTGCAACAGCATGTGTACATCAACCATGTCATAGTTGGACTAGTAAGATAGTTCATATTTCACTTGATCATGAACAATATTCCCTGGGGAAGCTGGTTTGTCATGCTACATCAGTAGGTTTGCATAAAACATGGAAGATAATCTGATCTGGTGCTCGTGTATCTTCCAGTAGAACCACTACCAAAACCAAAATTGTTTTTTCCAGGAATACCAGGACCTGCTGTTCCCTAACTCCACTTTCCTCGTTTCCCCCCTGCCTCCATTCTCCCAGGCCTCTTCCTCCTCTCCCACCACCCCTCACCTGGCACTGTGCCAGTCTTTCCTTGAATTCCACGCATCTGGTCATTTCTGGGAAACACCCTTGACAGGACTGTCCAGCAAACCACAGGAAACAAAGCCTCTTGGTTTCTGCAGCAGCTTGCAGAAGGCCAGTAGTCGCCTTCAGGGAGGGGTCGGGCAGTAGGACAAAGTGGTTGTGGACTTCCTAAGAATTCTTTTTGGATGGGAACATTGTGTAGTTCTTTACTGTTTTTTGTCTTTAGAATACAACGTATTCTTGTTCAGCTTTTTTATGTTGTTTCCTCCATTCAAACAATGTTTTCATCTATCTTCTCTCATGCTTTCTCCCTTTTAATAGAAATTCAGGAGTCAAGACATTAGCAGAATAACTGGTGTTATCAGAGCAGTCAATGAACAAAAGGACAATTTTCAGTGCCTCGTCAGGACACTAATATCTCTATGGATGTTAATATAATTGACATATCTTACAATAAAGCTTGCTTTTACTGCTGTGCAAACTTGTCAAGTAAGGATTCGACTGATCTGGTTAAATGAATAAAAAAATACCCTAACACTCTCTCTTGAACTGCTCTGGTTCTGGCCAGAGGCCATGCTGTGATCATGCTGAAGTTTTCTTTTACTTGACTTGTCTGATTCTTTATAAGGGAACTGTAACTACTTAACACCTTCAGGGGCATGATACACCCTCAGCTGTCTTCCTCTTTCTCTATTTTAAAGTCTTGTGAATGACTCACCCATGCTCTCAATTTAGAAAGTGAATCAACGAGCATCAGAGGAAGACCCCAGATCAGAGGAGCAGCAGATGGCTTTGGCTTTGTTTTATGAAAATGTTCGACAGACCCAGCTGCAAAGTATTAGCAAATATTTCTTAGTGTAGGTGTTTAAATATTTGAAACAGCAGAGAGGCACAGTTTGACAAATCAGCTTATAAATCAGATCACTTCTCGCTCACTGTGAAGAACACTGAATGCACTTTGAAAATAGTCAGGCTCTTACTGTGCTGTTCTCTGTGGCAAGCCCCAGTGTGCAGCAGTGTACAAAGTAGGTTTAAACCAATAAAAATCTTGGTGTAAATCACTTCAAACCTATCTATCTGATATTTTGTAGTGAACATTTGTAAACATCAAAAATTATGAGCCCAATCTATATGTCTCTCCAGTAAATGCGTAGATGTTGCATCAGTATTAGTAATACAAGGACAGAGAGCTATTCACTCACTCACTCTTTCTCTCTTTCCATGAAATAGTTGGCTGCTTATCAGCTCTTTGTGACGTCAGTCACACTGATTCAGACCAGAGCGCTTCCATCACCACCGGGGAAAAAAAACACACACACACATCCAGTATTCAAGGTCTGCTTCCACAGAATGAGACACAGTGCTGACATTTATTTACACACAGCATGCATTACTGTCCTCCAGTCACATTACTTGAAACTGGCTTTCTAAACTAACCTTTGCCAACTCATGGGTAGAGGCTGAAAGTTCACGTCAGCTTGTTCTCAAGGTAGTTTCTAGTGTTGTCTGTAGGGCCACGGGTCAAGTTCTTTAGTTTCAAGAGTCAAGTCTCAATTCCCGGCTCTTAATTCTTAATGGTTGGACCAATGAATATTAATGGTATAGCTTACCAATGTCTGTGAAATAGTACTCTCCTGTGTTTCCATTCTGTGAAAGAATAATTTGAATAAACTTGAGAAAAAGTCAGGTGGCAGTCATAAATAATAGCAAATAATTCCATCATTTCAAAAAATATTTTGGATTTATTTTATTACAAATATGGATTTGGGTTAGGCCTACAACTAATGATTATTTTTATTATAGGTTAATCTGCCGATTAACTGACAAGGAAAAGGACTAAATTCTCACATTTAGAAGCCAGAACCGGCATTTTTGCTTGAAAAATTACTTAAACGACTCGACTGATTGTTAGTCGAATGACTAACCGATTAATCCACTAATAGTGAATAGCTCTACTTTAGATAAAATCGGAACTTTAAAAAAAATCAACAATTAAAAAATCTGACCACGGCACAGTGCAAACACACTGTTTAAACATGTATTGATTTTTTTTATTACTTTGTTGGATTCTTTTGCATATAGCAGCTCATTTGCGGTTTTTTTCTCTCCATATTTGTCTTCACTTTCTATTGGTAGAGGAATAATTTGCAGCAGGAAACATAACTTGGTCACATGTGGACAAAACCTAGTTGAAAATCCTTTAAACTGATCTACTACTCCTTTTTAAAAAGCTCAGTATTTTAAAGTGAAAACGGAAAATGATGAGCCTTATCTTTTGAAATACAGAAATAACTTTACGTGGTCGCTCAGTGGACACACACTGTTATAAAGACATATGAATCTTTTCTGCCTCTGTGCCTCCTTCAGGCTCTGTTTCCCAATGTGTCTTACCTTATTCAGTATCTCGCTTTCTATTACTCTCGCCATTGGCCTTTGTCCCTCTTACTGTCTTTGTTCTCTACCTTCTGCCTTTCCCCAGATACTGAGAGTTTATGTGTCTAGTTGTTCCAGAGGCTGTTAATCTGGTAATCCACAGTCAATATCAGATTCATCTCCTTCCTACAAATAAAAAAGGGGCCTATCTGATAAGTATATTTTCATCTGTATGTTAAAGGCTGCCCTTTCCCTCCGAGCTTAGTTTTGGTCCCCAGGATTCTTCTGCGGGAATTGATATGGTCTGTCCACATTCACTGGGCTCTTTTAGACACATAACTCTCATAAAAATAGGTGGCATTTGCACAACATTGTGTGTCTAGATTGTGAAAACAAAGTCTTGTGCTTTAAAATAATCTGTATTGCAAAACTTTTTTACCATTGATTAATTTCCTCACAATTGTTAATAAATTAATCATTGCAGTACTAAAGTACTTACAGTATAATACATATTGATGCAACAAAAGTAATTATCAATATACTAAGAGGGGAAGAAAGTGTATTTTCTACAGCTGAACTTACTTATCTTGAGTGTTGCACTAGAAATATATAATTAGATATTATTGTTTGAGAAGGAGACGTCAGCCTCATGGGTTTTTGTGTAATGCTCTCAAGTGTAACAGATGAAATACAAAACTAAACTCATCAAAGTCACAGGTCCATTTTCAGATGTGGAAATTGCCAAAATATAATTGTTTTCAGTCTAGTAATTTCATGGTGTAGTTTTTGGCTGCCGCTTTCTGTAGGTAATTTAAATGAAAACCAAGTTGATTTGCTAATTGAGTGAAAACTGAGGCTCCTGAACTTGTGGCCTTAGAGTCACTGAGATACTCACAAGAACTTAAGGTTAATTCCTATCCCTGCATGTGGGTGTTTGTGTGTGCACCGAAAAAGGAGTGGGACTTTATGAGTGTTACGTTTTTGCATGAATGCGTTTGATCTTGTTTACGGAAGTATGAGTGTAGCTGCGGTTACTTCAGGCAAACACTCACCGACGGGACATTTTTGTCATGTTTTTGGTCATGGTCAATCAGAAGAGATTATTTCATCCATTGTCATCTTTTGATGTTGCACAGGAAATGGTTTTCCCTTCTCTTCCTCAGTCAATGCTTGGATATTGTTGTTCACTGCCTGTAGTGTTTGTTGTTACAGCTCTTTAAAGTGAAGACTGACTTCACATCCTATTTGTTGACCCTGTAGTGAAAGACATATTCACTAGTTTTACACCAAACCTTAATGACTGTATTATGATCTAATTCATTCTTTTACAGTAAATTACACATAAAAAACATATCTTTTGCATATCTAATCCATGTGATTGATTAAAGTACTTTTGTACAAAAAGAAGGTACAAGATGGTGATAGAAAAATATAATCATTAGTAAGAAGATGGTCCACAGGCAGCAGTTTAAGGAAATACAGTAGGCATTGCCTCAAAATAACCATATTCACAGGTTCTAAAAAGTTGCTGCTTATTCAACTTTACTGGTTTTGCGATCAAATCAGCCTAGTTTGTTAAGAGAAAGTGTTAGTGTGAGGACAGTGTGTTCCAGGCGGTAGCTCCGTGTGCAGCCAGTAGGGGGAATCGACTGCTCACGCTGACGCCATCCCCCTCTCGTCTCCACTCCTCTCCTCCTCTTCCCTGCGTTCTCCCAGGTTGTGGAAACACTGCAGCCCGCTGGTCTGTGTCTGGATCCCTCTCTCGCACAGAGCTGCTCAAGACCCTCCTACCGGCTGGGCTGGGGAAGGAGGAGGCAGTCTGCTCTGCTTGCAGCCTCGGACGAGCCCCCTTTACCACCCTGTCAGTGTGGAGGAAAAGGAGAGAGAGAGAGAGAAGCTGAGAGACTGAGTGATAGAGAAAGCGCACGCGAGAGAGAAAGAGCGCAACTGTGTGATAGAGGGAAAGAGAACGAAGCAGGCAGCTTAGAGGAGTGAGAGAGGCAAGGACAAAATAAGGAACACATTTTACAAGAGCAGGAAGAGGAAGGATCGTAAACGAGGGACTCCTTCTGTACTTCTCTACTGGGCACCTGGGACACAGTCAGTTTTTTTTCACTCGTCTTCTAGCTGGAACCAAGTGGATTGACTAACCAACCGGTGGATTGTTTTTAAAATATACGCTTGTGCCACATCATTTAGAAACTGGGATCATTTCCCTGTGTTATCTGCCCTCTTGCTGACTAGACCGCTACAGACTGAGATTGCTTTCTGGTTCTGTGCTTGACTCTCGTCTTGTCATTCTGCTCCGTGCACAAAGTGCATCTGTCGGCAACCGGTGCTGAAGACATCTCCCCTCTGTCAAGCAGGACAGCACGCAGCCACCGTCGGATCAGACTACAGAGGAGAGAGAGAGAGAGATAGACAGTGTGTGTGTGTGTGTGTGTGTGTGTGTGCATGTGTGTGTAAGAGAGGGAAAGAGAGAGACAGGGGCAGTGAGAGAGTCAGATTCACAGTGTGTTTTGAGAGGGAGGCAGATTAAAGCCCAGCCGAAAGACTGGAGTGAAACAGCTTAAATAGAGAAGTGAACCTATACGTCCTCTCCCGTTTTCCTTGCCATCCCTTTCCTCCTCTCCTCCTCCTCCTCTTCCTCTCCCATTTTCCAACATTCACAGGACTGCCAGAGCTACTGCCACCTGCACCTCTTCACGTCTTCTCGTTCCCCTTCTTCCTCTACCTCACCCTTATCACGTGTTACTATCCGATACCTGCCACTGACAGACACGCTGCTCTTGGTTCTAGCAGTTGTGGAAATATTTCCATTGATCCAGCAGTGAGAGACTGAGTGAGCATCCGCCCGATACCGAGGCTCCTGACCGTTCGTCAGGAGCTTCCCCATCAGAGGCAGACCTTCTCCCAGACACTGTCCGGCACGCAGATCCTGCCTTCTCCCTGGAGGACTGGCTAGCGGCACAGTGGTGCGGACAGCGAAGACAGGACTCGCACAGCCCCTCCACTGCCTCTATCCCATTGCTAGCTACTTGGCAGCTCCCGCCCCGTGTCACCATTCCCTGCCTCAGTGCTAAGGATTCCAGCTACATGGGCAAGCGATTGGAGCAGCAGCCAATGTACCCTCAGTACACCTACTACTACCCCCACTATCTCCAGACCAAGGTACATGTACGCCGCTCTTCTGCTCTTCTTGCATTCCTCAAGCCTACTCATCTACTTCTACACTCCTGTCCTGTGTCCCTCCCTCACCCTTATCCCCCCCCACCCCCCAAATCTCTGAGTGGAGATGGGATTTGATGGATAGCTGGCCTTGGCTGTGATGGTTTCAGATGGCAGGTACCTCGTTGGAGTTTGGATACACTGCAATGGCATGGAGTGTAACACATTAAATAACATGTATAGTAGATTCAGAGGCTTTTTTTAATCAAAATGACAGTGACAGACGGCTCTTTTTGTGCTGTCATACATTAAGCAAATGAGAGAATTAGGATCCAAATTTAATTTACTAATGAAGTACTTGCAAGCTGAATGTAGGTCATTGTTTAAATGCTTCAATGCCACTTTTCTAAAGAGGCAAATTAAACATTTAATTATGGTGCTAATTCACTAAACAGCACTAATGTCCTATTGTATTGCTTTACAACGAAAGGAGAAATAGATTATAAACCCTTCTTTTTCTATGGTGATGGTCGGTATGGTTCTGACAGAGAGCAGGCATGAGGAAGGTTGCCCGTGTTTGCTCTAGCTGTAGTATGCATCGGTGCCTCTGGGTTGGAAGCCCAGGCCTGGACACTGATGGCTGCCAGGACGTTTGCTGGGCGCACTACCCAGACATCATCAAGGGATTAAAATGGAAGCCTTTTGGGGATTACTCTATTTGTTTTTCTACTACATGCGTAACACTAATTTCTGCCCATTATTGTGTTAGTGTGATGCACAGCAATGGCTGAAGGTTACATTGCTGAAGGTGTGCAGTTGAACTTTGAGCAATAATTAGTTACTAAAGTACTATATTATTACGCTAAACACAACAATTACAAAAATAAATGTTTACATCTATAATTCACTTTTTTATGTGGTGCTCTAATATGACTATTAAATATCTCCCATTGCATGCATAGAGTAATGGATACTGTAAGCCTAAGTATCAAACCTTAATACTTTTTGTGTACCAACCCAAATGTGTTCTTAGCATTGAGTAACAATCATTTCTAGTATTGGAAGTTGGCATTGAATGACTGGACAGATTTTTAGGTGTGTTTTTTCATGGATATTTACTGATCTCGATTAAGAAACTTTTCTAGCTTTGGTTTATATTTTATTTAGGCAAAGTTCTGTATTTAACACTGAAGCATTGAGCAAAAAACAATATTTATTTTCCCCATTCGAAAGGTATTGAAAAAAGTATTCTTTTGATATTGGTTCCAAAACTCAGCTGTTTTATTGGCAGCAGTGTTGAACATTTTCAAACGATACTCAGCCCGAAGAATAAAAGTTAAAATGTGGCGTATTTTCCCAATTTATAAGAAGGAAATAAGGTAGAAAGAAAATGTCTTTAAGCAGTTAATGAATCAATAGCACAATAAAGCAAAATACTAGTGATGTTGTCATCCTTTTCCATGTGAAGCTGGGTTGTGAACCAGTGTGCTTCCAGCAGGGAGGACCTGCCTGCAGCCTCACCTGGCAGTCCACTAGCTCTCCCCCTGATTTATAGTTTAATACATTTGTGCTGCTGCCATATGGCTTCCCTCTCCCTCCCTCTCCCTCCCACCCCCCTCCACTACTCCTTCCATCATCTCCCTCCCTCCCTCCCCCATCTCATATCTCAGAGTTGCTCATCTCGGGGGCCTCTCAATCAGGGTATGCCCCTCCATTCTCCCCTCCCTCCCTTCCACTTTTCTTTTCCCCTCTTCCTCCCTCCTCTCGCTTTCTGCCTCCCTTCTCTGTAGCAACAGGGCCCCCTGCCTCCTTCGCCTATGCAGCAGTTCACTCCCAAGGTCAGTGCAGATCCGATCTTGCCACCGTCAGCGATTGATGTATCCTTGAGCGAGCCGCTAGGGTCCTGTGTCATGCAAACGAGACCCATGGTGGGGGCGAGAAGAGCATACATTTCCTTTTTTAAATCAGCAGCCAACATTCATATTCATTTTTATGGTTAGCTAGCGTAGCCAATGGCCTTGTAGGTTGATATGATAGAGCCACAGACAGGGTCCGTAGGAGAAAGGGAGTGTTGGGCAATGTGGCCGAGTGGGCTGTGGAGAGCTATCTCACGCTCTCATTAATGATCATTGATAGCTCGATTACAGAGAGGGGAGAAGGGTCTTGGCTGGCGGGTTCAATCCACACAGTCCGCTCAGATTTAGGCATCAGTCTCAAATCATACAGGTTTTTCTATCCATCTTCATTGCTGCATTTCCAGGGTATGGTCTCATTCCACCATGAGATGTGGGTGGGGGTCATAAATATCTTATAGGGAGGGGGAGTTGGGCGTAACTCAGTGTTGCCATTCTCCTTCTCTCGCCTCCATTTTATGACGCATATATTTGAGATAATATTCATAGAAAATTTATAGAACATCTGGCTTGGTTACTAAGGACTTTATTGTAAAGAAAGGAGCTAACATTATCCTAATGGCATGGCAGAATAAACTGAGGTGCCTTCTGAATTTGGGGCCCCTTTATCCCCCCTGTATGTGTGTATTATATTCTAATTTAATGGAGTTCTCTGATGCTGTCCAGCATGTGCTAGTCAGCCCAGATTAGAATGTGAAAGTCAGAGAATGAGATGAAACAATAACATTTGGCTTTCTATTGATTAGTGCAGTGGGGCGTAGCATGTGCTTCTCTTTAGCTGAATTATTGATTCCTGAAAGAGGATTTGTGCGGCTGTGTGTCTGTGTGTGCACGTTAGCGTGTCTGTGTGTGTGTGTGGCTTTCATAAGAGGTTATGGCTGGGGGGAGCTGGCAGGATGCTGCTTTGATGAGAGAATCCTTTAAAGGCCCTGTTTTGGGCTATTCCCCAGCTGATCAGTCCGTGGAGTCATTTGCTGAAATTTGGCCTTTATTCAGCCTGTGTCTTTCCATGTGAGTTTGATGTTTAGTACTGTTCACAGCTTGCTCTGCATTCAATTTTAATGATGGGTAATAGATGTGCATCATAGTGTTTAGGAAAGAATATAAATTTCAACTAAATGTGTGCGCTAAGTGCTTCTTGGTATTGGCGTTTGCGTCATATCTAATTTTCTCTCAATGACAGGCATTTTCAGTTCTGTTTCATTATTACGCACACAACTCTCAAAAGGAACTCTCAAATTACTGATAATTTGCCTTGAATACCTGCAGTAAATTCAGCCTTTGTTGTCCAATTTAGTTGGCTTTACTGTTGCTGTTACTGTATGCACACAAGGTACCGGACACTGCTGTATCCTTGTGCTGTTACACCACAGATAGGCTAGGTCATTACATGCCTAATGTCAGCGATCCCACACATAGGCAAATAGAACACAGACACGCAAGGATGCACTACAAAAATATATGCACAAACACGCACTTGAGCTGTGGCTGTGATCTGGGAGTGGGCAGGCGTCTGTGTTACAGTCAGACTAGTACATATAGAACCTGAGAAACCAAGAGGGGCAGATTGAGGTAGATTTAGCAGCGGCTAATGTCCCTGGCCTTAAGTAAACACCAGTCAATGGAGCCCTTTGAGAGGATCTGTGCCTGTGTCTGCCCCTGCCATAGGCACCATTTATACTCTGTCTAATTCTTTTGAAATGGAGGAAGAGATGGAGGGAAGGGGTGTATGCATGTGAGAGAGAAAGAAGGAAAGAGTGGAAGATGGATGTTATAGGGAGGGAGGGGCCAGTTAAAAGCCAGGAAAAGGGTTTGGTTGCATTACACAGGGTGATACATTGTGCTACAGAAATAATAACAGAGCCATCTAAATCCTCCTTTAATGCCTTGATAGAGGAGAAAGAGAAGCATAGAGACAAGAAGAAGTCTTTCATTGAATCAGTTATCAGTGGCGTAAAACTCAGCCAGCAGCTTAGTCCCCTCTGTCTCAGCTGATGTGGATCTACTTTGAAGAGTTTATCAAGGGCTTTTAGGGCTGGAAAAAAACACTTCTTATATTACATTTACTAAAGCCCAGCCCTATTTTGTGTCTGGGACGATGTGTTCTTATTAGTACTAAGACAGGGTAGTATAACTCATTTTCCCACTTGTAATTCTTGATACGTGCCTCACGACTGACTGCCCGAAACAAAATACTGTCCCTGCCTCGCTGTAAATCTTAACCCATCATGCGTTCTCTCTTAGCTAGCTCAAATCGACAGGCTTTTTAGAAAGAGCTCTATCTTTCTTGCTTTCCCAGTCCTTTACCTCACATGGTCGAACCATGAAAGGAGGCTTTTTGATCATTAATCAACTAATACCTCTGGTTTTTATCGGCCTACGCCTATGGCTTTATCCAGCAGTACAATTCCTCTATGTGTAACTGTCAGTCAGTGGGGCAGACAACTCCATTTATTTCCTATGGCCAGTGTGTACATGCACAAACATGCACACACAGACACACACTACATTAGAGGGTACTCTTAACCCTTCTCATCTATCAACTGACAGCTCAGCCCTATCTGCACACCCATACATTAAGGTTGTGTGTGCATTACTGCTTCCTGCAGCCTCTCATAAGCCACAGAGCAAGGTGCTGAGACCTGGCCTTCTGCATGCTGCTGTCCTCATCTCATTACAGCTGCTTCACCAGATTGCTCTCTCAACATTGATATCCATTTTGTCAGAAGAGCAAAGGAGGGGGAAAATGAAATAGCAAGCTTTTCTATAGGCTGTATCTCTAGAGATGCGAGGTTCTATATTAACTTTGGAGTACACAGGGTTATAAATGCGGCAGCAATGTTACGTGTGTGCTTACATTGCACTGCATGGTTTAAGAGCACTGATGGTGTACGAGTATGTGCGTGCAAATGTGTGCAAAAGAAGTCTATCAATAAGTTTGTACTTTATGAAGTTACAAGTTGTGGACAAATACTATGTGTGTGAGACTGTGTGCCTGGTAAGTGGTCTAGTGCTTAGACTGAAGGTCTCAAAACCAGGTCACATTTTTCTTTTTCATTGAAGTGTCCTTGAGCAAGAAACAGAACAAAGTACCTGCTCTCTCACTGGAGGTCACTGTGAGAAAGAGGATCCGAGATAAATGCATAAAATATAAAATGATGTGCTTGGTGGTGAAGTTCTTGCCCCAGGGAATCCTGTCTCTGAACTCTCCTTCCCGGACCATCTGGAGATAACAGGCGACTCTAGCCTGTGCTGCAGAGAGAGGAACTCCTACCTGTTTGGTGAGTTGGGGCATATCGGAAGGTAGGTGGTGGAGTGAGTAGGGCAAGTTTCCTTCATCCGGAAAACCTGGGTTAAGACACTGAATCCCCACCAGCTTCTGAAGGTACTGCTGTGAAGCGAGGCACACTCACATACACTCAGAAAAAACCTTACTTGGATCGTTTGTGTATCAAATAAATTGTGGATGTGAACTTTTAACCATAAGTGGTCTTTAGTATCTGCGCATATTAGGCATTGCTTAAATTTACAAACATTTTTAAGTGCATTTGAATTTGTTGTCCCAGAAGCGTGGTGCTCTTCCTTATGAGGAACTGAAATGAAACACATTTTTTATGTGTTTACTGTATTTTTGGAGTATTCCTACAGAGAGAAAGAGGCATGCAGAGTCAACATAAAGTGAGACAGAGAGAGACAGGAAAGATGTTGTTTCAGATTTAGAGCCAGATGAAATGAGACACATGATGTGCCCTTCAAACCCACCAACACGGCAGGACTCTACAAATACACCTGCTTTTTCTTCTTTCTTGTTTTTACTAGCATTTCTTTCTGTAACATAGTATCTGCCTGGAGCTGTCTACCCTGGCCCACTGTTTCAGTCTTCTGTCACTCTGGCAAGGGCCTAGCCTGGCGTTTTCACGCTCTATTTTCTGTCTCCCCTTCTTCCTCTGAGGACAGTGGGGTACAGTCTCAGAATTTTGTCTTTTTTTATCTTTGACTGTTTATGTATCCCCCTCACTTTTGCTCAGATCAATCTTTTTGCTCCTATTTTCGCCAAGCCTCCCTTCATCTTTAAATTCTCTTTCATGTTGTCCCTCTTTGTAATTACTCTTTCCCATCCTCCATCGCTTTTGCATGACTCTTCCTCTATTTCCGGGAGCCCCTGCTGTCTGCTGGGCATGGTTCCTGCCATCTGTGCAGGATGACATGAGTGGCTGGAGAGACACCTCCTGGGTGGACCCCTTAGTGCATACAGCCCATATTAACATACAGAAGAACATATGGGATATAATAAGTCAAACACACGTACAACTGTTTACTATTTAAAGTGAATCTAATTGTTATGTAAGTATGGTGAATATTAAGAAAATTATAATTGTTAGGTCTGTATCCAGTCTTTGCCTAACATCTATTTGGCAACATTATAGTCAATATCTTCCATCTGAAGGAAATACATTTGAGTGAACATGTTTAGTCAGGGATTATCAACTTTGTTGAAAATGAGATAAGGGGATTACAAACTTTGTTGAAACTTCTGTTGGCTCTTGTTGCTGCTCAATAGATATCAAATAATATGTCAGAATAAGAATGAATCCTTTCAGTGTGTGGTTCAGTACTTTTGTCTGTATTTTTCTTCTGTCCTGAGAATAGCAATGTTCTACACAGGGCAAACACTATCTGTATTATGTGAACAATTGAATATATTTCTGAAAGTTAAGTCTGTTTGCTCCCAGTTAATGTCATTTGTTGATTGCAATGAATATTTTGCTTGGTTTTGATGTTTCACAGTATGTTTGACTTAACTATGAGCCACTGTCTATCGCCAAATTAAGAGGCAAAATGTCCAAAATGTCTTCAAATTGCAAACGAAAGTGATGGATAAACTCTAGAACCCTTGTTTATGTGAACCACATAGCTGAAGCAAAAGGAGGCAGATAGTATAGTAGCTCCATTTGAGGGGAAGATAGTGGAGAGTAAAAAGGGCAGAAGAGGAGTTGGGTCAGGACAGGACACTGAGCTGGTGGTGAACAATGTCAGGCTGCAAGTCACGTGCTAGAGAAGGGTAAGGGAGGGGGAGGTAACTGCACCTCGTGAGAGACAGACAAGCAGTCAGGCTGAGAAGGGCTTTTATTGTTCTAGTGTAACTGAAGCTTTCGGCGTCTGCTGCATCTGCTGTCCTACCTTTGGCATGTCGGTTCACATGAAGAATACTCAGGTTGCCGGTGTAGCGACAACTGCGGTGGAAGGGTAGGAGGAGGTAGCAGCTCGTCTTAGTAGCGTTCACTGACTCAGAATCAGCCGGGGTAATTGCTCCTGCATTTTTAACGAGTGGCTGCTGCGTACACTTTGAGGAGCAGCAGAGGATCTCCACATAGCTCCTACTGCAGCAGAATTGCCTTTTCACCTTCCTGACTGAGGGCATCTGAGGGAGGCAGGGGCCTGCTTTATATGGTCATACCTAATCAGACCTAAATTCGTCTTCGTCATGAGCGATGGTGTTGTGAATTTAATATGTTAACCAAATGAAGCTCTTGTACGTATAATGTGCTGTAAAGACAATTTTCCCATGCTGATCCTGATGGGAATCTACAGATAAAACAGAGGCAGCACAGACAGTTTTGTCATTCTCTTCTGGTTTCAGCATATCATTGGGTTGTAGTCCTAGACTGTGGTCTACCCCTTTAACCAGACAAGTTATGGCGAACTGAGAGCTAATAGTAATGAGTTCATAATCAAAACAGTCTACTATGTAGGCGATAGTGTGTATTCCATGAAGGAGATTTCTTAGAAAGTCCTGCAAAGGGAGTATATTTTTTCTATATGCAGTGTACTATATTGTACAGTTTGAAGTTTGAACCTTTTTTTTTTGGTACCAGAGAATCAAGATCCAGAATAAGGGACTGAGAAAGCCACCTGTGAAAAAAAGGAAAGATCAACAGTCTCATTTTTTAGGGGTCTTTCATTTACCTAATGACGTCATAGTCTGACAAAGAAAATCCTTTGCCAGTGTACTTCTCACTTTGAGGAATTAGCATTTAATTTCCATTGTGGCTGCACAAACCCACGACCTGGTGCTTTCACCTAGATATTTAGACGTGGAAACCGGAGGAGACACCAGCCACAGACATGCAAATGGTAGTGTAGCCTTACCACTGTGATTACTGTAAGAGGCCCAGGTTTCCCCTCTCCTAAACACATATACTATACTGGCTGCCTGCGATATTTACTCTACACAGCTGCATTAGTAGTGGCAGGCTCAATGAAAATACTGTGTCACGCATAGCTTGAAAAATGGCTCCGGAAAAAGCCAATTCTGCCATGAATGAGGATAAGCAAATAGGCATGAGGGCTTGAATAACTGCCAGTCCTGTCAGATTCCCCCTCTCACCCAGCCACAATGAGCTCCTATACAAATAAGGATACATGCACCAATTTAGCGCAGCAGATGAACCTTGCGAAGCCTTGTCGAGCAAGTGGGGGATTACCAAGTGCAAACAGGCCTTTCTCCTGGCTTTATTTGAGTTAAATGACTCAAGCCACCCTCTCAGATTTTGCCTGAATGGTTTGTCTGGCAGACCCTTCCACTGCTCCAGCCGATTCTGAGACCACAATGTGTGTGCATTAGTCAGCGTATGGAAAAGCACTGAGTGGGACAGGTAGGCGGCATGAATTAGATTGCAAGGACACTGATGCGGGGAGCAAGCCGAGCCAGCAGCGTCACAAACCAGGATAAATGGAAAGAACAGAAGAGGAGAAAGCCCTCGGCGTGATAGAGTCCAATTGGAGGAGAGATTATTATTCTTCACCAGTAATTAGTAGCACATAAATAGCCATTGGCAACAGAATTAAAAAGTGTCATTGTGATATGTGGTCTCCATACAAGATGCCAGTTCTCTCCCTTTTCAATAGTTAATCATGTTGCCTCACAGACACTCCCTGTCTACACACAGAGAGGGTAAGGCTTCAGTATGTAGCAGATGAATGCCTGAAAATGACAAACCTATTGGAGGGTTTGATGCAGAACACTAGTTTCCCTCTGTACAATCTGCACTGAGGCAAATGCTATCTCATCTCTCTCCCCTTTTCCCCTAAATTATTAAGGTCACCCACATTTGAGAGAGAAAGAGTAGGACAGAGAGTGTGTGTGAGAAAGGAAATGCATGCAGGAATCAATGCTTTCACATGCATTTAAGGAAGGCATGTCTTACTTTGTGCATATTTTGATATAGACACAATATTGCCGATACAAGTTGTGAATAAATGAAAATATTAGCATTTGAGTACTTTTACAGTTGATGAATACTGATGTTTTTATTTTCCTGTATTTTTTGTCCTTGGGCTTTTATGAAAATGTTAGAAAACAGTGGCTTTGAAAAACAGTTAGTTACTAATTCCCTGTCTGCTTTCTCTCTCTCATTAGCTGTCTTGAGTACCCTGTGGAGGACTTGTATCCATTATTTATCTCTAGCCCCCAAAAACAACAGCTGCATGCTTGTGTAATCGCCATATGTTATGCTTCTCCCAACATATTGGGAGGAATCATGCTGTATAGGGAGCTTTATATCAACCCATAGAGATCTGTATCAAGCCCCGTGCAGACATGCCGCACTTGAATTATTTTCTAAATGCTTATTTTTTCAGGCTATCACTGGGAAATGCCACAGAAATTTTCCTCAACAGTGAGAACTTAAACTACATCGGGCAATTAACCACAGAGGCACCTTGCAGAATATTTTCAGATGCTCTAGCACCACTGGAACAGTCAGAGGGAGGGAAGGGAAGCAGGTCACATTAGGATTCAGCCGATAAAGCAATAAACCCTTGTAGGAGCTGCAGTCGGCGCCATTGAGCAGATTCTGTGTCCTCAGCACTTTGGGCCTGCAATTAATCACTAAGCTGACATTACCCCGCCTTCCTGAGAACGTTGGATAAACACTCTGGCAATGGTGAGCCAACGTTCCCCGCCACAGACCCGGTGTAATCGTTAAGACGACTGTTGATGCTCGCTCTCTCTATGAAATGTTTAGGAACTCTGTGCCCCAGTTATGTAGACTTCCTGTAGTGCGCAGGATGATCTGCTGATCTGTTTAGTTATAGATAGCAGTTTAACAGCCAGCCGGAGCTACAGCAGGCGGCTCCTGCTCCATCATTCCCTACTCAAGGGTTATGGAGGACACTTGGCTCTCATGGCTGATGTGTGGCAGCATTAACTAGCATGTCGCATCTGTTTAACCCGTGTGTGTGTGTTTGGCATTGTACATTTCTCTGCTGGTGTTGCCACAGTGATTTGTGAAACGGAAAGTCTCTGAGCCTGTTGCGGCTTTATTAAGAGCATCGCTGACAGTGTGTGCAGTATTGTTACCATAGCAAATGTTGCCAATAGTGTGTGCTTAACTAGCCCATTGTTTGACAGCTGGCAAACAAGGTTGCTGTAGGGTAACTGCTGTAACCCTAAGGTGGGGCACCAAATCATTCACCTCTTCTCTGTTCTCATTTTTATTAATAGCAACGAGAGTGTAAAACACTCTGGTTGCCATTCGCATTAATTGCAAATAAATAATCTTTTAGTTCTTTAAATGTCAGTTTTTTTGGTTTTTAGTTCTAAAATATTAGGTTAATTAAAATTTGATTCAGATTTTGTATAAAGCTATTGAACCCGAACCCAACATAACCCCAAGGCAGACAATATGAAACAATATTTCTCTCTGTTCAAAAGTGTCATTTGTTGTGGGGGAAAATCGGCTCTTCGACGGGAGCCACCTTCCATCATTCACTTTAAGGAGCTGGCTCATAGAGCCGACTCATTCACTAATCTCCATTATCACGCTGGACATCAGCAGTAGCGCAAGATTTCTCCCACTCCCGCAGATATAGCTATTAACGTAAACAATAAACATTATTAACTAACCCGCTAGCTAACATTAGCTAACAGTTAACATTATTTGAGCACAAACAGCTAACAACACTGTACATTAATAAGTGTGTTTTAAAGTTTACCAGGATATTGCTGCATAGTGTTAGAACATTCTATGTACGTTCGTAGTTAGCTATCATTTTAATGATCTTTTAGTTTTTTAACTAATAGATACTACCAGAATTCAACGAGTTTCTTCTTCTTTACTTATATACACTCTGAGCATGCCAGAGAAGTTTCACACACTTTTAAAACCAACACAATGACCCACATTATCATGTGCATACATAACAGCCTGAGAGGAAACATGATGAGAGAGCAGGACATTTATCGTTGGGGCGGGGGCTGTATGTGAGGAAGGGTGGGAGCCCTGTTGAGTTCACTGAGGTTACTAGTGGGGACTGACACACAGCTCAACCTCCTGCAGTCTCTCTCTCTCTCTCTCTCGACCATGGTAGATCTGAATAATTTATCTCATATAATTTATCTCTCCACCGCATTCACTCTCACACACAAACACACTCACAGACATGCAATTATCTCCCCTTCCACACAAGCACACAAATGTCTCAGTGGGTTGGGTCCTGGGGCTGGTGTGGCGTGAGCAAGTTGGAATCTGCACAGAGGGAAACCTGATAGGCATTCCCTGTGCCATACACATGAGGTCACCCTGACTGACTGATCCTGCCTGCCAGCCAGCCTCCCTCCATCCCTCTACTGCCATCAGATTAAAACCTTGTATCTCTGAGAAATCAACTGCAGGACTTTCTTATTGAGGCTCATGCATCTCTGGAACTACAGGAAGTGTTTTATGTGCCCTTTAGGATCATAAAGCTTTTATAAATGGCCATGCAGACTTTAAAGAATACTCTGGTTTATTACAACTTGGGTCTTCTTTCCATAATTTTGGCCATCAGTAATTGTACTCATCAAGTTAATGTCTTTGTTGGAACATGGCAACATCGCTAAAAAGACGTCAGACGTGGCAAGAAATGAGCCGTCAGATAATCATACAGGTTTTAAACAAACTCCCATCTTAGCCAAATTTATTTGGCAGAGAAAACAAATTATTACCCAAACTGTCAATTGAGTTTACAGACTGACTTAGATCTACTGTACTTGCTGTTGTTTTGCTTCACAGTTTTCCTGTGCATTTAGGTAATATTAGCTATATTTGAGTGTACAGTACTCACATTTGTACCTCAGTTTTACCTTTAAATAAAGTTATAAAATAATCTGGCTTGTTGACAATTGGTCTGATCATCTGCCCGCTCGTGTTTCTTGCCCTGTTCAGCAATTACTTTGGTGAGTACAATGTTATTATAACATTCGGGGACTCAGGGAAAACAAGGGAATGGACCCAATTGCAGACACAGAGGCAGAGCTGGTGAAGTTCAGAGATTTAATGATAAATGAAGGCTTACATGGACAGTCAGGCAGGCAGTGATCACAACCAGTCCAAACATGCAGGCAGATAAAAAAACAAAAACTGAGGAAGTAAGTCCAAACACGAGAAACACTGGAAAAAAGGGCTGGAACGCAAGGCACAGAAACCAAGACGAACTGACATAGAACAGAGGAATCACAGAGTCAACAAACAATCAAAACTGGCGTGAAAAGACAGGAAGTAAAACTATAGACACATGAGGCAGAACACTTACCAAAATAAAACAGGAAAAAGAACACATTCCCAAAAGCATGACAATCATAATTGATCGAAATTATGGGCAAAACTATAAAAAAGGACCAAAGAATGAACAAAAATCATAAATTTACATCATAATGTTACAAGGTTTTCATGCAACAGCCTCACTTTTTCACTATTCATTGTTGCCAGAGAAGTATATTGGAGAAGGCTATTCCAGTAAAATAAGAAAAAAGTGTAATAAACCACAAACAAATCAAGAGAGAACCTGAAACTTATTTTGAACTTTACCACTTCATTATGAAATACTTGAGAGTCTGCAATATAGTTAGTCTGATGTCTAGTGTGAAAAACAATACACCCTGCAATCTCTCAAAGTTGATGGCTATGAAAGGTTGGAATCTTAAATTGGAAACTATGTGGCAACCGTAAGCTCTAGAGACTTGTCTTTTATCCCAAGCAGCCTTTTGAAATACTCACCCAAACCCAAACAATACTGTCAACTCAAAGCACAGGTCTCAAAAGGACCCTAAACATGTGTTCTTTAGATCCCAGCTCCTGTTCTCTTGTCACACACACAAGCATGCAACATGGACACCCGCATTCAATCAGTCTTACACACACATGCACACACACACACACACACACACACACACACACACACACACACACACACACACACACACACACAAACATACACATATATACATGCAGACACACACACACCAGCACACATTCTTTCTCTAGTACATGTACACACAAACATATGCACATATACACAAACCTCCCGCCCCCACACGACACAACAGTCACCTCTCGCTCCCACGCATCTCATGTTCTTCCCATATTATGTTAAAATGGACATGCATAATTGCACTGGCTTGGTTTGTTGTTTTTGTTGGCGGTTATCAACAGCCCACATGATGTCTCAGAAAGAGGTGATCATTGTTGCAGGCACCACAAATCTACATCACAGTGCTCAGAAATATGCTGCTTCTGTGAGGTCCTATTGTCAAGATAGAGTGTTCTGGTTTTAGAGGGGGAAAAAAATGTAATTTGAGTAATTATATAATTACAGTAGGTCATATGTTTTCTAGATATCGTTAAAAATGAATTACTTTAAGGCAAAGTAAATGCTAAGATGGCATTTATTGTATAGTGTGGAGTTGTTGGTACAAAATCACTCTTTATAGCTCTTATTGTAACTCTTTTTATAGTGTAACCATTTCACCTTTACACAGGCCCAGTGGTAAAATAGGGTGAAATGAAGCGTAGAGAGTAGTCTGGGCATGCGAGACAGCTACACCTGTACTAACGCCAGAATACAAGCACTGTCATTCTAAGACCTGAACTAAAACACTGTAATGACATTGCAGCTGCCAATATCACTGTGGTGAGACATTTACAGTACCACCAGTGTTTAACATTCATTGTTGTGTTTCCCACTAGTCACAAAGCAGAGCAAGTCAATACCAGATTCACTTGCATGTGTCGGCCTTTACTTTCCTGCTTGTAAGCATGAAATTTCTGTAGGCTGTAATGCTGTTTCAGATGTTTTGAGCACTCAACTACCCTGAATAACCTTCCTTCAGGAGCTGACTTCCACAAGTCATTTGAGGTTGGGTGAAGTTTTAAATAAAGCTGTGGCTTGTGGTGGCTAGCTGACTCTATATGCTTTGTATATGCTAGCTGGGCACAGCCTGTGCCAAACAAGCTCTTTTGCAATCATGTTTCCAAACAGTATGTAGTCTGGAGACTTAGCATCAGGTCCATTGCCTACATGTACATGTTTAAGCTGGCTAAATATGGAGCTGAAACCACAGAATGTAAGGGATAACAGCAGCTGTATATGTAAAGACTTTTACTTGATAACATGTAGAGTATATTGATTTTTACCAAAAGCCTGTTTTAACAGTGTAGATGATCCTTACCTCAAATATGTTGTATGTTGCAGACAATCGTCATAAGCCTTTAATTTAAATGAAATCCCCAGCTTTGGTTTCATTGTTGACAGTCATTTAATAACACTATGTACGGTACATTTATTTGTGTTTATTCTTAATTCAGATTGTGGGTATTTCAGTTTGGAAAGAGGCTCTTTGAAGATTTTTTTGCAACCCTATATTTTAATGTAATCTTTCTCTCTTTCACACACAATTTTACAAAGATATTCTGTATGACTGTGTGTAGCTCCCTTTCTGTTCTCTCTTTCTGTGTGTCTTTCTCCCTCTTTCTGTTGCACAGGTTTGTGTTGTGAGTTAGAGAAGGGTGAGTTAATGGAGAACATCAAACCGGCTTGTAGCGCTGCCTTGGCTCTGACCCGTGCAGATTGTGGAGTGACCCCAGCGGTGCCGCCCTGAGCCTATAGTTGGAATCCAATCTCCTTGCTGGGATGTTGTGCATGTTTTAGCAGTCCGCTTTGAAAACTTTGGCCTCCCTGTCTCCCCCAAAGTGTCTATCATCCCTCTAATAAAACCTGGTTTGTTTTCACCTGTGATGACCCAGGTTAGGTGGGTTTTTCGGCTCACAGGCAGCAGTGGCACATTTGTTTAATCATATTAGATCCTTCCTGCTCCATGCTCCTAGACTGGGTGGAGACAGGAACAATGGAAACAAGCTTTGTTCTGTCTCTAGAAAATAAATAAATAAAAAATATATAAAGGTAACTGCTCGTAATATCAAATGTCAATCACATTCACAATGCTATTACATCGTTTTCAGGGGTTAAAGGTGATTGAAGTGTAGAACACGAAGGCACAGCTAATCAATAGGAATATTTGCTTCACTGAATTACAGTTAAATCAATAGGACTACATTATACTTAAATTATCATTTTAGATTCAGCACCATGGAAGAGGGATGATTTTTATCATCTAAAAATGTCTGCCCTCATCTTGCGGTTTCAGATTACACTTAGTTTTCTTCCAATTACAAGCCAGGGAGGGGAGAAATCAATGGCAACAGACAAGTGACATCATTAAGGCATTTTGAGGGAAGCAGAAATCACATGGGGTGTGATAGCCTTGTTTAATGAGTCATCCAAAGGAGTGCTTCTCCACACCTATTTGTTTCCTCTCCATTTGGGCCTTTTGCCGTCCTCGTTGGTGGTAATTGCCTGAAACACACCGGCTATGACACAGCTACCCTACCTCACGCTGAGATGCATTAGTGCCGTTTAAAACTTGGCGCAGGGTGAGACTGCACCCCTGTAATTCGATTAAAAGTGAATGCAGGGAGGCAAAGGAAGAGGGAGGGACAGAGGGCAGCAGGCTCACAAAGCGGCTTGAGAGTAGATTGTCGGCAGCCTTTCAAGGTGAAAAGCATCAGCTGAAGGTCTCTCTTTTACTTCTTTTTTTTCCAGTATCACATATACACATAGTACCTTCTCTCTCACACTATTCATATATATACCAACTAGGCAAAACAGGACTTGATCACGCACTTGAGCTTCTCAAAAAATGTAAAGTTTACAAAGGAAAAGATTCACGTATCATGTATTAAGGTTGAAGAAGAGGATGCAAAACGGGGCAATGGGAGCATTTTTTATAGCACCAATACAATGAAATTAAAAGCAAGTTGGAGAAATTGTGTTTGGATCTCAGGGAAGAGAGAGATTGAAGATTACAATCAGACATCAGCAACCTGCTGAGAGTCTTCAGTCTAATTCTACTGAGAGCAGATAGTTAACTCTGTTGCTTATTCCATGATGGCTGGCAACTTGAGAATTCAAAATAATTAGAGTCAAATAGAGAAACGATTAGAAAAATGGTGGAGGGATAAATGGGAAATGGTTTGATGAGCAAAAAACAAGGACATGTAGTGCAGACAAAAGTGAAATAAAAGATATAGACATCTATACAGAATGTTACTGTGTGTGATTATACATTCATTCATCCCTTAACATGTATGAAAACATTACAGTGTATTACAGTATATCAAAATAAGGATGGCTAATATAGATTTTTAAAAATCATAGTAATGTTTATATATACATATATATGTATATATATATATATATGTATATATATATATATATGTATATATATATATATATATATATGTATATATATGTATGTATATATGTATGTATATATGTATATATATATATATATATATATATAGTATTTTAGAATGACAATTCTTCACTGGTGTCATGTTGCCCATTTTGTAATTTCACAATAGTGACTCCCAGATCTCACAAGTCCTCTTAATGTCTCCTTTTGTTTAGTCTTCTAGTCTTTTCTCCTTACCTCAGCAGGTGCCAGTCCTAAACTTGGCCTCAGTGGTATGCAGGCCACCTGTCTTACTTTTTTTTGTAGAATCTAATGCAAACTGCACCATCTTGTACTAATACATATATGTATAATACATTTACATAATACATACAATGGAAAACATTCCCTAAAGCTTAATCCAGTGATTGCTGACTGCTCAACAGACTTCACTGTATTATGAAGTGGCATCATCGACACTGTGAACACATTTTTAAGGTGTCCTTTTTACCACACCCAGTGACACTTCATCCTGCTCTAAGAAGGAGCAGAAGGAGAGAGGGTCTAGTTAGAAAGGTGAATATATTCTGCCACACTTCACTCTCAACACATAAAAGGTAAAAGGTAGCCTGATTCGACTGCTGGCACTGTTTGCTCCCGCATGCATGAGCTGGTGTGCTTCAAGGTGCTTCTTGGATTTCAGGAGGGGCCTTTTAACTTGAAACCAAAGAGAAGCAAGTCAATTTTTTCTCTGTGTGCCTGGGAAAAAAACGCTAGCTGCTTTTGTTTTTGGTCCCAGCAGTGCTGAGAGTATTAAGCTTGCCCACCAATTAGGGCATGCCAATTCTTACAGCCCATGAATTATTAAGAGCAGCCCATCGACTAGGAGCAGTGACGGAAGGCAAGAAAGAGGGCCAAGCCACCTGAGCACCACAGCTGCATTTGTTAAAGCGTAAGCTGTCTGTGTACTGCACCAACACTGTTAGAATTTAAGCACAAATAACCTCCACAACACTGAGCTCCAGTGTTTGGTTTTTGAGGTGATTCTAATTATTTTCTATCTACAAATTGGATGAATGGAGCATTTATTCAACAACACGCACGTATGAGGGGAAAAAAGAAATAGAACAGGAGAGACGAACAGGGTAATGTACGGTATTAGATTGCAACTTGCAACACCGGCTACCCTCAAGGTCAACCAATTCATTCCTGCTGTAGAATTTATTGCCTGGTAGTAGCTAAGGCAATGAGGTGCTTTGAACCTTGAGCTCATGTCTATATAGAAGGTCTTCACAGCCATATACTGGGGGGGGGGGGGTCCTCCTTGTTAACTCTCCATTCAGGGCTTAAGCCAGCTCCAGTGCCTTAAACATGACCCCATGATAGCGGCGGCCAAGGCCTGCTAATGTGCGTGCTTTTTTTTTGGGGAACACCAAGTTAATGTTCCTCAGGACCATCACCTCATCATAAATACTGTAAGTCTTTGAGATGGCGCCAATGGGCCGTAACTCGTGAGAAATGACAGGAACGCTGCGAAATTAGGTGCCCGTCAAATGTGACTCCTGGCGATTGTCAGTACTTAAGATGTATTAGACGGAGAAGGGGAACTGCTTTGTGTGGGAGCCCCTGCCTTACTGGATAACAGAGCTATCATTATGCATGAATAATTGGATGCATTCCTTTTTATTTTTTTTCTCTCTCTCTTTTCACCAGTGGGCTGTTTAATGTAGCAGAGTTGTCAAATAATTCTGTCGCAGGGAGAAAGAGGGAGCCAAGACTGATTACTTTATGTGAATGACTTTTTTTCTCTCGCAGAATTGAAATTATTCAGAGCAGTTAAGAGAGGAGTGGGACTGTGGAGAGAAGGATATATGTGGATATTGTGGCACGGCGGGGCTTTTAAGTGTGTTGTGATTTAGTTATTTATTGTTTTGCTGCGGGGAACGAAGCGAGAAGAGAATGCTGGTCTCTTAGATGTCTTTAAATAGAGATCCTGACTGCCTACTTGCCCGCTTGCTTGTACTCAGAAATGGCTGGTTCAATCTCCGTTTGGTAATATACATTAGCCATGGTCCTGTTTGTCACTGGAATAGCTGAAGTGCCCTTTAGCTGGCATTAGATTCAGTGTTTTCTTCTCTGTTGCTCCCTTGTTTCTGATAAACCACCTGGCCAAAATAGTTTAATGCTCGTACAATAGCACCACTTTGCTCGTTTATCAGTGCACCTCCCCATCTGAAAAACACATATACAATGACACGTAATACTGAGCTCATGCTAGAATCCAGAAATTGCATAGAAATTATGTTCTTCGATTTGTCTTCTTTCTCTTTTTCTTTTCTCTTCTATTTTCTCCCTTGAACATTCTCTTTCTCGCTCTGAGTTTGACAAACCAGCAATTTCCACAGTCTTAGAGAATATGTAACAAGCTGCGTGCATTTAAGATGTTTTTTTGGATGCTGTTGTAAGCCTTCCCATGGCAGCAGGGTGACAATAAGGCAACGGTCAAAATATCATAGAAACAACAGATTTGGTGTGTTAATTTTTCAGTATCATAATTACAAGTGATAACTGAAGAGTTATTTGTCCACTCAGAACAAATCTAGCTTATAGTAATAATTAAAAATATAAATCTACATTCTTAAAGTGCCAAATATACACTAATGACTATAAACTATATAAGCGTGGTATTTATTTTATATTTTATATACTGATTTTATATATGAAGAGCTATGCTAATAAAAATAGATAAAAGGGAAATTGATTTGCTCTAGGAAAGACCTGCATGTTGTACTATATGAGATGTGGATTTAATGCAGTGGGGATGTGGGCCATAGTATCTCAAGGATACCAAACCAACTGCAGTTTCCAAAAGGCATAGATGGTTAAATATGACAGTGTTGTCTGCCAGCAAGTAAAGTTGTCAGTAATCAAAGTTTTGGCTAAATCTATTCTCTAAATTTAGTTGTGGGAAGCAAAAATAGACTCACTTACAAGTACTGAAGTCTCAAGATTTAGACCTCTCAGTGTCAGAGACAGCTGCTGCAGAGTTTTCATGAGCTGCTTTCTCTTTGACTTGATTCGTGTAGTCTTTTTGTTGTTCTGTGCTGCCCCCAAACCACCATCAGAGGTCTTTAGGATAGCTGTTACGTTTTCTCAAAAACAATGCACAAGTCTGGAGAAAGTTGACCAGACTTGAACTGAAGGGGCCTGATCGAGCAGCAGTGTGCTGTTTCCTTGTCAATCGGGAGTTGTTTACTTTTCCAAATCGTGACTCAGCCTCATTATCTTTAGTCCCTTCTACACCTGCCGTCCAGCTGTAGCCTTCACTACACACTAAACATCAAACTGTATATTGAAGGTCTTTCGTTTTGTCTGCTTTTCTTAATGTTTGCTTTAATTACCTCAACCTGTGCCTTCAGAAAACACATTTGTAACTATGTATCCTTTAGTGAAAGATTGAGATACCTGTATGAAGCAGAGTGGTTTACCATAGTTGTACTTTGGTGACTAAAACAGATGAGCCTCGAGATGAGTCTTAAAATATGCTGGGGCTGATGGGATTGTAGCAAAATAAGTTAAGCCTCTTGTGGGATGTGAATCAGCCTGTAACTAATTAATTATGCATTTCCAGCACATTCTTTCTTAACCAAAAACGAAGGAATGCCGCCCAATTATAAAAAAAAAAATAAAAACAGTGTGAGGATCATTGTGATGGTAATGGTCCATCCATGGTTGTGGGCAGACCCCTTCATATTCAGCCCCACAATGACTCTGCTGTCTTGGGTATTTAAGAGGTGGTCTGCTGCTGGTGGATGACTGAGCCAAGGAGCTTCCTGTTCATGTGGTAATCTGTGCAGCGGTACAATGGAGCGAGTGCTGTTCTCTCAGAGCCCAACCCCGCACATTCAGCCAGAGAATGGAGGGCCACACACCACAACAATAACAGTCCACTGCTATCATCTCATGAAAAGTCTCCATTGGAGGGTAAATAAATAGTTTAGAAACCTTTTAGCAAGTACAATAGGCCAGACCACCGCTGATTTTCATCTTTGATGTCTCCTCACAATTTGCCCTGGCTTATGAAAATATTATGTTGGGCTGGAAAAAAAGAATGCTGAAAAGAATGTAGAAACTCAATTGTTATTTTACCTTGAAGGAGAGCCGTAAGGGATTTTTTTGGTAGTAAAAAAAAATGAACTGGGATCATTTTCGTCATGCGAGATTTAAATTTCAAATGAAATAAAAACCAATTGTCAGATTAATTAGCTGAGAGAGGATTCCAGTATAAGCTCTATGTTCCAGTAACTAGTTTTCAATTGCTTGCAAAAGTGTGTGCATTAGACTCAAGGGTGACATCATGAAAAAAAAAGAAATAAAAATAGAAAGTCCAAATAGCCTCTTGAATTTGCAAAAGCAGAAATAAAGCCTTTATTGTGATTGCTACTCTGTGTTTTCAGAAAGTTGTTTTGAGTGAGAGCATCTCAGTAAGGGATCCTTATAAAAGAGCTTGAGCAATTGTCAGAGGGAAGAACCATAATCCCTGGCTTTGGTTCATAAAGTGGTGTGCAACAGGATTGCTGATATGGGACAATCTTTTCCTGAAATTTATGGTCATTCAGCCTGCACTGTGATGCTAAATTAGACTCCTGAGAAGCTTTATGAATAGATACACTACATAAGGAAGGACTGCGTGGTGATCTCGCTATTGCGAGAAACACTCATACTTTACTCATACATTCCCATTCAAGCCAGACAGAAACATTTATGAATGAACTGCAAACCTTGACTTTCATTTGAGTGGATTACCATTGAGTGGAAAGAATGAATAACTTCAGTTACCTTTGAAGATATAGAAGGACTGATAACATCACTGTTGAGTTTGTTCTGACCTGCTTGAACCCAGATGGCCTATGTTTATCTATACTGCCTGTGATCCCTTACCGTGTACAAGTGTTGCATGTATTAAAACTCTTCCAGCAGCCCAACGAGAGCACAGCAGGCCAGAGTCACTGAGGCAAGCAGTCAGGCAAGGGGGAAACATTACACCATTACACTCACCTGTTCCACAGCCACAGTGACTTATCTCATGAATAAATCACACTACCAAGGTTCGGACAACTCCGACACTGCACCTCCTTTGGCAGACGTCTGCATCCCTATCCATCTTTCTCTCTCTGTTGCCTCTTTTATTCTACTTCTCTCTGCCCCCCAAGCTCCACACCCGCACTGATTGAACTCTGCTTGTGAGAGCTGGGAAGCACAGATCATTCCCCTTTGGTTTCCAGTAAGTCATAGGATTGACAGCTCGGGTTGGTCTGCCCAGAAGAGGCTGACTCTCTTCCTTTAAATCACTCAGAGAGGCGCTTCTGAAGGGTCCCTAACTCAGCGGTCATGCCAATATGCCAAACCAACAGAAATACTGAAAGAACCTATGTTGAAAATGAAAACTGAAATACACAGATGGACAGGAAAATCCAAACAATAAAAGTGTGTGTGGTGGCTTACATTTGAGCTTTGTCTTTGATGTGAAAACCTTACTTTTCTTGACGCATCTTTCATGGTATGACATATCCAGGTGCAAAATCCAGAGGCACAATAGCAAGCAGTGATTCCAAAGATGTTACAATGCTCCATTGTTTTCACATTGACCCTGAGTAAAACAATCCCCTGCATAGCCTCGCCGGCTGCTGCTGATGGCAGCCTTTGTAGTATGTGAGCTTAGGCCTGAGGAGGCGGGCGGTTTTTGTGTTAAGTAATGCTGATATTCCTTCTAGGGGGATAGTTGCTTAACACACTGTGCAGAATCTGGCACAGTGTCTTCTTTGGCCTACTAAACTCTGCTCAACACTATGTAAAAACTCCCCAATGGCTGTTAGACAGGGAAGGGGGGGGGAGAAGGAAGAGAGAGACTCGGAAGAGAAAGGGGGGGGCAGGAAGGAGAAATGGAGGACGAGCAGCCAGATGAGGATTGGAATGGATTTAGGGATAGATGAGAGCTGACTGAAGGGATTGGAGAAGGTGAAGAGAGGATGGATGGAGGACTAGCAGGGGATAGATTCAGTTATGGAGGGTTAGAGAGAGGGAAACGGAGGGACGAAGGGTCCACAGTACGGTAGTATAGCAGTGAAAACAAGCTACTTAGGCTGTGAGGAATCTGTTAAAACACAGTGCTGGGACTGTGATGGTGAACCAAATGGAAATATGTCAGTTAGATTGTGATTTACTGCTTTTACAAAGTGCTCTTGTTCAGTAGAGATGATGAGTCAGTGCCTGAAGTACACTATCAGCCCACTTCAAAGTATAAACTTGCAGCAAATAATGTTGCGACAAATTAGATCGCATCCAGGGCCACAACAAAGTGACTAAACGACAAAATGCCTCTAGGTAGGAATCCATTTGTCAGAAGTTAGCTGTGTGCCAAATCAGAGGTTGAAGCCTCTGAAAGACGCGCCACAAAGGTGGGTGCTTTAGACACTCTAGCTCACAGAGACGATAACTATGGTGTAGTCAGGCAGTCCTTGCCAACATGTACAGTAAAAAAAAGTTTATCACCGGGCAAGTTGCCCTCAAATGAAGTAAAAATACCAGTGGTAGTCAGACAGGTTTTGTGATAACTGAGTTTACAGTATAAGTTGTGATGTTGGACGTGATAGACAAATAGTGTAGCAGACTAATGATAAATATATAAATATATCAGTATACTGTCAGTTCCATGTCGCTTTAACACCCAAAAAGAACAAAGTGAATGTATGTCTGGCCTCCATTATCAACAACTTGTTGTGGCTTTTTTATTGGTGTAGTTTGGTGTAGTCACATAATTTAGTGTATTTATCAGTGACAAATGACCACTTGTACAATGTAGTCATATAACTTTCCAGTTTTACAAGTTGATGTGAATCACTTGAACATATATTAAAATGGAAATCCCGTTATCTAATCCCGCGTCTAGATTGTGTTTTTCAGGTGTTCATGTACCTTCATATTTTCACTGTAAAGCGTAATATTTGTAGTGCAAATATTTGGATACCTTTTCAAACATGCCAAAGATGATTTTGTCATCTTGCTCTTTTTTCCCGTCATTTAAAAAAACAAACATTCTTGTTGGGTTGATTGCCTGCTGCTGCACGACCTTTTCTCCAACTCATCCAGACGTTCACATCCATCAAAATCTCATTCACAGCTTGCCTCACAATTAGAGAATGGCTGGATAATGTACCATTTCAAAGCCATTTTGTTTTTCACAATCATGTTTTTTTTCAGTTGTGTGTATATATATATATATATATATATATATAT
Source organism: Siniperca chuatsi (assembly GCF_020085105.1). NCBI lineage: Eukaryota > Metazoa > Chordata > Actinopteri > Centrarchiformes > Sinipercidae > Siniperca > Siniperca chuatsi. The sequence goes on along the minus strand of NC_058058.1, from coordinate 10,312,015 downwards.
ATATAGACAAATAACAGGATGCCTGAGTTACTTTGTGCCTCATTGAAATGCGCTCTGTACAATTCGAAACATTTGAGCAATAATCAAAAAGAATATAAGCTAAATGGACATAGTATTTTTCTGTATTACAAATCTGGTCTGTCCAACAAAGTGGCGATGCTGATGTTGCTCCTGCTTGTACACCTGATTCTTCAGCCCAGTTGGTTAGGATCCCTGTGCGAAATCCCTGGATATGTTTTTCAGATGTACGTCATAAAATAACCCTATAAACTACCACAAACCGACTGTTCTCCATTCCCTAGCTGATTTGTTATGGCTGTCTCTAGCCTTCCTGCCACAACAGCGGCTGGTGTTTAGTGCCAGTATTTAGTCTGGCAATTGTCAGAAACGCTCCAGTGAGTATATTCCTTGGGGGCCAAAAGTGACATTCCAGACACAGTGCAACTACTTTGCATGTGAAAGAAAATGAATATTCAAAGAGAAGATGATGTTTGTTCTCTTCTGTGCATATTTCTATACATATCTGCATTTGTGTGGATTTTATCTTTTCATCTTTGTATGGTTGCATTCATATATGCTATCCTCGGGTATAATGCGTCTACATTTTGTGTGTCTATACCAGTTTGTGTTAGGTTATCTGTTTGTTTTTGTACTTTGTGTGTGTTAATCCACCTGTGTGACTTTGTATATCTGTGTGTGTTTCCTTGTGTGTATCACACATTTATAGGCAGTGTCAGAGAAAAGTGTATAGGAACTGAATTTCTCCACAGGCGTACAAGACATTAACATACAGTATGTAGACACAACAAGGTGCAGAATAATGATGATCCAATACACAAAACATTGAACTAAGTGTTTCCTAATGAACACCTAGTAGATAGGTACGTAGTAAAATTAAGTCATGTGAAAGAACAGGTTGAACTGACTACTGACTTTATTAGAGATATTTTTCATGGCATCAAATTCACAATATGAAACAGTGACAGCTTAATATTAAAGCCACAGGCTGCACCAACCAATCAAAAGGACAGTACTTAATGAATAATTGATAAAATAAACCTTAAAATTAGGCAAACAATATACATCAAAATCAATAGAATACAAATGAAAATAGGAAAAAAGAAAATAAGTAAATAATTAAAAGCAAATAGTCTAATATTTGACTATTTTCTTCATATTTTTTGTTTGATTTGTTTTTCTTCAAGGTTATGAAGATATTTCCAGTCTGAATATGAGACCTGGACTGGTTATTGTCTGATCTGCCTCCGCTGTCCCCAATTTGAACTTCTCTTGTTGATAACAATTGCTTATTTTGTATTGCCCATCTAAGCTGTTATACATTTTTCATTATTTCCTTTTTTAAATTTATTTTCATTTGTGTTGTATAGATTTTGACATATATTATTTGTCTCATTTTAAGAATTTTTTAAATACATTTTTTTCAATGTGGTAAATGTTTCAGGGGCTTGCGATTTGGCCTCACTTTTAATTTGTTGCTGCAGCCTGTGGCTTTAATATAAAGATGCTGTTACATATTGTGAGTCTGATGCCTGACAAAGATGACTGAAACATTGTATCTCTAAAAAAGTCAGTCAGTGTTCACCCGTTTCTTTCAATACACAAAGCATAGCATGTATGGACATACACACTGTGTTATGCCTGCTGTTAGTGTGTCATAGCATTTACTGAACTATAGCTGCTTGCAGTAGTCTAGTTAGTATTAATGTGTATTAATACTCTGTGTGAGTCTGCTATTTGTAAAAGCAATGTTAACATTGCTCAGTTATGCAAACTTTACATAGCATCTTTAACATATGGCTGTGGGCACACAGTCAAACACACACTAAGGTCAGTGTCAAGCAGTAACTCATGCACTAGGCTGTTGGGGACCTTTGAGCCTCTTTGCTGCTCCTGCACCAATTACAGACTTATTTATGAATACGAGCACAGTTGAACTTCTGGAAGAGGAGACATAAATTTGTTTGTCTGGAGAATGGCCTAAAAAATGGCATTCTGGGACAGGTCAAGGTTCCTCTCTATCAATCTGTCCCCTGTCTCTCTCTCTCTCTCTCCTCTGGCATTCTCAACACTTTAGCAATAACTTTCATCAACTGGTCAGCCGGTCAGCTATCTAGTCAGTCATTTTGAAACGGCAGCCAGTCAACAAGTTGGTCTTCCTGGTCTGATAAACAAAAGCCAGTGGACCTAGAACTAACATGCATGATATGGTATATTTGAGAGTAGACTTAAGATGTATTTTTGAGGAAGAGGCAAAAAGGGAAAGAGACTCACTGTTGTTTGTTTGTTATTCAGTCTCTCTCTCACTTTCTCGATCCTTTTATGCAGCCTATGGGAACATTTCAGGGCAGGGTGCCAGCCCATGTGCGTGACTGGATTGGTAGACATTTGTCTCAGTAAGCAACAGGTCACACTGAAAAAGAGCTAACCCCGCTCTCTCCTCCCTCTCCACATCTTCCACAGTCCTCTGTCTGTGCTTACACTTCCTGTGAAAAACATAACTGACTCCTGAAGAATGTGGCCAACTAGAGACGGAAGGGGGGGGGGTCTCTCTTTCTGATATCTGGTGGTGTTTTACAGAGAAATGGAGGTTTAAACAGAGGGTCCTCTGTGAGGGAGAGCTTTCCAGGCAGCGTAATGTTCAAAAAATGCATTGAAATACTGGGGCAAGGCTCTGTCAAATGATGGAACAGCACACGTTTATTCAAGTCAAAATAACAAATAAGATTAATTGGCTGCTTCAGCAAGTTCAGAGAATGACCACATTTGTTGTCCACAATTGACAACAGTTTTGATAATCTAACATGTGCTGGGTCAACCTTCTCAAATCTGAGGATTTGCTTCTTTTAGTTAGACAAAGCAGGCAATCTGAAGATGTCAGGGCTCTAGAAAATTGAGATGTGAAGTTTTCACTGCTTTATAGCAGTGTATATAAATTTTATAGACTAAATGATTAATTGATTAATCAATTAATTCGATTTGCCACACCTGTCAGCTCAAAATTGAGGGTTTGTTTAAATTAGTGACCCTGGGGACCAATCTGTAACCATTATTTGTCTATGGGTCAGTTTTGAGACCGTGGGTGCCAGCTCAGGTTCAGTTGGAGACCAAAGTTTACAACATTCTCTTTCTCTCTTTTTCCACACCATCCTCTGTCCTGCTCTTTGTTGCTCTGTCTTTAAATGAGTATCTGTCCTCCCACTTCCTCGCTCCAGCCATCCTGCAGTTTCCACTCCCACACCGGCTAGCTTGCAAACAGACCCAGCTGGCCATAATGATGACAAATCAGCCTAAATATTTATGTCCATTGAGTTTCACTTTGGCTCTGCCCACGGTTCGCTCTCTGCTCTTTTTTTTACAGATCCCTGTGCAGCGGTCACCGCACTAGTGGCCAAACCATCGTAATCGCTCTCTACAAACACCCCTCAGCCCTGGTTATGTCACCTAAACACCAGTGACTGTTAATGTCCGGAGAGAACCAAGTTTATGGTTGTCAGAAGAGTGGTATAAACATAGAAGCTTACAGGGTGCTTATGTAGATTTTTGTGTGGGCCTGGTGACCAACCCTCTTCTGTAAATGCGATGTGCGTTGTATCTTCTAGCAGGAAATGTGTGTTTGTCTCAGGTCTTACTCACTTTGCAGAAACTAAACAAAAATCTGTGGTGATGGAGGACTCACTGAGAGTTACTAGCTCAAAGTAACATGTTGGAAATTCTTGGATTCTTAAATTGTTTGAAGAAACAAGAAAAAAAAAGCATCTACACAGATTTTAACCAACAGTGTGGGGCAGAGGAGTAACATTAGAGATGATGATTGGGATATAAAAGGTGGTTTCAAGCTTTTGATAAACAATTGGGAGAAACCTGGCTTTCAAGTGTTGTAGGAGTCCATTTCTAAAATTTGACTTTTAGGAAATAATTCAACAATTTTGTGATACCACAAATTTCATCCTTTTTGGACGACACACATGATCATGAGAACTAAATGGATATTAAACACTTCACCAGTCCTACAGCTTGTGCATACTTTGCAATCAAGGGCTGTCTAAGAGGTTTCATTGTTAATTTATAATAATCTCAAAGTATACAGGCATTATGATATGCCTTCCACTGTTTGGCCTCCACCTTCTCCTGATAATGCTTCTCTCCTGATAAAAGCCTTATTGAAAAAAAGCTTTTTTCTAGGTCATACACTTGCATTTTTTGTTCCTTGCACATATTTATTTTTAGTCTTCTAAACTGTGGTGAATCGTGACTAATTATTGATCCCACAGTACTCCGTATTACCAATTAAATTCTTACAAAGAAGTGTAAATAAATGAAACAGCTAAAAAATGTTCATTCTAAAATGCACTGTAATTCCAATTCCATTCCTGTGCTATCTTTGGATGGCAGACTTACAACAGGAAATAACTCAGCAGTTTTTTTTACAATCAAGCTTTAATATAAAGAAGTTATATAACAAAATGCACCATTTCAGATTGATTTCTTATAGTAAAATGATGCATTTCATGATACTATTTTCCCATTATGTCATCCCATTGATAAAACAGATGACTGAGTGTTTTTAAACAGTGATGCTACATAAAGCCTGTCTTGTTTACCGCCATAGCTCTTGTCCTCGCTTTCAGATAATATGTATACATCCTATATCTCCCGTCTGGAAAAGATATGGCTCTTTTTTTAACTCTGGGGCACTGTATCCAGACACATGGGTCCTGACACGGAAGACAACATCCCGCTCTTATCTGCCCCAAAGAGAAAGCGAGACGGAAAGAGAGCCAGTGGGGGGAGAGAAAAAAAGAGGTTGAAGAAGAAATAAAGAAAGTTGGCAGTGAGCAATAAGAAAGGCAAGAGAGAGAGAAAAGGAGAGAAACAGGAAAAGGGAAAGAGCTCCATCTCCTGCTTTGAGAGATATTGGAGATGGACCAATCAGCATATTTAAAATTAGCCCCCCTGCGTCATTGTCCACAGCAATGTTGACTTACCACCGTCCCAGATCCCAGACCTTTTTGTTTTTACTGAGGAAGAAGGCCCGCAGGCTAGTGGAAGCCCAGAGAGAATCAGACAGTCAAGATGACTGTACTTTAATATTTTTTTCATTCGGCCCTTTTTTATTTTAGATTTCCTTCTTTTTCTTCCTTGCATTATGGTTTGGCTGTTCTCGTAGGCCTTGGCTTCAACTCCTTCATACCTTCATACCTGTAACTGCATCTCTCTTCCCTTTTTCTGTCTCTCATCCCCCTTCTCTCCTCCTTGCACTCTCTCCATTCTCCCCCCGTACAGAGTGCTCTCAGTCTTCCCTATTAGGATACATTTGGCTGTAGAATCAGCAGCGTTGCATTCCCAGGTGAGTTGGGGATGATTTGCTATTCACTCCTCTGGCTATGGTTTTACCTCGACAGGCATAGACAAAGAGAGAAAGAGCGAGGCATGAAACCGAGAGGCGAAAGGAGGACAGGCAATAGCTCTCTTCCTTCTGTCTTTCACTGTCCCTCCCTCTTCTCTCGGCATTGAGATGCGGCCGCGGTTCTCAAAACACATGTTTAAGGGCTAAAGGTTTAGAAGCAGCTATCCAGGATGGATGGGGGATTTGTGTTCCTTTCGTGCTTAGAGGCCGTGAATGCAGCCGACCGCTGAGCTAGCTGTTAGTTCTGGCAGTTTGGAAGGGATGCCTCTGGGACTATGCTTGTCTTTAAGAGTCTTTGCAGAGACTTTGCCAGCATGAATTAATGGAGGATGAGCTGAGAGGCTTTTTTCTTCAATTTAAGGAGACTACTTGTCATTTTTTTGTGGCAGGTTTTCTTGTTTGTGTGTCTGAGTGACTCACTGAACGCAAACACAGGAACACACGGAACAGGAAATCCGCATGCACACATGAACATGCACTCACACACATGTGCACCCTCCTGGATGGTGACAGTTGATCTTGAGTAGTGGCGTCCTGGCCGTGGGGGTTTGGGCTGGGTTGGTTTACTGATATTGACAGGATGGCCTTGTCTGGCCTTTTGCCAGTGTTGAGCTAGCTCTCACTGACTGCTCTGGTCTCCTATAAATCAGGGCCAATTACCACGGTGGCGCACAGCCGCCTCTCCTCCAGTCGCAGCCCTGCCCTGCAGAGAGACAGGGAGGAAGGCAGGGAAGCAACAGCCCTGCTTTCATTCCAATTAATGCTACGGCTGCCCTCCTGTCTGTGTGGCAAATGTTGTGTACTTACATAGTATGTTTCCCAAATTATTTAAACAAGTAAGGGACCACCATATCTAAAGACATAATCAACTTGGAAAAATGACTTTCCAAACCAACTTTCCAGGTGCTATCTGCAGAGATGCCATATCATCATAAACACGTATGGAATTGAAATGTTTAATATAATTGTAATAACATTGCAATTTTTGCTTTTTTCCCCAAAGATTGTTTTAGAGTCCTCATTTAAATCAATGTCCTAGTGTTAGTTAGTTTCACCCTGTCATTTAACAAAAATGGCATCTCATCGCTATCCAGTGAAAACCATGTATCTCCAAATTTGGTTAAGTGTTCCTTTATAGGTTGAGAAAATTCTCCGACTCCTCAAGTAAACGAAACAAAACACAAAAAAACCCATTCGATTATCTGAAAGCTGATTATTATTATTATTATTATTATGACAGCTGAAAACAGGACTTTTTTATCTCATGAAACATTGGTATTTTGGAGATACATGGTTTTAATAGGACAGCGATCATATTCAGTGTAAATAAGGTCGCAGTAGCACATGTACATATGCATAATGTATAAAGATTTCCTACATTGTAAAGATGCTGTATATACAGTACATGAACATGTAAATAACAATACACACAGTAGGTTCAGGTCTACATATTACTCTCAGTGACAGAGAGGGCTAGCTATGGTCTGTAAAAAAAAAAAGAAAAAAAAGTGTGTTGTCCGTGTGTGGGTGTGTGAATATACAGTGCAGTGCTGTATGCCCTCAGCCTATGTAACGTACTCTAGATTTATCATCCTCACTTAATACACTCATAAACATTCCCTGGCATGTCATGGAGGCTGTGAACCCCCCCCTGCACAGCTAGCTCGGTAAATTGGGCCTGTGTAAACCATTCTGCCCGTCTAAAATACAGTGCTGCAAATTGAAATCCGCAGTAATCCTCTGTAGCGGCATGTCACAGCTGGGTAGGGAGGAGGGAGAATGGAGGTTTTTCTCATTTACCACCTGGAGGTTTTTGAAGTGTCATAACCAGCGAGTCTCCCACACGATCTTTTATTTGTCTCTTTAACTCTCTCTATGTTGCTTTTCCCCCCCTCAGTCTTCCATTCCATTTCCTCTCTTGCTGAAATACCCTTTGTCAAGTGCTGTATTCAATCCTCATTCTGACACATGAGGCCCGTATTTATTATATATTTGAGATGCCAGATCTTACAGGCTGAGAATAAACAGCAGTCACGGAACCGTCCAGAAAGAGAAACAAGCTTGGTTATTAACCTCCAGTGGTGCGACCAGAGGAAGCCAAGAGAGAATTCAATTTAAGGGGGGAAACATTATTGGTGGGTGTGTGCTTGCTAATTTCTAGGGCTGTACCGACTCCGACTTTTGTCAGTCGAATCGGATTTGGCTGTTCAATACGAATACTATTCGTTCCTTTTTTTTTCATATAGACTATCAAGCAACGCTTTATTGAACTGCCAGATTTTTTAACGGGGTTCGGCGGGGATGTAATATAGTAAACAAGCCAAGTTAGCCCTCCTAATGACGCAATCGACGGCTTGGAAATGTGCAACAACATTTCTGCCGACACGTGATATCAAACAAAAGCCAGAGACTATATCATATTAATTTGCTGTGAGCTGTAAATTCACCACTTTTAAGCAAAAGGCAGAAGATACCGCTATCTCAGAGCCTGACTGGGCAAGGCCTGTCTTCCTCCGGGCAGCTGCCTCAGTCTCTCTCAGATTCACCCTGGGTCCGGGTCCGCACCTGCCTGTACCTGTCGCAGACATCTTCACCGAGCGGAAGGGATGATTTGATGTAGTGGAATGATTTTACCCCGGAGAGCAGCATGAAAGCGAGGAGCGCTCACTCTGCAGCTACTTCTGGGGATAAAAAACCCCCACAAAAAAAACCCCCAACTGATCGACTTTAAGAATCTCAGTCGACGGAGGGGTCTTCGACTGATGATTCGAATCTTCGATTTTCAGGGAGCAGCCCTACTAATTTCACTCCCACGCTTGTACAAGTTTACATACTGCCCTCAACGCATGTACATACATACACTACACATGTAGACACACACACAAGCATTTGAAGAGCCTGTTCTTTTGGCAGTTCTTGTCCATTTTCCTTATTCTACATATCTAAACTTTTGCACTCCTCAAAGAGTACAAGAGTAGAAACTCTCTTTATAAATTTGACTATGAATAGAATAAAAACAAAAAAAACAGCATTAAGTCCTCAAGAATCCGACATTGAACCCACTCACCCCGTCCCACCATCCACCTAACAGTCAGCATTCCTCTGAGTCCTTCGGCACCCATTCCATTCTTCATCCCGGGGGACTCTTCCGGCCTTTTTCTTTCCCCTTGGATAACTTCGCTCTCTGCCTTCTCGCCCAACACTGTAAGTAATGGGCTGGTTTTGACCCTCCATGCCTCATTGTGTAAGATTTCAGCTTCTGACCTTAAAAAATGAAAGCAAATCGATAGGGCGGGACACATGAATTCCAAAGCCCAGGATGCAAGCCAAGCCTGGAGCCCAGGGAGGAGGAGGAGGAGGAGGAGAAGGAGGAGGAGGAGGGTTGTGTGTATTACTGAAGGGCTAAAACAAAGAAAGAAAGCCAGAGAATGAGAGAGAGGCTTTCAATTAACCTTCAGTGCTGACAGCAACTCTGTGTTGTGTCTCCTGTTTGTGCTGGTGAATTTGTACGTGTCACACAGTATGTTAAGTACTGTGTGTGTAATTTAAGCTACAGTGGACTAGGGAAAAATAAAACGAAGAGGCGAGGGGAACGGGGACGTAAGGTGAAAGCCTCAAAGTCAAGGCTTGAACTGCAGCTGTGCACATTCCAGTGACTTTGAGTGGGAGAAAACAACTCCCATGGAGCACTCAAGAGATTAAAATTCTTCTATACTACTGCCACTACATGAAAACGTGAGTGACTGGAGACTAGTTGTGCTTTTTTTCATTCTAGCCTGTGCAACCAAGGCTACCAAAGCAGTATGAAGCCCAATCTGTTGGAGGAGGGGGTAAAGTGGAATTTGTGTGTGTGTGTTTCTCTGTCCACTTCAAAGATAAAGACTTGACACTTGGACTTGAGTCAGACTTTAGTCACAACAATGGCTACTTGCAACTTGAACTTTACTGCTGTGGGATTTAACTTACCTGAGTCGAGACTTGACGACAAACACATTTAACTCTCAAGTTTTTTAAAAATGTCACGCCTTTATTAGAAAGGCAAGAGTGGAGAGAGGACAGGAAACGAGGAAGATAGAGATGCAACAAAGGCTAGCTGGATTTGATTCGGGGACATTGTGGTTCATGGTTGACGTCTTAACCCTGAAGCCAGGGGACGACCTTTAACTCTCGAGTTTTGACCTGGTAACGATAAATAATATAACAACAACAGGCCTTACATAGCCACACATCATGCATATTTAATTATTATGCTTAAAAATGAGTTAAATGATCTCAGCTATGTAAAAAAACTCTATTAACAGATTAGAAAGCAAATTGTTCACGTGCCATTTTAATGGTCACCATTCAGAGACCTGAGAGACTTTCATCATTACTTTGTATTTTCTTATGAAGACTTGTGACCTCACATGGACATATGCCCTACAGGACTTGGGACTTGTCAATTGAAGTAACCCCAAAGGACTTAAAACAGCTCTGGTGATGGGGCACTGTAAGGTGTTTCTATGTTATCACGTGGCATATGTGCGTGTGTGCACAAACATGGACGTGTGTACAGTGTGTGTATGTCCAACACAGCGAGTGACTGTCCATCAGTTCCACTTAGCTCAGCGTGGTAATTGGCCATCCATTGATGGACGTGGCTCCCTCTTCACGCTCCAGGGACCCCGGCTCTTTGTCTGAGGAGTGGGCGGCTACACGCTGGCATGGTGCACACGCTTAAAATAGCGCAGCAAATCAGCCATGCTTCGGCAGCCGCTGCTAACATGTGGGGCAGATTGGAGGGCTAATGGTGTGTGTGTGTGTGTGTGTATGTATGTATGTGTATTTACGGCATGGTATGAGGTCTTGCAGTTCTCTCTGGGGAGGATAAAGGGTTAATGTGGTTTACTAGAGCTGGTGGTGGTATTTAGTCATGTCCCCCTCTCTCCCTGACCATTTCTTTTCTTCTCTATTTCATCCATCACTCACTATTGCAGTGTGCATCGTCTCTTTCTCTCCTCCCTCCTCGCTGACTCTCTTCTTGTGTTTCTCTCCCTCTCTCTGTCTGTCTCTCTCTTTCCCGCTCATGCCCACAGGGCCCTGGTTCTCTCCTTCTGTCACTATGTGCAGTGTCCCTGCAATAGAGATATAAATGGGCTGTGAACAGGGGGCCCTGACTCTCATACCATAAATCTACACTAACAGCACAAAAGGCACATGAGGAGAGCAGGAGAGGGAAAAGGTAGGGAAAAGAAGAAAGGGAGGGAATCACATATCTAATACATTTTGAATACATCTAGGAAGATAGAGATTATTCTGAAAAATTGATGTTCATATTGAGATGTTTATGAAATAGGATGAGGAGGATTACTGCATCAAGATATCACACCTTGGAGGTGTACATTTTTTTTACAGTGTATTAATATTGGTTTTGAGGGTATGAATAGTAAGCAGGAAGCTGCCATAATTTAAAACTGTTATAAGCTGCTGGAAGCCTTATGAACCCTGATTTCAGAGAGTCCCCTCAGTGAAATGTTTGCTAAAAAATGTAAAAAAGTTTGCACTCTTGACTCCAGTCCCATGTTTGGAAAAAACTCCTGCACACTGACAAAGAACTTCAGATGTGATTTATTGCTATATACTGTACAAAGGTGACAAAAAGTAATATAAAGTGGAAAAAGTGAAATAAAAGTGAATGTACAGACACAGAATGTGTCAACTCAATCTGAAGAGCTTTTTTGACTTTTTTGTCATTGTGCAGACCTTTTTTTTTTAATCTACATGAAAATGTTTTCCCTGTAATGTATTCGTATTATTTGAGACTGAGGTTTGATGTTCGTTTTCTTGAAATTCTACTCATTAATATCTCCTGTTGGGTTGAATATTTTTATCTCTTAGTGACCCTGATCTCATCCTCAGTCTCCCAGCCGCCCTAAAATGTCTACTCTCATAATTGCAATGACATTGAACTGGTAGTGCCTGCTGTTTCTTCAAAAGATACATTTTCCCCACTCCTCACACTTTCTTCTGCTGTCTCAGGAATGCTTTTATTTTTTTCACACCTCACCTCTCAGTGTTTTTAACTCTTTCGCTTATCCTCCCATATCTTAAAAATAAAAAAAAACCTATTTTGCTTTATCTTTCCTCTCTTCTTCTTTTTCCCAGCAGCCCTATGCTCCACCCCCTCATCCCATGGCTCCTCCCAGCCCTAGCACCAACAGCTGCAGCCAGGGAGGGGCAGAGCAGCTGAGTAAGACCAACCTGTATATCCGAGGCCTGCCACCTGGGACCACCGACCAGGACCTCATCAAACTCTGCCAACCGTGAGTACTGGGAACAATTAAAGTTATATACAGAAGTTCCTCTGTCACACTTGCCAATGCCACTATGGGGTGTACTTGGCCATAATGTGCCTCTCATGGCTGTATTTAGCTGTACGTGGTGTACAGTATGCCTCTGTATATTTTTCCAACTCCCAGCTCATAATGTTACTATAGCCTACATAAATGTCATCCACTTTAATTCATTTAATGGGGAAACTTGATGTTTCTATATAAATCTCTCTGTATATTTCACGTTAACATAAACATTTTAAGACACAAATGATTTTGTCATTTTTCCTCTGTTGGAAAGTTGATATTGTATATAATCATTATGGGTGAAAAGTCAAATCCAATCTGATTATAAAGAGGTACTATTTTAAACTATCATCTTTAAAAGCATTTGAAAATGCATGAAAACGTGACTGGAGACTAAATGATAAAGGTGTTTCATGTAGAGGGAAATTTTTGTGTGTTTGGCCTGCAGTCCAAATAAGTAAATGGGGAGATTATCCTGACAGGATCATATTTCAGTAACTAAATGAACAAATAGCTGACAGACTGGAGACACAAGAGACTTTTTGTGTAGAGAATGTTGTACTTAGACAAGATATAAAACCAATTTGCCTTTGGAAACATTGAAGAATTTACAGTAGCTGTAGCTCATGGGCATCACACCATGAAGCTGACCGCCAAGTCAAATGTCAATCAAAGCTGGACAACCTGGCCACCAGTCGTTTTTGGTACTATGAATTTAGTTCTAAATTGTGAACTAGTTCATTTTAATCTGTGAACTGAACTTTGAGCTAGCTATTGTGAATTATGAACTTGCACAACACTGTATATTTGTGATAAAATATTGTAAAATATTTAAGGTAAGAGGCTGCTACATACTTAGACACATACTGTAATTAGACCCCACAGTTTTCATCCTAATAGACAGGCATTGCTATGTAGACACAAATTACATGCTCTTAAATACCAAACTGATCAAACTAAAAAGTTCACCTCTGAGAAGAAAATTACAGCCATGGAAAAAGGTCCATGTACAATACCTTGCATACCCCATTAAACTGCTACCAACTGAGTGTATTTTAGAGACACACACAAAGGTACTCATAAAGCTCTGCCAAAGGACACACACACACACCTGCCTGCACACAGCTCAATAAGGCCTAATAAAGCTTAGATTGGCCCACCTCCCCCAGGAATCACAGACCAAGACCTCATCAAGCTGTAACAAACAGTCACAGGGGCTTTCTTTCTCTCTGTGTCTCTGTCTCTGACACACACTCACACACACACTTACAGACACACACAAGCAGCTTTGTTCGGCTCCATTAGGCCCTTTCACTTCTAAAATAGTGAAAAGGGGGTCAAGATCATTAATAGAGACAGGGCCAGCAGATTGTGAAATGCAGGCCATGAGCGAGTCTGTCTGGTTGCATAACCTTTTCTTGGCCATATTTCCAGAAATGTCCTGGTCAAACGCGGCCAATTATTCAATGATCCTTTGGAGACGGGAACATGTTGTCCAGTATATTTGGTAATGCTCCCGGTAGCTGTGTCATAAGTCATGCATTTATTCTTGATACTGACCCATCAAAATTCCATTAGCCTGAGAGGCAGCCCGATAAGATTTGGAAAAGCACTCAGCATTTTGACATTGCATATCTGTCATTTAGCTCTTGCATTCACCCAGTTGTACAGAGTTGGACAGTTTCTATTTCATTTCTAATTCCATATGATCTTGAATATTTTGAGCATAACTATTTTGAGGGCAAACCATGTCGGAGCTTATGTAAAATACCCCGCTAGTTGTTATGTTTGTGACTGTAGATTTACATTCTAATATATAGCTTTTCTCCTGTGTTTTATGGAAAGCTACTGACTTTGTCTGTTATTGCTTGGATCTGCCTTGCTGTCCTCTAGTGGCTGTCCTCTCCTCAACTGTTTCCACTGCTCCTCTCTCTCTTCTTATATCTCCCATCCTTCCCTCTGTGTGTATCGCCTGCCTAAGAGCCCCCAAGGTTGCCCGAGGTGTGCTGTGCCAGTGAAAATCCAATGCCACTGAAACTTTAATTAGCCAGACCGTGTTTCAGTGGCAGGCGGGTGGCAGCATTCTAGAAAAGGTCATGCGACTGCTCTGCAGTCTGCAGCACCCTGGGTCCCCCTCAGGTTTTTCCCCAGATGCTTAGTCCCCCTCCAGCACCCAGCACCTCCTCTCCTCAGCCCCATCAGGGAAAGCTGATGGGGCTAAGGGTTGTGTTAAACATAAACCCTAACTAAATGCGGTGCTATATTTTTAGAAAAATGCTAAACTGGTGGAGTTTCAGTCACATTAGCTGGCTTAGCGATTTTTTTCCTCAGTATCATCGGCCTGTCTCCCCATCTCAAGCCTTACTGTGTGTGAACATGACTGTTTTTGTGTGCATGTACTCTTGCACAGATCCTTGTGAGTGCTGGCAGTGAGACAAATCAAAGCTGATTCTTGGGCCGGGGTTTGTTGTGTCACACACATTGAAAAGCAGCTCTTGCTGCCCTGGTTCACCACTATCTCAAAAGCAAACATGCTGCCGCCAAACTGATGCATTCTTGACAACAGGCCATATCGTAGCTGCTGATTGGAGGCTGTTGCACACCGCCTGAGAGATGCCAAAAAAATAAATGCCGTCTACTGTGGTTGTAACCCCGTCCTTGTGAACTCTAATATTTTTTGCCAAGATTCTGTCACATTTTCAGTAATCCTCATCAAGGCCTCCCAACCTCCCAAAGTTCACAGTTTCACTTCAATACAGAAACTCAGAAGTTGAATTTCTAGATGTAAACAAATAAATCAAATCTGTTTTGATTTTCATTTTGGTCAGTGTTAAGTCTATATTATTTTCTCAATATGTAATTTACTGATTATTGATTTAAAAAATACATCCCTACCATTAAAGACAATACTATAAAAATGCAACAGTGTTATTGCTACATATCTCATAATGCAGCCATGTGCTACACTAATGGAGGCTCAATAGTGGCTTAGCCCGTTAGCAGCATGATGTTATCCTTGCTTTATATAGTGACAATATTTCATAGGTGTTAGTACTTTTTAATTTTTGTTGCTCTGTTTAGAGATGCTGACTTTCAAATGCTGTCTATACTTGTCAGTGTAGATGATCTGTATCTACAGATGTCTACAGATGTGATGTCAGTTAATACAGATTGGTTCAGCTGGCTTCTATCCCCAGTCTTACACATCCTGGTAAACAAGCCTTAAATTGCGGACACACACATGCAATTAACAACAACTGTATATACGATTATTTGAGTTACTAAGGCCAAGATTTCCTTGTGACCAGCTGACTCCTTAAACATCCCTGTGGTCACTGGGAGCAAAAGTTAAGACATAAGAACACCAAAGTTCTCACGGCGGTTGGAGTTACATGCCGAAAGCCGGTGAACGAGTAATTAAATGGATTCGGGTGGGTGCTTAATCTCTGTTTTATTCAGCTGGCTGGATTTCGGGTTCTCCGCAGCCGTCAGCCTGATATATGGGTGTAGAGAAGAGGCCAAAGGAGTGGAGTGGGAATTTGTTGGCTAAACACCAACATAGTGAGAGGCCTTCCTACTTGCCTGGCTGGCTGTATGAGTGGAAGGATGGATGGATGAAGGGATGGATAGAACAGCCGTTACTGTGAGAAAAATTCCTTGGCCTAACCAGCCAGGTTGAGGCACTGGGCCAACCCTAAGCCCAGCACCAACCCCATCCAACCCAAAGATCGGTGCAGCCAGCACAGCCAGTACATCCAACCCAGCCGACACAGCCCCCAAACACTTTAGGTCAAGGCAGACTTCATAACCCAATTCACCAGCCAGCTCTTAGGCAGCACCCACATTTTTCTTGTTTGCAATCTACCACCCAGGGGAGGCACAGAGAGGATGGAAGCAGGTTGTTGGACGAAAAGTTTAAAGGAATAATGAGAGCGATTTCTTTTTTATTTTACGAGGGCCCACACCTGGAATAACAGGGACAAAGCAGTTCTCATTTTCTCTGCCAGCATCCTAAATCCATAACTCAAACTGCCAAGAAAGCAAAGGACCCTAGAGGTCCTTATACCCCCAACTCCTTCTCTTCTTCCTCTTCAACCCTACCTCCTTCTCATCTGTTTCCTCTCTTCCCCTGTTTCTCCTTCTGGTTCTCCTCACCCAATTTTAGTCATGGCCGAGCCACAGCTGCACCCTCAGTCGCATTGGCTTTTGCCTCTGTGCCACAGCCTGATCAAACGTACAGAGTGAGCCAAATCAAGAGCTAATCACCGCCAATTGTCCAAATAACCTTTCCCGTGTGTGCTGAGGGAATGGTGGAGGAGGAGCTGGAGAATGTGAAGAGAGCCATAAGGTATACTAAGTAGAGTAGGTGAGGGGAAGAGAAGGGAGGGGTGACCCTGGGACCACCTGTTTTTATGGAGCAGAGGCCCGGGCATTCAGCAGCGCCGCATTATCCCTAATGACTCTCTGAGGTCCAATGTTGACATTAGCTGCCTAGCTATCAGAGCTGGCTTGTCCCATGGCTCTGTTTCAGAAAACTGACAAAGGGAAGAAGTGTGAGCAAAGGCCTCAAAGTGCCAAACTTCCCATCACCCCTCCCAGCAGTACAACTGCACTAGAGCCAGACAGATACATTGGCAAGTATTATCTGCCCATTTAAGCTTATCACAAACATGTTGAGATTTCCATATATATGAAAGCCAATGAGTAACAAGAATTTGCATTACAAAAATGCCCAAACATCAAGATCATACTAACCTCCAACTACCACTGAAGTTTACGGTGGAGGTTGCCGCTTGGTGTAGTTACAGGTGCAACAGAGCACAGGTCTGACCACACCCAGGCAGGGGTGTAATCAAACACTGCTTATCAGCAGTTGCTCTTTAATAACCACATTTTAGAGATCCTATCACAAATGTTTCTTTATGTCATATATTTATGTTAAGGGGAATATCAGCCGATGTATCATCATCAGATTTTTAAATTATCTATATTGGTGTCTGTCTCACAAATCCAGTATTGGTCAAGTTCTAATCCAAACTGTGTGTTGCTTTTTTCTCTCTGTGTCTCTTTTTCTTAATATGTCTCTGCACCTGTCTTTCTGGAACCCTTTCTCCTCCCTCCCAACCCTAACACACCCCCACTCTAGTCAACCATGCCGGTTCAAGTTGTGCGTCACTCAGGGCATAAAGAGATAGCGATGCTTAACCTCTGAAAAGTAGTGAGGCAGCCCCAGGAATGGCCAAACTAAACTACTCCTACAGCTACAGCTTCACGCTGAGTAGAAGCATCTGCTATTCCTGGAACCATAACCCTCCATTGCCACTTTTTCTATGTGTGAACTCCTTTCTCACTCTCTCACTACCCAAGTTTCTGTTTCACTCTCCTCTCTTCTCTCTCTTTCTTTCTCACTGTTATCCTCTGTTGCACTCTCTCTCCTCTCTCCATGTGCTCTCTCTCTCTCTCTCTCTCTTTTCTCTCATCTGCTTTCTCACATCTCTTCATCATGTTAATCTCTCCACTTCTCTGCTCCAGCAGAAGTGACATAGTCATTTAACTGACTGGGCCAAACTGACTAAAATGCAACGCCTTTTTCCTCCCCAAACATCGATTTTAGAGCGAGGATGAGCAGAGAAGCTGATTTGGCCTTAGGCTGGTTTTATTATTTATCCCCCCATTACTGTATACATGACACATAGACAGTTTGCCTGTTTAGAGGCTGGAAAGAACTTCTCTTCCACTTTTGCACTGAAGTTGACTCTGTTAACAGTTATTTTCATGAATAGCATTTTAAGTTTATCAGGTGATTATTTAGTATGAGTTTTGGGTTTAGATTTACAAAAATTACACACACAGTCTTTTAAAAACAGTTAAGTTTTCTGGGTACTTGGCTGCATTTCACCTCAGTTTGCCTCAAGGAACTAATAGCATACCAAAAACCATAGCAACCAATCCAGTCATCGCTATAACAGGGTCTGTGTAACAGTCTTCTGTGCCCCTCCCCACTGAGCTTTGCATTTTATCTTACTCCAGCCGTGCAGCGGAGGACAGTTTTTAAGCTCCAACAGAAGCGGCAGCAGAGTCTCTGATACAGCAAGACTGATTGACGTGAGGGACAAAACCTGAGATCTCTGGACTCTCTGGCTTTAACTCTATCCTTCCCTCCTTCCTCCCCTCTCTTTTCTCCCCATTTCCCTCTACTGACTTTCCCTTTCATTTGAAGCAATATCTAGAAAGCAGAAACAGCACCAGCACAGATGAGATGTGTTCATTTGTGCGTGTCAGACAGCAGTGCATGGCATGTGGGTTTGACAGGTTGGACACTTCTAAACAAACAGGGGCGATTCTGCAAGGCTGGCTCTGAAGAAGACCAGTGTGTGTGTGTGAGAGAGAAAGAGAGAGATTGTAACTAGCTACATTCAGAACAACAGGCTAATGCTTCCTGCCGTCACTTACTTACTGCTCTTGTCTTTTCTTGATGCACACTCTCGGTTAACACACACCCTTACCCTTATGTAGTTCACTTTTTTTCAGATAAAATACCATTGCTCATCTTTAAAACTATTTATTTTAAGCAAATTTCAAGTATAAGAGTTACAATATTAAACAAAAACAACAAGATTAATAAATCAATAAATAAATAAACAAAGAAACAGCAAGAATAAAAAACAAAAATGGATGTTATTTCTATGCCATACAGATTCTTCACATCCTCTTCTCCTGTTCTTCTTCTGAACATCCTCAGTCTGCTGGTTAGAGTCCAGATGGGTGACAGGGTCAGGCGAACAGGGTACAGAAATCCACGTCTTCTCCAGGACAGAGCACCCACTTATATGCCATGGAGATGACGATGTGATAGAGAGATGTTAATAGAATAGTTTGACATTTTGGGAAATATGTTTGTTTGCTTTCTTGCTGAGTCAAATGAGAAGATTGATAGCACTCTCATATCTGTTTGTCAAATATGAAGCTACAGCCAGCAGCCCGTTAGCTTAGCTTAGCATAAAGTCTGGAAACAGGGAGAAACAGCTAGCTGTACAAAGGTAAAAATGATCCACCTACTAGCACCTCTGAAGCTCCCTGATTAACACATTATATCTTGTATGTTTAATCTGTACAAAAATCATATCAAACTGTAAAAACAACACGTTTTTTTGTTTTTTTTTTGCTAAGAGCAGTGACTTTGAGGTTTCAATAAAATGTTCAACATATAACCCCCATAAAACATTTTTTCATGTGAGCACAAACGAACAAAACTAAGACGCACAATAGTCAACGATGATATGTGAATGGTTGGTCCTGGAACTTTTTATCTCAAAAGATGAGCTCTGCACTCAAGAATATCATATATATATATATATATATATATATATATATATATATTAACAAAATCATTTTGAACTAAAGTGGTTGAATTCTAAAGTTGGTTGTCCTCTGTGCCTGCAGCTTGGTAAAATTGAAAAATTATTTAGAAAACAAACAGACCTTGAGTTGCAGTACATCACAATGCTGCATTTGAAAACCATTCAACATCTTTTGAGAACACACAAAGTTCATTTTTGTTTGACGTACTGCTGGCTTTATACCAGAGTTTCAGCAATGGCGTGCACTCATGTTATTTTGACCTGTGTTGACACATTGGTTGATGACTCACGACTGACTCAAGACAATGCTCAAGTCTCCAGTTGCATATACTATATATTGGCATTGTTTTTCTGGATACTAATACTGCTTTTTTTGTTCTTTCTTGTGTCCTTTTCGTCTTTTTCTTTCTTTTGACTAAAACTGCCTGCTTTAAACAAAAACAGAATTCCCAAATTCACCAAAATAGTTTTACTCAATTTTTAGACTTGCAGAAGTAATTGTTTTAACATTTTTATTTCATATTAAAGCCAATAAATACTGTACCTGATCTGTGTGAAATTACTTCTACATGGAAGATCAAGTAGATGAAGTGTGGTAAATTAATTCAATTTATCTTGAAATGTATAATTTTAGCAAAATTTTGAGCTTTGTATTGGTTTAACAAAAAAAAGTGAGTAATTGATTATTCATGATAAAGTTACACAGCAAGACATAAATGGAATACAGTCAAAGGAATACAAATGGACCAGACTTAGCAGATTGATCAGGGCTCATCCAAAACGACACAGACTAAATTGTGGGAACAATTTACCTGATGGAGGCTTCATGGCAACCTGAATTTTAAAACTTTCGTTCATTTAAAATCCCTTAATGCGAAGATGAATTGTTTTAACTCTCTACCAATGAATTCTGCACACATGCTAAAACTTTTAAATCACCTTCTTTTCCTTTATAAATTGCCTGACTGGAGCCCGGTGGCCCTATTGTTGCTTGCAGCTATAATCTATTTCTATTATGTAGGTAGGTGGGAAAGTTGGAATGGTTCTAATCAACTTGTCACCCATTTTACACTTGCCACGGTAAAATGAATGTTCATGAAAAGAAATCACATCAGCAGGGGAATAAGGAAAAATTTAAATCAGAATAGTTGATGACAACTAATGACCACAGCGAGTTTGACCACAGCCAATTTCAACAGACGGGTGCGATGACACACTGGCCAAGGTACTGCGGTCACTCACTCTGTAGAAAATGAATAGACTTCAAGCTGCATGTTGATTATGTTGTTTTTTTTTGTCTACCAGATATAATATATTTGCTATATTATGATTCCCTAAAAACTAGATGTACTGCAGTGTTGCCAATATGTTTGTTTCCTTTTATTGTGACATTTGTTGAAGTACAAGAAATAAGAAAAGAAAGAACAACCACTTAAGGCCAGATTACCTTTCTGTTGCAGGAAGCTTCCCACATTTAGAAACGTTAAGGGTTTGAAAGTAAGAATTTGCCACTTTACCGCAAACCCGCCAACAAAATACAGGGGATCCCAGCACCTAAAAAAATATGATGAAATATGATGAATTTTGATGGCGTGTTAAAGCCAGAAAGGGAATTTTTGTTGAAGCTTTTTGATTTATTGCTGCTCATCCTTACCAACACAATGTTTTGATATTTATTCTGTAATGCTTTTATAATTTAGATACCACTGTCCTTTAACAAAAGTATGGGATACTTTTCCATACAGCAAAGGTTTATATGTCTTACAGCAAAGATTAAATAAATCGTTGCTGTAAAAATAGATAATATTAAATAAGTATATCTAGTAATTTGATTAACCTAGCCAGGCAGCCTATAGCTTTGATCCAACCAAGTTTGGTACTAAAGACAAAAAAGGAGAGGGTTGAAGGTCGACTTTGGACTCACTTTGCTAAAACGTGTCATAGTCTCCATGCAGTTCCATGCTGGGATATAGATAAAGGCCATTACCACCAAACTGTCAGCTCAGAGGCTCAGAGGTCATGAGAAGAAGTCACTGATATCCACTCAGAGGTGTTGGACTGAACAGCTGCTCTGCTCCCTGTCAGGTGTCCATCAGGATAGTTTTGCCCTCTTCTGTTTATTTCTCTCACTGCGTCTCTCTGTCATTGTATTCATCAGTCTGTCTCTCTGTCCTCTGTCTCTTTCTCAATTTCTTCCTTTTTTCTTTTTTTGTGCATGTCCTTTATTGTCATCAGCCTTCTTAATTTAGCCACCCGCCTTCTTCTTATTTTACCCTCTGTCTAAAAATGTTTCTCATTTATGAATGCTTGGTATCTTATGCTGCTCTTTTTACATTTCACAGTACAAGCGGTGCATCATTCGGCTGACTACTGATCATGAAAGGCTTTGTTAAATATTAACTACCCCAAAGCAAATGCATTCTTTATCAAAAACACAGTTTATTACATGCCACAAAAAGACCAGGGCTCAAGATTTGAAATTTTGAAACTTTGAAAATCTAACAACAGTTTTGCTGTTGTTTGTCCATGATACTGCTGTCAGTTCAGTGTGTCTTTAGCTCTCACAGTGCAAAACATTAGAAATACATATGGATATATTTGAAGCTTAAGGTTAGCTACAACCAAACAGATTTTCAGTAGTCGCATAGCAACTGCAGCAGCGACAACATTTCAAAAAGCATCTGTTTAATATTACAGGAGGCCTGACCTCTGTCTCAGCCACAGAGATGTGCGAGCTGGGAGACACGCTAGCTGCTAGAAGGGCAGCTGCCACACACTGCTTTTATACAGCAAGATGATTCCTACTGATTCTCAGTGACAAGGCCTGCACATGCACTTACACACATATATATTTTTATATATATTAATACATATGCACACACATGCATAATTCACACAACATACTCACTCTCTTTTTCCTACTCATGCGAATGAGTGCACAAATGTGCTGCTTGTCTGAGATTTTCCATTTTTATCTGTCATCCTCTTTATATTTTGCTCTTTCTTACATCCTGTTTCTCCTTTTTATCTTTGATATAAAAGTATAAAAGACTCATGTTTCTTTTCCATTTTTTTTCTTCCGCTCTGTCCTCTCTGTGTGTCTGCCACAGTGACACCTGTCTCTTGCATTAGCATCAAAGACTTAAAAATAAAATAAAACACATACTATAAAATTGTAGGTTATCTCGAGTTTTACCAGAATAAGTGGAACTTTCATTATATGTGCAAATACTTTTACTGATGATTGGAGTGAACAAAATACTTGTTCTACCAACTACTGGCTAGAAAACATTGGAGACTTGGCCATGCCTATTCCAAATCTAAAAACAAGAAAACACAAGCTATAATCTGTGATGTCCTGAAGATGTTCAGCCTGCAGCTGCTCCTTTAACTAAAACTGGCTGACGGACTCCGTGTTCAAGCATTTTTTTTATACAACTGATGTCTTAAACAATAAGACTTTACAAGAGATTGGCTCATTCTACAAATGTATTATTACTATTTCATCAGCTGATACTTGTTACAGTTGCTCATTTGTAGGAAATTGGTGTAAAGGTTTTCACTACCTGAACTAATTAACAGAAATAATATATTTGAATGCTGCTCTTTGCTACCGACAAGGGCATTGGTATCACCATTACACATTTTTGTAATAAAACAATGTACTTCTTAAGCCTATGAAACCCCTCTGGATAATATTTGCTACACAGAGCAAATAGTGCATCTGGATGGTGGGTGTCTGCTCCACCTGCTCCAGCATGAGTAGAACACTATCTACATTCTGCTAATTATTTTGCGTAAAGGCCTACAAGAGCTGATAAATTGAAGTTGTTGTTCTCCATAGTGGCGCCTGCCCCATCCTCCAGCACAGGTGCGCCAAAGGTGCTGAACAAGCCTGAAGCAGAGTTTTCTGCTTTTATACAATTCAGTCTCACAGCTGAGCACAGTAAAGCCTAACCCTATCTGCATGTGTTTCTTTCTTTCTCTCTACACTTCTTTTCATTTCATCAAAAAGTAGGAGCCAGTTTACTCAAATGGTACATATACTATATTCAAATCTTCATCTGCAGGCACAGATGGACAGTCATATGCAGATACAGTTTACTTGTGCACACAGACACACACACACTCACACCTTACCAAGCATGTATACAAAGACCTTCGGAGTACAGATGGGTTCAAGATATTGCAGTGTTGTGTAATGACACACACACACACACACAGAGAGACCTTTGGAGAGTGTGTCCAAAGGCTGAGGGCAAAGTCTCAACACAACACTTGGGTGGTCCGTCCATCCTTTCCTGCGCTGTGCTTTCCTGTGTACCAGCAACACCACAGTGACGTGTTGTGGTTCTGGCCAGCTCTCTCTCTGCCCACATACAGCAAAGAGCCACTTCACTTTCCCAGTTCTGATGACGGAAATGAAACACACCTGGATCGTTTCATCCAGCAAGAGAGCGAGGAAAGAAAGAAATGCAGCTCTGGGATGTCACTCGTGTGCATGCAGCTGCCCTCGGCTCAGCTTCAATTTTATCGCATTTCAGTGCCCAGACAGCTGTCAAACGAATGACATGTTTTACATCCACCACAATTTGTGCATTTTCATCAGCCTGAAATAGCTCATAAAGCCTCCATTTTTTACAGGCAGTTTAATTTCTGGCGTCTTCTTTTCTTGGGGTTGATCCGATATTGCATCAGAATGATTGCCATGGGATTCCTATTAGGAGGGAGGAGGAAGAGAGAGACAGAAGGAGAGAAATGAAGGATACAGTACAGGAAACAGAAATGGAGATGGTTGTTGAGAGACATTAAGAGAGAGAGAGGGAGAGAGAGAGGAGAAGATTTGTGAGGAGAAGGGAGGGCCGAGGGCCAGCGGAATCAGAGATAAGAGGCTGCGAGAGTGATTGAAATAGGATTAGTGGAGACAGGCTCTGCATCCCGGCCACAGCATCAGTGTTAAACCTGCGCTTCACAGGGACTGCTTCTGTCACATCAAAGCCTCCCCAGGCCTGCCTGGCAGAGAGGCGAAGGAGCTGCCAGCAGGGTCGACCACAGCCACGCACACACACGCCACATACATGAACATGCTGATCACATTCGCCATCCGTCTCCAATATGTCTCCATTGTGGGCACAAAGCTGGCTCCTTCCACCTTGTCTTTTCATCTCGCTGCAGTGTCTTTGTGGTGTGTATTTGGACCACGAAAGGATGCATTGATGAGCCATCTTTAACATTTAATGAGGCAAGCAGTGATGAGTTGGCATTGGATAGCTACTGTCTCCTGCTTCCCTAGAGTCCAAACAAAGTTTTAATGAGAACTTTCCCCCAATTTGTGCCAAAAGCAGTTTTTAAACTGCTTCCCAGACTGAAAGCATACAACATTTTTCACCTAAGTACTGAAGCAGGGCAGACATCTGTGTGCAAATAAACAGATAGGAATACAGAAACAAACATACTAGCTAGCTCAGTAGCTCGCATAGAGTTGGGCAATAAATCAATATAATATAAATATTGTGAGATAAGATTCTATATCTTCTCTGATTTGGTTATCTTATTATTGACATATATCTTAAATCATGTCTTCTCCAAGTGTTGAAGACTGCTTTATAGTTGAGTGATATAAATTTTTAGTTTGAGTGTTAAAAGAGAAGTGAGACATTCTTGTGTGGTTGTCACATTCACACATAACTATTCATTTTTGAAAGTGTTTCCTATTGTTGTATATTGATATCGAGGTATTTATTTTAAAATATCAACATTTCTGAGTTTGTCAGTATCACCTAGTGCTAATTTCTGTCTGTTTATTTAATCAGTAGTTTCTCAGTTGAAGAAAAAAATACAACATCTTGATATATATCTGTATCCCTTATCGCCTATTCTTACTTGCAAGTTCCTCTGAAATACTGAGTTGCTAACCCATCTCTGCATGTTCTCTAATCAAATGAACACTCACTGCTCCATGTTCATCTTATGCTTGAGAGTGTCTCAGTGTGATCAAACATTGCACGTTAGTCCTGTTCTATTGCAGTAGATTATGGATCCCTATAGCTAAAATGGCCTGTTTATCTGCGGAAGAGAGACAATCCACTGATTGGTGAGTGCTGTCACTGTGTGTGCATATTTATATGTGTGTGTGTGTGTGCTCATGCGGAATCTGTATTTGTGTGTGAGCTGGTAGTTTTCTTCTCGGGGGCTCATCACTTCATATCCACCACCCACCCCACCGCAGCATGCAGTAAATAGAGTCTCCGCCACTCGTTGAGAAATGGCACAATTATCCCCTGCTGGTGAAATATGGGCCGGGATGCACCACTGCTTCTTCCCTACAGAATGTGTGTGTGTGTGTGTTTCTGTGTGGGTGAGCGTAGCTGTCTTTCCTCTGCTAACTCATTGTGATGTGCGTTCAGCACACAGGGAATTGTCCTCACCTATGTATTTATACACAGACATTTATACATCACATACACAAGTGCAATTGTACAAGCAAGGGCGCAGCTGCACACACGCTCACACATATACAAATACATACAGTATATGCACACATGTAGATTGGCACACACACATACTGTACTTACAGTGCTACATTGCTTCTCACCCTGCACACAGTGCAGCATGTTGCAGTTTTAGCTGAGACAAGCAGATAGAATAACTCACTGTCAGTCAGTCAGTAAGGTCAGTCTTTCAATTCCAAAAAATTCATGGCAACCCACTGTGCATACAGAACTGTGGAATAAACAATTTTTATACCTTTCTGTTTTGCAAGGAGCTACACCGATGACATAATGAGCATAGTGGACTTCAGAGGACAATCGACTTTTGTGTTGGGTTTCACAGAGCCAAATACTACATCTTACTCGTCTTATGCTACTTATAACTAGGTTATATTAGTGAAAGAACCCAAAAGCCTTGCACACTATCGATCAGTTGTGCTCACGTTATTTAGTTTTAGACCTCAGACCTTTATCTGGCAAAAAATATGTAAACAAACCCTTCTACTGGGCTCTTCCAGTTGTAAACAAGAATATGTTTACAAATATCAAAATATAAAATACATATATACACATAATCAGAAGGAATACTTCCATATAAAAGGCTGAATCAAACTGATTCAAATACTTAAGAAAAATACAGCATCAAAGGATTAAATGAATAGGTACATATCTTACAATAGGAAGTTTAAATGCCAAAGGATCAATCAATTGTATAAATATACAATAGAAAATGTAAAGAACACTGTATTAGACCTAAAAATCTCTTTGTGGAAACACGAATAATCCAAGTAGGTTACCAGTTACACAAATGTCAAAAAAGATCAGAAATAATAATGATGTATAGGTTAGAGGTTAAATTTGGTTAAAGGCGCCTCACCTACAATAACATGAGAAGAAACCTAACATGAGAAGGCTATCTGAGGCAATATCAGGTTGATAAGATGATGATAAAAGATCCATCTCATCAACCAGATGAGGAGTACAATTAAATAAAAACAATCATTCATCTCACCTGGCAAACAATATCAAGTCCTCATTGAGACCTTTTCACCTAAATGTTTGTAACTTATTGATCCAGAAAGCTTCCCGTCTTTTCAGGAGCAGATGTTGATCGGAAATGTTTTAAAATGGACTATATCACAAATTCCATGCTTGCTTTTTGTTTTACTTCTAGAAACTTCCAAAATGCATGTGTACATATTTTAGAATGTGTTCACTCTTTCAAGTGTTAATTAATAGTCAAAAGATGTGGGGTTATCAGAAGTATTGCCACGCTGTTTCAGACGGAGTTTTTTAAACAGATTATTATGCTGTAGAATAAAGGAGTATTGTTATTGGGCTGTCTCACTGGTGAGAGACTGAGCTTTTTGTTCATTGTGCAGTTTTCAGATGTGAAAGGAATTCATCAGAATTTAATATGTTGTACTGTATACTGATAACTTAACGTTTAAGATGTGCTTGTATGCTTTTAGACCTTTGAAAAATGTTCAGTGACTCGCTCAAATGTCAGAGGGCTGGACATTAATTTGAAGTCAGCCATAAACATAATGTTATTAACCTCAAGTGATTTCTATTTCCAATGGCGTTTGACATTTGTGCTACTTTGCAAATTGCTAGTTGCAACTAAATGGCAGAGAGTATGGAAAATAAGACATCTACTTTAACCATGGGATGGCAATCTTAGTGAACTGCCCCACCAGTCAAAGGTCCTGTAGGTCATTCTGAGTCAAAAATACTAAATTTAATTTCTCTGTCTTTACAGGTATGGAAAAATAGTGTCAACCAAGGCCATTCTGGATAAGAACACCAACCAGTGCAAAGGTAAGTCATTAGTTTGTCTGTCTTGTACACCTGCCTTGTTTTAGTGCACCAGCTATCACTCTTTAGACTGTGTCTTGTCACAGGAACAGCAATCCAAGCCCTAGCGTAAATTTAGACATCAGCCGAGGAAGCCTTGCGCTGTAAATCAGTCATTTAGCGAGTAGCTGGCTTAATGCTGCAGGAAGGCTTCGGGTAAACAACCTGCTCTTGGATGGTGCTGCCCCGCTTCAGAGGATAAGCAGGCAAGCAGACACTGTCTCAGCCCCTCCCTATCTCCTCTTCGATTTCCTGTTTTGTCATATGGAAGACAATCTTTTGGAGAGCGTGTTTCTGTAAGAGGTCCATTAGTGTCTACACAGTAAATGGTGCGCACATGCAGCGATGACATTATTGGCTCATTTGAAATTGTTTCTGGAGCAGACACACTACACACATTTACATGCTTGAACGTACACGCATACTGGACCAATTAGAGGGCTAACAAGCTAGTTGGGATTAGATAAACTTTAATTACTATCATTGTCACACTCACCTTCTTGGAGTCTTGGCTCTATTTTCACTTCAGCCACCTGCCTCGCATGGCTGTAAATACATTTCACACACTTTTCTGGTTTTCGTATTGCAATTGGTTGGTAATGATCAAGACCAGCTTAGAAAGGGAGAGAGAGGTAGAGAAAGGAGCGATAGAGATGAAAAATAAATAAATAAATTGTGCTACTTGCCCTGAGGTGTCTGGCAGCACTGTTTAAGAGCTATTGAAGTTCCATCAATACTTTTAATTGCTTTTTGTGGTTTCCTGGGCTCAGAAGGGTGGCCTTTCAAGGTGAAGCTGCCTTCTTAACCCTGCTCCACACCTGAGTTTATCCTGCCAGGCATGCTCTGGGTCAAAATGTTGCCTTTTAGAGGATAGAAAAAGAGGGCTGATTATCTTGACAGGTCCGTTTTTGTGAGTCCTACGGGCTATTAAAGACAAGACTGGATGCATGTTAGTAGGAAGGATGTATGTACAGGTCACAGGACACAGCACAGGGTGGATTAAAGATGAGAAAGACAGAGTCGAGGGAGGTTAGGCAGATTGAGACTGGAAAAAGAGAAAAAGAAGAAGAGGTAAACCTCCTTTCAATATCTGTGATGAAAGAAATAGACTGTGCTCGATCACAGGTTATCCCTCTCCGTGTCCAGCTGACCTGAGTTATGCACAGCACAAAAAAATCAGCTCAGTTTAGCACTGTGTTATGTGGCAGACAATGTTTCCCATAAGTCACCATCCTGGAATGCAGTGCTGCTTAGATGCCAAGAAGCAAATATAAGCAGCCGTATTTTATGAGTGGAAAGGATGGTCCTGCCCTGCACCTAGTGAGAGAGAGGGAGGTGGACAGAAGGGAAATGAAGAGGAAGAAAGAGTGTGAGGAGAAGGGCTGAGTAACCTTGAAGAGAAAATTACAGTTCTTTAGTGTTTGAAAGACAAGTAGAGGAGATGCACAAAAATCATCATTTCTGCTGCTACAACTCCATATCTTTCCCGTACATATCTCACTATCTCCTGAAAGGTGAGCAGGTATCAAAGCATAAACCAGCCAAGCAGGCGTATTGAAGCCTGATGGGCTGGCGTGCATCTGCGCTCCCAGTAACAAAGCGAAATCAGCACATTGCCCTGATCTAGTCACGCATTGTTTCCAGTCATCTGACCCCCTGACCCTGACACTTGCTTAAATGTCAGAGTGGCATCTTATCACCACATGCCACCATCACACAGCGAGCACCCCTCTTCTCCGTCTCTTCTCCTGCTCCACCTCCTCTCCTCCCCCTTGTGTTATTTGTGTTTAGTTCAGCTCAGTGAGCGCACTGCCAAAAAACAACGTGAGAAAAATAGGATAGAGAAGAGGTCAGGACCAGTCATCTCTGCGAGAGAGCTAGCGTGAAAGACAGATCGACAATCAGGCTGTGGAAAACAAAGAGGGTAACATATCTCGTACTCACTGATTAACTTGTCTACTCTGCTTTTATATTTTCCCTCCCCTTCATTTTATTAATTTAAAAACGTTTGATTTTGTTTGACTTTATATATCATAAAATCTGTTCTTAAAGAAATATTCACATGTGTTAATAATATAGTGTAATTATACTCTATTGGTACAGTATATCCTTTATTATGATAATCATATACCTTACTGGCAGGATATGATTTATTCTGCCAACAAGGTAGATTAAAATTCTCAAAAATGTAATACCAGCAGAGAGAGAAGACAGAAAGAGACAAAGTATATGTATGTGTACAAAGTAATCTGGCAGCTCATGTATGTATTGCCACCACTAGGCTGTGTTCATACTGACATGAATGCTGCAGAAAAAACGTAGACTCTTCAATTTCAATACATCCATTGCGTCGATGCAGCAGGGGTGCAGATGCAAATGGCTCTGGCAAAAAAACTTTTCAATTCAACCTTTTTCACAACCCAATATGACGTCATCTGACAAGGTCCTACTTTGGCCAATCAAATATCTACAAGCACACATTCCTGGTAGACCACTGTAACATGCATGGTGTTTTACCTGGCAATTGCCTCCGTAATAACTTTCCAGAGTTGTCAAATCTTGTCTCATAGTATTATAAACTGCTATCCAGTGTTTTGGTATCTGATAAGCCTACAAATTTGATAGCTTATTAAATGAGCTTAATAAAAAAGCAAAATGTCAATCCATGATTTGTTGCATAGTAATCAGATGAAATACATAATTTATTTAAAAAAATCTTAACTATTAAGAATATGCAAATAGTTATAATGAAAACTTTTTCCTGGAGCACAGGCTCATAGATTTTTGGTGCCCTTTTTAAAGTTGATTGTTGAAGCAGCTGACTATTCGAACTGGGCTAAAATTGTGTTGAAAAGTTTTTTCTTCTAGATCCCACATACAGTAAGTGTTGTTTGATGACTTTATTTTAGTATTTTTCAGGGTTAGCGTGGAGCAGGTTCTACAGGGTCTCCTGGACATGTTTCTTGGCAAAAGCTGTACAAAAGTGATTCGATCTTTTACATAAATGATAGTGTTATTGTGCAAGTTTACAAGTTAGATGCCACCACAGCTTGTTTCCTTGAGCCTACAACCTAGATAGCTACTGTAGGGATGCATATGTGTGTGTTTGTGTACCTTTACATGCATCTACACTATGTACCTATATATTAGATGTAGAATTCCACTATTCTTTACTACATAAATGTTAATGCTGATGAATGCCTTTTTATACAGTAGCAGAAGTGTTGTATTTGTTGTATCGATAAAATGGCTATAAAAAGAATGAAAGTGAGTATGAGAGAGATGAAAGGAAGATGGATAGCTGATGTTATGTGAGATGTAATAGTAAGTGTGGGAGTGGAGGCTATATGTTGTGGAAAAGCAAAAAACCAGTGATGACGCTTTCTGTACTTACAGGTCAGGTGTTAGGGAAATGCATATTTTAGTGTGCATGCAATGATAAACCAACAGAGGTACGGCACGCACACAAAAATGAACACACATTGTTTCCCCGCTACCATACTGTTACATATGCATTTGCCCTCAGTAGACGAGTGTGTGCAAGTGCTATAAAGCCCTGTTTGAAGTACCACATCACAAAAACTACACACTAAGACCATGTAATACACCTCAACACAAAGGGCACACTCACACACACACACAAAGACTAATCGTACACCCGCACGCACTCCCCATCCATCTGCCTAAGGTGTGTTAGGCTCTTGCAGCAGCAGTGGCCATGCAACAGATCTATCAATCCTCTTCCTAACATCACAGCATGTGTGCCTGCCTGCCTGTCTGTCTGTTCTGGCTGCTCTCCTCCACCACCGCACCATGCAGGCCTTGCAATGAGCCTCTCTATCTTCCCAGCACTGACTCACTCCCTCGCTCCCTACCTTACTCTATGACACACACACATACAGGCTTCCAGGCACACACACACACACAAACTCATATTCTTGCAAGGGTATCAGAAGCATATAAACTGTGCATGCCGATAAATACACACACACATGTTTTGGATGTAGCCCAGTTCAGAGAGAAATGGGAACAGGAAGTTGTGAAAGGGCTTTAGGGCTGTCAAGCGCTGTGGGTAAGAGGAGGCATTCAGCTCTTCATCTCTCTCTCTCTCTCGCTCTCATGCTCCTCCGTACTCGCACACTGCTTCTCCTCCCCTCTCCTTTTTTCTCTCTCGCTCTCATACTCTGTCTATCTATATATCTGTCTCTGCACTTTCAGATTTACTGTAGAAATACAGCAGAGATTTGGGGTTTGCATCACAGATGGAGTAGGGGATTGAGGATGGCAGAGAGAGCAAGAAAAGGAATAGACTGCGAGAACCCAAAACTGCTCATTTGCCATCCATGCCCACAAGGGCCTCTTAAAAGACAGCGGCGGCATTTGAAATAAAGCAGGGCTGACCGAATGGAGACATTTTATTTTTCCTGCCAGAGCCTGGAGGCAGAGGAAATGACCTCAGCCCTTTAAAGGACCTCCGTTTCCTCCTCAACCGCTGGGAGATAAGGCTGCGCCGAGATTCACCGGCCTGACTGGCGCTCTGCCGCGACGGACCACCGCACTGAATTGTGGGAGATAGATGAGATGAGAAGATAGTCTCTTGTGGCTGTGTGTTCGGCAGTTTGTTGTTGTTCATTTCTTTGCCCTGTAACTTGCCATCCATTTTGTATGAGGATGCTAAACACTCACAAGGGCATTACATAAACTCGCATCTTGAAAGACTTACTGTCGCCTTTACTCTATTATGTGGGTGACTTGATGTAAAACATGCTAACTTCCTATATTGTCCCAACAAATTTAAATCATGTTTGAAGTATCCAAACATTTGATTGTAAAGATTAAAGCAACATATATGTTTGATTGAATACCCATCTGAAAAAAAATGTAGTTCTAATGAATTTACAGCAGAATGTTTTTGCATACTTTACCTAAAATGTGGACACATTGCCTTTTGAATACTGAATCAATTTAGCCTAGCTGGGCTGCATACGCAGCCTCCGTATGGTGCAATTTAAAAGCCTGTCAGAATCTTGACCATTACAATCTGAAGTATCCCTTGCCCTTACCACTGGATCAGCCTAATGGAGAAATATAGGCAATGTTACATTCTATAAAAACTGATTTATTGCTGCATCAGTGCCTGAGTGGAGTATTGCATGACTCCAAGCATAAGGGCTATTGATGAATGAGGTGACGCTCTCCAAAAAGGCCTGTTTTTCATTGTCATGTGCATGTGTATCTGTGTGTTTGTGGTAGGGTGGGGGTCGGGGGGCAGAGAGTGCTTTTTGCATCCGTTATTGGTTTCTCATTAGAGGGCTGAGATATAAACATTTGTCTATGTTGTACATGGTGCCGCCACAATTAAGGATTCTCTTTGCCGCCCCCTCTGCCCTTTGAAAGTGAATTATGTGCAGATGAGAATCTCGACTGAAGTGTGGCCAACAACGGACCTTTTCCAAATGCCTCTGTTCCCTCAAAGCCATTCCAGAATGAGGCAAGATCAGCTGAAGGAGAGAGGGAGAGAAAGCATGTGCTGTTTCCTGCTTGCATTGCATATTAATGACTCTAATTAGCAATAGCTGAGGGATAATCACATTGATTTGGACAGATTCAGCATGCAGACCCTCATTGGATAACACCCGCAGCCTTTGTTAGCACCCCCTGATCACATACACACACATACACAAACACAAAAATCCTCTTTCCCTCCCCTTTCCCCCTCAATCTTCATTCCAGTAAGTTCCAAGTTGGCTATTCGTAAAGTAAGCTGATTGGCTAAGTTTGTTGTAAATAGAAGCAGCCGGGCCATCAACGCTGCGTTCCTTGAGCTCTGACCTTTTGTACCCTCTCCACTTCCTGTGCTGTTTTTGCATGCAGTGTGGTCGTCATCTGTATATGCGTGTGTATTTTTAATGATAGTGTGTGTGTGTGTGTGTGTGTGGAGGTCGTGGTGAAGTGAAATCCAGGAGCCACAGAATCATGGATCATAATAGACCATGGTTTCCCAAGAGTCTTTTTGCACACAGATCCATTGCAAATTTGGGGAATTTGTTCATTTCTGAAGTGTTATTGTTGACTGTCCATCTTCTGGATCCAAACAAAGACTGAAAAATGTGAAATAAATTTCAACAAAGTACAAACAGATTCTTGGGAGTCCCTGTTGCAGATTGTGTCATCACCGTGGCTTTCTTCTCTAGTCATAGGCTCAGTCCATTTTACAATACATCCCAGAGCTCCCTTTCTTGTCTTGTTTGTTGACAAATGCCTCAGAGGGCACTGGTGGAAGGTGAGGGGGCGTACCCCTAGTCATCTCTTATCCTGGACCTAACCCGGGGATGGCAGGGGAACCACAATGCGAGATATGGCGTTCCACTGGCCTGCCAAGGCCCTGGCCCCTTGCACATCCCCTGACTAATGATCATACCCTTGATTAGTTAAGGAAGGCATAAATCATAACTGCAGTGAAGAAGAAGGCTAGCTGGGGGCGGCCAGGCCGTTCCTCATGAATGACTAACAGATGCGAGACAAAGAAAAGGGCTACATAGTTGTTCAGAGGAATGGGACACTTTGTCTTTGTCCAAATTTTAATGTTTGTCTCTACTTGGAGATTTTGTCCATGTTCCGAGCGCGCTTGATCTTCATTGATCCAGCCTTGTTCAAATATTTAGCCTTGTCTCGCTGGTGGTGCTTTCAGGCCTAGTACCTGACATGATTACATTGCTTATTACAAATTGCTGCTAAAATGGGGATAATATCGTGGCCCACAAGATGGCACCCAGAATGAATACTAAAGTTAATAGTCTCCAGGTATAATTGGAATGATGGGAGAGCAGATATTTTAAGATACTCTATAGGTGAAGTGAAAGGGAAGTGTGAATGCAGGACTGCACCTGCTCTTTGTGTAAAGATGTGGTTATACTGCTTGTGGCATTTTCACATCAACGGGTACCATAATGAGCAGCTATTCAAGGTTGTTTGACATTCTAACCTGAGTGTGCGTTCATGTGTGTGTTTGTGTGTGTGTGGATGAAAGTGTGGGCACACAGTACGATAACATGCATGGTTGTGTGTGTATGCTGGCATTTACAAGTTTATGTTTGCTTGTACAGTCGCAAGTATTAGTGCTTTGCCGTGTGAGTGAATGTGTGTGAATATACATGCTGGTTTGCATATGTGAGTCTGTGTGTGTGTTCTTTGAGATATCCGTGTGAACGTTCTGTATAGCCACTCACTTTTCTGCCACGGGTCTCATTTTAACAACCTCTTGACAAGTAATTAACACCCTTCAGGTCTCAAACCTTTCTCGAGTGCTCTTCACATGTTGCACCAAACACATTGGGGTTTTGCTATTAAGCTAGAAAGCTGATGGCGCTATCAGGGCGTTGAACTGTGATGTCATTTACAGATCTGAATGAAGACCATGTCTGCACAGTTTAGGACAGTTTTTTTTTCCTTTCACAAAATGTTTTGCCACTTTAAATCAGTGAATGGCAGCAATAAGTAGATATTCTTTAAATGCGTGAATAGTTTATTTTTGAATGCCTCTTCAGGTCTGTGAAGATAATCTTTTATCTCCAGAGAAGTCAGAGGTAATGCTAGAAGCTAGGTCTTCTGGAACCAGACTCCATTTGTCTGGATACCATTATTTAGCAGCACAGTGTGGATTGCAACATAACATTAAGCCTTTCTTCTAACAAACACACATATTTTAAATAGTGTCTCAACTGTCATGCTGAATTTAGAGCTGAAAATATAGTCGAAGCCATATGGTGCTGTGCTATAGCAAATGAGTGTGAATAGATATGAATTAATTAAGGAACAAAAAAAGAGAGTAGAAAAGGAAAAAAAAGGAAAGGAAGAGTAAAATGAAGAAGAAAGGAATGCTGAGATAGAAAGGAAATCATTATTGTAAACTCATACTGTATGTAAAAATACAATATTTGACCTGTTTCTACAGTGTGGTTTGGCATTCACAATAGAATTAGCTTATAAAGAATTACAGAAAAGGAGAAAATGTGTTGCTACAGTAGCATCAGGGTTGCATGAATGTTAAGCAGATGCATCCCTAAAGTGCATCCATCTTAATGCATCCATCTTTTTGCAACTATATGCATCAGTTTTGTAGGTGTCGCGCTGTTGTACAGAAATCATCTATAATACTTGCACAGATATTGGATAACGAATTTGTTTTTTCAACCTCCCGTTAAGTTTGTCTTCAGCCCAATGAGCTGCCAGTGGCCCCATTGGCCCTGAGCCCTGGCACTTTGCCCTCTGCAGATCCCGACTACAGCTCTCTGACAAGGACACTCCTACACCTGCGAGAGAAGATGACAAGAAATACAATACAGCCAATAGGATGGCTGCTTCAGCCCGAGACGAATGCCTTAGCTATAAATCCATGTTGCAGGGTTGATAAGTTAATTGCCTGTACCGCTATCTCCTCGCCAGTGTCTAATATAGAAGAGCTCTCTGTGAGAGTTATTTTACAACAAATGGGTATTGTCTCCAAGCACAAGGCAGGCAGGATGGTGACACTGGACACAGTAAATGAGGGATCTTTTTAGTAGTTCCAAGAGTTGCAGTCTGTGGGTGCATGGAAGCGATTTCCAACAGCATTTTGCATGGGTTTGAGTTAGCATGTTTTTGCAAATTTTACCTCATCTCCCTGAAGTGTCTTTAGGTTTATGTGTGCAGGAACACTATGTGGATTTGGAGCTGTTGGAGATTTATTTGCAGATGGAAACACGGTTGTTGATTTTATAGGATGTCAGAGGAAGATGAGGCTGTAGTGTTATTGGGGAAGTGTTGCCTTATGACTTGTCATTTCTCTGTGGTGTTAATGCTCTGACAGCAGTGAAGTGGTCAGAAGTCCATTGCCCAAAGCTAACATTTTAATACACAACGTAAAAAAAATATATGCATTGCAGATGTTTCTCTGTGGGATCCTTCGGCTGAAAGATAGATTTATTATCCTCCCCTGTTTACTCACGTACGCACACATGCAGACACACAAACAAGAAAGTTGGAGGTCACACACAAGAATTTGTACACACCCATTCAACAAACACACAGGTACAGAGACACATATTCATGCACACACCACCACATGGTTTAGTGGAAGGTAGCCGCAAAATTTATCATCAGCTGCTGGTGGTGCAGGATAAATGGAGGAGGACAGAGGAATGCAGTCCCAGTGAGGATGCTCTCCTCTGGGTTTGGAGTGCGACCAAGGCGGTCTTGACTTGGCCGCAGTTAGTCATGGATGCCACCTCGCTATTTAAAACCCCTGTGCACTCCCTCAGTGTTTGCACAGCTCACCACAGCCTCCCAAAACCACCACCCTCCCTAAAGGAAGGGCTGGTGAAACCCCCAAATGGACTAAATAAAAACATTTTAAAAAGCTCCTTTTCATTCATGTATGCAGGTTGTTCTTTTTTTCTGAAATGTTTCTGTAAGGACACATAAACAAAACTGTAATTTCTCAACAACAGAGTAGCTGTGTCACTGGAACTAACAGTTATTTATGTTATCAATTAATCTATTATTTTTATTTGATTAATCACTTAATCAGTAAGTCTAATACATTTTAGAAAATAGAGAAAATTGCTCATCACAATATCCCAGTGCCCTAGGTGACTGCTTCAGATTGTTTTGTCCAATCAACAGTCCAAAAACCAAAATTGATTGATAGAAAAATAATCAACATTTTTATTAATCAAGTAATTGTTTTAGTAATTTATCACAGAAAAAATTCTCACATTTGTTGGTTTCACAATTGTGAGAATTTGCTGCATTTCTTTTATATCATTGTAAAGTGAATATCTTTGGGCTTTGAACTATTGGTCAGACAAAAAAAACTAATTCATGACCTCTTGTTACGTTTGATGGCCGTTTTTCACTCTTTTCTGACATTTTATAGACTAAGCGATCATCTTTAAAAAACACATCAAAAAATTAATCATTAGCTGCAGCCCTAAACCTCACATTTGAGAAGCAGGAATTAGTGAATATTTGGCTTCATAAATGACACACAGTTACTCGAATCTCAAAATCTTCATAAATTCATTTAAATGCAGGCATTTGTACACATACAGTATATCTGCAGTTCGAGGGCAGGACGAGGTTGAAATGATGCACATACTGTAGAATGGAACGTGATGCTGTACTACGGCTGTACCATGAATCATAAGAATCATATTCCAGTCATTGTTATGCATATTTGTCCATGGAGTGGCCCATCTATCTCCTCCATTAACCATAATTACTTTTATACATGCAAAGTACGAATTATTAACATACATGTAACCACAATGATTAATCGCCCATGTGCAACAGCAGCTTCAGAACTCTTCTTGATGACTCACAAGGACGTAAACAATTATACTGTTTGCCCCGTTCACCATTGTAATGCTCCGTGACTTGTCGTTGATTCATTATTCATACTTAGGGTATTATTATTCCATTGTATGCAGTGCAAAATGGGATCATTAGCTGCTGAATATGAGAATGTGAAAAATGGAAATATTGGGGAAAATGGTGGTGGATATAGTGGGTAGGAAACCCCAAACAATCCCGACTATTAGCAGATAAAGAATGGTAATTTCCCCAGAAGTAATTAGGATTAGCATAATTTGACGGTGCATGAATGATGCATGGATGATTGATACGTTGATACACACACTGTAATGAGTCCCTTATCTCCACTCTCCACTGAAGACTTTTGTGGAGAGCGTAACCCGAGGTGCCATCTACTGTAGTTCTAGACCCTCCGCGGGGGGACTATTTTAGGGAGAACCCTGCCTCTAAGACACACATTCATACAAGCACAGTCACATGGGGCTATAGTAGAATAGAAGCAGTGGTAGCATAGCACCATCCTGTAGTAACTGATTGAAGATGGTGCTTTTATCTTGACAGGCTCCCTGTTAGAGCCAGACCAGGAAATATGATATGGCAGCTCATGTTCTCTTTATTCCTCTAAGAGAGACAGTCTGTGTGTCTGTACATACAGTGTGTGTGTGTGTGTGTGTGTGTGTGTACTGTATACTGTATGTGTACTTGAGCCACTCAGTGTGCGTGTGCGGCTGCACAGCATGATCA
The DNA here is from genome assembly GCF_020085105.1 of Siniperca chuatsi. Taxonomy (NCBI): domain Eukaryota; kingdom Metazoa; phylum Chordata; class Actinopteri; order Centrarchiformes; family Sinipercidae; genus Siniperca; species Siniperca chuatsi. Next base: position 10,273,443 of record NC_058058.1, on the reverse strand, counting down.
GCAACCACGCATGTAGTCGGTCACTTTGTGCTGCTTTTAAGTGACAGCTATCGATTGGATGTTTGTGTTGTTGCAGAGGCTTCAAGGGAACACCTTGCCCTCTACATCCCACTTGAGAAAGTAACTCTAGAGTACCTGCATTGAATATAGCAGTAGGGGTGTGTATGTGTTGTTTAAGTGCATGAGATGTGATGCCTTAAATTGAGTGTAAGGTTTCTTGACCCTGCTGCTTCTTCTCAAATTTTTCTTCTGCTTAGTGACTAACCAAGGGTCAGTGTAACTTATATATCCAATATCCTAGTGAAATGCAAACTTAACAGCACAATGGGTCCTCCCAAATATTAAATGTTGAACTGACATACTTTAATTGCTAAAGGTACATAATCAACACCATGTAGGTTTGTTAAAAGAAAAAGGGGACAACAGTGTTGGTCCTCCAATGTCAGTCAGCCGCTGCCATGAAGCTTAGACGCTGTTTCCATGTCCAAAAACAATTATATTGTCTTTTGTCTTTTGAAAAATGTAAAAAGAAAATACCATATGTACAATAGCCGTAGTACTGTAGTAGTTCATATTTCCTTTTAAAAAAGGTGCAAAAAAATCATTCCCAATCCTAAATCTTAATAATCTAAATATATCTAAATATAATGTATACACCTAAACTTAACTCTTTCAACTTTGAGGATGAGCCAGAATGACTCACTTAACTAATACTGAAACTGAAATATTGAAGCAGAGGAGCTCACACACACGCACACACATATACATACTGACTTTTCCATAATCTCCACAACCATTCTGCCTGATAAAAACACAAATAGAGGCTTCAGATGTCTCCATGTCTCTGAATTATTATTCTCCAATGCAACAAAACAAGCCTTTAACACTTTTACCCTGTGGCTACAGATCAAACATTCCACATTACAGAATTATTATGCATATATCATCTACAATTATTGCACAGGGGAAGAGCAAACTATTTATTACTGGAGGCAGCTAGCTGAGTGTCAGTTCAGTCTTCTTCAGTGCATTTAGCTGACCCCAAATAACCTTCTTCCTCACTCTGCCTGTACACAGTTTGTACACACCCTTTCTCTCACTTTCTATCTCTCTGCCTTTCCCTCACTTCTTTCTCCATTCAGAGCCATCTGAATATAGGTCAGCATTTTCTAAAATCCTCATCCTGCTGAAAGTTTGATAAGTGCACTCCAGGTGGTAGTGAGGTGAATATTATATTTGTAATTGGAGGTCCTAAGTATCCACCATTGGAATATTCTGGTTATTAAAGATAATCAGCTATTGCCTAGAGGGCCTCAGTAACATTCTGTGTGGTTCTCTTAATGTGCTGTTAATATGTTCTTAGATCTAAAGACACTGTGGCCTGCACTATGTTTAAAGGGTTAGTTCACCCAAATTATAGAAAAACACTTACCTCTGGTGGTACCTAGCCATGCAGCTAGTTTTGTTTTTCTTGCCAATGTTTGGAAAGATCCATCTCTGAGTTTTCTGCCTCCATCGAAGTGGAATTGAGGTGAATGGAATTTTGTTTGTGGTTCTCACAGCATTGAAAAATTGCATTAAAAAAATTCAACAGCAACATGTCTTTCCAAAAACAGAATCCTGGATGCTCTGGATATTCCACCTCACTGTGAACAGAGAAACACAAACATGAGACAAATTAAAGGGAAAACCCTGAATACCAAATGAGTGAAGAAACAAAATTAATGCGGACGTTTCCATACAAGACTCAAGGTGTCACTTAACAGTTTAATGAGTTTAAAAATGATGTGAATCACATACTATAGCATTCACAGTCACCAGATCTCAACCAAACTGAAAACCTATGGGAGAATTTGGAGCAATGTGTTACTGGGAATCCATATCATAAGTGAGACGTCAGCAAGTCAGATCTCCATTTGGACGTCACTGTCATCAGCAATCCTGTCAGCAGCACAGTTCCTGAGGACAGCGGCCAGACAAATTTTCTTCACCAAGCTGACTAGCATCATAAATTTACTGGACAAAAATTGTGTCCAAGAAGGCTCCATGAGGAGTTTACGGAAAGGAAGCCACATTTTTTAATTTATCGATTGATTTGATTTTATTCAATATATGCCTATGGTTGAAACAATGCTCAAAGCGAATGCTATAGATATCGTTAATAATTTCACAACATATAGAAAACATGAGATTTGAACTGTGGAGAATACACTCCACTAAAAGCGGCGGAGAAACGAGTGTCAAAAACTCTCCAGAAAACTTTCCATGTGGATTGCCCTTTACACACCACTCTCCTCCACCATCATCAACACCAAAAGAGGAAATGTATTTTCGAAGAATGGTGTTCATCCGTCCAGTAGAGTTCCAGAGACTGTATAGTCTATGCCAAGGCACTTTATGTTGGTAGTTTATCAACCATCTGTAGTCCGATGGGAACTGTTCGCAGCGTGGTCTGTGGATTATCCACATTTACAGGGAGACTGTCTCCGAAAAGACACGTTGCTGTCAGTTTCACCACAGCCAAAACCCAATTCACCTCCATTGTATTTGGGAGGAGTCAGAAATCTCACACAGATATCGCAAAACCTGGCCAAAGAAAGTCCAAACTATCTGCATGGGTAGATACCACTGAAGGCAAGAGAGGAAGTCTTTTTGTAATTTGGTTGAACCTAAATTAAAATACTTTTTTATAAGCTGCTCTTATGTCAACTGACAAGCTTTGCTTTCGTTAAATACTCTTTAAATTTGCAGAATTCTAGGTTTACTAATGTGATGAAATGGTTTGATGCACTGTCTACTTGCAGCCTCTTTAAAAAATAATCGTGGATTGCATTTACTTAAGTTACTTAAATAAAGGTTACAGTTTCTCCGGCTGTCGCCTGTATTTGAATCTAGGCCTTTCACTCTGGCTCTTCATATTTCCACAATTAAAGACCCACCCCTCCCAGCCCCACTCTAACAGCTGGCCATTAATCAGTCCTTGCACTCGATTTCTCTTCCGCCACAGGTTATGATTTTCACATTACTCCACACTCCTTCACCTCCATCCGACAGGAAAATGACCCAGACTTCCACCCCCTCACTACCACCACCACACATAGAGACACACCTCGAATGTCTTAGAAAGTGAGATGTTTGTATGTAGCAAACTGCACACGGGTGACGCATGGTGAGAAAATAAGGTGTTACACGTATGTGTGTGCTCAAACGTGTGTTAGTATATGATCGTTTGAAACATGATGGGGTAACCACAGCGCCGAGTCTCCCCCCATCTCACACCCATTATCCTTTTCTAATTACACTTTCCTTCTGAAACAGTGGATCAGAGGGCACCATTGACTGCTTTTAATCTGCCACCAAATTTTAATTAACACAGACGTGACCCCCGTCTCCGATACATCCCGGAGAACGTTGGGATCACAATAACTCATAAATCACAGCCGCAGATTTCATTCCCTCCGCTTTCCTCTGGTGATGAATTTCCAGATGGGGGCTGGTGGCTGTTAATGTCAGGAAAAAAATTAGAGAGAGAGAGAGAGAGAGAGTGTGTGTTAGAGACAGAGAGGGGCAGAGGAAGGCAGTAAGATGGACAGAAACACTGTGTTTGTGAGGAATACAACTGAGTGTTTATGTGTATGTAAGAGAGACAGAGTTGACGAAAGAGAGAGAGAAATGGCAGCATCTCTGGTATGCTCTCAACCTTTGAGAGATTTGTTACCGGGGAGAGGATTATGGAGGCTGTGAAATGGGGTTGTGTTAATATGCCGGGTGTTGAGGAACACGATGTGTGCCAGTCTCTGGAAATCAAAAGGCTGAACAAGTGAAAACTGAAAATGACTCAGTGATGTTCTGAAGAATTAATTGATACGTCTCTCTGTGTATGTTAGTGTGTACGTGTGTGTATCATTTCTTTAATCATGGACTTTCAATCATGGACTATACATAAATTAACATTACATGAATTATTCTACTTGGTGAAATGAATGCATTTTAGTCGTCATTAAAGTACAAACTACAAATAAGAATTTCTCTTCAACAGAAGTGCAACAGTGATGGTCTGCATTCTTGATTTGCACGCTACTCAGTGTTTGTGTTTTTGTTTGTGCGTGTTTGCATATGCATAAATGTGTCTGTGGAGGTGGAGGTGGAGGTGGGAAGGGTGCCGGGGTTTGTTATTACTAAATCGCTCATCCATGCTACTAATTAAGATGCATAGCATTCCCCTATGAACGTCAGTGTCGCTAATTATCAAACAATGTAGTGCTCACCAGATATGAGAACTGGCAGCCTCTGTAGTCATGTTACCAACCTATTACTGCTACAATTACCAAGTGCCTGTCAGTCTCCTTGTTAGTCATCTGCCTTCATTTTTTCTTTACTAATGCCGGTCTTTTTTCTTTTTACTCTCCCCTCCTCCCCCCTCCCTCTCTTCTTTTCTCTCTCCAGGCTATGGCTTTGTGGATTTTGACAGCCCAGCTGCAGCACAGAAGGCCGTGTCGTCTCTCAAAGCCACCGGGGTGCAGGCCCAAATGGCCAAGGTAAGGAGTGTTTAAAAACAAGCTAGCATCGCCACCTCCTCTTGCATTATCATTAGCACTTTGTTGTGCATTCAGCTCCCTCAAGGGATTTAATATCATACACTCAACACACTTAATAGATGTTGGTGGATCTGAAAAGCTCCCACATACAAACTGGTTTTGTCCATAAACACAGTTTCATAGAAAGTCATTTTCCACAGTGCTTTGCTGTATAATGACAAACTTCTTCACTCTAACATAAGAAGACTCTTAAATGTGGGCTTGTAACTGCATTTGTGCATCGTTATATGACAAGTTTCTAAGGGAACTGTGGTGCATGTAGGTCTGTTTTATCTTACAGACACTCTGTGACTGTGCAAAGCTGTAGTCTCATACAATACAGTATGAAGACTTTGCTTGTACATGTGTGGGCCCCTTGTTTCAAGTGGTTATGTGGACTTAGTGTGAGAGTATGTGTGTGCATTGCATTATTCCACGGCAAACTAACTTGGTTGCCAGCGTGTAAGCTGGCCCTGCTGTAATTGAAGTTTGACCAGCCGCTTGTCCTATGTTGTGCAGTATTATTAGCCAGCTAAAGTGGAAGCAGATGAGACAGGCTGTTTCAGCAGTACAAAGAGGGCCCCAGTGAGTTGCACAATGGAGCCAGGTTGACAGACATAGACACACATGGAGAGGTATGGCTTAGAGGAAAAAACACACTGGGTAGGGTATGTACTTATTCACCATTTAACCTTAGAATCTTGTATTGTATATTAACATTATGAATGAATGTTGATTGTTACATATTTGGCTGTCTGTCAGTTTTAGCAGATTGTCAACTGGCTCGTTAGCTATACCCCAGAAAACTGTGGTTCCAGAACAAGAACATCAGTGATATTGTTTAGTGTATGTCAACCTTCAGTCCAGGCTAGCAGTGATCATTAATTTTTCTCATTTTTCTTTTCTAAATTTTTCATTTCTTTGCTGACTGCACAGAGAATCATCATAGACTAAAGCACAGCAGGGCCCTCTCTCCGGACATCTATGATAGACGAGCCTGCATGGCTAAACCAGGCTATTTTTGTACCAGCCGAAGATTTGCTAGTGTCAGAATATCTAAATAGGTGAACAAAATGTCAGTAGCATTAAAGCAATGAATATGGTGATTACTATGAGGGTATACTATAAGTGATTTTCTCAGACGAGATGGTCCCCATTTGATCTGATCCAGAAATCCCCCCCTTGAGGCCAAAGAAGCCCTGATGAGATGGAGAATGGCAGTGGCGCCAGTGAAGATGACAGAATTGATGATAACTATGAAGGTGGCAATTATTTTGATCAAATGGGATGAGATCTGACAGGAGGAGATGATATTCCGTACGGTGCTCAGGTGTGCCATTTCTCAAATGCACCATTTGGCCGTTTCCTCTCCCCACCAGTGTCCTTCTTCCAATATTTATAAGAGGGCAGGCTCTCAGAATACAGATAAGATGCCGTGCTCTTTGCCCATCTCATTTTAAGACCACACTTTGCATTGCTCCCCTTTTCTCAGTCAATATTTTCATGAGAGAAAACAAAACAAAAGAGCTGACCTTTTTAAGAATGTTTGTTTGCATATGTGTGTGGGCACATTCACAAAATCATTTTCTATTAGCATTAGTGTATAATAGTTTGTTTCTGAATGTCCCCTTGTTCTGTTCACACAAATGGAAAGCCCAGCATTCTGTGCTGCAGCTCTGTGCTTTTATCACACTTGTGAGAGACATTAAGGAGTAGTTTGCTTTTATAGACTTCCTCTGCATCCCACTAATGTCTCTTTACCAGGTAGCATTCTATCAGCTCCTCCTCTTTCATCTCACCTCCTCTAACCCCATTCTCTTTTGCTTAATGCTCTTTTCTCTTGCCATCTCTTTTTCCTCTGTACCCACACACACTCACACATTCATAAACACATTTGTATTCACATCCACCATGTGTTCCCCTGCCAAACATCCAATGAGTGCAATTTATTCCCATCAATAATTAACAGCAGGCTGTCTTTGTGTCTGCCTACCTGCCAAGGTGTCTCTGACACCCTCCGCTCTGTCAAGGCGGAGCAGCATTCCCCTGGCGAGGCCGGATGAAAAACCCAGGTGTGCATTCAGAAAGGTGTAAATCACGACGACGATTGGTAACGCCACAGACGACTTCCACAATAATAAGCGCATTCAGCCTCATTCTCTCACTCCCTCTGCTCCATTTTGTCACATATATCTCTCCACAACAAAGTAATAAACAAATAGCAAGTCAGAGCCAGAGGCTTTGAGCTCATTAAATAAAACCGTCACAGTAATCAAGTTGTGCCTTTTTTCCTGCCTTGATGCCATTAAAACGCTTTTATTAAGGTGCCTTATTTTAAACACAGCTGCAAAGGAGGTATAACGAGAGAAACAGAGGGAAAAGGGAAGTGTCACTTGATTTCTTCTTCTTCCTCCAATGTAACAGCCTGCTGTCTCTCTCCTCTTACTCCCCTTGGAATTTGAAATACCAAGGCAGCAGAGATGAAACATTGCCTTCCTTTTGTCTTGCCCTCCCCTGGGGATGGTGACAGCAAGAGGGAGGAGAGGAGCCATAATTAAGACACCTAAAGGACACTTCCCCCCTGTGCCTCCCTTCCTGTCACTCACCTCTACGCAAGTCACAGATAAAAGCACTTAGCATAGGTATGTGTGTGTTTGCGCGCATATATGGTTATGTCCGTGCTTGTATACACATAACATTATATTATTTTTGTGTACATTCACAAAACCCAATACAAATTTGTTTGTGTATATTTTCATATACCTGCTTGTCTTACCATGTAAAAATTAATAAATCCAAATGTGTGTGCTAATGTTTGCATTTGAGTATACTAATAGACATCTGTTAGTGTCTGTGTGTGTGTGTTAGTATAATTTTGTGGAATCGTATTGTGACAGTATGACAAACATTGTTGTTTCAAATTAAAAACTAACAAAATAAGTTTTTGAAGATTTTGTTTTACATTTATGAATAATGTATGTAAGAGTATTTCTCTGATTTACTGCACAACAGTACAACATCTATTTCGTAATTTTAAGTGATTTTTAATTTTAGTTATGTTGCCTAGCCCTACATTAAAATAATGATTTTGGGAGATATGCTTATTCTCTTTCTTACAAAGAGTTGGATGAGAAGATTGTTACCACTCACATGTCAGTGCGCTAAATATGAAGCTAGAGCCAGAAGGTGATTAGCCTAGCTTAGCATAAAGACTGGAAGCAGGGGTAAACGGCTAGCCTGTCTCTGTCTAAAGTTCAAAAATACCTCTACAAATTAAACAAGATTAAACAAACAAGACAAAATGTGTTTATTAGAAGATGTTAAGTGTATTTTTGAACTATGGAGAGAGCCAAGCTAGCTGTTTCTCCCTCTTTCTAGTCTTTTTGTGCTAAGCTAAGCTAATCGCCTCTCAGTTCTAGCTCCATAATTAGAGCAAAGATGTGAGTGGTATTGAGCTTCTCATTTAAGTGTATTTACCAAAATGACAAACTATTAATTTAGCAATGATGGTTCAATAATAGTGCCTATTTGGTCTGCTCTGTATGGCAGGTTTATGTATACATGTGCAATCATTGTTACCACAGTTTTTCATTGTTATCACAGTTTTAGTTTTCTCATAAATTACCATATGTAAAAATCATAATCTATGCATTGAATAAAAACTTGGTCGGTCATAAGAGAGTATATCAATAATCAATTATAAGAGAACTTAACACAAATTATTGTGGCACTAATTATTTGTCCCATCTCTTATGTGTGTATGCATGCATATGCGCACGTGTGTGTGTGTGTGTGTGTACGAGAAACATTGAGTGCAGGCACGTATTTGTCTCCTCACACTGTGGATTCTATTCTCCGTCACTTTATTCAGGTAGCTTTCCGAGCTGAGAAAACTGACACATTGAGGAGACAGAATGATAACAGGTAAACGGCACATCTAACTTCGCAGATGCAAACCTGTCAACCAGCCGCTGGCCTCACTCTCCACAGGCTGCCATTTTCCCCTTGAGCCAATCAGACTGAATTATGGGAAGGGCACCCTTGATTGTGGTGTCTGTGTTGGAGAGGTAATTCCGCCTGACAGCTGCTTGCTTTCAGACAACAGCCAGTCTTTATGGAAATCATCCCTCCCTATTCTCGGTGCAGTCGGCTTCTGCTGATAACAGCCCGAATGAAAACAAAGCTGTCTTTTTCTACTTTCTTTTTTTGTTTACCCTTTTCTTTTTCCTCTCAGTGTGGACAGCCTGGAATTAGCAAAACAACTCTAACACCTATGGAGTCTGACAATGTACACCCTGCTCTGAAGTCATACATATTTAGGGCCAATATAAACTTAGAGCTGACATTTGCTTTCTTTGGATCTGAACAGAAATGTAGATTTGTGTTATTTTAATTAGTTTTATCCTAATCTAAAATTCCTTTCTGGTTTCTAGTTTTGAATCCTGGCATATCATACAGTTTTCTTTCAGAATCAGAAATACTTTATTGATCCCCGAGGGGAAACTCTTTTGTTACAGCAGCTCACTATCACGTCAGTGCACACAGGAATAGAAGTACTAAGCAAAAAATATAATACACTATAATACAGGTCAGAAAATAAATTAAGTACCAAGTGGGTATAAGTATAAAATTAAAATAAGTATGAAGTACAAAGTGGGTTTACCGGTTGATAATAATAATACAGTATAAAGTGCATGAGCTGTCAAGTTAAGTGTAGCTTATTAAGATTATAGTAATAGAAGTATGAATAAATATCAATAAATAGGGAATTTTAAACTAGAAAACTAGACTTTCTCTGTAATATTATTTTTCATTTAGAAAAAGAGAAGAAAATTTCACACTGCTATTAGTTCAAAATATTATGAACTGTGCTTATTGTCACTCAGTTGTCGAACAAAGCAGTGGTATTAATTTTGGAGAGTTTTTGCCAATGCCCTGGTTTAAGCAGTGGGGACAAAGCCTGCGGTGCAGTGTTCCTCCATCACTACCCTTGTTCCAATAGCCAATATTTATAAGGTCCACCCAAGCTACAGGCAGCTAGAAAGGCACTGCTTGCCCTTCACTTCACATTACAGTGGGGAAATTATGCTAAAAGCATCATTAAAGTGCCTCCATGAAGTGAATCCCAAATGTTTATGATAACACAGTGCTCGCACCGGCCCATCAACCAGTAGTCACCAGCGGATGCTTCAGATGGTTTAACGGTGTGTAACGAACCACAGTGTTCAGACCTCTTGCTCTTTCTCTCTCTCATTTATTCTCACTCCCTTTCACTTGCTCTGTCTCTTCTGCTGTCTTTTCCTTTCTCTCTCCTGGGGAAGATTTCCTGCCAATATCACATTTATATTCATGTGAAAAGCACGGATCCCCCTGTGGGTGGTCTGTAGTCAGTCAGCAGTCTTCTGATTATCCTTTAAAGGTGACTCCTCTGACGTCTTAACTCCATTGACACCCAGGACCCCACGGTTTGGCTCAACACAGGGTGACCTCTGGGCGATAATCAAAGGGATGGCTGACAGTGCTGTTACAGTTGGTTGCTGACAACAGCTAGCCTAGCGAAGCCTGCCTTCCGCCAAGCATGGGTGGAATCTGGGGAGAATGTAGGGGGAAATACGTTGTATTGTGAATATAGCGGACAAACTTCGGGGGATACAGGTGCTCACTCAGCAGCATCACTCACCTCTCTGCTCGATGTGCGCCACCTTGAATGCGATGCCGTTTCCCCTCTGACATCCACCGCAGTGTTTGTTCACAAAGCATATGGTGTCAGAGCACAATGTGTTTATCAGCACTTTCCCCTGAAGCTGCCATCGACAAGGGCATCCTTATGATTATAGTCACTCACCAGCAGCTCATTTCCTTCCATATTTTTTTGTCTGCCATGCTCCACATTTAAATACAGCGTGTAAGCATCCGAATGATGCTAGTCAGCACATAAGCATAGCGTGTATATACTTCAGTTGTTCGTTTTCATGTATGGTTTTATCCTTTAGCAAGCAATTTTAGCTTTAATATGCTCTGCCATGGTGACAGTATAGCTTTCAGAGACTGCGTAGCACAAAGCTAATCTTGCTTTCCCTACACAAAGCTGTGTGTCTCTTTTCTCTCTGCTCCTCATCTCCCTGAATGTATAATGAGGCACCTAGGCATCATGTTGATTCCCTATACCCTTGGCATGTGAGTTTAAAAGAATTGAGCTTGCTTAAGTTTTGTTTATGATATCTTTTTCAGTAAGTCAGCATATAAGTTTGCAAGTTTTTTCCCCATGATAATGTGTTTCACTGTTGTTTCAACAGGCCTAAGATGCTACATTTTGTCTTGTCTACTGTAAAGGAAGTTATATTAACATGAAGAAAGGAAAACATTGATACTTGTGGAAATATCTGCAGTGCAGTGAGATGATCTGACTCATAAAAAAAGATCCAATCACTTGCCAATGAGTCATTTTTTGCAGTGTGGTTAGCTGCAGCGGGACTCAGCACACCGTCCCCTCCCTGCTCCTCCTGCAGAAGTGATAGTTTTGAAGGGCAAAGCCAGTGAGAGTGAGACGGACCATCTGACAAGCACTGGCTCCCAAGCACCTCCGTTGGCTTCCACTGTCTCTGCCGTCTAATTACGCTTCAATCATCCGCGGGAGCGCTGCGTGCGGTAAATTATTTCGCCGAGCAGTGTGGGGACGTGCCGAGATGCGAGAGAGAGTGAGAAGCAGAGACACAGAGACTAAGTCAAAATCAGTGAGAGCTAGAGTGAAAAAGAGATGAAGCAAAAAAGGTAGGAAAGAGAATGAGAAAAATGGATTTGAGGGATGGACAATAAGTAAGAGACACTGCAGAAAGAGAGGGGGCTGGAAGGCGTGAGTGAGAGGCCTGCAAGCTCTAATGTCGCCTCAGACAGCTTGTATGGCAGGAGTCAGGCCAGCACTAATGAACAAAGTTACAAACTTATCACTTATCAGGCAGAGAGGGGAGTGAAAAAGAGGAAGATGGAGAGATGGGGGGAGGAAAGGGATAACTGGAAATGGACATCATCAGCATAACTAATCCTGCTGTAGATGCAGAGTTGTATGACTGCTGCTGTGTGAAACTTAGCACAGATACAGAGGAATCATTGGGTATTATTGCAATTTCTTCTTAACAATTACAGTCTGTCATTAGGTTGTTTTTGCGTGTGTTTTTATTGGTTTCCACTAAAGCAGCAAAATAGGGATATAATTAAAGTACAATTTGGAGTGGTTGTGTTTATATGTGTGAATAGCCTCTATTCTGTTTCCAAATTACTCCAAAATGGCCTTGTGTCTAAATTGTAGGCTTCACAAAGAATAGTGAAGGCCTGCATTCTCAGTATGTTCAATGCTGCCATGCTTGCTTTGAAGCAAACATAAATATGGCTTTTTCAGGCTTGGTAATGGCCGCAGTGTGCAGTTGTTAGAATCTCTTTGATGTGGCAACTGTGCCAACCTGCTCGCTGTCTCTGTGAATTGATCTGGCTCAATTAGCGGGCCCGCAGAGACGACGTTCAAAGGACCAGGCTTCCACACTCAACATTGACACACAGACCAGGTGAAACGCTTTGCATTCAATTACACAGCTGGCCCTGAGAAGACAACCTGTGAATAGATCTGAATATTGGACAATCAATGGTGCAGCTTCAGCGTTAAGGAAAGCTTTCACCAAGAATGTTTGGTGTATTTTTTAACCAGTAGGAGTTCATATCCAGCCATCTTCTAAACATCTAACACAAAATCTAATTATATTTCACTACCAGCTGTATGTGTTTATATCCTTTTTGTATTAAACTACGTGTGCACTGTACACAATGAGCCCCCTCTTCTACCCTTCCTCTCTCTTCCCTGATTCAGCTGACCCATTTCAATTTGTCTTCATCAGTCATACCAATTAACTCAGGGATTAGATTCCTCAATGCCAGCCACCTACAGTCCTCCCTGTATCCCACCATCTCTCTATCTATCCCTCCATCCATGGTTACTTACCTCTGCTACACAGGGCTGTCACTGCACACTTTAATGATGTTCAGCTTCCACAACCATACTGGGATTCTCAGCATTCGGCTATGGTAGCAGACTGTTCATGTACATAAAGGGAGAGCACTGAGGACTTTTCTTTCATTGCATTTTGTGTCAGAAATACTACTACAAGGCTACTTACCTGCTAACCCCTGAAGAACTGTAATTTTACATAGAACGGTATTTACAATGCCTTTTTTGTCAGTTTTTTTTCCTGCGTCATATATCCGGCCTCAGAAGTACAAAAATTGCCTTTTCCACCTTAATACTTAAAAAATAAATAAAAAAAATGCAAGACAATGACTCACTCACACACAAAAACAGTAAATCATTAGATTATGAGAATCTGAGATACAGAACATGCAGTATCAAAGCATGCGCTACGCTCTGTATTTGCATTGATTGAGTTAGAGTGAATGCATGCATGAATGCAGCAGTAATGAATATTTTGACTCCTCTCTCTGCAAGCTTTCACACAGAAATGACAATCAATTTGCTTTTGCATAGTTTTGTATGATTTTCAAGATCCACTATGCAATGATGATCAACACTAGGGCACTATGCTTTTTTACTTATTCATTCATGAATTCATTTTACTGACGTAAAACTGCAATATTTGCAGTATTTGCAGTATATTGGCAGATTCCTAACAGGCATACTGATTTGACAAGTGGAGTCTTAGTAGCAGAGTGTACACACTGCAGTATCAATTGGCATAGTGGCTGCATTTGTATGATCTAAAAGTGTCCAAAAGTAGCAAACAGTAAAAAGAAACGTCTTTCTTTTTTTCCTTTTTTCTTTTTAAATCTAGGATATCAAAGACTTGTGTTCTGTGTATGATTTCTGATACTGGGGATATGAGAGTTCAAGACATGTTTGAAAAAAGCCTTTAAGAGGACAGAGCAAACTGAAAAGCGACAGTGACAACACTAAAGTGAGCAAAGATGGCAAACATATTATAGAATTCAGTGGGACAAGAATGGAAGCTTTCTCATGTTTCATGAATTATTGTTGTTAGTGAACACAGAAACAATCCTATAGGTTTATGTTATGGTCACCAGTATTAATTATTTCAACTTTGTTCCTGAGAAATCATGTTTTTCCGTAATTTTGGCATGGCAGACGTGTCTAATCAATACTTCAATAATCATGAGCCTCGGCCACTGTTCCGGTGAAGAGGCCAGTCAGAGGCGGTAGGGAATTCAAAACGCTTTGTTGTTACAGTTTACAACAAAACACGGCACCATAGATGCTGAATTCACACATAATTGACCCAGAATTTAAAAGTTAATTGATTTAAGCTGCAGATTGTGTTTTCAGTTTACTTAAAACTGTTATCTTTAGTTTCCATTCGCCATTATTGGTACATGTAACAGAATTTTAAGCTCTGTGATTGAATGTTTCTAAACTTGGTAGTCGTAGTTAACGTCTACCTCAAAGTTTTTATGTAGACAGGCTTGTACCTTCGACTTTTTATCAAAGAAACAGATTTTCTAACAGATTTCTTAAGTTTCTCTTGAGTTTCATGCTAATCTAAACCATAGACTTTTTGGACTACTGCAGATAACACCATGTGCTTTTGTTTGTATTACATATGTTTGCAACAGAAAGAAGGACATTGCAGTTATGTTTATTACTGAGCACCTTACAGTTATATCTATAACAAATGTGTTTCCTAGCAATGAAAACAATTTTAAAAAAGCAGTTTCCACTTAGTGTTATAAATAGTTGCCCCTTTTATTAACTTAATAGCCTCTTTTCAGATCAAATACCGTCAGACATGCCTTTTCCTTTTTCTTTAGCCAGCTGTCCTCATATCATTAACTACAACTTTCCTTATTATGACTCCTCTCTCTTTCCCTCTATCCTTACCTGCCTTTCTCTATTGCACCCTATCCCCCTCTTTAACAAATTCTACGGGCATGCCATGTTAAACTACACTGACTGTTTCCATTTCCAGTGGCTTCAATCATATGTGAGAGGTCTGCAGTAAGAGCGAGCAGCGAGTCCAGGCTGAGCAGGGTAGATCAGGGCTGGATCAGGGCTCTGTCCTGCTGAGGGTTGATGAACCAGCTCTCTGACACCAACACAGTCCCTCATTCTCACTAATGAGGAAGAGGAAGGCCAGAGAAACGGGTCCCTTTTCATCCTTTTCATCTCACTGACACTGCTTCCATGAGTCTTTGTGTGTGAGAGTGTGGACACGGCCGTGCTAGAGATAGATAAAGCCAGGTATAGATGGAAATAGAGACGATAGAGTTCCGCGTCAAAATATCAGACAATCTTGATTGTGCGAAATGTTCTTTTCGTTATGATGATTTTATTGTCAAAGAAATAACGAGAAGAACAAAAAGGCCTTTCTGACCTTTCTTTCTCTGCTGAGAAACACGGAAGGGATCTCTGCCTTGTCTCAGAGGTCTAAAAAGTCAAGGTTAGCGTAGTTTATCTAAGCTCAAAGGAGCCTAGCCCTTAAGACCTCGGGCCCCGTGGGCACACACATGCTGAATATACAGTACACACACATTGTGACTTGCTTTGCAGGGGAGGGGAGGAAATGGATGCAAAGAAGAGACGAAAGAAAAAGAGTGCAGCTTATGAGGGGTGGTGTGGAGGATCTTTTACCCACAGTTTTTTCTCCAGGTTCTTGATGGAGTAAACGACGGTCAGCAGTTCAGAGGGAGAAATTGAGAGGAGACAGGTACATGTATGGTAGACGGGTGTCTTAGCCCCCTCTGAGGTGATTTCAGATCATTGCCTCTCCTCCAAAGTGTTTTTACATCAAAAACAAAACATCAGCACATTCCTAAAACCCACTCCATGGTTTCAATTGTGTGTTTCTAGCAGGCAAAGAAACTCATACTAACAACTTTGCAGTGTTGCTAGCCCTTTTTTGAATTTTCGTGCATGTCTTACTTAAATTATCAGTGTTACATTGCACTGCAGTTTCAACTTGTGTGTTTTAATAGTCAAGCAGTTTATTTGAGAATGTCTCCTTTAGAAAGAGTCTGTCATGCAAATTTCGCTTTTTCCGCACATTTATTTATATCAACTCTTATCTAGAAGTCACTAAATTCTCTGCTACCCTTTTTGTCTCTGCACAGTGTCAATATTTTGTCTCCATGCGTTGTGATGTCTGTTGTGCGACTGCATGCTGGCTTGTGTTGTCTCTCTCTCTTATTCTGATGTCCCTGTTATCTCCATTTGTCTTTGTTATGTCTGTCGCGGTTTCTCATTCCTCCACTCCACCCTTAAAAGCTGTTATTCTGTCTCCTTCACTTACTGTATGTTTGATGTTTGGCCTGGTTTGTTGTGCTTTGCTTGTGATATCACGGCATTGTTTTCAGTGCTATCTCAGTATTCTTCTTGCCATGTTAGTGTTGCTGCTGTGTTGTGGGAGGGTTATCATGCTGCCATCTCTGGTTTTATCTTTGCATTATCTTTTGGGTTATTTCAGCGCTGTTGTCCCCATGTTATCATTTGCCACAATCAAGGTGGTGACCTTTCTCTCTGACTTTCTCTCTGATCTTAAAATGCTCCCATAGATGTCTTGGCAGTTCCTTTTAGATTTTAGACTGCCATTGATAATTATTGTAATTTTGAAGCTTTTGGATTTTATCTTCACATTATCAAAATATTTGATTTTCTAAGATTGTTTTACTTGCATGCTTTTTAGCCTGTGTGTATGCTTCATAGCTTTCTCTTTGATGTGTACATTTTCAAATGCGTCAAACACGTTTAGCACTTAAGGATGTCTTTGTTTCTGCCAGCGACTGCGATTTAACTCCTTCATTTGCGTATGCCTGTGTTTACATGATTGCAAGTCTGTGTTGATACATTTGATTCAGAGCATGGTATGATTCATAGCAGATGGCTGCCTTCTTCCAGAGGACTATGACAGCTGAAGAAAGTTAAAACTGAGAGTGGTAGACAAGATAGAAAAGGGAGGAAAAACCAGGGATGTGATAACCATCAAACCATCTCAGTTGAGGGAGCATCCATCTGCATCCTTCTCTCTGCTCGGTATGTGACATAGATACAAAATGTCTCCCAGGCTAATTTGCGGAGCAGTACACACTCTTCACAGATTCATTTTGAAGTTAGCAGTCAAACAGAATCAGCTCTTTTGCTTCCATATAGTGAAATAAGACTGGAGACCCCTTGAATATGTACTCCAGGCTGTTTGCACATCAGTTGATCTGCTAATGCCTCTTTTCCTTCCCTTTTGCTCCTCATGTGCAGTACAGTATCTTTTTGACAATGAAGTTTACATCATCTGGTGTCCTTTAGATTTCCTTTACCGGATATCTAAACAGAAGAACCTTTGGCCTCGTTAGTCTCTACTAGTCCTCATGAGAACAAACCAGAGAGTTGTATGTCATATGTTTTCATAGCAGTGTTATGGTCCACACTATAGCAACCGCTGAACCACAGCACAGAGTCAGTACTCTCTTATTAAGAGGGTACGTACACCTCATAACTGTCAGAAAAAGGAAGAGGCAGCCTTGACAAGCTAGCTGGTGGGGAGGCACTGCCATCTTGAATAATGATCAGACTCTCTGAGGCCCCTCTGAGATATTAAGTTAACATATAGGGATGCTTTTGTTCACTTCATCACATCACTCCCTATCTAGACTGACTGCACCTTGATTTGAACCAACTGTGTTAGAAAAACAGCCCAGTTAGTTTTTTTTTCTTTCCTAGAACTTCACCTTTTGTAAATCATTTTTCTGGGAAAACATAAACATTTGTAATTAGGGGTGGGCAATGTAATGTAATTTTGGGAAAAGTAATTCACAGTATTGTTTCTGTATAAGTCATATCATCTGAAGAGTGTTATTTTACCATTTTGTTTGTTTATTGAAAGACAGATACTTGCTTTTTAGGAAACACTCATTTACACAACAGAAGTAGAAAGGTCATATCACACATACTCATGTACATGTTTCACCTTCAACTGGCAAGATACAGTACATTTCTGGTATTACCGCCCCCAATTATGGTCAACTGGTACTCATCTCTTCCATGTTACTGGCTTTGTGATTACAAAAATGTACACCTTAATCTTCACTTAAGCTTCATGTATCTGCTCTTCATGAGGCAGCTCTTTCCATATGCTTTATACATCTTTTTAATTAATTAACTGATTTACTGATTAACTGAAAAACCTACATAGTTCTGCATTGTGTAATGTTTATTCAAATTTAGTTCACTTTCACCCTTTCTAGCTTATCCGGTAGAAGCAGTATGGGCACATTTACACCTTCTTCACAACTGTTTCTACCTGTACACCACCTACTGTTAGTTGTTACCTTAATTCTTAATTCTTATCTTAAATGTTTAAATTCGCAGTATGGCAGTGAATTCTTACTAGCTACCATGTGTAATGGTGTTAATCCCTGTGTGTTCTGACAGTATACCATACAATCACACATAATTATTGGGTCTGGGAACTAAAAGGTTAAAATATAATTTACTTAATATTACTTAACTATAACTTTATATTGCAACTCTGGCAATACCCAGTAGCCTTGTTTGGGCTGCCCATCAATATCTATCTAGTTATCAATTTTATACCAGATATGAGTATTCATAGTAAGTGTCATTATATAGTAACACAAAGGTTATTCAGTGCCATGTTGTCACAAGAGAATTAGATGTTTTTGTTTCATGGTTTA
The DNA here is from genome assembly GCF_020085105.1 of Siniperca chuatsi. NCBI lineage: Eukaryota > Metazoa > Chordata > Actinopteri > Centrarchiformes > Sinipercidae > Siniperca > Siniperca chuatsi. The sequence goes on along the minus strand of NC_058058.1, from coordinate 10,255,168 downwards.
AAACATTGCATCTGACTAGTAAGACGACATCTCTTCCCTTGATAAGTCAGTTTTGTGATCCCCATGGAAACGGTCACACGCTGCCTCAAAAGCTGACAGCCAGACTTGTTGGTGTTGCCTCAAGTGAGAGGGAGATGGGGAGAAGAAGATGGGAAGAGAAGGAGGACAGGGAAGATGAGATCTGAAGAACTAGGGGAAGTAGAGATGTGACTCCAATCAAATTATTGGCCAATCAAGTCATAATGTGAGTAATTCATGGCTTACATCAGCCCTAATCTGATTGCCCGTGCATTAGGGGCTCAAAGGAGGGCTCTTAGCGAGCATGCTCAGTGGGGGGTCTTAGAGGAAAAGGTGCTTTAATGGGAGCCAAGAGAGATTCACTTTTAATGGAAGTAAGTGTGTGTGTGTGTGTGTGTGTGTGTGTGTGTGTGTGTGTGTGTGTGTGTGTGTGTGTGTGTGTAAAACAAAAAGAGACAGATAATCTGTAGGGGTTGTTGAAATGATGCCCGCCTCTCTACCTTTTGGAGCGATACTGTAACGGAGAGAGGGGTAGTGGGAGGTATACATCGCCTCTCTGTTGCCATCTGTTTCAGTGCCATTGTCCAATGGCAACATCCCTCATTTGCCCAATTACAGAGGAGGATTATGATGTGTTTGTTTCCTGCCCATGGGCTCCCTGGCCACATCTGACTCATGTTTTAGGTAGAGAAGTATCATCATCCTCTAATGAGTCCTGCCAGGATAGCCTAGTTGAAATCCTATTGTTATTTTTGCTTCTAATAGCATTTTTCAACACACATGGTATGTATATAAAATATAATAAGATTGCACATTAATTGAATGCCACATCTGCATGTAGCCAACCCTGGACTGTACAGGATAGTCTGGAAGATTTTCCTTTGCTGTGATATCTATGAGGCCAATAAAACTTGTGTAACTGGTGGGGTGAAAGCAGCTTGCCAGGAGAGCTTACACCTGGAAAAACATGACTATGGGGCCAGCCATTGAACGGAAGGTGCTCCAACAAAAGGCCAGGCCCTCAAAGTGCGGGGTTTCCGGCATCTGACACTGGTGTTGAGTGCAAATCGTGCTCAGTTTCAGCATCCCAGGGCTTCGGAGAAAAAAAAGCCTTGCTTGTTTCCATGCTGATTTGCATGTGGAGGGTTCTTGAATTAGTGACCCCACCCCCACCTCATCACGCGAACGCATACACATACATATACACTCCAACCTCACCCTGCGCTTGGGGATCTGCATTGTCGAAACAGCTGCCAAGGGAACAGCTTGTCTCAGAGAGAGAGAGAGAAAGTGAGAGAGGGGAGAGAGAGGGAGCACTGGGGGGGAGGGAAGGTAATCAGCTTTTGGAAAAATACTGCCTCTCCATCCCCTGCCAAGAGTTAGTTTGTGTTGTGGCTTTTTTCTGGACCAGCGTAGCCCTGGCACTGTAGCTCCAGCCACCCACCCCTCTCTCTGCGGTTAATTCAACAATGGGGGGTTTAGGTCGTAAACTGACAAAAACAACAGCCAAACAGAATGGGGTTTTGAAGTGTGTCTGTTTCTGTATGTGTTTATGTGCAACTGTGCTCTGGGAGTGCTGAAATTTTTTCTTATTTCAGCCATATGCTCATTTGTGGGTGACAGTCAGGCGTCCGTAAAAAAGGCTTCTTGTGATACCACAGCAAGTATACATAAGTGAGCAATCACCCTTTTTTTGAGTGCTGGCAATCTTTCTCACAATATTGTGGCATGTGTCCCTGTTCTCCCACACACTTATTCTCAGGAACAAATCTGATTCCATCACAACTGACTGACTAAAGCCATTGTACCACTAGAGCACCAGTTAAACAAATGGAACAAGCTTATGCATGGTGGATCTAGTTTGACACATGTCACGTGCCGTAGACTGAGGATGAATAAACAGGAGCATCCTCTCCTTCCCTAATAAAGCTTGTCAGCTCAAGAGGAAGTGACAGGTTCAACAGTGTTCCTGGTTAACACAACACCCTATGAATAACCTCATCTCATAAAACATATGTCCCTTCTATCAAGCATGCTACAAACAAGGCAGCACTTTAGGGTGTCAATCAAAAAGGAGCTAATAGCAGCAATGCCTTTGTGTAGCCTTGAATATCAACATCTATATTGTCTGAGAAATATTTTACAGTAACATTTTTGACTTTTAATTTTTTGACTTTTTAATTACTGGTTTTCCTCGGGATTAACAACATCTTAATGAATTTTACTGCAGAAACTGCAAGTGCCAATTAAACAACCAATTAAAAACAAATATAATTTAAAGCTAGTATATTATTGATTTTATTATTGACATCATCACCTCTGTATTGCTAACATTTCACAGAGTTTTCAATAGTTATTCTTGGTCCCAGGCAGCATAATGTGTGTGTTAAATACAGGGGACTACTGTATATCAAGTGGCCAAAACCTTATGTTTTTATAATGACAAAGAATATGCATCTCATCTGCTACATATTGGCAATATATTACAGTCAATATGTTTTTTCCAGCCTGTAGCCTGGCAACCAGTTTAACATGTTTGACTGAATAATCCAAGAGCCAGTGCTCACCGATGCAACATCAATTAGGCTCAAGTGAAGGGTCGATTAGTCTTCAAAAGGATGGAGAGAAGCTGCACTGCAAGTCATGTGAACCCGCTGCCTTTTCTCCGGCTATAGGCATGGGAAGAGACAGGAAGAGAAGGAGCCAATGCAGTAGCCAGCACAAGGGAGAGTTAGCTGTTTACATGCTGTTCAGATGTATACAAGTGTCCTCTGTCAGACTTTTAATCACTTTGGAACCCTTTCGAGATGATGTACAGCAGCGAGGGGAATAGCTTTCACTGTTTTGCTGTTTAGGGAGGCAGGGGAGAAGGGAGAGAGGAAGGAAGAGAGGAAGAGATATGATTCAGATGATCCGCTGGCTACTATTCACCCTGCTCCTTTTCTCCATTTCCCTCTCTTCCTCTTCTCTCTCCTCTCGTCGCTCTCTAGAAAGGTATGTTTAATACATAAGAGTCTAATTGCTATCACAGCTGCAGCTCCATCGTCTGTCTGTCTGTCTGTCTGGGGTTTGCGCTGGGTACTCCATCCCCCTTCTCATACTCTCCAGAAAGGAGAGCAGCCATAGTAATGGGCCTCTCCCCTAAGGCCTTACCCTCCTGTTTTGTTCTTTTCTGTAATTTGTTGCCTTTCCTTTTCCAATCATTCATCCTTCTGTTCTTTTCTTCCCGCCTTGTAAATGTTTACAGTGATGCCCAAAAAGTCTTACCTTCGCCCATACTCACCAGTACCTAGAATTTAAAGGGATGGTTCACCCAAATTACAAAAAAACATATTTTCTCACCTACCTCTTGTGGTGTCTAGCCATGCGGATACACTACATTACCAAAAGTGTGGGGATACCCAAACATTACACTCACATGTCATTGCTGAACATCAATCAAGCCATCATTAAAATAACAGGCATTGATATGCTGCTATAACATCCTCCACTCTTCTGGCAAGTCTTTCCACCAGATTTTGGAATTTTGGCTTCAGAGATTTGCTCCCATTCAGCACAAAGAGCACTAATGAGGTGGGGCACTGATATTGGGCGATAAGGCCCGGGGCCCATTTCACCATTTTTAACATGCAAGTGATTTGCAACATTAGATTAATTCCTCTCTTATCAAAACAAATGCCATACTTGTGACCCATGCATGAGCATGCAAGACCCCTTCAGGACTCACAAATGTATCTTCAATTTAATTTTGATTCGCTTTTATGAAGCTGCTCCCCCTGGCTTGCATTCACCATTGCAGTTCATTTCAGTGCTCTGTGCAGACCAGTCAAGTTCTTCTACACCAAACTGGGAAAACCATTTCTTTATGGACCTTGCTTTGTGTCAGGGGGTATTAACATACTTCTGGCAATATAGTGTACCTCCATTTTACCTGGTTGATGCATTATCACTGGTTGTGAGTGTCTTTTTTTTATCTGCCCTGTTTTTCACCATCCTGCCTGCTATCACCTCCTCCATATGAAACACAAGGCAGCTTCACTTTCTCTCTCTTTCACTTGCTCTCACGCTCTTTCTTTCTCCCGCTGCATTAATGGATGCAAATGGAGGCGTGTGCGGGGAAAGGAGCTGACATTTATGCCTCTGATTAGAACATGCAGCCCCAACGCTTTGTAATTGATTGCAGTCGTGGACAGCACACACTCACCCATACCCTCTCTTAAAGGCCCGTACTGCTTTCTGCATCCTATTACTGCGTGTGTGCGTGTGTATATCACACTCTCTGAAGCACACACTTCCAAACATTCAAATGGGCCTATGATATGCATGTACACACACACATTCACACACACACACACACACACAGTTGCACATACAGTTACACACGCATATATCCACAGAAGCCCACATAGTCTGCCTCACTGCATCCATTTGAATAAGAAGCTTTTAATGGTTGCTTGGTTTGACTTCAAGGCCAAGTCCTTATGGAGAAGCCGAGCTAACATGACTGAAGATGTTGATCCGCTTCCTCTGGATCAATGCGTGGGTGTGACCTGTGAACTCGGATAATCCTGGAAACGGTGTCAGGGGTCAGGGTGATGAGGTGATGTTTATTTGGTGGGTCAAAGAGTTAGCTCCAGGAGGGAAACAGTGGGAAAGAAGTAGGAGTTCATGTTGGAGACAGTGTGGGGAAGATGAGAGGATGGTCAAGGATGTGTTTGTGAAAAAAGGAGATAAAGAAGCTCACAGTGATTGAGATGGAAGAGCCATGAAAGGCTGAGGGCAGAAATGTTCTGAGTATTGTGTCCTTGTTTTGTTTTGTTTTTGTTTTTGTTTTGTTTTTTGGAGTGTGTGTTTTGTGTGTGCACACCTGCGTGTCTATGAATACATGTGCATGCCTAGTTGAGTGTGAGCTTATTTGCTTGTGGTTGCATTTGCATTCTGCCTGCTAACTTACGTGGATCTTTGCAGGCTTCCTTGCTGTTTGTGTGCATCACTTTGTATATTGATGTGTGTATGTACATCTGTGTAGCGGTGTGTGTGTGTGTGTGTGTGTGTGTGTGTGTGTGTGGGTGGGTGTGTGTGTGTGGGTGGGTGTGAGGAGCAGCAGGAGAGTGTGGCAAGGTGCTGTACAGTAATTAGCATCATTCTCACCAGGGAGGCGCTATGTGTCGAGGGCCCATTAAACACATTGCAGGGCAAACATTGAGCCACTGCCCTGTTCTGCTGACTAGCATGCCTCTCCTTCTGTAACACACACACAAACAAAAACACTCTTAAATCATCTTGGCCTGCCAACTCAAGTACCACATACAGTAGCTTTGCACACACGTACAACACAAAATTAGTCATATTCAAACATGTCACTCTGCATAAATTATGAGACGAATAAAGTAAAATCGTTATCATGAGGCAACAGGGCGCCAATGTAGACAAAAATAAATATGTCCTAAACTATCCCATAGAAGTCCCAATCCTAACACAATCTACAGTTTTTTGGTATCACATAAGCTGCGTTTCATTAGTAGTTCCACTTTTCACTTACTCTCAGCCCTTGGTATTACGTAACAGCATACGTTGCACCGAGGCCACTTGGAGAGCAGAGGGAACGTGGGAGGGGGAGGAGCGGGGGATTTAAATGGAACACACCTGCCCTTGTACACTTTCAGCCCAAACTATCATGGATCGACCGCCAGTTGTAGGCTTAGCGCTATACTGCTTTTTACAACTTATCAGAAATGCCTGCAGACTCATTTAAATGAGGCAAAGGCATCTTCTGTGGATAATTGCAATACCTCTGGAGTGACCATTGTTGTTGACTCGCTCCCTCAGCCCTCCGAGGGTCGATCTCACCAAGTTCACTTCAGTTTTTCAGACAAATTCCCCCGAGGGCAAGTTCCAAGGTGAAGTCAACAAGGGCATGTTGAACGACTAATGAAACGCTGCTATTGTGTGCTATACAATTTTAATTAACATTGTAAAGATTTAGTCCAGGCTAAAACAATAAGTTAATTATTTTTTTCCACATAAGTAAAGGTGGGCGAGATTAGATCCATCCACTTCATCCCTGCATACATACCCACACACTTAAAAATTCACCATGACACACACTCACAGGGGTTGAGCGGGGGTGTAAAATTATGCCGCGTTAGCTGGCACACAGTGTTTGTGCTAATGAAGCGCTCTGTCCACATAGGCTGATAACTTGCTGATGACTCGATACTTCTACCAGAGAGGTCTGAAGCACAGTTTGAATACTGAAGCAGGTGTAGCCTGTGGTGGCGGTGTATTATTAGCTGAGGGTGTTTTTTTAGTTTTTTTGCCTTGAATATAGGGATGGATAAATACAAGCCTGCATTAGTTAAGTCATTCCTTATAATTCCCATCAAAACTAATGTGGTTTAATTGTTATTTTACAGCACCTAATCAATGAGAATTATTTGGTCAACTATTCATACTTTTGTACAGTTTTTGTTGTTGTTTTTTAAAGACAGCAGTTATTTCAGGAATTGATAGAAAAAGGGATATCAATTAAATTCAGTTTAATTTATCAAAGGGAAATTCCATCATTTATTAGCAGGGTTTGTAACCCTGGTGTTGATCTCATAGTTGTGCCCAATTTAACTATTAATCATGGTAATATTTTACTCAGACTGCAGATTTTGGCAAGAACAATGTCAATCGGGGCATGGAGCACAAGCCTCCTACAGGAAAGCTATGTGGTTGTTGTAGCTACATAGCATTGCATATCCACCACAGCATTAAGTTAGCAGCAGGTTAACCCAGAAGTGCTGAACTTGCTAAACCAGCTACAGGGCTTTCCAGGGGACTTCAGACTCAAAAACAAGTGTCTTTAATCCCACTATCCAGCTGACGGAACAGTCAATACAAACTTGTGCTGTGCAGCCACACTTTGTTCAAACCCAAAGAATTTTATTTTAAACTCTGTGGAGATCCCAAAGTTTCCAATAGTACCAACTATTTCAGGCTGCATTTTGTGGAAATGTGTATAAAATGATACACAAAACATCTAGAATTTTTTCATTAGATGGAATGGTGCCACCATGAAAAAATGAAAAAAAAAAACATGGAGTCTTGAGTTTTAATATTTCACTCAGTGTAATCCAATCAACATTGTTCTTGCCGGAGTCCGCGTTTCCCTTAATCTTTGACTGAGGTGGTGAGTGAAATGTTGTCCTGACCAATAGTCATAATCGACAAAAATATTAGAATAAGACCAGGTTGATAGTTCAGTCATTTGGCAGATGATTTTATCCAAAGCGACCTTGATCAATTATCCCTCACATAAACACATCAGGAGCACTTGGGGATTCATTGTCTTTCTCAAGGACACTTCAGTACATAGACAGGAGTAGCCAGGGATTGAACCACCAACCCGAATCATTAATGGCTGACCGTGTAGCCTCCCCTAAGACACTGGCATTTCCCTTTAAGCCCAATTATTTCATGAATTGATAGAATGAGGGATATCAATTCACTTCACTAAAGTTCAAGTTTATTAGGCCCCAGGGTTGCAATTCATTTTCTATGTTTGTGTAGGTGTTGGTTCCAGTCTCTCTCAGCCTGTAAAAATAAGCCCCATAACACCTTGTTTACTTCCACTTACCTCCGCTTTCTCTACCTGTCATAACTAGCGAGTGCTTGTTGCTTGAGTTGTTTGTTGCACATCTGCTTGTCATCTCACTAAGGAGCTGATACACAAGTTGAGCCTGACCTTACAGAAGCAGTGCTTTGTCTTTTAGAAGTACACACACACACACACACACACACACACAGACACACACACACACACAAAACATTCAAGAGACATCACACACCCACACAGGGGTATACACACCCCCTCCACGTCCCCTATCCAGCACAGGGAACAGTAATTAGTTAGTGCCCCCAGGACTCTGACAGGCTCTTTTTGAAAAGAGGAAAGGGCAGGGTGACATTTTTGGTCAGCAACGCACTGCAGTCATTGTGCTGCATACTTCATAGAATTACCGGAGGGGTTGAGAGTTCAATTCCCAGGGCCCAGTCCGTGCTGATAAAGCCTTCAACCTTTTTAGACAACACTTTGCGCATGGATGACATGCTGGTGTAAAAGGGCCCGGCGCCATATGTCCTTTGGTACTCCGGCACCTCTTCTTCTTTGTTTAGACTTTAACAGCCTTGGGAGACTTTAAATGATACATTCTCCACTTGAATACTCAGAAGCCGATGAACTCTCACAAGGGGCCTTCCACAGTGGAGTTTTATAGAGATTATGTTTTTCTGTCTTGATTTTGAGGACTGGACAGCCATATTAGTTTGGTGATATGAGAGTAGCCGCCCTGAGGCTCATCCATAGGACAAAAAGCAATGAAATAAAGGAAGATTGGGAGGAAAAGAAAAATAACAGTGAAACAGACACTGATATAGAAGGAGACAGATGGTAAAGACCTATAAAAAGAGGGAGCTGCAGCCTCTTAATCTTATCTTAATTTTTCTCAGTAAATAAACAGAATCTTAATGGTTGCCGTTAGCTGGAATTACTGCTCCATGTGAAATACTACCATCCCTGGCCCTCTCTCTCTTTCTCTCTCTCTCTCTCTCAGCTCAGAAAGCTTTAAACACACTAAACCTTGCACACCTTATTGCCTGAACCGTACTGGCCAGTCCCATGCTGCTCAAGCTTGGCTACGACAGCTGTCAGTTTAGATTTATTCTCCTAACAACTTTGATGGATGAGCCAAGATCATGACTAACTGGCTGCCCACTAGCTCCCCAGTCCCATGACCTCATCATTAGTAGGCTGGCAGGGTCTCGACTTTCCGTCATGCCCCACCAATTATTAGGCCTGCGTGGCCAATGCCATCTTACCAGACCCTCTGGTACTTCTCTGGTGGCTGAAAGTCGTTTTCTGTCGCCTTTTTTCACTCTTTGTCTACGTTTTGTGTCACTCATTCTCTTTTGTGCCACTCGCTGCTTTCATCTCAAGGCAGTTTTGCTCTCTTGATAGTGGAGAATTGTACTGAAAATGATCTCATTCTAATCGAGAATGTGAAGAAGCCTTACAAATCTTTTTAGATTACAATTTTTGTGGAGTGCCGTATTCCCCTTAAGTGTTATAGACCATGCTACAATAGGTTTATGCATTCTGATTTCTTCATTCATCAGATTTTCTCCACACTATTGTCATGTCAAGGTTCTTACTGTCAGTGACCTTATCATTGGGCCATGTCTGTTAACACCATATCACTGCACCTGCACCCTTCTGCAGCAGTGATGCTGTATTGTGACCTTGTCCTCCAACTAAGGATTTATAGATGTTTTGATGATCTATTTATATATTATAGAATTCCCTAATACATTGCCTCAATCAGATTTGCAACTAGAGCCCTCCCGCCCCTCCTTACTTTCATCTTCATCATTTTCTTTCTTCCATTCATCAACTGTTTTTTTCTTCATCTCCATCTCTATTGTCCATTGTGGCCTTTTGCTGGCTCACCCTTAAATGCCTTTTCTCCCTTTCTTCCCTTCCTCCATTCCTCTCCACCTCGCTATACTGCCTACCACTCCCTAACAGCTGGGTGTGTGTATCATCCGCTGTCAGGCAGAGGCATCACATCACATGGCAGGTTGGCAAGCTGACCTTGTCCTGCACTTCCTGGGATCCACACTGCAGCCTGGCTAATCCAGCTATCGTGGCTGACTATGGAAACATCTGCTATTTGAATTACCAAAATGATGTATTTTAATCCCACTAACTCAATCCAGCAGTGATGATTTATGTGTATGTGTTTGTGCGTATGTGTGTTCGTGCAAGTGCAGAAATGTGTGCATTTTCTCTGCCAATTCTTTCAAAATACTTATATTTGCACAGAAATATGGGTGAATTCTCATTCAAAGGATGTGGGACTAAGCCATGCGGAGCAGAACCAGCAAGTAGGATGTCCTTAAAGCTAAATTTGCTCTTTAACTGGATCCTGCGATCTAAACACATAGAGATGGACACTAACACAGTCACAAAAACATGTGCACACATGTGTCCATTACAGGCTCAGATGTGGAGATTTAAAGCCAGCCCGTCTGTGGTGTCTCCCAGTGAAATCTGGCTGTACTACTTAAACTGAACCCGGAGAAGAGTAAACACAGGGAAACCAGATGGTCACTGCTCTCAGCTCTGCCAATGGCAGCCAGAAAATGATCTGTACAAGCAGGCAGAAATTATTTACATACTGTATCTGTTTATCTGTCTGTCTGTCTGAGATGTTGTGCATTGTATATCAGGGATTAGGAGTGTGTGGCTCAAGAGTCATCTTTGCCAGAAGTTATGTGGATATTCAGTTTTCAAAAGTTCAAAAAAAGGAATTTGGTAGCTAGCAAAGTGTTATTGGTGAACATCAAGGCTGACAAAGCTGAAATTTTGTGTAAAAGTATTTTCAGTGAGATTTTCCCATGTCCTGCTCTTTAGCAAGACCATCATATTGCTGGTTAGTGTGGTTAAATTATGCTCCACTGAGCAATAAGGCATTTTCAGTAAAGTATACAAAACTACAGTTTTTTCATTTATTGCAGAACCATGTAAGTTGATGTTTCCCACTTCTTATTTCTTCTTGGCTTCATTTTGCTTCACTGTCTCAATCTTATACTTGTTGACTGATAGAAAACCCAAGCAAACTTCTGTTGGCAGAATGCCCTTAATTTAAGCATCATTCCAACAACATTTCATATGCATACAAGTGTAAACGTTACCATTGCTGTTGTGAAAACTTTATCTAAGTAAAAAAAAAGAATAAAGGAAAGGAAAGGAAACCCCGAGCTGTAGGCAAAAAAAGAGATTTCACAGTATTTTTGTGTTTTTAAAGTTTTAATTTCACCTTGTGGCGTCTTTGAACGACCCATGTTCCTTGGTTTATCCATCACTATGCTTTGGATTGCACTCCAAGTCACAGTGTGAGGCCTGTTCTCTCAGCCCAAACGCCATTTTGGCTCTGGCAGAGGTCTGTGTTTTTCATCCAAGCGCTCTGTGACAGAGTGTAATCAAATCTTGGTCTCCTCCTACACGGGACGCCAGACATCTCCCTCTGTCAGCCTCAGGAGATTTGTAGGCTCATCATGTTTTGGTCGAGGCAAGTTTTCTATATACCCACTGCCAGAGGGGAGGCGAATTAGATGTGGATGGAAGGAGATGGTGTAGATGGTGGGGAAAACATATTAAATGCAACCCCCAGCAGTTTTCTTAGCCCCCTTGTTTAGTTTGGACAAATCCCAGAGTGGTTGGTACCTGTCACGGTGATATATTTGCTGAATTCCTCCATCAGGAGAATCATCCAATAGCTTTTTGTTATGTTTCTGAATACTTTCTTAGATTTTTAACTCCAACTTTTTAATATTCACCACCAAGCACTGTAATATAAAATGTGTCACTACTATAACACTCCACCGTCCATTCTTAAATGGAAAAAGTGCAGCATGAACTGGTGGCACCATGGAAAAACACAGTTAGGATGTCAGTGGCCTGCCAGGCCAGTAGTGGCAAGACAGTCGAGACTGAGAATAGTGTTGACTGATCGGTCTAAAGGGGAGGCAGCAACCATACAGTGATTATGCAGGGAGGAGTTGTGTGTGTTTATGTCTATACTGTGTGTTATGTTAGTGAACCCACACCATTTGAGCAAGTATGACTTCATGGCATGCATCTGTTCATATTACATGCTGTTTTTGTGTGTGGGTGAGTAACTTTGTGTACAACTGACTGGGTAAGTGTTGTAGTGGTTGAGAATACAAACTTGGCCAGCACATCAAAAGCAGTGCGTCATGTTGGAGCGGCTTTACTCGGGGCACCGCTCACTCAGTGTACTTCCCAGCATTTCAGCTTGTTTACAGTGGCACATGCCAAGCCTCCCCTCCATCTGAAAAGCCTTCAGCATGTCATTAACTCCCTCCCAAAGGGAAACCTCCATTTTTTTCCTCTTGAGTATACAGCCTCAGAAACACAAAAGAAGAAAATTGCCATTGCATTGCTTCAGGAGGTACTGTGTGTGATTCTGACACTATGTTTGTGTTTTTTTGCAGAAAATTGACAGACTTCTAGTGGTTTTCACTTCTTGTCTGCCGACTGTGCATGTGTGCAGAGGAAGGAGTAGATGTAGGGTGGAGCAAAAGCAGAAGCTGAAATAGTCTAAGTTTAAAATCAGATGTTAACTCCCTGGTCATTAGAGCAAGCATCGACATGGCTCAAATAACGGTAAGGTGAGAGCGAAAAAGCAAAACAGAAAGTCAGGAAGAAAGAAAATTACAAAAAGGTAGTTAAGTAAGAGGAAGAGACTATTAATCCTTTGAGGTGATGGGGATTTTTTTTTTTTTTTACTGATTTACCTCCAAATAGCTGCAGTTAGCATCTCAGAGGCCTAGGTGTAAGACAAGTCCTTCATGGTGGGCTGTGCCCCGTTGACGTCGGCGCCCTCCAGACCTGCCCGGTTATCCAGGGCTTTCCAGAAAGTATCCAGGAAGCCAGGGCCCATGCTGGGGTCAAACCACCTCTGCTGGCACAGGAACGGTTACAACAGAGAGCAGACAGAAAAAGAAAGGCAGGAGAAGTCATTATCTGTGTGGAGGTCCTATCTAGAACTCTCCAAGGGGGAATTGGATGGTTGGAAGAAAGTATTGCTGGGCTAAATTTTGGGTTTAGGAAACTAAGCCAAACTGCTGACACAGGGCAATTATTTTCTGTTCATTATTTTTCTCCTTTTCAATAAACTCTTGTTGTATTTAGAGGTTTTGTCCCATTGTTTTTCTTTTTTTTAGAGGGAGGGGAGCGGTTCATCTAACCTCCATGCAAATAATGATTTAATTGTATTGTAAAGAAATGGATGCAAGACCAGGTGGTGTTTTCCTTTCTTTAACATTTATATGTGTGGAAATGTACTTAGATAGAAGATATTTGTACATAGATAATACTACGCTCCTACTCTCTCTCTCATACACAGACACCATCACACATATAGTCCCCTGTTGTGGTGAGCTTCCTCAGGTTGAAAGGGGGCTCCCCTCATCAGTGTCACAACCTGGAGGGTGATGTTTACAGCGTGGGAGTGAGTGATGATGAGAAGAGTGGAGGGAGACAGGGAGGGAAGGCCCATTTCCCCCCTCATGCCCCCCTGATACCTAGAATGCAACAGAGGTCACACAGCAACAAACACACACATACATTTTGGTTTTCCAGCCCACAACTTTGATTTTGATTCACTGTACACTACCTGCTCAGCACCAAAGATAAACTGGCAGATAAACTTAGCGACAAGCTGGTGAACACAGTAGAGCATTTAGAAGCTAAAGAGCCAGATACAGAAGAGTGGATATTGGACTTTAATCATTCATCACGTGGCGAGGAACATGACTCCAGAGGAAGGTTGCTTTGTATCTGCTGGATGTGTACATAGGCAACTGTTCACCATTTCAGCTCAACTTGTTTCCATCTCCCACAAGTGTTGTTGCAGGCTTAAAATTGCAATTCTGGTTTCTCCATATTGTAATTCTACTACTGCTACTGCATGTCAGTCTGTGCTGGAAGAGCTTTCCTTCCTCTGTTGCTCTCCTTGAGGTTTAGGTCTAAGGATAGAAGATGTTGTATGCTGTACAGATTGTAAAGTCCTCAAAGATTTTGGGCTATAAATATAAAACTGATTTGACTTGAATTTGACTAACAAGAGAGCGAGAGCTTCGGCATAGAGGTAGGCTGGATTGAAGCAAAACAAGATCAGATTGGACAGGAGTGAGTAGAACAAAGTGGATTAGAATAAAACAGAACCAAAAACAAAACACAGCCACATGGTTGCATAGTTGCTTTTGTCTAACAGCAGTTGCCTGTTCTGCATTTGACTGAGAGGATGCAGAGACAAACCATGCACCAACAGCCTGATGAATGAAGTCACATTTGTAATATAATACAAAGCAAAAATCTCTTTCATCAACGTAGGCGGTAAACATGTATTCTCTTGTTTTTTTGCCCCATCTAAAACTACTCTGGCCCTAAAATAAAAAGTCTTCACTGGAATGTTTTGCCTTATTTACAACCTGCAATTACTTTTTTTCTGGTAAGGGTTATGTGGCTTGTTTTATATTCTTTATGCAGCAACTTTAATACTGGAACATATGCACGTATAAATGAAGTTTTGCAGACCACACAGTTTCACACATACACTCGCACACAGATGCATACATGTGTACATAGATTGGCATGCATGTTACAATGTCTCAAGTAATCCATAACAGCCTCAGTTAATCTCAAACAGCTTCCAGGTGCACTCAGCTGGTACACATTCCTGCAAGACACAGAACATATAGCAGTACACTCATGTTCAAACACACATTTGTACACATGCAAGGCAAACACACACTCACACACGTCCACGTCCACATACAAGCATACACATGTCATGCAAGGGACAAAAAAGAGAAGCTTCCTTTTCCCTTAACAAGTCATTTCACCCTGCCGCTGTGTGTAATCCTCACCATATCTGACAGAAGGATCCTATTGTCACCAAAAACTCTGAGCCTCTTTCATGGATGCCTAATGATGTTTTATCACGCTCTCGGCATCATGTTCACATTTCCCTACATGTTTAAAAAAAGATTTTTTTAAAAACCCCACCTCACTTCAGAATACTTGTCAGTTAAAGGGGCGATTGATATGCTGTCTTCCCAGCTCCCACCCTCCCCCTCTGTCTCTCTTCCTCTCTTCTCCTCATCTCTCCCTCTTTTCAAGATCTTATATTTTCACTAAAGTCCCCTTCTCTCTGTTATCATTCCACCAGAGGCTCTCAAAAGGAGCTTTGATATTGAAAGCAGGCTTGGCATGAAAGGCAAGGGTTTAGGGGAATGTAAATGCTGGGGGTCTTTTTAAAGGAAGAGATCTTCCAGTTAACGAACACCTCACGCTCCAGTACTTTCTGCACTGCTGACTTTTTTTCTTTCTTTGTATGTGACAAAATGGGGATGAAAAATGTATTCATGGTTATCTTTTTAGTCATTTGTATGGATTTGGGTCAATTGAAGCTGATGAAATATTGTGACAGACTAAGGCAAAAACAATATCAGAATTTTATTGAGAGATATTTGACACATGCTGAACTATATTCCAACTTAGCCAGCTTGAACAGCAAGTAGAGCTCTTTAATCACTATATTAAACTATTATTTGGGATTTGCTTTTTGTGTGGGACAGTTTTTGAGAGGTAGAAATTCTGGTTATGGTATGTTCTTTCTAGGCACTACGTGAGCCATAGTGAATTTACCATGTTCTTACTACTTGTTTATGCATTACAGAGTGATACATGTAAGGACAAAACTTACACATGTCCGATTTTTCAGAGCTCTCATGCCTTTCTTATCGAATTCAGTGAGGTCCAATAGGAAATTGTAAGTTCTTTCAAGATGTCCTCGTCCTATCCAGGCAGGCAGCGGCCTCCTGTCATGGTTACAGCGTCATCACGGATCAGATTCACGTAGCAGGAGTCAAGGTCTAATGTACTTGTCAGCATGTGCGGTCCCAGCGCATCTGTGATGGCACCCTGCTCAGAATCCTCCTTTGAGCTTCTGTTGGAGCTAAGAGACGGCATCCTATGGCTTCCCACTCCCACTCTTTCTCTCTCTTTTGAGCTCTCTCTCTCCGTGTCTTCTTTGCACCCTGCCAACGCATCACATTCTTTCTATCGAGGCTTCCCTCCTGGGTCTTATGGTGCTACTTCAGCTCTCTGGCATCTCTGCCAACTGCTGCTGCCCACGACAAGCACGGTCAACCAGTTTGTCCCAGTCTGCCCTCTTACAGCTTCACACTCCGGTGTATTTTTTTATTTATTTTTTGGTCAGGAAAACAGTTGTAAGAAAAAAACGTATCTGGGAAAAAAATCACACTGTTTCTCCCTGCACTCTCCCATACACTGCCTTCTTCAAATAGCTCCTCTCCTTGCTAATGAGTCCCTGGAGGGTTGTATCCCGCAATCGCTCTCTTCAGACGCCATTACGGCCAGTGTGGCTTCAAAGAGTTGGGTGAAACCATTACCATAACAGGGGACTGCTACCTGCCTGGATAGCTTTAGACATTAGCAAAACCTGCAGTTTGCTAATGGGACTGAACGGACTTGACTGGGGAACAGGAGCCATGGGAGTTGTGGAAGTTCACGTCCTGGAGTCTGGACTTTTCTTTTTTCTTAGGTATTTGCTTTGATGTCTCAGTTGATGTAGATTTAGATGATTATAGACTGTACTCTGAGTACATTGTTAAGCAGTGTTTACTTTCTGCTCCTCTATTCTGTTCTACTTAATTCTACTTCATTTTTCAACTCTGTTATCAGCCTCTGCCCTTTCAAGGTCACTGCTCATGATGCAGATAATTCTATGGCTAATTAAAAACTCATCATCTTGGTGATGAAAAGATAATATGATAAAAAAAAATCATATATAGACCTATAAAAACTCATTGCAAAACTCTGTGACACTATGATGGCGCTGCTAATTTGCTGGTATCCTCTGCCAGCTGACATGACGTGCACAAGCAAATGTCAAGTTAATGCAGCCGGTCACCCATCAAGTAGGTTAAATTAATGCTAGGCAGCGATGTGGAAGTCCCAGTGGTAGCTGTCTCTCTGCCAGCCCGGGTGAGGTTTTTCTTTCTGGGATGGCTGAGGAGGGTACACGGAGTTCTGATACCCCGCTGTCACCCGCTCACATTCTGCTGCATCTGGCAGGTGTTGGACCCACGGGAGCACTGGCTACACTTTTCTGGCCCAAAAGCTCTGCAGGAGCTGTCAGTCTGCTGGGCTACATCACTGCTCTTTCTACCTCAACAACACTGTTGTAGACCTGAAAGTCATACCACACACACAACAATGTACCGCACTCTACTACTCTGGCTCTCTGGATCTACTTTTTACTTTGCAATCGCAAAATAATTTTACAGGCACTTGTCTGGGGTAGTCCTTGAAAGTCAAACTTGCTTTTATGTACTGTAATTATTACTGACAAAAATATATTTGCACACCTGTATGTGTGATGTGTGTCAAAAGGCAGGTATATATAGTATATCTATATAATTATACCATATAATGATGATGTATTTACCTGATGAAGGTAAATTAAATGAAATAAATTTGCACTCTTATTCAAATACTAAGTTATTACTAAAACAAGATATGTGACATATATTATGTGCAACCTTTTGAAATATATATTTTTTGTGTCCATACCTATACTTTAACATGACGAAGAGACTACAGCTATGCTAGCAGCTCAGTGTGGCTGTACTTAGGTACAGCAGTACTTTGAGCTAAATGCTAACATTCCCACAATGACAATGTTAATATTTACAATGTTCACCATCTTAGTTTTGCATTTTAGCATGCTAACATTTGTTAATTACAAAAGTACAGCTGAGGATAATGGGAATGTCATCAGTTTGTAGGTTTGTATTTGGTCATAAACTAAAATATTGGACCTCCTGAGGAGGACATGGATGTTTGTTCCAAATTTCATGACAATATATCCCATATTTTTTGACAAATTTTAACCTCATGGTGGCGCTAGAGGGAAAGTCAGGGGATCACAAAAGACAGGAGAATTCATCACCTGGGAATCATGAATGTCTGTACAAAATTTTATACCAATCCATCCAATATTCAGTCTGGACATCTGAACAGCATGCACTGAGGTTTAGCAGAGACCAACAGCGAGATATTTGATCCAAATGGAAATCTTGTCGTTCACCCTGCTTTTAAACTGATCTTTATTGCTGTCTTTTAAAGGAAATCTGAAGTATAATAGTGCCAAATAGGAACTTTATGGGAAGTAATGGGTGGAGGTTTACTGCCCTTTGCACCATTGGCCAGATAGGTCATCAAGGATGCCCATCTCCAATTTGCTCAATCTGTCTTCAGCCATCTTAGGCCAGGTTGTTGAACAAATACACTAATTTTTCAACAATGGTTTGTGTATTTTCTGCCATACTGAAAAGGCAATTTCCTTTGTAGCTAAAGTGGCAGTTGTCTTTTGCCTCCTTGTTCAATTAGAGGGGAGGGGGAACGAGAGGTAGAGGGTTGCAGTAATACTTCTGGTCAAAATAAAAGCTTTTTGCGGAGACATCATGTCATCCATCTCCCAGTAAATGATACATCTTCCTCTTACAGCAGTCTGAATGACCTTGTTTGTGTGGCCCTGTTAGTAGTGAGGGAGACTGCGGGAGGGAGTCTGGAAATGAGTCTGGTCATTGTCTGGAGATGCAGGCAGGCATGCAGAGAGATAGACATAAAGACAGAGAGGAGGACAGAGAGAGAGTGCACTAGTCTCATCTTTGACCTGCTGCACTCATCAGGGAGGCACTGTGGCACCTTGCATCTGATTAACCAGACACTCATTAGACCTGACCTTGGATCACAACATTACAAAATAGCATTGAATTTAAGAGAAAAAAACACAATAAATAGGTGCACTGTTATTGCATGTGAGGGAGGAAGCACTTATTCCCCAATAAACATTTTCTTAGAGAATTAAAGTTTGGGTTGGAAGGAAGATTAATATGGGGCGAGGAGAGCGTGCAGGCGAAAAGCAGGCTAGTGGAATTTAATGAGTTTTGTGTGTCGGCTGGGGAGCCCACTCGCGCCACGCTAATTACGCTCTGTAACGAACTGAGATCTGGGGAGCATCGCAGGAAGACAAAGGCTCTGAGCAGTCCGGCAGCAAGCGGCAAGCAAAACAAAAGAGCTGCATACACACATTTCAAGCCCACATGGACAGATAGAACGAGTGTGAGAGACAGAGCGATGGAGGCATGCTTTTCTCCAAGCCTTCCCTGGTTACCACCCCCATGTTAAGGGTAATGAGATGTAGCCGGAGATAGAGCGCTTGAACCTGACAAACGAGCCTCTCTATTAGGCTCGCCAGACACGTGGCACAAACTCTGGTGGTATAAAATGAGTTGTGCAGAGACGGTGGGATTGTCAAGATAATTAAATCAACCTCTGTTGACTTCATGCAGTTCCAGCTCTTTAACTAGATAAACAAAGAACACATACACACACTCTTACTCAGAAAAAATACACATTATAGGCAACACTGCCACCTTTTGATGAGGAGGCCAACTGCAGCATTTGATGAGGAAGTCCCAGCTCTTCAAGCAGGTGTGTGTCTCTTTCCTTCATTAAGCTGCCAGTGCCTGCAGGGAATCTAACAATTCCCACGTTTCAGTAGCCGCAGCGCACAAACAGCAAACAATCAGGCTGACTTTCAACTGTGACTTTCAGCAGAATGAAACCAGCCTAGCCTCCTACTCTCCCTCTCTGTCTGCTTCTCTTGCTCTCATTCTCTCTCTTACAGTCACTTTCAACTTGGAAGGAGAATTTGCTTCTGGCACAGTTTAAATGAAACTTGCCCTCTTACAGATGGATTCTAACCTTTAATATTCTGGCTCTTTGTTGGCAAGTGTGTATCCAACTTTCATCATGCAATATGTATCGTTATCACCCTATGGCCCCCTAAGCCTCACTATGAAATGTTATGTGCATTGCTCTACCCAAAGCCCAAGCAACCGTCAGATGAGGAGATTGAATTTCAACTTTGACTCATTACTGTACCTAAATTATGCTCCTGTAATTTGAGTGTTTTGCCAAACCCAGTTCACGTGTATTGCCTTACCTGACATCATACTTCTAGTATTGCCAACATATGACAGCATTCAGTCTCCATCAGGCCTTGTAATTTGTTTGTGTGTTTACGACAGAATCATGCCAATTTCTTTAAAGCCAGAGCGGCCGAATGCGTGACTGCAGAGCTTGTCCTCCGCCATGCCTCCCTACTGTCTCGTGAACCAGCCGATTTTCCCAGCATCATCTGATTCCAATTACTCTAATTATAGCAGCCAGGAATGTGAGTGAGAGAGGGGAGAGAGAGACAGAGAAGTAGAGTAGAGAGACTAAGGGAATAGAACATAGCGAGCCTTCAAACTTAGGAGAGCAGGAATGCCAATGTAGCCGGGCAGCCTTAAGGTCACTCCAATAGCAACAACAACAACAGTAACCAACAACAAAAAGTGCTTACAACGTCTCAGCAACAGCTGCGAAGATTTTAGCAAGCACTCTGTACACACTGTAGTTGGTAATGGTGGAAACACATGATAGTGACAGACCGTGTAATCATACAACACACACCTAACAAGGTCAGGCTAATGGAAGGACATGGATGTTGTTAATCACACTATGACGTGATGAACACTAATCCCCTTGGTTTGTCTTGTAAAAGGACATCGTATAACAAATCCCTCCTCCCCATCTGAAGTCATGTTTGTCACCTGCATGCCCCTATAGAAATATTTAATGTCATTACACAGAATGCCACCGTTCATAGGCTAGTGAGCTGCCAGTGCTGAGGGTCATCATGATTGCTTTCAAAGCTGACTTCCCAGGAGGATATGCCAGGGCGCTGGACTGCCCTGTTTTTTAAGACCTGTTCGGGATATTTTACACATCTCTCTCTTTGTAAGCCTTTCTGATTCCCTTCGTGCCTGTCTGTCTCCACACCTCTGTTCCTCTCTCCAAATACATTCTTTCCACTCATTGCCTAAATACCATACAGCATGGAAACAACCAAGACATTCATTCATTACGTTTACTTTTCTTTAATCTTACATAGCAAATGCATTTGTTGCACACAAACATCATGTGAAAAAAAATCCTTTAACATATGCGTATGCAAGTGCACACACAAACACCACACATTTCCTGTCGTCATCTTAGGATGAAAGTCTTTTTTGACAGCTGTGGCATCAAACAGCGGGCCCTGTTAATGATGCAGACACTCTCAAATTAAGAGCTCATTAGATGCCATCCAGATAACACACTGATGAGCCAAGACGGTTGAAGGATTTATAGAGTAGGCTAGTGTTTCCTACTTTATGTTGGTGTGTTTACTGTGCAGTCTTGTGAAATGGGCTTAACATTTTTTTCTAGACCATTGTTGTTGTGTTTTTAGTATCTTTTAACAGATTTTCTGAACTACTGTAATGACAATGGCATTGACCATGATAATGTCCTCTTGAATGGCAATGATAAATGATGGAGTGATTATGGAAATGCTAAAACCTACAGGGACACATGTGACAGTTAATTATCTGGAGACATAAAGCAGGTGTTGACATCAGATGACTGACGTTTATTCAAAGTCACCTCGCATGTGATTTTCCTCTCTCCTCTCACTCTCGACCCATGATGACCTCCAGGTAAGGTGACCCTCTTCCATCTTGCAGGATGCTCATCCTTCTCTCCATTTCCCTTTGTCTGTTTCTCCAGTCTAGAGTTCACTCACTCACTGATGTCCCTGTCTCTGCTGCCAAGACCCATGACATCTGTCTAGACGCTTATATGCTGTTGTCTTAAAAACCAGGGACTCCCCCTCCTGATTACCAAGCAACCATCTCTCATCCTTTCTTTTTGTCCTGCCTCCTGTTATCTTTCGTTAACACTCTCACACAAATCACTTCTACTGTAGTTCAGTTGCATTGTCATTTAATCATTATTGTGATGCTTGGGATCACCTCTGTGCAGTCAGAGGTGTTTGCTGGTGTGATCATTTGTTCACTGTACATTTCTTTTTGCAATGTGTACTACCGGTAGCACATGTGAGGCTGCGAGTCATAGGCTTGTGATATACTTGCTTTTTATCAAAGAATATACATACACAAGTAGCTGCGACTTCAGTGGCATTGTTCACATACTTGCCTGCGTACCTGGATGATTTGAAGGTATAACAACTAAGCGGCAGATATGGGCCAATCATCCCTGGTCCACACCAGAATATCGTCCTTAAGAATTTAGGATTGTGCACGTTAACATGACTAAACATGGCAACACGTGAGGAGCTTACTATATTGTCAATTTTGAGATCACAACAGGAAACATTGCGCCATTGTAGATTAGCTTCTCTTCAAACCTTTCCTGTATTGTTAATGCTTTTTGTTCAGGGTCATTCCTATGTGTCCAGGGTCCAATGTTCCCCAGTTCTAGGGTTAGGGGTAGGGGGTTAGGGAACTTAGGACCCTGGGAACATAGATGTGCTCCCATTTGTTCAGAATCTGCTGCAGACTTTACTTTACATCCTACCCCCTCTGTTCATGGGGCTTAATTATATCTTGTGGACATGTAGCATTAATTTCTGAGGATGAGCGCAACCAAAGCTCTGAAGGAACACAGGATTTGCAGGGTAGGCTTCATGCAGACATGAAAGCATAGTTAAAAGCTAGTATATCAGGCTTCAAGAGCCCTGCAGGGTAATTCAATGTGTAGTCTTATACCATAAGTGCCCACAAACTGTCAAAAAACTAGGAGAGACTCTTCAAAAAGAGTGCAAAAATGAAAAAATATATTACATTTACAAAATCGTAGAAAAGGTTTCAGTCGTAGTCATCTGGACACTGTTTTCAGAATCAAGACGTTTCGGCTCCCATCCGGAAGTCATTCTCAATTGTGAAAAAATTGGACGGTTTGAACGGGGTTGTCAAGGAAGCCATTTTTGTGAGGAAAGAGAACCCCTCTTTGAACAGAAATGGTGGTCTGAGATTTAATCTGCCCAAAGTCTATCAGAGTGTATTATCACCTTGGTCACACCTATCACATGCTAATCAGGCACTTAACAGTGATGAAGTAGATGCAGCCAGAGAACAATAGGCCTGATTACTGATCACTGGGCCATCTTGAAACTATTAGGTCAGTTTCAGGTGAAACTAGCTATTAACAGATACTCAGGCAGATTCCCTCCTGAGGGCAGGGCTTATGTAACTCAGATTAGCTCAAATTTCCAGTTCCCGTCCAATTTTTTCACAATTGAGAATGACTTCCGGATGGGAGCCGAAACGTCTTGATTCTGAAAACAGTGTCCAGATGACTACGACTGAAACCTTTTCTACGATAGAACACTCCTGGACGAATGAGGGACTACACTGTCCTACATTTACAAAAGGTTTCAAGATGTGAAAAATGTGACAATGGTCCTGTGACTGAAGCATTCCTTTTTCTGTCACATTTTGTCACCTTTTGTTCATGTGATACTATTAATTGATTATTTTACATCTGAGGAACCTCTTCTATTCAAGAGTGCGAACCCTTCCGTATTTGCAAATTCAGTTTGTACTCACACCAGATGGTATGGCTTTGTACATTCACATAGGTAGATCAAAGCTTTTTAACTACAGTCACTAATTTAATGCATGAATTCAACATTTGTTCAGAATTTGACGAAGTTACAACAGCATTGTGTCACCACTGCACTTGGGTGTTAACAGGCTTATTTACCCCAAACCAACTCCACCTGAGCATCAATAAAAGCACGAGGGTAGTTATTATTGTTTTTACTACATTTTTATTACTACCCTCCTAGCCTTTTTCTCCCCTCTCACTCTTTCTGCATTCCTCTCTTATGCCTCCTACCTTCATGGCTTTACCGACTTCTAGGCAAAAGAGTGGGCTTCTCTGTCTTTCTCTTTTTTTCTGGTTCTCTCTCTCCCTCCATCCATTGTGTCCATCCCTCCCTCTCTGGAAAGAGGAAGCACATAAGGAGAGTTTTCCAAGTTTTCATTGAATGGGAGTGATGAAGTTGTTGAACTCGGTAGGACACAGAGGGTGGGTCGTTAGTTGCTTCCACTGTATCATTAGTGTCCATAACAAACACATTATCTCCTGCTGAACCACCCCTCTTCCAGGCCATTTAGGGTGAGAATTAGACTGTAACAAGCAGCCGTCCCCTCTATATAGGTCATCTACTGCTAATGACTCTCTCACTGAAATACACACTTAGGAGATTGGGTTTGGGTTCGGAAACTTACTGTAGTGTTTTTGATGGGTCAACAGAATCACTTAACAGCAGGAAATTACAACAGAGATGGGGTATATTTTTGTATTTTTTATCGCCTACATGGAGTTTTGGTAGTTGCAGCTGTATGGCTAAAAGCCATTTCCCTTCACTGATCCTTAAGGCTGAGACAACATTAACAGTAACATTTTTATTTTCACTGTAATTATGAAATAAAAGATAAGCAACAATACCAGAAAAAGCATGCAAATAATGTCGAATTTCACACAATATCCACATTATCTAATTACTGAATAATCAGCATCAGCATAATTACATTTTTATTTAAAAGGAATCAAAGCTGGAACACACAGACACCACATTAACAGCAATAACACTCTCACCCTTTCTACTTGTACTTAATACATGAAGGTCAAACAGACTGTGGCTAATTTTTTGCTAATTTAGACATGTAATATTGATAATAATTCTGTTACAACCATATTGTGTCAAGACCACTGCATCTTAATGGACATATTTATATTGAAGTCCAGATCTAAATTTATGCATATTAACTATTGCCCAGAGGCATCTGTCAACAGAAGGAAAACAAAAGTGCTCCTGTGTAGAAGACATGGATCATACTGTATGTAATTATGCAGTAGTTTGTCAACACTGTCAGGTTTTCTGTCATGTTTCAATAACATGTGCATGATATATTTTTTTATTTCCTTTTTTTTTTGCCACAATCATAAACACATAAAACCTCATTTGATGAGATTTTATTGTGGACATATTATGGACGGAGATGCTATAAATAGTATTTTTTTGCTTGTAAATGTATTGTAATTATATAGTTAGGATTGACATGTTAACACCTCATTAAGGCCAGTTTTGATGATCCCTCTGTCACCTCTGTCAAAAGGACTTTAAGACAACATATTGCAATTGGAATTAATCAGCTTATATACAGTGTGTATATATGTATGTATGTGTTTGTTTGTATTATTTTTGTCACTGTCAATGTATTTAAAATCAAAGTCTGTTTTATAGCAGCTCTCAAGAACCTATTTTTTGTGAGGGAAAGGGAACTAATACTCCACATCACTGTAATTGAAAATCATTGCATCAGTTCCACCACTGAACCTGACTGATGTCACATAAATGTTGATTTGTTCTGAGTGGCTTTTCCCGCACAACACTTCCATTATTGCTTTTTTATTACTTTTGTTGTTGCTGTTTTCCATTGAGAAATAATTCTTTAATATATATTTCAATATTTCTGCGGCTCTCACCTCCACCATGTTGTCATTTCTCTGCACAGATGTGACAGAGCTAAGGCGAAGTATTTCTGCTGCAGTTAGACATATGATGCTCACATCGCAGTGTAGTTTCTTGTGGCAGCCTTAGTGATCCCCG
This sequence comes from Siniperca chuatsi, assembly GCF_020085105.1. Lineage (NCBI taxonomy): Eukaryota > Metazoa > Chordata > Actinopteri > Centrarchiformes > Sinipercidae > Siniperca > Siniperca chuatsi. Next base: position 10,229,915 of record NC_058058.1, on the reverse strand, counting down.
GTGAGTTGTGGCACATTAAGGAATAACAAATGAGTCCATGACCCAGGGTAGTTATTCAGGGTGTGTTTGTGGAGCAGGCAAACAGCGTATGCTATTTGCTTTGCAGTAGATTCATAAGTGAAAATTGCATTGTGCCTCCATTTGGAGAGCAGGTGATGGAGTGTGGAGGGAAACAAAGAGATTGTCACTCTCCTGGTTTCTGATGATGCTGTACCACTCTGCTGAAAGGCTCACACATCTTGCCTGTCATCTTAACACTGAATCTGACTTGTCAACATACTGAATGTGTCCGCTTCTTAAACTAGATTGAGAAAGAGCTGTGATTCTGTACTATTGTGTGCAAGTGCTTGCCTATTTGTCAGTGTTTTGAGCATGTGAGAAAGTCTTCGATGCATGCTAAAGTGCATGCATGTGACTTTTCCTTCCTCCCTATCTTTAAACTTCAATCCTCTGACCCAGCCGGTCTGGTGAACATATTCTTCACACAGACATGCGCTGGGGAGGGGGGCATATGGCTGCAGCCGTTTGAAGTCACTTAACATCCATTGCCACGGCTCATTTGACCCATGCACCATAGAGTTAACATGCATGACGATTTTATGATGCGGTGAACCCCATCGAGGGCAGCTCTGAGGATCATATGTGGTGAAGCTCTGAGAACAGCATGCACTGAATGAGACAGCCTCTCTGAAGTGGAGAAGAGAGCATGTTGGAGACACATGGGCTTTTTAGTGAGTTTTTAAGTGCATAGGTCACTGTGCAGCATGTCTGTGATCTTGGCATCCGAGGGGAGTGGTTGCCAACCTTTTTTGATGTTCCCCCATGGCTTTATCAGGGGGGCTCATGGACCCACACATTGTGACCTCTCCATAGATGGGTTAGCGTCAAGAGCAAACACAGTGGCTGTGACGGATTCCTGACACATGTAAATCCATACAAGACATAGTCTTCTTGCAGGTGATGTTTAGGCTTAGTCTCTTTGTTTTTTAAGTAGAACTGGTTAATTTTGTGTTCGTATTAATACCTTCTTCCACTGGACATTTCACTCTAGCTTGTTCATTACTTTATCTGTTCGATACTTCGGTTATCGTGACAGTAAATGTGTGACAGATCAGCTTCATATCAATTTGCAAATCGATTTGTGTGTTCAATTTCCACCTAAATACAAACATGTGAATATATACAGTTTTTTTTCTTCCAAATAATTTCTATTATTAAACTAAATTTGCTGAGCTACTCTGCAGTCTTTGAGCTACGTACCCCCTAGCAACTGCAGACCAAGCCCCTGTGGTACACAAACCCCTGGTTGGACACCACTGGGCTAGACAGCATATAGGGTGTAAAGTGTTTTAAAGTTCATGGGTGTCGAGCTCCAGTGACTATAATAAAACAGACCAAAAGTCAGTGGTCTACCACTTTGGATTTCACAGTTCCCAGTGAAGAACAAAACAAAATTACAACATCATAGCTCTTTGTTCAATTGTCAATTTTTTGTTTGTTTGTTTGTTTGTTTGTTTGTTTGTGGAACTATTTTGAGTAGTTGAATTAGGTACTCAGGCATTTCACTTTATAGTTCAAGAATCAAAATTGCCACTCCTCCACATACAGTAGCTGACTGGAAAGGCCTAACCTAACATGAATGACATTGCTAGGTGTGAAGTGCACAATAATCATAGATAATCAACATGTGTTTTCACCAGTAGGAAGACAAACAATGTATAAAAGTGTGCACATTGCCCCTTGATCAAATCAATGTGCCCAAACATAAGTAGCTTAGCACATTGTTCTTTTTAAAGCATGTTTTCCCACAAAGCCACCATGGAACGAAATACACAGAATGCTACTGCAATGTTAGAGTCCCACTAGCTCTCCATGGAATTAAATTGCGCTTCTTCTGTGACTGGGGAAAGCTTACTCCACCAAATATCATGGCCTAATTTTGGCATGTTTCCCTCTACAACAGTTACCGGATGTCATGTGTTTAGTTTAGTATTCTATCTCATTTCTGACCAAAGTAAATAATGGAGTGTTCTCAATTATGTGGACTACATAGAAAGAGGAAAATTAGTGAATTATTGTAATAGTGATTTGAAAAAGATAGGTTGAAAAGCAAAAATTTGTAAAGGTGTCCTATGTTAACAGACAAACTGACTAAAGAGGCAGGAGAGAAAAGAGGGAGAGCTCTTGTAAAGAGTGAGAAGTCACCAAACCATCGCCAGCACTCTCCGCCTCCACATGATGTCAGCCAGGAGGAATTTCAATCTCAGAAATTATAATGAATGATGCATAAGACGGAAAAATGCATTTACCCTGGCGACAACACAGTGAGCTGTTGTTGCAAACACCGTAATGGAAAAATACGAAGGATACGGTGATGAAAATGTATTATGAAACCTGGAAGACATTTGTGAATGTTGTCTCCTCCTGAGCTGAGGGAGCACGACCGAGGACATAACCACAGCTTATAAGGAAATTCCTCAATATTTCTACAAAGGCAGGATGAATTTGTCTTGAAGTCCTCAGGGAGCGTAGCAAAGAGTATCTTTGCATGCATGTGTACCTGCTCACTTGAACTATGAATGCAGAGTTTTGTCTCCTTTTGCTGGAGCACAAGGGTAAGGCGGGTGTGCCCGTCTTCCATGTTAATAATGAATTTTTGATATGAGCTCCACATGAAATTTTAATCTCTGGAATATTAGCTCACCGAGGGAGATACAAAATCAAATCAGGGGGTCGTGATTAAGCGGGTGAAGCGCATATCGACCCATTTAAATTCATATTAACCCGGCATCAAAATGTATGAGCCATGACACTGATGGCAGACATAATTTAGTGGTGTTATGTCTGTTTTGCAAAGTAAAGGTGTGATCCCTACATCACACATCTGTAAAAGAGAGAAAATTACACTTGATATGTAGATGATAGTTCCTGGACACTTGGAAATGTTAAAGGATTATGCTGGCGATATTCTGTATTTTTCTTATCAACAAATCCCTTGAATATACTAAAACCATCAATGAATATCTCCTATTAACAAGTGTTGCCTGTGTAGCTGAAGCCTAATATAGCTTATTACTCTGCTAAACACCTCCATTGTTGTCGAAAAATTATTAAAAACACATCAATGAGCCACAACGTTGCACATGAGCACAACGGTGACATTTTTCCTTCATTATAATGAACATGGGCACTGCAGTTAATTTTGGGTCAATCCCACATCTACCGTTCTGTTGCTGTAAAAACTTTTTTGAAAATGAAAGTATACATTTGTAACATTAAAAAAAAATGTCTTTGATAGGTATGAATAGGCTTGCGGCTCAGTGCCATAGACAGTGTAGGGAAGTATTGAGAGACGAACAAACATATTGTTGGTTTTGGTCTTTTCAATACAATAAGAAAAATATAGAATAACATCCTTACACTTATTCAGTGAAGCTGTTTAAGTGACATTCAATCTGTATCGTTAAATATATTTCAGATGTCACAACATATCAAAATTGATGTTAAGAGTTTGACCTTCAATGTTCTCCAGGAATCTTCCCGTACCTTTGCTTGAATTCCCATGCAACAGCACAGTTGAATGGCACATGGAAGGACATACCAAAAGCCAATTTTGTGCCATAGCGCTCACTGTGTCTTATGCTGGATGAATATTTTACCAGCTACACCAGCGGAGTGTAGGCCGAGCTGAGAGAGTTAGTTAAACAAAGCCCACCGCTGTGTTAGCATACTCAAAGGCTCAATAATGTATCACCCACTTTTGTTCCTTACACAGCATCTATCATCTCAGCATAATACGGAGTAGCTAGAAAGCCATTTTCCATAAGCAGTAATGGGACAAAGATTGACAATGTGTGCGTGTATGTGTGTGCATGGCTGTGAGTTTGTGCATGTATGGGATGTTGCACTGTGCAGGAGCGGTGTGTGTAATTACGTGAGTGAATGAGTGTAGATCTTAAAACCAAACTAAACACCTTAGTGCCTCTGGGCTGCTAGGACACACTTAGTTGTCATTGGCTTGGATTGCACTCATGGGAAGAATTCTGTAGCTGAATAATGTGATGTATTAAGCTGTGCTCTGCAGCAACGTATGGTAATTTGCAAGATTTTTATTTAATCAGGTAACATTGTATTCTAGCCAAATGGAACACTGCATGAGCAACGTGAGCCTCTAATCTTTTCCTCATGAGCATCATATTCTGCTCTTTTTATCTTTTGTATCTTATGAGAAAGAAACGTATTTTAAAAAACTTTGTGCACTGTGACAAACTTTGAATTGGTGTGAAAATGATACAGAGTGGTTAATTAATGGGCATAAGCAACCATACGTTAGTGAGTGGATGATCTTGTTGCAGCTACTAAGACTGCATGAGTAGCCTAATGTGAATAAATGAAATGATTGATCAGTGTGGTAGCTTACAGTGAGGTTGATGACGAATCAGGAATGCAGCCTATTGACTGTGTCAATATTGTGTCAATACACAGGAGAGGGGAGGTAATCATTTTTTGACACATAAAGATAGATTCTTTTGACCAAGGACATGTGTACAATACATGTATGTGCAGTACAACAGATTCTACTATACACTATAATAGAACTATACAATAAGGTACGTTTCCATTAGAGATGCACTGATCTGACGATCTACATTAAATACTGTTTCTGTGTCAATGTCATTATAAAATTCAGTGTTTCCACTATCACCACTATGTTCTTTCAGTCATAGCAGTCGGCCAACTCAGTGTTTAGTGCCATAGCATACCTGGCCTCATGTTACTTTACATAAAAATTATTCCAATGAGTTTCATGCAGTAAGGTATACAGATTTTCAATTTGGGGAAAAGCGAGGACTGGTATCTGTACAGTACAAGATATGGGCAGACACCCTGAGTTGAGGTATCTGAATCAGTTTTGGGAAAGAAAAAGTTGGATCAGTACATCCCTAGTTTCCATCCACCTGTTAACAAAAATTGTATGGCAATGCCAGAAATGTGGAAAAAAAGCCAAAATATTGCAATAAGGTTTCTAACGTTGGATGAAGTAAAACACCTGGCAAGAGATGTGACGACTGGGCGAAACACATCCTTTGAATACACTTTTTTGACGTTTCAGTGCCCATTTCTGCTTCTTCTGCTATAGACAAAGAATTCATATCATGCTGCCACTCACATTTACATGCCTCCAATACACTTGCAAACCGAAACAATAAACCAAACAAAAAAGAAGCTGCAATGAAATGCTACCATGTACTGTATCTGAGTTACCGGTGTTCAATTAATTATCTCATCTTCTCACATCATCTTGAATATATTCACGTACAGGTTTTGATAAAAACATGCACTGAATCACATTCTATTTTGCCAAAATTTCAGAATTTATCGTAACATTTTAATAGAAACATAACTGTAGCTTTCTCTCTAATCACTCTCAAACCTACAGGTGTACATGCCAAGGTGATTATAGCAATGCCACCCACAAAAAATGATTCAAATTATGAATTAGTGGAAAGATGTTATCTATAACAGAAAAATTAGGTTTAATTCAATTCCTTAAGCACTGAAAACTGTATGCCTACATGGTATGTTAGCATTCTTTATCTTAAATCTCTGCCAATACACATTTATCACAGCGCTATTAAAGCCATGTTTAATTGACAGGTGTTTTAGGCTGTTTGTTCAGACATAATATGGTAATTGGATTGAAAATGGCTGCCCTGCGTGATGGCACAGATCCTCCGCCTCACAGCCCTTTGTTTCCAACAGAAGGTTTGAATCAGGAATGTGGATTTCGTCAGCCCCCCAGTGAGCAGCAGAAGGACCTCACGCATTACCAGCTTGCACTCTCCCCGTCTTTCTTTTACTCCGTAACATGCTGTTCTGTGACTGAGCGCGTCTAGGTCGTAGACATTTGTGCATATGTTGGATTATGATGTGTGTTATAATGTATGTCTCAGTGTGTTTGTAAGGATATATATCAAATTGAGAGCGAGAATTCAAGTCTACAAAGTATCCCCATCTGTTTGTAGAATCTGACTTTGATGAATACATGTAGCCATTGTAGAAAACACACTTTGAACCTGACTTTTTTCAGTGCTGAAAAATGCTTCTGTACTAATGCAGGATAGATAAATTAGCTGCCATTTGTTGAATAGGCAGCAACTTACAAAATCTAATTCTCCCACCAAACTCTGACCCTGAAACCTTGTGAACACTTGTAGTTTCAAGTCTCCTGCAGCTTGGCTCTGCTAACAGCTGCATGGTGTGTATCTCCTGTTAATGGCTGCAGTGGACAGAGACAGGCTGTGATGTGGACACACTGTAATGTAAAGTCTTGGATGTGGATGGGGTTTGAAGTGAAGTGTCACAGAGGGGCTTGATAACAGACAGGATGGCAGAGTGTTGAAGACGCGTTTGACAACAGCCTCTACAAAGAGAAAAGTAGAGTGATCTTGCCATCCGCTCATCAGTGGCAACAGAAAATGTTGAGAAGCACTCATCAAAGGGCAGTAAGCTGCCCACCTGACTTCGCCTGCTGTTGTCTGACCAGCTGACTAGCCGGCTGACAGAATGATAGCTCCTTTGTAGTGCTATCTTTTTGTCTCCAAATCTTCTGGCTCCTCACAAATTAAACTCATGCTTTTGAAGTGAGTTGAGCGCTCATATGCTTCTCCCCGATCCTGCTTCCCCCTACTCCTTCCTTCCACTTGGTTAGCCTGCTTGTCTTTTGAATGCATTCTGCAGACTCAGGCTCCCACAGCAAGATCTAAGTGCAGATCCTCAACCTATATACAAGAGCACAGGAAAACTCCCTCTGGCATCTGCAAACTTGTCAGCAACACATCCTCACAGCAGCAGCAACACAGCATCTACTGCTTCCTTGCAGTTTTCTCCAACCAGACAACACGGAACCCCATTGTCTTTTTCTTTAATTGTGCTCCTTCGGGGTTCTGGTTAGTCACACAACAGGCCAGAGTGGCATACCTGAGGGAAGTGAATAGTGTAGTGTTAAACCAAGTATTGGCTTCAACATGCACACACACCCTCATAGTGTGTACCGGTGCTGAGAGGAGCAGCTGAGAAGCCCTGTAGAGCCAATTACACATACAACTCTAATCTTGTGAACAAGCTGAATGGAAAGAGAAGGAGAGGAGAGGAGAAAGAAGCAAGGATAAAGGGTGGAGGAGATGGGAGATGACAATAGTGGGGGGAAGGAAGGACAAGCAGGAATGGATTGATGGAAAACGAAAGGGAAGTAGTACGACAAATGGAAGAGAGAAGGAGGGAGAGTGCTGAAGTGAGTAAGAAATGAAAAGTGTTGACAAAAAGAAGAGTTGGCGAAATAGGGGATATGGAGAGGTCAGTGGTGTGGAAAGGGGGGGAAAGAAAGACAAAATGGGGTAAAGGAATCAGGGAGATATAGTATGAGAAAAGAGTGAGTGTTGGCAAGGGAGTGAGGGCAGCTCCGAGCCTCAACATGGCGTTAGATGCAGTGCCCCTAGTCAAGACACATATCTGTCAAACTTTTATCAGTTAAATGGATACAGCCCTGAGAGCCCCATAGGCGGAACGCGAGACTTCTAACGGCTGACGTCTCTTTTCCCTCAAGCGTTGTCAAAAGGCAACAAGGGCTTCCTTTAATGTGTTATATCTGTCTGTTATGTCAGCTGCTTCCATCTCTGTCTTTCTCTCCAGCTTTCTCTTTCTTCCTTTTTCACTCTTTCACCTTTTGCACCATGATCTATAAGTCCTATTTTGTCCCCCCCACCAGCATGGTAATGTTCTCAGAAATTACAGTGAGGTAAACAGAGCACGGTGTCGAAATGAAATAACAGCTACCGGGCTGTCAGCTATAGCGAGGATGCCATCCGTCAGTGGGAAATGACAAGTCGGGCACCTCCCCGTCTCACACACAGTTGGGTTCCTCCTGTCCTCCTCGTGGCAAGGTGAAGGAATTATGCTCATTAGCCTTCTACAACACTGGCCAATGGCAAGGGGACAGACACAACTGCCATCACATACATAAAAAGCTTCTGGGAAACATATACACTTAAAGCAAAAAAGATACAGCCACAGCATTACAGTATATATATTTGAGGGAACACACGCTACTCTGAGATAGGATATATGCACAGGTGCACACACGAGCACATACACCTCAATTACCGTTTCATTCATAGCCTGACAGCAGAGTGTGCGCGAAGGCTGACATTAAAGGAAATTAAATCTCCTTGTGGAATGGGCCAGCCCATCTCACCTCCCGTCAAAATGCTCCCATTTCCACTCGTCCCCGTAACCTTCTCATCTGGGTATTTAGGGCTTTGTGGTGCGGATCATCATCAAAGAGGAAACTTAGCGAGGCGACCGTGCGTAGACGAAGCCTCCCCATGATAATCCCCCAGCAAACGTAGCCCTCTACTATTAGCACCCACACACAAATTACTGCTTCACGTTCTGTCGCACTCTTTCACCGCATGTACCATCACATGCTTTTTGGAGAAAGTGCTTTCATTCAAAAGAGTGCCCCCCCTCACACACACACACACATAAACTTTCGTATCCTTGGCTTAGCCCAGTGAGTGAGTCCCTCAGTTAACTCTTTGATCCAGACCTCCTGTCTGCATTGGGATACGAAGCCTATTTGACATAATCCTGAAAAACATCACCTCACATAACCAGCAAAACTCAAAGGAAAGCGCAGCTGCGCAGCTACACACACCAAATGGACTAACTAGGAGAGTGACACGTGTACAATAGATTTTTATGGGCAGATTTAATTAAGCCTCATTCACTGCCAAATCCTGTGTTATACAAATACTTGTGAGTCCTTTCTCACTCGCTCTGAAGCACATAAATGTGACAAACCTGCAGGAGAAGGAGGAGTTTAGTTTGCCCCCGAAGTTAGGTAATTGAGTTCTTGGTTAAAGGAGAAAGACTGCGTTTTTCTTGCTTTCACGTCGGGCACCGGCTTTCTCCCAAAGGCTTTAATCAGATCAAACATGTCCTGTCAGATAAGACGGCTAATTAATCAGGGGAGGGACCAGTCTTCTCCTCTGACAGATGGAGAGATGGAGGCTGGTGGAGGCACTTCCTCTCCTCCTCCTTAACCTCTTCCACCGCCATCAACAGAAAGCAAAACAAGACAAAGTGAGACAGTGTAGCCTGTGGCGAAGCACAGAGAGTCTGTAAAGATTCTCGAAGACCGTGTTTACATGCAGGCTGCAACTGAAGTATCTCCACAACCCCCGACTGAGAAGAAGACAGACTTCGGTATTGAAGTTGCTGTTTACAGTACTGCATATATGCATGTGAAATAGATCACTGAAAATTCACGTTTCTCATATTTTTAGGCATTTATTTGAAGCTGAATCAACTGAATTCAAAGTAAAGTAGTGCTATTACCAGATTACAAGGTTCCTTGTGGTTTAGGAAAGAAAACTGTATCATACTCAATTTTAGCTACATGCATAATGTCTTAATTTTCTTTGGGTGAAAGTCAGTTAGTTCTTCTCTTGTTTTGTTGCCAGTTCTTAAGGTTTATGAGACTAAACTTGGCCAGTCCTGAACTAAAACTTGAACATTAATATAATTCCATACATTTTTATAGATGTATGTCTTGATAAATTGCTATTGTTATTCACGATAGATTTGGTAGCCTTCATTATTATTACATAAATCCCAACACAGATTATTGCCTTTCCACATGGTGATGCTCCTTTCAAAGGCCTTCCACTGCTCACATTATTGATCTAAACGAGATTATAAAGCTTTCTGATATGAAAGGCTGTTATTAAGGCTGAGAAGGAAATTTACTTTGGATGCGTTGCATGAAATACAAAATTTAAAGTGGAGTTTACAATGACACCAAAAAATGAACCGAAGGATCAACATCCATTAACACATTTTCAGTGGAGTACATTCAGTTGACTGACTTGAAAATAAATGGACCCCAAATTTTAAATAGACGGTACAAGATTAACATCTTCCACTGAGGGTGCCAGGAGTTTCTACTGTCGTCTACAAATAACTGTGAGCTGAAGTGGATGAAAATCATATAAAAATGTTACAGTAATTATTCACTCATCACATTACGCTGGCCACCAATCACAGTATAGATGCCTTTTTGTAATATTGCTTTTGCTCTTGTTAGCTTTAACCCGGGGTGGTTCTTGCTGCTATTGGATGAAAAGTTTGGAGATGTGGATGTTGGATAAAGAGGAGATGTGATGAATGAGAGCTGGCTGCCTGATTGGATAGATTACTTAGTACCTGAGTGGGAGGATGGATTGAATGTAATTTGATATGTCAGAAACGAATATTCCAATGTGCATACAGCATCATAAAGATACATAATTAGAGATCAGGTAACATAATGTAGTTTCATGCTTAATTTAGAGACTGACTGACTTAGATGGATGGAAAGCTGGTTGACTTACATGGTGGCTACCTGGCTCAGTGACTGATTGACTGGTGGGGCTGGGCTGCTGTATCCAGCTGTTCTACTGTAGAGCTCACAGGGCCCTCTGCTACCTCAGGCTCAACCCACCACCAGCTGTGCAGCTTCACCTAGCTAGCAACAGCCTCTGGGCACTACAGAGAAAACGCTGTTGTACAATGCACACTACACAGCCTCTCACGCTCTGTTTTTATCTCTATTTCTCTTGATCTTTAAACGTAACACTTCAATTTGGGTAAAAAGAAACACACCTAGAAGACTCCTAGCAACCTATTGTAAATATGTACAGCATGCAGGATGTTAATAGAGACTTGCACTGTCTTAATACTTTCCACTCACACAAATCCATAATGCAGCCTACACACTCACTGTTTCACATAGAGCCAGAGGCACAGTAACTTCTGATGTATCCATATTGCATGTGAGCATATGAATGTCATGGTATACTGGGGCTGGGCCCAAAAGCACGACCAGGAGAGCGAGTGTGCAGTAGTAGGTTCCGTTTATTTAGATGAACACACAATACCAGGAACCAGGAGTGTGGAGGCTGGAGGCTGGAAGCCGGTGGGCTGGAGACAGACAGCAGACCACCATGAGGCTGAGGAGAGCAGGCAGGCTGAGGCCGGAATGCCAAGGCAAGGCAGGTGAGAGGTGTGGTGAAGTCCTCCTGGAAAGCCGGTGGGCAACGCGGAGGCAGGTGACCCAAGTGAACCTGGACACAGGGAGTTAAGCAGGTTAATCAGGCGTTCTCATAACATGCAGGTAATTTCTTAGAGGGGCAGACAAGCGCCGAAGGTAAACTGACGATCTGGCGAAGACTGTTGAGAAGAGCCAGGTAGATAAACTCTCAGGTGTGATTGTGGATGGAGAACATGTGAGCAGCAGTAGATGGTTCGCAGGTGTGTCATTTGCTGATTGGCAGTACCTCAGGCTGTGCCCCACAGCATACACACACACACACACACACACACTCACACACACACAAGGAGACTAACAGGGCACAGACAGACAGGAACACTAGGAATGGTACAGCCGTACCATGACAATAAATATGTGATTGTCAGTAAGGCCAAACATCATGTGAGTTCAGCTAGAGTTTGGTTCTACTGTTGGCAACATTGCAACGTGTTACGTGATGGCTCACGACACAAAGCTGATGTATATATGTCTTTGACAATTCCTACAACTGTTAGTGATACATTATTTCTTATCTTTTCCTCCTCTCTCCTCTATCCACCCCCGCCCCCTGCTCTTCTACCTCCTGGCCTTGCAGCAACAGGAGCAGGACCCCACCAACCTGTACATCTCCAACCTGCCGGTGTCTATGGATGAGCAGGAGCTGGAGAACATGCTGAAGCCCCTGGGTCACGTCATCTCCACGAGGATACTGAGGGATGCCAACGGGGTCAGCAGAGGAGTCGGCTTTGCCAGGTACACAATAATAATGATGACATGGAGGCATCAGTTTAAAGACACTCACTCAATGGGTTATCCTGGTGCTACTATGAAAGCAATAATTGTTTTTTAAGTAATGAATTACAGTACATATGCCATCATACTGCACTTGGGTCAAATCTTAATTCCATTCTGTACATATTTGTTGTGGTTACGTTACGCATCCCTACCCTTCTGGTACTTTATGGATGCTGCAGCAGTCACAAGGAATAATTTGCATATGGATTTGACCCACATAAGTTGTGCAAACTCTCTTATAAATGCACAGACTAAAGTGCACACATGAAGCGTATACAAATAGACCCAGGTACGTATGAATGCACTGGCATACAGGCACGCACTACTTATTATGTGCATACACACATTCACACTAAAAAGACACTTGTCAGATAAATCCTGCCTATGAGCAGTGGAAACTTTAAAAGGTGAAATGTTCTTTGCCAAGCCTGTTTGGCAGTGCGTCTGCCAGTGGAGGAATTTGTCTTAGTTCATGCCTGTGCATCAGAGTGTGTGTGCCCGTGTGAATGTGCGCGCGTGCCTGCACATTCACACACTTTCACGGATACCAGCAATTACCCCCTTGTCCATACAGTATAGCCAGGGCTGCTATATTTTCACCACCAAGCCTACCACTGAACAGTTTATTTCTTTTTCTACTTATAAAAGTTTCCACTTCAGCTTGTTAATCCCCCAAAGTCATAAACCGCTCTGTCCTTGTCCTCGGCAGCAGCCACCAGGCTCTCATTCCTGTCCTCACATTTCTCCCTTGTTTACCCAGAGGAGGCCACTGACGGCCACAGCACCGCCATCTTGCAGGGATTTTTCTTAATCACCTGCTCTGGCTGAACTCCTCTCCTATTCCCTCCTCTATTACCGAGGGTTACAGCAGGACAGACAAGCACACACACACACACACACACACACACACACACACACACACACACGCACACAGGCACGTATGCACAAACACGAGCATTTGCACAAACAGGCCTCTACACGTGCATAAGCACACATGCGTGCACGTGTGCACATATACCCACACACACATTCATAAGCAGATTTACATGTACACACACAGACAGGTAGGCAGCCTCCTGCAGGCCAACAAGCAGAGCATAGCAACAACCTGCCACAAGCCACCTGTTCAGGCAGCCCTCAGTGGGAGGAGGAAGAGACATGATGGAAAGGGAGAGTGAGACAGCAGGAGAGAGAGGGACAGGAGTGTGAAACAATGGCCAGGTAAAAATAACTAATCATAGAAGCTATTATAAAGAGAAAGAGAAGGTGATGAGAAGGAGAAGGCAGTATGAGACGGAGATAGATTGAGGAATAGAAAGTGAAATGACTAAGTGTGGGTCTGGAAGAAAATGTGAGAAGTGAATGAGTGGTGTTTTGGTTAGATAAGGAGAAAAAAGAACAAATGAGAGAGGTACGGAAGATTTTATTATCAGTTTAGGGATCAAGAAATAAAAGAGAATGGTTGTAATTGATCAGTACAGGTCTGAAAAAGAAGCCACAAAGAGATTTGGACAATGGAGATAAAATAAATCAATGTATTTTATGAATTGTTGAGCTCCCGTTAGCTGTGTCAACAGACAGACAGACAGGGTTGGGCCATGAGGGGCATTAGAGAGAGTAAACTGAGCTAAGTGTTTGTGGGCCGATCCATTAGTGTTATCAGAGCCCATTACTCCAGCCCCAGCACTAATCATTGCAGACAGCAGCACCTGATGCCATTAACCGGCAGCACACAGAGAAAAGCCAGCCTGCCTCACTACCTACCTGGCTGGCTCTCCGACTGACTGGCTATCCCAAAAGCCTGACTGACCAACAGACAGTCTGGCTGACCGATTTGTTTCCCTATGACTGCCTAACAGCCTGTCTGCCTTATTTACTCCTTGTCTACCCACCTGTTTTTTTGTCTACCTACCTGCTGGAAAGAGTGAAGGAGAAACGGCGTTGAGGAGGAGGCAAACAATGAATAGCCAGAGGGGATGTGAGGAGGCTGGATAAAGAGCGCTAGGGAATAGCGAGGGAAGCTAAGCATCAACACTTCCAGTCAGAGAATCACTTGAAACTCTGCAGAAGGGTGTTGCATTCAACCTGATTTTCAGCCCCTGTTAAAATGGACAGCAAAAACATCCCAACAAAAAAATCTAACCACATACCATCATTATTTCACAATCACTAAGTGTGCACTGTGTACAGGATTGTTAGGCTTTAGTGAAAAAGAGCAAAAGAGATAGAGTTTAGCTGTGCTTCATGCAGAGCCTCTCTGCCATCTCGCTGCCTTCTAAAGTGAAAGCATTATGGAGGGGTTATTGGCATGTTTAGTGCAGTTGCGTGTGAGAACATGGATTAGGAGCATATTATGAAAGTGTGCATACATGCATACAGATTATATGTAAACATAAACACACTGCATATTCATTTCAATTCAATGATGCTTTATTGACATGATGCTTTCATCAAAAAATGCTGCCAATGCATATACACAAATGAATAGTACATACAAAAGAAGTTATGATGTACTCGAAGAATACAGTACATGGAATATAACAACTAAACACTTAAATAAATTGAGAAATAAAGAATAAATGTCACATGAACTGTTTGAATAAGCTCTTCTCTTGGGAGGGAAGGACAGGCTGGAATTTTGTGAAAATTCTATATATAATACATAGGAGGCTATCTGTAAGGACATGCTATCTGTAAGGAAACTTCCTTTGTTTCACACTGGGCACAGAATAGTTTTATATAACATAGAACTGGATATAAAATTCTTTTTTTGGTACTGACCGAAATATGCCCTTAGCACTGAGCATTGAATACTGTCAGGTACTGAAAGCTGCAATAGATGGCTTACTTGTATTTATACTCTTTTTAGTCTCTTTTCTTATTCTTTGATCAAACAGTCACCAATTTAAATCATAATTTTACCAGTTTTAGACCATTTTATTTAGGTGTAGGTCTTGTATGGCTGCTTGTGTTTAGACATTTAACATTTGAGGAGTCTGTCTTTTGTTAAAAGAAAATATATCACATAATAAATATAATAAATAAAATCTTAAAATTTCAAACCATAAACAGTCCTTAGTGTTTTTATTGATCTCATTTCTAGTTGCTGACTGCTAGCGATGTGTTAAAGGCCAGTTGTCGTGATTAGTGATCAACTGAGTCACACTGGCTGGTTAATTTCAGTCTTCCCAAACACAGGAGGGACAGAGGGAAACGAAAGAGTGATGGGGAAAAAGGTGGATACAGGGTCAGTGAGAGATGGATGATGCCAGGAAGTGTGAAAGATTACATATTCTAAAAAGAGAGGTAGGCAGAGGAAAAGGGAGAAAGATGTTGATGTAGATAGGGTGTAACAGAGAAACAAAAGGATGGACGGAGAAGGAAGGAAAGGAGGGCACGGAAAGTGAGAGAGATGGGGCGGTAGAGAGTGAGGGTAACGCTGAAAGATGGAGGAAATAACCACAGTTGAAAGACGGGGAGGAATGAGAGAGACGTCAAAAAGAAGAGGTGCAGACGGGCAGGGAGTAAGATGGATGGGACGGAGAGAGCGATAAAAAAGCTATGGTAAAAAAAGAAGGATGAAGGTAGAGATAGGAGAAGGATGAGAGATGGAGGACACAGAAGTGAGAGGCTGACAGGATGATATGAGTATTCTTGGAGGTGAGAGCGAATAAAGCATGAAAATCTGGAAAGCAGTGAATTCTGTACATTCCAAGAGCATATTATCATAGGCATAGCAATCACTCAAGGCTGCATTTAAAAACTGTCTCATTTAAATGTGAGTCCTTTGTGAGTTTATAGTAAAGAATCTGCATGGTAACATACTGTATGTACACTAGGTGAAAATTCATGTAAGAGGCTATGTTTGTTTTTTTGATGTTACTGTAACTGAACGTGGTAATGTTTGATATATAGGGAAAGGTATGATATACCAGTAATAATAATGATGTGATGGACAAAAGCACAACATTATTCCTAATTTTCCTTATCGTTATTATTACATACATTGATACATTGAATTGATATGATATTGATTGGTACAGATATCCATGGTGGCCAGAGGATGAATCCTAATGACTTTACCATAACTCCTGTAGCGTCACCAGCATGTCAAAGTTTTAACTTATACAGTGAAATATCTCAATGTCTACTGGATGGGTTGGCACAAATGTTTATACAGACATTCATGTTCCACAGAGGGTGAATACTAAAGACTTTGGTCCCTTGACTTTTCCTCTATGAGGTTCACATTCTTAGTTTTCAGTGAAATTTAGTACACACATCCATGTTCCCCTCAGGGTGAATTGTAATAACTTCAGTGATTCCTATTCATGACTATTCATGTAGCACCATCATCAGGTCTAAATTTCCATTTTCCAATACTTTGGTTTATGATTATAGCTGCAGCTTCAGCTGTACTTTTTGATTAGTGCTATTTGATTAATTAATGTTAGCATGCTAAAATGGTAGATTAAGATGGTGAACATGGTAAACATTATGCCTGGTAGCCTTGTCATTGTGAGCAAGTTAACATGCTCATGTAAGCATTTAGCTCAAAGCACCACAGTGTACAGCCTCACAGAGCCGATAGCATGACTGTAGACTTTTAGTCTTGTCAGTCAATAATACAGTAATTAAAAGTCAAGATGTCACGTGTGAGGACTTTTTCAAATTCGTTAGGAATAAAGGTATTTTAAAGGTAAGGAGCTACTGTAGGAGTAGGTCAGCATTATATTCATGGTTTCCACACAATGGTGAGGTAAAGAAACTGAGGCGTTGCAGTTCACACCGGTGACACCTGTTCTTGCACCTGTTCGTGGGATGATGGGGACAGCGTACATGGCTCACAGTCTGAGTTTTAAAATCAGGGCTAGGAAATTAGCGTAACTTGCTCAAATTTCCTCAGAAGTTTGCATTTCTCCTCACAACACAGCACAAGGATAAAAAAAAATACATTTGTGCATTTTTATGTGTTTGATATACTTATGTAAGTGTTTTGATGTGATGTGTATTAGTGTCTGCGTGCTTATGATGTGAGAGATCAGAGCCGTCCCGCTGGTCAGCTGCTCGGACCATAGGTGTTTGATCCAGTGGCTGAAAAAAGTCAGCTTCCTGTATTCTCTCTCCCACTCTAGAAATCTGAATCATTACTAGCCATAAGGATACCCCCCTTTCTTCTACTTCTTCTACATCCCTTTAGCCTGTTTTTTTCAGTCTTTGTCTGCTTTCTCTTTTTTATCAGGTGGGGAGGAAAGGCTGCATAATGAGTCTTTCCCTAGAAACCCAGAATTTCATTGTGAACTTTTGACTCATGCAGATGATGACATTCCCCAGCAGATAGTCAGACAGACTCTGGATAGTTTCATTTTTAGAATGAATAGAATGATACTACCCAGCCAGCAGGACATAGTCTAGTGGGTGACTAGTTCTATTGTTGTAAATATGTCATCAGTGGCAGTATTTAACCTCCATGTGTGAAGGGTTCCAGTGCAACATGGAAACAAACTATGTTGAGTTGTTTAAAAAAAAAAGAAAATGACTGTAGCACTGCTCTCTCTGATATATTTTTGTTTACAAATGGTACCTTGGTCTAGATGATGCCAGAGGTATTGTTACCTGTTTGAGATTGAAGTGACTGTCATTCTGTTTTGTGCCATAAATAAACCTCCATTTGTACCATAAAGTAATTCAGTATATTCACCACAAGTATTCCCTTTTTGTCATAATTTAGTGCAGAGGTTAAGTATTTTTATTTCTAATGGCTATAGAATGGTCAGTGTTAACCTTTGCTACAAATGGATAGTGAATATTTTTAAATTAAACCCTAAGTGTCACTTTTTGTTGCAGGATGGAGTCCACAGAGAAATGTGAAGTAGTGATACAGCACTTCAATGGAAAATACCTGAAAACCCCGCCAGGCATTCCAGGTGAGTCTCCCCTCCTTTGC
This sequence comes from Siniperca chuatsi, assembly GCF_020085105.1. Classification (NCBI taxonomy): domain Eukaryota; kingdom Metazoa; phylum Chordata; class Actinopteri; order Centrarchiformes; family Sinipercidae; genus Siniperca; species Siniperca chuatsi. Next base: position 10,212,042 of record NC_058058.1, on the reverse strand, counting down.
TTTACATTACTCTCGCATCACTCTGTTGCTTTCTTTCGTAGAAAATCATCCCCTTTGAAATGAGAAACTTCCTTTCTAATTCAATTATGGTAATTTCTCATCTCAGATCTGCCGGACAGCTTGATAGATTGTGTACACCGTTGTTTCTGACACCTGAAGCTAGCTGTCAGGACTATGGCTGAATAGATGACTGTTCTGTAGGTCTCTTCCACTCTCTCTCTCCCTCTCTCTTTCTCTCTCTCTCTTTCTGTCACCATCTCTCTAACTCCCTGGTGGTGGTGCTGCTGCAGGCTGGAACTTCTTGGGCAGGAGAAACCCCTCTTAATATTCACACTCATGCCTCTGTGCTGTTCTTTGCAATCTACTTAAGAGCTTGCACTCTCCCCTCTTTCCTCTCCAGCTCCTGCTCTCTGTTGCCATGTCCTCTCTCCTTCCTATCTCTGTTTTCTGCAGTCTCTAGACATTGGAACAAGCTGGCCAAGGAGAAAACAGGCAGGGAAAAGAGTTTGAAAGAAAGAATGTCACCGAATGGAGACAGATGTAGAGACAGGATTGTACCACATTGTGTGTTAGCACAGAAATGTGTCTTTTATGCGGTGTCCAAAGTGGCATCACTGTCCCAAAAGTTTAAAACAAAAGGAGACAAAGCACTGGAAATGTTGGAAACAGAGCAAGTCTCTAAGGGAGTAAGGGTGACAAGAGGTGGTTGCAAAAAGGAAAGCGAGGTGGAAGGAGAGTAAAGATATGAAAGAAAGAGCCAGAGGGAAAGGCCAGGATGAAGAAAAAACATGCTGCCTAAGCACTTTTGGGGCCAGGTGCTGCAGCACTCGAAGCCTCCCTCGTGTCCCAGCAGGACGTGGGGGCCAGACAGGGCGATACCGAGGAGATCTCCTTCACCTCTGTGGCAATTTTATTAACAATACTCACACCTCCAACCAGCAGCATAGAAAGAGACTCATAAATCGCTCTCCACTATCCAGTAATATCTCTGAGAAACTGGATTTAGAATCTCCATGTATGCTCAGGCGCTGCATAGCCAGCGGCCATTAAAGGCAAGGTGAGTGGTTATATTGAAGTTGAGCCGTAATAGGAAACCTTTAAAGCTGTAATATCAGGCTGACCTTCCCCTTTAAGGCTCTATCTCCTGGCCGCTCAGGCTTTATTATTGTTAATGGATTGTTCTGGCTTGTGCCAAGCATGGAGATTTACTGCCCTGATCGAGGAAATCCTTCTGTGGAATTAAGAATGGTTAAGTTTACAAGGTCTGTTCTGGTCTGGTGCTACTATGGTCCCTCCTTAAGGGTCCATGAAATCTCCCCCTTCCATTGATGTATGCCTGTGTGTACACACGACTAGCTGTTGCAAAAGCTATTATTGTTCCTTGTGCTGTTGCCATTTGTAATTCGAGGTAATGTATACGATAATCAGCTCCTTATTTTTGTAATTTTGGCCACCTTTTCTATCACTTATGATGACATTGTACCCACCAAAGTAATTGCTGAGATTTGAAAACTTTGTGACATTGCTACAACGCACTTTATCAAGATTATCTAAACCTTATTTAGAGGTAAACCAATCAAGAGCGCAACAGAAATATCAATAAAATCCCTCTTTGCACATGAAAACTGTGTGCAAGTTGGCCTGTCTGACTTCTTTTTAGCAATGAAGCCTTGTTTCCAAATCTCTAAATAAGGTGAAATAAACTTGGTGACTACAATATTTGTATTACTGATAGGAATGATGTCCAAAACATATAAGGCACACCCAAATTGTAATAAAATTGTTTAAGTCACATTGGTGCTTTTCTCTCATGAATACTGATGGATAAAAGTTCGCTCTGTCATTCCTTTGATACTTTCCCCATAGTTCTGAATTTATATAAGGGTGGGTGTTGAGGAAGTGTGTTTTTTTCCGCTTTTTAACACTGTCCATGTTGACTTACTGTCTGCTAAATGGACATCTCTGGACATTCCTCTGTTATCAAACTCAGATGTTCCTCTGCGGAGGGCCCCAGGACTGTTTCTGTTTCTCACACAGGCAACAAATAGCCCTTTGTAGATGTGTATTGTGCATGTTATGTGTTCTCACTGTGTTTGTATATGTTTCTGTGTTCAGATTCATGCGTGCATATTCAAATGTATGCATTTTAAAGCAGGAACACATACATACTGTATTTGTGTGCTGACATAGTCTGTGTCAGTGTGTGTGTGTCTGTGTTTGTGTCTGTGTATGTCATGTTGGTGGTATTTCCCCAGAGCCCCTTGCTATGCAGGGCAGCTTCTTCATCCATCGTGCTTTGACAGCTCAGCGGCACCCCCTGGGGGGCCTTTGCCACACACAACACAGCAGGATTGTGTGTGTGTGTGTGTGTGTGTGTGTATGCGTGTGTGTGTGCATGCACGTGCATGAGTATGCTTGTGTGACAGCCATGACTACTACACTGTGTGAGCCTTGACACATACACACACGCACAAACCACATAAGCACAGATATAGTCATGCACCACTAACTTTGACCTGAATGGAATGTCAACATCCATATAATGCTAATGAAATGCTTTTTTCCACCATTTAGCGTTTGAAACATAGCCCACAAACACACACAAAGTAGCTGTGCTAGCACACACACGCCTACACACATGCACCACAACACTCTCAACATACATGCATGCACATACACATGCACACACTCTTACTCACCAATCCTGTCAAGCCCATATCTGACAAGCCTCTGCATTTCCAGCTTAGCCACTCAATCACACTGTGTCAAGAGATGTGTGTGTGGGTGTGTGTGTGTGTGTGGTAGGGGTTGGTCTTGTTATAGTTGCCCTCCTCCACTGAGGTGTGTCCAGTGGCAATACAAAAGGATATTGAGTTGTAACCTTGCTGTCCAATACCAGGAAGTAAATATCTTGTTGTCAGGTGCTGGGCCATCTGTTAAATTCAACTGACCATGGAAAAATAAACGGAAAGGAAGTCATATTGGCAGAAAGTTAACGTTGAGTTGCCGATAACGCAACGTCACAGAGAGGAGGAACATACAGAGCAGAAGATTGTGGAGATGGCCAACAGATGGCAGTTAATGGCGCCATAGACAGCTTCCATACACTTCCTGTATGAATTTTAATGTAATAACTTGTAATACTAACTTCCTTGTGATTACATGAGATGTTGAGTTGATGTACAGTGTGGGGAGATGATAGCAGATGGCAGCTAATGATACTTAAACAGCTTCCCTATTCTTACTGTTGTGTTTTTAATGAAATATGTCTAATTTTAAAGTGGTTTGTTGTGGTCTGTGTTATTTATATACAATATATGGTTTAATGCACTTGTGAGTCATGTTACTATTACTCAGAGTCAGCACTTTCAGTATGCAAGGTGTTATATCAGTGTAGTGATCAGACATCCTTTATAACCGTAACATAGTAAGAGTATTAAACATGACAGACGCTGTTATATTCTTTATAAGCAGTAAGACACACCACTGGAAAAAAGAAAGTGCTTGCCAGGAACTTGAATTGAATACTTGTCCGTGTATTCCAGCAAGTTCTACAGAAACAAGTACTACGGCACTCGCATATAGATGCATCTAATCAGCTATCCAGGTCAGGTTTGTTTGGTGAGGCCTGGTTGATATGAGAGGTGCGTAGCTTTCGTCCAACAAGCCAGTCACTGAAGCCTGCTCCAGCCGCTCTGCTCTGCCCACGTCTGATTGTGATTCAGAGAGAGGGACATGATCGATAGCCCTGATGGAGCACTACAGCTGTTTAGCTATTCTGTGCAATGCGGCAGGCGCTCTCCCTGTCGCTGTTGCCGGCTGTGAGTGTGCATACAATCGCACACAGATACAAAGTCATTCACATGCTCCACACACGCACATGGGTAAAATACATGTATGCCAAAATACACATAGGTGTGTGTATGTGTTTTCACCTATGGACATAGACTCATATACTTGCATGCAACAATGCACATACACAGATATACTGTGCATGCATCTAAAAGTACATAGGCTACACACACACACAGATAGATGAACTTATAGACTCATGTAGACACAAACTCCTTTCTGAGAAATGGTCAACTTTGTAGTTGGAGGTGAGAATAAAGAGTTATCCTTGTTTTTCAGTGGATGTGGATTTACTCAATACACAAAATAAATGAAATTTATGAAATGTTACTACAGCAATAAACCATACTGAAGTGAGCCCAACAGGGACGCATTATGATTTACACTGCAACCCTGAGCTCTGGGAAAGTCAAAGGAAGCGCAGATAAAAAGTGATTTAATCCGCTGGCTCCACTGAGCCTTGCTGATTAAAGCCCTTCGTCCCACAATGCATTAAACAGCTTAGAGATGACACCCTATGGTAAATGTAATTTGAACCGGAGATACATTAGCTATTGCTTGGTTTTGGCAGGTGAGTAATCTCATGTACATCCCATATTGTGCGTCTTCCATGGCAGAAAGGAAATTGATAACATTTGATACACTGTATATGCTGTGTTGCTCAGGTGAATTGCTGCTCTTTGTGGGATTTAACTTAATTTCATTGTCAACAATCGAACAACAGCTAAATAAACAAGAAGGTGCGTTTTCAGACGGGCTAGATACAGGTAGTGTTGAGCGTTGCCAAATGACAGCACCAGACTTTGATGAATCCAGCATTCTCATGAATGTCTAACTGTGCAAACATAGATTCAGCCCAGACTGAATGTGCAGTAACACTGGAGATTCTTCTTTTTCACTTCCGTTGTTGTTGCTCACTCCGTTGTCCTGCTGCCAATATGGCAGCAGAGCTGAGAGTCAGCTCCAATATTGTCCAATAGATGCTGGATAAATAATGGAAACCACATCAGGAAGCAGCCACAGTGGCCCTGGGAGATGGAACCAAACGGAAACATGCAACATGTACAAGATTTCCTGCTAGTTTTTTATATTTTAGTTTTTTACAATACTCTGGCGTTTCTCTCTCTAACCTTATCTGTTTTTGTAATATCTTTTCAAACCACAGTGACTGTCTCTGTCTGTCCTCACTCACACTCCTTCAGTTCAAAACTACTACTATTCTAGTGTATATAAATTAAAAAGTTTATTTAGGCCTACAGTAAAAGCCATATTCTTCATGGAGACTTGTGGGAAGCGTCAGTGCTTTTGTCATGTAAAGCGCTCCACCCCCATATGAATGTGACTGCATTTGAAAACACCAAATCAAATCAAACCAACCACTCAAATCCCCTTTTTTCTGATTTACTTCCCTGATCTGTCAGAGATCCAGATGACACCCAGGCTTTGTAGAACCACCGCAGCTTTCAGGCTTATGCCAGACAGAGTTCACAGGGGCCACTATTTGGCAAGACCCCCTTTAAACAAAACACAGCATAGACCAGAAGACAGTAGTTCTGAACCCCAAGTGTTGGCCCGCCGACACATCCCATCATTATTTGCAGAACACAAGGCCTATGCCACTGAGGGTGGGGGAGCTGCTGCTGCTGGGGTGCTGTTGCAGAAAAAGATTCCCTCCCTGTTGGCATCCTCACCAAGGCAACGGTGCCAAGATAGCAGAGACAGCCCACGGTATTAAAATGTCCCTCGCTGAATTAAGGCAAGTCCCAAATCACTTGGTAAGTCACAAAAAGCCCTTCTGAAACTGTCAGTCATACTTGAGTAATCCATGTTAATTTCTGCAATCCCTCCCACATTCCCCTGGCTAATAACTGGCCTGTCAGCAGGCCCATTTCTCTCCCCTATGGCGAGTAGATTTAACGTGCAGCCAAGTAGGTTGGTGGCTTGGCTGTCAGTGTGTCTCAGACATGGCTGCCTCTCCGCGCATGCCAAGGCTGTTTTTTTCCCATGATGCATCTGTGTGTCATGTTTGGGTGCTGATCTGTGAATTGTTTATATCTAATGTTTTCCTTTCTCTTTTTTGACAGAAATGAAAGGTCAAATCTATTATGTATTGATAATTCATTTACTGCTGCTGTCACCCAGTGTAAACTAGCCATATTTCTGTCTCTGTGATACACAATGACAATCAGACAGCTTTTCAATATACACTGCCACAGATAATAATTAGCCACCAAACCTCCCTTTCAAATGCACTTCTCAGGATATTGCATCGTAATGAAATCTGTCCTCTGTGCATGAACCTTCCACCCCCCACCCCTGACTTCACCCGCCTCCCATTAGAGGTAGGACACACAGGAAGTTATTATTGGCATCCCCAGTAAATCAGACAGCTTCCTGAAAAAGGATCAATTTCCCCCGATGCACTTTCTCATTATAACCTTATCTCGCCCACAGACAATAATCTGGATTTGTCACGCTTTGTTTGTTTTGCCACTGAACTGTATCAATCATGAGCGAAGCCAACGGTTAGCACAGAGAGGAGGAGGAGAAGAGAGAAGCAGCTCTGAGTGGATCTGTCACTGAAATATAAAGTATTCACCTGCTGCAGTCCCCTTCCACAAAAAATAATATAAGCCCTTTGATTGGCTTCAAAGTTTGTTTAGGCAGAGGAGAGGAGCTCTGGCTCCTGGAGGGGTTTAGGCAGGAACGATTGACTTTGCTCTCCACTCAACCACATCTAATGTAGAGAGAGACAGAATGAAGGAGAGTTACCATGAGAAAGAGATACATAACGAGGGAGAGTAATAGAGAGAAATATAGCTGGAGTGCGATGGAAAGAAATAGATTAGGAGCTGAGGAAATGTGACAGGAATAAGAGAGGGTGATAAAAGAGAACAGATGGAAAAGGGCAGAGAGGGGAAGAAAATGATGGGGGGCGTAGGGAAGCAGAAGAGAGAAAGTGAAAGTTGGATCAACCCATGCTTTGGGAAGGTTAAATTTGAGTGAAGTTTAGGTTGCTGCATCTGCAGCAGATGAGATGAAAGGATGACATTGACTGTTCGACCGCTTCCTGAGCTTGACCCTCGTGACCCCGGCCCAGCTGTCCACCATGTTGATCCCCTTCTATCTTTCTCCCTCTCAACCTGCTCACATCTCTCCTTGTGCTTTTTGTTGTCCTTCCTTTTATGCTCTCTCTCATCCGTCCCTCCCTCTCTTATCTTCCCTGCCGCCACTGTCTTTCATCCCTCACTTTCTCTGCTCGTCCTCCCCTCCTCTCTGCTCGCTATTCTACACATCGCACACATTCCTGCTCATCCCTCTCTAATACTCATCTATGTTACTGGATATAGCTGAGTGCACGCAATATTAGTGTGAGCAAAATAAGCACCTGAGGCTGCTTTCATTGATGAAGAACATTTTTCCTCTTCTCTTTGTTTGACATGTGTTCAGCCTGTTCATTGATGTGTTCTCCTTTCTTTTGTGCTGTGGATTCAGTCACGGTGTGGACAGGTGACAGTTACAACAGTAACACGAGTTTTTTCATTTAGTTATCAATTATTTATCTATGGAAGTGGACCATTAACAAGGTTTGGTTCAGAAATCTAATCAGGGCTTGTTGCAAAAATGCTCTTGAATGTAAAATGTCCATGAATTTATAATACACCCAGTAATTAAGAATACATTCTCTCGCATTTGGCCTCATTGCAAAACAAGCTTTTTCATGGACCCCAGATGATTAATCCTAATTACTTTGGTGATCCCCTGACTTGACATTTGTCATTTGTTTGGTTTGTCATCAAATTTGAAGACATTTATGGTCCCCAGAAGATGAATTGTAATAACTTGTGTGATCACTTAACTAAGGGGCATTATTGGTTGGGGTGTGTTGTTTCAGGTGCTGGTGAGACAATGTAATACAAGGCCAGTTTGATGAGCAATCATTTTATCTTTTGTTGTGATGATCGCAAGGTAAACTGTAGAAATATGGCATTCATGTTACAAAGTAATCGACCAGGAATGTGCGCTTACATTTATTTGATTGACCGATGCACTGCCTTGCCAAATGACGCTGTTTGCCACAGGCCTGCGTCGGCGCCCCCACTGACCCAACGCAACAGTTCCATTCAAATAAATGGTGAATGGGGTTGTGTTTTTTTCATGCAGTGTTGTTCTTTGTCTGAACACTGCCTAAGTACAGCCTCACAGAGCTGCTAGAGTGGACTTGTCAAGTCTTTTGGGGTAAATCTGAATTATCGTCCTCTGTTAGGCCTGATACAGAGTTTCCAGTAGATGTGAAGTGCAGGATTGGGATTTCTAATACAGCAAACACAATGGAAATGTACAGTATTATTTCGTACAATACATCACGTAAGTATAGAAGTCACACTCATCTGTTATTGAGCAAAGTCGTACTATTTTTTGTTTCTGCTAACATCTAGGTCTGCCCAGTGAAACACAGTTGGGGACCAAGTGTTGAATGTCTTGTACAGTAGTTGAATTTGGTTTCTTATAAATCTTCCCTGTGAATTTTATTTTGGCAAGCTCAGGAATCACGCTGCCAACTTTGCAGTCATAAGCAAAAACCTCTAGGTTTTTCTTTTTATACTTCTCCCTGGATCCATCTGGGCTCTCCACCACTCTCAGGAATGAAGTCTTGAGATGCGCACGTTATCTTCAAGGATCCCGAGATTCCAGGTGCCATCAGTCAACTTAATCTAATGCAGGACCTGAGGCAATGCATTTCTTTTGCAAAGAATAATATTCAGCCTCAGCAGATACAGTAGGTCACTGAGCTCATAGCCTTTCGGCCAGCCTGCCTGTCCTCTAGAATGAAGATTAAGTTTGCTGAGGAGGATAATCATGCTCAAAGGTCTCTGTGGTATGCAAGCAATTCAGCAGGCTTGCTTTCTGTGGTTCACTGGTCGACTCCTCTCTATCTCCTGCCCCTTTCATTAGATAGCATATCACAACACATGAGTTTGATTAATTACAGCTTTCTATTTTTTCCACTCTAGCGTGTTTTTAAGCATGTTTTAAGGTATACATTTGAAAGTGAACAGAAATAGTGAGGTATAGCCAGGTCATCTGCCTGACCAGAACTGACCTCAAGACTGATTGTATCCTCTGTGTGCTTGCGTCAGAGAAGCAGGTAAAAAAAACAAAGCAGGCATCAGTTACACCCGGCCACGTCACTGTCACCATCCCAGGACACAGAGGGCAGTGAGATAAATCTAGCTGCTGCCCCCAAAATAGAGCACGGGCCTCCATTAGAACAGGACGCAGGCTGTGTGGGAACAAGCAGAGGTCACTGTGGTCAGCAGAGTTATTTCTGTAGCGCCACCGGACCTCCAGGAGTTGACGCCTATTCATTCATCCGAATGCCTGCCAGCAGGGTAGGGGACACACACAGAGACACAAAAAAATGTGTACACACCTACGTGCTCTGCCAATGGACGATCAGTAGGAGTGGGACGTGTTCCATTTGGTGAAAGTTACTGTGATGATGTCCAAGTTGCTAATGTTTTTGTCACCTGGGGCTATTTGTGTCTTTTTCTTTGTATATGAATGTATTTATATGAAAGCTGCCTGCTGGTGTATGAGCTGAAGGGCGATGGAAACACACCTGGTTCCGAGTGACCTCATGTCTCAGACACACTGCCTCTCTGTCTGTCGTTTTCTTTTGCTGGCAATACAGCACATCATGGCTATTGGATCACACTTGTGGTTTATTTCTGCTGCTTTTGCTCAGCTTATATAGATGATTTACAGTAGCTTACAGACATGGATGCACACTTTTTGCCATTGCAAAAACACAGACGACGCACAAAAGGAAAACACACCAGCACGCCAACAGAATGATTTCTTACAGTCTCCTCTTCCTTCCTTTGTTCTTTGAGCCTCTCTCACTCTCTTTCTCTGTCTTCCTCTCATACATCCACACACACACACACACAAATACACACACATCAATAGTCCATTAGGAGTGTGTTGCTTTCATTACCTCCAGCTTGGCCCTGAGACAGCCTTCAGAGTGGAGTACGGCAGAGCAGAGTTGGCCAGGATTGCAGTATATATTGAGAGAAGTCTGGTAATTGCCAGCTCTCTGTTCTCTCTATCCTGTGCGTCAGGTGGAAAGTATGAATCTGTGGTATCTGGGGACCACCCCTGCTGCGCTGCACCGCATCTTGCTACAACTGTCTGTCCCCCCACTGGGCACAAGTAATAGGGGGAAAACAGAGAGCTTAAAGGCCCCAGAGAGTCCAACAACTGCCACTCTAACAATACACACCGCCATGGGAATTAAAAAAAATCAGGCAGCCACACTTACAGCAGAGAGGTACCTAAAGATATACCCTTCTTAGAAATCTCACTTTTCAGGTTTTGCTTGCTACAGAGTAGTAAGTGTTGTTACTGTAGTACAGCTTCCCAATGTGGAATGTTTTGTTTGTCTTGTTTCACCTGCCTGAATGCAGAATGAAAGGTCAAGCAACAATACATTTGAGAGGTCCTTAAACATTTTAAAATACTGTAAAGGTTCAAGTAAAAGCTGACTCCCACATAAATGCGTAATATAATAATATTGAATAATAATAAAGAGGTTGTTGAATCACTTAGGAAATAAATGGCAGTCCCTACATTTAAGGGAACTAATCAGAATCTCAATTAAAGTTTTTGCTTGTATTGTAACACTGTGGAGTGTAAAATACTTTGACTAGAAATTAAAGCAATCAGTCGCCATATTCTTGTTGACCTTGAATATCTGTTTGAGGTAATGTTAGATACAAAAAAGGCAAACACAGGCCATCAAGCTCAGTGATCGAAACCCCATATTGGCAGTTTTATTGTACTGTTGCAAGGTTAGTTATTTGTGTAACGGCACTCAGAAAGCATTGCATTCACAAGCTATACTGTTAGCATTGACTATTCCTGTACCTGCAATGGGTAGATTTGTGTAGATCCCTTTATTATACATTGTTGTGTTCATATTTTGTTTAATACTGGTTTGGTGCCCTTTTTACCCCTTCACCATTTTACCCTTATCTTTTATTTGCAGTTGTGTTAGTTTTAACTTTAGCTAATTCAACCACCCTGCACAAATAAAGGCTGAATGAATTAATGGAAAATTAGTTCCAGACAAGTCAAGACAAACACTAAGCAAACATGGCCATTATGAAAAGGATGAAGTAAATTTTGGTGTTTCTTCCATTAAAACCGGACTCCAAAATGTTGGCTGCTGAGTGAAAATTTAGAAAACAGCCAGTTCTTGCAACTGCAATGTGCTAATAATATGAAAAAATCAAGAAAATAAAATGCAAGTAGCTTGAGGTTTTTGAACCTAAAGGATGCTGAGGTTGGAGCTGCCAGGCAGGAGGTCTAGAAGACCAAAGAGGAGATTTATGGATGTAGTGAGAGAGGACATGAAGTTAATTGGTGTGAGTGAAGAGGATGCAGAGGACAGGGTTAGATGGAGGCACATGATTCGCTGTGGCGACCCCTGAAAGGGAACAGCCGAAAGGAAAAGAAGAAGCTTTAGGTTTTTGAACAAAGATTGCTTATCTTCCTTACGTCCTTGTTAATCATACCTGCTGTATGTGCTACATAAGAGTATATAATAGTGTTTTTTAATTTGTGGCCTTCACCAGCTCTTAGCATTTCCAAAGGTGTTGACTTAATGGCCTCTTTGCTGCAGCAGTCTTCCAAATAGCAGTGATGTGGTTATGATAATACTACCACTAGGTTTTCCCATTCACCAGGCCTTATCCTGATCCTCTTACACATAGACACATGGATTTATGAATTACCTTGAGCTAGTCATATCTCTCTTTTAGCCCTAGACGTAATCTCGCCACAGATGCATCCAGATCAATTTTTCAGGATGTCTTATTTGTGGAGTGAGTAGCAGGTTTGCCGCAGCGGGGGTTGGTGTGAGGGGTGTTTGTGGGGGGGGGGGTGCAGTCAGAGTGTATCCAATTTCAGGCTGCAAAGCAAATGGCCTTGGAGATCAAGGATTATACAGCAGATTTCTAAGTCGAGCTGATATTGATTTGCTGTGCCCCTGGTGAACTCCACGTTGTACCGTCTCCATGTAAGCTTTTAAATGTTGCTACCTTAATGGCCCCCCTCGTCAGTATCGCACCCTGATCTATAAGGCCACAACAACTGACCCTTATAAATATGGCCTTTTATTTTTCTAGATTTCACTGGATATTCCATGGACCAGTAATTCAGTGGAAAGTGTGTATGGGTTTTTTTTGTTCAGGATAAGGAATCTTTTAGTTACAGGGTTGTAGCTGGTCCTATTGGATGGATTAAAATATCAGAATTAGCTTCCCTTAACACTTATAAAGAGGAAAAATACTGTAAGCACTTTACAGAGTTTCAGAGATTTTGACAGCTTATTGTGTTTCACTGTAATGCACTTTCTGGCGAGCAGAGCTGGGAAAGCAAGATCTCACCTACTATGCAAAGGGAGTGTTCAATGCATACATTAGACAATACCGCTATACTTTATGTAGTCAGAATTTAAGTCCGTTTTTTACAGAAATGGGACTACTTTTTTATATCTGCTCATGAGGATAATCGTCAGATATTTACTCTTTTGTTGGTATTCTGGCTGTCCTCATCTCAGTAAATTTGTATTGTTAAAGCCTCTCCAGAGTACAGCTGGTACTTATGAATGACCGCCCTGATGCTGAATTTTTCCATAGAAACTTTATGTTTGAAATTACGATCCTTTTCAGTTCTGTGCAGCAGGGGCATTAATCACTAGAGTTTTCATCAGTTCTAATGCGTTTTGATGTGCTGTCCCATACTGAGCAGCACTCTTGGCACCCCTCTGTGACTTCACGGCCTCCATCTCCTTCGCCAGTATGAGGCACAGAATTAAAAGTTTGTTGTCCTGCCATTTAGCCATCAGTTCTGCAACTTCCGCTTCTCTCCAATGTTTTCTTTCTCTCCATCACACTTTCTTTCACACCCTTTCTCTCTCTTTTTCACTCTCACATGCATGCACATTGTAAAGTAGTGAACACTGTACAGTCACATATTTGAAGTTTGGTAATTGCTTTTGGAAAAGCTGAGAAAAGAACATCGCTTCAAAGTCTAATTATTCAACAATCACCCCCCCCCCCCGGCAAAAGGGGGTTGAGATGTGTGTTGGGATCTGGTTAACTCATCAGATAGGCCCATTATGGGGTAAAATCAACAGTGGAGAGTGTTAGATGTGTGCTAGCAAGGGGAGAGCGTGTCCAAATCCTCTCAGTTCGCACAGCCATTACAAACAAGAGTGGATTAGCCAGCAGCCCCCTGCTGGGACAGTGAATGGATGAAAATGGGAAAGATGACGGAGGCCGCTTCTCTCCAGCATTATCTAAATAACAGGCCGGGGAATTCAATAAGTACCGGCCTCATCAGACCTCATCAGCTCCCCCCAATTAGGCTGCACATCATGGCGGCTGGCAGGCTGGTTGCCGTTGGTGACAGATGAGAGCCGGCATGGCGATGTGCTTGTCTCTGCAGCAGCGCTGTGTTGCCTCACATTCCTGACATTGTTTAAGTGAAGGCATTGGTGTGCGCGCGGGGGGGGGGTTGTCTTTGTATCTACTAATTTACAGTCCACACTAACACTCAGGCCCACTTATAGCGTACTCTTCTGTCCTTGATGCTGCATTGATGAGTCCCTGATAGCCGGCCTCAGCTTCAAGTAAGAAGGAGTTACCTTCACCACGCTGGTGCTTGTGAACCCTAGTGATATCGATATTGTGTGTCAATATCTCTCCCCTCCCACATTACCTCCTTGCGTTTCCCCAAGGGTCAGGACATGTAGAGAAAAAACACGGCTCCCCCAAATCGTTTGGGGCCCATTAATGCAGACTGAGAAAAACAAAGCCTTTTTATCACTTCTGAGATGTTTAGGCAAGGATTTACTCAAAGTTGTTCTCCACAGGTCAACCGTTCTCTCTGTTTATCGCTCTGATATCACTCTCTCAAAGGGATGAAGGAGCTAGTATAAATAATGCTGAAGAGTTTGCTAAGTGTGTATTTTTTCCCAAGAGAGGAATGTGCTATCAAACCACCTTCATACTTTGTTTTGTTTGTCTTTTTTTCTTTGGAACAGTGGGAAGACTGAGAGAGAAACAGTAGTGAACTGACACAGGAAGGAAGTGGGGTCAGATTTTGACCAGAGATTGTTCTAATTATCTCTATAATTATTTTAAGGCATTCCTGCCTCAACAATTGACACCCTATTGACCAGTTTAAACTTAATATGAAGGAGTCAGAGTAAACCCTCTAACACTGATGATACATGCCAGAAGCAGTAGACATATACAGTACATTGCAGACACGTAATGATGCTGTGCACATAGATTGCAAAAGATTGGCTGCTTTGTATTTTTTTAATTAGTTTTATTACCCTGACGAGTTAAGCCAGGAAATATTGCAATTTTCTTGGAAAACAGTTGATATATTCAGTGTGCACAAAAAAGATGACACTTTGTTGTCAGCAACTTTTTTGGAAAGACAGAAGAAAATTAGTGTCAACGCTGCTTGAGAACAAAGAGAATACCTAAGAAATTAATGAATTATGAGCCTTGGGAATGTCTGATGCACTGTTTGAAGTTCAGAACTACAGGGGTCTGTCAGACAAAGCGCAAATGAGAGCGTTATCCATCTAACTTTGTACCTAACTTTGGCTTTTTAGTCTTATGTAGGTGGCTACACGGCAAATCTTAAATTAACCAGCCAGTTCATCTGTGCCTACTCATGTTATCTGTGTTTATGAGAGCACCAGAAGACTATAGAGATTACGTATAATATTGTACAGACATTTTGGCCATGTGTTATTCACAAAAGATGTCTGATGAAGGTCGTCCCAACAAACATAGCTCTAAATATACGTACCGTTACATGTTGACACTGTGCAGGAGTTTACACCTGTTTGTCTCATACAGGTGTGAGATTAATTTTCAGTTTAGCAAGAACAAGCATCACGAAATGTTTCATAAAATGATCTGCTTCTACTTTCTATCTAATTTGAAGGCAGAATAAGACAAAAGGTTAAAAGGTGTAAATGTAGCACAAATGACAACACATTATGTCTAACAATAACACTCTAACACATGATCATTTGGGTTAGTAGCAGCAAAGCAAAAAGCAATGGTAGTGTCTTAAAATAGCTGAAGACTGTGAGAAAACAAGGTAAAAGAGACGGATGTGGATGAGAGTAATGGATAGGATTTTTATGAGGGAGGATAGCAGAAAAATAGTGCAGACCTTCCTGTGCTGTCTTTGGTTTTGTGTCTATGTCTGTGAGTGTTTGTGTGTAAAAGAGTGTGTGTGTGGCTGCTCTTTTGAAAGTGAAAGAGCAAAGAGAGCTGCACCTGCAGCTTCTATCAACCAGTGGAAAGCTCCTTTCAGCACAGCTTTAATTACAGTGTCTGCAGCTTTGCTTGGCTCAGACAGGCTGGTCTCCACGCAGCCAACCAAGTCCTCTCACACATAGCTGCCTTCCTCTGCCACAGGGTTGCCTGATCCCTAATCAGCCGCGGTGCCAGTCTTCATCGATCCCCAATCAGTTACAGTAAAGGGGACGCTATGGAACCCCCCTCGCACACCCCCTCCACCCCTTCTCCACTTATTAGTCAGGTGCCCCGCTTTCATTGATCATAAATCAACGTCACTGGCAGCACTGATCGTCAATCATCCCCAGTGACGACATTGATCTGGCTGCTCCCTCAGCTATAGGCCTGCCCTAAGCCCTCGGCCCACATTGCAGCCCGGCTGTGGCGTATTGATCCCCCTCAGATACAGTATTGAGAGCTCTTTATTGATAATTCATTTATTGTGCTGTAATTTCATTTTCTTTCCTGTCCATACCGTTGTTACTGGAAGCCCCTACGGTGCAAACCTAGTTAACAAACACACAGCCTTTTGTATGCTTCACCATGCTACTCCAACTGATGAACTGGCTTTCTTGTATTTGCAGCTTGAAGCATATTTTCCGCCTCTGTTCAAATGTCATTATCAATTTGCGGTCAATGGTAGCCTAAAGGTTAGATATCCCTACTTATAACAAGAAAATCATATGTTTAAAACCTTGGACCATCTGGGAAATTCTATGAGAGGCAAGGTACTATTTAGCAAGACACGGAACATCCAATTTGTCTTTTGAGTTTCTGGCCAACAATAGAGGACTGTTTGTAATGTGCTCTGTGAATTTGTGTAACTCTATGAATGTCAAGCAGTGCAGTGCTGGAAAACACCATGCATGCTCAGCAAAATCTCCTCTTGATAAATAAACCTAAATGATTTTGCTGTAACATTATGTGGAAGCTGTGTAAAGCTGAGTAAGAGGCTAAAATATGTATTCAAGTCCAAATGCTCGATGTAAATAATGAAGCCTTCACGATATACTAAAACCATGGTTATAGAACATGGACTACATTGCATCTTCTAAGGTGAACTTGCAGAGCTCAAAACTGATTTATTCTGATTCTGATACAGTGTCATATATACCGAGAAATATTTGCTGTAGGTCTGGTGGATGGGCAGTTCTGTTGAATTACAAAGCGCCCATCTGTATGATTCATCTCTATAGATGGGAGGTTTCATGGGTCACTGGAGGCGTTGGCAGTGTTATAATACTCTGCTAACAGGGACAGAGCTAGCTTCACTGTCTGCCCACACAGGCAGTGACACCGACAGTGGCAGCAGAGGTCAACCCCCACAGGCAAAGTACAGCAACAGCTGCTCTTAAGTCTGTCTGCCACAGCCAAAACTGTTTGCCATGAAAGGAAAGCTCCACAGGCAAGGACCAGTTTTATGCCACAAGGCCAAAGAGAAGCGATGAAGGCTTATGAATTAACTCTTAGTATTTCTTGTTGCTGTCTGATGGAGGTGTCTTTCTTTTAAAGTTTTAAAGTTTCATGGGAAAATTGGTTATTGCAACATTACTCCATTGCAGATACACTGCATTGCAATGCAATATTTTCATACATTTTTGTTACTTTTGTATTGATAATGAAATGGCAGCATCAACAAAAAAGCCTTTTGTATTTGCAATTTTGCATGACTGACACAATTTCACCAATGTGAATTTGGATTAAGAATTTTTTATACTACAATCCATGATCCATTAATTTTTTCTCTGTACGTCATAGAAAGGGGGTCTCTGGACATCTGCCCATAGTGAGCGGCAACATAAATTCAATGTGTCAAGATTTTTGTGCTCATCCAAGGCACATACATGAGTTAGTGTAATGTGGACTTGAATCGGAGATTGTGTCATGGTTGAGAACCACCTCAAATGTCAGTATCTTTGTTATTTTCCTGTTTTGAAAACGAATGTTCTACTCTCTCCAGTCCAATCGGATCGGCAGCTATGTTTTATTTTCACAAACTGTGAAACATGAGAAATAAGACAATTCAACAATATAGCATAATAGAACTTAACCTTTGTCTACATTACCAGCTTATGTTCAACAATGTGTTTAGGCTTATGTATGTGATGTATAGTACTTTATGAAGATTCTCAGTCAGCTGGGTCATAGTATAAGTGTTACTGTAAGTCCAAGACATCATCAATTCGGTGATGAAGAAGTGATGAAGACCTAAAGATGTGTCTCCAAACCAGACAGCAAGTCCACTTGGCTCACCGCTTGTACAGTAGATTTGTCTGTGACGTATGACTCCAGCGCCTGTTGCACATTGTAGTGTTTTCTTAGCTGGGATCTTATTTTGAATCCACTCTACAAATAGTGTTTTCACTATACATACTATACTCTTACAATTCTGAAGCAACCACAATGCGGCCACTTGTAATTCCCACCCTGGCCAGCTGTGTAAAGCAGCCACTGCAGAGAGACCTACTGCAGCAACAAGGATGTTGGCAGTGTGGAGCAGCATGTGTGGGTTTAGCATTAGAAACATCTGCCACTGCCACTTTAAAATTGCAGCTGACTACAGGAACCAGCGACACTCAGTTATGCCATTTGGAATGAATGCGGTGAGGACTGTCTGCCTGTATAAATGTATTTTTTTAATATATGGATGGAGGATTGTGAGTCGTTCATTAGAGTTGGCAAACACACATACACTAACTTCTACTCACTCGATCACCTCTGTCTACTCTGTTGTTTTTAGTTCTTTGTTTACTCACCATGGTAACCCTAGCGTCGGGAATGTGGAATTAGCTGATTAAGCTAAAATGAAGTTCTCGTTTAACTGGTACCTCAGAGCTTGACTCACAGGAGTTGGCTAGAAGCTGTTTGGCGCAGCACTTGCTGCTCTCACATTTACTGTAAGAGCAGATTAATTCAGAGTCAGTACTCGAAGGCGCAATCATATTCATCTGCTAAAATAATTACAGCTCTGTATATACTGTATGCAGAATCTTCTTCACCTTTTCTGTTGGATCATTTCACATCGATGTCTGCGTATTCCCGGACTAGACACAAAAACATGCATATGTCGCTTTTCTAAGTATTCCCACTCCCATAAGATTGTCTCAGTCAATTGTAGTTACCTGCTGCGTTTTAGACTGACTGTATGCCAGACACATGGAGCTTATTACATCCATAAGCTTTATTTGTCTGAATCTGGTCTGAGATCAGTGTCAGCTCAGTGGTGATAGGTATGTAGGTAGGTAGGTAGGTAGATAGATAGATAGATAGATAGATAGATAGATAGATAGATAGATAGATAGATAGATAGATAGATAGATAGATAGATAGATAGATAGATAGAAAAAAACAAGCAAGAAAGAGATGTGGAGACAGATAGACAGGAGATAACCACGACAGAGAGAGATGCGATCAAGGGAGATGGACGGAGAGAGTGAGACGGATTAGCATGTCAGAGACTCCCTACATAACATTACTCTTGTTAAGTGCACAATAACTCATCGATCAGGCTTCTACCACCCACATCCAGGGCTCTTCCCTCCACTTCCCTTCCCGTAATCCATAATATCATCTCAGGCCTGTGCCGGCTGGCGTGCTGCAGGAGCCCTCTATGGGAAAGTCTGAGCAAGGGCTGATCAATAGCCATAGAGCATGTGTAGTGGATGTATCATGAGAAGCAAGGTGTTGACATCCGTTTCCCTATACTAATCTCACTCACTCATCTATATAATATGGATCAGAAGGGGGAAAACTGGACTGCGCCTGTCACTTCTACCATTGCTGAATCTCTCTCTCCTCTGTCTCTTTCTGTCACTGTCGCCCCATGTCTTTTTGTCTCTCAATGCCACTGTATCTGTCTCTCCATCTATCTCCCTCTCTTTTTCCCCTCTGTCTCGCTCTTTGCCGTGCTGTCCTCTCAGCGCCCACTCCATTTATCAGGCCGTGTCATTGAGCCATGTGTGCCGTCCCTGTCAGCAAAACGACTGGCAGACTGTCTTCATTTCCACGCTGAAGGATGCGAGGCCAGCGTGGCAGTTGTGAGAGCTATCGACTGGGATCCATCAAAGCCCTCCCTGTAGGAAAGCTGCTGCCGCCTGCCTTCCTGGTTGGCAGCCATTCTGATCTTGTCCGGTTTACTCTGAAAATGGCGACATATATGCTGTAATTTTGGTCCAAGTCCTTTCTCATTTATCCTGTCCACCTGTCATATGTTTTTCTATCATAACTACTCTTCTGTTTTTCTCCATTGTTATCTATTTCTAGAACACTGTCCCTTTCTCTTCATGTATCTGTCTGTGTCTTTCCATGTCTCTCTCTTTCACTCTTACTCTATTTTCTCTCTTTTTCCCATAAAACACAGCCTCCTCAGTCTGGGCAGACAGGTCAAGCTGGCTGATGGGAATCAGACAGTTGTTGATCCAATTAGAGATCCCCTCGAGCAGCGTCAGAGTACAGCAGAATTCCAATAAAATATTGTCCTCTTTCTTTCTTTTCCCTATTCTCTCCAAACATGTCCTTGCAGTAAAACAGCGAGGCACCCAAATGACTTTTCAGAGAGGCTTAGCTCATGGAACTTCAAGCCAAGAACCTGAAGGAACCTTTAACCAAGTTGTTATTGAGAAGTGGAAAGCTTCCTTTCACTGAAGCTTCTCAGAGTGACATATTTTGGTGCAAGTGGCTGAACAGTTCCCTCTGTTCGCCCTCTGTGGGGCTTTGCACACACCGAAATCAAAGCAAGGCCAGCCCAGTTCGACTCCAAGCCCTTGTGAGAGGCCTCTTTTGTAACTGTCTTGATGGTGTAGAACTGGCTGTTTCACTAAGCAAAATCTTCTGCAGCTCGGGGGCATTCCTGCATTGATTTCACCATTCAGGCCAGATGTACAGTCAAATTCTCAGCAGCGAATGAATGTATGACGTGCTGACATCCATGTATTATAATACACGGGCTGATTTGCATTCATGGATCAAGATGTTATTCAGCTGGCCTTGTGAGACCATCCGGAGCACGCAAGCTCTCTTTGTCTACAGATCCCAGAAAGAAAAGGAATGGTGATATTTGATGTTCTCGGTGCGCTGGCTGTTATTCTGCAGACAAAGGGTTGATTTCCCCCAGATGCTGGCCCATAGGAAACATTGGTAACAGCAATAATTACTTATGCACGCAGCGCTAATAAGTGCAACTTGCAACAGGCTTCAATTTAAATGGCTATTGTAATTGCACCGTCTCATACAGAAGTACATCTGCATGCACTTACTGGGTGGTAATGTGTTTATTGATGAGCAGAAAGCCATGACTATCTCTTCAGAGCCAAATGCACAGTCTGGAGTATGATTGAGCCGAGGCAAATGAGGCTAGCAGCACAGACATCTTACTCTCTCTAAACTGTCTTGCACTGCCCCTCTTGCTTTTGTGTGTATGAGTGTGGTTGGTCTTAGTGTGCACACTCCAAGGTACACATGCATGTGCGTATGTCTGCGGTCACCCCTCATTAACGTGTTTACCAGTTCCTACGGCAACCCACATAAAAAACAATTAGGAGTTCCCATGGAGCACCTTGTTAGCGGTACTTGTTGACCTCTGACCAAAAGCACTTTGTCTTTTTCCCATGATTTAGGCTCATTAAAGGGCAGGTAATTGGTTCATAACTGAACTTTTTTTTCAAGCGACCCCCTACAACACATATTCTGGAGCTGCAGCCAGTGTGAAATGTGTTTTACTTGGAGCTTGTGACCTAAAGACGCAGCATCAGCAAGCTAGCATGTACAGCCAGTGGCCTAGTTTATTCTGGGCTGTGCCAGTGATGACGTTGTGTGCTGAGAGGTCTAAGAAAGGTTTTTAGGCTGGCAGCAGTTTGTATTATGTGTGTGTATGTGTCTGTGGGTATTTCCGTGTGTTTTCAAGGGTTATAGCAGAGAGACTTTAAGGTTAGAAGAAGGGTGTGTGTGAGTCGGGGCTACAGAGGGTGAGTGTGATCATAGAGTGGGTGGGGTGGTGTAAGGCTGTTGATCTTGGGCTGGAGTCTTAAACAAATTGGCTAGTTCGCTGTGGGAACTGGGGATGTAGTCACAGGGGTAACGTCAGCCGCTCTGTGTCAGATTCTCCAAATCTCTCCGATAGCTAATTATCTCCCAGACTGCCAGAGGAGAGGTTTGGAAGAGTTTTTGTTGTTTTTCCTCTGCAGCATCTCTCTCACTCTCCCTTCCTGGCAACATTCTCCTGGGCTGACTCTGAAAAGTTTGGTCCCATAGTAGACCCTAAAGCCACATAAACACACTCAAACACTTTTTTTTCTATAAAAGTTTGTTTGCATGTGTTTGGCCCTATAGTATCCCTTGAGCAGCATAACACACACACACACACACACACACACACACACACACACACACACACACACCATTTTTGTTAGTGCCACAGCCCTCTGCTCATTTACATCTCAGACACCTACTGTAACGACAAAATAATTATCTCAAAATGTGGTGGCATTTACAGTACTAACATGTCAGACAATGAAAATGAATAGACAAATCATCATGTTAGCTCATTAACGCCCAAATAATTTCATTCAACTGGAAAACTCCCTTGTTATAAGTTCACTTCACTTCAGGTTGTTTTATCGCTGTCACCGCCCTGTCAATCCCTACATCATTTCCTTCTCTCCTGTCTTGTGATGCTGCATTATTATCAAGGCCCAAGCGCCTCAAACATCTGGGAGCGGAGATTAAAGCATCAACAATTCTCTCGGTGGGTGTCATATCTGGCACGGCGTGATGAAAGGTCCCGTTGCTCACCTCCTGCAGACAGCCCCATCATTTGCCTGTGTCGTCACAGACCGGCCGTGTCACGAGCTGCCAGGCCTATAATACGAATGCGATGACAGGAGACCCATCAGGTCCCATCCAAGCCACCAGGTGCAGGGCAGCAGTGGTTCAGTGTTTGGACAAGCTCAATGGCTCAGTGTGTACTGTACTCTTGCTGAACTGTAAAACCTTCCCAGAGTGTTTGATCCTGGTGTAGATTCTCACTCTACCTCTGTTTTCTCCTAGCTTCTCCCTCGGTCACCCACCTGTTTCTCTTATCTGTTTCGCTCTTTTCCCATTTTTTTTTCTCTTAATCCCTCTTTACTCCTGTGTTTCTTTTAGTTTATCCAACTGTCTTCATTCCCCTCTCTCATCTCCACAGTCTGCTTCCAAATAGATTCCGATCTCGCTGACGCAGACTGAAAAGGGGACGGACACTGTTGAGACCCCCAGATCCCCAGCCAAGAGAGCCACCCGTTTCTCACGAGAAAGGCTCACTACAAACCTTTTTCCTTTCTCTGCTTTTTTTCTTTCCTCTCTTCTTTCATTGTCTTTCTACAGGTTTCTCTCTCTCTCTCTCTCTCTCTCTCTCTCTCTCTCTCTCTCTCTCTCTACAGTATCTCTACCTGAATCCATATTTGTCTCTTTTGGTGCTCACCTGCAGCTCAAATGTGGGAAAGTGCCCTTTGAGAAGTTATCTTTATAGCAACGTAGGTCATCGCTACAATTTCATCAACCTTTTATTAGCAATTATGCATACAAAAGGCTGTTGATACAGACACAACTTATATGAGATCGCAGTACAGAGGGCTTTTTTCTTTTTTTAATTGGATTAATATCAGCTATTTCATGTCATGTTTCCCTGCTGGTTGAAGATAGAAATGGTTAGAGTGCCCCCAGTGTTCACTCTGAAAACAGCAGCATTAACATCTATGACAGCCCTTACTCAAGCAGCACACCCCAGTGAGACGCTTGCACTCATGGTTGGGGTGTGGAAAAAGGCATAAAATTTCAAATAAAAGAGAAGATGGCTGTTAAAGTAAAACACGGAGGGATAACACATCAGGAACAGGAACGCCTTCTAGAAATAAGCTTTGGCTGACAGAGCGGTCCTGCATTACCATCTCAGAGGTATTTACGAGAGCGATTACTGTGATTATTATTTCAACAATACCCTGCAATGCTCTTTCATGGGCTGCCAGCCTGGGCTGGGGTAGAGAGGGCCTGCCAACATCATCGGTCTGGGAATTTGTCTAGGAGCTCCATAGGAGGGCAGAGAGGGGGGGAGGGAAGAGGGAGAGACAGAGGTATGATAGTAGAAGAAGACAAATGCAACACAGTTCAAAAGGGCTTCTCTCCTTCTGAGGGGTCACAGTATGTAGTCCTTCTAACATGATTTTGTCCTCTCTCCCTCTCTCTGCAGCTCCCACGGAGCCTTTGCTGTGCAAATTTGCCGACGGAGGGCAGAAGAAACGCCAGAGCCAGAGCAAGTACCCTCAGAATGGCAGGCCGTGGCACAGAGAAGGCGAGGTAAGATGTTACACCAATGTAGAAGCCGTCCTTCCTCAATATGTCCCGGTGTATAGAGTTTATTTATTCTTGCACAACTGAAAAACAATCTTTCATAGGGTGCTGGTAGAGTGCAGAACAAATTAGTGTTATAGTGCAGATCTCACCGCA
Source organism: Siniperca chuatsi (assembly GCF_020085105.1). Lineage (NCBI taxonomy): Eukaryota > Metazoa > Chordata > Actinopteri > Centrarchiformes > Sinipercidae > Siniperca > Siniperca chuatsi. The sequence goes on along the minus strand of NC_058058.1, from coordinate 10,188,310 downwards.
TACTAGATCCCTAGAAATTTTTTAAAATGTCTGCATGAGATAAGACTGTTTTCTACAACAAACAATTATCAAGCTGCCAACACATCAGAGGCGCCACATATAGAGCAATGGGATTTAGTAAAATACAGGAATAAGATTACATTATCAAGTTTAGAAACTGGGTGCACCACAACTCAGCAATATCAATATTCATCAAGGACAAATCATAATTTACAATTTAAATAAAATGTCTTATCACAAAGTCCATTTACTTGGCTTATCCTGAGCTTTCGGCCACATCCCTCCATTCAGGATGTTCTCTAGCGTTGGATGTGAATGGCCAACTTGATATTCCTCCAACCTTGCACTGACTAGGAAGGGGTCAAAGTCATCAACTAGGAGTCAGTGGAAAGAGACAGATGTTACAGTCCAGCATCACTTTTTTTATTTTCATGTTCCAACATCAGATGAGGATTGAGTGTTTCTTTGATTGCTATTTGTCTTTATTCCTTAATGCTGACATTCACAAATTCAGTGAGTAACAACAGCAATATGCAATATACATATTTACATTTTTACATAATTTCCTTCAATACAACAATTATTATTTAATAATTTATAACTAGGAGACCCAGATATGGCCAAAAAACCTCAGTCATCTCAGTTAAACTCTTTCCATTCCAACATGATGACGTTCTAAACAAGGCGTTTACCTCTGAGGTAATGGTTTTTCGAATAGCAGGCCCCACCCTCCTCAAAAGGCCCCTTGAAAAGTTAGCTACAACATCTGGCTTTATGTAAACCATTGCTGCTTGTCATTTGTATTTACTCTAAGGTATGGAGCTGTTTAAAAAATAATAATAATAATAACCCAGATATCGATCAAACTGCCCCCGGATATATAGGCGCTGTCACGTAAATTGCATCTCAAGCCTCACTGAACACATATATTCCCACCATACATCAGAATGTTGGGGAAACCAGACATTGGATACAGTGCTATGGTAACATATTCATCAGCAACATGTGGAGACAAGGTTAGTCTCTTCACAGGCTACCAAACAGCTATACTGGGAAGGACACACAAAGGTGACAGGTAGAGGAGTGCTTCAGACTGGACTATATAGAATAAAGTGAATACACACGCACACATATTCAATGAGGCTGACAGTTGTGCTGAAACGGCAAGGTAGAGGAAACTAGGAGAGATGAAATGTTTGTCCTTCAAAAAACACATACTCTCTGCGTGTGTGTTAGGAAGGGGATGGTGGAGTATTACACTAGCCAAGTGAGTGAGTGTGTGTGTTTGTGTCTGTCCATCACATGTTCAGCAGCCCTACCACCTATAAGCCAGTGAAGCGTATTTACCTAAATCACATTGCTACATCCCCTCACAGGCACACACATTGACAGGGTCAGCTCAGTTGACTTGAGGTAAAGTTAGATGACTGTGTATGTATGGGTGTGTGTGCGTGTACTTCATCTTGAAGGGTGTAATAATGATAAAGAAAAAGTCCTACACTGCCAAAATGGAGGAAACACCCCTTTTGTCCTTTTGCTGTATTTAAAACCCCACCCCTTGCTTCCTCTACATTATACACACATTAACTTTGACCTGTGCTTAAAACAGCTGCTTACCGTGTCACACCGATCCTACTTCCAGTAAAATATGTTTATGTACTACTAATTTGCTTTTCCGAATACGTTCTGGAGGAAACATAATTGCTGCCTGGATAACATCCACCAGCAACAATTTTCCCATCCAGGAAGTGGGACTTCTATATACTGCTTAAAAGTCATATTGAGGACGTCACAGTGGGTTGTTCAGCATACAAACCACAGGACTTTAAGACCTAAGACCTGGGTTTGTGTCCTGTGTCCTACATGTTGGGTTAAGGCAACTAAGACTAAGAAGGGTTGTGGTTTAATATTATCAATCTTTTTAAAAGAAGATGCGATTAGACGTGAATTCGCCAAGAGCAGTGCAAATTGACGGCGAAGATGCGTATGTCCCGGGGCTTTATGAATTTGCTTTATAAACGTACAGAGATGAGAGGGAAAAGGAGAGAGACCGGAGGGAAATAACAGAGAGACCCAGAGTTTCTGGAGAGTTCAGTCAGACGCTGAGCTGAACACAAACACACAGTACATTGGCTATTGGAGCAAATAAATGCAGATATAGGCAAAAATTTTATTTGTTTTCTGTGTGAACACACCTTTAGACTCAAAGGCTGTGTGCGCCTCGTTGTGTTTTCATCTCAGTTTAAAGTTCTTCTTGTTATCTCCGTAAGAGAGAAATTCCTCCTCTGCATTATCCCCCTCTCCTCCCCTCCATCTCTCTCTGCCCCCTCCCTCCTGCCATGTTTCACATTAAGGCATGGCAGTGTGACTGAGAGGCCGAGGTTTAACAGCCTGAGTTCAAGGCAGTGTGTGTGAACGTGTAAATCTGTAGCTGAAAACTGAATGTGCTCGAGTGTGTGGCCATTTATTTGTTTATATGTGTTGTGTGTCTTTATGTGTTGTTTTGCTATCCTTCAGAGAGCCAGTCTGAGATTTAGACCTTCAGACTGAGCACTTTTTTTTTTTTTTTTTTTTTTTTACAAATTGAGGTCATTTTAGCTTGCTATCTTCACAGAGAAATATTTGAATTAAGGGTTAGGATTTAAATTGAGGCTAGGGTTAGAATAAATTCAGGTTACAGACCTCATCTTAGGTTTAAGATTAGAATAAGGTTAAGTTTAGTTACAATTTTTTTTTATACCTCCTGATATACAGCTTGGCTGGTCCGATAGAATTCAGATTGCAATGCATTTTGCATGCATTTACACCTATATGGTCAATAGAAAGGCCCTTATAAGTATAGTATTCCATGCATGTGTGTGTGCATCCTTCATGGTCATTGATCTGCTGTACAGGCAGGCCAGGGGGAGATGGGAGATAGGCATCACATGTTAGTCTGTTTATCAGAGCTGAGGCCATTCCTCATCTCGCTCCCTGTGGCAGGCAGATGAAGGTGAGCAACAGTCTATACTATCTCTCTCTCTTGTCTTTCTCTGTGTCTCTCTACCTTCTCCCTCTTTCTATCTCTACAGCATATCTTGCTCAGCTCGTATCTCTTTCCCTCACTCTCTTCTCCTCTGTCTATCTTTTTTTCTGTCTTTAAGAACTCTGTCCTTCTCACCATCTCTTTCTCTCCCACTTCATCTCTCTGTCTCTTCTTCCCTTTCTTTGAAGTCTTCCCACAGCAACATATGGAGAGGGGGAGGGAGGGAGGGAGGGAGAGAGAGAGAGAAAGAGAGAGAGAGAGAGAGAGAGAGACTCACTAAAACTAAGGGAAAGAGAGGGAACACATTGCATGATCAGTCAGGAGTTACAAGGGGTTGAGTGCTGCAGGGTGGCTGGTGGTGAGGACTGAGAAATATATGACAGATTTTCTTGTAAACTACCCAAAGTTGGAGTCTAGAAAGTGCTGTCTCTCGCTGTCTCATGCTGACAAACATATTAGTCACTGCATTTTTTTCTGCCGTACACACACACACACACACAGACACAAGCACCATGGGTGCTCATTCTTTTCTCTCTCTCTCTCTCTCTCTCTCTCTCTCTCTCTCTCTCTCTCTCTCTCTCTCTCTCTCTTCACATCCTCGCTCTCTTTCACCAACACACACTCCTACACACGAAAACTTTCAAAGTCACACTTCTCAAGCACCTACTCTAGGGGAATGAGTGTAGATGAAAAAACATCCGGCTTTCCACTCTGTGTGAAAGCCTGACAGATGTCCGTGTGCGTGTGGCCACGAGGTGGAGAGAAAAAATAGAGAATCTGTGTATGGAAGGCAAAAATACAAGGAGGGAGTGGGTCTGTGTGTGTGTGTGTGTGGGTGTGTGTGTGTGTGTGCGTGCGCATGCCTGCGTGCGTGCGTGTGTGTGTGCGTGCGTGCATGACGACACAGAGACGATGGCTTGGCTCAGTTTTCCTATATAAGAACAGTGCAGCATAGGTGTCCTTACAGCTTACACACATTACATGTGTGGTAAAATGCATTTACAGTTGCATTGAAAATGCATTAGTAAGCCAAAATGCATTTTGTACACCCAAGTGCATAGATGAAAAGATATTAATGCAAGGTAATTATTCACAACTTGCTTAACTTGAATTGATGATTGACTACAAAAAGCAATAACTGAGTCATTCATCACCGCTTTTTTGTGAATTTGGATCCAGCGTCGTTACGCCATATTTTGGCATTTTCCCATACCTACAGTAGGGGATGTTTACATTTTTTGGTTATGATTATGCAAAAGTTTTAATTCATAATCTTTAGGAAGAAAATTTTTGTTAAACCATCATCATCATATATACTGCATGAGGTGAGGAAGTGTAACTCAATTTCGTCCTAATTTAGCATGCAAAATGAACATACTCGCTCTTTGAAAGCCAAGTCTGTCTGTGGCAGCTTTGTTCACGGGGTCTGTACAGTATAAAGTCGAGGTTTTTTTCAGTCTTGGATCAAGCTCAGACAAAAACATACACAAACTGTCTCTGTCTTTTCCTGTCTTCGTGTTGTGGAAGAGCCAAAAATGACTGCATCAGTAATCAGTCATTGGCCATGCAGGGTTCCCGGTCAGGAGCTTCTCTGCTGTGGAATTCATCAGCACATGGAACCAAGGGCAGCACTTAGGGGAATTATCAGCCTCACCAGACAGCTGGCCATGTCTGCCACTACTATTAGCGCGCATGTGAACACACACTCGTACACACAAACATGCAGACAGACATGCAGTGAGACTCTCTTCATCTCACATTTAGTGTAAAGAGAGTATAAATACATGCACAGAGACCTTTGCTCATATGGACTCACAGAAAGGGATATTCATGATTAAAAATACACAAGTCCTTCATCCGACCTTTACAGCTTTACATAAAATGTCTCTGAAAGCCTTTTAACTAGTTGTGCAGATACACTCTCACAGAAATTCAAAACAAAGGCCTACCATCACTCTCGCATGCGTCCACACATCCCTAGTGCCAGCAAGGGCTTATTCATTCGGTGGAGACTCTCTGTTTTTGCTCACTGTTATGGTTTTGGTCTAGGCTCACTGATCCCCCTGCTCCTCTGAGCCTCTATTCCCTTAACAGTATAGCTCAGTGTAGGTAGCCCTCTGGAGGAACAAGGGCAAAAAAGTAGTACAGAAAGATGGGAGAAGGGGAGATTAAGAGATGACAGGGGTGAGGGATGAAGAGAGAAAGGTAAGGAGAGAAAGGAAGAGGACCCAAGATGATGGAGAAAGAAAGGAGATGGAGGGAGAGTAAAGTGAGAGAGAGGAAGGGCAAGAAAAGGAAGTGTGTGTATGTGTGTGTATATGCTGATGAAATCTGCCGTCCTCAGCAGCCTCACGTTAAAAGAAATCGGATTAGCTCTCCTCCGGGAGAGAACCTTCAGGAATGCAGATGACGGATTGTGGTGCACAGGTTTCTCTCCTGGACTCTAAGAGGGCCTCACACACACACTTACACGCACGCATCTAGACCCACAGGCACACACACCGTCTGCAGACAAAGAACTCAGTTTTCCGCTCACTCCTTTTCTCTCCAAAGGACATTTCTTCATTTCCTCTCATTCATAAAAACATGATTGTACGTGTTTGAAATATGAAAAGAGGCGTCCTCAATACCAATTCACTTTGTCCTATTGACTAAGCTTTTTCCCACATTGGTTTTGTCACTTGTCAGTTTTTCCAATTTGAAATGAGTTGATTTTGATTTGATTTAATTTATTTTGAACAAAAAGAATCAGTGTATAAATTACATTATTCCCCAAGTACAACAAAGGTACAGCAAATTATCTTGGTGACTTTGGTGCAGGAACATATTGACAGATTTCCCAGAGACATACAGAACATACCGGCACAAAGTAACAAACAGTAGACAGTGACAGAATGTGGTCCAATGTGTATATATTATATCATTTAGAAGATATTAATCTTACCTGAAGAAGGTCTATCGACTAAAATGTTGTGACTACATAAAATAACCGTTAGTGTGCAAGTTTTCTGGCTCCTTCACAGTTTTTGGTCCTATGCACCTGTCATTAAGACTTAAAGGAGTAGTTCGACATTTTGGGAAATACACATTTATTGCAGAGATGCACTTAGATGACAAGATTGATACCACTCTCATGTCTGTACACATACTATAAGCCAGAAGGCGGTGATCCTATCTTAGCATAAAGACTGGAAACGGGGAAACAGCTAGCTTGGCTCTGTCCAAAAGTTTAAAAAAGCCAACTTTGTTATCTGTAATGTATTTTCAATTGTCACATTTTCCCTTATTGCAGTTTAATGTCATTTAATATTTTTTTCTGATCCAACTCTCTTAATTTGTGATTAATCCTGCATGTTTATTGTTTTTTCTCTTTCAGACTGGCATGGCGTTAACATATGATCCCGCTGCAATGCAGAATGGGTAAGAGCTTGACGATCAATCCATCCTTGGCACCATCTAATACACTCACCTCTTGGCTCATAGGATCCCAGTCAATAACACTGTCATACATAAAGATTAATGTAGTGTCTGCACTTTGTTACTGTTTGATTAAGGAAATCTATATGGACTTAAAATATCGGTTTTCATTGGTTGGGTCGGGTGAGAAAAGGGTAGCTGACTGAGCTCGTATGTGATTACATGTGCTCAGGACTTCGTGTATGTGTGTGTTCCTGTGTCTTTCTGTGTCTTTATGTCATGACTTACTGGTGCTGTGGAAATTAATGACCCAGCTACGTGTTTTATTTTTCCCCACCGTACTGAGACAGGAAGGAGAGTGCTGAGGTTCCCCTCTATCTCCCTCTGGTCATTCACAGGAACCTCCTCATTCCCCACTTCCTAAACCACTTATCCCCTAGTGACTCTGAGTCAATCTCAACCAAAAAACTGGATGAATAGCATCACTCATTACACACAGCCTGCCATGTAAAAGCCTGCTTTTCTGCCAAATTCTAATCCCACAGATATTTGTGTTAAGTGACAGACCTGCTGGGAAAAGAATGATTTGCTCTTAAAACATTCAACCAGAAGTTTAGCCTAATGATCATATTCCAGAAAAAGGGAAATAGGATGAATTAAGTAGCAAAGAATGTATAAGTAGTCAACTTTATTCAAGTGTAAATCTAATGTAGAAAAAAAAAGTTAATCAGCTAGCAAAGAATGTAGTATATAGTGAGTTTAATTCATATGTTAGTGCAAAGTAGAAAATGAAAATGCAGTTGAACTGAAACTAAAAATGTAAAACAAAAATGCCACTTCACATTTGTCAGTCTGTGTTTACTGGTATATCAAAATTCAAGTGCAAATTGGATTATTCATCCATCCATCCATTTTCTGCCGCTTGTCTGGGGCTGGGTCACGGTGGAGTCCAGACATCCCTCCTCCCAGCAGCATTTTCCAGTTCCTCCTGAGGAATCCTGAGACTTTCCCAAGCCAGATGAGATATATAATCTCTCCAGCTTGTTCTGGTTCTACACCAGGGTCTCCTACCAGTTGGACATGCCCAAAAAACCTCCAAAGGAAGGCACCCAGGAGGCTTCTAACCTTATCTCTAAGGGGGATCCCAGCCACCCTATGGAGGAAAATAATTCTAGCCGCTTCTATCTACAATCTCTTTCTTTCGGTCACTACCCAAAGATCACGACCACAGGTGACAGTTGGAATGTAGATCATCTGGTAAGTCGAAAGCTTTGCCTTCCAGCTCAGCTCTCTCTTCACCACAATGGTCCAGTACAATGCCCACATTACTGCTGACACTGCACCAATCTGCCTGTTGATTTCATGCTCCATTTTACCCTCACTTGTGAACAAACCCCCAAGATACTCCCCCACTTCATTCCCCTGAGATGCTGACTCTCATGCCGACCACTTCATGTTCAACTGCAAACTGCCCCTGTGCGTGCTGAAGGTCACAGTCGGATGAAGCCAACAGAACCACATCATCCACAAAAAGCAGAGAAGCAATTCTGAGGTTCCCAAACCGGACACTCTCCTCCCCCCACTAAAACGTGTTTTACTTCCTGCTGAGAAAAGGGACACAGCTTTTATTCTGATTATATAAGGACCGGATGACTTACCCTAAAGCTAACCATACTTCCGCAGTACCGCCCACAAGACATTTGTATAGCAGACTTCAACAACAAGGCAATTCAAAGTGCTTTACATAAAACATAAAAGCAACATAGAAATATAAAAATACATTTAAATGCAATTAAAAATAGTTAAATAGAAAATAAAAACAAGATAAAACACGAGAGTAAACATTACAGTGCACTGTAAGAAATTATTCATTATTTGATTCAATTACCAGAACAGTCTTCAGCCTTGATTTAAAAGAACTGAGAGTTTCAGCAGATCTGCAGTTTTCTGGGAGTTTGTTCCAGATATGTGGTGCATAAAAACTGTTTAGTTTTGACTCTGGGGACAAAAAGCAGACCTGTCCCAGACGACCTGAGAGGTGTGGGTGGTTCATAACATAGCAGAAGATCAGAAATGTACTTTGGACCTAAACCATTCAGTGCTGTATAAACCAACAGTAGTATTTTGAAGTAAATTCTTTGACAGACAGGAAGCCAGGGTAAAGATCTCAGAACTGGAGTGATGTGATCCACTTTCTTTGCTGAGCGATGACTTTTATTTGTTCTTCCTTGCTTCCTGAAACAATTACTTTGAGTTCTATCTTTGTTTAATTTAATTAAAATTCTGGCACATCCAATTGTCGATTTGTTCAGTGCACTTACTCAGTGCTTGTATGCGATTATAGTACCCTGGTGATATATATATATATATATATATATATATATATATATATATATATATATATATATATAAAAACTTTGTCCTTCACCCTCCGCGGGTGGTCTCATCCTTCAAGCTCGGGTCCTCTACCGACCTGGGAGCTTAAGGGTTCTGCGCAGTATCTTTGCTGTTCCCAGTACTGCACTCTACTGGACCGAGATGTCTGGTGTTCTTCCAGGGATCTGCTGTAGCCACTCCTCCAGTTTGGGGGTCACTGCCCCGAGTGCTCCGATGACCACGGGTACCAGTGTTGCCTTCACCTTCCAGGCCTTCTCCAGCTCTTCTCTGAGCCCTTGGTACTTCTCTAATTTCTCATGTTCCTTTTTCCTGATGTTGCCATCACTTGGTATCGCCACGTCAACCACAACGGCTTTCCTCTGCTGTTTGTCAACCACCACGATGTCAGGCTGGTTCGCCATTACCATTCTGTCAGTCTGGATCTGGAAGTCCCACAGGATCTTGGCTCGGTCATTCTCTACCACTTTTGGAGGTGTTTCCCACTTTGACCTTGGGGTTTCCAGTCCATACTCAGTGCAGATGTTCCTGTACACTATGCCAGCTACTTGGTTATGGCGCTCCATGTATGCTTTTCCTGCCAGCATCTTACACCCTGCAGTTATGTGCTGGATTGTCTCAGGGGCCTCTTTGCACAGCCTACACCTTGGGTCTTGTCTGGTGTGGTAGATCTGGGCCTCTATTGCTCTGGTGCTCAGGGCCTGCTCCTGTGCAGCCATGATGAGTGCCTCTGTGCTGTCCTTCAATCCAGCCCACTCTAGCCATTGGTAGGACTTCTTGATATCAGCCACTTCAATTATGTTCCGGTGGTACATCCCGTGTAGGGTTTGTCCTCCCATGATGGTCCTTCCTCCAGCACGTCTTCCTCTGTTCCCCATTGCCTGAGACATTCCCTGAGCACGTCATCTGTTGGGGCCTTATCTTGGATGTACTTGTGGATCTTGGATGTTTCATCCTGGATAGTGGCTCTCACACTCACTAGTCCACGGCCGCCTTCCTTACGGCTAGCGTACAGTCTCAGGGTGCTGGATTTGGGATGGAACCCTCCATGCATGGTGAGGAGCTTTCGCGTCTTAACGTCTGTGGTCTGTATCTCTTCCTTTGGCCACCTTATTATTCCCGCAGGGTATCTGATCACTGGCAGGGCGTAGCTGTTTATTGCCTGGGCCTTGTTCTTGCCATTGAGCTGACTTCTTAGGATTTGCCTTACTCGTTGGAGGTATTTGGCCGTTGCCGTCTTCCTTGTTGCCTCTTCGAGGTTGCCATTTGCCTGTGGTATTCCAAGGTACTTGTAACCGTCCTCAATGTCTGCTATTGTTCCTTCTGGGAGTGAGACCCCTTCTGTGTGGACTACCTTCCCTCTCTTTGTCTCTTTCGACTGCACTTCTCAAGCCCGAATGACATCCCAATGTCAGAGCTGTAGATCCTGGTGGTGTGGATCAGTGAGTCGATGTCCCGCTCGCTCTTAGCGTATAGCTTGATGTCATCCATGTAGAGGAGGTGACTGATAGTGGCCCCGTTCCTGAGTCAGTATCCATAGCCAGTCTTGTTGATTATTTGGCTGAGGGGGTTCAGTCCTATGCAGAACAGCAGTGGGGACAGAGCATCTCCTTGGTATATGCCACATTTGATGGATACTTGTGCAAGTGGCTTGCCATTGGCCTCAAGGGTGGTTTTCCACAGCCTCATCGAGTTCGCAATGAAGTCTCTTAGAGTCCTGTTGATGTTGTACATCTCTAAGCATTCAGTGATCCATTTGTGCGGCATTGAGTCATATGCTTTCTTGTAATCAATCCAGGCAATGCACAGGTTGGTGTGTCGGGCTCTGCAGTCTTGGGTGACTGTTCTGTCAACCAGGAGTTGGTGTTTGGCTCCTCTGGTTCCTCTGCCAATGCCCTTCTGCGCTTTGCTCATGTATTGATCCATGTGTCCACTTATCTTAGCCGCGATGATGCCTGACATGAGCTTCCATGTTGTGGAGAGACAGGTTATTGGCCGATAGTTGGATGGGACTGTACCCTTTGCGGGATCCTTCAGGATCAGGATTGTGCGCCCTTCGGTAAGCCATTCAGGTTGCGTCCATCATCTCTAGCAGCTGGTTCATTTGTGCTGCTAGGCGCTCATGGAGTGCAGTGAGCTTCTTTAGCCAGTAGGTGTGGATCCTGTCGGGGCCCGGTGCTGTCCAGTTCTTCATACCTGAGACTCTTTCTTGGATGTCTGCCGCTGTGACGGTGACTGGATTCTGTTCAGGGAGGTTGCTGTGGTCCTTTCTCAGGGCGGGCAGCCACTGTGCATCGCTGTTGTGTGATGCCTCCCTTTCCCATATACTTTTCCAGTACTGTTCCGTTTCCAGCCTTGGTGGGTCTGCTCTGCTGTTATTACCCTGCCATTGAGCGTACACTTTCGCAGGTTGAGTTGCGAACAGCCGGTTTATTCTTCTGGCTTCATTATCTCTCGTGTATCTCTTTAGGCGGCTGGCCAAGGCTTGGAGCCTTTGTTTGGCAGTTTCGAGTGCTTCAGGTATGGGCATCTGGTTGTACTTCTTGGGTACTTGCTTTCTCATTGCACCTCTCTCAGCCTCTGTCAGTTGGCTCACTTCTCTCCGGGCCTCCTTGATTTTTGCCTCCAACCTTCGTTTCCATGGTGGGTATTGTCTCTCATGGCTCCCATGGTTGCTCTTGTAGCCAAGCATCTCTAGGATCACTGCTGCTGAGGCGTATATCAGCTCATTGGTTTCAGTGATGGTTGTGGTAGGGATCGCTCTCAATGCTGCATTTACATCTTCTAGGTGAACTCGATGAGGCTGTGGAAAACCACCCTTGAGGCCACATGGTACTTCACTTAGCCATTGTAGTTGGCGTCGGGGTTGCCTTGTATTCATCCTCGCCATGATCTTATCTTTCAGGTCAGTCGCTGCCTCGTTCAGCGTGATTTCTCTTGGGGCTTCGTACCCAATCTCTGGTTGGGGAGCTGCTGGTTGCTCCCCTCTGACCTGTAGTCCTGGCTCCCCCTTGCCGTAGCATTTGTGTTGTACCTCGTCAATCTCAAGTTGTGATAGCAGTTGCCGCTTATGGATGTTGGAACACTGAGCTACTAGTTGCTTCGCCGTAAGCCTTGATTGTGGGTTTCGCAGTAACCATTCATCCCACATCCTGTGCATGTAACCCCTCTGACTAGGGTTACTGGAGTAGTAGCATTCCAACAGAGCCTTATTATCGCATCTCGCCCATCTCCGTCTTGTTCCAGTAGCCCATTTGTCGTCTCGATGCCCTGGTTCCCCAACACCTGACGCAGACCTTGTTTGGCCGGCATGTCATGTATTTCATTGTCACTCATCATCATCCGAGGGGGATTCGAACCCTTGTTCCCCCGTGAATGTCCCGTGGCCTACCAAATCGAGCTATCCAGCCGTTCCACACTGGATGATGGTCATTGCTCAATGCGTCCCGAAGGGGATTCGAACCCCGGTCCCCCGTGTGAAAGTCTCTATCCAGCCGCATATATATATATATATATATATATATATATATATATATATATATATAAATGTGTGTGTCATCTGTATAATTATGGTAATTTATTTTGTTGTTTTCCATAAGCTGAGCCAGTGGGAGCATGTAGATGTTAAATAGAAGAGTCCCCAGAATTGGGGAACTCCACATGTAATTTTTGTCCGCTCAGATGTGTAATTACCTATAGACACAAAGTAGCCCCTGTCCTTTTAGTAGGATTCAAACCAGTTTAACACTGTGCCCAGAAAGTCCCACCCAGTCGTTCTAGTAATATGTTGTGGTCGACCGTGTCGAATGCAGCACTGAGATCCAATAATACCAAGACTGAAATTCTGCCACTGTCTGTGTTTAAGTGGATGTCATTGAAGACTTTAACAAGAGCAGTCTCAGTGCTGTGGTGTGCAGAATCAGCATTGCTCCTCCTGGATCTGAGGTTCAACAAAGTCGATTGGAGCCTCCTTTCACAGCCCTTCTGGCCTCCCAGTACCTGTCTGCTGTTTCGTGGGAACCTTGGGCCAACCAAACCCGTAAGGCCTTCTTCTTCAGCTTGATGGCCTCCTTCACCACTGGTCTGTCCTGCAGTCTCCCCGGCCATCTGATCCCACTTACCACCAGTTGGTGATCAGTTGACAGCTCTGCTCCTCTCTTCATCTGAGTGTCCAAGACATAAGGCCACAGATCTGATTATACGACCACAAAGTCGATCACCGATCTTTGGCCTAAGGTGCTAGTACCAAGCACACTCTTCACATTTTTCTTCAAATGTGTTTTCTTTTCTTCTAACCTTATTAACATCAACATTTAGAAAATTATTGAAGTGGTAATGCTTCCCTTTGCCACAAACCGAGCTTGCACATTTGATCTAGGTGACAAAATATGGAAATGACCATAAGGCATTGTTATTACACCAACTGAGGAAATTTCATGCTTTATAAGTTATATGGGCTTTGCATGAACAAATTTTTTTTTTTGTTATTTTTATTTTATTTTGACAATAAGTTATCCAACATAGTGACGTTACTCCAGAGAGGTCTAATTCTCTGTTTGAACAAACTGTTGTAAAACAACAATAAGACAAATTCAAATAGATGTATTTGTAGTTGTAGAGCTATGTAAAAAACATCAATCACAGATATAGAGCATAATGAAAATCCATTGTATTTAATCATGTTTTTTTACAGCTGGGATCTCTGAGACCCCAAACAGAGGTAATTGCATTTTCTGTAGTGTATTTCTGAAACTTGTCATCAGTTCAAAATCATGTTTATAAGCAATTATCATAAAATTAGGAAAAGCTGATAAAACAATGTTAACTATGTTTTTTGAGTTGTTTGAGCTGTTTTTTGAACTGTTAAAGTGGGTCTGAGGTCTCCAGGACTCCAAACAAAAATAATAATGGGGTTAAAAAAAAAGGAATACACAACATGAAGAGCTGATATTGTATCTTGAAATTGAATGCGGTGTCGTCAAACCTAGTACATAACTTGTCTAATATCCTCGGCCAGTAATATGATCTTCAGCTCAGGTGACAGAGACTATTGGATACTCCACTTAGCCACCCAGGGGATCACAGCGACATTCGGTTGCTATAAACCTTCAGCAATGAAATAAAGTAGCGTAGCCGACCACCTCGCTTCTCCACAGCTCATGTCAAACCTTAGCTTCTTGAAATGCATTGAGTTTTCTCCAAGCTCAGCCTACAAGCGTGCTACTTAAGCCAGCCAGGCAGCACTGTACAGCGTAGCTTTAATACTAGAATCCATGTTGGAAAAAAAAATACAGACAGCCTCCTACTTTATATGATGACAAAGCTCAATTTGATGTGATAAAACCTGACTTTTCAATTGAGAACGCTATAAGACACTTCATGAAACTTTTATGTGGCATTCGAAATACAATATATGGCCAAGTGTTTGCTCTGAACAAGCTACAGGATAAATCCACAGTGTGTTTGTGTGTGTCTGTGTGTGTGTGTGTGTGTTCTACTTTGCAAGTGTGGTTTTCTCTCTTATATAGACAGAGAGACCTTTGTATAGACAGAGATCTGTCAGTTACTACACCATTTTTGTATTAAGGTAACAGAATTTCACATTTACATTATGTCCTATATACCTAATATGAATTTGACAAACTAATTCTGCTGTCTTCTCCTCTTTCTCTTCTCTCTACCTTCCTCTACTCTTTTCTCCACTCTCCTTCCCCTCTTCCTCTTCTTCCTTCCCCCTCTGTCCCTTCTCAGGTTCTATTCATCGCCTTACAGCATCGCCACCAACCGCATGATTGCACAGACCTCCATCACGCCCTTCATCGCTGCTTCCCCTGTTTCTACATATCAGGTGGGCCATAATGCACTGCATTATGGGTAGATTGCTGTCTGTGTATGTGTAATAGGAGGGTTTGCTTTGTGTAGGGAGATGGAAGAGAGGAGGCGGGCTGCAAAACAGCGTGAGGTTCTCTCTTCTTCTCTCATCGTTTCTTCGCCGCTCCAGCTGTGCTCGATGACATCTGTTTCGTAGGCGGCAAACACAACAGGCATCAGAAAACAAGTTACAAAAAAAGGGATTAAAAAGGCTGACAGGGTAGAAAAAAAATAAAATCACCCATCAAGAATGAAAGTAAAATGGAAAAACAAACACTTTCCTCCCTCCCAGTGTCCTGACCTCTTTTGTGCCCCCTCAGCTGCTAATGCAATGAAGTTTTTTAATTTTATTTTATTTTTACAAACTTCAAAACAGTCACTTCCTCTTCCAAAGTGAATTTCCACATTTCTCACGGCTGTGATCTGTGGAGTAATGAAACAGTACAGAACAGTAACGTGAAAATTGGCTGTGTGAAATGTCAAGAGCGTTAACCGTTTTCCGTCACTGCACATTTCACGCAGCACCCTTTGCCGAATCTCAACATCAAGAGGCACTGCCACTGTGCCCTCTCGATCAGACACTATCGTTTAACATCGGTTCTGTTTGGTATGCAGAGACAGACAGACAAGGAGAGTGAGCAAGAGAAAGGAGATGAAGGATAGATGGGAAAATAGAAGGGACAGATGGAGAGAAAGACATCTAGGGAGAGGAGGAAGGATAGCACGGGTGGTGGTGATGGCGACGGCTTGGGTGGGGGGGCAGACGAGGGGTGCTGCTGAAGGTTGCCGTGCCCGTCTTTGAGGCACGCTTGATTAAAACTCTGGTCCAGTACCTGCGGTGGAAGGGTAGGGGAAAGAGGAGGAGGGAGAAAAGTGGGCCAGGGCGCGTCTCTAATCCGCTCTCGGAAGGCTTCCCAAATTGATTTATCAAAAACAATGGCCAGGCTTTTGAGGAATATTAATCCTCACAGTTTCAATATCGGGCAGCTCTGCCATCGCTTCCTGTAATATTGCCCTTCAGCCAGTCACGGCAGGAAGGTGAGTCCTTCATCTTCTGTTCAAGTACAAAGAGACAGAAGAAAAAGTGAAGACAAGCCAGGCAGCCACATATGCCAGACAAAAGGAAATCACTTCCTTTTATGGTGGAAACTATCGCCTTTGTAATGAAAATCTCAAGGTGCATAGAAATGACTGTATGCCATTCCTTCTTTTATGTTTATGTTAAGTGGATATTTTTTGAGCTACTAGTTTGAAGGCATTGATTTATCTCATCTGCAAATGACCCATGCCAACAGCAGTGTTCTGGTGTTCTTTTAAGCCTGGCTCCGGTGAGCTTGAACGATGATTGGCTTTGTTTCCTGGAAAAAGAGCTTTGATGATCCACATGACATGCAGGAGCCAGTCCAGGCCAGATCACTACCAAGATCTCAGCTAGTGCCGCCAGCCAGCCGTGGCCTGGTTTACATCACTCGTGCTACAGACTGGCTCACTGGCTGACTAAATATGTTGCTGGCTGGCTTAGTAACCAGCTAACTGGCTGGCTGTTTGGCTTTACATGTGACTGGTTGGATGGATGGCCAACTGGCTGACCGTGCGGCTGAATGACTGACTGACCGACTTTTTGGCTTATTGGCTGACAGGCTGTTTTAAATGGTAACGCAAGCTGTGAAGTTCAGCCAGAGGTAGGGAACTTCTTAGGTCAAGAACATTATACCGTTCACTCACACTGAACATACTGTAGCTACAGAATAACTGCACCCTACTAACTGTTGTAATGTAGAATAAGCAAAACCATTCTGTCAGAGCTGTCTGTCATTTGAGGAAAATCTAAGTCCAAATCAAGTCCTCACAAGTTAAGTCTTTCGGGTCTCTGAATGCTGCATTTGAGCATTTTCCATTCAAAGCTGTCTTGATAGTACTTTCTTGCATAACTGATCTGCCTGTGGCTGTCTGGTTTATTTTTTTATTGTTCTGTAATTTTAACAGGTTTAACAAAAACTTGAGACTTGAATGTGTTTGATTTTGAGTCTCAAGTCAAGCCTTAAGGTACTCAAGTCCCAATGAAGTCTCAAATCCTTATTATTGTAATTTAAAGGCACCTATAGACTGTGTGACAAGTTCAATGCATGTGCAATGCTCACAGGCCTTTCACACCAAATTGCGCAAAGTAAAGCCATCATTTCCATCAGAGACAGAGGCAGCTGCATGAGCCATAGTGGAACACACTGCACTGTTTTTCTGTCAAGTTGTGCAGCAAAAGTTCAACTAAACTGAACTTTGAACCCCAAATACGTTGACCTCCACAACACACATCTAATTAGATTCTGGCATTGGGGGGAGGCAGAAGTTATGACAGTGAAAATTTTATAATAGAGAATTAAATTTTGTACATATCTGAATTCCCAGAGTTCTGTAACTCTACTTTCCAGCCCTACTGGGACTCTGCCTGGCAGAATATATCAGAGGAGACAGGGATACCGGTTATCAAATAAATTTTGTGATTGCTTACATTTTGATGTAGTCAGTAGCATCGTAGTTAGCCGTTTTGTGCTGCCCTTCATTCTGCGTTCTACCCGTGCAAACTTTTAATTGGATCTGAAACTGCCGATAATGTGCAAGATGGGTCTAATAAGGTCTTGGTTCACAGTCCATTTCAAACTGAACAATATCAGTTTTAAGGCATGTGAGATGGTGCAATGACTGTCTGCAGCACTAGAGTGGAAATGGTGGGGGGACAGATACAAGCAGAGACACATTCTCAACTCGCATCATCCATCTGCGCTACTCTTATATTTTGAAAATGTAGCAAAATCGTAAACAAGCATTGACATTGGTCATGGTACTGGCACTTCTGCCAACCTCAAAACAAGAGGAGGGGGAGATTGTGAAGCCAGTCGTGACCAGGGAATAGAACTAAATGGAATACCGATTTTGCCAGCGGTAAATGTGTTTAGAATTACACTAGCTCTCTGGTGTATTCTGTGTCATTTCATATTGTATTCTGATTGGTTGGTTTGCAAACATGGGTCGTAGCAGTAATCACATTGTGGGAATCGGCCGTGAGTGGACTCATTATAATCTAAACCAGATTGATTTACCACCAAAGATTTCATCACATTTCTTTCACGATTGTCAACTTTCGTCTAGAACAGCCCAAAGTCACACAGTGTAAAGGGGCCTTAAGTCTGACTAGAGTCTAAGTCTCAAATCTCAAGACAACAGCTCTGCTCTCTATTATATAAATCACATGATGATCATGCAGTATCTTAGTTAGAAAATTCTGAAGATAAGTAATTAAAGATAAGATTTTTTCTGTCTATCTGCTGTCCCGTTCAGCTGGGGAGAACAAATACTGCCATGCATAAACAAACAGACTTGGCTTCATGTTATAGAATATCAAGCTTGTTTAGGTGTGGATCCAAATCACGTGTTTGGGTTGGCTCAGAGGATTGATTGCTCTTGATAGCAGATTATTCCATGTTTGTCTTTGTTTAATCTAATCATTTTACCAGGATCAGTGGCCAGCCTGTGTGTTTGTCTGCTACAAGCTGTCTAATCCCTCTCTCCAGTACATCTAAAAGCTCTGTTTGTTCCTCCATTCTCCCAGTTTCTTGATCATTGTCCCTGTCACTGTTTCACTATCTCGTTAACATTCTCATCCACACCATGCAAATGTAAATATGCATGTCTGTATATGTTTTCCTCTGGTAATAGCTTGACATACCTCTGAATTCTGGCCAACAAAAAAGAAAGGTTCTGTCCACCTCTCTCAAATTCCTTTTCTTTTGTCTTTTCTTTTCTTTTGACTTTTAAATAATAAGCTGTCTGTCCCTTAAACTTTCACAATGTTTCACCCCTCTTGCAACAGCACTGCGCATGGTATTAATATTATTATTATAGAGAAGGAACCTAATTTATGGGCTCCATGCACAAGTCATACTGTTGGCAATAATGAGAAGGCAGGGGGGAGATTTGCTGCCTCCAGACTTTCAAATTCTTTTTGTAATTCTTTGGCATGACTTAATCTGTGTAAAGTTCAGCCATTTTGGTGCATTAAAACCAATGCAATCATTTTAAAACCTCCAGACTTGAGAGTATTTGAACATATTGTGAATATTTGAGCATCATTTATTGCTTTATGTGGGATACTACTTGGATCTGTCTAAGAATGAGGACAATTTATATCATTTTACATTTTATGTGTTTCTCCTCAGGTCCAGAGTACGTCATGGATGCCTCATCAACAATATGTTATGCAACCTACAGTAAGTACTCTACCATTCACCTGCAGTAGCTGCTCTTGACTCCCCATTGGGGCCCACCCTTAGTTGAAAATCTATGGTTTGCCTCCAGTTTCTCCTTTCTGCACAGTATTTAGCCAAAGTTGTTGAAAGGTTTTTAGGAGGAACTCGTTAAAAGACGTTTATTTCACATGAACGCTGAAAATAGTTTACAACATGAAGGATTTTGTTATATTTAGAGCAATACGAATGATCAGATTCTGTCTGGAAAAACGTTTAAGCCACATGCTTCCTCTGTTGCAGGTCAAAAACCAACTAAATTGCATACATGCACATACCATTAGAGTACTACAAAAAAACTTGTGATAGCTAAATGATTACACCACTTTTGTCCTGCAGTTACTATACACAGCTCTATAAAAGCATATTATTCCATTCTGATAACCACATGTTTCCATCTTTCTTTGTACAAACACATTTTTATTTTTTTGGTTGGGAGTTTATAGGTGTTGGATATGCCAGAAAGCGATTCAGCATCATTTACCAGACCACAGTACAATACAGACAGACTGTTGCCCTGGGTTACCAGCCCAGACAGCAGACAGGGAAAAAATTAATATTAATTAGATTTAGTTCACCAACAACACAATCTGCCACAGTAGAGCTGAGGTAGTCACATTGCATCCAATGGTATTCAGTCATCCTAGTTTAAGAGTACAGAACATTAGTTTTCTGAGAGCCCAACATTTTAACACTGAGTTATTTTATATTTTCTTCACAGGTAAAATCATGTTTTACTTCTTCTAGTGAAATTTGATGTTTCACTTTTTGATTGCAAGTTTCAATCAACAAATACAAATGTTTCAAGAATGTTTTTAGAGACTAAAATAGCCCACCGTTTATATTCACTTTTTGGAGCCATGTTTTCTGTCACGTACCAACAGGATGGTTTGGAATATATCCCAGATTTGCCTCCCTCATGTAGCATTTAGCAACAAAAAGCATCAGTAGTTTAGTAAATTGTTGTAAGGTTGAGCTTTAATTGATCCAAGCGCCATGAGTGTTCTCATTTTGTTGCTTAGAGGTTTTAAATCATTCTGCCACAGGCTTTAATGTTTGCTTGAGGCTTTTTGTGGCCCCTGAAGCACATTTGGTGTACATTGTTCTTCATTGAACCAGTCAAGGGCTCATGTATTTGATTCTTTACAATCGTGAAACAGTTACACTGTACCACAGACAAGAATTAGCAAAATGTACTTCTTACTTAAAGTCTACAGTACAGTGCCCTGTAGTACAATACAGAGTGCACTTGAGTATTTGAGTATTTCATACAGTTGAGTAAAACATATTGATGTTAAAGTCTGCTATGCTACTATGACGTGCATTATAGTACAGTACATAATAAGCATGTCAATATTGTATAATGTTATTAATGCAGGAAGTTATTTTCTCTTTGGAAAAGAAATTGCCAAGAAGTTACCTCTAAGGAATCACACAGCCACATAATTTAACTCATGCTTTAGTATAAAATTTCACTACTCTGTACTAATGAGTAAATTAATATGCATGCAGGTGAATAGCTAACGCCTTACTATCAGGATTTATGAACCAAGATGTTTGGGAAATATCTTGTAGTGCAGTGACATTATATGGTGAAACACACACTTAAACTACAAAACTGGAGAAGGCACACATTGTATAGTTGGCAAATATCAACCTAAAATCTTTATACCTGAATAATTATTATGTATATGTATTGTTATTCAATAATAAACAGTAATTGCATCACCAATTTCAAAATGTATATTTTTTTACATTTTTATGAATTATTATCCCTGAAAAATGTAATATTATAGTGCAGTTTTTTTACATGAATCAATTGTGCTTCCATTAGCAGTTACTCAGTTTTGTTGTTGTCATTGATTTGTTTTGGGGGGGTTTTAAGGTACAAAGCAAATTCATTAACAGTCAAAAAAATTTTTAAATTGGCCAGAGTTAACCAAGAAGGCAAATTTTCATCTGGTGCAAATGTTAATAGGCACCCTAAAAATAAAATTAACTGATATTTTCTATGAGTACTTTCTGTTTGTACTTTCATTGAAAAAAGCCTCAAGCAACCCATGAAAGTGTCAATAGCATTGTTAACCTGAGTCAAAAAGACAACTGCTTGCGAGTCCCTGTGACTGAACAAATTGGGAAACACTGGACTGATGGTCCAGCACTCACTCACTGGAGGAGTGCTCAACCAGCTGCGTAGCTCCCCACTGTGGCCATTTACCACTCAGTCCAACCCATCTCACTTACACTCCCGCTGTGGGACAGTGAACATGTAATCTGGTCGCAGCAGGCCACCAGCCAGGCAGACACACACACACACACACACACACACACTACACCCAGCTGCAGCTGCCCTCCAAGCCACTCAGTCGGCCTTTCAGCCACGCAACCTCCTGCCTTTCCTACGAGTATCTTAACTCACCCAGCCTTCTCTTCCCTGCTGTAGTTTGCTACCTTCGCATTCAGGGCTGCACTTTCCTGGTGACACTTGTTTTACACAGGATTAAAGCTAGCTCACTAACAAGCTAACTATTTTTGCTGCTACTGCTGAGTCTGCCTGTTGTGAGAGTGCAGATGTTATGGGTGGTAAACAGTATTACAAGCTGAATGACAAGAATTAGTTTTTAATAGTGTAACTACTCAGCTTGTGCAGTGCCGTCTATTGTGTGCAAGTGTGTATGTGTGTGCTTCTGCATACACGTGCACATAGGTGTATCTGTATGTGTCCTAGGGCTGGGACAATCTCGAAATGGGATCGCAATCAAATTTATGTCGATTTCAGTGATAAGCCTTGTACAATTTTACTCTATGGATAGATCTAACAGCCTATCGCGTAGCAAAAATAAATGCGACCGCAGCTAGTCAGTCTGTAGTTTTTGGCTTGCACACCAATGTACACGCCTACTTCCTACCACAAAGCAATGTTTGAATTAACAACGGTAAGGAACGGGAACCGTAAAAAGAAAGCTCTAGAAAGCATAGCTAGAAACTCGGAATTGGAAAAAACGAGTGGAACTGGTAAGGGGCACGACAGCGAAGGTGAACGTGAACAAGAATTATCCTCCAAAGATGAGGAAATTGTTGAAAGAAAAGGAGCTACGACGTCCATTATATGGAAGTGGTTTGGTTACCTAAAAAATGCAGAGGCGCAGATTAAGACAGTCTGCAAACTGTTGTCGGTCAGTGTCAGCGAAGTCAGAAAACACCACAAATCTTTTCAATCACCTGAAAAGGTACCATCCCAAATGACCACACCGAAAGCATGAAAATGCAGGCACATGTTAGTCCCTCCATGAGTGTTAGTAGCGCAAGCGGGTCAATACCGAAACAGCAGTCCATCCGGCATCTTTTGTGTGCATTACCCCATACGAAAAGTGATCCAAAAGATGCAAGGAGATAACAAGCACAGTTTCGTACTGCATAGTAAAAGACATGATGCCCCTGAGCACAGTTTAACGGAATGGGTTCAGGAAACTGATCTTGATCTTAGTTGTGCCAGTTCCTTTGTGATCCAGACTTTTTCTGTCTCAGTAATGTACCTCTACAAATATTTGAGACTGAGTTTGCTTTCCTGCCAAAATAATTTGTGATTGTAATCACATCTTTTGTTTAATTATTTTAATACGTTACAAGGCAGGCTAACTTGAGTTGCTTTGTTAAGGCAGATAGATATTTTTTGCACAGTTAAATGTTTACGTTGTTTGTTTATGTTGTTCTATTTTTTTATTAATAAACTATTCTAATGTTTAAATAATAACCCTCTGGTTTTTTCAGGCTTCAGTCATTATAGTCTTCAAACTGGCAGCATTATCAAATTATATATCGTGATAAATGTCAATATCGATCAATATGGGGGGGGGGAAACGTGATTATATTTGTTGCCATGTCGCCCAGCCCTAATGTGTCCATGTGTTTATTTAAATATGCATACCATTTTCTTCATTTTCTGGCAGCTTCTCAGACTCTCAAGTCATGTGTTGTTATGGTTTGTCTGTCAGCACACAGACAGAACATACACAGCCTCATCATCTATGTTTGTGTAACTGCTCGTGTTTGCCTGATACATGTTTGTGTCCACTGAATGTGTTAGGTAGTGCCATATGTGTTGTCCGTACTGGTTATTCCCAACCAGCCCATACGGCTGCCTGACGGCCATCCATCTTCCAGCCTTATGTCATGAGGCCTCTTGGAGCCATTGGCAGTAGCCACTAACCAGTAGCCACATTGTATTGGGGTGTACATCTCATCATGCCTTCATGCCAGCAGTAGCCATGTGGCCATATCCGTCCCCATGGCCCCATCCCCAATGTGTTCAAATGGCTCTCTCTGTCACCAAACGGCTGGTAGGTGCTCACCCCAGCTGTCACCGCCATCAGTGGATAGCTACCAATCTGTCTCCCTTTATGACCCACACTCATATCCGCTACCAGCTACATACACAGCAGACCGCCCCTTACACACACACAGCCAGCCACCAGGTCAGTGAATCACATCAAATTAGCCAAGCATGGTAGCTTCAAGAGCTCGGGGGCCTACTCAAAGCATTAAAAACCAATTGATTGTGCTGCAGTTTGGTGGCTCTCACCAATTGTCGCGTGTTAAACCAATGGAGCATTGTGCAATGGCGCTCCTGGTGTCCAGGCAATATGGAGGCGGCCAAGCATGGAAGGAGAAGGGGTCACAGTTAGCCAGCCAGACTGTGTAGAATAGAACAGACACAGCCTATGTGTAATTGTATACTTGTATTGCAATTATTTGTATGTAATTAAACTGGATTCACAAAAGAATAGACTAGCTGTCAAATTAGTTAAATTATCCTTCATTCCAAGGACGAAACAAAGTGTCATCAGAGAAAGATAAACATTAGGCTCCATAAGAAGTACAACACAGTAATTAAACTAGAAAACATATACAAAGAGTCCACAAGAATAAAATTTAAAAGAGTAAAACACATAACAGTTAGCCCAATGGTAAATAAACACTTTAGGCTATCTTTTTGCTTCACAGTAGCAATTTAGGTTAAACTGCTTTACTAATAGGTTGAACCTCTATGAGGTTACAGAGAGTCACAAGAAAAAGAGTAAAACAGTTTTCCCAACAGTAATTAGGCCTACAGTTACATAAAATGCCTATTAGCAACACATTAGCCTCAGAGAGTTAATGGCTAGCATGGTTAGCAGTAAATCGATCACAGCTAAACTAAATTAACATATCATAAATTAGCAATCACTAAACAGTTATAATTGAAGATTATCTACAGATAATGCTTCAACCAGGGAAACAATGTCAGCAATGTCTGTTTGTTTGATCACAGATCAGACAAAAGGCAAGATGAAACAGTGTCATTTGAGCTGTAACTGTACCAGGTGTGGTTGCTACTTGCAAAAGAATGTTCAACCAAAACCACAACTGCAGGTGGCTGTGTCCGTAGAGAAATATTCCCTTCCTTTTAGAGACGAAGAGAATCTTTCAGATCCAAATTCTGTATCCAGCTACAGTCTATGCGATATGCACAAGGCTAATGATATTCTGGCATCACCTGAAATACAACTTAACATTGTGTTACTGGGAGAGACTCTCTGTAAACATATAAAACAGATAAGACATATTTAACAGTTAGATACACTGTAAAAATGTATATACTGTAAATCTTCTTGTACATTCATACAAAATGTAACTAATATATAATGCTAAACTATTCTAAATGCAAACATGGTGAGTTTGAATTTCTCCATGCACTCTAAAAACAAGATTTTTCATTGTGTGTTTGCAAGTTATGTGACATTACTGTCATGTCTTTCGTTTGGATAGAAACGTATTTTAATCTGCGCTAATCTACCATTAGTGTTAGCTATACTGACTGAAATTAAAACCTGTTCTTAAAGGAGCTCTAAGTGACATTCGCTACCACTAAATGTCGCACTAGAGCACCAGCATCTCAGACCAAAACAAATGGGCGCTAAGACGCACCAGAATCCATTGAGAAAAACAGTAATTTTACCTTGCAGATCATCATAAAACACACGTCATTCAAACTGGACAGAAACAAATTAAAACTCTTTGTAAGTCTTTCCACTGTTCCAACAATCACCAACTCTGGTTTGGTCAAAATAAACCCTTAATTCACCAAAATATTCTGGCTCTATGCCTCAACTGGCAGCCGTGAAATGGGCTGCAATGGCTGCTGTGGACAAATGCGTCCGTCAAAGTACTTCCACTAAAAGTGCTTGTTTTTGCCACTGACAGGCTCAGATTGTTATTCTAAGTGTCTGATAACATTATGGAAAGGATCACTACAGAGCTAGACCGTAAGATCAGTTTTGTTTAACCAGAAACAACCATTTTTTCACTCTCGCCCACTACCAGACTCCAATGAAAAAAACAATAATTTTACCTTGCAGAAACACACTTCATTTAAACTCTACAGAAACAAAATAAAAGTCACAAAAACCATCTTTGTTAGTCTTTTCACTCTTCCAACAATCACCAACTGGGGGGAAGTGGGGGTGTGACGTCATCCTCTGCTCAGGACGCCATTACTCCACTATATCTTTATATAGCAAATAGTTTGCTGCTGTATTAATGTTCAGAATCTCATTTACAGAACCTTTAAGTCATAAACACAGGAGAGAAAACAATTTGGATCAGACTTAGAAAAAGGATTACCAGAATTTTTTTTTCTCACTTGCCTCTCAGGGCTTCCACAGTTTGTTTTTATCTGACTAGATTAAGTTTGACAAGTCCATCCATATGAAACTGGACTTTATCCCGCAGTGGAGCTGGCACTTTGTTAGCAGTAAGCGAGAGAGTGAAGAGAGAACAGTTTTCAAAATTTGTTTACCTCCAATTAATGGTCGAGATGCAGTCGGCGTGGAACTTGATAGAAAGTGACAGTGTTTTTTATAGTGGACAGCTAAATGAGGTTTCAGCTTGTTCTTCCAGACGTTCTTCTTCTTTCTTTTTTCCTCTGTTTATCATTTCTCTCCCCTTTCTCTTCGTCTCTTCTTTCATACTGTCTCTCAGATCTTCTAATGCTGTGCTCTGTTGGGCAGTTAGGCGTGGGATGTCAGAACAGCATGACCACTTGCCTTTTGTGCTCTGTTCTTTCGTCAGTGCTACACAAGGCAGCAGACCTTGTAGAATAGGAGAAAACAGAAGAACTAAAGGCCCCAAAAGACAAATACACACATGCAGCTCACACACAGTGCCCAACTGCCTAAACACACATATTGTTTTAGTGCAGAAACACAGTCTTAATGGTAAATCTCACTTACGTACAGATCATCAATCACGCACATAGACTCTCATATTTGCTTCATACTGCCAAAGATTGCCGGAGTAGCTGCAGTGCCAGCCAAGCGCAGCATTGCTGTCTTTCCCCATGACTTATCCATCCTCTTTTTCTTCCTTTTCCTCACTGTGAACTGTATGTGCTTCAAGTGTGTGTTTGCTGGAGTACATTGGCACTTACATACTGGAGGTGAATTATTGAATTCCTCTCCATTGCACCCCAGCCAGTTTTCCATTGCTTCGTCTTTGAATACACGCTTGCTGGGCCTCTTAGAATTGAACCATAACTATCTGCCCTCATCGGATGGAGGTGAATCGGTGCACTGTGTGATACCCATCTCCCCGGTTGACATGAAAAACGCTTTGCGGATTCAGAAGGGGAACATTATGTTGGTCTCATGGATTTGACTGGCGAAGCAGAATTTGAGACAGGGCTACAGTCGTCCTTGAGTTGCTCTCACTGCTCTTTCTCTCCCCTCTCTATCTTTTCATCCCTCTCTCACTCCCTCTCTACTTCTTTCTATACATCTCCCTCTCCCTTCTCCCTGTTTTTGTCTCCCTACATCCCTCCTGCCTCTTTCTCCCTCTGTCACTCTCTTCTCTACTGCCTTTTCAGAGCACAACTGCAGCAACTGTGCTGGTGCCAGCAAAAAATCGTCTGTTCAGGTTTAAAGTTTCATTCATATAAGAGAGATATTGTTGCAGTGCCACAGGGTGACTGACAGAGAGATTGAGCGGCTGCATTTTCACTATAAGCTTTCGGATATTACCAAGAAAATGTTTGCAATAGTAGCAAAAATACATTTTGAGACAAAAGCTGAAATGCTTTGGTGGACAGGCTTTATTAGCTTGCTGTGTTTTTTAATTGGATTTCTAATCTTATTTGCTTTTGTAAATATTCTGGAGAGATCCTTGTGTGTGAAATGATCCATTTGTCTACAAAAGGCAGTCAGAGAATGGCTGATCTGAGCGTGGAGAGGAAAGGACCTCCCATGAAGACATGACAAATACTGTTACATGCTTCGTCACACACTATACCAATCCAAGCAAGTATCTTGTCCTCCTCAATTAGGACAAGTTACTGGTTTCTTTTTGATAAAAGCCTCATTACTGTGAGCATTTCATAGTCAAAAACAGTCAAAATAGGGATGAAATTAATAGTTTGGATCTCTCTCTTACTCGCAGACACACATACACTTATTCGTGCACAACAAAGCGTTGCCTTAATCAATCTCAGTCATGGCCAATTACTAACATATAACATATTTTGACCTGTAATTGTAGCCTACAGTACCTCACATTCCAACTGGTGTAATTTTGAAAATGCTGATTTCAGTGGTAACACATTTTATTGTAATTCAATCTGCATCCTCTGAGATATTGCACATGATTGACAGACAAATGAATCAATAAGTGGAGGGAGACTGGTCCATCATCCCTCTTGTTTTCATTTCATTGTGGAGGACAAATAGATACACAGTAGATAAACATCTTTGCCAGAGGTGAGAAATCCTTCATCGGTATGTGGCTCCACATGTTAATCTGTTAACATACATTGTTGTTGCACCTCAGCTGCTTCATTTTCACAGTAACAATCCCCATTTCCCTCTAGGTTCTTGTTGTATTTGCAATTAAGCTTTTCAAAACCCTTCAAAAATGAGATTTCAAATTTAAACATGATGGCAAAGGCCAAGATAAGCTGCTATCTGCATCAATGTCAACTTGTGAGGCTTCATGCATTGCTATCCATCAGTGTGCACTACTATATCGCTGCTACTTCAGTTGGGCAAAATGAGCAGTTCACCTTCCTGGCTTAGTCTATGGCACACTGTGTCTTGTAAACAGACTGTGTTGGTAATAGTAGAGCAGCCCTGGCAGCCTGTTAGCCCGAAGGAGTGATTCATGCTGCGGATTAGAGTGAAAGACCCAGGATGCTGCCTCCCTTTTTTGGGCTTACCCGAAAAGAAAGGTGCCTGAGGGCATCTGGAAACTGTGGTCACAGTCGAGGTAGGTGAAGGCAAAGTTATGGGTGGCTATTGTAAACCTTAATAGAGCACAAATACAGAACAAGATAAATAAGAGCGCATACACACACTATCCACACTCATAACATTCCATAACCAGTAACTTTTGTGGTTTCTATGAATATAGTTTCATTGCCTACAGTATATACCCTTCAGGTGGGCAAGCCTGCAGTATCAGGGGTCCCTGGCATTCTGTACTGTATATAGTTACCAGTCAATCATCAGCAGATGTTCACCAGGCTTTCCAGACCAATACTGACTGAGTGAACAAGCTTAGTCTGTGTGTGTGTGTACGTGTGTGTGTTTCACTGGAGATGGAGAAATGTCTACGAGGTACTAAAACTTCAGCAGAATTACTCAAACCCAGTGGCATGGAGCTGCGGCAGCACCTCTACAAGTATCCTACAATGTGCGTGTTACATTTACCCAATACACAATACACACTAACATACACACGTCAGCATCAGTATCCAAACCACAGAACCTCACATGGAGAAACCAACTGTCAAATACAGCGAGGAATGTGTTGAGTCAAGCGCGGGTCCTCTTTCATGTGGACGACACAAGTGATGCTTTGTTTGAGTGGAAGACTCAGAAACACAGCCTTGATCATGTTTGACGTTCTTGAGGCTTTTAATGTGCCTCCTGTCTTTTAACCCCAATGTCTGAACAGTACATTACGCTAGTTTCAATAAGCAGATGCTTTCTTGCCAGCAGTGAAACATCAGGTGAGCATCGGCATGTGAGCTTCTCTTTGTCGCCTCCTCAGGCTGTTTTCAGTCAAAGCGAAGGCAGTACTGCCGCCTGAAGGTAGTGATATATCAGTACCAGTTCGAAGCAACAGTGTAGATAGGCAATAATGTTGGATATTATAACCTGCAGCAGCAATAGAGATGAGCAAAATGACTGGCTGCAGGGATGCTCTGATCAGGTTTTTTAGGGCTGATACTGATCGCACATGACTTTTAAAGTCATCAGAATCAGCCAATCTGATACCGATCTTTATAGGAATTTATAGGAAGCTTCTGCAGAAGATATCCTGTAATTTTCCTCATTTGTAAGGTTCCAGGATTTCCTTTTTTTCACTCTAAAATGATACGCTGCTAATCCATTTTGAAGATTATTGTCTGTTTACTTCATTACATGTTCTAATATTCTGCTACACCCTCCAAAATGAGCAATTTTATTCTTTTATTCAAAATTCTTAACTGCCTGCTTGACAGAGAAGATTTTTTTAAATCACAAAAGGCAGTTTCACATCTCTTTCAGTCACCTATTTGCAAATAAAAAGACCATATCTCAAAACTGGATGAAATTCTATGCAGCAAGAAACCAAATACTCAGTTCCTTAAGCTCAATACTACCCAAACATACTGCCTACCTCTTGAGTCTATATAGGGCTAGACAGGAATGTAAACCACTTCATGAGATCCTTTAGCTGTTCTGATCAGCAACTCTAAAGAGCAAGTAATGAATATCAGCTGATACCGATCAGTGCTCATCAGTCGGAGTGTTTCTATTTACTTGTAATGAGTGATCATTAAAAAACACTGCTGGCTGTAAGATTTTTTACAAGATTACTTTACTGTACATTGTCTCTGGTCGGTGAGTGTATATCAACGTATTTAACAACCAGATATCATCTGTCTCCTGTCTAGAGCGGGATCAATACCATTTTAAGCAGGATGGGGTTTTCACAGACACACACACAGGCACACACACACACCAAAACATGTGCATACATTGAGGAGATCTGTAAATATCATACATTACATTTGCTACGTCTGTTGCATCCATTATCTCGCTCTCCTTCTCTTTCTCTCTCTCACTCACACACACACAGAGGACAAATCAAAAACATATCCTGTCTATTTGTGTCAGTCTCTTTCTCACTTTCCTTCCTCTCTGGTCCGTGGACAGACACACAACATGACAGACACCCACATACACACACACACATGCTCTAAAACCCCCTCTCTCATAGACACTCAGTCTCACAAACACAGAAAATCGAAATCACAAATCGGCTTAACTCTCCCTGACACGTCTGTGAATTAAGCCTTTCCGTTGCTCTCCCTTTCCCATTATAAAGCCATTGTCAGAGGGTGAATCAGTAACAGGTAGCCCACAGCTCCTGCTGCTTCCTTCTCGCTCATCTCTTTCCTTCTCTCTTCCTTGCCTTCTCTATTCTTCTTTCTTTTTCTTTGTCTTCTCTTGCTTTCTCCCTGTGTGTCCCTCAGCCTTTCTCTTTAATTCTCCCTCCTCCCTTTCCCTGTCCATCTCTTCTCGCTCCCATCTTCCTCATGACCTCCATCAGCTCTCTCCTTAATCATCCCTCTCCTGTCCTCACACAGTCTTTGTCTGTCTCCTCGTTTCCCCTCTCCTTTTCTTTTTGTCGTCTGTCACAGCCAGTAGTGAAACAGAACTAAGTACTAGGTATTTTTATTTTTTGGTACTTTAAACTTCAACTTCACTACACCACACGCTTTTTACCCCACTACATTTGCTTGACAGCTAAAAGACACTAGTTACTTTGCAAGGTTCAGATTTTCCTCACAGGAATAAGATAAGAGATGTGATCAGTTTATATACTTGTTACAATTAGTTTTACATTGGGGTATTGCTTAAGTCAAGGATCTGCATTGAGTTGCACCAGCTATTTGTAAAGCCATCACTAAGTTTGTATGTAGTCCTTCCTGTGTTCTTAGAAATGACTAGCTAGTTTCAGACTAGTGATTTACTAAACCAGGTTGCATCATTAAAACTTCAGAAAGGTCTGCGGTGCAATAGTAAAGACTTTAGTAATGTGTAAATCGGTTTCTAGTAAACGTCTGTAGTGCTGTTCAATCAAAAGAACAGACACCAACCATGCAAACAGAAAGTCAATGTAGCATCATGAGCTGTAAAACTGTTAAAAAATGTAAAAACTTGATAAAAATAAAAATTTTTGGGGGGGGGCAATGATATATTAAAGTTGCTAATAATTTACTTTGTTTTATTTGTATAATATGCATACATGGAGAAATATGTGTGTCAGAATTAGTAATATTCGTGACATTTAGAATGAGAGGGAAATTTGATTATGCTATTCCAGCCGACACTATTTTGTCATTTAGCCTGACGTTATTAGCATAACATTTTGGAATAGGTACATTGTGTTAAATCTTTACAGTTTACATTGTTATTAAACAGCATTTGATCAAGTGTCGAGTCATATATATCGACCATATTTCATATTATATATTAGCAAACTAAGTTTTATCAGTTTGTTCATTTAGCTACGCAACAGTTACACCTGGCAGTTTCTGGGTGTAAATATTTAATGAAGTAGTCAGTCTGTTTTTCAGACCTGAGTCCTTTCGGGTTTCACATAGCCTCGACATTCACCAGTAAGATAGGGTAGCAAGGTAGGCTATACAGACTTAGAGGTGAAAAACAGGGCAAAAAAAGAGTTCAGAGCAGTTCGCTCTGAATGAGGGTGGCATGTCCCCATCATCCTCAGTGGCAATTACGCCCTTGAGTTTGTGTGGTGCAACCTGTTTTAATTTACTGATGCATAAATCTCCATTTAGTAAACACTTACTACATTATGAGGAGGGTAAATTTGAACTTACAAAGAGCTGGTTTAATTGAAATACTTCACCATTGATCTCAGCATTCCACCCAGTTTCTTTCTTTTTGCGCTGAGGTGAAACTCCGGGAAGGATTCCAAGAAGCTTGCATATCGAGTGGGAGGAGAAAGGGAGTTAGCTGACTGTGTTGTGAATGCAAGGAGTAGACAAGCAGAGCGATTCTGACAGGCTGTGTCTGCACAGTTTGTTCTCCAATAGGCCCACACAGAGTCACCAGTGGAGTGCGCACATGCACGCGCACACTTGCAAACATACTTTATTGGAATTGCACGCTCATATACACACACATAGACACTGTTCATCTCATTCACACTCGTGCACAAATGCTGTTCCACACAGTGTGCTGCAGGCTTACCTACAAACACACATAGACACGCTTACAGTACAGACACACACAAAGTGAGAAGAGAGGCGAGCCGAGCAGAGGAAAAGGGCTTGGTTTTGAACGCATTCCTCCCAAGGCTTCAGTGCTGGGGAAATGGAGCTATCATGACAAGGGATGAAAGAGCAACAATGGTTTCATCACTTTCCCTCATGTTCCACTGCACCGTGAAAAAGAAGCTTCTAGCGCTCTCATCCGCCCGTTAGGGAAAACATGCCGCACCTTATACCAAGAGGAGAGGCTTGAGAATGAGTAAGAGACAAGAATGGAGGGATAGAGAGAAATCATCCTCTCTCAGCAATCAATGAACCTCACAAACCCATATTGTTGATACATCAGCAGCAGATATTGATGATTTTGATGGACCAAAGACAATAGGGTGTATTGATTTTGAAAATGTTCCTGTGTTCTGTTGCTGTTTATTGACGCTTTCGCTTTTCCCCTTCTTCTTCTCTGGCTGCGTTGTCCTTGTGTCACCTCTGCCTGGGCCCCACCCTTCTCTCCACCTCTGTTTTAATTGCTTTTATGTTTCTGACGATTCCATCAATTCCTCAACTTTTCTCCTTCCTGTCCCCCTTCTATTTCTTCTTCTCCTACTTCCTGCCTGGCCTCCTTTAACCCTTACCACCACAACCTTCTTCTGTTCCTTCTTTCATCCCACCTTCTCCTTGTCTTTACTCTTGTTCCACCAGGGTGCAGTGATCACGCCAGCCATGGACCACACTATGTCCATGCAGCCTGCCAGCATGATGGGTCCTATCACCCAGCAGATGAACCATCTGTCCCTGGGCACTACAGGAAGTGTAAGTACTCCTCAGTGTGCTACATTGAACCACGCACATTACACAAACACCCAAACACCAGCCAGTGATGCACTCATGTAGGCCGTCTTTAGTTATTGCTGTGCGATTACAGCAGTAAGCTTTATGAGCAGCAAGGAGGACTTGGTGGACTTTTTCCCCTGGGTTTTGCCTTTTACATTACATACAAGCTGCACTGTCTGATACAGTAGGTAGACACATTACTCAGGGCTGAAGAAAACAACATAACCCTCATTTGTATTATGAAAACACATAATTGAATCTAGATTTTTATTTACAGTTCACAATGTGTACTTACAATATTTTCCTATTTGATCTGAACCAAAATTACAGGTGTGAAACAGCCAAACGTCGGTCCGACGAAAAGAGGGGGGTTAGCTCGCTGCACAGCTGTCCACCAACAGTACACACATAGTAATATGGCAGTAAAGAATTGTGCTCTTTTTAGTAAAATTAAAAAATTTAATTATTTAATATTAAGTATCAGGTCTCTGACAGTGAAACTAGATGTAATTTTAAGTAGGTTTAGAGAATTAATAATACATCATAATGTGTTATTTGCTAGATTAATAAAGCTTTATAAATGCAGGAAGTAGCATGTACACAGTTTTAGTTTTGTGGGGGTCAATAAACCCATGGCTTTATTGTGTCCCCCTTTCTGAAACCAAACCTTTGCCCTTAGGAGCAATGAATGCTCAAACACTACAAATCCATTATAGAAAGGTACACTTTAAATGTATTTTTGGCTGTTTTTGCTGTTATTCCTTTTTATCTTACCAATCCAGCAATGCAAAACATCTAAAAGTCTACATCTGCTCTTAAGAGTTGAGACAGAAAATTTAAATTTAAAACCGCAGGTGTCCTTTACACCGTAGGTTTGGGTCAGGAGGACCAAGTGGAGGCCTTTTCTCTTTGGGGAACATTGTTCATTTAGTTCATAAACAAAGTACACATTGAGTAAGAGATGGATTTTACATTTCCTTTCAACAAAGCCATATCTTCTTAGGCTGTCGCCACATGTGCTCTGCCATGGAGCTGGCATATCATTTGTTTTACACTGCATGCATTCACCGCCAGATATTGAGAGAGCATATTTCCTCCCTGATCTTCCACATTAAACAGATTTCCTGTGAAGCTTAACAGTGTGACAGAGCTCTCTGTTCTCCACCTTCCTCACTTTCACCCTCTAATTTCTGTTTTTTTCTCACACTTTCTGTCTCCCTCACTCTCTAAATCACACATCAAATATATCGCTCCATCAGTTCTCTTTATTCTACACACACACACACACACACACACACACACACACGCTTACAGTCACCACCCCCTAAACCAGGAACTCCCCCCTGTTTCAGGATCAAGTCGACTTAGAGGTGTCACACAGTTCTGAAGCCTGACTTCCTGCCTTAACCCTGCTGCCCCGGGGGCAGGCAAGCAGGCAGCTTTGCTCCGGCACTACGTTTGATCTGTGTGTGTTTCTGCGTGTGTATATGATTGAAACAGTGCTGTATTGTACAGTTACCCATGTGTTTCCAGGTGAGCTGTCAGTGACTGTGACGCCATGTTGGCTCTGTCAGGAATGCCCCCACCTTAATCTGCCCCAGCTGTGCTAACAGCCAGGATTAGAGACAGGCTAATCTATGGTGATGGTTTCTGATGTTTGACGGGTTGTATTGTAGTAGAAAGTGGGTTAAGGCACTCTCTCTCCTTTTTTCATTTCTGGTTTACTCTCTCTGCCTCTCCCCTTTCTGCCTGTTTAGTTTCCTGAGGCGATGTGCCATGTAGCATAACTTCTCTATGGCTGAGCTGCACAAACGCCATGCCACACTTGATCATCTATGGGAATTGAGACATGTTTCCTAAATCTTATTCTTCAGCCAGTTGTGAAAGCCCTTTCATACTGCCTGATTGAGAAAGCCTGTTAAAAGAGGGGTTAGGAACCAAGATCTCTAAATATCCGTGTAGTATGAGGGGCCGTACAAGCCATAATATATACATACATTCTCCTTTCATCTCCTCTTTTATATATTTTCACTCACACATTTATACATTTGCTCTCATGCACATGCAGTCAATGTATACATTTAATATTATATATAATATATGCACGTAAGAGAAGAATGTATGCATGTGTGAGATAGAGTATAGTGGAAACAGAAGGAGTATAGTAGAAATGGATTGCAGCTCATGTATCGCACTGTGATTGGCTGTGAAGCTCAAGGTCAGGTCTGAGGGGAGGGGGCAAGGAGAGCGTGATTTACAACTGCATACAGAACATCATTCTTCCTGAACCAGCCGTCCTCGCGTCCGCTCTGAAGCCTCTGGCATCAAACCTACGGCAAAGGCTTCCACGAGTTCACCGGGAACTCTTAAACAGCAAGTAAGTCTGTTTCTCTCTTTTCTTATGACCCTATAAAATTTGTAGTTTCACTGTACATTATTACTGTACAGGGAAAGACACCTCAAAAGGACACTGTAACACCCTGGCAACTTCCTCATAGGTCTACTTGAACTTTCATAACAAATTTTTGACCCTACTCTTAGACCCTAGATTTATCTACTGAAGATATCTAGTCAAAAAGTTAGTTTTAAAAAAATGTCAGGAATCTGAACTGCAAATGCAAAACTCCAGCCACAATCACCCTGACTGTGGTTCTTCTGACATGACCGCACATCTACGACGATGGCTTTCAGGAGTTCACCTGGAACTCCTAAACCGCAAGTAAATCTGTTTCTATCTGCCATTGTTTGTTCACATAGAGCCTACTGTTAGCTAGCTGTCACATGGCTAGCACTAGTTCCAGCAGGCTTCTGCCAGACCAGCATAACGTCAGTTAAAAGTTAACTTTAACCCAGCCCGGTTCTATGTGAGAAAACAACAGCAGAGAGACTTGCTTTCTGTTTGAGAATTCCCAGTGAACTCGTGGAAGTCAGAGCGGACAGCTGGTTCAGGAAGAATGATGTTCTGTATACAGATGTAAATCACGCTCTCCTTGCCCCCTCCCCTCCGACCCGACCTCGAGCTTCTCAGCCAATCATAGCGCGATACATGAGCTGCCATCCGTTTCCACTATACTCCTTATGTTTCCACTATACTTTAT
This sequence comes from Siniperca chuatsi, assembly GCF_020085105.1. Classification (NCBI taxonomy): domain Eukaryota; kingdom Metazoa; phylum Chordata; class Actinopteri; order Centrarchiformes; family Sinipercidae; genus Siniperca; species Siniperca chuatsi. Next base: position 10,152,055 of record NC_058058.1, on the reverse strand, counting down.
CTCACACATGCATAAATTCTTCTCTTACGTGCATATATTTTCTTCAGACATACATACATTTTCTTCTTACATACATATATATATAATATTAAATGTATACATTGACTGCATGTGCGTGAGAGCAAATGTGCGAATGTGTGAGTGAAAGTATAGAAATAGAGAGTGAGAATGAGAGAATGAGAGAAAATGTATGTATGTGAAAGGGTCAGAATGTATTATGGCTTGTATGGCCCCTCATAGTGTAGTAAAATGGACTTGACACTACATACTCTTACTCTTAGAGCACATTCCTCAAGTGTACACGCATGTGGTGAGGTTATTTTGATTGCCCCCACTGGTCACGTGACATTACCTTCACCACAGAAGAGCACCTGCCATGAGTAGCATCTCCAAAGTCAACAAGTTATCACGACTGCTGAAGGAGAAGCCACACCTTAGAATACTCTTGGCTGTTCCAACGAATCTCTGCGGCTGTTTGTGTATGGCTGCGGCTTTCTTCTTCTCTCCAAGAAAAGAACCAAATGTTCTCGGTCCGCCCAAGCTGTGACACTGGTGTGGTGACCACAGCTTTCCGAGAACGCAGTGTTATTTTGCAGCGAGGATCGGCACGGATGGTTAGGCCTGTTTAAAAAGGAGTGGCAAGGAAAACCTCACCTCGTAATGAGGAAGCATGGATCGGTGCCGTCTGATGGTCACTGCTTTGGAATTTAGCTGCTTCACCAGAAAATGTTCTGTTTTCAACAGCTTCTATAGTCACCCAGCTCATTTTGGTGGCTGTCTATCTTGAACAACTTGATTACAGAATGCTAAAGAACCTCAGGCTTACTGTTTATGGACGGCACACATAAACATGCCATCCATGCTCCTCGCTGATTTATTTTACCATGTTTGGTGCATATTGCTCTGTTACTGATTTATTTACTATCTTCGAGCTCTCACCCCTATCTGTCATGCCTTGTGCTTGCTCGTGCCTGATAGTTGCTGTGCATGTGTGGATGTGCGCATGCTCTGTCATTTTAGTATCTGTGTGTGTGTGTGTGTGTGTGTCTGTTTCATGTTCTCATATCCCGGTGGGGACTTTAACCTGAATGCACACTATCCCATGGGGACTTGTGTCACTGTGGGGACAAACATTGAGGTCCACACGGGTAGAGACTGCTTTTTGAGGGTTAAGACTTGGTTTTAGGGTACAGGTTACAATTAGGTTAAGGTCAGGGTGAGGGTAAGGGTTAAGGTTAGGCATTGTTGTGATGGTTAAGGGGGTAGGGAAAGCATTATGTCAATTACTTTCCCCCACTGGGATAGTGAAACAAACATGTGTGTATCTGTGTTTGCGTGCATGTCAGTGTCTGCGTTTGTGTGTGAGCGACATAGTGTTTGACATGACAAGAGGTCACCTTCCCTCTGTGTTCTCCATCCTATTCCTGTCATGGCATGTAGAACCCAGGTCTCTGTTGTCATGGTGACAGTGGTGATTGACAGCTTCTCTGTCCCTGGAAGACAGATTTGTGTGAAGCGCTGTCCTCTATTATCTGGGCTGTTTCCCTTGGTTTTCTGTGGGGAAGTCTAAGTACAGTATGTTATTCTACATTTCCATAACTGTGCATGGCTATATTTAACCTTCACTCACCGAGGGAAAGTTGACTGAGCATGCACTCTCTTCTCTTGTAGCTTCACATTCAAACAGTAACACATGTTGACATCCGGGTGATTCCCAGTACCACTGAGCAGTTAGGTCCTTGCAGGACCTTGAAGGTAATTGTTAAGGGAGGAACAACCTTTTATGGCATTTTAAAATTTTACAATGCATTTTGAATGTGTTTAAGGGCTCATAGCCAAGAACTGTGGTGCAAGAGTTGTGCCACTCTTGAATGAATTTTAATGTTTTGAATTTGAAGTTTGTGCTCTAAATATTAACTTAATTCTGAATTTGAATTACATGTTTTCAATTTGTATGCACATTAAATGCATCATCTTACAGTAAGCACCAGACTCTGCAGTGCAGTCAAATCTTTGCCAGAAACTCTGGACCTTGATGATAAAGAACAGCAGTAAATCCATGGTACTGAGTTAACTGTGTACTGCATAATTTGGGTCAGTATTTTCAAATTAACAATGAATCACATGACTATTGTGAAAGGGGTCACTCGTAATGACAATCACACAGAGAATTATGCAGTTCCCCTCAGCATTTTAGCACCTTTCAGCTCAGTGTTTTGGTTTTACAGCCCACAAATGTCTCATCACTCTGATCAACCTTGTTTCCAGCTGCAGGCAGCTGTTTACTGCTAAAACATTCACCGTATCAACTTTATAAGGTGATTACATGTGAATGTTGTGTTTACAGTGTTTCCCTCTGCCCTTAAAGAGGCTACTAAAGTCTAATAATACTTTCAAAATAAAATAATAAAAATTAACTTAAAAATCTTTGCCTAGCACTTTTCAACATGCAAAAAAAAATAAAAAAATACATGTGCGTACGCAAACAAAACAGGGACGCACTCTTTTCCATAGTGCTACTAGTGGTCAAAAACACTACAGGATACCTTTAATACTGAAATAATAAATATTAAAATAGTAAAACTACATGCTGTAAAAGCCTGCTGATAAGAATGTGTTTAAAGAAGTGATTAAAAAGATGACACTGATTTTGCCAGAATAAATCTCTGCAAGCGGGGTGTTAACAACGCCTGGGGGCCAAGATATGTAGGGCTGTGCATATGGTACAGCACTGTGATTCACAGCCGCTGGTGTGCAGCTCCAATAGTTCCCATCATGTTGGAGCCCCACAGCTAAGATCAATAGTCATCAGAGCCCATCCCCACGCTGCTCTGCCATTAATAACCTACACTGAGTAGCTGGATGCTCTTGCCTTGACCAACTGTTATTCTCCACCTTGCAGAGGATGCGACAGAACAGCATGTCAACACAGAGGGGATAGATAGATGTGGAGACTGAGTGACAGACAGAGAGGTGGATGATTTATTTGAACATTTAAACATGCTAACGTGCTGTGCTGCATTACTCCAGTGCCAGAACTACAATTTCTAGAGGAATTCTTGATGATGTGGAAAACTGACAGCAGAAAGTAAACTGCCCTATCATCCTTGTACCCACCAAACATAAATTCCACTGTCTTATACGTTGCAGAGGCCCAAACCACTGTGGTACCAGAGTGGTTCTGTCTGTGGTGTAGAGTTTCGTCCTGGCATTGCTGCATTGCGGTCTGACTTTATACTGTAGTTATAGGTGTATGTCATGGAGATAGATGGTAGAGAAGAGACTTAAGGAGTCTACTCACACCAGCCTCGTTAAGGAACTATTCAGGCCTCCCGTTCATCAAACATACGCACACGCCATCTGTTCCAGGCGCAGGTGTATGTGTGTGTGCATGTTCATAGATATGTGTGGCTGCGTGTGTGACTGTGAGAATGAAACACCATTTATTACCAATTAGGGATGCTTTATATTGCCCAAATCTGTCCCCTGACTATGGGCAGGGAAGTATTAAAAGAGTTGAAATTGGACAAAAATCATCTTTATCACCATAGCAACCCAATTCACTGTGGCCAGGCTTGACATCCCCCTGACTTGCCACAGCAGCAACTGCAGAAATATGCCCTGCTCAACCTGCCACATTAAATAGGTTAACTAATGGTTATGGTAGAAGAAAAAAATCTTATCTTATTAAATTTTCTTGTTAAATCTAATTTAAATTCCTTTTGCAGTCCTGCAGAGAAATATAACATTTCAAATGGACATTCTCCCTTTGACAGGGAGATTTTGATATTGCTAATTATCTTCTGCTTCCCTTCATTTGCTTTCATGCAGCCCTCACAGGTGAGTTGGCTGAATAAGTTAATGGGAAGGAGAGGCGAAGACAAAAAGCCCTGAGGAAAATTTGTATGCATGGTTTCGATTCACCGGGGAGAAGGTCACTTCAACAATCTGATAGGCCCTTTTAGACGATAGCAGGTTGAGAGAGAGAGTGAGAGAGCGAGCGAGTGACAGGAAGGTGAGAGGGAAAACGGGATGACACAGAGAGGTAATGTGTCAGGAATTCTGGATATGCCACCTCACACCGTCCTGAGTGTGACAGCCCTAAAGGTGTGATAACCTTAAATTCACACGCACAGACCCACACAGTCATACGAACACACACTGACATCCATCCCAGGGCATCCTCCTGGCCATGTGTAGTGATGGTGGGGGAGTTAATCACCCATGTCCATGGCCTTTAGCTGCTCTCATTAGCGGTGAGCGGTGGAGTCGTACCCGATCCATTAGCAACGCTGCCGCTAATGACACTTCACCAGCACCGCCGGGCCCACAGCCAAGTAAGGCTCCACAGCCCGGCACAGCCCCTCCATTACTGCCTCCTACTGCATACTGCCGCCACGCTTTTTAGCACTGGCAGGGGGACTGAGAGGCAAAGGAAAAAATAAGACAGAAAGAAAGGGATTGTACTTCCCTTTTTTCCTTGGTCCGGAAAAGCAGCAGGAAGACGAGGAGAGGCGGAGAGGCAGCCTGGTGGCTTTTATCTGGGATCACATCCGTTGGCGCTGTACTGCAGCATTATCGCTCCAAGCCTCTTTGTCTTTGTCTGTCTCTCACAGGCACTTACAGAGACACACATTCACACAGACACGCATGTATGTTCCCAACACACAGCTGGGCACGAAAGAACACATACATCTGCACAGTTGGACAGACAAATGGTGATAAGTCATCTTTTATGCACAGGCATGCGCTAATTAAAAAAAAAAAAACACACTGGCAAATGAGGTTTACACTGGCACACGTGTTCATCACCCCATACCCACACACACAACATCCATTCACAGCAAGTCCCAGAGAAAGCCTCACACAAAGTGCCGTGTTCTCATTCATGTTGCATGTGAAAGCCCTGTGGCTGTCATGTAACCAAACCTGTGTCACATCTGTAAAATGGCCATCATGGAGCAAGCTAGCACCCAGTTAAAAGCCAGGGCAGGCATGACTAAAGGAATATAGGCCACAGGCAACAGACCTCCTGCTTTCTCTTTCCTCTCTCTCTCTCCCTTCCACTTTCTTGTTTTATTTTTTTATCTTCTTCTCAGCTACGGCCTGGTGCATTTGTCTGCCTGTGAAGTTTTGGTGGAACAGCAGGACATCTCTTCGTCCTCCTTCTCCTCTGTCTACCTCACATAATATCTACTGCTCTGCTCAGCTCTGCTCTGTTGACAGTGCACACACATTCTTTTAGCACCCTCCAAAGGATGTCCAGGGCACAACAAGCTCCCATTCCAAATAGTTTTGGGGATAATTGCAGTGAATGAAACGTTCAGGGAATTGTGATATTAGGGTTGGATATCTGAAAATTCTTTTTGTCTCATTTTGGAGTAAGATTTGGTATATTAGGTCACAAAGGTGTGTGTTGCATGTAATATGTGTGTATTGTGATGTGTGTTTAAGGGGTTTTTATGTGCAAGGATTTTGATGTGTGTCTTTTGTTTGTGTTTCAGTACATGACTGCTGCAGCTGCCGCGGCGCCTATGCAAGGGACCTACATTCCCCAGTACACTCCTGTGCCTCCAACAGCCGTCCCTGTCGAAGTAAGACCCACACACATGCACGCCTTACTTACTAATAAAAAAATCGGTCGATGTTTACCCAAAGGAAGACATCATTACCCCTGACAGCCCACTCGCTTACACCCACAAGCGCTCACTTCGTCATTTCTAAACCTGCTCACCGCATCAACAGACCAAAACAGTCTTTAAATAGACAGACTGCATTTGAAACATGCTGTAAATTGCTCTTATTCTCTCTAAACAAATGGCCTTGCACCACCAGCAAATAACAAGGATGAAAACTGCAAGTAAAGCAAGATGAGTCAGAAGTTTTATAGTATTTGGGAAAGACATTTGAAGTGCAGCACAGACTTTGTCACTTCTTCGGCGGCTGTCTGAGCTCCTGGCAGGTTCGGGCAGTCCAGCCTGAGAAATGATGAACGTCAAAAGCGGGCGGGCAGGCAGGCAGGCCGGCGAAGAAAGCAGGCCGGCTGTCTGGCGGCTGACAGTGCAGTCGTATTCAGATGGACTATCAGTCGTGTATCAGATGACAGGAGCTGAAGTGAGACACAGTGCCGGTGCTGTCACTCTCTCACTCTCTCTCTCTCTCCCCCCTCACAGCCGGTCCAGGCTGGTAGGTAACTGGAACACACACACATCCGTCAGGCACGGAGCTCTGGTTAGCCCACCAGCCACGGACAATGACAGTTTCCCCTGACAGACCCATTAGTCGCGCACCCCCCAAGCTCCCCCTCCTCAGAAAGTTCCTCATGAAGGAGTGGGACGGAGGAGAGAGATGTAGTTGTAGTGTAGCCCCTGGCGCCTGCCTCTTACCTATTTCATCCTCACCATCATCCTCTCAATGCCAGCGTCAGCAGCGCGGTGTATATCACTGTATCAGCCAGTGTCTGGAGGGCTGATGTATGGACAGGACGCAGTATCCTTGAGAGCTTGTTAAAGGTGATTGAGATGACTCAATGATGGGGGCTATCGGTAATGCTAGACACATAAAAAGGCTAAGAGGTCGTTGTGATAAATTCAGTGCACATGGCCATCTTTAAAGATTTTAAAGATATTTAGTACAAAATGTGCTAAATTGCTTAAAGATTTGTTTTATTATTCATACATATTCGACTCCTATACACTATTCCCTATGCAATGTCAGTAATACTTCTGTATTCTTTGTTGTGTATTTTATTTAACCACCTTGTTGCCAATATTCCTCCCATGTTTTCCACTTAAGTAGCTTCATTATTATGTAAAACACAAAAGTCCTTTATATTTTCCTTACGGTGAACTGAAGCTGTATCACACATTAGTGAATGTTAAAATTCAAAACAGCAATTTTTTGGCTGCACCTTACTGTGCATGAATTGAAAAAATCTTGGTGTCTCCTCCATTATTTATATGCATTTCTGACATACAGTATATTGACATCTTTGGATGGAAAAGTTCAATATTTGAAATTAAATTCTGTGGGTGTGAGGAATGCTTGTCTACACAGCATGAGTTCAGAGTGATGAACCTGTCAGTCCGAGAAGTTAATAATGACAACAGTTTTATTTGGTTTTCTTTTATGTCATGTCAAAACAGTTTTGTTTATTATATTATTTATTATTATTTTTAAAGCCCAAAATTCTAAGTTTGTCTGAGAGGCCTTTACAGTGGGAACAACATACGACACCCTATAGTTAGACCCTTGATTCGGGTAAGAAAACGCTCTTTTAACAGGACAAAATAAAACAGCAACAGAGAACAGTTCCCTCTTCGAGGACAGAAGGACTTGAAACAGTACAGTTGTACATACAGAAGTAATAGAAGCAGAATTTTACTCGATTCAGTCGTATGCTTTTCAGCAGAAAGTATCACAGAGAGATGCTTGTTAAAGTTTGGAGCTGACACATTTTGTCCTGTGTGTGTCCTCAGGGAGTGGTGACGGACGCCTCCCCCCAGACAGTGGCTCCCTCGTCACAGGAGGTGGCTGGCCAGCAGCAACAGATCCAGGTGGAGAGTGCTGCCGACCATGCTTACTCATACCAGTCCAAGTAAGTCAAACAGTGAAGCAGGACAGTTGCTGTCAAACATTTTAACTCGGTATTCTCTCTTTTCAGGGTATTATTATTTATTATTAATCTTTTTTTTATTTATTATTATTATTATCATTATTATTTTAATTGGAAGCATTAGGGGTGGGCGATATGACAATATATATTGTGAGAGACAATATAAATTTGTCTACCCTCAGAGATTTTGACCGTTTATACCGAGGTATTCATCCCTTTAATGTGTGTATTAGGTCATGATAGGCAATGTTGCAAATCAATGAGCAGGTTAGCTTTATGGTCATATTGGCTTTTTATATAATTTTACATCCATGTGATGGAGGGTTTCCAAAGATGGTTTCCAAAGATGGTTTCTGTCATTCTGTCATTTTAGGTAGTTCTTATCACGCTTGATGTTAGGTGTTAGGTGTCACGCTTGATCTTTTGTTCAGGTGTTCATTTTTCTGATAAGCTTGGTTCTAATATAAAACATGACTTTCACGTCATAATTGACAGCTGAGGCCGGCTCGCGATTGAGTCAGCCGGGTGTATGGGCGGGACCTCGATACCGCGGCTCCAACCCCGATCACTACTGCGCAGACTCTGACTCAAAACGATGTCACCAGCGCAAGATAGCAGCTCCCATATCCGGGATATTTTGGCTTCATTTTTGTACAGTGGGAGGAAGTGGAAACGCATTGTTCATTTTTATATACAGCCTATGTTCCTGTCTGTGAATTATTTAGTGAACTAAAGGGATATTATCATACAAAATATTTTTTAGATGTTTTTTGAAATTGCAAGGTATTTCTCTTTGACAAATATTTTGTTAAGCAGCACAGTACAAAATACTAATCTCGAAAGTAAGTAAAATGAGAGGACTAAGAGAGACTTCGTCATTATAAAATGACTCCTATTCCTGGCTGCTGTTGTCATTTGTTCGTCATTTTGGTAGCTTTTTGCTTTTTTGACCTGATCAGAACGTGCTTCATTTTGCTTCAGTCTTCTGACGGGGCTGTCAGCTGTCAGCTCTATTGCTTTCCTGTGTTTGTAATATTGTGCTTTGATTACAACTGCACACCCCTCTCTCTTTCTCTCTCTCTCTCTCTGTGTTTTCTCCTCTTTCATCAGATAGCAACGTCCTGAGCGAATGTTCCTGTGACAGCGTTGCCTTGAGACAGAAGGTGGCTGCACTGTGAATGTGAGGAAAAGAGAAAATAAAGAGATTGCTTCCAGATTGCCCAGGCACCAAAAAAAGAGACACTTTTTTCATTTCCTACCTGGCCTACGAGAAAAAAAAATGCAAGAAGGAGGTAAAGAGTGCTGAGGAAGGGGATGGGAAAATTGCTGGGCACAGTGCAAAGAAGTGAAATTGTTTAGTCTGGGAACCTGCCTGAAGGGCTGGGCTGAAGCTTGAAAAGTTTCTCAAAGAAAAATCTCAACCAATTTAAAAAAAATTTAAAAAAAGAAGAAAAAACAAATAAAAAATTACAAAAGAAAAGGTTGAATGCGCAGGTAGGTGATGAAGTTTATTTTGTAATTAGAAAAGGGGAGTCAAGTTTGAGATACACACAGAGACTGTCTTCCTCAGATATTAAGCTACAATTTCTTTTCACTCTTTTTTATGTTCTAGTGTTAAATTTTAGTTTTCTAGATATATTCGAAAACAAAGTGTTTTTTCTTTCTTGAATCTTCATGGCCTTAATTTGAAGGGCGCCAGAAACTTTTTACAGAGTTGAAGTCTGACGTCTGGTTAGGGGGAAAAAAAGCAAACAAAATCAGTCTCTTGGACCACTTGGAGGGTACAAGACACTGGATGAGTTGTTCTAAAGAGGAAAAAAGAATCTATCACATAAGCTGTACAGATTTAATAGAGAAGAGCTTTTTTTCGTTTCTTCATTAGAAGAAAACTTTGATAATTATTATGTCAGAGGTAACTAAGTGTCAGAAGAAAACAAAATGTCTGTTGGGGAAAAAGACTCGAGGGTGGGGGTGGGAAGGAGGGGGAGAGAAGAAGCTTTGAAGAGATTTTTCACAATGAGGAAAAAATGAAAACATAAGAAAACATGCTGCATTGTAGATGCAGTCTGTTGCAAATGCTGAACTTGTTTTTTATTATCATAATTATTATTTTACATGGCAAAGTTGCTGTCAATGACATTAGTGCTTTTTATCTGCCACATTTTACCTTTTTTATGAGCTTTAAGATGTTTTTAGCCCGCTTTGCTTGTCACACTGCAAAAAGAAAAAAAAACAAAAGAAGAAGAAAAAAATCATAAAATTAACTACAAAAAAAACTACGGAAAAAATTCTGGCAGTGAAATAAAAACAGTAGATTCAGTAGGAGCTTACGGTTTAAACCAATCAGTGCAAAAGCAATAGAGGAAATTGTTGACAATTTCTGTAGTCTTTCCTAGTTGTGGATCAAATGCAGCCCATGGATGGCCATTTTTATACCAAAGATGAAGAGACACTCTGAACCAGTTTTTTTTTTTTTTTTTTTTTTTTTTTTTTTCATTTTTCAGTTTGGTTTTGTTGTTGTTGTTGATGTTGTTGTTGATGATGTTAATGTTGATATTGCTGTTGTTGATGTTGCTGTTGTCGTTGTTTTTTATTTGACCTTGATGGCCGGACCAGTCCTTACTATCTTAACATCTTCTTTTCACCGGGTTTAAGCTAGTTTTCCACGGTTGTCTAAGCTGTTACACATGCGCACACACACACAAACACACACACACACACACACATATGTACACATGTCTAAAGATGCACACACTTACTGTACAAACTCACACACACATCAAACAGTATTTAAAGTGTGATGCAACCAGTGGCAGTCCTACCAAAAGTCCTTTTTCTTCACCTCCTCTTCTTGTCTTTTCATTTCTTTATATGTCTCATCACTTTTACGATGCTTTCACACACCGTGGGTGCATTCCACCTCTCTCTCTCTCAGATCCTGCAGGGAAAACTTAAGGAAACAGACTGGGGAATGTTGCTTGCTACGCTCCGTGGTTGTCGACACATTGCTTCCAGCTTTGTCCTCTTATTACTCTTCCTGCTTCTGTCCTCAGTCTCTTTATCTCTTTGATTCAACTATACCAAACTCAACCATTTCTTAATATACTGAGCTTCAATGTTGAACTGGGAATCTCCCTGCTGCTGTTTGACCTCATTTTAATCTCTATCATGTTGATATTACCAAACCTAGGTCACTTTTTTGAGTATTTGCCTGAATACCAGATGAGTGATGTTTGCTGCATATTGTACACCAGATAAGTTGTTAGTCACAACAAAAATCTGACTTTGATCTTTAGCAATGATTGCATTAACTTTATGGCACTTGTGGTACTGACTTAACCTATTTTGCGGCCAACGCATTTTTAAAAAACAATGAAGAAGTCATAGAAATGCTTAAAAGAATAGTTTGACATTTTTTGGAAATATGATTATTCGCTTTCTTCCTGAAAGTTAGATGAGAAAATCAATTTCACTCTCTTATCTGTACGGTAAATATGAAGCTACCGTCAACAGCTTAGCTTAGCTTAGCACAAAGACTGGAAACGGGAAATAGCCAGCCTGGCTCTGTCTGAAAGTAACAAAATCAGCCTACCAGCACCTCTAAAGCCGACTAATAAACACGTTATATCTCGCATTCTTTCTGCACATGCCCTCTATTATGACGTAAATGTTGTGGACGAACGCTTCTCCACTCCACAAGAAGCAACACAATAACGGCAAATACTGCGCTGATCAGAGGATAGGTATCTATCTTCAGGGAGCTGATCAAACAAATGTCAGGTAGCCTTTGAGGAAGACGGATGCATGAGTATACATCACTTATGCGCATGTCACACAGCTGTTCCAATTAAACGTGTCAGCGCTTGTAAACACCTGTATTAGATTACATCCATGTAAACAATTGACCCGAAATCTTCAATAAGAATGATTTCAATCAGAATGACAAAAGAGTGTGCATGTAACCGCAGCTAGTGAGGTTGATAGGCAACCAGCAGGGACTCCAAGAAATTACTGTGAAGAAATGTTGCACAGTTTCTTAAAAACACAACTGAGCACAAGCAAAATTGACTCTTTTACTCAATGAGAGGACATCTGTAAACCAGGGAACTTTGCTTTGTAAGACCTGTTTGCATTGTAAGACTATCACTCTGACACTAACAAGGCATGGAAGAAGTATGTTTAAAGGGTAGACAAGGACTGTCTGTCTTGAACACCCCCCTGATCATTTGCCCAACACAAGCAGGGGACGTCAGGAACTAACTGGGCTCCTCACCAGCCATAACAAGATGTTGATGGCAGCTCCTTCCTCGACCCCACTACTGAGTGTCAGTTACACCCTTGGTTGTCCCAATTTATTGCACAAACAACCCTGTCTCATCTTATGCTGTCTTTCCATCCCAGAGCTGTGTGAGGTTTCCAATGATTCCATCTCTGAGGATTGTCCCTGAAGAAATTGCCTGTGGGACAGCAGCCATTTTTGCCCCCATTAAAGCAGCCTTTGTGTGTCAGGAGCAGTGTGTTTCTGCTCTGTTCACCCATGTCTGCTTGCTCTGCCCCACTGTGGTGCTACAGCGCTAAAAAGACCCCGTTTTTTCCCTGCTTCATTGGCACCATTGATGTGCCATGGCCAAGCCAGGCTCCTTTTGCTCTCATTTTACCTCATTCTGTCCTTCTTCCCCCTCTCTCGCACTCTCTCTGAGGTTTCTTCTCTTTATTGGATGGTGCAGAAGCAGAACCACAAACCAATTTCAGTCACTCTCGCAATGAGGCTTGACGGGCCCAATTTGTCTCCCTCTGGGGCAATAGGATCCACTCCAGTGTCCCTCAAAAGACCCTTTTCTTCCAGACAGAGAGGGAGCTTTTTGTTTGGTGACAATTGCAATTGAGCTCTTGCAGTTCATGTGACTCATTCAAATCCAAGTCCAGCGCTGCATTTTGGGACATAATGGCGTGTTGTGCACATTACAGGCAAGCTATGTTATTGTGCGTGGCGATGTTTGTAAGTAACAATCAAATTGTACATCGAGTGCCTTTTAATGAAGCTTCCAAATGATTCCAAATTATCTGTGTGATAGTTAAAAAAAATGAAAAAAGCACATGGAAGAGCTTGTTTGATTCAGCTGTGCTAAAGAAATGCTACACAATATCGAAGCCACTCTATGGTGCTAAAGAGGAAGCAGTCTTGGGCTTGTGCCTTCATTGTGTTAACAGATCTCTGTGAGGAGCTGGCCACTGTTGATCATTTGGCCATGAACTCACTCTTAACAGGCCGTCTGTCCACTTCCTCACACAAAAGAAACAGGCACACAGGTTCCTGAAGTGAACTACACTGTTAAAGCCATACGTACATTTTCACACATGTAACAATGTAAAATACCTGCTTTACATTTTTTTTCTTCCATCCACCAACGGAGGTCAAAAGCCAAATGTGTAATTCAAACTGTCTCTCAATGACCGTTCAGCTGTTTATTGTCCAATCAAATCAACACCTGCCCTTTTCGTTTCATCTGATCTGCCACTCAACATCTGCTTTCACTTGCCGCGAGGCTATGATTTGCTCTTATCTCCCAATGAACAAGTCTCTGCCACATTACAATCTTTAACAGCTAACAACTTACAAATGTTGGGTTTTAGAGCTCCCACGTCACTCATCTGTTCGTCATTGTAGCATGAACTCACTGTATTCCATTTCTGAGTTATTTTAAGTGTCCTAATTAAACAACAGAGCTGCTGAACTATAACTTTACCAGTTTTAAGCTAGTATGTGTGTGCCTGTGTGTATGTGTTAAGAGTTGTTCTACTCAACAGTTCAACTTTTAGTGAAGTTATGAATACAGCATCGCTATAACCGAGTTCCCTAGACTTTTACAGCGGCTGTTTTATAGAGTACAGTAGAGAGCAGAGCGTCCTACAAATGGCCTGAGATTCAATAGTAATGGTATTATGGGAAATAGGATTACAAATAGCCAAGAGATCATGGAAAAACTGCACAACAAAGAATATCAGCTCTGTTTTGCTAATGGAGATTCAAGAAAGAAAAAGATGTTAAGGCAGGTGTTTGCTTTTGGTGTACCGCACCAATATTTCACAGATCTGAAAGATTACCCAATTGAACAAACAGAAAAGGCTTTTTCTTAATAGCACAATGGCATAATGTACCTTTTCAGAATACCAATACCTTTGCGGGAGTGTACAGAAGGCATGCCTGCAATTTACAGGAGGCTGTAGCAGAAATGCTCTACCCCCAGTCATGTGTCAGCACAAACCAGGAGCCAGCTATACCAAGAGAGAAAGTGTATTTGTGTGAGAAAGAAAGAGGGGGGGGATCATTAGCTGCTGTTGCCGGGCAGGAGTGGTCATAGCCTGGAGTTTCTCCGTCTTCATGCAGCAGTATGTCCCCTGTACAGGACTCCAGGAGGAGACCAGTTTGACCCATCACTAACTAGCAACACACACTCTTCCTTTCCTATTCCATCACACCAAGATATACTCTTTCTCTCCTTTTCTGCACAGTTGCTTATCATTTTCCACCTCTTACATTTTTTCCTTCCCCTTCTTTAAGTCCACATCAGCATCCTTTTCAGCTTTAGGAAAGACATCAAACATCAAAGACTCCAATCTGCTGCTCTCTCGTAATCTTAGGATCTCACCTACTTTTAGAGAAGATTGGCCAGAGATCGAGGGACCCGTTTCACAACATTTGCAACGTGCAAGCTGTGATTTGCAACACGACATCATGTCCTCTTGTGTTAATTTTGACACGTTTCACTAATCAAAACAAACGCCATACTTGTGACCCATGCATGAGAGAACCCTCTAGGACTCGAGAAGCAACGATCATTTGTGAAACGTGACGCTGCCCCCAGTTGGAATCTGTGTCCAAGCACTGCTCGCAAATAGCCTTTGTGAAATGGGCTCATGGATCATAGGCCAAGTTTCCACCATCGCATTCATTATCACACCTCCATAGCAGGTTGGAGGTGTAATGTCCTTGTTGGCATTTCATATTGCTTAGTAAACCTGGGCCCTACTGGTGTTCTATCACCTTCAACGGTTTGCCTGCTGAAGTGTCAGGATGATATTGTTTGCTGCCATAGCGCCAAAAAGTCAAAACAAAGTTTATGCAATCATATATTAAGTATTTAATATTTTGTGATGTATATTTTTGTGAAATTAACCATATATCTGACAACATCTAAATTACCACAATGCAGTAAATCTCACTCATCTAGTGTAAGCAGATGCTCAGAATTGTTTTCAAACTACTATTTGATGCAGGATGAAGAAAGTATACTGTACATTTAGAGCGAATGTGGGGAATGTAACATTTCATTCCCTGTCAGTCCTCTTCGGATAAGACACACACTCTCCACACGGTAAATCTGATCTTCTTTGAGCTTCCCTGAGATAGCTGATAAATACAGATCTTGAGACTTTACTTACATCCAGGTTTTCTCTGGTGTCTCTCCAGTTTTCAAGGCAAGGTGCTTACTTTAAAAAAAAAAAAAAAAAAAGTTTTCTCAATCCGTCCCTAACTCACCATTTCTCACAGTCACTGCCGCCATCCCTAAATCTGACATGATTTAGAAAGGCATTCATGTAGTGTGGCTTCCCCACTGTGACATGAGTAAACTCATTAGATGCATTACATGTCATACTCACTTGTCGTGAGGCTCTTGCGGATTCATCCTTGTGAACGGAGTTGTAGCCATTCCACATTGATTCTCGTGTGTTAGGAAAACAGTAGTTCAGAGTTACTCTCACAGCCTGTCTCCCACAGAGTGTAAAGGAGAGCTGTGGCTCAATAACTCATCACAGACAAGCACATACACACACACACACACACTCCACATACATAATGCAGTGGGAAAATTGCTCAAACTACCCCCCACAAGAGCGAGGCCCTGTGCTTTTTAATTGATGCTTCGGTCCACCTTTGATGAGAGCTATCGATTGGCCACACAACCCCAGGAGCGCAGCCAGCCAGCCAGCACACAACTCGTGGAGTTCAAACAGCTCCCTGAAAAATACAAAATCCAACAATCACTAGGAAATGGCCGACCAAATTGTTTAGAGATAGTCAGCACAGAAAGTGTGTTAGGCATGGGATTAATTTACCAGATAAAAAGAGGAACTATTTATTTGGACAGCAGAGCGGTTTTTGATTTGTTTTGTGTTAGTATTCTCTTTTAGTTTTGTTTTTTTGGTTTTCACTTTTCTTTGTTTCGGTGCCGAGGAGGACATGGTCACGCCTCGCACACGCTGCTCAGTGTGTGTGATCTTTGAGAAACTATCTGTACATCTGTGGATGTTAGGATTTGACTTGGGTTTTATGAGTTGTTTTTTTTCTCTCTGATGAAGCTTTCAATAAAAAAATGTGGAAAAAAGCACCAAGGAGCGCTGTTGTCTTTTAATCTGCATTACTGTTGTCTTTTAATCTGCTGTTTTTCCTGCCCTCAAGCCATTATTATGGAAACATTTATTATGCACCAAGCATCCTCTGAGGAACACACACAGAACACACCATCTTCCCCATAGCCTATTATCTATATGACTAAATTGCAGTGGGAAGCAAGAGGAAGCTCTATTATTATTATCATCCAGCCTGATGGCACCTGCTGTGCGTTGACCTTGGTCCCTCACATCCTCTCATAATTACAGCCTTCGTAAATGGAGCTAATACCTCTCGATGGGATTTCCCCCATCACAGCTCACACACACTTGATTGGGCGTAAAGTGGTCATAATCAAAGACGGAGGAGCCTGCCGGAGGAAGAAGTGGATCGATGGCAATCAATCTTCGTCTTCACTCTCATTTAGGCCCAATCAATTGCTGTCCTTGTCACCTCCTAGGGACGCCTGTTCTGTCAATACCAGAGCTGCACACTAGCCAAGTTACCACTCGTAGAGATGTCTCTGCAAGATCAAGGCAACAAGGCCGGCACTCTAAGACAAAGGACGTCTTAAAAGAGAACAATTGACTGGTTGGATTAGACTGAGTGTGTGTGCATGTGCACTAGAATGTGTATGATTGGGCCGTCAAGAGTCACAGCTTCCTTTTTTTTTCCACATCTGCTGATGTGAGAATACAGAGAAGTACCTCAGTGCTGTTGGTGTGGTACATTCACAGCAATTTAAAACATTTTAATGCTCTGAGAGACTTCTCCGTGGTGCTGTGGTTTTCTCTACTACACACACTATGGCTGTTAAATCTGGGAAAATGCAGTGGGATCCTTTATCGAGTGAAATGCCACAGATTGAATCTCACTCCCTTGGAGCCAGGCAGCCTCCTTATCTGGACTTATAGAGATGTAGCAGTTGAGCACCACAAGGGTGCAGCATACCAACACAGATGTTATCTGGTGTGTTTATTTCACAGCGGAGTGAGAACCCCTCCACACACACACACACACACACACATAAACACACACACCACCACTGGATACAAATCAAGGACTTCTCCACTAGGTGAAACTCAACACGGCAATACAACCAGCCTTCCCATCAAGCATTTGCCATCTGCTGAATATACTGTATACAAAGATTAGGAAGGAAAAGCCTGGACGTGCATTAAAATATATCTGTCCTACTTGCAGTACAAATTGTCTGATTGATGTGCATTTATATAGGATAAACATGCTCTTTGAGGGGTCCCCGGATGCAGCATTTAGTGTTGATAAGGGAGCTGATGGCAAATCCTGGCAGGAGCTTCACTGTGACAACTGTGAACTATACGGAAACATAAATCCCATGTGCGTTTAAAGATGCAGACCTAAAAGAGAACTGTTTGTTTTTACAGTACAATACATGCTAAAAGGATTGTCCTGATATAATAAAAATGACCCACATGCTACAAAACAAGTACTAATAATTAGTAACCATTATTTTGGTTCTGAAGGATATCTATTTGCCTACAACAAATGATCTGTATAGACATCTGGGGTGACAAGGTTTCAGGTTCCAGCTAGTTGTACACAACTGATTTTATTCCAGACCAATCTAAACAGAGGATTTAGTGAAATTGGGTTGATTGGGCCTGAGACCTTTAACGACCCTGAGCGTCCAGGTGCAGTCTGAGTGGTTTTGCAACCAATTAAGAATCGTCAGCAACCACAAACACACCTGGTGCTTCCTTATTAGCTCATACTCCACTAAGAGAGACATAATTAACCAAAGGGGGGATGTGCACTGCTGAGCTAAAATCTAAATAATGCCCAAGAGGGGTTTGGTGTGTTTTGAGGGGGAATTCATTATTCGCTTAATCTAGGAATATGTGAATGCAACATTAGGCCAGTGAACCTCATTACAAGCTTATTGTGGATATCTCATTAGTGGAGAAATGCACGATTCATATTTATATACCATCTAGGTCTATTAGATTCAGGAAGAAATATTGCATGAGTAACATGTCTATAATCTTGGCACAAATCTGAAATTGTTAAAGTATAATTCCAGTTAATCACAACTGGGATCTTATTTTGGAATTTTGGCCATAAGTAGATTGTATTAACCCATTTAATTGCTGAGAAGTGGGGTTGCAGTGACATCACTAAAAAAAACAGTCAAATGGGTCAAGAAACACAAGCAGTCAGATGATCATTCAGGGTTTAAACAAATCTGCAGGTTAGCAAAACTTATATGGAAGAGAAAATGAAGGTGAACAGTAAAATATTATGTCTATTGTAAATATCCATCACAGCTTGCAGACCGACTTCCAGGTTCAACTTTGACCTAGTGTATTTGTGTTGTGAGCGCCCAAAATTTTCCTGTGCAATGAAGGATTACAGATATTTCAGGTGCACTCACGCTATGTTTTACTGCCAAATAGTGGCTTAGATCATCAGGCTAAACTTTTTGATTGTTTACAGCCTTTCTGATCGTCTCACCGCTCGTCTTTTTTGCTTTGTTGGACTTCAATGTTGTGATGTTACCGTGTTCTCAGATCTCAGCAATTACTTTGGTGAGTACAATGGTATCCCTGATAGAAATGATGGCTAAAACTACAAAAATATGGCACGTGTAATAAACTAGAGTTATCCTTTAAATCATTTGGGGCTGAAGTTTAAAGCTGCACTAATCAATCATCTTTATGTGAACAACTGGTCAAATTACTAGGTGTAAAACGACAAATTATTGCCCCAAAATATGCCCCAAAACGATGTTTACGCTCAAGTCAAGTGAAGCAAAGGAAGAAGTGAAGTTGAGTGATATTATTATTGAGTGACAAAGTCTGCATACATCATCATAAAATAGAAAGTTTTTTTATTTTAGTGATTTGGAAGGGAACAGACAAATTAAGTTGTCCTAAAAACACTTGGGATGTTGACATATTTTGTCATTTCATTTGGAGGATTTGTTGGTAATGTGAAAGGGGTCATTCATAGTAACAAACCCACAGAGAATGATCACCTGACTCTGCAGCTGTCTTCAGCTCTACAGAGTGTTTTAGCTTCTTTAAGCCCATTGTTTTGGTTTTACAGCCCGCAACTTTACTATTTTGGTTCACTCTCACTGCTCTAATCAGCAGACAGCTGTTTTCAGCCAAAAAGGTTCTGATAACCAGAGTGCACTGTACCTGTCCAGCACTAAACGTCAGAAAGACAAAGTTAGCAACTAGCTAGTGAACATAGTGGAGCATTTAGCAGCTAAAGTATTTCTCTCAGAAGAGTAAATATTGGACTTAACGTCCGTTAGGTCACCAGAAACACAACTCCATTTGAATGCTAATGTTGCTCTGTGTCTGCTGGATGTATAAAAAGGTAATAGTTTGCTAACATGTTAGCCATATCAACTTGACAAGGCTGTTATACTGTATATCAGATGTGTGTGATTTTTAGCTTGTTGTGGAAGTTCTTCCCCCAAGTGGCCAAATAAACTGATAAATGCAGCTTTAAATCTGTCCGGTTATTGTTTCACCTGCATTAAGAGCTTTATCAAATGTAGCCCTTCAGCACATATTGATAAACAAAGTGTGAACATCTTCGCCAGATGTGCTCCTCAAGCCAACAGGAGAACAAATGAAAAACATGGATGTCTTGCCCTGCATCTACAATAGAATCCCTGTGGCAACACATTCGGTCAGACAGCAGCTCCATTTCAATATTCCCATGATGAATTACTATCATTGTGTTGCAGGAATTGGGAATCCAGCCAAAGCTTATTGAAGTTTACAATGACATTAGTGGAACAATTGTATCCCAGGAGATTCTGGGGGCTGCACAGAAGGTATTGTTCCCCAGGTGGCACAGCAGTGGGTCTGTGCCAAGGGCCCAGCTCTGTTCTCAATATGCTGATGACAATAGGTGTTAATTTAGGATGTGAAGAAAGCCAGTACCTCATGACTTTTACATTAATGCACCACTTCCTGTCATTAACCCTTATGTAACCAATCAGTTTGACTCAAAACAGGTTGTTTTTAATTTGAGCAGCCCGGAGAAGTTGTCATACATGGAGGATAAGATACATTGACACGTCTGTCCTAATGTTTAGCCAGATTTAGATATTCTTGCTAAACTTTGCTTGTTTACAACCTGTTGTTTACAGTCTGATCATCTGACTGTTTGTGTGTACTACAGTTACTTTGGTGAGTACAATGACTGATAGATATTATAACCCTAAAAATTAATCAAAGTGGTAATAGACCAGAGTTATCCTTTTAAGGTAACTCACAGTCACGGGTCAACTTCAAGGTAAACAGGTGTTTCCTCAGATGCAGAGGACAGGAAGGGAATGATTTTTAATTCTCATTATTGAATTAGATGTTCAGGTTATAAGTTTGGTTATTTTTCCATTTCCATTTCCATGTTATTTTAGAACAAGCTAGGATTTATTTTTAAATGTTACTACCTAGTGTGGAATATGGGTCAAGTCATTCCCCAAAAGATTTGTATTTGCTAGCTGAGCACAGTTACCCGTTCAAAGACTATGAGCTGTTCTGCTGGTCCCACCTTTATGATTTGGATCTGTTTATGGCCACTAAGAGGAGTTACGCCAGAATCATCATGGCATTGAGACCATTATCTGAGAGCTCAGACCAGAATATTTAGCCGACTGATAGACGCAAGAGCTGCAGCACTTAGTAGAACAAAAAACAAATCTAGATATCAAATCTAATTCCAATTATAAAAATAATTAGAGTTTATGCAGTTTGTGTGTGTGTGTGTGTGTGTGCGTGTGCGTGTGCGTGCAAATATGTTTGGCCATGAGCTTCCCAGCAGGCCGGACACAAGAGCTGACCTTTACTCTCCTTCCCACCGAAGCTGAATTGGTAACAGAAAACAATGACAATAGTTTTAAGTTTGTGTTTGTGTCTCTATATGTGTGAAATAGAGAGAGAGACAGTCAGTCATTTATTGTAATTGTATAGAGGCTAAGAATAACATGACTTCTCCCAGATGGTCCTAAAATATAAACATGTACTCCTACCTTAGACCTTTGAGAGGTAAATATTATTAGGAGTCTATCGTTTACATGATCCAAAAAAAGGGGAAATCAGATGGCAAAGCATATTGCAACAAAACAAACAGACAAGCACAGCCACACTGAAACTGAACTGATGTTGCAGGTTTCTAACTTACAGAAAGTCAACATCAA
This sequence comes from Siniperca chuatsi, assembly GCF_020085105.1. Lineage (NCBI taxonomy): Eukaryota > Metazoa > Chordata > Actinopteri > Centrarchiformes > Sinipercidae > Siniperca > Siniperca chuatsi. Next base: position 10,130,848 of record NC_058058.1, on the reverse strand, counting down.
ACACTTTCTGTTTTGAATTTGCTGTAAGTCAGAGTGCACAATTAGTTCCCCCTATTCTAAGAAGACATTGTTAAATGTTTCCTCTAATCCAGTTTCCAAGAAAGCATCTTTCTTCATAACCAGCCGCTGAATGAAATAAACTATCGAAATGGGCATTTTAAGCCATGAATTGCTAATCAGAATGAATGGATATGCAGTTTTGAGTGTATCTAGTGTGTGCTGTGATTGTGAGCATTCAATAAGTTTGCATGTGAGTGAAGAGGAAAAAGGTAATAATGGAGATAAAGAGGGGAGAAATGGGAGGTCAAGGATGAAAAATGGAGTTGACAGCAGGCAGGTTTGTGTAAAGTGAAAGTGATAGAATAGAAAGGTGAAGAGAAGGTTTTCAATGTAAAAATGAGAGAAGTAGGGAGAGAAATGGGAACTTAAAGAAGCAGGAAAAGGTGTATTAAGAAATGTGGGGAGAAGCAGAAGAGGGAGGAAGAGGGAAAGCACTGGAAGGGAGAGACGGTGAGAGAGAACGAGACAAATGGAGAGAGAACAAGAGAAGGAAGATATAGGAAGAAAAATAAAGAAAAGAGAGGAAGATTGATCATTCACCTCCTCTCTTCCCCCTGCAGCCCATTGGACCTTGAGGGCTGTAGAATGAGATCCTAATAGCACACTATCACCTCCAGGCCAAGTGATGTGATCTACAGCAACAGTTTGCAGGTGGATAAACAGTCCTCCCGGTAACAAGAGGAGGACCACACATGCTCCTGGGGCCGACCCGGCGCCACCGATTTGTGGTACTGTAATGGGAACATGTGTAAGCTTCTGACATGTGGGGCCGTAAAACATCTCCTACTCCAAAGGCCTCCAAAACACCTCAGTCCCTCCAGATGTGACCGTGATGTGTTCGGAAATATATGACAGGGATTGATATGATTAAGTTCATTCTTGATCTTAGAAATTGCAGTTTGACCAAAATAAAAATGATAGTAATTTAAAAAAACTCAAAGCCCACTTACTAGCTTTTTCCAACCACCTCTCACAGTCTGTCTCAGCAGACTGAGTTTGCTCAATTACATTATCATGAAGTACAGAACTTTGATCACTTGAGCACACAGAGGAATATCACGAGATGCTGTTGAAAGCTCCGCAAAAAGCTAATATATGGACCTTGAGTGAAGTTTTTTTTGTTGTTGTTATTTACGTAAAGGTGAATTTTGTGTAATCCAGAGAAATGTGCTAGTATCAAACAAAAATCAAAACACTATCTGACTTAATAGTTTTTGGGAAATGCACTTATTTGCTTTCTTGCTGAGAGCCGGTCATTATTGCGAAATTAACCCCGACTGGGTGATGCATGAATTTTGCAATAATGACCAGCTTGCTGTACATCATCCCACTTATTACACAGATACTTTGCTAAAAAAAAAAATCAATAATTTGACACCAAATATTAATTTAATTGATTTAAAAAATATTTTAAAATGTTTTTTTGCCATAGGACTCTGCGGATTGATATGATAGGACTCCAAAGTCTATGATCAGAACTGCGTCTATAGCAACAGTCTGTTATTCAGAAATAACAGACTGTAGAATGCCGCAATTGACCAATCAGAATCGAGTATTCAACAAAGCTGGGTAATAAAATTGAACAGCGCCTTCCTAAGAAAATTCAAGACCAGTTACTTTCAGACAAGTTTAATAATAAAATGAAAATAGTGCTTAAATTACTTTAAACTTACAGGGGCACTCCACCAATTTTAAACAAGTAGTAAACTAAGTTCAGTTAACTTGTCACAACGAGCACTACTTAGCCTGTCAAAACATAACCCTGATGATGTCACCAGGCTGATCTCAGCTCAGGCTTGTTACTTAATGTTTTTAGCAGAAAGCCTGCATTACAAGATGTGAGGTGTGAAAGAAGAAGGTATTCAAAAGACAGAGAGGAAAGATGCTTGTGTGTTGCGTTAAGGGAATTGTAGGATCTAAAAGTCAGGATGCCTCGGCCTCTGCTGCTTTTAAATTGGCCCTTTTTCCAGTGTTCCAGTTTCTAATACTGATTACTGTGTAAACTGAATTGACAATACAATATTTTGAACAACACAAGCTTCAAAATGTACAATATGTGTAATAATAGTTTTGTTTTAATCTTAATCTATATTTTACGTTTCATAATATACTGTAATGCTGCGGATGTCATTGTTAGTCCTCCTTTTTTTCAAAGCACTGGGTGTTCAGTTCATCTGTCAACTGGATAACCCTTTGCCCTTGTCAGGCTGCGTGTTATGAGAGCGTAGTGAAAGAATGGTGCATATAACACAAATGTCATGCCCTCTCCAGAAGGAATAACAATGGAAGGTGGACTTGGTGAAGGGCAACAAGCAGGGGAAATACCACACTATAAATATGTTAGAAGTGCTGTGTCTGAGTCTGTGAAAGGTCGGTGTTGACTGACTGCGGCGGTTCTGGATTTAAGACGCTGCAAAGGGGTGTAGACTGTAAGCAGACGAAAGCAATGAGTGCCGCTTATTCTGGGTCAGTGGCCCATAACCTATTCACACACAGAGACTTACTCCATGCACCCATACACCTCACTCACCATAAGTTGATATACTGCAAAGACTTATATTTTATTTCTCTCTCACACACACACATACACATACACACTTCACCAAACTCAATACTGTGTTTCCTGAATCCAGCAGAATGTTTTCTAATCTCTCCAGAGTTACGGTACATTACACATGTTATGGCTGCGGCAGACTAACCCTCTGCTGAACTACAAAGAAACTCGACATAGGTGAGGCTGAAGTCAGAAGGGGGCCCGAACTCTCTTAAGTACTCCCACATGTGTTGTATTTAACTCTGTATGTGTACCTCTGCCAACTTTTGGTCATGTCTGTGTGTCTATGTTTTACTGTGCAATTAATTTAAAACTTTTAGGAATTTAATCAACCCACATGGATGTATGACATCATTCTTGCATTAGTATTTGTCTGTGTATGTGTCATGTGGGAGCCGCAGATCAGGCCTGAGGACAGAACAGAGCAAAACAGCCATCAGCAGAGATAAGCTGTCTGAAAATCTTGGCCTCAGAACTGTCCTGTCTGGTTTTTCTCTGAAAAATATCTGTGAATCAACGTTCCAAACTTCAGACACTTAGTGGAGTAGATTGGCACGGTGTCACAGGATTGATCCCCCAAATGCATTCACCATTATTTAAAGCAACTGTAATTAGTCAATTATGTATGATCTTGTCTACGGAGCTTTTTAGTCTCTTTCAGCTCATTGTTTTGCTTTTCCAGCCCCCAACTTTACTGTTTTGGTTCACTCTCATTGCTCTCATAGCACAATGTTAATGACTAGCTGGTGAACATAGCATTTAGCTGAACAAGATATTTCCCTCAGGAGTTAGCTGAAACCAAAAACAGAACTAAAAACAACTTTCTGCTAACTCAAGCAGCCAAAAAAAATTCAGTTAATGCAGATTTAAAGAAAAACTTTGGTCATGATTCATACCAGTTATAATAACTTTTTACTCATCAATTTTCATTTGCTTAGTTCCGGAGATCTGGGGACAACAGTACCCACAGCTTTAAAGCTGAGTAATTATAACTTTAACCAAAGTATCCAACCCAGTTATTTGGAAGTAAAAACAAAAGTGAACACACCTGAAAAGACTTATTGCTGCTGTAAGATCTAATGGAACTTCAATGATCGACATTTTCGCTTTCTAACAAGCAATTTTGATAATATTGCTCAACTGGTGACCTTTTCAGTTGCTTGTGTGGTGTCTCTCAGAATCACCATATCCCGAGAGCATAGCAACAATGCTGAAATGATGATGACCAAAACTACGAAAACAAGAACCAGATTGTAAAAACTGAGTTTTTGCTGAACCTCTTTCTACTTCCTGGACACTGCAATTAATGGACCCTGTGTTGACATCATACTACTTTTATTTTGTCTGTGATTCAGTATGACTTGTGAAGTACATAGCTTTTTAATTTCATCTGTCCTTGCAGTATGAAATAATACAGAGCAGTACATGCTTTCACTTTGCAACGGAACACATCTTAAATACAAACTCCTGCCTCTACTTTTATAACAAATGGAGCTTTACCAAGGACTTATTATTAATTTAATGCAGGAAAGCTCAGAACCTGCATGTTTTTGAGGTCCTGTCATGTGCAGTGCTGCGAGCCCAGATAAATAATGAATGAACTGTATGGATGTGAAGGTTAAGCCATGTACACCTTGTCTCACTTATCTGTCACTGCCCACACCATCATCATAGGAACTAAGCCTAAAACAACTCTGTTGGCTTTAAATATCAGCTTTAATGGGGACTTTATTTTAGAAAAAATGTTTTGTGTTGTTGTCTCATGTATTTTGATAACTGTACTGTAATATATTCCATTATTTTAGCAGGTCTGGGCCTATTTTCTGACATGTGGCACATCCCCTGGTTAAGATAGTAAATGGCTAATGATGAGAGCTAGAGGCCGGCCATTACAGCAAGAAGAACACTGGCCAACACCAACAAAGCTATGCAGAATTACCTCACCTTCCCTCCTTCAGTATTACACGGCTCTGCTTTAGGAGCTGGGCTGGCATTTTAATGCTCACTCTTTATTGTTTTTCCTCCTGTTGGTCTGTCGTTCTGCCCAAGTGTGTGTGTGTGTGTGTGTGTGTGTGTGTCTAACTCCAGATATCATAGCAAAGGTCCAGCAGACGCAGCCCCGTTGCCATAGCACTAGCTGGACAACAAGTGTACACAGTGATGAAGATTAAGATGTGCAGGCTGGAGCTGGCAGTGAGCAGGCAAAGGGCTCTGCTGTGGCTAATGATGCTGTATTAGAGTGCCAGGGCATTCCTTACTGCTTTTCCATGAAAGTACAGAAGGATTTCAACAGGAATTGAAAGTGACAGATAGAAAGAGAAAAGAGAGAGCGATGGGAAAGGCATGAAAAGAGTGGTGGTTATATGCAGTATGTCTGATGGATACAGCTGGCAGCTGCTTTAGTCAGAACATCTGGAGTTAGGGGCCTCATTAGATGAAAGATGAGTGCTGGATGAGTTTTAGTGTCTCTATAAAAGTTAAAATAAATAGTCTCTCTGGAGGCTTAATGTGTCACTGCTGATGGGAAGACGGGAAAATGACACACTGATGCTTGAATGTAGGCTATTTGTTTCAAGCATACAACAGTAGGGGGAAACAAGCGTGGCTCTGTCCAAAGGAAAAATCCACCTACCAGCACCTCGATAGCTCCCTAATTAACATGCTAAATCTTGTTTGTTTAATCCATAAAAAAACTGACACATAAAAATGACAAGCTGTGGTTTAAAGGGAGTTACAAAAGTCAAAAAATAGTTAAATGTCGAGTTGGATCTAGGCTCATATTATCAATTTCCCTCTTTCTTTTGGCTGACTGGTAGTGGCCTAACTAAGAGACCCAGATGTATTATGTGCACATGTGTAGCAGTGTTGGGGTCCACTTTGCTGAGATGCTGAGAGAGAGCCTACACCTGCCAAATTGTCTTTTTCTGAGAACTGTTAGTTTGACTACCTCCAAATTTGTTTGGTTTTTGAACAACCTGAACAAGAACCCGAACATCATTTGGGCTGACTGCTCATGGGGCCCAATGCATGGGCTAGTCATTAATGCCAACTTCAGGTAAGCCCCAAACAACTCACTGCAAGCCAGCTTTTACAGTCTTTAGTCATTAGTGTTTTCTTTATCACACACACAAACTCACTTTATGTTAAAGAGTGACCAAAGCCAGGCCACAACATAAAGAGCCAATTCCCAGTAATTCTCGTAACAGTGCCCCCAATTCCAACAGAAAGGTGTGTGTGGTTGTTTCAGATGACTATCCGACTATTGTTTTGAAGCATACTGACGCCTTAACAGTTACCATGCTCCACACTTTCAGTACACTGCCTGACAAAATGTACCACTCCAAATCTTATTTTCTGTGTATCTAACAGTACTAAATGTCATCTGTACTCACCTACAAAACCAGAAAACATCCACTATTTGAGCAGTGAAACTCAGAAAGTGACTTAAAAGGTGAGGCCCTGAGTTTATCATTTAATATTTATCTGTAGGCATTTTATGTGGAAGTGCTGGTCCTGACTTTTTGACCTGTAATTACAAATAAAACAGTCTCTTCAGTTTGTCGTGTAGGGCAGTGTGTAGTCTTTTAACCACAGCTGGACCATGTCCCTTTATGTGTAACTGATTGGCTCCAAATTAAGGAGATTATAATTTATAGTCATGCAAGCTATTCTTTCAAAATATTTTGCATACTTTGTCGCCACATTTTCCTTTTCCAGCACGCCACAAATTGTCTCAGACACAATAGGCCCACTTGAAACATCCGATGCGAGAGGTGACCGCACTCCTTTCCTCAGCAGCAACAGCCAGCAGTAGCAGCAGTGGTTTTCCTGAGTACAATGCCACAATCCTGCAACACACAGCCACCACTATCATTGTTGCTGTAGTCTGGCCAGTGGTTAGATAATGCAGACGGGGTCAGACCCTAACCCTAACCCTCTCCACACGATAAAAACAGATTGACCAACACACATATACACACACCCTCTCTTTTTCTGTCACTCTTATCAGTCTGGAAACGTTCAACCTTTTCTTTTCATGTGCCTCTAACAATGTGCTGAAGTTACTGTCAGTAAAGGAAAAATTCACCTCACCTAGCAGCTGCACTTAAAACAAAGAGCTTAAGCAGTAACTTGAGGTATAAATTGAGCCATAACGGCAATGCATTTTAATGAGGCTGGCCCACGGAGGCTGTCCTGGAAATAGACGCAGTGTGGTCCATTTCCTCTGCAGATTTTTAGGACAGGGCCAGCGTGCATGAAAATGGGCTGCTGTGGAGAAAATGGCTTTTATGTAGAACACATTATGCCAGAATATATAGTCCTGAATGGATCACTGTGGACTGCTCTGCCTGCTCCCCCCTCAGAATTTAATCTTAGCACATTGAAAGCACATTTAAGGAAATCTTCCTTTGCTAATCTATTATGGCTGAGGGCTGGTCTGCTCTGCTGCCTGAAAGAGACGTATGAATGTTGCAAATTCAATGTAAGATAGTGGTAGCTTTGAATTCCACGTCTTCCAACCATGGATTTCTTAATCTTGCATTTAAAAAGAAAGTCATGAATGCTCTTTCTTGTTCAAGAAGCGAAATTTCAACACCCATCTGAAACATTTAAAGGACTTGAAGTTCTGATCTTTAAAGGCGAGGGACAGAAAACAGCTTGAGAAAACAGCTTAAAAAAAAAGACTAGCTCTGTTATCTGCGTCAACAAAGGCCAACACATCACTGACAGTGTTGGTATTGTGCATGCAGCAGCTGATTATGCTGTAAGACCCATTTTTTACAATGTCGTAACCACTGTCTTTCTTTCCTCTGTATTCCTCATTCACTGATGTGACCAGATGCTAAACTAAGCAGGAAAGATGTGATTTTAAAGATAAACCAGAAAGACCAGGTAAGTTTGATTGATTTATAAATATATTCTGTACACTGCATCTCTGTGTCTGGCCTTTTTAAATCGCTGCAGCAATACAAAGACTTGATACCAAGAAACTATTACTTAATGTTGTTTTGAGCAACAGAGATTTTGGTTGGAACAATTTATTCACTTGGCCAAATTTTAAGGGAGAGTCCTGTTCATCTGAGAAACATCATATTTCAGATTGGACATCATGATGAAATTCCAGCAAAAATAAATAAAGACTCTAGTGTCTCACAAGTGCACCAGAGCAGATCTGACTTCCTGAAATATCTAAATCATTCCGGTGTCAGAAGAAGTGGTGGGAGTGCTCGGCAAGGAAATTCCTTACAGCGAGAAAGCTGGAAGTCACTCTATTTGTATAAGCACACTGGGATCTGGCAAAGAAAAAGAAGTGGTTGGCTCCAACAGCCAGAGTGAACTTCATTAGATCTGATGAGTAAATGTGAAATTGATGCCTTTGTCCAAATGGAAAAAATGTTTTTTTTCTGGAAGCAGTGTATTCAAAAGACACAGACATCAGTATTCAGCCTTGGCATCTGTAAATATGTGCAGCTTGTATTCAGTGGAGAACAGTTTATGATATTCCATCAGCAACCTGTTCTGAGCCTCATTAGTTGCGCTATATGCAACTGCAACACAGTGGATGTACTGAATAAAGCCTACAATGGCTCTATTAGAGGAGGGCTGTAATTTTCTTGTCATCTGCATGCTGTGTTGGTGCACAGGCTATGAGGGAACATAAAGAGATTCAATCTTACTCTCTGCTATGTACAATTTGTTCAAAAGAAAGAAATTGCAAGCAGGTTTTCCATGATCTAAGTCATCCACAAGAGCTGAGCTTCACCTCAATTGTCATGGAGTGGCTGAAAATAAATGCATGTTCACAGTCACGGTAAATTTACAAACCGGCGAGGGAAAAGCTTATGGAATGAGGCTAAAAATTAAATCCATTTGGACTACCGATGTCACAGCAATGCATTTCATTACATATTTCTCACTGTGCCAGGGATATTAAACACATATCACATATAAATATATTGTGCATTAACACTGGAATATAAAGGATTTCAGTAACACTTCATTTTAACTCCCACTATATACAAACAATTAATAAACGCTTTACAACACACTATAATGTCTTTGTGAGCAGATATAAGAAAAAAATAAGTTATATTACTGTATTTGTCAATAAATCACTCTCTATGACAACTGAGCAAACTCCATCAGCTGATGAAGGCCGCAAGATGTGGCTGAAAGTTCTGAAAGAAATCTAGTAAGTCGACTCTGAGTTTTTTGTTTAACTACTGTTTCTAAGGTCAATAATGAACCTTCAAGCTCAATGTCTTTCTGAGTTTTAAACACATTTATAAACAATTTTAAACCAGCTTGTGATTGATTTGTATATGCTGTTATGTATGCAAATATTTGAACTTTGAACAGAGCCAGACTAGCTGTTTTTCACTCTTTCCACTCTCTATGCTAAGCTAAGCTAACTGCCTGCTCGCTGCAGCTTCACAATTGCTGTACAGACATGAAGGTGGTATAAATCTTCTCTTCTCATCTAACTCTCTGCAAGACAGCGAATAAGCGCATTTCCTAAGATATCAAACTATACCTTTTAATAAATGTTAATAATAAAACCTTATGCTTACAACTGCGTTATACAGTAATGTGTTATAAACAGTTTGATAATTGTTCATATTCTGCTTTTTGATAGATAAGATTTCCACATTGCATGCATACTATGATCTTGCAAAAACAAATCCCTTTTCGCTTTATTTTCCCATCTCTATCAATCTCTCTTTCTCTTTCTCTCGCCCACACACACATAAACACAGAGTATATGGTTCCTCTATTGTCCAGCATTGTTTACCACGTGGCCATGGTTCAGCTCCTTGTCCTTATCAGTGTTGGGTTATGGTGGTATTTCCTGCCTGCAACAAGAGCAGAAGGTGGCACAGGATGAGTGCTGCTTCCTGTGCTGGCACACCCAACATGTACCCACTGGCCCCAGTCACTCTGCACTGCAGTCAGAGGAAGTGTTATAGGGGGGCTTGTTAAGTTGCTCCCAATATACAGCGCATGTTTTCAGCTAATAGCTCATGCATCTGTTTACCTGAGATCAAAGAGACTGACGAAAAAGGGGGGAAGGGTCTGAGCCCTGAGGTAGACTCAAACCCGCAGCAGTGTTTGAAAATGACACTTGCCTCAGTCATTACTGGATGAGTTACGTGAATTTTTTAAAACAGTCAATTATTTCTGCTGATATTTTATCAAGTGAACATCCTTAACATCCTTAAATCTGTTAAAAAATTCCATTTTATCACTGCTGGGGTAAAAAAAAAAAACTACTCAAAGACCATCTGCAATGTTAGATCACAGGACGTCAAAACTTTACTTAAATCTATAATGATTCAGACATAGCTATAATCATTAGATTAAGAGAATGAGAAAACTAATACAAAAATATTTTTAAAACATTAAAAGTGTCAATCACTGTTCAGGGATTTCAGCTAACCAGTGCATTAATTCGTTATATGATGAATACGTAATTAAAATGCATCATGTCTGTCCTTTCAGAAGGGGAACTTGCACTATATTTGATTTCAAATAAAAAGATAAATGTCAGCAAACCAATTCATTAGTCTAACTTTGCCTGTGATATCTTTTAAATGCTGTTTTAATATCATCCAATTAAGTGCTTGCTTTCTCTGTGTTCCAATCTCTCAAGAGTCCCTCTGACTCCATGAGGGCCCTCTGGGTAGAGAGGCTCTTTATGTGACATTAATATATTGTCTGTTACCATTTTTAATGTGGAAACCTTGTTTGGCTGGAATGTTGTTTCATCCCGATCTCGGCACAGCCTTTCCCATGGGAAGTGCACAGAAGAATCTTTGGTCTCATCAGGGGGAATCTGCAGATGTTTGTAAATATGCATGTAGCCACTGAGACCAGGGAGGACTTGCCCTTCAAACACTCTGATGTTGAATGTTTATCAGAAGTGGGTTTCTTGGGAAACCATGATCACTGGGCTCGCTCACTGAACATATTTGGAGTGCGGCCTGTTGCATGTCATTGCGAATTGGGTTTTCTTTGCATACGCCCATCCCCTCCATCTCCAAGCTGCATCCCGCAGTGAGCCAACTGTAAATCAGTGGATGCTGTTTGTGTATTACAACCTTCAGTGAACTAATGACATTGTCATTATATACAGTATATTATTTGATAATTATTACCAATGATAAGCATACTAAAGGACAGCACCCACCCACAGCCTGTTCAGCCTGCTGCCCAGGACATACTTGCTACTTAATACGTGTTACTTTCCACCACTGGTCAATGTGTGACTGTGTCAAAATGCTGTGATATGATGCAGTATGTTACTATGCTGAACAGGTCTGCAAACATACCGTATTATAATTCACGTGGATTTCATTAATGCAGGGATTATATGCAATGCATATGTTTCCTATTTAGTATGCACGAAATGTTTGATATACTGCATTTACTCCCTCACAACACAAGACACTTTGATTGGGTTTGTGTGTAACTGTATCCTCGGCCACATTAGGGACTCATATTGAAACATTTTATTCGGGGCAGGGCAACTGAATCTTCCCCCTCTTTGCTTAAATAGTCTGTTCTCTGTAATCTACGTTTGGTGAATGGCATGACCATCATCTTCTGCATGATCCCCCTCAGAGCAATTAGATACTTCAGATGCATCTGTGGTAAAAACCACTGAAATGGTTAATGTGCAGCATTATGCTCTAAGGAAAGATATGGTTTTCAAACATTATCAGGAGAGGAAGGAAGGTGTGGGTGTTTTTTTTTGTTTTTTTTACTTCTGTTTTTGTCAGCCTTTTTGTTTTCTGTTTGTTTTCTTTCCTCTTTTTGCTGCTTTGTTATCTTTTAAATTTAGCATGAGGGGTTGCTTTCAGTTTCACATTGTACGCCAATTAATAGCACTGCCTTAAATGTCAGCACCACAGAATGTCTGAATAATATGCTTTTAGCAAGAGTTTGGGTTTTGTGAGACAGTGTTTTATGTCCTATACAGTATGTTCAATATGCAAGGTTTATATAAACACATAATGTGTACAGCATCTTATCTGTCACTTCATTTCCACACATGAACCACACCAAGAAACAGGATGTTTCCTGTCACACAGAGATGGGAGTCACACACTGCAGTGTTTGCTCACATGTTTGCTTCCCTCTGCAATGTGTGTCTTTCTAAAACAAACTTTGGCACGGTTTTGGACAACTATCGATGTTCTGCCAGAGAACAATAGCCTTAAAAGTGTCCTGATACCAAAGGTTGTAACCTTTGGAGCTTTTAGATAAACTTTCCCTTCCTTCACAGCGTCTGACTAATGCTGGGGGACAAAGCTTGTTCACAGCGGTAGGAGAAGACAGAGAGAGGCTGTTGTTGTCAGAATGGGCCATTGCAACTTCCTTAGGTTTACCAATGGCACCAAGAAAACAGTGCCAATTCATTGTGGGAGTGTGTGTGTTATTGTGTATGACTACACATCTGTACCACTAAGAGTGTTGTTATGCCTGTTTGTGCACACAAACCCACATGCAAGCCGTGTTAAGTCATCCTCAGTACTTTCCTCTTTGATATAAATTGTGGTAAAGTGCATGCAATGAACTTAAAAGCAAGAGGTTGCATTTAATAGTACTATCTTTACCATACATGGCCTGGAAAATGAATCAAGTGTGTCTGTATGCATGCTATATTAAGTCATATTCCTCCACCACTTTAGTTCAGACTGAAATATTTCAACAACTAGCCTAGTGGATAGATTGCCATGAAATTTGGAACAGACATTCATGTTGCCCATCAGTGTATCAAAATTTTAATACTTAGCTTGTTGACATTCCCATCAGCCTTGGCTGTACTTTGTGTTTAGTGCTAATTTGCAAATGTTAGCAAGCTAACATACTAAACTAAGATAGAGAACATTGTCTGCTTAACATCAGCATGTTAGCATTGTCGTCATGAGCATGTTAGCATGCTAATAATAGAATTTTTTAGCTCAAAGCACCACTGTGTCTAAGAACAGCCTAACAGAGCTGCTAGCATGACTGTAGACTTTTAGTCTTGTTATTTTATGAACATCTAAACAGATACAAAAAGAGTAAATAGATAAATAGATCATCTTTTTGTGATGGATGTGCATTCATCTTAAATACTTAGAAGACACTTGAAAGCTACACTATACTGTGTCTTGTGCAGTGTTACTGTAATACTGTGAGAGATGGTGTGAACTTTCTGGGCCGCAAGTGGTATCTGATTGAAGGGTTGAAGAGGCACATTCACAGTCACCTGACAGACCGACATCAAAAAGAAGCACTGTAAGTGAGGGGAAAAAAGCCTCCACAATCTGAAAAAAAGATTTCATATTCCAGTTGCGTAGGCAGGGCCCTTAATCATGTGCAGTGTAACTGAGGAAGCCAATGATTTAAAATTACATGATTGTTTTGTGCCACTATTCTCACAAGCAATTTGCAAGTTGTATTACATTTCTCTCTGTTGCTACACATGCCCAAGCTTGTGGGACTCAAGAGCCGTGTTTAAAGATGTTTTTCCTTTGGCATGAGCTGTATTTGTACATTTTAACCTGTAACAGGTAAGTCTTGATTCAAATTGGTTTACAAAGTCAGATGGCATGAGGTGGCTGATTTTCAGTGATCCAGCAGCTTGCTTGCTTTTACAGCCAGTGGGCAAACAACATAATCAGCCAATAAGTGATTAAACCTTCTCTCCTGAGTTGAGAGTGGATCTGTTTAGATAAAACACTTAAAAGGGTACAAGGTATATTTATACATCAGTTCCCTTCAAGGTGACCTGAAGAGGCAGGTGTCTTCAGTTGATGACAGTGGCTAAAATCCAATGCCAGTGGACAGACAAATTAAAGACACTTTAAAAACTGGATTATTAGATTAGATTTTTTTTTTTTATTGTCCCAGAGGGAGATTTGTTTCACAGCCACTACAACATAGAAGCATATGGATATACAAACAGCAGCGTACAGATGTCTACATTCATACATCCCAGCTCACAACAGCGTCAGCGAGGCAGTTTGTTCAGGGATGCTATGGCAGAAGGGACAAAACTCCGGCTGAAGCGAGCTCTTCTCCAATTTAAAGTCCTGTATCTCCGACCAGATGGAAGTAATGTGAAGTGTTAGTTGAGGTGATGATCAGTGTCATTTGCTATTGTGAGTGCTAGGTGTGTGAGATTGGGTGTGGGAAGGCAGGTGATTTTGGAGGCAGTATGTGTGATGCCTGTAAGTAGTTAGTTAGTAAGTTTGTGCCAGAGATAGTTGAGTAGTAGAGGGAAAAGTACAGCAGGATGGGTTCAATTATGCTTTTGTAAAGCAACAACAGGAGGTGGGGGGCAACAGACAGTGCTCTGAGTTTACGGATAACATGGAGTCTTGAAGTCACGAAGTGATATGTTGATCAAAACTCAGTTTATTGTCTATAATGAGTCCAAGATATTTGAAGCATCTTTAAAAGAAAACATGCAGGTCTGTCACAAATTGTGGATTGGATTTTCTGGATTTTGAGTCCACTAATACCTCCCAACCTTGTGCAGCTAAGACACACTGATCTGCCAAACAGACATCAACAATTTCCTTGGGGGAAAAAAGATAAAGCTTTCCTATTTTGTGAAATGTTTATGTTTTCCTGAGCCCTTCGACTTTTGCAACATATTTTGAAAAGATATCTAAAAATACAATCTGCAGTACTATAAATAAAATGAAGAAACCTGTTATAAAATTAGTTTTTGCATTTCTCATGTGAAAATCCAAAGCTCAGAACTTGAATTTTACAGTCGCCTGTAAAAAATAAATAAATAAATAAAAGAGGCATTCCGTGTGTAATGTGCAGCCATGTGTAATTTTAGGTACCAAGAACATGGTGTGCAATGCATGAACTGAAAAAACTAAATCTCATACAGTAGGAAGGCTGTAGCACCATGCAACTTCAAACTAAAACGATAATCATCTTTCTAATCAGAACAATTTAACACAAAATATGAACTATGTAGGAACACTCTCAAAAGGTTTAAAACAAACCCAGTCAACTTATTGTCCGGAGAAAATTAGTTCAGAGCTGAACTTTTGCAGAACTGTCAAATATCATTCTAACAGTAAGTGCCATAAATTCACTGTTTCTAACAGCAATTCAGCATCTTTCTAACTTTCTAACCCTCTCTTTTTGTGGCACACCCCAGTTGGCACTCAGTGCAGGGGAGAGATCTTATAAGAAATGTGCATACAATATGCAAATAATCCTGTGTGTGGGAGAGACACTGCACTTGTGTTACCACTTTTTCTTACTACAGAGACGCAGAGAAAGGTGCCACGAGACTAACACCTTTGAATGCCTTTGCAATGTGCTGCAACGCAGCGCTTGTTTGCCATCAGTGTTTTCTCAAGGCATGCGTCCAGAGATTTGTCATCAGGTTGCTCTGTTTACCTTTCCACTCGACCAAAGCAGTGTACAGGAACGCCAAGCACCTGCTATTGAGCATAATAACACTCAGGATGTTTGCCTGCCGCTTGTTTATCTGTGTTTGTGCGATGAAGTGGGGAAAAAATTGTTCAAAGGCAGGGGTACAGTGAGAAACTTGTGCAGTAGGAAAGCTAAAAGTATCAGTGAAAGAGGCACATGAAGTAACACTAAAAAAGACCATGTTTAAATAAGCCGTTCTGGGCACACAGGAGCATTGCGTGTTTCCTGTTGAAATGAAGCAGATAAGGTAAAGTTATAAAGGAAGGTTTGTTTGGGTGTTGTGGTCAGTGAGCAGGATGTTGTGACCCTCTGGGAGCCCACATGTGCTGAAGTCAGTCGGGAATGGCCGTTAAGGGCTCACAGCGCTGTCGGATCTCCACCTTGTGGCTTGGACCCCATCTCACAGTGCTGAACGGTTGCCTTGAACAAACACACACGCACACACCCAACCACCCACACCCGCCCAGAGCCAAAAGTAAAATAGGGTCAGTGAAATGAGCTAAACAAAATCTCTCCCAACATGTACACCAGAGGTTTTCAAAGTCTGACACTGTGAGCCCCCTCTCAGACAAAATTGAGACAAATGAGCCCTGTTTTTTAGTCTATATTTGTTTACATTTTGGCAAATTGGCACCATTAAAAGTATGCCGAATTAGTTATTATCAGTTCCTGTTTAAAAGGTACCCATGGATGTACAGACAAGTATCACTGGATTACTTTGATACTGAAGACAACTTAAAAACGTGATGATTCTCAGCCAAGTTCTGGAGTTATAAGGAGCCGTCTTTTTCTACACTACACTACACCTACGCTAAAACAGGTTCACCAAAAGCAATACAAGAGCTGTTAATAAAGCTCAGTGAACCAGTGGTGTAAGGAGTAGACATCCTGTGTGGAGAGTTATAAGCTCCAGGGTCACAGGGTCAGGACTGAAACCTGACATCACGGCTCGAGTATGCAGAGCAAAAACACATGTCTGCAAAGCCCCAGCAATAACGGGTAATTTATGGGTGTTATGGTGGACTTAACCTCTGTGTGTCTTCAATAAAAACCAACACTATGAGATATGGAGGGACTCTCGCCCCTTCTTATGTCATCCTTGATTAACTGAGAGCCGGGAACCTCTCCAGAAAAACATGTAGCAGAGGAATGTGACTTGGAATGGACACCTAAAATGAGTTTAGTGTGTAAAACTTAAAGTAAATATGAGCAGTAGCCAGCAGTTCTCTTTTGAGCCTTGACAGCTCTAAATAAGATCTGAAAGGTGTGACTACTTTGAAGTAAATCAGGCTGTTTGCATATACTTGTAGCCTATGGGTGAAGCTTCTAGTTAAGCTATTTTAGAGCATGTCATTTCAAGTCCTGCTCTGCTGGGTTTCAGCCTCTTAATGACATGGTTCAAGACTTTGTAAGCCACATGAGCATGACTGAAAAGTAAGAGAAGAAGACGGAGAAGAAGAAAAAAAAAAACTGTCCAACCCCTCTGAAGATTTCCTGTTTCATGAAAAGTGCACATACTGTGAGTCATATAGGGCAAGTCCTGCCCGGTGTGTTTACTCTGCTTCTTCTACTCGGAGCTGTGAAGGCGTTTAAAGGAGCAACAGGCGGACTGTAATAAGTCTGCGGAGTCTAGATATTAATCCGTTGTCAAGGCTTCGGTAAATTAATGAGAAAGAGGGGAGTGTATAGTCCGTTTCTAAATGGAGCTGCTTCGGTTTTCCGCTTTTTGGTATGGAACGATACTCTTTGGTAGTATTCTGCTCGAGGAGGCGGGTGAGTTGAACTTTATACTTTCAGAAAAGTTGTCAAAGCAGCGGCTGCGTTTTGTCACAGTTACGAAGTACTTTCAGGAGACTCTGAAACGTTATCGAGCGCTACAAAGTGACAAACTGCCTCCTTTATGAAAAACTATAAACTATACTCACTATTTTTTATATTACTACATCGCTTTTCATTAAAAAAGCCAAATTAATTTGATTAAAAACAACAGAAACGAAACAGTGCGCAGGTTTTTTAACCTTAAATACCTGATGTTACATTCAACAACCCCTTGGCTTACTTGCTAGCACCATTACTATGCCTCTATCTTCCTGATATGAAAATTAATTGTGTTTACACCGTTAACCCAAAGTGTGACTGTTCCTTGTGAACGCTGCATTAGCTCTTGGAAGGACGTCACCTGTTGTTAGTCACAACCTTTAAAGCCCTTGTCAGATGGGTTAGCGCCAACTTTGATGTGTAGCCACATTGCCCGCCCCGCCGAGGAAGACAGTGTTTTACCTTCATCTGTCTCAGACTCAGTCCCAGCGGCACCAAGTGGCTTTGGCTGCTCCTAATCCTCTTTCCCCCTCTCTGCAATTATATGTAGCCCTGGGTGACAATTACTACCATTCATCCCCTCCATAGCCCGCCTCCTGGGTTTAAATGACATGCTCTTTCAGAGGAGTTGCTCTAATGATATAATTACTCTGGCTAAACCACCTTCCCACCACTAGCACTCAGGCATGGACTATCCCCTCTGTGCTGATTTACTTCAAAACACCTCACCAACCCACTAGGCATAGTTTTTAAATTGCTCTGTCAAGTAGTTTAGTCTGGAGTTCAAGTATAATATTTTTATGTTTTTATTTGTGTGGGAGTCTCTCAGTTAAGACAAAGCCAGACAGCAATACTTGTCTGCAATATCCTGCTAGCTTCTTGTGAAATTATCTCACTCTGGCACTTAAAGGGGCAGCAAGAACAAGATACCATCGACTTATAGCGATCTAGATTTGCTGCTCTTTCACGCTGCAGGTTGTACAGTATTTCTGTTGCTGCAAGCTGTAGGTCTAACCCCACCTTGCAGATTGGGTGAAATGACACAGTAGGCTTTTTGTACCAGGTTAAGAGCACACACACACAGCACTGATTCCTCAAGTCAGTGTGAAGTCAGAAACTGAACAGACTTCTTCACTGTCTCCTGTCAAGAAGTCTGCTTTCACTTACACTTCCCAGTCTAAAACATCTCACTTTATGGTCATGTGATGAAAGTTTTGTCAGTGCCATCTTCAGAAAGGTCGCTACCGCTTCAGATACATGCTTGTTTTCAATGCTTCTTCAGGAGGTAATCTTTAAACTGCTGTATGTCAGTAGAAATTAACCCACTTTCTCTCTTGGTTTGGTCTCGGGTTGTGTACTCTGATGCAAGAAACAGGTTCAACTTCCTGTACACATAGAGTCAGCATATAGTTATGTGGTTTAACTGTAGCAGTGCTGTCACATATTTTTGTGATTAGAATTCAGTTTGTCTTTCGGGTTGTATTATTTCTCAACATAAACTCTAAAGATCTGGAAGGAGTAAGGAAATTTCTCTTTTGCCCTCTCCTTCGCTGTTTACGCAGTACACTTATCTTCATCATACCACTTGAGTCTTTGTTGTTTACACTTGTACAAACTCATCATGTACTAACAAAATCATGTGGGATTTTCCATATGACACATTCTTTCCTGATGATGCTTCACCCACTGGTGCTAGATTGATCCTGAGAAATTTGGAATATCCTCTTTTAGGGATCACTTCCAACTCTTGAAGCCACATGATCCACTGTCCACTTGTACTTTTATGTGGTGGGGAGTACTCCTTTTTAGAAAAAGGAAAATCAGAGAAGAGAGGAGGGGTTCACCTTCCTTGTTGCTCCATCTCTCCTTTCTATGCCAAACAGAGGCATGCTGCCTGGCTGATTTTTATCATTAATAGCCCCTCAATGCAAGGACAAACTGCAGACTGCAGTCGGAGAATTTCTGGACAAATACAAACACTCACCAACATGTACACACACGCGCACACATTTCTTTCCCTCTCCAAACATTCATAGACACTGATGCATAACATTGCCCTCCCTTTTTTTGACATTCATAAACAGAGTTGGCACAACACCTTTCTTGATGGGGAGCCGACTCATCGGCTTGACAAATTAGAGACTTCTCAGCAAGGAGATGCATCCGTGTTTCCTTTGTTTGTTGTTCTTGCCTGTCTGGCAGTTGTCTCCTTAGATGATTATCAAACCCACAAGCACTCATCACACAATCCTGTCTGTCTCACTGATATGGGTCTGCCTGCCGGCAAAGTCAAGTCTGAACAAGACCAAAGGAGGTGGATGCCACTACCCGCTCTTATTGTTCAGACTTCACAGGGAAAAAAATCTGTCCACCCTTCTAGGACGAAATAGCTTGAATTTTCTTCTGGTTATGCTGAATATCTGCTTCTACTTATTGGAAAATTCCAAATGACTCCCACCCTTAAATTAAATGTAAAGTTTTTCTTGCTTTTCATGCTAATAAATATCATGTAAATTCCTGTTATTGATCATCATGGAAGTGTTTTGCATTTCTTAGTAGTTAGTAGTCATTTTAATGTCAAATGCTGCTTAGTCACTCCAATTGCATACAAGGAAATGGCTTGAGTCTGTTTTATGTTTTTAGTACACTGGACTTTTTTGTAAACCCAGCTCATCGTTTTTTCCTCTCTATCTCTTCTCAGAAGCCACTATAATGAAGATGAAAAGGCTGTGCAAGTTCTGTGACGTGCAGGCAACCAGCTGCACAGGTAAAGGCAGCTGCAAGGTGGCGTGTGAGATCACGTCCATCTGCCCCAATCAAACAGATGTGTGTGTCAGTATCTGGTAAGTGTCCACAATAAAAGCCAGTTTATGGAGCAAAATGGTTTTAGACAGAAATGAAAATTATAGTTATAGTTCAGTAAAGTTAAAGTAAAAAGAGCATTTTCATTACATTCACCTCTTAGGTCATACTATATGGACAAACAAAGAGGTGATGAAATGAGGGTACAGTGAATACTCTTTTATAATCAGATTGTGCATCATTTCCTCCCAGAAGCCCCAAAATATTTTCCTTGAAGTGACTTTTTCTTTTGAACACTTGTCATTCAGCATTCTGGTGAAGACAGTTAGCTGGATTTTGACAGCACATGAGCGCCTAGACACCCATCAGCATCGAATCTGACTTTTGATGCAAGAAGCAGCAGGAAGCATATTTGTGTTGGTGTTAAAAGCTTAAGGCTGTGCTGCTGTTTCTCATTATATTAGCAGTGTTGCAGGCATGTTATGAGCTGAGGTCAGCAGAAAGCTAATGGCACGTGGACAGCACCACTTCTTTCAAATGTCTCTCATAATGCTGCCCAGCAGGGAAGCAAAATTTAAATATGTATATTTGGGCAGGTTCAGGATTTTCCTTGTTTCCTGTTTGTAATGGTATTTCAAAATCTTGCTGTTTGTAAATGTGACCTCTGTATTGTATTGCAGTCATTTACAATAAACTGAGACTGTGGGCTGCTGAAAGAGACACATGTGCCATTTACAGTCACCACTTTATCACTGTACAACTGGAAAATTGCATTATTTGCACAACTGTAGACCTGCCTTTATTGCCTTGTTACATGATAATACAGAAAAGGGGACTTCATTGTCAAAAGAGTTGTGAGCACAGACTATAAATCAAACTTAATCCAGTAAATGGCAGTATTTTCTAAATGTTTTCTCTTTCCAAGGAGGAAGAAAGATGACAACATCACCTTTGATACAGTCTGCCACAACCCAGCTCAGAAGCTGTATGGCCTGGTCCTGGAGGATTACAACAACAGCAAGTGTGAGATGAAAGAAAGAAAGGGCATGGGCGCACAGTTCTTTATCTGTTCCTGCTCTGAGGATGAGTGCAATGAGCACATCTTCTTTAACTCCTGTAAGTTAAGACACATTTATTTCACCTAGTAATCCTTTATTTTCACCCACTCTTGAGCTTAGTGAGTTTCTTCAATCAATATATTTTTTGCTGATCAGTGATCAGGCGAGATGCATCCATCGTGCGCCGGAAATACCATTGTTATAGTCAGGCTAGCTGTTTCCCCTGGTTTTCAGTCTTTATGCTAAGCTAAGCTAAATAGCTGCTGGCTGTAGCCTTACATTAAACATATCTTCTCATCTAACACCCTGCAAAAAAAAGCTCATAAGTGTAATTCCCACAATTGTGACCAACTCCTTTAAGTTATACAAAGTTACCTTATTAGTTCATTTCTCTTGCATCAGTACTTTTCTTTCACGGTGCAGTAATAGTGCAGTAACTGTTTTATGCATGTAAAAACAGGACTCTTTGGTTCTTACATCTGTACAACATAACATAGTAACGTCATAGTCATGGTCGGCCTAATATTATTATGTCAGTTTCTCTCAGCTTGTCATGTAAGGTGTCATGCATGAATGCTAACACGTGTGCACTGTAATGCTCTCCAGATACATGATTACAAACAGGTTTTGGAGATATTGGCTTGTAGACTCAAGTTACAACATTGGCCCTGGAATCAGATGTATTTTGACTACGGCATCCAGGCAATAATAACACGAGGTACATTTCCGAGACCTGGCTCTGTACAGAGAGCCAAATTGAAAGCATCTGCTCAGTCCAGACCACGTAATGGAAATATATTTGCTTACTGTTGAGACTGTCTCTGTAACTTCTCAGTGACTAACATGAGAAAGTGTTGTAATGAAGGAGCTCCAGCAGAAATAAAAACTACAAAGCAACAATACCAGTTAATTTGGGTGAATCTACCTCTTGCTCTACTAGCTAGTGACCAGTGTCCCATTGTACAAAGCATTTTTCTGATTGAGCTTTCACTTACAATATTATTTTTCCCATAACTGAAAAATACATTTAGGACACTGCAAAAATCTAATGCTTAAGAGGAAAAACTAAGTTGTTTGTCACATACTAGCTGAAATAGTTGCTATGGTAACAGTAAACCGTCTTTCCACACCATTGTGCTGGCGCGGTTTCCTCATGTTGGTCTGTCTAATGCTGAACCCAGTTCAGCACATAGACCCAAAAGCACAGCTCTACGGAATCTAAATCGGCTTATTAGCCAGTCATCATCATGGGCCAGGACATCTTCTTGGTCCCTAAACACTCGTTCCCTCCTAATTCTTCCATTCACGTAGTCCTCCAGCAGTGCCAGTGCATCCATCATGTAGCATTACGCACGAGTGTTACGCAGTATTTGTGTTTACAGCAATCAGACTGATTGCTTCACACCAAGCCAAATTGATCGTGACTATCATGCCTGACAGCACAGTCGTGTTCACTGCAGCGATTTTACACACAAAAACTAAATGAAAACTAAAATCGTAAATCATACTTGGTGATATATGCACCATTTTATTAGATATTATTAAATCTATTGACGCTCTGCTTCTGCAATTCTTTAATGGTATGTGATGTTATCTTGGATTTCTACAACCGATGATGATAATATTATCAGTTAGCCTAGTTATCGTGGTTGAGGTGAAAAGGACTTAGTATATTCATGCTTAATATCGGGGAAAGGCAAGCCAGACTTTCCTGAATCCTGCCACCTGCCACATCCTGGCATCATCCTGACATTTCAACAGCTGCGGTGCTCCACAACTGACCACGAGTGTCAGTAGCATACAGTCCTCTGCACTCCGGGGATGGGGAATAACGTGTGATATGAAGTAAAATTAAATGTGTGAGGCATCATTATACATATAATGATGCCTCTCACATTTAATTTCTACAATCTGACTTCAATTCACTGCTTCACCATCTGCGTCGACAATTTCCCCTGTCTCCAAAATGTTTGTATGCATGGGTCACAGTTTCCATACAAGCACATCCTCCCGTCAAGTTTGTTTTTATATAACCAAACTTTTGCGTGCAAAGTGGCGTACGCCTCTTTTAGGCCCACGTTTTGTGCATATGCAATGGTTATAAATAAGGTCCCTGGTCTGGCTGCAAGATATATAAGCTGGTGGCAGTCAGCCAGTCCCTCTCTCTCCCACCCTGTCTTCCACCCTGTTTGACTTTGTTGTATTTCATTTGTCTGTATCTTAATTTCCTTTTAGTTATGTAAAATAAACTTATTTTCTCACCTTCTTTGTCCAGCCTTGAGTCTGGTTGTGACAATATGAAGTTGGAGTTAGGAGGCGTTTAGCTTAGCTTAGCAGAAAGACTGGAAGCAGGGGGAAATAACTTGCCTGACTCTGTTCAAAGGTAACAAAGTCTGCCTACCAGCACCTCTAATACTTACAAATTAACACATTGTGCCTCGTTTAATCAGTAGAAAAAAGCGTCAAATTGCCGTTTGTCTGTGCCAGACTATTTCTTGGCCGGGTGCAATGATTTTCTGGAGTCTCAACAAGTGACAACAAGACTCCAAGAAGTCACTGAGCTTTTGTTTTGTTGCAGATTTTGTTACCTTTGAACAGAGCCAGGCTAGCTGTTTCCTCCTGTTTCCAGTCTTTATGCTAAGCTAATTCTCCTGTCTCCAACTTCATATTTAATTTACAGATATGAGACTGGTATCGTTCACATTCTTGCCAAGAGTTAGATGAGAAGATCAAGTGTATTTCCCAAAATATCAAACTATTCCTTTTAAAGAATTATTTCAGTTTCCAAACAATGCTTCAGAACAAAAACTTTCAAACTCTTAAATGAAGGGGTTTTAACCAGCTGAGCACATAATCCCAATCCCCCAAATTTAATATTAAGATTCACTGTAATTTACAATTACCCACTCACAGATCCTTTTCTCCTGAACATTCAATATTTCATACTTTAAGTGAGGGTTTTGGCCAAAGCTGAGAGAGTCCGGGAGGCACAGTAACAGATTTGTTGTGAGAAATAGCTTCTCACTCCATGAAAATAAAAACAAACTGGCTGGGGCCATGTTGAGGATTTCAGACATGTGGTTTCCTGTTTAGAAAAAAAATTAGAGAGAACCAGAGGGCTTTACTGGGAAGTCAGCTAGCTTCCCCATTCGTCCTCCTCCCTTATTTCAACCTAACTCTGCTCCTCACCTCATCTACACTTGCCTCTAAAATTAGTTTCTTATCAGTTCTTAAGCAAAATGGGAAAATGTGACCACATTTCTGCTTTGAAACTATTGCTATCTCACATTTTGTAATCAAAAGGTCTGTAAAAGCTGGTCATTTTAAAATGGAAAATGTTTAGGAAAGTTGGTGGCACTCAGAGCAACTAGACAAGACGACGTATAAATTATTAAATTTAGAACTCATCAAACTGTGGACGATTTGGGGTTTTCTCGTTTAGTATGTTGTGTCTGGTGATATAGTTTTTATAGTTCTTCTTTTATCACTGCAGCTTCAAAAACTGAACCAGCACAAGCAAACTTTCACTATTTGCCAAAACCGTAGCAGCTCCCAGACACACCACGTCCTAAATTCTAAGAATCAGACATACACTATAAAGAGAAACAATATGTGGTTGACTGGGTCAGGGTTTGGAGCAGTTTGCATTTGTGGCCCAGACACTAACTTTAGCTTTCTGATGCTTATAGACATTCCACAGGGATGGGTCAGGTTCCTCTGCTGTTCTGAGAATATTACTTTACTCTTAGCTAGATGCTGATACAATCTGCCAAGACTGAATTTGAGTTTTATTTCTTTATATTGTGGGATACAAATTGTTTTATGATCATTCCAAAGAAGTACAAGTGGAAAAATACAGTGTTTCGAAAGAACTGACATCATGTTCACACAGAGAAGAAACTAAAATCCAAGAGAATGATAAAATCTCCCACTTTTTAAACCTATTTTGAAATATGCAAATGTGGTTGACAAAATAATCTCCATGTAGTAGCTGATCTGGAGCTTTTGATCATATTACATGATCTTCAACAGCAGATGGAGTTTGTCCAGTGGTCATGAAATTGGATGTTCAAATTTCCATTTTTCCATTTAAGAATGTATGTCTTACATGCATATGGAATCCACAATTCCATAACAACTGGGCAAACTCTCTGGCTGAAGATCATGTGATATGATCAAAAGATCCAGATAAGCTACTAAACGAACCTTGTGGTGAGATTATTTAGTAAACTGCTGTTTCCAAGGTCAAGAATGAACTTTAAAACCTGCATTACTTGTTTTTGGCCTCTTGGGAGCAAAATAACAAGCTGTAAACACAACACTGACATGTTATTACTTTGTAAAGTTGAAATTGTGGACGTGTTGCCTATTTACACAACCAGCAGACATTGAGTAATCATTCATTAGCATTCATTGGGAGTCATTTTTCTGACCAATGACTAATGAATTTAAGTCCAATAGTCACTCTCCTTTTAGCTCTGTTTTGGTCTACACCAACTTCTGAAGGAAATATCTGACATTTAAGCAGCTACATGCTCCACTTTGTTCACCAGCTAGTTACTAACTTTGTCAGTCTGTCATTTGGTGCTGCGCAGTAGTGTGTAGTGGGTTAATCAGGACGTTTTTGCTGAAAACAGCTGCCTGTTGCATTTGTAAACGAGGTTGATGAGAGCGGTGAGAGTGAACCAAACAGTAAAGTTGGCGTAAAACCAAAACAATGAACTGATAGATGCTAAAACGCTCTGTAGAGCTGAGGAGAACTGCATTGGGGGATAATTCTCTGTGGGTTTTTCAATACAAGTGACACACATAGTAATTTTTTTTCATTGTTAATATAAAAATATTAATTAGTTACGCCTTAAACTATATAAATGTGGGCATCTTCATCCTCATCATCTTAATCCTTTGACTTTTGTTCCCTCAGACATGGATTCCCAGGTGGTGGCGGTCATCTTAGTGAGCCTGGTGCCTCTGCTGGTTATGGCTGTTGTCGTCATCACTTCCTTCTACTTTTATCGGGTCTACCGCCAGCGGCAAGCCAGCTCCAGACGCAAGAGGGGTCTTCCGCTGGACTTCAGTGACGCTCGCGCCATCATGATAGACGACGCAGGTTCAGACAGTAGCTCCACACACGCCAATAACCTCAACCACAACACAGAGCTGCTGCCCATTGAACTGGATGTTCAGGTTGGAAAAGGACGCTTTGCAGAAGTTTACAAAGCCAAGCTTAAGCAGGGCTCCTCAGTCAGTGAGGAGCAGGGCTTTGAGACAGTGGCCATTAAGATTTTCCAGTACGAGGAGTACGCCTCCTGGAGGAATGAGAAGGAAATTTTCTCAGACGCAGACCTGAGACATGACAATGTGCTTCACTTCCTGACAGCAGAGGAAAGGAAGGTGCAAAGACAGTACTGGCTGATCACAGCCTACCAGCCAAGAGGGAACCTCCAAGAGTACTTGATTCACCATATTATCAACTGGCACGACCTGTGGCTGCTGGGGGGTTCGCTAGCGCGTGGAGTGGCGCACCTTCACAGTGACCACACCCCCTGCGGTCGTTACAAGGTGCCTATCGCACACAGGGACATTAAGAGCTCCAACATACTTGTGAAAAGTGACCTGACCTGCTGCCTGTGTGACTTTGGCCTCGCCCTCCGCCTGGACAATACTCTGTCTGTGGATGAGCTGGCCAACAGTGGGCAGGTAAAGCCTTCTAATCCTAAATGTTATTTGGTTTTACTTGGCTTTTGATCCTCTCAGAGATAAAAAAAGAATCCTCTCCTGCTATAATTTGAGCTTGCACCCCAGATACAGGCCATTCCAAGCCCTGCCATATATTTCTTTGAAGATATTTATCAGACCCTGGAAAGACCCATGCTATTAATCAAACTTTTCATTTCTGATCCTCATCATTCAGGGACACCATCTCTAAATATTTGGCACTCTACATATCTTGGCCCCAGATGGATAATGCTGATGAAGTGTTCTTAGGTTGTCGTTTTATTATACTCACAAGACAAATAGGCTTGATTGATCCTTAATGGACTCATTACACTGATGTAATAGGCCAGAGTCATATTAGACTCTGTTATGAAAATTACTCATTATGGAAAGGCCTCAGCCTTTGCTGCGCAGGACACCTAATGCATTGTAATGCCCTCAATGTATTTTCAGGGAAGCGCCAGTGAACACATTTTCCAAGGTGGTAATTATGTGAAGACAAGCAATGTGTTGTTGAGCTCAGAGCTACCTTTGTTTTTCCAATTATTTTATACATCAAACATGTTTTGATTCAGATAATGATATGACATCTTACTACAGCACACATTTACCACCTGTCACTTGATTAATGCAGGTAAACAACTCTTACTGCTAAGATGGTCTACTTAGCTAGGCTTTTAACAGCTCCTGTTTAGTCGTGAAAATGTAGTCATTGGTTAAAAGTGGCTTAATTTTGTAGTTTACCAGCTCCCCTTACCTGTAGCACCCTGTTTAAGCCATACAAAACACCATTTACATCTTTGTCTCCCTGTTTTTTCTCAGGTGGGTACAGCCAGGTACATGGCCCCAGAGGTCTTGGAGTCCAGAATCAACCTAGAAAACATTGAGTCTTTCAAACAGGCGGATGTTTACTCCATGGCTCTTGTACTGTGGGAGATCATATCCAGGTGTAACGCAATTGGAGGTAAGATATGATCAGAAACACATGACTTTAGGATGAAGTGTTGATTTGATCAGAGGCATGACTGCACTGTTGGAGGTAGATCACAATCACAGAATTTAGTTTTGCAAAAGAGTTGCTGTGATGCCACAATGAGAGAAATCACTTCATGGTAGCATTAAGATAAATATTGGAATTTGAAGGCTAATACAATAGCTTTTGATGGAAGTTGCTGGCAGCTCATATTTTGTAGAACAAAAAAACAAAAAGTTTGCATGTCTACTTTTTATGCCAAATAATTTCATCGACGTTCGTCTAAAAGAGCAGTCAGACCATGGGATATCAAATCCTCCACTAAAACATTTCAAAACATTTGGCCTTTTGAGGTTGAGTTTTAAACTTTTTTAACTTTTAGTAAACTGATAAAGCATCACGCTAGGTAATTTCTCCTGTGAGCAGTAGCCTGGCTGTTCAGACCCATGTTGACCAGCATTTCTCCACGCCGGTCAACAAGCGATTCTGCTCCTCTGCTCTTTTCTAATCACAATAAAAAGCTGATCTTTATAATAACCTCATGAATTTATGTTTCTGTGGGGCGTCGCTTCTTCTGCAACAATGAAGATAAAAGGATCGCCTTGTGTGATGATCTGCAAGGAGGGGCACACACACACAGACGAGCAGACACACAACTCTCTGTTTAGAACCAACTGACAAATATGTGGAATAAGTACTTAATTTAAAATACACAATCACAAACAGCAGTGATACTATTTCTAATAAATATAGTGGATGGGCAGATATTTTATCATGTGGGGGGGAATCACTCTAGGAGAACAGGAGGGAGAGGGGCAGAGAAATCAAAAGGGTTGGCACGCGTGGGATATTATTTATCAGAATCAGATCATATATAATATAATATAAATTTATATCTCTGTCTGAACAGCCTAATTGGTTAACATGGGCGCCGAAAGGAAGAAGGCAGCACTTCGGGGCGCTTCACGGCGCTTCCGGCTCCTGTGTGTCCCTGGCGTTACTATATGTAGCTGTGTTAAAGGAGGATGTAGGCACCAAGACAGGCTTGTATCCATGCCAACGTCATTTTAACCCTTCTACAGAGCAAATATGTGAATAGGAGTTTGTGGAGATGTTGGGTAGCTATATGGGTATCATTAGGGGTCCAACCCCGAGTGGGCTGGAAACCATAAATACAAGGCAACGTGGTGCCCAGTACCAGTGGTGCTGGGAACCCTATTGAAATCACTCAGATTTTTATTTATTTATTCCCGTTGGTTAAAGTGGTACTGCAGCCTTAGAGTTATGCAAGTAAAATTCACAGGGGTGGTATAGACACGTGCACACACCTCAGACACCAAAAATGACACATGTCAACCAGCAGGTGGCACTATATTCAAGGCAAACACGTTTTGGCCAGTAACTCTCACATAGTACGCCGCACATTTGAAAACCTTACATGCATGCATTCCCTGAATTGAGCTGCATCTAGTGATATAGGCCACGGCCATTTCCGCCTATATTTTTTTCCCGCAAAATCGCGAAATATGCAAAACCTACTTTTTTGAACTCCTCCTAGGTCGTGAGTCCGATCTGCACGAAATTTTGTGATAAATAATTGTGATACTTTCCCATACCCCATGAGGCTCAGTGCAAAATTTGGTGCCAATTGGCCACTAGGTGGTGCTGTTGTTGTAAAATAATGAAGTCTGCTAAAATAATTTTTCCAAACTACTGTTTCTGAACTGAATATTTTCCAATCTGTGTTGATCTCCACCTGCGACTTTCATCACGCTCGTGGGACTGCAGGTCTGACTTGCATTGCCTCCATGGGCTGCATGTGGCAACTTGCACTGAAGGCTTGGACACCGTTAATACCTGCTTGCAGGTCTAGTTTAGCTTGTTCCTCTTCACAGAATACTGGGGCAACTAGAAAACAACAGGCCTGAAGTTAGTGTCTTCTTCAGACACCCATCAGTAGATACCGTAGATATTTGCTGTCATGGAGGTTTTTAACGATTCCTGAAAGA
This sequence comes from Siniperca chuatsi, assembly GCF_020085105.1. Lineage (NCBI taxonomy): Eukaryota > Metazoa > Chordata > Actinopteri > Centrarchiformes > Sinipercidae > Siniperca > Siniperca chuatsi. Next base: position 10,101,403 of record NC_058058.1, on the reverse strand, counting down.
TGGACTCCTTAAAGGAGCAGAGTGTAGGATTTAGTGGCATCTAGTGGTGAAATTGCAGATTGCAACCATTTGAATACCGTTCGCCTCTCCCTCCCCCTCCAAGTGTGTAGGAGAAACTACGGTGGCCACGAAACTTGAACGCAAAAAACGTGAACGGCCCTACGGCCCTATTCAAAGTATTTGGTTTGTCCGTTCTGGGCTACTGTAGAAACATGGCGGTGCAACATGGTGACCTCCATGGAAGGGAAATCACTCCCTCTGTAGGTATAAAGGGCTTATTCTAACGTAACAAAAACACACAATTCTTATTTTCAGGTGATTATACACTAATGGAAGCATACATAAATATTATATTCATTTTCTGCCAATAGCTCCTTCTGAATGTTACACACTGGACCATTTTAAAGGAATAGTTTGATGTTTTGGAAAATACACCTGCGTTGCGTTAGATGAGAAGATTGATACAACTCTCTTAGCTTAGCATAAAGACTGGAAACGGGGAAACAGCTAGCTTGGCTCTGTCCAAAGGTAACAAAAATCCGCTTATCAGCACCTCTAAAGTGAGACAGTGTGGCTTCCTAGAGTCTTGTTATCACCGTGAGTTCGCAGGCAACTGGCGTAGACTTCATTGCCTCCAGCTGAAAAAATAGTCCAGCACACAGCCCCCCATAAAACCACAACTTGACAGACAGACATGACAATGGTATTGATTTTCTCCTCAATTCTCAACAAGAAAGCACATAAACATATTTACCAAAATGTCAAACTATTCCTTTAATCATTATTCCACTTTTCTGCCCTCCGCACCATCCTGATTGTTTTTTGTGTTTATCATGATCAGTTGCGTGTGGACTCCTGCTTTAAATATGATAATTATGAATGGCTGACTAATAGCATGGTACCCCTACTGTACACACAGTAAACATCACTTGTGACCTTTACTGTAGTTAATAATAGAGATAACCACGTTATCCTTGGTAAATTAGAGATTAGCCCGGGCCGTTGAGTGTAAAGGAAATCAATAGAAGCACTGATTGATGAAATTCCCTTTGGTGTCTGTGTAAATATCCTCACAAATACTATAAAAAATAAAAATTGCCTCCACAGCTCACTTGACCTCTAAGGAATACGAGCACATTGACGATTTTACCAATTAGGAGCGCAGTGACCAACTCCACCTTGAGTTCACTTACTAGATGTGTGACACTGTGTGACAAGGCCTACAGTATGTGTGTGTCGTCCACGACCCATTAATCAATGCGCGAACAAAATCTAAAAGTGTCAAACACACAATCCATCTTGTAGAAGTCTCAAGGATCAGCCTCCACTTTACTAACGTACCGTTACTTGTGTTTGTCATTCTGTATCAAAAACAAGGCCAGGATATGTGCAAATAATAGAAATGGGTGATTATCTGAAGGCAAACCACAGGGTAGTATTTTATGTCGACACTCAGTCGTTTGTTTTCACTTCCCTTTAGTGTCTCTGTGGTCCAGCTAGTTTCTGTGACTGCTCCTGTCTCCATTGTGTCAGAGCAGTGATTGAAAGCCGGGTTTGGGCATGAACGCTTCTACTTTGACGTTTTCCTGTTTTGCCCCCACGATTGTCCCAAGGGGCCCCCTCGAAGTGTATCGCACAGTTATGCTACCCAAGAGTCCTCTTAAGAAAAAACATGGCTGAGTGACCCGCAGTCCCCCTTGCTTTTCCTTCCCAACAGCAAGAATATGTGTGCCCTGTGGGTACACCTTTGAAAAGAAAATAGACTATTTCCTGTTTTGCAAAGAGCACAGTCCCCAAGACACACTGTTCTTAGAGTGAAGTTATAAGTATGGGTGTCTCCTTCATATGAGGATGTTTTGCAGTTAATGTCTCATGAGAGCGGACCAGACAGGATACATGTTGGTAGACATGGACTAAACGAATCCAGGCTCACTGGATAAAGGTTAGTATGGCTTCACTTGGTTTCCTCTTGAGGGATTTGAGAGACAACAGCTTTATTCATCCCACTCATCCTCCTCCATCCATTTCATTCATTTCTGAGTCTTTCATTCCCTTACTTTGCATTTATTTAGATCTCGACAAACAGAAACACTGTACAGGGCAGTAAGCATTATTTTAGACCCAGTTTAAACACATTTTTCTGACTGTCCTTGCACAGAAACTCATGTGTCATTCTCTGCTTCTAAACTTTCAGCTCACTAAATCTGCATTTTTCTTCCTACCCTTAGGCAGGTGAGACAGCAGTTAATTACTCTCCCACTGCACCGCAAAACTGTAGACAGCCATTCAGCTTTACTCATGCCGGCACAGACAGACAGGGAGGCCAGGCTTATGTATAGATTTATTGGAGAGAGGGGAATCTGAGGGGTTCTGTCCCACCCCAGGACCAGAATAGAGACTATAGATAGAAGCAGCTGGAATAATTTGTGTGTTTTTCTGTATATCTCCATCCACTTATTCTAGACTTGGCATTTCTCCGAGACAAGCAGAGGGGTGAAATCTGTAGTTCATTAAGGCCAAAACCCAAGGAGACATTCTCATGCTGAAAGGTTAAAACGTTGTACAAACACAGCCAGCCTCCCACCTTGATAGACCCTGAGGAAGGTGGAAAGAATAAGCTGCGTAAATGAGATGCAGTAATTTGGTTTTGCTTCACTGGCAGCTAAAAAATCTCCTTGCAGATAGTATCCTGGCAGAGGTCTGGTATTGATTCTGGAATCAGAGCACCATGAGAGTAAAACTGATGTGTTTACAGAGTGCACTCAAAGAGTTTCATGCTTTCACGCTGCTGGTCTCTTGTTTTTCCTGAAGTTGCCAAGTTGTCCCTGGAGGTCAGTGAGTCACTAATGACACCCTGAGAACTCACCTCACTTGAGATACAATATGAACACATGTGCACACGCACAGAAATTGTGACACATCCCAGGGCATCTTTATAATGACTGGGGTGAAGCCATGGTTTCCTCTTGTCTCTGTTGCCACCTTCCTGTGTGTGTGTGTGTGTGTGTGTGTGTGTGTGTGTGTGTGTGTGTGTGCGTGTGTGTGTGTGTGTGTGCTCTGCGTTTCGGTGGCAGGCAGCCGCTCTGTCACAGTTCCTGGGGCCGCGGTCTGATCTGAGATCTGCCAGGCGGGAAGAACACAGCCATCTGTCAACAGTGCCAGTCAGCCAGCCATGAGCCATTACTTTGCTTTCTTCCAAGACTATGAAGACAGACAGAGGAAGAGTTAGAGTGAGAGGGAAACAGAGAGATCAACACACCTCGGAGAGAAGGAAAAGCTGGATTCAAGGCTCAGGCCTTTTTATCTCTGCCTCTGTTCCCAAAATGTCTCTCCTGTATAATTTAGTTTGTCCAGATTTAGGGCTTGGAAAGACTATGATGGCGTTCCTCAGGCGGGTGGTGCTATGTAGGGGGATAATAGTGGAGTGGTGTTGAATGTGGAGCTGCAGACTGAGAAATGCCTTCAGTCCCTAGAGAGAGAGGTTGGGCTAGACTGGAGAGGAGGTGAGGTTAGGGCAGCTGCTCTCCAGATGTCCATACATCTATGTGCTAGGACCATAATCAATACAAGTGAAAGGTTAATGAATGACAAAGCTATAATTAGTTGAGATGGTTGAAGTGCAGCACCTGGTCATTCCTTGAAAGACATGAAAGAGGCCATATTGTCATTAGCTATGGAAAAATAGGTATGACTGCACTGTCATGGATGTATATCACAAAACTCCTGAAGGGTGACATTCATTGAGAAGTTTCCCCAGTCTGCTGTTGTAGCTAAATTAAACTGAATTTCTCTTGGCTGCAGATTCCCAGACAGTTTCTACAGGCATGCCTGACAACTGGCATGGAAAATAGACATTAAGGATGAAATATGTGCTAGCATTGCAAAAATCACATCACTACATGTCAGCTGTTGTAGGAGACATAGTGTAAGTTCCTCATTGTTACTGTGCTGAACTTGTTATATTGCTTTGCAGAAATCTTGTCAATATGCAGTGTGTGACTTTTGCAAACCACAGCATTCCTCCCTCACTCTGTGTTGTGTTTTCAATAGCTTTTGCTAGTTCAGAGTTTAATTTAAGGTTTGCCTGGAAAACCCATCTTTCCTTTTAGAGCAGGATTGGCCAATATTTCCATCCTGGAATACATACTTTTGTTTACATAGCAAAGTGCTCAGTAGTATGATTCATGTATTTTGGACCCATTGTTTGGAGATGAACAAATAAACAGGTTGGCTCAACAGTTTACGAAGTGGATTTGCAGTCAAGAAAACAGTTATACACTCCCTCTGACCTGTCAAAACAAAAAGAAACATCTGTCTCGTTTTCTTGTTTTCTCTTAAGTTCTGACTGGTGGTTAGGTGGGGCTATGTTTAAGCTTTAATACCAAGGCAGAGAAACTTTGCTTGCAAAAAATATAGGGAGTTTCAGCCTCTGAAAAAGTCCACTGTTGCACAAGTCTATTTCCCAGAGGCCTCCAATTCCCTTCTGCATGCTTCATAACTTCCAGTGAACTTCTTTTTAATATGTTTTGAAATATGAAACAGTCATCTGGTTCATCCTACAAGCTGTATACTAAGAAGTATACAGAATTCCAGTAGTTTACACCAATCAACACTTTAGCTAACAGTTTGGCATGTATACAAGTGTACATGCAAGACGTGTCAGTTCACTTGCAGAGACAACATGTTGGCCTTGTGACTGGGTGGGTTACACCAGAGCTTGCTGACTCCAGCTGGCACTGCTTTGTTCCGGTCATGTAAACTCTGTGGGACAGATTTACGTACGGGAAAAGTGCAGGACTGTGCCTGTTATTCAGTTTATGTTTGCAATCTGTGTGTATTTAGAGCCAGATATATGGTATTATAGCACCAGCCAATTATGCAATCAGTGACTGGGACTGCCTTGTCGGTATATTCTTTCAGTAATTGAGAGCTTTAGGTTTGTATAAGACTGCATGCTTAGAAAAATAAATGATAACTGAAGAAACAACAGAAACGGGTTCTACTACAATAAAATATAAATGCAATATCCAAATAAAGACAAATATTCCTAAATTGCAGTAGACTAATTACAGGCTGCTACTCTGCTAAACACCAATGTGTAACATCCTATACTGTATATTTTATAGCTTAATGACACTAGATATCAGCTATAGCATTATTGTTAGAAATATCACTGTTACTCTGTATTTGTTTTTTATTAACGTTGTCACCGTTAGTCAGTAGTTATCGTTTTCACTGCAAATGATACATTTCCGACTTCTTGGGTGAATACAGTCATTTAACATTATCGTGCAATAACACAGTCTGCACTGTGAGTTTGACTCATTTCACTCAGTCAGGTTTAAGGTCGTAGTTAAAATTTAAAACTGCAATAACAGTGTAGTGTATATACTCTGGAAGTACTTATATGTCTTTCTAGGTGAGGAAATTATAAAAGGTATCCATTCTGGCATAGTTATTGTAACAGTTAACAATGTAAGTGTAAATTGTGTTATCTGTGTTTGACATTATTCGTGGAATGCCGTGTGATACGCTCCGTCGGACCTGTCAAAACAAAAAGAAACATCTGTCTCGTTTTCTCGTAAGTACTCACTGATGATTAGGTGGGGCTATGTTTAAGCTTTAATACCAAGGCAGAGGAACATTGCTTGCAAAAAATATAGGGAGCCTCTGAAAAAAGTCCTCTGTTGAAGTCTATTTCCCAGAAGCCTCCACTTCCCTTCTGTGAGCTTCATAATTTCCTGTGAGCTTCTTTTTAATATGTTTTGAAAGAGTGAAATATGATTTTTTTTCTTTTGATGATGATGATTTTCTTTTAATTATTGAAAATCCACTTGAGCTAATTATTTACTTCAGCATTCTTCACACGGTCATGTGCCTCATCATCTTGATGGATTCTCTGAAACTTGTGTTTTCTTTGTACAAGCCCTCGACGCTTCAAAGGAAATTGGAATTTGATTTGTTATTTTACTCCAAGGAAACATGAATTCATATAAAGATAAATTGTCTTTGGAAACTCTTGACCCACAGTTTCCAGACTATATCCTCCATGCCAATGCTTTGAAATCTTACCTTAAGTAAACTCAACTGGCAACTTGCCTTTGACAAGCACTCTGTGATTGTGTTGTGTAAGAGAGCTGACACAAAGCCAGAGTAGCATTGGTGAGATTCTTTAAGCCCCTTGACGTTGAGGGTAAAAATGTGATGATAATAATAAGTGTTTCTCTTCAGCAAATCTCCCCCTCGGCCCCTCTATCAGCAGCACAGGATTCTTTAGTTGTTTGTGCTGCTTCAGTGCTATTTAAAGTTTGCAACCTGCAGTTTTAATTTAGAGCGCACAGTGAATCCTTTGAGAGGTGTTGTTGATGTGTGCGCTATGAGGCACTGCCATCTGATCTAATCTCTGTATTCAACAGAGCTATATCTTGCAGTAGATCTGAATCTGTTTCAAAGTTTATTGCTTGTATAAAACAACCAAAGCTCACCAGTTTGATGAGGTCACAGGCTAATTTTTCTATACCTTTGTCTTGTTTGTGTGTGTTTGCGTGCATGCAGAGGTGAAAGAGTACGAGCCACCCTTTGGGAACCTGAGGGAACACCCGTGTGTAGAGAGTATGAAGGACAGCGTTCTCCGAGACAGAGGAAGACCTGAGATCCCAGACAGCTGGCTCAACCACACAGTAAGAGACACCACACATACATACATGCTGTGTGAAACTTTAACATCATGATCTCCCGTGGGCTAAAGTGACTCTATGAACATTCAGGATCTCAAAGCCCTTTTAATTTTTAGGTTTGATGTTTAAAATCACCCTTAAAACATGGTTAAAATCTACTCGATATGTACTCATTAATGATATAATGTTTTTAAAGATAAGCTCTAATTTGTTTAGTGTTTTATACTTTTCTGATTGTATTGTTGGTTTGAGAATGTTGGCGCAAAGTGTTGATGTGATTCATTTTCTCCAGTGTCTTTTATCTCCTATTTTCATTGCAACTTTACTTTTTTTTTTTTTTTTTTTTTTATTTCGTGACGTCGTGGCACAGATAAAAGTGCACTTGCACTCACATGCACTTGCACCTGAAGCTTCCGCCTGCATTTACTGTGTTAAAACATACAAGTCTAAGAATGAAAATCATTATAAATGGTTTATGTGAACTGCAGGAAGATTAGTAACTGCTATGGCAGAAGCTAATGGGGATCCAGTAAAATAATCAACTAAATGGTTATCATTGCAATAGTAAGTTAAGATACACTAAGTATCTTGATGATTTTGGTAGAGCAGTGCCTATTTTTTATTAAAAGTTCCCTGTGGAGTTTTTGAACTCTAGTAGCACTATGGAGCAGATTTTATGAGTAGGTCCCTCTTTTGTTTGTTTTGTGCATGTGCAAGAGGGCGCACATGCACATGGTTGATGCGATACACATTCCTGCCAAAGGTTTCACACTATTCCACTAATCGACGGGTGGAGATAATGCACCAAGAAAGGCAACAATGTACCAGCAAAGGCAGTGAAGAAAAAGACTGCAAGCTAGTGTAACATAGATGCTAACAAGGCACAATTTAAAATACAATTGGCTTGTTATGAGGAAGGAAATGCACCCAACAGGTGCATTTCCTTCCTCGTAGGTGTTACTCTAACACATGTTAGAACATGTGTTAGAGTAACACTAAATGTAAACATAACTTTTGTTTGTTTACAAGAAAACTCCACAGGGCACCTTTAAGCTTACTTACGCACTTTGTGGCATTTCTGTTTTGTATTGTGAAAGGTAGTCTGCTCAATTATTTCGATTCAAACAAATCTAATATAAAATAGGCAGGGAGATCAGATCAGTCAATCAAGCATGGTCTGTACCTACTGATAGTCCTGAGATGTTCCAACCTACACTCTGTTTCTATTATTTTGTCCACCCATTTATGAAGGTAGGCTAAATAACAGAAATACCTGCCAGTATAATGCAATACAGTTTACCAGCACCACAAACTGCAGTCTCCAAAATGTACATACAGTTGAACCAACAGCTCTCAACAAAAACTGAATGTTACAACCTTCATAAAGGGAGGATTTAGCTAATTAGTTTTAGCTAAGTGTACCTAATAAACTGAGTTTATAATTCCACTGGATTATACTCTATTCATGTGACTCCCTCTTTTTTGTTTTTACTCATAGAAAACACACTGGTACACAGAGAAAGACACAGCTTGACATACACATAAACACACATGAACATTCATAGTTTCAGTTTGAGGTGATGATATTCTGTCTCAGTCAGACTTGCCCCAAGTCAGTATCATTGACTGACTGATTATATCTGTGCTCCACCGCTCCCCCTGCAGGGCATCCAGATGGTGTGCGCCTCCATAGATGAGTGCTGGGACCACGACCCGGAGGCCCGTCTGACAGCCCAGTGTGTTGCTGAGCGCTTCTACGACATGGAGTACCTGGACAAGCTGTCAGATCGCTCTGACTCAGAGGAGAAGATCCCTGAAGAAATCTTTGTGGTGGATGAGAAGTAGGGCTCAACAGAAACAATGCCCCCACCAGGGTGGCAGAGGAATTACAACCAAGCTGGAAGAGAAAGAAATTTCAGTGGATGCATTGTTTGCCATGGGTTCGTCAGAAATGTTTGACAGAGGAGCAAACTGGAAAATCATGTAGATGAAACAGAACTCACACCAGAGATGGACTTATACAGATGGGGACCAACATAAATATAAACAGCAGTGACCGACTTGATTTGTTTTCTTCTACATGCTTCAAAGACTGATACATAAACAACAGGGAAATCGCATTGTAAAGCTTTTTTAACCAAACACTATTTGCACTTTATCATAATCTATGCACACCAAATGATATATATTCAGTATTTTTTGTTCTGACAATGCATTTCAGGTATAGGGAAATAAGGGTATTTAGAAAAGGGGGTAAAAGGGGCCAATGTAAAATATAAGACAATTAACAACACTAATATCTCCCCTTATAGTTTATTCGACTGCATACTTAAATGTTTTCCTTGGTGGCCTTGGATAGATGTCAACGGGACTGGATGACGAGACAAGATTCAAGGTGCAAGTATAATTTCTTGTGGCATGAAATGGAAATTACCCACAGCAAAGAAATAGAAAACCCATCCACTGCAGTAATCCGCAGGGATAGCTGATATCATATCTCAATGACTATGAATTGTGATATAAAGACAGTAAAATCAGCCTGAAAGGAACAGAGACATTGCATCCGGAAAGTATTTACAGTGCTTCACTTTTTCCACATTTTGTTATGTTACAGCCTTATTCTTATTGTTACAGATTTTTTAATTTTTAATACATTTGCAAAGATTTCAAACAAACTTCTTTCACATTGTCATTATGGGGTATTGTTTGTAGAATTTTGAGGAAAATAATGAATTTAATCCATTTTGGAATAAGGCTGTAACATAACAAAATGTGGGAAAAGTGAAGTGCTGTGAATACTTTCCGGATGCACTGTATATACTGTGTGTTTGTGTGTGTTTATTTGTGTGTAGGTGTGATTGTACGTGTACATTACTCAAAGGACTCTGGTCTAAAAAGAGTCTGTTTGATCAAAGATAATAAAGGGAATAGAGATATGTGTAAAGGACTCTAAACTGGAAGTTCCAGCCCGCCGCCGATATACTACAAAAGCTGAACTTCTTTATTACAGAAAAGGGAATTCTGATCCAGCAGTCCGAAAAGATCTATATCAAAGTAATTTTTGTATAAAAGTGTAAAGCCATAATTAAAAGTGTTACAGTACTCAGTGTGTCAATTTGTGTGTGTTTTTAATGCTATCATATTTCTTTAGACTTTGACCTTATGATTATACCCCTAAGGGTGTTTATGTGAGATAATTGCCATTGACTGATTTTACATTGTGAACCACTTTCATAGGAAATCTGAACTGCTTTACAGCCCAAAACAAATTATCTTCCACTCCAACAGTTACAGCATGACATCCCCTCCCCACTATTGCTAATAGTGGTGAGATGACAGGGAACAAGGTAGAGAGAGATGCCACCACCAACTAATGGACCAAACCAAAGCTAAAAGGCCAGTGTATATTGGGATTGATCCTTTTTTTTTTTGTCTTCCTCCTTGATGGAGAATTTCTATTTCACAACAATGAAAAAATACATTGGAAGTATATTGTGATACGTTAGAAATGTACACATTTCAATACACCTTATGCACTGAAAATATGCTTTTAGTATGGCAGGATATAACCTAATTTATCACCGGAGAACACTGCTCCTGCAGGATGACAAGCTCACTAAAATCATTATTGTGGTCGCCCGTCAGTTGCTCTCAGGCTTGGAACAGGGAGTTTATGTTCCAGTCCTGGCACACTGTGACACAAACTTAAATCATATCAGTACAAGTCATGCATGCATGCGCATATGTATCATTCTGGCACATAAAGCTGCATATTCCATCATGCATACTATATACACAACACATTTGCATGCTCATGTTGGCACAAACACACTCACATTCACTCATTCATGCATTGAAAAATACTTCATCCTTCATTCATGATTACACTGAGGCCACCAAGATGCTTCAGATTTTGGGTGTTATCCAAAATATTTCAGACAGATCTCTCAGACTGTGTTGTCACACACCCTAATGGTGACAGTTCTCTACTGACTGACAGACAGTGACTAATGCTTTTACACTGTGCGTGCGTGTGTGTGTGTGTGTGTGTGTGTTTGTGCTGGATGAGGCCAAGGTAAGAGGTTCAGCAGGTCCATACAGTGTCTGGCCCGGAGTGTGTGTATGACACTGACAGACCTTTCATCTTGAGCCCACAGCTGACTCAGACTGGAACAGGTCTCTGTTTCTGTCTGTGGCTCTCTGCCTACCTGTCTATGCCACTATTTGCCTGTTTCTCTGCCTGTCTGTCTGTCTGTCTGTCTGTCTGTGTCTTGCAGGCAGCTGCTTTTAATTCATCCAGTGGCTCCCAGAATCTATTTTCCAGTGCTGCTAAAAAACTAGGCAAAAACTGACTACTTTGACTAAACTATAAATCAGTGCTTAGAGTGGGATGAGAAGCTACAAGAAGAGAATTTGGTAGTATGTATGTGTATGTGGTCTGTGTTATATGTGATTTTAGCTCTCTTCTGTCAAGCCATGTGTTACGTGACAATTTCATTCTATTACATCAAAATTGCCTTTCAAAACACATTAACCTCGGCTGCAGTTGTGAAGCAGCACCACTGACGTGAAATGTTAAACACATGCACTAGGGAACAGTAGGAAAGTGATATATCAGCTACAGTGGGCTGTGTTGTCATCTCATAGGGAGATTTCCATTGCCCTTTCTACAGTTTACATGCTCTATTTACATAAGCTATGCCACAGGCACACTTGGTGTGGGCTGCACCGCAGATAAATTGGACACCACCGTGGGATATACATGCTGATAATGAATGATTTCTAATTTTATATTATAAATGGATTACTAAAGGGGTGTCAAAAGTAACAAAAGTAACATTTCACTTCATTTTTCACAATCAAATAATGTGATGCTAATTTTCCTGCAGCAAAGGAGTCAAGTTCTCAAAAGGGAGATACATATTTAAGAAAGTGAGTGCCTCCAAATACCTCCTGAAGCACTTCTTTTTTACTGACACAACATTTGTTAGTGTCAGTAAAAGAATAATCTTTCAACAGCAAATTCAAATGAGCTTCTATTGCAGGAGCCACAGAGCTCCTACAAAAAGGTCCACACACTTAGGTGCAGTTTGGTTAACAGCGTGGGACAAGTGTAAAGCAATTACACATGAATCATGTAGCACATAGAGTCAGTCGACAATAATCCTGTTATGTTTAATCCCGTTATGTATGTTTATATTGCTTCACCTTGCAAATGAATTCACTCAGTTTTGGATTCAGCAATTGTATAATACTAAATCATAATAAAGAGAAAACATAAATTATATTGTATGTTGTGTCTTTCAGTTTTTGGTTTGTTTTTTAAACTTTTTTTCAATCTGTTCAGCATTAATAATACTCCTATCCATATCGTCAGTTGGTACAAATCCTCCAGTCTATGATACCATCCCAGTTTGTGTGTTTTAATTAAGGCAACATGGGAGCTTGGGCACACTTATTTACTTCCTTGCCAGCAACACTACAGTAGAATATTGCCCTAAACACCTGCATTTTGTCTTTTAACCAGTAGAGGGCGTAGCGGTTCTACTGGATGCTGCATACAAAGACATCATTTGTGCCTTCTGTAACCAACTGGGTTTAAGTGCGGGATCCAGTGAACTGACATTTGTGCTTTGAGGGTAAAAAAATCAAGCACTGCACTGTGAAAATGAAGGGGCTGAGCTCAAGATGTGACAGGTCTTTCCATTGCTTAAGAGTCATACTGAGTCATACTAACCAGTCACTGGAGTCATTTTGTATCTTGGTGGGACCTAATTGCATTTAAACAGCTGCTGTTGGCAAGCATAACTTAACAACCTGATTCTTTCACTTTGTACCTCTCTCTGCATTCCTCACAGCACTTTCCATCACTCGCCTGTCACAATGTATCAGAAAGTATGGACTCAAGACACCAGTGTAAAACGCCATACCTGCGGCACCACATGTATTCTTGTCAGCAGCTCAATCATGATACTTTCTAACCCAATTAACCCTTCGAGTGGGAGGCAACAGCAGGCAGAGTGTTTAGCCAAGAATAGTTTACATGTCATTGCTTACACGTATATGCAAAGAGGCAAACGCTCACACAACCCTTAGGTAGTCTTAATAATCCAGGAGATACTCTCCTGCCAAAGTCACTTATGATTCCCACATGCTGGTTGCCATGGTGACGCCTCATACATCAATCAAAGTTGCTGAGGAGTGCGTTGGTTGGTGAGAGCTTTAAACAATATTTTAAGCTCCAGTAAGGAGATGACAAGGAAGACAACTTACTCCAATATCACCTCCTATCTCAGTTCTCCAGGTCCAGTTAATGTCAGAGGCCATTTCCCCCACCATTCCAGTCATTTACAAATCCTTTTTTTTAATTCGAAATGCACATATGATTTAGATGTTCGCTTGACATATTATAAAGAAGCGCTTGGGGTGTGCAGCTTTGCTATTGGCAGCGATAGTGTCAGCAGCAGGAGTCACGTTCTTGAAGAAACTTTAAAGCCCTGAGCCACAATTGCATGCAGCAATTGTCCAGGGGATGATGTGCCTGTTAAGATAAAAGCAGCAGGCAGCCGAGGCCAAGAGAGCGATGAGACTGCTGGTGTATTAGGAGCCATTACCCCTGCTGTCCTCTCAGACATTTTTGTCTGATGACAGTGGACTTGATAGTTCTGATATTACTTTAATTTCCTTATGCCTGAATGAACTACAGTGTCATTACTCGGCTAGCGAGCCACTAGATAGAACAATAGAAAAAACAGCCTATCAAGGACAAACACAGCTGTGTCACAAATGGCAGTATGTTTGATCTGAAGCTGTTTGTCTTGGGAGGCTACATTAAGAGTGTTGTTTGCTTACATTTAACAAGACCAGTGCTTGGCAGTTATAATGTGGTTTCCCCTCCAACAAAAGCTAGAATGATTTGATCATTTGAGCCAACAAGGACGATACCATTCCACTTAATTCCCTACATCAATCATCCCTTAGTTGCATGTAGGATGTGATGATGATCTGGGACTAATTTGGCTCAGTATATCCTTTAATCTGTGTCCCATAGTAATTTGTCTATTTAGAAATAATTTACTGATGTCTGTGCCGTTCCAGTTAATGTTTCAAGAGAGACTGCAGCAAGCCTGATGTGACGATGTTAATCTCCAGCCATTTTAGCTGCAGCATTGTTAAAACCTGTTTGGGCTTCATAGACAGCTCATTATTAAATAATGTAGAGAAATGTTTTCCTCAAAGGTCAACCAAAGTCGATGTAAGACATAAAATGATGAAAAAAATAAATAAAAATACATATCCCTGGGAACTAGTCGTGTGAAAATATGACAAAATAATCATGATAATGATGCATCATCGTTAATAAAATTCCACAATGCTGCTGTAAAATGTTATTTATGTGTTATACAAGCACTGCATCTTAGCATTAAGGCTGCAAAAGAGCCCCACCTTAAAGCCCAACTAATGAAATGAAGCCATTGTTAATGTTATCATTTACACCTGTGCTTTTTCCTGCTTTGACAACCATTGTTTTTTAAAGGAATAGATTTACATTTTGGGAAACACGCTTATTCGCTTTCTTGCTGAGAGTTACGTGAGAAGGTCAATACCACTCTCATGTTTGTCCATTGAACATAAAGCTAAAACCAGGAGAAAGTTAGCTTAGCTCAGCATAAACACTGGAAACTGGGGGAAACAGCTAGCCTGGCCCTGTTTAAAGGTTTAAAAAAATCCGCCCACCATCACCTCTAAAGATCACTAATTAACATGCTACATTTTTGTTTGTGTATGGATTAAATAAAAGTGATATAAAGTGTTAATTGGTGAGTTTAGAGGTGCTCGGTAAGTGGATTTTTGAACTTTGGAGAGAGCTAGGCTAGCTGTTTCTGCCTGCTTCCAGTCTTTATGCCATCTAATTTAACTTTCTCCTGGATGTAGCTTCCTATTTAACTGACAGAGTGATATCCATCCTTTCATTTAACTCTTGGCAAGAAAGCAAATAAGCATATTTCCCATAATGTCAAATCATTCTTTTAAAATGCTATATAGAGTGCTTTTTTGTCTGGAAATACATCTCTACAGTCAACAAATATCAGTCAAAACTCTGCTTTACCAGGCTAAATTGTATGTGTTGACCAACAACATTGTCTCATCACACATTTGTTAAAAGAAGAAGCAAAGATTTGTGTGCTTAAGATTTAAACTTCAGATGTGTGTACTGTGTCCTTCTGGTGCACAGCAGAGGCATTGTCAGCGATGACATCACCAGCACTAAACAGCCTACCGAAAGCTGGCACTCTCTGTCTCTCTCTCCCCCTCCCTGTGTCTCTTTTGCCCATCCTGCACCCCTCGTCTCTCCCTCCACCTCATCCCATCTCCCCCATATTTATTGGAGAGTCCAGCTGAGTTTAAGTTTATTTTGGAGGCGTGAATTGTGTTCTGTCAGATGACCGATCGTGGGCAACCTGCAGGAGAATCGATTGAACACAGGGCTGAGCACAGAGATGCATAGTCCTGACCAAGGGGCCACTTGGTATTGAACCACCGTTACAGAATGCTCGTTGGTCAGAAAAAAGACCAGAGTTGGCCTTTAATTTAATGCATTTGCACATTATACAAAAGAGCTTTTTAAAAAAAACAAAAAAACAAGCGTTGTTTGGTGTTCATAGAACACAAAAGCTTCACAAAAAATCTTTGTAGTCAATAAAATAAAAAAATTAATTCAAGATGAGAGCGAGGCAAATGCAGTTAGAAGTTGTCTTGGAATTCAGTCAAAATATCCATTGTTTGTGAGAAACATATATGACATTTATGCTTGATCTCTTCATAAACTTCAAAGAACTGGAGAGACGTGCTTTGTTACCACAGCAGAATAATATTAGTAAGCTGGGTTTGCTTCTCTTGTTTTGAATGCTGTTGCTGTAATTTTGCCACAGAGGTTTCAGACAATATCACAAAAATCTGCTGTCTTCTGAATTGAGACAGCCCATGTTGGCCACCCAGGAAAGTGAAAGAAGGGTCATTTGTCAAACTGAGGCAGCTGGGAAATTGGGAGGCACACTTCAATTTTCAACACGTGAGTCATATTTTTTTATCTCCCGCTGGGATAATGTCAGACCAAGTTCAACTGTTGTCTACGCACTACATTTCTCATATCTGAATAGCAAGCCCCCTCAAAAGACATCACGCAGAGGCTGCTCGAACCATACCAAAGCAAGGGAAATGTTGATAAGGCGGCTGTTATTCTGAAGAGGTAGAAATGCATGCCAACTTTTCAGATTCTGACATTCTGCCTGCAGACAGTTGATATCTCTGTTGAGCTCAGGTTAGTACCTCACTCCTCCTTATTCTTCCCCATTTCTCTCTCGCTCTTGCTTTTGCTCTATCAAATGAATATATATAAACTTTTTATGCAGTATGCCAATAGGAATTACAGCATCACTGCAGGCACTTTCAACTGTGTCGACAGGTCACAATCAGTCTTGATGAATGTGATGAACTGTGAATGTTTGCAGGCAATTTTCTATGCTGATATATTTTTGAGTTGTTCTCAGAAAAACAAGATTAACTGAAAGTGATTTTCTTTTCAATTCAATAATTGCATCATTTTAATATAATTTCATGGGATAATTATTGTGATTAAAAGCCTGATTAGAAATGAAAACGATAGATTCTGTGACTGTGTTATTATTTGAAATTCTGATTTCGGGTAAAATAAAGACGCAACAATCTGACTTTTATCAAAAACGATGATACATTCTTATTTATTTTTTATTTAAGTTGTCAAAAATGGAAGCTTTCATTGGCAAGATTATGAAATTGATTGCTTTGTTCCCTTCTTGGAGATGTGGTAGATCAAAGTATTTTTATAATCAAATAAAAAATGAAAATACATTTTCAATCGAAACTGTCATTGCCTCTGCAGCTCACAGCCTCTTAGGGAGAAATAACTTTTCATATGCTTTGGAAAATGACAGATGAATGCAATGAATGCAATGGCATCCTGAGGCAGATGCAGCCTTATAAATTGAGCAAAAGCTCTCTGATCTCCGGGATGATAGATCACACTACATTCTGTGAAGATAGGAGCTTATCATGCAATTTCGTATTCTATCACAACAAGCAATTTTCTTTAAAGAAAGACTCCGAGCTTGACTGTGCATGGTGCATATGAATAGCTAAGTAATGCAGTGCTATAGATAATCAGTAGATCCACCATGACATTATCAAGATTAACAGTCCTACCATACAAGGTGAAACCCATAGCTGATCCCATGCCAGCACACCTTCCATCAAAGTCAAGATTAAGATGTTGCGCAGTTGTAGAGCATCATCTCCATGTGTTGCCTGGGACTGAGTGGGTCATGTTCACATCTAGTAGATTTAACTGCCTCTCTGTGCCCCATTGGCTGTTGGAGAAATGAGGCATGCTCAGTGTGAAATGGTGTGTCACTGATGAGGCCACATAGGTAACCCCGTGCACTCGGTGAAAGACCCCACATTCTCAAGTAGAAGTTACCTCAGGTCACTACTCGTGTTTTTGTGTTTCATTTGTTTCATCCTCTGACTCATCCTTGCACTCAAGATGTCATTAAACTCTGTTGTCATAGAAACCTCTTCAAACCTGAATACATTGTTTTCTGATTTAAATAAGGAATTATTTTTATGACACATGGAACTTGACCTTGAGCCAATTATTGATGATGTTATACAGCTTCTCAGGGAGTGTTAAAACAGACTGTCTCACTCTCTGTTGGCGACAGGTAAATAAATAGTTCAAAACAGTTGGATGCAGCACCTCATTGTGATGCTAAGTGCTTTTCTATAAGTGCTCTCATTTCTGTTAATGATTGCGGTGCAGATTGGTGTGTGCTGTGGCGATCCCCAGGCACTGGCTAATCATCCTCTTCCACTGGATCACACAGAAAGACTCCATGGAGTCTTTAAAGCTACGCTCACAATGAGCAAACATCCTGTTCTGCCATGCTTTTTGATCGAATGTACTGAATGGATTTCCCCCGTTAGGTTGCACATGTAAATGATGCACAGGGCAATTAGAGGAGAGCAATGCCAAGTGAATTAAAAGACAATGACAACTTAACAACACTGCCCAAAATGAACACAACAATGAGATCCCGGTCGCAAATGTATTTTCTATGTATAGTTTGCAAGACAGAAAGCTGGTGAATGGAAGACTCTACATAGGTGTGTGAATGTGTTTGACTCTGTGTGTTATCCCGGTGATGGATTGGCAATCAATTTAGTGTTTTCTGCCTTCCACCCACTGCATGCTGGGAAAGGCTCCAGCCCCTATAAATGACCCTCAATGGGACAAAGTGGGTATAGATAAAACATGGATCTATAATTCTCATTTGTGATTTTTTCCCCCCACTTCCATTGCACAGCTTTCACTGATGTGTGTTGCAAGGATGTCAGGAATCTGGGAACATTATGTGCCTGCTTCTCAGACATTCTTCACACTGCTTGCTTTAAAAACAAATGACAACATCAGATTCCTTCCCTCCTTCCTTACCATCTGCATTATATTGAAGGCTTCCTTTAAAAGTATACAGCAACTTTGCTTTCATCAGAGACAGCATATTCACAGAGGATTCTTTGCTTTGTCCCACATGCTTACATAACAACATGCACAACTGATTGAGAGATCTGAGATTATTTAGCATTTTGAGACATATTGCTGAAGCCAGTCAGTACTGCACCTAAATGATACTGTAGCTGTTTGTAGCTTTCAGGATTTGCTGGATGCACCATTTTCAATTACATCAGTTTACTTTAAAATGTGTAAAAACGGGCATAATGATAATTATCATCTTGACCAGTTGTGACACCTCTCTCTCTCGCTTTCTAACTCCCTCCCACATGCAGTCAAAGCAGAGAGAGATGAGACAGAGAGAAAGGTGCAGAGTGTTTCATGCCAGGCATCTTAAGCTTCCTTTTTTTTTTGCACGACTGGCCTTTGGCAAAGTAAAGAAGTGTAGACACCCAAGAATGCCAAGCATAAACCCGGCAAGTCTGTAATGTTCTTGGGAGAAAAAACAGAAAAGAAAGACAGAGTCTGCCTCTGGAGACGGAGGAAAGCAAAGCTGCCCTGCCTGGCAACAGCACTCATTTTGGCTGGCTTTCATCTGGGCTTGGCCTTTTGACAATAGATGCAATTGAAGCAATCTTCACAGCCTGCATTTCTATTTGTCTCAAAGGTCAACCATTCAGAATTTGAAGGTAGAGGGAAAAAGGTGAAGGGGTAGAGTGGCATAAACAGGCCCTGATGAATGATCGAAGAACTGTGTGCGTGCCAGGTTGTGTGTGTGCTAGAGCGTACATAAAGATGTAGTCATCAGTATGCATGTGCTTATGCGTGTGTGGGATTACATGTGTTTGCATGCCTTGTATCTTTATACAATGTTGCCGGGTGTGTATGTGTATGTCTGTGGGGGTGTCTGTATGCATGAATTCTTTTTGGCACTGACTTTCATCTGCAGCATATGCCTGCGATACTGTCTGTGATGCTGTCAGCTTTGGTCTCTGTGATCTCTTTATGAACTCAAAACTCTTATCCACTCCTGCCACTCCATCTACTCTCCATGATGACCCCCATCAATTTTCATAATCATCCTTTTACTCTCCTTTATTATCGGCCCTCCATCTCCCCGTCTCTCCAATGCTGTATCTCATCTCCCTCTTATCTCCTCCTCGCCTCTTCAGAAGATAGCCTCGATCCAAAGCTGTGCTAAGCCTTCTCAAACTTCAGTCCAATTCGTCTACATGAATATTTCATTTGCATTTTTTAAATCATGATCTTATGGGTGACAGGGTAGCTGTAAACACTGTTGATGGAAAGTAAAGATGGAAATTTGGGGCAATTTGTGAAGTTTTCAAACCAGCAAATGCGCTACTCTCAAATCAAAGGTACTAAAGTGGACATAATTAACAACTTGTTTTATATTGTAAACAGAAAAGCATCCATTCCCTTTAAAACCTGTAAGTAGTTATTGCCCAAGTATGCCGCAACAGCCCCATAAATTACCCAAAGTAATGGATATTGAAATCTGGTGCAATACATAAACACTATTAATTCATGATTTAAATTTATAATAATGTTCTGGAGGTCACATTGCTGCTTGTGTAGGCAACAGGCTCCTTTGGGTGTACAATGCTACAAGGGTAACCTCCATGTAAGATGTAGTACTGTGCAGTAGGTTAGATTCACATAAAGCAGCATTATATGCAACAAATGTTAGAGGAGATGAGAAAAAGATTTTTTATCCACTCTGACTTCAGAACAAAGTTGTCTCTATCTATGATATTACACAGAAGAGAACTGCCGGACTATTGTTTTTCCTCCTTTTGGAGTGAATCACCTCTCAGATAAATCAATAATACTTCCTGCCTCTGTCTCATGGTTATATGAAACTGTGCAAGCACAAACTGAATGTATACAATCAATCAAAAACTTGAGCATTTATTTGAAATGTTCAAAAAAGGCGTCTTATTCCAATATAGTCTTTTAAGGCTTCGGGGGAAGTTGTGAAAGTACATCCTGAGTTTAAGAGAATGATGAATGTTGTGTTCTTGTCTTTGCTGAGGGACATAATAATGATGAGACACATCAATCTTTATTACCACTCCACCACCCAGTCTAGAACATCCAAGGGCAACAGAAGTATTGCACTCATAGAGAACATTTATCTTCACGCACCTGCCTATAGCTTTTAGCTGCAAGGAAACCATTCCCTTTTAGATTTTGGGCTATGTGCACATTATCTACTCTTTGTTATTCTTTATGAAAAATGACTAATTCAACTCTATATAGCCAACTTTAAGCCGAGTAATAAGGATTTTATTTATAGTGAGCACCAGAATGACTCAATTTTATATATAACAGGGGATAATCCTCATTTCAATCAGTCGCAACAATAATTTACTGTATTTCCATTGGTGGACTCATCTGTCTATCTAGCTACAGTTGGTCTCTGATTGGCTTAAAGACGTAAAACCCCGCCCTCTCGTACCTGTCGATCTGTGAGAGGCCGCCAGAGCTTTCTAACGCCCCGCCTATCGCAGCCCTCCCGCCCCTTTCCACCGGCGTTCAATCGTGAAGCGAATTGACTGTTGCAGGCTCTGTATGTGGCGCATGAGCGTGCGTTTCGGGATGTAACGGCTGTCTCTCGGAGAAACGATACTTAATTAAAACATATATATATATGCCCGGAGAACTCAGGAGAGAGACTACCCAAGGAGAGCGGGCATAAACTAAGGGAGTTTACGACAGTACGAAGTGGAGGGAGACACGGGAGCGTGGCAGGAGGGACGCTCTAGCAAATCCAACCGACACTGCACGCAGAAATGGCGGAACACCACGCAGCCAGCGACGGCAAGCACAAAGCGTCCACCAATGCCGGGGGCTCGGTCCACGGGAACAGCCGACCCGGCGCCGCGGGTGGAGGAGGGGGCAAAGGAGGCCTGTCTGGCGGACTGACACAGCCAGCAGGGTGGCAGTCTTTACTGTCGTTTAGCATTCTGTTCCTGGCCTGCCTGGCCGGATTCAGCTCCAGACTTTTCGCGGTGATCCGGTTCGAGAGCATCATCCACGAGTTTGATCCATGGTAAGCTAAGTTAGCGTTTGTCAGGTCAGGTTGAGTCCCTGGTAACAGTTGCTTGTAGTGGCAATGGGAGAGAGATTGAGGTCCAGATCGCTCCAGGGGGTCTTTTTAAGAAATGTAAAGATAACGTATATTAATTTAACTGTATTATTTTACTCCTTGGAAGTCGGCACAATAACAGCGACTGTTTTGATCACAGCTTTAACTAGTTTGATGTTTTGTTAACGTTAGCTCCTCACAGTCAAGATAAACAGTTGTTTTTCCCATAATGACCAACGACAGGATTTTTCTCTGATGTCGCTGGGGCAAACACTTTGAAAATGTGGTCAGTGGCCTGATGTGTTAGTCAGTCTGTGGGACCTTGACATTTAAATGTGATGATGCGCGTGACACGCAGCTAGCTAGTCTGGTTTGACAACTCCAACGTAGATTTAGCATTCACCTAAGTTGATACTGAACGATATCTGCAGTGAGCCGTATGAGGAGGCTTCACCTGCAGGTACAACTTTTTTTTTTTTTTTTTAGATTGTAGGAAAACGTGTGAATAACCGGGAGGAAGACATGCATGAGTTTCTGTACTCAGCGCGTGTTTTAATTCATTTAAAACTCAATTCAGTGCGAGCGGGTGAAGTTGAAATGGTTGCGTATATGCGGATAATCGCTTCAGCGGTGGTCGATATGATTGAGAGCTGTTTTACTCCTGGGATAGAGTGAGTTAAACACAACTTGCTGTTGATTTTTATAAATGTTGAGTGGAGAAATGCATACTGGACTGCCAGGCTTTCGGGCAAATTACAGCCGGTGCTCATCATAAAAAGCAGACCGTTTATAACCCGGAAGCCAACTGATCCGGTCTGGTGTGTCTGTCATCACAATGCAGGATTATTTCGCTTTGTAACAGTGTCACATGGGCCCACAAGTGTCCGCCTGGTTGCAATGCACTGTCATTCCCTCACTGCTCTCATACACTCTGTGGCATTCAGACAGCACGACTGATGCATTCATTTATTAATTTTCAAGGACAGGTGCTCCATCTTGTTCAGGGTGACACTTGCCTCTTCAATTATGTTGATAACTTGATTGCATTTTATAGCCAAGGGCCAAGCCTTGGGGGTATGAGAGGTTCCCACATGGTTGAGATGAGCTTGATCCAGCTTTGAGACTGGAATTTGGACCAGTGACTGACCTTAGCACCGTTAATGAGTATTCCCATTAAATCTGCATTCTTTCTTTACAGTCTTCATACATCCGATTAATGTCCTGGGTGGTCACACAGTTGGTATATAACCTATAGTGTTTTGCTGCACTTCACAGTGAAAGTAGGAGCAGATTTGCTTCAGTGTGAGGCTATAAAGCAGCATCAGTTTCCACAGTTAGAGAGTTAAAACTGCACAGTTCTTTGGCAACATGTCACAGAAAAGAAAGCAAAGGCACCCTTTGATATTCAAAAGTTTAAAAGCCCTTGCAGCTATGAGTCGTCTACATCTGTTGTTCTTAAAATGTTTTCTATTGGATCCCGAAAACAAAGCAATGCTTGGATGAAACCGTATGTTGCAGGCTTAAATGTGCTAAATTGTGAATTCATCCACAAAGTACTGGTTTTTATATTTTTAGGGTGGTCTACTTGGTTATTATTGCTGCCAAAAAATCATTTTATACGGAAAATACATTTATCAAAACAGATTTACACCAGAAATATATTTGCAGTAGTCTATTTATAAATCTTGCAACATTCTCCCCCCCTCTAGTCATCTTTTGACCCCATGTGTAATCCTTATCAGCTTGCCGAGAACTATTGCCCTACATTTATACAATTGCTCTCGGAAATCCTTCAGCGTGTATGGAGGCCATAACACTAGAGTTTTGTATAGATTAACACATAAACCTGACCCCAGTGAGTACTGTTTTTGCCAAGAATACTAATTGGAACATTATTTAAAGAAGACATATTGCGCTCATTTCCAGCTCTAGATTTTTATTCTGGCACTCCACTAGAGCAGCTTTGCATGATTCACAGTTTAATAAAAATCCTTATTTAGCTTATACTTGTATACTATACTTATACTGGCCCTTTATGCAGCCCCTCAGTTCATCCTCTGTCTGAAACAAGCTGTTTTAGCTCCTGTCTCAGGACCCCCTCCCTAAAAGCCCACTTTCTTCTGATGCCTGCCGAGGGGCAACACCCAGTGCTTCTGAGCACCACGACGATAGACGCCGCCAGAACGGAGTGTTTCAGGGGGCCGGGTGTCACTGATTGCTGTACAAAAACAGAACTTTATTCACTGATTTTGGTGAAACTGGATTATGTTTTATGAAAATACTTTCTTCCCTCTGATATCCTCTGGCTGCTCTGCTTCAACTTTTGGTGATTTACGGAGTTTCCTGATGGACACATAGCTTTAGTTGTTAACTGCTGCTAAGTGTAGCTGACGTTAGCTAGTTAGCCGTGCAGCTAGCCGTCCTATTAGCTGACTCTGCCTGGACTGGTTGCTCGGAGAACTGGGGGAGTGTTGGTGTAAACACTTCTTGTACAGGAGCTTTGGGCTGCTGGTGCTCTGATCTCCAGTCTGTGTAGAGTCAGCTAATAGGAAGGCTAGCAGCACAGTTGTGCATTTGTCACAACGCCTTGTTTCAAGGCACAGTTTCTGAATACAGGCTGTGTGCATCTCTCCATGGATTGAGCGTTTTGATACTTTCACAGTATTTATATAGTGCCTAGACCTGCTTTATAATAAAAAAAAAGACATGGAAATCTCACTTTCTACAATATGGGACCTTTTTTTTAAAGATTTATTCTGGTATCTTCTGTTGACTCTCAGAAATAAGGTTGGTCTAAAAAGCAGGTTTTGATTATATTGTATTGCGTATTATAATTTCCTCACCTTTTTTGACAGCGAGAAAAGAAAACGTGTATTTTACAACTGTAGGAACATAGGATGCTGATTGGAAGTGGCAGTCACTCCCAGAGACACATGATTAGTGCCGTTGTCGTCTAAATGCTTGGATGCTGTTATTGATTTTTCTCTCTGCGAAGAGCTTTAAATTATCTGCAGCTAACCATTACGGTATAAACAAGCTGGCAATTTAAAGAATCGAGATTGGATTTACAAGCACCAAAATGTCAAGCTTATTCTGCATTATGCAAACACCACAAGCTGCACCAATTTTGTAGACGAGTCCCTGATATAACTTTCCTGTTATCTGGCTGTGCTCATTTTGCTTTCCTAATATTTGTTGATCAATTTAAGACCAGGCGGTCTTTCGTTGGCATTCAGGTGACATTTTTTGTCTTCTCCATTCATGAAAGTAATTCATTTCTGATGCGGTCCTGACTTAAAAATGCATTTCACTTTCTTTAACCAACTCCAAATTAATGCTCAATCTTCTTAATTGGCAAGGAGTTAGTGGATGATTTGTGCTAAAAATATTGTTATGACTGCCTGCTAGACTTTACCCTGCACATACAAAAATATCATGTTATTTTAGTATAAGTAAGATTTGTTACTGCTCCCTGAGTTGACTTTTATACAACTTCTCTGTCCAGTTTGAGTTACTGGAAGGAAAATTTACCTAGACTGAAAGCTGCATGGTGTGGTCCATATATGTGTGTATGGGAGGGAATCTTTCTTTGGAAGTAGTCAAGTTTTTTCCACCATGGTTATGTCAGGAAATAGGGTCCATTCTGACAGTAGAGTGAGGGGAAAAGAAGCATCTCTGTCAAGCAAATAATGAGCTGGATACTCGGGTATGGCAGCACAGACATACACATCTACAGTCACACACTTACACTCTTAGTCTCTCTTCGACCGGTCGGCATCAGAACTGCTGTTGCTTCGCATGACTGGAGCTTTGTTCAAGGTCCAGATGGATGCTTACAGTGTGTCATATGGGATGTTAGCTTTTACTACCCAAGACCACTAAAGCGGCCTCTGTAAATCGGAAACCAAGTGGCTCGGACCGTGCCAGACAACACTATTCCAGCCATGATTTGTGTGTCAGGTTACGTTAAATTACTTGCCCACAGACATCCAGCTTACTTTCTAGTTTGCCAAGATATGCTGTTGTTGTGACGTTATATAGCTATAGTGGCAGGAGAGTTGTGAGTCTCGCTGGAGCTGGTTTGCTGGCTCTGGGAAACGTCTCGTCCTCTCTGGCTGTTAGCGTCGCAGCAGCAACTGTAGGTACAGTTTGCTAACCCACAACCTAGCTAACATTAGTTACATTACTTGCTGTGTTGTTCGCTCTATATCATGGCAGAAACACGTACCACCCCTTTAACTTAAGATGTATGGATCCAGCTTTTTTCTCTCCCAATATTCAGATTCCTCAGCTCATGGTATCTGCCGATACCAAGTACCGATTAATACCAGTGCTGCTTTTCCCCAAATTTAAAATCTGCATAAGCATGAAACTCATTTGAATCCTTTTGATGCAAAGTAACATGAGTCATGGAATTGTCTGTGGCACTGAGAACTGAGTTGGTGACCCGTCGTGACAAAATTAATGCAACTGATAGTGGAAACACTATTTTTTATAACGACAGTGACAAAGAAACTATATTTAATGTGGATTGGGCACATCGCAGGCCACTACTCTATCGGCTTAATCAAGCCAGTATTTTAAGGCATAATGTGGAGGTTTGGTAACTTTCATTTTTGGTTATTTTTAACTTTATATAAACTAAAATGATGATGATTATTATTATTATTATTATTATTATTATTATTATTATTATCGAGTCATTGGTGTTGGTTATGATGGCTAAAACTGGCTAGAGTGCTAAAATAGTTGCACTGCAAAAGTGGTTATACATATGCCTGTCAAATCAGAAACCCGGGCTTAGTTTAATTTTATTAGAAATATAAGTCTTGAAGTTGTTTTAGATAAGTTGAAAGGGTTATGTTCAGGTTTAAGGCAAGAGACAGTTGGGATTGTAGTATTTGTGCCATCTGCTGCTGTAGTGTTTGGGTGCCATCTGTGTGCATACTCACCACAGCTGCGTTGCCAGGTTAAGAGAAGATTTTCAGCCCAAGAGCCCATTGGAAAACAGCCTTACATGCTCCTAAAACTATCAGAACACATCACCTTATTTCTGCTCTTTCTTTCAGCTGATCCTGCTTGCCTGCATGCTCTCTTTCACCTGCCTCTCCTCTTGTACTCTGCAAAATTTGTGTGCAGCAGATTTGAATTTTTCTTATCTAAAAATTGTAGCAACCACTTTCATTGGCTCAGTTAATATCCTAATTATCTGGGTGGGGAAACCTGCAAAACTGGCAGCTCTAACACCAGTACAGATGGAAAGTGATACAGAATCTCAGACCTTTTTGGAGGCACTGACACTACTAAGACACAAAGAAAACATCCAGTGATATTCACCTGCTTTTGATTGTTAATCCCAGAACAAGAGAAGTGATTTAACACCTGAAATATCAGTAGTTTCACAGATGCCTTGTACAATCCTCCACTATCTAAAACAACACTTTGATATCAGTTAACACCTCAGAAAGTGTATCTGACCCCTTTAGATAATACAGTCTCTGCTGAAAGTTAAGTGCTGTGAAAATGAAATCTCCCCACAAGTGATGTTTCTACCAGCATTTTTGGAAAGGCAGCAAAATTAGTGAGGGTTGCAGCTTTTGTGTCCCTCCCCCCATTTTTTTTCTCTCCTTCTGTCTTTCTCACACAAAAAACATGACGTCTATCTCAAAGTAGATTAGGCCATCCCAGGAGCGGCTGCTGGCACAGCAACATGTTAGCTAGTGCAGTAGTGTGGGAAAATGGAGAATAAGTCGTGATTGATCTTCGTACCAGACTCTTGGCTGGGGCTGTGATCCCTGCCTAAACCCCCGACTGACTGTCCAACAGCTTATGAAATATTCAGCACTGAGACAGTGTTCTGTTACCTGCAGTAGAAAAAGTTTTAGTGAGTGCCCATCCTTGGTCATTACAGGCTGTTTTCCTAGGCTTACATTATTTTTTGTTTAATAGATTGGAGTTACCACGGCAACCTATTAGCCATTTCACAGCACACCTCTGTGCCAAAGGTAATGACTATATTGGCTCCAACTCTTTTGTCTCTATTCCAGCCTCCTTGCACAGAAGTCATATCACAGCACTCACAGGACACGAGAAAGCCAACACAATCAGTTTTTTATGCGCTCTTGCAGAACTTTTCGATTTGCTGCTTTTTCCTCAGTCAGGATACTTGATGTCAAGACCCTGACGATGCTGAATACCCTGAAGTGCTATTTCCCAGGCCAGGCCTCCCAGAGGACGAGCGTCAGGCGTAGCAGGGGAGTCTGTGAATCCGAGGTGTGCTAATTATAGCATGACCATTTCTATGTCACTTGACTGCTTAGTTGAATCTCCTCCTTGTGTTTTCGTAACCTCTATTCTGAGGTTATCCTCTCGGCTGTGGATAATGTGCTACAATTTGTGCATTAAGCTTTTTACAAGCTATTCCAGGACAATAATAAAGTTCAATATACAGAGTATAAAGGTGAAAGGCACTGGTTGATCCATTCACACTGAATTGAGGTAGCTGATGCCCTAGTTTTTAACCCACAATTTTGCCTGTCAGCCGATTTGGTCGGGCCATTCTGAAAGTGCTTGCAAGATTGCCGCCTAACAAGAGGTGCTTGTCAGCAGCCCAGTGGACACACGAGTCACAGATGCCTTGATGGAGGATAATGGCACTGAGAGGTTGCCCAATTTGTTAGCATGATGAATTGCCTCTGCTGCACAATTAGAGCAATATTTGTGTTTGTGTGCTCACCCGCACATTATAAGCTTCACAGGGTGTTGGGAGCCAGTTAAGTGTTTGTTTAATTACATGGGGGTGGGAGAGGTTCAGCATAACCCACTGCTTGCCAAAGCTACAGTACAATGTAACCATGGCTGCTATTGATTGTAAATTACCTTGAGTTGGTCTTCTGCCCCACCTTTCTGAATCGCAGTCTTCTCGCTAGTTTTGGCAGTTGTTCACTAATGAGATTTTAAGAGCATTGTCCTCCGACAGCTTTGAGCACTGTGTTCCAAATCTTTGCTCTTTATTGAAGGCTAAAGAGTGTGATCTTGTACTCCTATAACTTTCAGACATGGCAGCAGTGCAACACAAGCAACTGATTACGCCCAAGCTTGGTGCTTACATCTCCATATCTAGGATGTAGATTGCTGTGTTTCCTATACCGTACATTCACTAATCAGCAGTGGGCCTCCACAGTTTAATTCAGTTACTTTATTTCAGGCTGTGGTTTCATAGCAAAAATATTTTTAAAAAATTGTCTCTTTGGTTAGAAAAAATGTAGATGAAAATTCACTACCCCCAAACAATTGAAATTATACCACAGATTCCCGTATTGTAGTGCTTATCATCTGTTTCCAAATTACTGTATCCTTTTGGTTTGAATGCTAACAGATGACACGGAGAAGAGCATTGATGTGAACATGTGAACCTATATGGTTCGGCACTGTAATAAAGTAGCACTTTGGTTTTTAGATAGAGAAGGTAATGTAGGTTTTTTTACAATTTATTATTTTAAGTTGTTCACATTTACTTGTTTTGACAGCTTTGGTGTTTGTTTGAAGGACAGTTTGCACTAATCATTGAAACACTTGTAGTGTGGGTAGTCACCTCACAGCTGCTGATAGCTCAATTGTAACAACGTTATTGTTTGCACCGGACTGAACCACTGGTTTTTTATTCATACAGCAAGTTTAAGTATTTGTCTTTGAAAATGTTACTTCAAAGGTTCCAATGATGCTGATGAAAGGTGTTATTTTGAAGAAAAATAAGACTTTCTCTAATAAAAGGATTATGTAAGTAATTTTATGTTGATATAGTTGTTAGAGGGTTTAATTTCAAAGTGTGCTTTAGCAAGTACATTTCAGAAAGTACACATGGATATTGTCATATCACAGCCTGTATTTTTGCACTGTTCTCCTTGTATTGTGCAGACCTAATATGTCTTGATATAAATGTCCAAATAGCATTGTGTCTAATACTGTATCCTCAGCTGGAACGTATCTTGGAGTGGGCCCAGAAACAAATCTGGGTAGCAGAACTAAATTTATCCCCTGTGTTCTCATCTACAGAAAATGCTACAGGAAACACTGGACACACTTAATGATCACACACACACACACATCAGTGTGTGTCACGCAGAGTGGAGATGTGTGGTTGATGCAGCTTTTGTCAAGCTGTTTGTTCTGTGTTGTCATGTGCGCTTTGATGTGATTGTTGTCCCATGACCACCGAGCCTGCAGAACCCACCCGTCTGCGGAAAAACAGAAGGAGCGACGTGTCCGCTTAACAAATGTAAGGCTGTAATTGACGGCACTCCTTTTGAATGCCTGTGTGAGTGCGTTGGCGCTTGTGTTTTCTTATAGCATTGTGTGCATCAGTTGTAGAAGTGTGTGACTGGTCAGCAGTCCTCTTGCTTCGAGTTTCCCCTGCACCACCACCACAGACATCCCTTCGCTCTTCCATCTCAGTGAACTGAGACATGTTGAAGTAATATTGGCCAGAGTGTACAGGGTGTGGTCTTAGTCTTAGATTTTGGGTAAGAGGTTGCAAAATCAGACTTTGCATGTGTTCTTAAAGAATGAGAACTGCTGAGAAAAACCACACAATGAAAGACCAACAGGTGTAGATAATGCATGTGCAGACTCAAACCTAAAGTAGGGCTTATCCCAAGGGTAAACAAGTGGAGTTATACTTGCATGAGAAAACCCAATGTCTGCTTGATTGACACTCTTGTGACATTGTCTGTAGTCACTGTAGATCATTGTTGGTCAGACAATTCTTGAATATTGTAGTGTTTTCCTTTTCTCCTTCATGTCGGCTTTGAACTGGTCCTTGATGCTTTCTGGATGGTTTGGGGTGAAAGAAGGCCAGAGGGAACAGAGAGGATCTGTGCTTATCATACATGCGTGTCCTCTTACTGACAGGAGTCAGCATGTAGCTCTGTGGGCGAGCGCACCTGCATACAGAGAGGAGAAGAAAGGAGGAGTGAGAGAACCAGTGGTAGGATGGTAGGAGGCGGGGATGGAGAGAAGAAATTAATGCCTGCCAGGCATCCAATCTGAGGGAGGCTTTGGTGGTGGAGCCAAAGAGATTTCATTGTTCCAAACATTGCTTCATCAGTTTGTTTGTGTGTGCATGTACATGTGTAATGTCTATGCTTTATGTTTTTTATGCAGGGAGGATAGGGTTGATTTATTATTTTGTCTGCCTCGGCCTCAGGTTAAATTGAATGTCTTCTGTAGCTGATAGACTACTTACAGCAGAGCCTATTTAATAAGATCAGCCACTTAAAGTATCTCTAAAGCATTACTAAATAGTTAAAATAGCTCAACTCAGCTTATTCTCGAGTAGTTTTTCTCCTTTCAATATAATCCCACCAACATTTTGCAGAAACTCCCTAGGAATTCACTATTTAGCATAATCATCAGCAGGTAGATAGCCAAGAGCTGGCTTAATCAAATAAATCCCAAAGTAGAGGTTATTATGAAGGTCAGGTAGTTGTAGCCACACTGTGGTGCTTGGTGTAATAGTTTAGTCATTTGGGTTCTCTACTCAGTGAGCCGGTTAGCTGTTATATTAAGTTACTACTGCATGTTTCATATTGAGAT
The DNA here is from genome assembly GCF_020085105.1 of Siniperca chuatsi. Taxonomy (NCBI): domain Eukaryota; kingdom Metazoa; phylum Chordata; class Actinopteri; order Centrarchiformes; family Sinipercidae; genus Siniperca; species Siniperca chuatsi. The sequence goes on along the minus strand of NC_058058.1, from coordinate 10,070,475 downwards.
TTACCTGCTTAATTCTGCGTGTGTTGATGTGCCCATTGGCTGGATCCCTGGTTAGATGATTGGCCAGCAATCAGTTTGGCGCCTCTTAAATGCCGTGCGTTCTCTTGTCATTTAGATTCTGCTATGTCTTGATTGGAAGTATTTTATTCCTTTTCCTTGTTTCAAGGTGAGATTTCTGTAAGCCTCTTGCATATATTTTCTTTTATATTATGCGTATGAATCAGTTATTTTGTTTTCAAATTGTTGTATGAAATTATTGCAATTCAACCGTCTGTTTTAGTCTTTAAACACTATGCAAATAAATAAAACCCGTAATTAAAGCCAATCTCAGATATGATGTTATTGCATTTCTTAGAAGGGGTTACATGGCTCCTACCTCTTCTCCCACCACTGTTTTGTCAATGCCACAGTAAATCCTCCATAATATCGTCTCTTGTTAGAATATTGATATATTCTGGTGTAAGTGTTGTCCTTTCTGTTTATGTACATGCTGTCTCCATGTGTTTGTTCTGGGTGCTTTGGTTTCCTCCTACACCAATAGAGAAGTGTTAGGAATTAAACATACTCTTGCTATTGCCCATGACTAAGACACTGGTCGTAGAACTTAACTTGGTCGCTGAGGGCCCACACTGTGGCTTCCCATAGCACTTAAAAAATTAGGATTTATTAAATGCAGAGGATGATTTTCTAATGGGCCTCATGTAAGTAGGACTCACTGTTTTTTAAGAGTAGACGACATGTTTGGGGGTGCAGCCAATGAATATTTTCCTTATTGATTAATCTGCCATTTATTTAATCGATTAATCATTCTATAAAATGTCTGAAAATGGTGAACAATGTCCATCACAATTTCCTAGAACCCAAGTGCCATATTCAAATGTCTTATTTTGTCTATAGATATTCAGTTTACTATCACATAAGCTCAAAAACGTACTTACAATTTTAGGCTCACACGCAGTTAAAAGTAATCTAAGGGCAGTGTTCAATACAGTTTACAGTAAACACGTCCTGTGGAAAAGACAGATATGCCTACCGTAATTCAAAGTGAAGATGCTGATTATACTTGTGTTCATATGTTAATATTTATTGCCCAGATTTTTGTGATTGTCACTGGTTTTTAATATTCAGAACAAATCCTGACTGTTTCAAATCCTGGTTTTGGTTTTGTTTTGAAAATAATTATTCTTAAGTATAACTTTACTCTGCCCATTATATGTCTGCCAATGGGCACCTCTCCATTTTGGCAGCACCCTGTCTCTTGTTTATCTGGTGCAGATGTGTCCATTGTTCAGCTGTTATTTGTGTTCATTCTCATCGGCCCATTGAGAGGGGATGACTTTATTGTCACAGCCTAGGCACTGGCAAGCCCACCTGGTGTGACATTACGGAGCATTATGGTCTGAGGCCACGGCTTTGTTTCAGGTCGCCAGAACAGCTGACTGCCAGGCAAGGATACAGCTGCCCAGGATTGCTTTCTTTTGTGTAGGGCACAGACGAATGGAGGAGTAGTTGAGGGGGTAGGAATGGGTGGAAGAGGGCTCAGGGCGGAGGATGAGAAATGACAGATGAACGAATGGAGTGGTGTCAAGCTGGACAGAATGACAGCTGGAATAGGTTGTCAATCTGTGACTGGCCGAGAAAGACGAACCTGTCTGGCGGCTGTCATATCATCTTGGTTATCAAGTAAAACAGCTGTCAGGTAGTCTGGGCAAGCCACACCAGCTACGAAACAAGGTGGAGTGAAGAGTCTAGGTTTGACCCAATGAGAGGCTGCAATGGCCCTGATACTACGACCACAGTGGACAGTTGTAGATCATATTGCATGTAAGTTGCAAATTAATGCAGAAATGTAGACCACCTTCCACTATATTTGGTGACAAAAGTCACTTTTAGAGCATGTAGGATCTTAAAAGCAAGAACCAATTAAAAGCCATTGTTTGATGACAGATAAATACAACATTTGAACTTGAAATTGAAATTATTGGCACTGAATTACCTATGTATTTGATTTGGCAAAGGTCTCCATTCCATCATCCAGATGTTATTATGTTATACTTTTCGTGACCATTTTCTCTCTGTTGCGTAGTCTTTTCTGCTGACCTCTAAACAGATGACAGGTCTGGATCTCTGCGTGGCAAAAGTGAAATTTCTGCTGAACAGGAAAATGGAGGTAAATCGAGATTGAAATTAATCATCTGCAACAAATTAATCAAGAAAGTTAAAAGCCCCTAAAAATCCCTTATAGACGTTTAATATCCAATGTGAGGGGTTTTAACCCCTGCAAGGATAGACCTATGGGTGTTTTCTTAAGCTGTTGTAGTTTTAGATGTTCAGCCACAACTTGGAGAATAAACATTTTGTGGACATAGTTTGTAGTAAACTGTCATAACCAATAATATGTAAAGAACTTTTTTGGTCATATTTTGACATTGGATTTGCTTATTAGTTTATGAAGAAAGACCATACAGAAATCCCTGGGATACTGGGGTTGCTTTTATATCAGCTGAAACCTTTAGGTCAGTGTCATTATTTAAACACCTGCCTTCTGCTATCATCTCCATGCCAGTCAGAGTGACAGAAGGCACAATGTAATGTGAGTGCTGGCTGAGAACAGGTTTCCCTCATGGAAACTGTGGGCATTGTTGGCATGCAGCTAACCTACTGCTATAAAAAGTCTAAGGAGTGCTTTGAGAATAGCATGACTCATTGTGGCTCCAGGCAACCCACAGCAGGCATCAGTGCACTTAGATAAACAGTTTGTTTCGGCCTTAAGACATCTCCGATTTAAAAAAGCAACTCTTTCAAATTCTAGTGAAAGATTATAGGCTTATCGCAGATTGCTTTTTAACCCTATTTGACAGATAAATATAGTAACAGCTCTTTATAAATGGTGGTATAAGATAAAAAAAAGAGAAAATGGGCCTCTTGATCAGAGTGAGGGTATAGTTAAGAGAGCCAAAAAAAGATGTGTGTGAAACTCCTCCTTAGCGGTGTGCAAAAAAAAAAAGAAAGAAATCGTACTATTCTCTTGTATCAATGGCCACATCTGAAAGCTCTTAAAGTAGTTTGTACAATGTGTTGTTAGACCACGTCTGAAGGCATAAGTGTTTGTGTAGCTTTTCCAAACTGCCCTATTCAAAGGCGGGGTGAAAAGCCTGCCATCATAGAGAAGGACGAGATAATCGTTGATATGAAGATAACGGCCCACACTTTTAAACAATCTATTCTTGCAGACATCCATGGTGTTCCAGTTGTTTGTACATAGAAGTGACTGAAGTAGTTAGGCGAAGAATATATTTTAAAAAAGAGCTTGAGAGAGATGTTGACATCTTGCCAACTTTCTGTCCTTTGCACACCTGGCCAATCGCTGTGTGAAGATTTTCAGATACAGCCCTGCCAATTCCAACCTCTGAGGGGTGTCTCGGGGAATGGGTTTCAGACGCTGTATCGACAAACGCTGTTTGCAGCATACTGACCCCTGTACCCTATTACATCTTGATCCATCCTCTTAAAATAAATAAATAAATAAATAAATCTAAAAAATACCAATATACAACTTGTATTTTATTAACTTTTTGAGTATATATTAGCCTTAAATGTTCTCAAGCTCCTCTTGTGACGTATGCATTCTTGCATGTGTTTTGGACTCCTTTTACACTAATGCAACAATCCAGGAAACCTCTGTCAATTTTGTTGCATTATGCAGCCCTGCTTTACATGTCCAATATTCTGGTACGGTTTGAAAAGGGCATTACCGAGATACTGTATGTCACAACTAAACTATAACATCTCAGACTGAATTTTGCATAATTACAGCTTTAATTCTTACAGATGCAACAAGATGAGGTCGGTATATAATGTTTTCTCATTCCACTTGCAGTCTCATTTTACAGCATTTCAGTCTGCAGAGACACAACTCTGCCTACTCACTTTGCCTTTTATGATGCTTCCTTCTGATCTAGCCAAGTCTTCAGAACAGATTTGCTGAAATTAATAAATAAAATGATCCCCCCCAAGCCAACTCTTCAATTTAGTGTGTCCTTGAGACTTGTGGCTTGTAGCGCCACAGGAGTAGAAGAGCTTTTCCAAATGCTAATCATTGTCCTGAGTGCCATACTCCCTCTTGCCGAGGTCCTTCTACATTTCCCAACCACAGGGTGGACTGACCCACTTGATTTGGAGGCTCAGTCTTTGCCTTCCACAGATATCCTGGAAGCTTGCTGCCTTTCACTGACATCCTGGAAACTTGCTGTCATCCTTAGAAGCTCTTGGTTTCATTGTTTGCAGTTTTGTCAAGCTGATTTTGCTTGGTGCGGGAGATGTAAGGCAACCATTCTTGGAGTCTTGAGTTACAGCAGCAGTTTGGCAGTCTAATGCAACGCTTTTCTGAGTCAGCCTCCATATGGATGTCATGGTGATGCCAACATATCCCTCACATTCCTCACATCTCTTGTTTTGTCAGGAGAAAACATGGTGAAGATGCAGTGTCTTTGTAGGTTATACTGTATACTCCAAAATGGACAAGGACAGCAGCCATGCACACAGTTTTGTTCATAGTACATTTGGTGTCTGCATACATGAATGTGTTCATACGTTTATTGCCATGCATCATAAATTTTGGGCTGCATGTGGATGGTCTGCACAGACATGGGCAAATGACTTAAGTTTACGTCATGCTGCCATGTGGAAAGTATAATTTGGACTTTGCTTTGTATCTGAGCACAACAAGGATTAGGCTCTCGTCCCCAGGTTGTCAGTTTTGTGTGTTTATGCCCATTGGTCAAGCACAACTTCCAAAGAGACCAACTAGAAATGGGAGTCTTCATTCTGCTTAAAATTGACCTTAAGATTAGTTTACATCTTTTGTTGATGTAAGAGGTCTGCGGGAATAGTGAGAGGAATCAAGATAAGGGTTACTTTCCTGCTGTGTAAGAAATGGTCTCTTTACAGCATTGGACTAGTGTATGGTATGCTCTGCCTCCTAAGGACCAGTTTCATGAAGAGCTTTTTGGTCAAGTCCAGCTTGGGAGCATCATTTTAGTGGTTCCTCCCTACTATCCCATTCTAGCTTGGCTGCGCTTCAGTGAAAACCAATAGCTTCTACATTGTTGACGGGCTCCTGTAGCATGAAATATGAGATGATGGATGCCTTTTTTAGAGTACTCTTTTAGAGTGCATATCTTGTAAAGTAACTTCTGGCCCCTTGGAAATCCCCCAGTGTCCATTAAATTATAGCTGTAAGTAATTATCTGGATTGCTCTTGACCCTTAACTAAACTCCTCAGTCTAAAGATGCCACATTATGAATTCTCAACTCCATGTAAATGTTTTAGTTACAGATCTTCAATAGGTTTTGTTATTTATGGTGGTATTTTACTTAAATCCTCTCGTTGCTTCTTTTTGTGACACGTACTGCCTTCCTGCTTTTCCCTCCCTGGTCCTTTTGCATTTGACACTAAAATCAAAGACCGTGAAGTTAATGTAGGCCTGTGATGGTGTCATCTTCTCTCAAAGAGTTTTTCATCTCAACCTGTGACCTTCAAAGCATGTTTCCTTTTAAACAGATGCACCCTAGTTAGTGAGATTAAGAGGATATTTCTGACACTTAAGGAATGAATCGAGCTCTGATGATGGCACGTCTCCATAAAAAATGCTCTCAAAGCTTCATTGGAATATATGAAGGAGATCATTAGGCACTTGATATGATTTCACTCAGGAGAGATAAGTGACCTCAGACTTAAACATTTCCCTTGCAATATAGCTCCAGCAATTTGGCAATTACCACAGTCATTAGAATTTCATTTAGCATGACTGCTTATCTTGACCTTGAAACATACTTTTTCAATCCAAGTGGCAAACTGACAGAGGTACTTTTCTCTCTGTCACTCTCCGTTTCTTATCTGCCGGTTATTTCCTTGGTTTCTTTTATGTGTCTCTGTTCTCTTCCCATGAGTATGTCTTTATAACTTAGCAAGCAAGTCTTGTTCTGTGATCTAACTCCCATCTGGTCCTCCCATCTACCAAGAGTTTCATTTGAAAGCAAGATGAACTTGTAGAGGCCCTTGATAGCTCTGTCACCTGTCATCCCAGTTGCTTCAAAAGTCACACAAACCTGGACCTCTGCATCAGTGATAAATTACACTGTATTAAACCTCTGTATTATAACAAGCACTGTTACGTTTAGGTTTTAGGGTATTTCTTCCTGACTTTTACTGCATTGTAACCCCCCAGGGTGTGCCAGTGAGATTGTTGAGGAATATTATTTTTACCTCTATCAAGAAGGTTATGTTATCGGTGCTGTTTGTTTGCCTGCCAGCAGGATTATGGAAAAACTACTGGCCCGATTTCTCATGAAACTTGGTGGAAGAGTGTAGCATGGGCCAAGGAAGAACCCATTAAATTTCCGAATCACAGGACGGATACACAAATTATTTTTCACTTTTGTTAACATTGTAAGATAGGTCAATTATAACACCGTTGTCTATGGCAAAATGAACGCGTTGCACATGTTTGAACCCGTCGTAATTAAAGTAAGTGGTGTGCCGCGGCTAAACATACAACAAAACATACAGCCATCTACATCACTGAAACAAATGCAGCAGGTATGTAAGCAATCAGGGATGTGAGATGATGAGGCTTCAGCTAGGCACAACCATATTTTGACATGCTGTAATTCTAATAGATTTGGAAATATAGCCAGGTGTATATAGTGGTTGTGCTTTTGCATTTCATAGAAAACTGGACTATTGGGCTTGGCGGAGGTCTGCGCTCTCCAAGTGCCCTTCTAGTTTGATAATGCTCTTACTGTTGCCACCTGGCACATCATGTGATGTGAATTTCTGTGGGAAATGGCTGCCAGAATTAATCTATTTTCCTCTTTATTAGGGGGTTTATGTTATTTAGCTTTTAAAACAAACAAATAGGACAGCTTCTAAAAACCACTGGCATTTTGGAATGTTTGTATGTAAAATTTGTCTTGTGGAGAACTAATGTATTTTCTTTTTGGCTATTTTAGTAGATGTATGCAAGATTTTTTATTTTTTTTTATCTAAAGCTGACATGGTTAATCGATTAATCGATTAGTAGATGGGCAGAAAATTACAGGTCATCAAGTCATTTTCAAGCAAAAATTCAAAACATTAGTTTTCCAGCCTCACTATGTGAAGATTTGCTGCTTTTCTTTCTTATGTGACAGTAAATTAAATATCTACTATCTACTTCAGTACGATAGAATATAGTACAATATAGTCATATGGACTGCTTGTCGGACAAAATATATTTTTCAACGTTTTCAGACATTTCATAGACTGATTTATTATTTGATTTATCAAGAAGATAATCGGCAGATTAATTGACATTAAAAATAACTGTTAATTGTAGGTCTACCTTCTTTACCTTTTTATAGTAGGTTAAACCCTGCCATTTCACTGCAGGCAAAATACATTACAGGCAAAGAAGGGCTCAATAGCATTTATTCATTTTAAGCACATGTAACTGCATATTTTTATTTGGGTTTTAGTGAATTTCTCCAGGCATAATCCTTGATTTTTGAGGATGTTATGCAAATAGCAAACTTCAACACTGGTGCACAAAGTGTGCATGATGGTGAGGTCATAGTTTGGGCCAGTCGGTGGGCATTAGCCAGATGTTCTTCTATTGAGTGGATTCCTCAGAGGGAATGTTTTAGGGATGGTTGGTTCAACCCGATTAACATTTTATACAGGCTGGTACAAGTCAGGCTCCTCTAGTCCAGCGGAGGTGTTAATAAATTAATTTCATTCAGAATAAGAGTAAATGAACCTTATCGCTATTACTGCATGTTGCTGAAGAGTGTGATTTTACCACTTAACCATGTAATTTCTATGAATGCTAGGGATATTCATAAAAGGTGGATAGTACTCAAATATTTAAACAAGGATGTCTCTTTCCTTGACTTGGTACTCTCTGAGACTGGCACAAAGCATGTCTCTTTTAGAGGTGCTGGCTGTACAGCTTGTGACTTTAGTCTTGCTGTCTTCATCAGCATCATTCACTTGCAGAGGGAAATCCGAGGCACGATTCCCCCTTCTGCATTTCTGGGCTGCAGTTCAATCAGGAGTCGGGCTGAGAGAGTCATCTGTTTCTTTCTCTTTCTCCTTCTCCATCACCCTCTCTCTTCATCGAATGTGAACACACACACACACACACACACACACACACACACACACACCCCACGTGCAGTTGCTGCAGCTAGAGCTGGCGTTATGTCGTCAGCATCATGTCATTTCCACTGCATGGTACAACTTGTCTTGACTTTACTCGCTTTTGGAACCAGGTACTTTTCTCGTTTTCGTTTTCCACCGCAGATATTACCTCCTCAATGTAAGCAGGATTCTTAGCTGATCGTCATAGCAATGCTGCTGAAACTGCTGTGACATCATCTTCAACTCGACACAAACAACCCTCGCTGGATCCTTTCATCGGCAACCAAACGGAGGAACATCTGCATTTTGTCAGTTGAACACGCCCCTTTTTGAAGGCTGCCATTTTTTATATATCGGGGTCAAGTCAACAAAAAAAAATTGCTGTCACTATTGATGGTAGCGGTGTCCCGTGTCGTGCAAGTCACGATTGTAGTGGCGATTCTCTCTTACCAATCAGTGGTCTGCAGTGATCTTTTGGTATCAGCTGGCTCGCTTGGAACCTCGACCGAGGAGAAGTACCGAAAAAAGTACCAGATTCCACAACCTTTGCTAATGGAAAACCAAAAAGAACAGTTCCAAGCGAGTCGAGCCGTGCCGTACCATGCAGTGGTAATGAGGCATATGACACTCCCAGGGAAGGTAGGGCCATATTTAATGGGGCCCGCTAGACAAAAGTTGAATTTGGCTGTGAATGAACTGTAGTCCCATCTCTCAGGCTCCCTGTAATAGGGTGCTGGGTCTGTTTCCCCCTCTGGCTGGGATTTAGAGATTTGCTACCCAGACAAGTGCGTAAGTGGAAGCCTTTGCTCTCATTCACCACTCGGAATCTATCGAGTGTGGAGTTTTCATCCAGGATAAGCTCATTGTTGCCTTTTATGTATTCTCTTTGCCCCAAGCCCCGTTTTCTACTAAGATGCTATCACTGCACAGTTCACACAGATACATTATCTGTGAGTGCTTGTGCTGCTTGATTTTTATCTTTGCTGAAGTTTCAAAGTTGGATTAGGGCAACTGTGTGTTTTCAGTGTGGAATGAGTGTTTAGATTTCTGTTCAAGTGGAGTTTGTAGACACCATGTTCACATCATAACAGTGCTGACTGCTTGCTTAGCATTGCTTTGATGCACTTCCTAAGTAAGTTGTGTCATTGTTGACCGTCATTTTCACACTCTTTGTTAGTTTATTTTAATATAACCTGAGGCAGTAGGGTAACTGTAACAGCTTGACACAAACTGAAATGGGACTGTAATAGGACACTGATGGAACACGTTTGAAAAATGAACAAGTATCCACATTACAGCAACTTGGACAGGTATTTAGTTTAGTTTGTCATTCATGTAGGAGGATCTGGAACAGGTTGCTGACAGTCACACAGTTCTTCTCATGCTGTGAGACCAAAATAGGTCATACAGCTGTTTTAGTAGGCACTACGTGTCGAAGGTGTATAAAATTGTTATCTCAGACTACAGTTACTCAGTTTGGACCTTTTTTAAAGCTCTTGCTGCACTGTCTCAGACACTGAACAAAACTCATCCCCGTGCTGAGATGCATTTGGGATGCCGTGGCCTGAGTGATGAGTAGCAGCGCATACAGCTACAGTACATTTAGCCAAGAGCAATCCTTCATCCTTGGCACTGAAAGCCCAAAGCATGGACGCTTCACCATGTCTGGTGACATTTAATTGGAGGAATAACAAAAGGCTCATTGTCTTTCCTCTACTGGAAATTACCACAGCAAGTTTGCCCCCCACAAACAAATCAATGTCCCCTTCCTCCAGTGCAATTATGCATGCAGAGTTACAGTTATGACAGAGTAGCTTTTTCTATGTTTTACAAAGTCGGTAGCCCCCAAGGTGATATCTGTATTCGGCATGGTTGCTCATTAAATTGCGTGGATCATTAAGGGCTGTTACATCAAACAAGCGTTCTTTGGGTTGCATGCACTGAGCTCATGTTACCTTTGTTGTCTAGGTTCCTCTCCAGCTTCTACAAAGGAGACCTGATCTGACAATGCATCTTTGAGGCAGTCTTTTCATTTTTTTCCTTTTTTCTTCCGTATATGAGCAATTAATATTATTAGTGAAAGAAATGATGTGATTTTGTTTTTAATGCTTAAAATGCATAACATAGTCAACAACTGTTTATCAGTCTATCGAAGTAACAAGTAAAAAGCTTTTAATTGCTGAAATTGTTGTTTACACTGAGTCACTCACCGAATAACTGAAGATCTGGTGGCACCGTTTGTAAGCGTGAGCAATTTACTCTGTCACAATAGTTCAATCAGCTTAAATAAAATTTAAATGGCAGTTAAGGTGGACTCTAAAACGAGCAAATGGCTCAGTATGCAGAGAGTGTTTGTGCAGTCTGTCAACACAATGGTTTAGTCTTAGCACCTCTTCTATTTCTCCAGACACAATTTAACACTGCGTACATACATGCATAGTGTCAATGTTTGTTAGCAGTGCAATTGAAGAAAATGGACCACACATTCAGTGTCTGAAATACAGAGTTTGCCCGAGAAAACTTGTTAGGCCCGGTGGCGAGTATCTTTTGACGGGGGCCCGGCGTGGGCCAGCGACAGACTGATGGCAGCATTAAGGTAGGGCCCTATAGTTTCTGTGATAACAGAATCATGGACAGAATCGCGTAATTGAGAATTTAAAAAAGCTATAACACAGATTCCATAGGGTAATACATTAAGTCACTGCTAAAAGCTGACTGGAGATTTGAAAATAAGACTATATAATGTGTTGTTATAAAGTCCATTTATTTAACACACATTGTACATATGTACAGTCTTGGAATGCTGTGTTTTCAACAACAAAAAAGAAATGTAAATTTAATTAAAATAGGTAATATCAAAGTTTTTGCATTCTATCAAAAAACTTGAAAAAAGTCCTGATTGGCTACTGATTCTAACAGCCGTGGAATGCTGGGCACATTTCAACAACAACAAAATAAAGCGAAGAGGTAATTTCAACGCCTTTTTAATGTTTCATATAAAATGTCATAAATATGGAACTGTATAGGCTGTGTGCTGCCAACAAGAAGCTTCCTGGACATCGTAGTGGGAGAAGTTCTGTACATTAATGTAAAATAAGAAATTGCGCTAGCGCTTACTGTTGTAACGAGCATGCGCAATAAAATCGTTCAATAGCCGTCTAATTGGCTAGGCTATGGTTAGACGTCTACTGAACTTTCACTTTTGAACCAAATTTTAGACTGGACGGCTACGTACCATTTAAACATCTCTTTAGACATCAAATCAACGGAAAATTGCTTAGTGGGGTGAGCTGTACAAGATTGTTGCAACCTAAATACAAATAACCGCTACAAATAATGGTTAACAGTCAATGTTACATAACGTTCGAGTGAAAGATTGGCTACAACATGTTATGACCAAAAATTAATTATAAATTAAGTGGTTACAGTGGTTTTTTGAGTAGTTACCAGGGAACAAATGAGGAATGAATGAGGAACTATTGTATTGAGTTTGAGTATTAACAATTCATTCCTCTTTCTTAGTTTCTTAATTAACTAATCATTAGCTAAGTACTTCCCTAATGATTCCTAATGGAGGACTATATATTAGATAATGAGTTACTAGAAAACAGACAGAGATCCTGCATTAATGAATCATTAGGTAATGATTAGTTCATGAATATCTGTGAATAGATCATACTGACCACTTTCTTTGAGTCGTTCTCTGACTCTGAACCAGCCGGTGAACGGCTCAAAACTAGTAACAACTTATTCATTACTAATTACTTAAACATTAGACATACACTGACAGCAAGGCAAGAGTTTCCTGAAAAGTTATGTGAAGAAGAGGCCTACAGTTTCAAAGGTTGAGGTCATTTTTGAACTCAGCTCTTTGACCTGTTAACGTTGCTCAGCTATGTTGTTAGGATTTGTTTGATCAGTGTACCATAGGCAGTTAGTTTTAAAAACACATTCTAAGACAACTGCCAACATTTGAATGTTTTTGGAGAATGTTTGATTGGTGTGCCATGGGCCATGTCACAAAGCTAGTATCTGTGTTACAAACTGTTTGGCTAGTTAGCTAAGGTTTCTAGGTAACGTTAACCTGTGATAATGGAAGCACCAAGTGTTGAACGTCACTCTACACACAATGAGTGGGGTCAAGAACACTGATCTCAGACCTGCTGTTTACCTATAGTGCGTTCACGTTTTAACCAACAGGTGTCGCTGATGAACTTTCCAACCATTATATCTATGTTTCCAACTGAGCCACTCCACTGTAACTGTAGTTTAAAAAACATCTTAAAAATACCTTTAAAAACTTAAACATCAGTTCAAGGCGCTTAAAACCCAGTTGGCTGCAGTGCTTGCTATACACTTGCAGAAACCCTGAAATAAGAGCTTTACGTGTTCAGGTAAGTTTTGAAGCTAGTCAAAGTGCTATAGATGACTTAGCACTAAGTTATCTATATTGCCTAAAGATCTTAAAGAGAGCCTTTTTGCTTTGGGAGTTAATTTGCTAGCTTGTTCATTAAGCCAAGGTGCAACTCAAAATGTTTACCATGCTTGTAGGGAAGAAAGAGACTAAGCCATTATAGGTAGAAAGCTAATGTTTGCACACTCTAGTCTATGGCTCCTTTTTGTTTGTTGTAGGCGGCTGTCTGGCTGTCAATGTCACTGTCATACTAATGATAGTACTACTTTATGCAAAGGTGGTTTAAAATAAGATGTTTTGATTGGCTGTTTACTCAGAGGTTCTTGATTGACACAGATTGATAACAATGGTATGCTGACTGGTACATGCACGGACGAGATTCTATTTCTACCCTTTTGATGCTGATTTTTTTTTTTCCCTCCAAGAAGACACAGGATATTCAATATACAGAGTAGATTTACAGTATAAGCTGTAACTAAAAAGGCCATTTAATTCAAATTGGACTTAGAATAGCAACCTATATGTTAATATGTTAGTATGCTGTTAGGTCAGATCAGATGAAAACAAAGCAAAGTAATCATGCCTTTATTGATAAAACAACTAGACCGTTCTTGTTCCTGTGTACATGTAAATGCAATGATTTTCCAAACATTTAATTTATGATGAAATGCTTGGTACACTCCACTAGTCAAAAGTGCAGAAGCCTGTTGGATCAATGTAAAAACTAAATCATCAATCTTCATAGACATCATAATGTGTCTATTTAGACTTTGTGTGCATAAAGAACTCACTTGTTGATTTTACAGTGGGACAACGCTGAACCCTGCTTTATCAGTAAGGTGCATTCAAGTCTCAGAGGCCTGACATCGTATTGCTATTCAAAGAGCAGAGTGGCTTTCCCTGGAAAGTTAATTCAAAATTAACCAGCTACTTGCTGCTGTTAACACTAGCTCCTAATTTTCATGCAAGTAAAAACAAAAAAAAATGCTCATACCCCAGGCTAGCTAGTTAGTTGGATAGCTTCAGTAGGAAGCACAGACTTCATCTGTTTGTGCTCTCTGTCTGCTGAAGAGGCTATAAGATTTGGGAATTTACACCTCCTCAAAGACTCCCCTGTGGAAGAATGAAACATTGCTTTGTCACCACTATAGGAAAAGAGAGAAAAAGAAGAGAGAGAAGCACTTCCCTCTGTTCTCCTCCATTATCTCATCGCCATAGAATATGAAAAAGCAGAGGCAGCTATGTGTTAGGAAATAATGATGAAGGGGCCGCAGTGGTACAGAAGACAGTGTATAATTACTCAGCCCTGGCAGTAAAATTTGACCCCCAGGAGTTCGGAACCACAGTGGCAAGCCAATTCGTGCAGATATGGCAGCTTTGGGGCACCAATAACTTGTGTTTTGATGTAGGCGCACTATATTAATGATTGTCGAGGTTGCAGAGAGAGGTTACGTACAGTGCTCAGTATCTTCTTGACTGTATTGTTATTGAGCGCCTTGCACTGATGTTTAAGCCAATGATGCGTAAATGTCTTTCTGGCTCTTTCTACTGTCTCTTAGTGACTCTATAGCTCATAGCAAAGCCATTATGCTCAAAGGCAGAGCAATAACAACTTTTTGTCCAGGGGAATCAATTGTATGTAGACTGCATAATTGTCCACAGCTGTGTTTTTAACATCCAGTTTTATGGTTGCATTTATAGCAGTTGTGGTGTCTTAATACAGCCTTTTCTCCCAGTTCCCGCTTTCCTGCAGCAGGTGGATGTTTAGATGAAGAGAAGATGATTTTTAAGCTGTAGATGGCTGTGGCTAGCTGCCCTCAGTTTACCCCCACTGCAGGATTTTCAGCCTAGAGCCTCACAGTTGGGGATTTAGTATATTCCTGTTTGTAGTACCAAAATGTACTGGTCTTTCTAAGCATTACAGCCTTTGAGTTGAGTTCCTTCACATCCACAGCAAGGCTATTTTGAGGGGTAACACAAGTACATCTTTAGTTATTGTACATGTATGTTAATTGCCTTCCTCATTAGCCTACACCTTGTCAATAGTTAGACTATAAACTTTAAAGTAAACGTGTGCTGTTCTTTTTCCAAATCATGATGAAGCATTCAGACGTGAGTTCTTTTGAGAACGCCTTCAATAGAGATCTCAGCCTGTGATGATTAGGACTGTAATTATTGCTGCTGTATGTCCTCGGTGTTTGTGTTTGTGATATCCAATTGATTAGCCGCCCGTTATGACAGCAAAGCTCTTTCTGTGCCAGTAATTACTCCCTATCTCTGGGATTCACTGCTGCCTGCTGTTTTTGCCTGGCTCTCCCAGTGCCTTCCCTATTTTTGGTCGATGGTAACAGTGGGTTTTGATAAAAGAGAAGCCTCTACCCCAGTGGACTCCTTGGCTAAATGTGGAATTGGCATGCCTTTCATCCATTTCCTTTGATTCACATGCCGCAGTATGAAATTCAGTGACTTGGTGCTTTTGGGAACGTCACATTTCTTATCCCCCTCCTTAGCTTTTAAATGGACTCAAAGTACAAATCTTTAGTTTTCTTTGAATCATGTTTAACATAACTCTTAATGCAGCATTATGTATAGCTTGGCTTATTGGTCCCGCAGCATTTAACAAAGAGTTTAATGAGGAGAGTTTGTGACCTGAGGCCTGGAAAATGTTTTAAAAAAAGAAAACTGAATGAGACAAGTTTAAGTTCCCTTAACACTTACAGTAGATGCCCTCAAACGAAATGATCATTCACTGTGTCTGATGGTGTTTAATGCGCTAATGTATATTGTTTTATCAATAAACAGCCAACACAAATTTTCACATATGCTCTAATCCCATCAAAATGTTTTCTGCATACCTCCTTCTAATTATTTGTGAAACACTGGATTAAAGTAGCAATAACTGATTTTTTTTTTATTTTAAAATTTTTTAGGCCACTTGTGAACACATTGACATAATCACATTTTTAAGCTCATATAGCGAACTAGTTAGCAAACGGTTGCTTATTTACTCATGCAGCAGTTACAGAGCAACATTATCGTTCATTTGGAGTCCTGTTTCTGACCACCTGGCAAATGTAAATTCAATATTTACTCTTTTAGCTCTGTTTTTCGTCTCTCCTCAGGGAAATATGTGGTTCTTCAGCTGGTGAACATAGTTGAGCATTCAGCAGCTAGTCGCTAATTGTGTTTGTCTGCCGCTTGTCACTGAGCAGGTAGTATACAGTGTGGGTTTTTAGAGCTGCGGCCGAAAACAATGCTATGACAGCGGCGAGAGTGAACCAAAACAGTGAAGTTACGGCCCGGACAGCTAAACAATGAGCTGAAACTTGCCATTAAGCTCAGTAAAGCCGAAGGGAGCTGCAGATTCGGATGATAATTCTCTGTAGGTTCGTCACTACGAATGAGCACTTTCACATGTCATGTGCCACATTGTGGCATCAATTATAGCCACTTTAAGAGTCAAGGCTTCCCTGACGTACCGATACGGTGTTCAGTGACAAATATCATAGTTAACGTCATTTCTTGTATTGCCTTTGGGTCGTTTGTGTGTGGCATGCTTGATTTTAGCAAATCATGTGGTTGAGCATATTTTATGGTGTTGGGGCTCTGCTAACAGTTATTTTCCATCTTGAGAGCTCTGGATACCTCTTATGCCTGCAGAAATTTAATTGTATCCATTTTTCATAATAGGCTTAAACCATAAATTAATTCAACAGTGAAAAGCATCTGGTACCTCAATGTTGAAAGGGCTCAGGCTACTGTAAATATTTATTAATGGAATTTTCAATATCTCCCCTGCTTGTGTGGAACAGTCTTAAATTATTTTCACTGGTTTACACTGAGCTGCTTCTGTTTGGTCTCTCAGAGGTAGGCATCCGTTATTGACTTAGTAAAGTGAACTGCTATGGACTTAAGATATAGTGTTTCAATGGCTTTCACCATCAGTCCTGTTTTTGGACAGAATGATTCTGGGTTTAATGGCATTTAATGTACATACCCCTCAGGTGTATTTTTTCCTCTACACTGGTATTATATGTGGTGAAATCTATAATACATTGATCTTATAATGTTGTAGTCACCCAGTGTGTCCACAATGCAGTCAGTGACACTCATCTTTGTGCATGTTCTTAATCTCCAGTGCTAACAACCACGCTTTTGATTTTCCATCTGGCATCCATGTAGTGTGCAGAGACTGTTACAGAAACATCTGTTGCAATTGAAGTCCACTCATTAGTTGTCAGCCCAATATATTCATCAGACAGTTTTTTTGGAGTTGGGCAAAAGTATTGTAACGTGTGCTTGTTTACATGCTAAAAGCTCAGTCTGCAAGTAGGTAAGTATTTTGAAATTTGGTTATAATATTAGTTGTTGTGGAGTAATATTTCAATCAAACTTTGCAAATAGTATAGTTCAGTGAAGTTGCTAGGAACGCGTCCCGTGTCTCTGATGCATTAAAATCCGCAAGGATGCAGTAAATTCACTATCAGTGCGTTCAGGGTACGCACACTATTTTTTTCCCCTGATAATGCTACATTGTTAACAAAAAATCTGTGTTGAAATCATAGCAATAAACAGGCTAAACTAAGCCTTTAGAACACAAGTTTTACCCGTAACATTTTGGCAGTGCACCAGTTGTTGTGTATCAGCTGTGGCATGCTCGTCAACTTAGCCCGGTTAGTCTAGCTCATGTAGTATTGCTGCTCAACTGTATGGGAGCACTAAGGTTTCCTGGCTAGTTACAGTAAACATGGAAAACTATATGCTGACATTGTTCCACTGAAGTCAGGTTTGTCTGTGGAAACACTTCAAACACGTCATTTACGACGGCATCACCCGAATGTGTCAAATAGCGGGACGAGACCAAGACAGACTGGAAGGCAAATCCTTCTCCCCACAGCGTCCAGGCAGCCTGTCACTGCAAATTCCGACCATGTCAAATCAATAAGTAATGCTATAGGAGTATTTATCGCTGCAGATATGGGACTATACTCTACGTCTAGAGAATTCAGGATTTAATCATATGGTCAAAAAGCTTGAGTTGTGCTACAGTGTGCCTTCACGTATGCATGTTAATCAGTCCGTTGTGCAGCTATTTATAAACGTGGAGAAGTTCAGGAATTATCAACAGGTTAGAGTCTTACGATGGAGCATGACTTATTTATTATTTATTTGTGTTATTTATTTTTTCTTATTAACAATATGCCAGTATTTGAGTACCTTATCTGTTACAGTAAGAATTATGGCCAATGAGCCACTGTTGAATTTTTTTTCAAAATAAATGACACAAAGTTAAACCCTAAAACTGAGGTACATACTGAACTGTGAATTTTGTGTACCTTTACACACCTAACATGAATATAACATAACATAATATAACATCAAACACAAGTTTAACACTACAGTTTGTCAAAAAAAAAAAACACATCTTTTTGGGGACCCACTCAATTTTCCCTGGGACCTACTCAAATGTGTGAATGCTTTGCTTATGTGTACCCACTGCTTTGTCCACATTTCATGTCCTGTCTACGTTCAGTCAGGGATGTTCATGGGAGATGGGAAGCTAAGCTTTGTGGGATATTCATAGTATTACAGCCCAGACTAAGAAGAGCTTAATCTTTTAAAAGACGATCAGTTTGCTTTGATCTCTGACTGATTCAGATGCATTTCCGTAATCATGCAGTGGAATATTAAGTCTATGATAAGAGCCAGATCAAGCTAATATCAGTCAGACCTTCTCTTTTTAGCTAGGTTGTACTTTAGATTGTGCTCACTATCTACTTAATAAGGGTATAAGGTTGTAAGGGAGGCTGCCTCAACTTGTTATACTCATTCCCCTATCTTACCTAAGAATACATTCTGCACAGTAATTGCTTTGGTGTTAAACCAATACTTGTTGGGATTCAGATTTCACATATTTCTTCTGTAATTACTAATCAATACTAACCCAGCTCTATTTGGTTAATTGTATGCCACATGGCCGCCTCTGTATAGTGTTATTGAACACAGAAATCACAGTTGCCTAATGGTTTTGTCATTGATGGATTTCCTGCACATCAGCCTACAGTTTGCTGATAATCTCGACCTTGTCTATTAGGGCTGACCCCCAGTCTCAATTTGTTCCCTTTGTTTTAGGGTGCTTTTTAAGATTAAGCTTTTCACACTCACCACATGCTTAGTTACTTTAAAAAAAATAGACCATAATGTTCTCTCCATTCTCTTTTACATACTGAATGAACCAAAAAAATAAAAGTAGAACTCCCTGTACAATGGATGAAATGAACCTTGTGAAACTTTGGTCCCACCAGCTGCCATTGTTTCTTTCCCATGTGAATTCACATCTCTCACTGCATTACTAAGCAATTTGATCCATCCTACATTCTGCTCTTGTGTATAACTTTTGCGTTTTTACTGTGACATTAATCCTAAATTGGTTTCTCCACAATAGTTACATCACGGTAGAGACAGTGTGGTGTGTTACCTCAGGCAACGGTGCACACCACACTGTAAAATATTGTTCACATCTTCCTTAGGTGTCATTCCTACATAGGAAGTAGAAATGTTCTGGTTGTTGGATTGTCTCAGTTGGCCTCATTGGACTCAGTTGACCAGGCACATTCTTCATCATCCAATCATGGACAGCAGCTAGATCACACTGAGCAACTACTTTGTTTAGATCACTAATCTCTTTGTAGGTGTTTAGTTCAAAATGCAGGTGAAGCAATGAAGTGTGAAACGATTGTGTGTACCTGCAGCAGTAGCAGCAGGCCTCCACCTAACGATTATTCATATTGCATGAATAATCTAATCTGAACTTTTTGTCAAAAAGTTGTTCCTATGTTGTTTTAGGAAGCTCTTTACTTGTGATAGGCCTGGAGCGCATGAAATGTAGTGATCAGTGAAGGTTTTTGGTTGACCAGCATCCAATGGGGACCCAAGATTTCAGTTTATAAAACAATGAAAAACATGCAAATTTTATTGTATAGCCAACATGTTTTGTATTTTTACTTAATGAATGACTTTATCAGTAACTTCACCAGTCCTGTCAGCCACCTCCATAAATCAGATAGACATCTTTGCATCCTTGCTTCAGGCTCATTCTGTTTCAGAACTACTACTAATGCATGCATGATCACTGTGCATTCTTGACCCTGTTTGGATAATTTATTATTCAGTGCTTCTCTTTGTACGCTTATAGCTTGTGTAAGCGTCTTGTCTAGCTTGGCTAAGAAAATAGCCTAATTCAAGATCGATTGTTCTATTAGACCTACAAGGCATTATAAGTCTGTGTCATTGTGATAGGTATTGCCAAGCTGTTTTTGCACAGGTGTGAATAATAGCCTGTGCGTCTGTGAAAAGATAATTAGGATGTCAATAGCAGTGATTCTGCTCTCTATAAATCTGTTGTCAGGAACATGTAGAGCTCATTGGCTTATTGCCTTCAAATAACTCTGTATTTTACACAAAAGGCAGCCCACTCCAAGACTAAACAAATCTCAGGAAGCCACAAGCTTCCTTACGCATAGAGACACAGCATTGACACATTCACAGAATAGCACCTAGACACAGACAAGTCTTTATCAGACTGTGCTCCATTTCAGTTCAGTTCAATTGAATAACTCTGCTCCCAACAGCCTTTTTTTAGAGCCCAAACTGTGTTATGTATGAATCTTTATCTTGACTGTCAAAATGTGGAAGTACTGAAGCAAATAAACAATGCTAGTTTATAGCTATTCTGTGTCTAATGGGTAGACCCAGTTAGAGCTCGAGCAGAGTAATGTGTACTGAAGTTATTCCCCTAGGCAAGTCAATATTTATGCCATTATGTCTCCTTACCTCAAGCTGCAATGTCATTTTTCAATTTTCATTCATTAGTTTCAACAGTAGTTTGGCTGTTTGCATATTGACATGAAGATCTTACACCCCACCAAGGCACAAAAACAGAAACCATCTCGTTGTGTTACTACTGCCAGCTGGTTCGTTCAGAAAAGTTTAGATTAGAGGGGCACTTATTCTATTTTCAGTCCCCCCCCCCCCTTTTTTTGTCTCAACCTATTGCTAAGCACTGATCCAAATACATATTTAATCAGTCAAGTACCAATGTTCATAGGTTTTTGGTGTTTCCTCGCAAGGTTCTCAACATGTCCTACAATGTATATAGGTTATAGATCGCAATAAGGTACCTCACTTCACTGTGAAGACACTGTAATTTGTGAATGATGTAATTAGGGACTTTTCAGAGCTATGTTTCAAGCGTGTGGGGCTAGTGTCTGATGTCTAATGTTAAACAAATCTTTTGGGTGGAGCTGAATTTTAATATAATGCTCAATTTCCAATAGCATTGTAATTAGGATTAAATGGCTCTTCCTGGACCTTTTTATCTCAAAAGATGAGCTCTGCACTCAAGATTCAATTAGTGGAATGATCACTGCAGTGTCAGCAAGTGTTCACACATTGATAATTATATTTATATTTATTTATATTTTTGGAAATGGTTGACCTGGCAGAATAATTAGCTGCATATTTGGTATTTATCTCCTAACAATCATTCATTCATGTGTTTTTTGCTGTTTCTCGGGTTTCAACATATATATATATATATATATATATATATATATATATATATATATATATATAATATTGCCGTCACACTTCCACAGAATGCAGTTACCTGACTGGGTCCTTGAGCAAGCAGGAACACACTGGTGCACGCGCACACACACACACACTTCAAATTAAGTGATATAGCTGCTAGATGATATGCCAGGATGCCTCATCTTGTCAGGTGATGGCAGGCATGCTGGACACTCAGCACTATTAAAGCTTTGGCAGCCTTCCAGTGAGCCAGTTAGTGTGACCCTTTCTACCAGCATGGAGATATTGGTTTTGGGGCAAGATGGAGGAAGTGTGCAGTGTGACTAAAAACTATCATGCAATTCTCAGGTACTCTAATACCTCATAAACAGCAATCATAGGTTGTGGCAGTGACATTGAAACTATTGGCAAATAAAGCTCAGTTGTAGTTTGGTTTCTCTCTGTTGCTTGCCCACTGTTTTTATCTTACTTCCTCCAGAAATTCCCATTTTATAATTTTTATGTACAATATACAATATTCTGGTTAAATGACAAGCATAACAAATCACACTCTAACAAAGTGTCCTTTGCATCTGTCTTACCTCATATTGTGATATTAACTACCATATCATTGACTTGTGATTGCATGTTAAGGTGAAGGCCACCAAAATCCCCCACCTTCTTTCATGGCAAACCCTTTGATGAGGTGTCATGTGTTCTGTTCATTTCATCATAGACTTTTGGGACTGCTGCTTTAAGAAAACAACAAAAAACCCTCAATAACATGACATCTTTACTATGCTCAAACCTGTCCATTTAATTGGTGTATTATTGTGTTGTGTGTCCCCAAGCAGGCTCCCATTTACAGGTTATTCATTCAGAATTTGACAAAGGTGGCTAATTAGTCAAGGTGGTGATTACACCCCTGGAGCCAAAAGTCTATTTAGACCATATCGTGAACCAGTGGGAGAAAAGGCAATGATGCATCTGATTATGAAGTCGATACTGAATTAGGCATTACTGGCTTGTAAACAGCAATGGAGCCCACTTAGTCATGCTGATGATGATGGCCCTGTCTCAACAGGAAGCTGGTAATCAGTGAAACGGACCTTGATTAAAATGAATTATGATGCCTGCAGGGGCCCCCGAGTGATCTAAAGTGCACAATATGCCACTCCTAATTTTCATTTTTGCTTTGAGATATTATCTGAGGAGTTGATTTAGGGGCCCATTTTTCCCTTCATCCTCGTAGCTATCAATCCAGAGTGTTTTTTATGGTGTTGCTCAGCATTAAGCTCACTTGCTGGTGGTTGAAGGTGCTGCAGTGGCATCACTAGTCGTCATGTGCTCTGTGGCCTGAGACCATATTGGCAGCTATGCATTAAATTGCTAATGTGCCTGGCAGAGCTACATTATCCTCCCCATCAAAGTGACAAGGGCAGGGATAAAGCACTCCGCTCGGCTGTCCGTGAGATCATTGGAAAATGGGTTTTGTGGATATGGCTTGGCAGTGTGCAAAGTTGTCTTTGAGAATGCTTTCTTTGAATTTGCTTTGTTTCTGCCTCACTGATTTGACAGCTGCAGAACAATGAGGCAGAAGTAGCTGGCCTGTTCCACCTGCATTCAAAGTCCCAGTCCTGTGGTAGAACTCTCTCACACCTGGCTGCCTCTGTAGCTTTGCACTTTGTAACATTGTGGTTCTTTGCACACCTCAGTATATAAGGAAACTCAGTCAAGGAGACTCACAGAATGGAAGAACAAAAGTATTCTTTAGACCACCATCTAATTTTGAAAGAGCAGTTTGGTTAGCCTCTGCAAATTGTGTGCAGTAAAATTAGCTTTGGAGGATGGAAGTACTAAGTTGTGATGTACAAGACTGAATCTTCAGTGGTATAAATTGAGGTGAATTTAACTAGCCAAAAAATTGAGATGCAAGTACAATGGAAGTGTATTCTTTTCTGTGCTTCTCTTCCCTTACAGCTGGATGGTGTGTTCATCCTAGTCTGGGCTGTACCCACATTCAGGCCCTCTGGCCTCAGGTTGTTGAGTAAAATTATATAATTGCCCAAGGAGACACAAGGATAGACACTCATTTCAGCTCCTCAGTAGCGTTTCAAGATCACTTTAAGAGGCACAATGCCTATTACAGTTTTCGATTTTTCCTGTGTTTTCATCCAAGGCATTTAAAGAATATTGTATCTAATTTCCAATCACTTTGCTCCCATTGACTCATAAATGTACTGATTAATTGCTGTCAATGGGAATTTGAAAAGTCACTCAATTTAAAAATTGCTTTCAATTCCTGGTCAATCAATAGAACATCAAAATATCCTAAAGATATCATGGAAATGTGTTGGGTTTCAGTGCAACCTGTCAAATGTATTGAACTTGACTGCTTTATATCTGCATATAAAACGCCAATACAACATATATCACATAAACACAGTTGCAAACAAATTTGGGTCCCTGAAATTGTATTATATACCAAAAATAGTCTTAAAACTGATATAGATATGGGGATAAAAAAGTTGGAAGTGTTTACACTGGAGACAGTTAATGGAAAAGTGCATCATTTAAAAATGAAACATGATGCTCAAGATGAACACAGGAGACCAGTTCTCAGCACTGAGTTTGAAATGACTAATGTCTGGCCACCGCGTGCTGTCTGGAAACAAGAGCCAAGACAGGAGGCCCTGCATGAGGGACCAGAGCTCCGGCTTCAGGTAGAAAACCTAGCACCTTGTGATGATTAATGAGCTGCACCTCATGCCAACAATTTTAAACACACTGTCCTGATCATGAGTTTAAGCGGCACACACTCCAGCAGCTTTGTGACAACTCTGCTGCTGCCTTTCCTCCTGTTTCACTTGCATTTTCACACACACACGCACGCACAAACACACACAATCTTAAACTGAACAAGTGCCCACTGAATCTCAAGCTGTGGAGTAGATGGAAGTGAGGAAATGCTGTTGATTTGGTTTGGAGCTGTTGACAGGCCTGTGTTACCTGTGCTTTTTTGAGGCCATACCTTTTTTGCTTGAGTGTTCAAGTTGACATTTATTTTCAGTCCACAATTAACATAGCCTTAATTGCCACAATGTCACTGGAATTTATTTGCTCATAGTTGCATCGACCAGAAGTAGGTCCTGTTTGTCTGTTTCGGTAGTAGGATGTCTCTTGGACTTTCAGTGAAATTTAAATGACTGTTTGATCATAGGCCAAAGAATAATTGATGATATTACGGCCCAGATCTGGATTCAGGTGCAGATTCAATCATTTATTTTACTGATTTAAAATGTTCTAATGAACTAATGTATGTGCATAAATAAAAAATCTGGCACTTGCATGTTTGGTGATTGTCTATCACTGTATTTTGTATTATTAAAATAGCTAACTTAAACTTTAATGACTTCTTAAATGTGAATGTAAATGTGTGCACGTATTAGAGGCAGCATTAACGACTACAATGCTGTTAAATACTGTTACACAACTGTAAACTTGAAACTGTAAATTGGAAATCCACAGCATGAGCATTTTGAGGCTCCTCAACCTGCTATCACTGCAGCACAACAGCCACGCATGCATGTATGGTCTTGGGAAAGCATTTGGAGTGAAGATAAACACAAAATCAGAATCAGCTTTATTGGCCATGTATGTGTACACATATGAGGAATTTGACTCCTGTTTTTCATTGCTCTCTATGTACATAAGCAGAAATAGACAAATGTCTAAAAACAAGCTCAACAAGGTAGACAAACATTAAGCTACTATGTGCAATAGTACAAAAAACAGTAACATTGTAAACAGTAAGACAATTAGTGCAATGGTGCGGAGTGCAAATAAATTAAGGTTGTTCAAACTAAATCACACACAAACATGACTTTGTTTTGTGGCATTTTAGGCTCCTCACTATAACCTTACCTTGTTTGTTAACTGTCAATATTGTCTGAATCAAAGAACCTCTCTAGTGTGTAAACAAGCTGATTAGACACACAGATGATATCTCCTGTTCTCTCTGGTATACATCTCTATTAAAGACAGTCAAAAGACATAATTGTCTGTCTGTGCCTTGCCATAGGTTCTCTATGCATAAAGTGTCTTACATGAGGTATATGGCAGGGCTCAACAATAAGGATTGCCCGGGCAAGTAAAATGCCACATCGGGCAAGCAAATCTAGCAACTTATGGTAAAAAAAAACAAAAAAAAAACACATTTTTTCGGAGCTGATGATGGATGAAGCTATCTCTGTTGAGAGTTGCACATATCGATCGGGCACTCTCGAGTAGGGATGGGTACTGAAACCTGGTATTAAACGGGCCCGGGGCTAAATCATCAAAGACCATAGTATTATCACGCTTGCTGCAGCCTCTCCTGCTGTCTGTGTCGGGCTGAGCTCCTCCACACACACACTGACACACGGAGCGCGGCCAGCAGATCAGACAGCCCACGGTGGAGGTTACTCGAGTTGACGACAACTATAAAGTGCAAAAAAACCTTTGCGAGTAAAAAGCAATATTTTATCAATACACCTGTTCAACAAGCATAAACATGTAAACATGTAGAAAGCAATATTTTAATCTGCTCTGTCTGCAGTCTCATGTTTTCGCCTCCACAAGCACAGCAAGCTAGCTAACAAGTAAGCTAAAATGAAGCTGTCTGTATGTAGTCTAACTGTTAATCTTAAAATTTGGCAAATTCTTGTAAACTTAGCTGTTGGCTGAGACAAACCAGCCCCTCCTCTCTCTACCAGCAGTGAATGACATCAGCAGCAGAGGGAGGAGGACAGAGGACAGGAGGAAGGACTGATGTTTAAAAGGAATGAAGAACACAGACATCACTCAGTATTTTGATGTCAGGAATATGATTTTTTTACTGACATTTTAGATTTGTTTCCAGTGAGATATTGAGTTTATATAGGCCTTGTGACTTTGCTGTTGTAAACATTACTGTTGCTGCTCTAGAAACATTTAGTTATATTTAAAATTTAAATTCTAATCCTGTTCTAAATATATTCTTTTTTCATATAATATATATATTAAAAAAAAGCAATTATTTAGTAATGAAAAAGAACCGATAAAGTATCGATAAAGAGCCAAATCAATAAGAGCACCGATACAAATAGTAGTATCAATAAAATCCTAACGATACCCATCCCTACTCACGAGAAAATGGCGGTGGGTAAAGTCAAAGTGTATTTTGGTCATTTATCTCTCACTCACTCACAGTTAGCGAGACCATCTCTAGGGGAAGGGGGGGACTGTCATACCATCTTTGATATGCAATAATGTTTGTTGCTTTGCATCTATGACACACTGAGTCCTTGTTCTGATAATTTACTTTATTATTTATAAAGATTAAACATGACAATTAACTAACTGCTAATAAATATAACAATTTTGTAAAAAACTTAACGTTGAACCCTGTAAGGGCCTCTGAACATACCATAAAGCAGCCCACGTTAATAAGCTGTGCAGCGAAGAAGGTTCCTCTGAAAATGTACTGAACACTTGCTTCGATCTCTTTGGCAGCAATCTTCTCAACAGTGTCAGCTCTTCCGTTCTGCTGCTTGACAGTGTTCCAACCCCTCGATTTACCACAGCTACAGTGTGAATCAAGGCCTTTTTGCAGTATTATTCTGTATTTATTCTAGGGGTACCTCGGTACATAACAACAAAAAAATGCAGAAAATAACATTTTTGTCATTTATTTTGAAAACAGTGGCTCATGGGCCATAATTCTTACTGTAAGTTACAGTTAAGGCACTCTCAGCATTGTCAGCAGGAAAAAATAAATAACACAAATGTCAGCAATGCTCCATCATAATTCCTGAACAACTGCAGCTTGTGCTTGTTTATACAGGACAAGCACAACCACTGACTAAAATACAGACTTAAATTTTGTATCCACAGCGAAAAACACTCCTATAGCATTAATTATACTTTGGCACGGTCCAAATCTGCAGTGAGAGGCTTCCTGAACGCTGTGGGGATAAGGACTCGTAAATGTCATGTTTGAAGTTTTTCCACAGACATACCCGACTTCAATTGAACAATGTCGGTATACAGTTTGACACTAATTGTTTTTTTTCATTTTCTCTGTAACTAACCGGGAAACCGTAATGCTCCCATACATTGGATCTAAATCCTCCAGATCCTCAGCTCTGGTCTTTCATTTGTGTTTGTCATTCGGAGGCAGCAACACTACATGGGCTTGACTAACCTGGCTAACCAGGCAAAGCTGACTACACTGATAGACAACAACTGGTGCATTGCCAAAACTTTCTGGGTAAAACTGGAGCTTTAGAATTAATGTTCCGCACATGTGAGTAGTAGATGTAAATAGACTATTTTGACCGTAATTGTTTGGGTCACAGGGCGTACCAAACTGAGGAAGTCGCATACTGAACGTCCTTTAACTGTCTGGGAGGAATACACGTACCAATACACTCCTAATTTATTCTCTTTTTGTTTCTGTTTTTGGTCGTTATTTCTCTGTTCCAACCCCAGACCCATTATACACCTTTGTTACCCCAGCACATGCCAGTAGTTGGAATTTTCTGTACAATAAGTAGGCTTTGTTCTTAAAAATGCCACAGTATGTGTGAGAGCCCTTCATCACTCCATTTTTTTTTTACCGAGGGCTGGCTGAAAGTTATTGGGATCAGCACAAAGGCTCACATAGTGAATGGAGGCTTTATCTTCCCTATTCTAACATGGCAAAGTCTCTGCAGCTTACCCATTCAGCCCGCCTTCAGAAAATTCAGAAATAAAATAACCTATTCTTTCCTAGAGTAAGTGTTTTTTGGTCTGTCAACAGCTGTAACATTTTGGCAAAATATGGTCTATAAATGGAAATAGATGTTCCTTCTCTGTGTGTGGTTGTTTATTTTGCCTTATACTCAGCCAGCCCTCTTCTGTTTTTCTTCTGTTGCTTCAGGTTCAACTACAGATCAACGCACCATCTCACCACAAATGGCTTCTACGAGTTCCTCAACTGGTTTGATGAAAGGGCCTGGTACCCCTTGGGCAGGATCGTTGGTGGCACAGTAAGTTTCTCCTCAAATTGAAGCAGTCAGCCATGTTTTACATGTTTTGCTTAATTGCTCAATTCTAGGGGGTCTTTAGAGGAATACAGATTTACTTACAGACAACGTTCTTGTGAAGTAAAGGAAAATAAATAATTAAAATGTGTTACCCTTAAAGATTTCTAAAGTTTGAATTGTTTGCCAGAATGAGAGATGTGTATGTATCCACAGGAATAAGTCAGAGATGTTTTTGGAAGACATTGTGCTCAGCCTTTATCTCAAGATTGCATTGCTACATTTTGCTGATGATGTAGCACGTAATCAGACTGTGACCTCCGGTGTGAACTGGCTTGCTTTGTATCAGACCAAAGCAATGGGTTATGAGAGTCAGCAACTCAGTCTGAGGCCATGCTACTCTGCGAAATTGCCTCCTTCAGTTTGGGAGCAAGTTGCTGGCTCAGGTGAAGGAGTACAAGTAACTTGGGATCTTGTTCATGAGTGAGGGTAAGATGGAGCCTGAGATCGACAGGCAACTTGGTATGGTATCACCAGTCACCTGGGTGTTGTATTTGACAATGGAGGGAGCTAATCTCTGGATTTAGTAGATGATCTCTCACCTGTAGTCATGAGCACTGGGTAGTGACTGAAATAATGAGATGACAAATTCAAGCTGCTTCAAGGAGTTTTACTATGTAAGGTTTCTGGGGTCACCCTTTGGGATGGGGTGAGGAGCTCAGACACAAAGAAACATCTGGGCATAGAACCACAGCTCTTTTGTTTTTTAAAAAGAGCCAGTTGACGTGGTTTGGGAATCTGATCAGGGGGGTAGCATGGGGTTATCTGGGGTTAGGAAAGGCAGTGCAGGGATACCATAGATCCCTATAAGCCGGGCAGCATGGATTTAAGTCACAATCCAACAGCAACAGTGAGTTGTTATCTTGACAGATTCCCCTCGTCTGCCATGGCCACCCTGTTTACCAGCAGCAACAATTGTTCAGTGAAAAATATGTGTTGATTCCATGCAATTTATCTCCCATTTCCCCACGCCTCCCCTCCTCTGTGCATCTCTTCTCCCAACCTCATCTTCTCAGCCCTGTATACTGTGAACTGTGAGGCCTGTGTGAGTAAAATACCTTTGGCCTATCCATCTCCCTCTCCTCTTTAACAACCCCACCTGCCTTCTTTCTTTTGACCAAGCTTCATGGATCCACCAGGTTTTGCACTCTGAGCTGTAATTGCACTAGCTAATGGTGCATCACAACTAAATAATCCAGGTCCTCAGTGCCAAATAAATGTGGAAATGTCTCCCAACATGTTTCCACTATTGGGGCCAGCTGAGAAGCTGCGATAGAGCCTGGCCCTAGGTGCCTGTAGTGTGACTCTTTCTCTTACTCTTTCTTCCTGTCTCTGTGCAGTGTAAACTCAGTCCTGCAGGCTGATTGGAGAGTTCCTCTGCACAGTTGAGACAGCGAGGCATGTTAATGTTTTGCATTGCTATCAGATACCGTTATCATTACAGCACCAAGCAGATGGTGCAGAGCAGGAACTGTATTCACGCTACATGCCGATGTTTCAATATGGTATTCACTACTGCATAAGAGACACTAGGAATTGGAATCCAAAACCCATCCGTCAGCATTCGTCTGTTATAGGCAATTAGCATCAGCTACTGGTAATTGCATATGACAGGCCTAACTTTTAATAATGAATGTGCTGGTTCTGTTACAGTACATGGATACTTGGGTTAGGCCTTGTAGGCACAGGGTGGAAGCTGAAACTGATTAGACTGGTAATCGGAATTGGAAGGCGTATAGTTTTAGATTCATTTTCATGACATTTACAAGATCCCTGTCTTCTGCATACCAATAAGCATACACAGCTCACATCTTTTCCCCTGGTACACTGGTATTGACATTTCATGAATGTATGAGTGAAAAACAACAAATCACTAAGTAATTCACCCATGGTTCATTTGAAGAACATTATAGCGAGTTGTGCTGATGTCTTCTGTTACTTTTATGTGAAACTAAATTTTGATTTCATTTTCCAGTTGAACATTACTTTAAATGTTTTAATTTACCCTCAAGCTAGACCAATCTGCAAATAGAGGACATACGAGAGCTTCTGCTGTATCAGAGCTCGGGTTTTTTACGAGGTGGGAAGACAATAGGTGCTGTGATGAGCATTGGTGTAATGTATAACTTCTATCCGGCTTCTATCTGTAAATCGTTTCCCTTTTTGAATATTAACTCTGTTGCTCTGAACGTCCATTTTCTGCTGTAAGGTCTTACATTTATTTCTGATTAAACTTTATGGTCCACTCAGTTAAGACTGACAATTTGCTTTGATCTCAAACAGCTTTATTATACGCAAAATAAGTAAAACGTTTAATACCATAGCTAGCATAAAAACACACACAATAAGAACAATATACAATTAATAAAATGCCTTTAAAACAAAAACAGGTTAAAAAGTAAAAGTAGCTCAGCCGATATGATTTCTGATGTCCTTCTCTTAGAAGTGTTAAGCTGAGCAGTTACAAATAGTGTGATTTCAGTGGGTATAATTTGTGGATTAATTGCTTGGCCAGGATATGTCTTGCACTGTCTCTTAGCAATTACTGAGCAATTATCGTATTCATGTGTTATTATTTGAACTGGGATGATTGTTATCACACCAGTGTCACTAAGACAAGTTACAATACACGTGTTTCATTTGTCATTTTAAAAATGTCAAGGGATGATACTATTCATATTGGAATTAACTAATGTACAGTGTGCTGGAACCAATGGGTTACCTTTTGGTTTCATGATCAAGGGCATTATGGTTGATTTTGAGTTGGTCCCAAATACTCACTAGCTCACCAAATGTGTATTAATCCACAGCTGAAAATAGTCCCCCACAAAAGCATTATTTACTCCTGTGTTTGACTAACACAGGGGTGTTAGTGAATTAACACCCGCCAAGCGTCAAATGCAGGTAGATTTTACGTTTGGCAAGTAAATCTCTGTAGGCTATCTGCCACACTGGCGGGTAAATGTTTGTACCAAAATAGTCATGTGATAACAAACTATGCTGAGAGTCTCTACTGCATTTTGGTGTCATTTACGGGCCCGCTGTATAATAATATCTTATTATCTCAATGAAATGTACTGAAACGAATATATATGTGACACAAAAAGGCAATTTATAATTTTGGCCGGTAAAAAATATGCTTGGCTGGTGGATTTTTTTCATCTACCAGTCCCCTTGACCGGTGAGTCAAAAAGTTAATTTCGGACACTGTGCCCAGCTATTGTTGGAAATTACTTTGGCTTTTTAAAAAATGAAACTATATATTTTATATAGTTTTTTTTACCCACAGACAGGATAGGGTCAGAAAATATTTAGAGATGGACTAATGTATTGGTTTTTGTTTGCATTTGTTGACAATAAAATATATAGAATTTTGCCAGCCTTGTCCTTCAACAGGCTAGGTCTGCAAAACATTTGACTTGGAAGAAGTTTAATGCCAGATGGTAAGTCACATTCTGCCTTATAGGGCAGGCATTCACAGGCATTTCGATAGCAGGTAGATGGGTCATTCTGTTTTCCATACTAAATGCAATGTCTTCCAATAACATGCAAATCTATGCCATCTGGAGCAAGATATAGGAATTGATGCATAGAGGAGATCTCTTTATGTGAGAGGCTGAAGTGGGATTGGTTGCCAGAATAATCTGATGCCTTGCTCAAGGGCACCATGATGGTAGCTGGAGTAACAGAAAGCCACTCACTCATTTACTGTGTAGGCTAATTGTCAAAATCCCCCTTGTTTGCATGACTGAGATAGATTAGAATTTTCTGAACATAGACAGGCTTCAGGGAAGAAGGGCATTTAGTTTACTCCCACACTACATTCAAAATCCTGAAATGAATGAGTGAGAGCTCTTATTTGCATCAAGCCTATGCTTTTAAACATGTAGGGGTGTGGACAAGTGCTGGGTTCATCTCACATTGGCACAGTCTGTTTCATAGCCCACAATGCAGGCACAATTGTTTTGAAAAATAGTTTATGAATTACAAAGTTACATTCCCTCCTTGTTTTCAAAAACCTGTCTTGACATTTTATCAATGTCAGTCTCCTTTCTCATGGGGGAGTGGTGGTCTGTGACCCTTCTGGCTCCAGATGGAATTCATAAAACCACCTTTGCTCTACCTGACAGCGGTGACCGAGACTCTTGTCTGTTGTGTTCAACCTTTTACCCGCCTGCACTCCGTTTAACACACCCTTTCTCTCCTTTCAGCCACTATAGTTCACTTTTCTTACTCTGTCTCTCCAACCTCTCTCCCTCTATCTTTCATCATCTCTCCTCTGCTGTCTGCCTCTGCCTTTCTCTAATGTCTCGCTGTCTTATATCACCTCCACTATGCCTCCATTCTTTGCTCCCGCCCTTATCCCTCCCCCCCTTTTTTAAGTTCAAAATCAAACAGATGATCCTGACAGTCCTCATTAATTGTGTATGATAGCGTTAAGTCTCTAAGCACTCAGATGGGTCACACCGTTTGGAGGATAGAAGAGCTGATATCAGTTAATGTGACACTTTAGTGCCTTTCTGAATAGGCCAGCTGCCCTCTCCCTTTTTATTTCCCTTTTCACTCGCACCCTCCCTCCATTCCCCAGAGGACGACTGTCAGTTGCTCTTTCTCCTGAGCCATAGATAAGGAAGGAAGGCTTTTTTAATGTGACAGTCCATAACAACAGTGGGCTGTCAAGCCAATAAACCACTCTTTGTTGCCATAAGGACAATAACCCAGGTGCATTTTTGGTAACAGCTTTTGTCAGTTCTAGTTGATGATATTTTCATAATGAACAAACTATGTAATGCATTCTTTAATGCTGATTTAGAGAAAAATGTTGATAAATTATGCACAAAGATTTTTTTCCATTAAGCCAAATCTCAATGCAGAATGGACTTGGCTATGTAGAACAATCTCAATCATCTCTGTAATGTTTTTGAGACCTGGGCCCTACCACAGAGTTCAAAATGGCTAACATTTACAAGAGTAGTTTTGTAAATGGCCAGTTGCCGCTCCGTTAGACAGAGTCCAATCCTCAGAGCTGAGAGCAAAGCCATGGTTGATTTTCATTGAAGTAGATTGGTTGACGAAGCTTAGGTCTTCTAGGCATCGGCTAATTAGAGACGTGAAGACCTGAGTTTATTAGCGGCAAAGCAAAGTGCATGGACTGCGGCTACAGTGAACACACATCAGGGACATCACTCTCACGTTAAACACAGCCTCGCTTTTTACTTCAGACAGCTAGTGTACTGCACAGGGGCATAATTGGATCTGTTCTCAAAACAAGACAGGGCCATGAGGCCTACTCACACCCCAGTTGAGTGGAGGCTGAACATCATACATGGCAACAGTTTTTGGTAATAGACTAATTGTTTAATTCATTTATTAAGCAAAATATGTCAAACTTCTGCTATTTTACATACTTGTAAATTGAATATATTTCTGTGTTGGACTGTTAGAATAGCTTTTTTTGTGACTAAGAGTTCAGCTTTGGCTCTGGGAAATTGTGATTTCCAAGCATTTTTCATTATTTTTTAACTTTTAAAAAGCCAAATGATTAATCACTTAGCTGTACAATTAATTGATATAATTGATTAATTGATAATGTTATAATTAGTTGCATCACCACATGGCAGTGCCCAGCGATGGTCCAAGTCTTAAGGCAGATTTAGTTGACTTGAGTTTTATTGGTGTACAGTAACAACTGGATGAGGCATGGAGCATTTGTTATGACATATTAGCTTAGAATGTAATGTATTCTATTTGCTCTAAAGTGTTTGTTAGTATAAATAAAAGCCTGTGTGTCAATCAGTAAAGTGTATTAATAATTAATGCAGCTTGTAATCTTCCACTTTCCTCCTGTTTTTAATGCTATGAATTTTTCTTATCTCCGTCTAAAATATTTTTCCCTCTTGGTACCTTTCAGGCTTTCTCTCTCATCTTGCCTTTCACTCAACCAACCATTGCTTATGTCTAGGGCTGCAACAAAAGATAATTTTTTATGATTTACAAACCTGCCAATTATTTTCTTGATCAATTGATTAGTGGTTTGGTCTACGAAACATCAGAAAACAATGAAAAATACTCCAAACAATTTTCTAGAGCCCCGACCAATAGTTCAAAACCCAAAGATATTCATTTAACAATAATGTTAAGACAAGGAAAAGCTGCGAATTCTCACATTTAAGAAACTGGTTGAAAAGTTGCTGATTAATTTTCTGTCAATCGATTAATTGACTAATCGTTACACTCATTGCTCTACTTGTGTCTCACATTCTTTTCCTTTCTGTCCCTATCATCCCTCCCAGCCTTTTTAAAACAATTTTTTTTTTTTTTTTTTGGTTCTCATAACTGATCTCTCTCTTTCTGCCCCCTCACTCAGGTATACCCTGGGTTAATGGTGACTGCTGGCCTCATCCACTACGTGCTCAACCTGCTCCACATCACGGTCCACATCCGTGACGTGTGTGTCTTTCTGGCACCGGTGTTCAGCGGCCTGACTGCCATCTCCACCTTCCTGCTGACACGGGAACTATGGAACCAGGGTGCAGGACTGCTGGCGGCCTGCTTCATTGCCATCGTCCCAGGCTATATCTCCCGCTCTGTCGCTGGCTCTTTCGACAACGAGGGTATCGCCATCTTCGCCCTGCAATTCACCTACTACCTCTGGGTATGTACACCGGTCAATTGATGCAAAGGTGCAATAAGGAAGAATCTTACTGTACATGAAAATGTAATATAGGCGAACATGTAATTGTAATGTGGATGTACACATCGTGGTCATTATACACTGGTGGTCATATGACACTTTAAACTTCTTCTTTGTGAGAAATCAGAATAAAGCCTGATCATGTGCTCACTCTTGGTCAGCTTTTAAATCTGTTTTAGCTGAAAAAGATATGTCAAAATTTCTACTCCAATAGTGAGTGCTCAGTCTTTTGTTCATGTTTAGGGGACAGGCTTTATGTAGCCACAAAAGTAGCCTTACTCGGCCTCAGATGTTGAATTATTTATCCAGAACCTTGAAAGGCACACTGGGCATATTTGCCGACCATGTGGAGCCCGGGAAACAGCTTGCTGCACTGTAAAACCTTCACAACAAGATGACCTTTTAAGAGTAGAATTGAAAAGATCTCGGGTTAAAGGTTGAATAGCCCCCCTCACAATTTACCTTCCTTTCCTAAAATACACGAAGTGAACACAGCAGGTTGTGTTGTCCCC
This sequence comes from Siniperca chuatsi, assembly GCF_020085105.1. Taxonomy (NCBI): domain Eukaryota; kingdom Metazoa; phylum Chordata; class Actinopteri; order Centrarchiformes; family Sinipercidae; genus Siniperca; species Siniperca chuatsi. The sequence goes on along the minus strand of NC_058058.1, from coordinate 10,034,999 downwards.
CTCAGGGAAGCTGACCTTGTTGAATTTGCTCCATCATTCTGTTCAGCAAGTTGAGATTTATTTTGTATGTAACAAAAAATAATTTTCCTCCAGTGATTAAAACACAATTTGTCCAGGTTATCCTTGTTTCTGCAAGGTAGACCTTGACCGAACAAAGCAATTCCACAGATGAGGAGAAAATGTTTGAATACAGCTTGGATGCTGGCAGGAACAACAGTGCAAATCATTTTTGAAATGGTATTCCACAGCAGGTGGAAGGAAGGCGCTTTTCAAGCTGGAAGATGTCTTGAACAGCTTTTCACTGTACCTCAGTCTGTCCACTCTTTTCAGTTGCATCAGCAGCTACCTTATAGCCCTGCAGATATCTTTCTATGAGTGTGTGTGTGTGTGTGTGTGTGTGTGAGAGAGAGAGAGAGAAATTGAAGAGCTCTGCTTTGCAAACAATTTTATCAGCATCTTCTTTTTTGTTGTTATTGGAATTGACCTTGACAAGCATTGAGGAGTTTTTCACTCTGTATTGAGCTGTATCCGTTCAGTGTTACATGGTTGTTTTTTTACTTTAAAACTCAGAATAAAAATGATAATGCAAGACCAGGCTTTATGTGAAAATGAAAATGTGGAAAGGAAACTTGACTTAGAAAAGAACTCAATATTTCCAGATAACCAGCTTAATGAAAATGGATCAGCTTCTTCTGTTAAACCAGGTTTCTCCTGACATTAAAGAGGTGAAGGTTGAGATTGTAAATGAAAATAATATAGTATAAATAAATGAATGAATTATGCTGCTGATACTTTTAACATATTACATTTACAATGATATTTATTCATTTGGCAGGAGAGGGAGAGAGGGGGAGGGTAAGAGAACTGTGCATGCCGGCAGCTCTGGACATGGATTTCTAACATTTGTGTTCTTCTGTCATGAAGAACATAAGATTGAAATGAAAAGATGTGGGCAGTGCATGATATTAGAACCGTTAAAGGTAACCTTGTTTCTGCTACTGAGGCTAGAGAGGATTGCTGGAGGAAAACTGCAGATACTCTAAATGCATAAAAATTACTGCCTGTCATTAGAGCTCTGTAGGCATACTTCTTATTTATACAATGTCATCTCATGGAGCCTATAAAATGATTTTCTATCAACAAAATTGCCTCATGTTCCTGTAGACTGCAGTGATATAATATAAAGGTAACAGGTTACAATGAAGAAATTACAGTCAGCACTGAAAGAATTTCACACCTGCACAGGAGCATGTTTCACATTAATTTGGCAGTTTAAAGTGAGTAAAAATTTAATATTGTAGATTTTATCAATGTAAAAGTGATCAAGCAAAAGATGAAAATGATATTTGATATTTGCAAGTAGCTGCTTGCACAGGCCTTAATTATTAAAACTGCTGCCATCTGCAAGGCCTACTCCCAAACACGCGTGAATCAGTGAAAGAATCACTGTACAATTTAATATAATTTGAAATCATTTAGCCTTAATGCTTGGCTGCGAATGTAAGCATGATATTGACTGGCCTCTGGTTTTGATGCTATGTAGTTAACACTGTCATTAGTCATTATCTATCTGGCTTTAAACTATACATTAGACAAACAGTAAGAACAAAAATGACAAAAGAAATCCAAATACCAACACCTATTGCTTTCATCGGTTTAGTCGTTGCTAAAGCTCCGTTGTGTCTTCTTCTTTGCATCGCTCCTGCTGCTCAGTTCACTTTGGCAAAGGACAAAATACCCTCACTGCTAAAAACAGTGCAAGACCTGAAGGAGTCCCACATTTATGCAGACCTGTATTTGGAGGCCATACAATGTTGCTCATCAGCATTCAGGATAAATGCTCTTTCCTAGCTGATAGTTTGGTTGAGTCAGTTACTGCAAGACATGATCATCACAGATGTTTACTTAGTAAACATGGAAATCAATCTTTTATCACTTGATGTTCACATCGCCTGTGTGTGCTTAAAGATGTCTCTATAAGGGCCTTCAAATGAAACATAGTTGTAGATGCTGCAAAACTCTTGATCTGCATAGAAGTACTGATGCAGGTATTTCGTCATGCCATGCCTCGCTGCTGTTTGTCACAGCGTTGCAAGCTTGGCAGTACAGTTGCTGCCGGGTTGGAAGGGACCTTTTTTATCTGTCCAAGGATTCAGCCATCCCAGTTTATATCACTTTCTCAAATCGTGCATAGATGCATCTCTACATGTGGTTTAAAGGTAATATGAGTCACTAGGCTCAAGTGTGCTTGCGGACAGCTGTATGGCCCTTTTTTGAACTCGCTCACTGTCACTGATCTGGCATTGGTGTCCAGGTGGCTGGCTGAACACGCCCGTTGTGTTTACAATTTAAGTCGCAATACAACACGACTGGCTGTGTGTCTGTGCACCAGCTCAGCAGTGTGAAACCAAACAGCTGATAGTGCTACTCACTGGGAGAGCTGGCATCCTCAAACATACAGTGCATATTTGGGAGCCAAACATACTTAGGAAATATACATTATGTACATTATACGTACATGTACAGAAAAATGCAAACCACACATAATTTGAAATGACATATTTCACAGACATCTCACGAGTGACTATAACAAAACAAAAAGAGACATCCATCAAGACAGTTTGCATTGCTAATTTATATTTAAATTTGCACAGAAAGAGCAAGGAAACAAAGAACAGTCACAAAACTTTGTTGAGATGAGCCATATTGAAAGAGTTGTGCAACAAGGACTGCAAAATCTGCACAGAGCTGCATATTAGTGAACTGTGTAAAAGGTGAACTCCAGGTGAACTCTGTCTCTGCGCTGACATCTGGATTAACTGCATTATGAAATAGTATTCTCTACTCTAAAATAATACTCGCTGTAATGCTGTTTTGTTCAATATGAATAAGAACGAAGAGAAAATCATGGCAGATCAGTGCCAGATCAGTCGTGACTCCCAAATTATAATTACAGTCGGCCTAACAATTATTTTTGTCAGCCTCTTTATGTAGATAGGTTTCTTATTTTCACTGCAGGTATTACAAAACCTTTTATGGGACATTTGGCACTTTTAAACGATAACAAGAGAGCCTTCATTCTTATCCTTCCAGTCTGGTCCCATCCAGTCCTAATACATCTGAGGTGTTTTCCTGCAGTAGTCTACAAAAATTCACCATCAAACTTTTCAGGAGTCATCCAAAATCTGTCGCCATAACCATTTGTCTCACACCAGGAAATGTGTATTAGGTAGTGTTATGGACATCTTTATCTCTGCACTATCATAATGGCCTCTTGTCATCTTGTGTGTATGTTCAATACATTTCCAAGTGAGGCAGGTGTTCCTCGCTGCAGCCATCACTGCCTCTTAAGGTGATGTGTTATCAGCGAAGCAGTGCCATCGAAAAAATCCCCCTCCACTCACCTGCCACCTCTCACATCCTCCGTTCTATTTGGCAAGGGCCCTGAAAAACAATCATCCTGGCCATGCACCACTGCTTCCCATTATCAGTCTCATTTACCCACATTTGTCTTTGCATTTTCCTTTCCTCCTCTCTGTCTTTCTTCAATCTCGTCTCCCTTTAATTGTCTTTGTCTTCTTTTGTCCCTGCCATTGTTTTGCTCTTGCTGTGTTATGCTTTCTGCCTCTTCTTTCTTGTTCTTCCCGCCTTGCTTTCTCTTCCTATATCTCTTCCTTGTCTCTTTACTCCCCCCATCCTCTCCTCCACATGGCAAAAATACACAAAGCCGTTCTCTCAAGTCTCAGCCCAGTCTTCATTATCCGACTCCTTCATTTTATCCGCTAATAACCCATTCAACTCCACTTGCTTAATCTCTGTGTTTACCCCCCCTTGCAACACACACGCACTCACACACCCTCCCATAATCTATAATTGAATCCTCTCACACCCAGGAGAGCTGCTCTTCTTAACACCATAGCTCTTGGTAACATGAATACACACACACAGAGTTGCTCTGCCTCCCTCCCTTGACCTAACCCAGTGCACTATGCCTACATTGTTGTAACAGTAATTCCACTCTTTCTCTTGGCTCACATTTAATTAGTTGGACTGGTATCACACTGTGTGACTTCTGTGTTTTCACAAAGAGAGTGGCGGCTGGGAGGGCAGTTGGAAGAGGCGGTTGAGGCACCAGTTGAACATGGCTTGTACATGCATCTGAATAGACAACACAAGGCTGCACGCTGCTTGCTTTGGCCCAGCTTGAGTGGGAATATTGTCTGAAGAGAACACAGCAGCTTGTACAGTAACTGAAGTCATCCTAATCTGTCATCATGCTTGTTTTCACTTTTAAACAAATGAAGCAAAGACTCAACATGGATTTATGGGGAAAAGTGTTTTGGTGGCTGTGCCTTTGGCAATATACACTAGCTAAAACTAATGCAGTATAATAAAACAGCCTTGCGACGAATTCTACATTCATGACAGCTATAATGTTCAGTTTTTGTTGAAAATGTTTGAGAGGTGTTAATTCAACTTCATGATTATTTTGGAGGCTGCAGCTTGTGGTGGTGTTGAATTGTATCACGTAATACTGAAAGGTATTTCTAACATTTTGTCCATCCCATTTATTTCAATGAGAATACTTAATTAGAAACACCTATCAGTATAACACAGTTCAGCAGCACCGCAGACTACAGCCTCCACACTAATCATGAAGCTGATTCAACACCTCTCTAAAACATTTTTCATCAAGACTGAACATTATAACCTGTTTAAAGGTATGATTTATTGCAGGACTGTTGTACTAGACTGCATTAGTTTTAGCTAGGTGTACCTAATAAACTGGCAACTAATTATAAGTTACAATTTGGACAGGATTAATATTAAACGGAGAGGTGGATATAAATACTGTATATTTTCCTGTCTCCCGCATGATAAGTCCTCATTCCAGATGACATTTTAGCCACCTGCAAACTACAGGAGCTGATTCTGTAAGACAGTGATATTTTGGGGGACAACCATGTGACTTTTATCACCAGTGGGCTTAGTATTATTTTTAAAGTTAGTATTATTTACCATTCATTATTTAATGCTTTACTCCTGTTATGCCAGCCCAAACAGAGCAACAGGGCCCTAAAACAGTGTCATTTCATTCCACCACAAACAAAACTTCTTGTAGGAGGAAGTGATAATCAGGTCACCACAGACCTACTTACTGTGACCCACCTCAACACACAGGGAAAGCACTGCTTGAGGATGGTTTATTTCTGCATGCACCTACAATATGAAGCAGTGGCAGTGTGCTTGTGTCTATCTGTGCAGTTGATTCATTAGTTGTCGATCCAAGGCGCTGTCTGTGACGCTCTGCTGGGTATTTGGGCGAGGCGAGACCACCTTGGTCCAGCGATCATTAATTCCCCCTCATCAGCAAAGCGCTGTTGGATGCGATCAAGCTTCTTGCCAACCCCCCTCTACCCTGCCTGTCACTGGTACTCTCCCTGAGTTTGATCATTTGAAAGATCACTGTTAAATGCATCTTTTATTCTGTGTGAGTGTGTGCACGCATGTAAGATTTTATTTTCTCAGTGTGTTTTCAAATGTTAATGTGTACACGTGCCTGCTTTATCGGCCTGTGGCAGGGAAGGAGAGCTTGTTTACAAGATGCTTTCGTTGGTCTAGTCTGATCCGCTCTTCGCTCATCCTCTCTGTCACCACAGCTGGCTGTTCCATATCTGATATGATCATTAAATCATGGGATCAGTAAACTACTTGCTTTTAACCCATTCTAAGTGTAAATACAAGTTGGTTTTACACATTTTCCATTACAGTTTCAAAGTACATATCTTACTCTTAAATCTGAGTCTAGTGTTTCAGCAGTGGGCAACCATAAAACAAGAGTGAAGCTTGTCATCATCACAGAAAATGTCCAGCCTGTGGTGCTTTTAGCTTCTAGTGTCCCTGAAACACAAATTGTGTGTCTCTGTGTCTTATTTGATGTTGAAGCACATATTGCTGTGACTATTGAATCATTTTGTGATCTCTCTTTCTCTCTCGTAGGTGAAATCAGTGAAGACAGGCTCGGTATTCTGGACTATTGGCTGTTGTCTCTGCTATTTCTACATGGTAAGAATAGTTCACACACAAACACACTGGGTACTGGCTAACCATTGGCTGGATTAGATTTATTTGACTAGCTCGTTGGGTATTGTAAGTCAAGATCACATTATGACTTGTTATTCCGCTCTGCAGTAAAAGACTATATATATATATATATATATATATATATAAAATAATCATAATCCATTTAGGATCCAAATATTTTCTGATCTTATACTTTTACTAATTTTATAAATTTTTTACACATTTCTATTTTTTATTTGATGTAAATATATGATGTGTTTATGTGATTGGTGTTCGGTATTTAGGTTTTTATCAATTCTGGTTTCGATTCTGCTTATTTATTATGGTTTTTATCATCCTTTTTCCATTTCTTGTCCTACTATTTGAGTCAGGAAGACACCAAAATATATTCAAAGCAAAAGTCTCACACATTTGTGCTGCCATAAACAATCATCCATCATAAGACATCATAACAAGGGATTCCATGATTATGGCATGCACAAATGACCGGACTGTTTTATACTTTTCTGTACTCAAGTTGAACACACTGGCACTAACTGATTCTACAGCAGTTTTATTACAAGAGTGGACATCAAAAACACTGCATTCTCCTACAATGCTGCAGGAAATGCTTTGTCATGTTAGTCAGACTTCCTCCTTACTGTGAAATTGCCATGTATTGCAACTATCTTTTGTGAAGTACTAGCTCTGGTCTACCATTTTTTAAAAACACTATAGCACTAAATGTAATCACTACAGCTGGTCCAAACTTTGCTTTATATTTATTTGGAGCTAGTTATAAATTCAGAACTGGTTCTCGATAATTAACCCTGTTCCTGAGACATTCATTTTTGGGGCCGTTTTCCTCTGTCCAGCATGGACCTGGAAGTGCATGGTAAAAGGGGAGGAGCAGTTCAGCCAGTGTTTTCTGCATTATTTATGAATTCGGGCACAAGCCCGTCAGAGGGTTGATGAGAGAGATGAGATAAAAAGACGATCCAGGCACACTGCCTCAGCGACAGATTGTTTGCATGTGTGTGTGTGTGTGTGTGTGTGTGTGTGTGTGTGAGGGAGCGTGAGTGCCTATGAAAAGCTCCTCCAGCTTCTTGCTCATTCCAGACTTAATCTCTGTGGCCGGCAGTGAGACAGATATCAAATGAAACAGATTACCGAAATCCAGCTTTATCGATCACACTGGGCCACAGCATCCGAGGGGGGGGATAGAAAAGGAGACAAAACAGAGGATGGAGATATGCAGAGACAAAGGAATAGAGAGGTGTGGAAAGATAAGGGGAGAGGAGGATAGAGGGGAGAGAGAGATGGAGAGAAATATAGAACGATATGACAGGAGAGAGAACATATTGTGATGTGTACCTTCTTCACTATCCTAGTCAGCAGCAATGGGAACATTGCGTCTCCATGCTTCTTTCTCCTTAATACTACTTTCTCTCCTTCACACCCTCTCTCCCCCTCTCCTCAGTGATGTGATGTTCCTATGTACTGTATCTGCAGCCCACCTGCTGTTTAAAGATGAGTCCTCTAGCAGCGAGCAGCAAACTAGGCTTGTATGTCTCCATCAACACCACCAACCTCCCGACCGCCCCCACTGTCTACTTTTGGTCCTGCACACGGTATGCGGTCCTGCTGCATACACCTGTTGACCCTCCCCATACTTTTTTTACAACCCCATCACCTTATGCTGTCAATTTAATCAGGATATAGTCGAGGCTACTTTTTCCCGTGAGGCTTTATCGGAGGTGACACTCGTAAAGCAGATATGGAGACAGAGAGATAGAGATCCCCTGCCTGGATATTGGCATAATCAGATAGGAGAGGACAGAGAAGGACGAGATTAAGAAGAGGATCAGAGTAGCAGGACCTACTGATGGACAGGAGGCACAGGAACCATTCTGCTTTGCTGTGCAACATCCTCCTTTCATCCCTCCAGGGATGAGGGTAGAGTGGGTGAGGGGAAAAACAGGACAGAGCAAAAGCAGATGCGTGGATCAACTGCAATGCGCTGTTCATTCCCAAAGCTTTGGCTTACTTTTCTCTCTAAACCCTCCACAGTCCCCTCTAGCAGGGCAACCTGTAACATCAGGGCACGCCAAAAGCTCTTTTGCTTAATCAAGTATTGATTAAATGCTCTGGGGGGAAAAAGGCTCCCTCAGGTGATTGTTTAAAAGATGTCACTTCGTTTGACTTGTTAGCCATGCTAGCAGCATAGCTCTAAGGTTGGTCAGTCCACCACTTTGGTCCAGACTGAAATATCTCAACAACTAATGCATGCATTGTCATGACGTTTTGGACTTTGCCGATCCTTTGACTTTTCCTCTCGCAACATGAGGTTGAGTTTTGTTGTATTCAGTTGTAACCCTTTTGCCAACCAGCTCGTTATTAACAAGGAATAACTACAGTATATAGACTCCTTTAACTTCCAAATTTAACACTGGCAAAAGAGACATCCCGATGTATAAAACCTTTTGTCTAGGGTAAAAGTATGATTCTAGCTTCAAATTAAATGAGAGGATTCTCAGGTATAATAATTTATAATTAGTTAAAAACAGGTAGCTCTAAATGTAATTACCTTGTGGTTATTTTCCTTTTACAGTGTTGATTTTACAGTGTACAAATGTGAGACTCACACAGTGGATACGTTTTATGCTTTTATATTGAAAAGGTTCAGTTTTAAATCAAATATAGTCACTATAAGAAATTCCCCCGACATAAATTATTGTCGGGGGAATTAGTCATTCCCACCACGAGTGCACTCGATTTTGAGTCAGCAAGCTTGCGTTTTGTTGGCGCGCGCGTTGGAGCTCAAATCCCTTTGTAATAGTGCTGAATAATCCTACCAGTCTGCAGTTCACCATTACGGCCAAAAAAGCGAAGGAAGTACATCGATGAGATGGGCACACGGAATCCGCTCTCCTGGCTGTCGTCCTCAACGCAGGCGAGTGCGGGATAGATCCGTGATCACGCCGCTCTCTCTCCCGACTGGTTCCGAGGTGAATTAGCAAAGTCACGGTGCTAGCAACTTTAGCTTAGCTCTTCCAGCTCATTCTTTAGAAAACTATTTAAACTCGCTCCAGGCTGCACGAGTCGTTGGCGAGTCCTCCGCAGTCCTCGAAACAAGAGGAAGTTTTCCAAGTGTGCTGAAGCGGCTTTTAAACACTTTTTCCTAGGTTGTGTGAGCTCCTGTAATGTGCGGCCACGGTCACTGCTGCTCCATCCTTCCCGCTTCTCTGGTGGTGTTTTTTTCTCTCTTTCTCTTTCATAGCGCTCTATTGTTTGCGTCATTACGTACACTCCAGTAAATCAAATAATAACAAAACAAACATTACTGGGTTTCTTTCCTATTGAATAAACTATGAATTCTTATTCTATTTATACACTTTTAACACTATACAAATGCATATTTTAACTGTATAATAAACAATGAAATTATTCATCACAAATGAAATTACAATGCCTCAATGCAATTATAATAATTAAATGGTATACATTCTCGTAAATAATAAAACAAAATACCCTTATATACTAAATAATCAGGTTATTACACAGTGAAATGTCTCCACAACTTTGGAATGGATTTCCATAAAAGTTACAGGCATTCATGCTCCCCTCTGGATGAATTATAATGGTTTTTCATCTAATGCCATCATCTGGTCAAAGTTTAATTTGTCCCACTACTAATGATATGCAAAACTGACATTCTCATCAGCCTCAGATGTATTCTTGTGGGAAATGATACATATTAGCATACTAACACTTTAAAATAAGATGATGATTACACCTGCTAAATATCAGCATGTTAACATTGTCAGCGAAGTTAGTGAAAAATCACACACAAAGAGAACAACATTCATATTCATTTTCACAAATGGACAGAATGACGCCCAACAAGAGCACATAGGCAGGCTGCAAACGCTTGTGCACACAAATACAAATGTACGCCACTACGCATCCACAGAGTAAACCCCTTCTCCCTGATGCATGCTGTGTTCTCTATATCCTCTTCAGAGTGCCCTGAGGTCATTAGATAAGCCCGGTATGAAATGCAGAGAGCGATAACAGCTAAAAGACTTTGCTCCAAACATTTTCTGATTCCTGCCCTCAGCTGTTAGCCCGTGGCTTGGGCAGAGGTCTGGCTGTTAGAACCATCATTTCGAATAGAGCTTGTTTGTGCGCACACACAGACACACACAAATATACACACAGAGCTTTGGTTTTTGTCATGGGCATTCATCTTTGCATGGTCCTCTAATGTGACCAGATGGCCAGTTTCTCCTATTCTTTTTTCCTCCAGTTGATTGTGTGCTCTACTGGCATGGCCATTTATTCTAAAGACTCGAGGTAAATCTGCAACCAAGTTGCATCGTAGAGTTTGCTGAATAGGAGAGATTGACATGCATGTTGTTTATATAAGACCGTAAGGGGCGATCACACTTGCCGCTACAGGCACAGCTGCTTCAAAAATGCCAAAACAGCTGGTGCGCCAGAGGAGCGTAGCTTTCTCACAGTCCAATTTATCGGCATAGTAAACAGCGTTATACTCACCAGAGAGATTGACCTGTTTGCTCAAGCAACAGGAAGAAAGTGGTAAAGTCGTAAAGCACACCTCTTGCTAGATTTTATTTTTATGTTTTTTTGCCTGCCTGGGCCAAGTTTGACATTGACAAGCGGTGCGACTCTTTGCCTTGCGCTTAAAAGTTGAGAATATTTTAACTTTTATGCGTGTCACAAAATGTGATGCAAGAAAGGAGCGCACGCCAGGTGCGCCGTATCATAGGGAAACAATGTTTTTTGTGTGATCGTCCCTTTAGCGTGCAAGGTACCATATTTACCTATCTGTGACTTGTGAATTCAGGCCAATATCTAAATAGTAATTATTTTTAGTCATGCTAGCAGCATGGTTCTAGGAATCGCAATGTTGGTCGGTCTGTCGATTCAACAACTGTTAGATGGATGGATTAGATGGATCACCATTACATTTTGTAGAACCATTCATGGTCCTCAGAGGATGAATTAGACTGACTTTGGTGATCCTCTGACTTTTTCTCTAGTGCCACCAGCGGGTCAAAGTTTTCATTTATCCTGCGCAATAACTTGATGGATGGACTGGCACAAAATTTGGTACAGATATCAGATGATGTGTCCTACTGCCTTTGGTGATCCCCTGACCTTTCCTCTAGTGCTATCATGTCAAAATTATTTTTGTCCAATACTTTTGGTTTATGACCAAAAACTTGCAAATCTAATTACATTCCCATCAGCCTCAACTGTACTTTTTGTTTAGTGCTTATTAGCAAATATTAGCATGCTAACACGCTAAACTAAGATGAACATGATAAACATTTGACCCACTAAACATCATCATGTTAGCATTGTCATTGTGAGCATGTGACTCTATTAAACGCACATGGCAAACTCTGCAAATTATATATGGCCCTTTAACACAACAGTAGATAACTATTCATTTAGTGTGTAAATTACACCAGTTATTACAGCTGCTGGTAAGCTCCCTTTTAAATTGCCCTGAAGACTTGCAAATAGTGACCATGGGAATGTCTCCAATCACTACCTTCCATTTCTCTGACATGACAGGCATTGAGCCTTCTACGCTTTTGCCCAGTTAAGTATCCAAAGGAAAAAACAAGCCTTAGAACTAATGTTGACTTTGACTTTCTGAGTCAATAATGCACCTCACGGATACCAGGGAGTCTAACTCAGAGAGATCAATATTTGAAAAAGGCTTTTTTATTAGATTTACCCTTCGAAACACTGTTGCGGTTGACATGGTTTTTGTGAATTAACACATGCCATGATTTCACAAACATGCCTATTGATTCACATACAATTAAGTGGCTGGGTGGGTTGTCCATCTTGTCTTTGTTGACATGGCTTTTGCCACCTGTCCTAATGTACAGTGTCTTTTGGACTAAGTTAAACTGCTCAGTGTCAAGTGCTAAGGAGCTGGTGTGACTTACTCTTTATTGCAGAAACAGCATGTTTACATAAATACTCACTAGACATTGAAGAATTTCACATAGCAGACGTGTCATTAAGTTTTACAGCCACAGTAGCCTTGCACACTGTGTTTCGAGTGTTATGTTTTCAATTAGTTCCCAGCCAGTCAGCAACAGAGACTCAATCAGCCGTCCCTGTGTCAACACTGAAAATGAGTCTTAAATTGAAGTCATTTCTGGTATTCATTCAGTTACGGTTCACATGCTACTAATTGGCTGTCACCATCTAAAAGAACAGATGCAAATGACTGCCAAAAGATAATTGCACCTAACCATTCAGCAAGGAACTTATTTAGGAGTTTTTCTTTTACACTCTGCTTTAATGTAGCATATTAATATTTTTATCAATTACACACGATGTGCAAATTTTTCCCGTGATTGCATAAGTGTAATGAATGTTCTTTTCATTATACTTAGCAGGTGCAATGGGGCTCTTTCTGACAAGCTGCTGTGAAAAAATCAAACAATTTGCATCTCTGCAACCCCTTTTCCTGTTTAATTCACTCTCCCTCTCTCACTCTCTTTCTCTGTTTCACTTTCTAGCACTTTACAACTCTCCTTTCTCTTTTCCTCTGTCTCGCTTTCTTTCTCTGAACATTCTTACTCCTTTCACTCCTTCTCAATGCTCTCTTCTCTGTCTAGTGCTCTCACCATTTCCATTTGCCCTTTGCTGTAGTCATGTATAGGCAATTGAAAATTTGTCAGTGATGTTTTTGTAGAGCCGTTTTATTGCCCCCACATCCAGCGCTGTGATACTTAGCGGACCTCAAAAACGGTTGAGGTATAATTTTAGTGGAGCTTTTAAAATTATCGGTCCATCTCACATTTTACATCTAACATGTAAAGTATGATTGCCTAGTTTTTATAGATTCTATATACGTCAGGATTTTTATAGCTGTGTGCTTGTGTCTAATAGGGAAGAGCCAGTAAGATGTTTTTATAACCTTTCTTGAACGATTCTATTCAAGGTGTGTGAGGTGGTTTTTGTGCAGGGGTGCATGCATGTAAGAAGGACTGCTTTTTAACTTCAAATTGTTTGAAAATTAGTTCATATGATAGTCACATATTACACTTATTCAGTTTTTGCTTTTACTCCTACACTGTATATTAGAGCTGTAACGATTAGTTGATTTGTCAACCAGCTGATAGAAAAACACCTGTATCTATTACTATTTTGATAATTAATCATTTCAGTCATTTTTTAACTAGAAATGCCAACATTTGAATGCACCATTGTGGCAGACTTTTTAATCTGCACTTTGAAAGCAAGAAATAATAAATACAACAAAAACCTTTATGCTTGGGGGACTTATTTGGGGTTTGCTGCCCCAACAAATGACATATTGTTGCTATTCTGTGATAACCATGCCTTTCCAAAACATCAACCACTCAGTTTCAGTTTTGTTACATGCATTTTTCCAATAATCCCACTGGTTTTTAACATTTTATTTTAGCTTTAAGAAGAAGGAGAATGGAGAATGTTCTCAACACATAAAGGAACACTTAATACTTCACTTAATTTAGAAAAAAGAAGATTACATAGTTTTCATTGGACAGCGACAATATGGAAAACCCTTTGTGTTTCAACTGGAAAACTGGACCTGACATCTTTGCTGCAAAGCTAATTTGTAGCATTTAAACAGGAAGGCCTCCTCTTAGCAGGGTTACCTCATTTGAAACAGAAAAACAAAATGTAGATCAATTGATCTTATGGGACAGTTCTTTCTAAATGAAGAAGAATGTTTTAGAGAACAGAGGCTGACTGACATGTTTTATGTGTGTGTGTTCTAGGTGTCAGCATGGGGAGGTTATGTGTTTATCATCAACCTGATTCCTCTGCATGTGTTTGTTCTGCTGCTGATGCAACGCTACAGCAGAAGAGTCTACATCGGTAAGGAGCACACACCCACACACACAAGCAATTAAACCAGATAATAACTTTTAGCATGTGACTTGATGTTTAAAACTCTCCCACATACAGTGTTGTAAGGTGAGGTGCAGTTTAGCATGGTGAAACGTGAGGAGGACAAAACATCACGCTGACAGGGAGATGTGCTGGAAAAATAGGCAGACTTTTATTTGCACTCTCCAAAAAAAATAAATAACACGAAACAAAGAAAAACATGGAGGGAAAACTTTGTATCCTTTACACAGCTCAAAACACTTCTAGTGCTGCTCTTCAAAAACCAGTCTATTCACTCTCATTCCACTCACTATATAGCATGAGAGGCTGCCTTTCCAGTTCAAACTGGCCTATCAGGTCAGAATGCAGAGTTGACAAGGTTAACAACAAATATACATTGTTTTCTTAACTTACTCACAGCAACAAGGCCTCAATTCATTCTACAATACTGTGCATTCAAAATGAACTAATTATTTGTACATCATTTAGTATTTATCTTAATTAGCTGTCATTTCATCACACATCAACTATCCAATCAAATTTGAGAACCCGCCTACACATACACGACATAAAAGAGCTATTTGAATTATTTTTAAGAAATAAACTTAATTCTAACGAGTACAATTCTTTGTCAATTGATATGGTAACTATAAATGGAATAAAGAAAACAAATAAAACTGTGTGAGAGAATGTCTACCTTTCTCAACAAAAAGGGCTTAGCAAATAGTTAGTGAGGGAGTTAGTGCTTCCTCACATACAGTAGCTGAAATGTTGTCAGATCCTCTCCCATTAGAATAGAAACATATGCAATAAATAGACAAACTGCTACTCCTTCCTATGCATCTGACCCTGAAACAAGCTCAAATGCCCAGTCACGCCTGTGCTCATCTCTCACAACCGTAAGCATTCCATCATCGGCAGTGCAGACATCCACACACCCACACACCACTTAACAGTAAATGCAGCCACCTGCTACCTGATCCTCTTTATTCCCTTTTTTCTATTTTTTTAAATTTTTTTATTTATTTATTTTTTGCAAATACCAGAGGCAGAGCGCTGGGGAAGAGGATAGGCTTGTTATTCCACAGAACATCCCAGTTTCACAGAGCACGTGGCAGCTCCAGCACATTATCCGTCTGCTCAGAATACTCGAGCTTCAGACCCTCCACCATCCACCCACCCGTCGTCAGCTTAGCTATGAGCTTGTAGCAGGCACTTCTGTTGTGGTCAAGAAAAATGATACCATGTCAAGTATCATTTACACATGATTATATGTTGTACTCATTATAAACGCAAAGCATAGTCTTTGAGAGCTTTGAAAATGAATTTGGGCCTCCTCACAGTGAGAGGGATTTGACCTACGTCTGCTTGATCTCCAAATGGTTCTTCAGTGATGCAGGGCTGTTAGATGAAGTGGAAAATGTCCTTCCAACTTCATTGTTCCTCAAGGATATGTGCAGCCAGAGCATAATCCAGCAACCTTATGCACCTTTTGGTAGCAAATGAGAGATGGAGAAATGTATTTGTGGACGTATTCTGTTGACAGAAAAGACATTAGGTCTGCAAGCACTTCCTATATTCCTCACCTTCCCTCTTCTTTACATCTTGCAGCTCCTCTTTTCAGAGCCCAGGTATCTCTCTGTCACTAAGAATGAACATACAAAAAGGAAAAAAAACGAAAATCCCAGTTTAATAAAATACCTTGCAGCCTATGTTCCCTCACAATCCATCTCTCTGTCTTGAGTCAATAGCAGATGTGTGAGAAAGAGATTGCTGAGGGCGGTCACAACTACTTCAAAAATGAGGCACACTCTTCAGGAAGAGTATGAAATCTTAATTAAGCTGGTACGTCTGCGAATCAGTTCCCCCCAGCTACAAAGGTGGGAGTTCTCAGCATCGTCGTCTCACTCCAGGCCTCCCCGCCACACTGCGCCGAGCCAGCTCCTATTTTCTCAGTAAATGACATTAGATTAGGTATTTTGTATTTACTCCCTCTGAGGTGCGACAGTGAAAATCAATAGACTTTAAATACCTCTATTGAGGTTGATTTCCCTTAGTGAGACCCAGACTCGAGTGGTGAAACAGAATAGAAGGTTTTTAGTAGTAGAAATAGTTTATTTTGATTGTTTGATTTCTCATCTGGTCTGCCCTCTCTCTCCCTGTATCGCCTTCCCGTTTGTTTCTTCTCTCTTTACAGCTTACAGCACTTTCTACATTGTGGGTCTCGTACTGTCGATGCAGATCCCTTTCGTCGGCTTCCAGCCAATCAGGACCAGCGAGCACATGGCTGCTGCCGGTAAGTCCCCCAGCCTCTCTACCTCCAGAGTGGCTAATCCTGCATTCATCTTGGAAGAACAAGTTCCCTTTTTTCAAAACGAATGCCATTCAGAGTGCAATGATGAAGTCAGCATTTCTTGGAAAATGTTGCTGCCTGATTTTACTGCCTGAAGTTATGACTCACTATGTCATACCATTGTCACCAAGCGTCAGAGCTTTTCACAAGTACGTGATGGCACGTCCCTCAACTTTACTGTTTTGGTTCACTCTCACCACTCTCATCAGCCTCGTTTCCCACTCTACATTACCTGCCACTAAAAAAGTAAGCGAGTAGTTGGTGAACGTAATCATGCATTCAGCAGATAAACAGCCAGATATTTCCCTCAGGAGTTGGAGGGTGAATATTGGACTTATATTCATCAGGTGGCAAGAAACACGACTCCAAAAGAATGCTAATGTTGCTCCGTGTCTGCTCAATGTCTAAATAGACAACTGTTTGCCAACACGTTCGCTATATCAACTTAATTAGGTGATAATGTCAATGTTGTTTTAAATCAATGAATGCAGGTTTAATCCTACGTTTGTTTTTGCACAAACACAGACTTGTGTTATAATACATACCTCAAATTACAGTCGACCTTTTTTCATTTTTAACACTATATCGAACATTCCTGTTTAAAGTTACATAAAGTAATGCATCAGACCATCTGTCTGAGTTTTATACAAGGACACATTGATACAGTGCAGAGATTTTATTTCAGAGCTTTCATGTCTACTTCCAGCCTGCCCTGACCCTGCCAACAAATGTACTTCATGTATTAAAGGTGTGACTGTACATAAGCCACTTGCTTGTTATCCAAAGCACCTTACAGAACCGTGGATGCACACACTATAAGATTGGTTGGCTGCAGCGGGAATTGAATCCCCTTGCACTGACAGTGTTAGTCATGCTCCGTGTGTAGAAGAACACAGGACCTTCTTAGAATACATTTACAAAATAAAAAATAAGTAAACGGCTTCACATGCTACCCATATGGGTTTAGCACTAAGTACTTTTCATTTTGGCTTGTAGGTAGTTTATTAAAGCTTGTTCAGTTTTGCCTCAAGACTGGGCCCATCTGCTTCCCCATAGCATGGATGGGTGCGTATGTATGTGCATGATTTTTGTGTTGATTTACATCCAGATTGGGAGAGGACTGTCGTTGGCAGCTTTAGGAAGCTGAGCAGCACCATTTTTAATTTTTTTTGAGAATTCTCTTAACACTGCAGCAGATCTACGTTAAAGTGTCCCTGTATTCCTGGGTGTCTACAACACAAATGGCATTATGAGAGGCTTTGAAGAATGCACCACCAAAAATCATCTCTGCCTCTCTGTTTTTGGCTCCCCACTCTCTCTATCTCTCAAAGAGCAAGTGTGTTTTCATGTCACCAGGGTAGCAGCTGCTCAGAACATCTGGTGGTAGCATTCAGGGAGCACAGTGGGAGACAGGAAGAGAGTGACAGAGCCATGGTCGGTACTCTTGAGATGTCAGCCCCTGAGGCAGGCAGGCAGGGTGGCATGGAGTGACAAGCGTGTTAGCACCATGGCGGCTCTCCAGGAGACAGGAGGGGGCTTAACCTTGGAAATGGGTGAAACCTGCCGTGGGCGGTGGTGGGCTAGCGGAGGTGTAAGGCGATATCACACAAGCTTTGTCAAAGGATGGGAGCTGACGAAAGGGAGGGCAACCGGGCCTCTTTTCAATTTTTTATATCGAATTCACCATACAAACAAAGAGACACACTGGAGAAAACGGCACTGAGAAAGTGACAGAGCAAAGGAACGGAGGAAAGAAGTGTGACCGAAGGGGCTGCGAAAAGAAAGACAAGGCGAGGGAAAGAAGAGCTTATTCACACAATCTGTCTCATGCATTTGAAATATGTTGTCCCGCAGTATTTGTCTTTCACATCTGCATGAACAGCCAAAGGGGCTATCGTGAACTGCTTTGTGGAGAATTCTGCCAAACTGACAACAGCGCTTCTTAACCACGAAAACCCACTTTGAACCCTGCAGGAGGCAGCGTGTATCAGGGCCTCCTCAAATATTCAGTGTGAGCTTCCTTTGTATGTTTGCTCATTCTTTTGTTTCTGTTTGTGGCTTTTCTCAGGTGTGTTTGCACTTCTCCAAGCCTATGCCTTCCTGCAGTACCTGAAGGACAGGCTGACCAGACAGGAGTTCCAGACACTCTTCTTCCTCGGAGTCTCTCTCGCTGCCGGCATCGTCTTCCTCACCGTAATCTATCTCACATACACAGGTCTGTATGTGTGCTCGCAAGGTTTCACTGTATTGTTTAGTCAACATGCACATGGTTCTTTCCATATATACCACCTCATTTATTGAATTTATCCTTGTAAGTAAAGCTGAAACAATTAGTTGATTAATTGACTAATTGATAGAATATTACTCAGAGCATAATAATCGATTAAGCCAAAACATTTCAGGCTTCAGCTTCCAAATTTTGAGGATTTGTTGCTTTTCTCTGTCTCATTGTAAATTGAATGTTTTAGACTGTTAGTCGGACAAAACGAGCAAATTGAAGACATCGCCTTGGGAAATTGTGTCAAACATTTTCCACAATTTACTGACATTTTACAAGCTAAATTAATTGGAAAAAATTATAAATAACATTAAACAATCAACACAATCTCTCTGGGTGGAGTCTGCATGTCCTCCCGTGTTAAACAATCTCTCCGGGTTCTCCGGCTTCCTCCCACCGTCCAAAGGATTAAACAATCATTAGTTGTAGCCCTCCTTGTAAGAGGTGGCATCAGTTGCAATCAATATTGTGGCTTGGCAAATGGGGAGACTTCTCATTAATCAATATACATATACTGACCATAAACAGCTAATCCAACAAGGATGAAGAAGAAAAGAGAAAAAAGTAATATTTTAAATTGAAAAGAAATTGCAGTCCTATATTAATTAATGCTCTGCTACTGATTATCTTGAATTTAATGTTTACATTAATAGGCTGTTACAGATCTTATTATAGTTTATCTGGCTGTATGCAATCTAATACATTTTCACGTAGTTGGTATATGATTTTGTCTAAGTCATCAACTGTTTATTAGCACAATATGTTAGAAATTGCCCTGAATTTGGCTGGGATTTGGTGGACAGACAGCCTTTTGTCCAAGGATCAGTTGACTAGATTTTGATGTTGATCCAGATCTGGGATTTGAGCCATTTTAGATTTTGTTTTCGTTTTTTAGCCAAAAGTTACAGTATGTTCATACACTATCCCCCGGTGGTCTGACCTCCAGGCCTCCCCAGTGGGCTGCTAATCAGTGTTTGGTTTGTCAGAGAATTAAACCTGGAAGGCAAATGATAAACAAATATGATGTGATATGGATGCTGCAGCTTTGCAAATTGGAGCAGTGTTGAGCATTGGTGGAGGATTGTGCCTTTTTCTGAACTTATGTGTTGTTTTGACTGGCCTGGTTGAACCCTGATGCTTACGGCCAGCTGGTTGAACTTTTGTCCTTGTTAATGTTTTTCTCCATTATTTTCAGCTCTGGCTGGGTTTGTGGCCAGAGTGGAGGCCTCAAGGTTTCAGACCTTTCAAATGTTGCCTCCTTGCTATGTATTGATTTATTTATTTATTTTTAATTTGCCTCCTGCAGAAGTGTTCAGATTTAAGATGACATACTCAGAATCTTGTGCTATTCATAAGATACACATAGATACAATTTTTTAACAGCATCACGCATTACCTCAGATTGGTCCCAAGAAAGCTAATACAATTTACTGTGTAAGAAGACAGCTCACTTATCCCCTTCGGTTGTGTACACCTTTTCTGCACTGTGTAATGAGCCTTAAAGTATGTGTTTTTTACCCAACATCATATGTTGGTTTTCCTACTTTGAGTAAGGTAGCAGGTTATTTACTTGCCTTTACACTATCTGGAGTGACAGAATGTCATATTGTTGGTTAACACTGCAGCCAGGCCTTTTGCCCAGTGCAAAGAGATGGTGGCGCATTACATCTACAGTGGCCACTCATGTGGATGCAGAAGTCCAGGCTCAAAAGGATCTGAGTTTAGCAGTGGGAGTCAGTGACTGTTTGGGGATATGCCTGTTTTGCAGTGAAACTGTGCATGTCCTTCTCTGGTCTGTCAGACTTTTTCATCCTATAACAATCTCTGCAACAGAGAAGCCAGGTGGGTTTCCTCAGTATTTTGAACATGGAGCAAGTATTGATTGGTATAATCTGTGTCATCCTTTAAATCACCTCTCAAAATATCTCCTTCATCTCACTTTTACCGCTTTTTCTTCTTTTTCTTGCCTGCTTTGGTTCAGTGCTTTGTCACATCTTATTTAAAAAGTGCTCAATTTTTTATGATGGTGATTATGTCGTCATGATTATACAACACATTAGACACAATCTCTTTTTAAAGAGCATCAAACGACATGGTGTAGCTATATGTTGGTGCAAACATGTCACAAAATTTAAAATATGGGGCGAATGCTTTTGTTTGTGTTGTCTGTGTGCACACGTGAGTGTGTGAGTAGCTGTGAGAGCCTCCAGGCAACAGTTCAGAGCTGAAATGTATTCCAGATCAAAGCTTCACCAAAAGAAGACATTTGTATGCGCACATAAAATGCCCTGTGCGCTCTAATTTGCAGCTTAAATGGTTTCAGTTACATTTGTAAACAAGTCAATTCCAGTAATTAAGTACCATCAATAGAATACATTTTCAGCATTGACACATTCTCTTCTGAAGTTTTTCTTGGTTTTGAACCAGACTTGGCTATTTAAGTGCTGGGCTTCATGTGAATGTTATTAAAGGCCCTGACCCTTTCTCAACTTCTTGCTATAAAGGATGAGATTAAGATTTTCTGTTTGACTTTTTTTAATTTTGGTTATTTCAGATCATTTTCAGATGGTTTTTTTTCTGTGCTCTTCTCACTTGTTTAAAGTAGGTGGAGCTCAATTTTGTTACGTTCACATTCAGTGTTTCTCATCAAAACACACTGTTGGTGCATTGCTGCATTTTTTATTTTTTGGCACGTTATCACCACCAACTGTTGATTAACTGATATATTATGAAACCGTGTGCGTCATGTGCACAATGCAAACAAAACCTAATTGGCCGCCTAGTGGTCAAAAACTCCACAGGGTACCTTTAAACTCTTAATAAATAAAAACTGAACGTCACCTTGGTTGTTGCTTATTTAGTCATTAATATTTAGTGTTATCGATAACATTGAAAGATCAAGGAACCCAGTTTTCAGGGGCTATAAGTAGATGCACATTACCACATTATACAGTACATTTCAGTTTTGTTTCACACAATGAATATTAAAACTGTGCTGTAGACATCCATTGTATTATCCTCAAGTAATCTTTCCTACACATTTTTCCAGGCCTGTAGGTCAGATGGTGTTTTATTTATTCAAAGCTGCTCAGATTTTTTTCCATATAAATAATTACACTTTGGTGTAACAAAGGACAATCTACTGAAAGCATTTTAAAGTTGTTTTAATATATTTTCCTTTGCCTATCTTTACATTAACACAATTAAACAAACCTCCTGCACGCCTACCAACAGTCCTTGTATTCCAAGGCTCAAGCATTAAAAGACAAACATTATATATTTCTTTATTGATTGCCTTTTCTTTCTCTAGGATACATTGCTCCGTGGAGTGGCCGTTTCTACTCTCTCTGGGACACCGGGTAAGCTCTGCTGACCTTCACACTCTTGCTGTCGATGAAACACTTGTTCAATCGAGTGCATGTGTGTGTTTTCTAAGACGGCTGTAACCCCCCCCCGCATCATCCCAGAGGAAAAGACAGTACAGCACAGATTCTATGTTGAACTATTGTCTTACTTCCAAATAGCACCAGGCACCCTGTGTTCTCCAAATGCACTGCAACGTGTTTGATATTTCAGCACACCCAATCAATTCTCCCCCCTGTTTGCTGACTGAAGCAGTATGGGATAGATTTTTTTTTTCTTTCCTCTGAAGGCTGATACTAATTCCTTAATGTGCTGTGTATTTTCTCTCTCCCAGCTGTAATCACAAAACACTTTAGAGAGAAATATTTAAAATTGTATAGAAAGTGCTGTGTAAAACCTCAATGAATAAAGAGGGAACACAGATCAGAAAAACTAACAGCAAAAAAAGAACATTACTCATCTCTTGTGCTGAATGTGTTCATATTTTACCATAAGTGTGCTGGGGAGGTAAATTATCTTTTTTTTCCCTCATAATTCTTGAGTTAATCAGGAGGATCTATTGTATAATTTGTCTCAACACTCCCAACGCACTTAAACCAACATGAAATACATCCTGTCTGTCTCTCCCTCCCCCTCTTTCTGTCCTCCTCCACTCACCCTCCCTCCCTCCCAGCTATGCTAAGATCCACATCCCCATCATAGCCTCGGTGTCGGAGCACCAGCCGACGACGTGGGTCTCATTCTTCTTCGACCTCCACATCCTGGTCTGCACGTTCCCAGCAGGCCTCTGGTTCTGTATCAAGAACATCAATGATGAACGAGTGTTTGGTAGGAAGATTTCATTTAAATCACAGCTCTGCAGTTTTTGAAAATATGCTTATTAGAGCATATAGATCAAATTTTTTGTTTAATTCATTCATTTTAATTATTTAATTTTATTAATTTTATTTTGATACTTTGCTTTAAGTACTTCAGCATGTTAGCATTGTCATTGTGAACGTGTTAGCATGCTGACGTTGAGCATTGAACTCAAAGCACCAACACTGCTTATGTGCATCCTCATAGAGCTGCTAGCATGACTGTAGACTCTTCTTGATTGAGTCAGTTTGGCATCAGGACTGGCTCTAAATACTATAATACATAAGAGCCTCGACCACCGTTGAAGCCAGTGAGAGGCGTGAATCGGAGAAGTAGCACACTCAAAACGTTTCGTCATTGTAGTTGTGAAAACACTGCGCCATAGTTGCCGAATTCATCCAAAAGTGACTTGAAAGTATGTTCATTTAAGCTGCTGATTGTATTATCAGTCTTCTCAGCAACATGATTTTTAGCTTCCGCTCATCAGTCTACAATATTTTTTTGGGGGGGAGAGAACACTGAGGGGGTCTGAACTTCTTTTAAAAATCAACTCAAACTAAACTTTTATGTTTGCAGAGTAAGACAGCCTGGATCAAGGGCAGAGAACCTTTGAGTGCTAGAAACAGTCCTTCAGCAGTCTGTTTTTCCCTCAGACTTAATCAGCCTATTACAGCTATTGATTAGCCATGCACCTGTTGAGCCGGGTTGGCACTTTTCAAGGACGGAAACCAGCCAGCGCTCTCTCCATTTAAACTTTGAGTTCTGCAGAGCCAACATAGACTGATTATGCTGCCTTACTCTTAACAACTCAATTTCTCTTCTTCATGTCTTTATCTCCTTCTCACACTCTCTGCCCCATTTCCTGTCTCTCTTTTACATTCACACCATCTTTCTCCTTGTCTGACCTTTGTCTACTTTGTATTCCCTCTCTCCCCACCCCCCTGCCTCTCACCCACCACCTTCTTTTTCTTTTTCCTTCCAGTGGCCCTGTATGCCATCAGTGCAGTCTATTTTGCCGGTGTGATGGTGCGTCTGATGCTGACACTGACTCCGGTGGTGTGCATGCTGTCTGCAGTGGCTTTCTCCAGTGTCTTTGAGCATTACATGGGAGATGACACAAAGAGGGAGAAACCCCCCGCTGAAGACAGCAGTGATGAGGACGACAAGAGGAATTCTGGGAATCTTTATGACAAGGTCAAGACAGAATAATTGTCGAAATTCACATCTACCGAAATAATAATGTCACACAGTGTTGCTATCTTTAAGGAAATTCTCCTATTCTTTGCACTTTGCATTGCCCTGCAACAGGTCATGTAACTATGATGCTTGAACTTTGACTTTCAAATACCTAAAATGTAATACTGTAATACCACGGCAAACAAGAAAAGACAAAACGTCAGTCACTGAGATATTTTGCTAAATTCCTCATTGACTTTTCACACCTTTGCAGCACCTTTTCCTCATGCCCTACCAGTTTTGCTCACCAGTTTGTGTAAACTGATTCAGCTGTGATTCAGCTGCAACTGTTTGATGCTGTTTCAATGATTTTAGCCATTTGACTTTACTGAATTTTGATCTGACTGCTGTCACCGTTGAGCCAAACTGTGGCGTTGTCTATTCCAGTCCACCATGTAATCACATCAGTTCATGTGTTACCCACAAATATCCATCCTTTAGAGGTGATGCTGAAATAACATTTAAGCTTGTGTAACAATTTTGTATAGTTGATAAATGCTTCAAAAATGTTTTTGAACATCAAGAGATCAATCTTGGAAGTCTGCTTATGGTGACAGTGCTCATTACACATCCTTGCTGGAAAAATGCAGTGATGGACATTTTGACTATGCTTGAAGGCTTTGTTGTTAATACAGGCTGCTGCCTCTGTAAATATAAAAACTGTACACAATGTTATACAAGTTGTGACGCACATTTCTGCTAATAGTTGATGGTAAAAATGTGTTGTAAAAAGTAGTAATGGGCCAATAATAACAATGCAGGTTTCAAAACAAAAGGTTCTGCAAATGTTTTGATGTCAGAAACATGTGAACAACATTATATAACAACATTATATACAGTGTTTACAATAAAAACTCTACAGGGAACCTTTTAAGACACTCAACCTTCTTACATGTATTTATTTTATCAGGCAATTTATCCAATGTCATCAACCTATCGTGTTCATGGAGTAGTTTGTTAAACGCTTTGTTTGCAAACAGATTTGTCCTTTAAATTAGTTTGTTAGTTAGTTAACTAACCTTTATTTAATCAGGAAGTCTTATTAAGAACAAGATGTCCTTTACAAGAGAGACCTAAGAACAAATCTCATCTATCCATCCATCCATCCATCCATCATCCATCCATCCATCCATCCATCCATCCATGCAAGCAAGCAAGCAAAAACAGTCACAGATATTATAAAATATCAGCAAACAACCTCACATCCCAGTTTTGAATGAGTGTCTATAACTTCAGCAGTTCTGTTTAACATCTCACTTTTTGGCAGAATTCAAATGTTATGTCCTCTTATCTGCATGTATCTCCGCTCACCTTTAGCCACAGTTTAGATGTCAGAGTAAGTAATTGGATGTGCTGGTGAAAAAACCTGTTCACATTGTGCAGATTTCTTCCCCACCAGAGTTTTCATAGCCTAACAATTCTCTGCTGCCGGTGTAAAATAATATTAGCTCATCACACAGCATGGAAAACTTGAGGATGCTCTAAGATACTATACTCAATCAACCATTTATTTCACTCAATAATTTATCTTCTCTGAATGCTACAGACTTTGCCGCCCATCATAATAGTGTTTGTCTCCCCCTGCAGGCTGGCAAGGTGCGTAAACATGTGTCAGAGCAGGAGAAGGCGGAGGAGGGTTTGGGTCCAAACATCAAGTCCATCGTCACCATGCTCATGTTGATGCTGCTGATGATGTTCGCTGTCCACTGCACCTGGGTCACCAGCAACGCATACTCCAGTCCCAGCGTGGTGCTCGCCTCGTACAACCACGACGGGTACGAATTATACAGGCGCACACACTTCAGTTGTAATGTGTTAATGGATGTTAAATAACCGCAAGGTGTCAAGCAAAGCGTCTAGTAATAGTTCATACTGCAGAAGGATGGATTGCTCCACCTTGCATGCAAATGAGAACGTATGTGTGAATGTGCATGAACACACAGAGCAGGAGGATAGAGGGAGCATATGTATATTTCATAAGGAGTTAGTGGAAATATTGAAATGTGCACCTATAAGCGTTAATATGATTGCTTAACTTAGTGTTTCTAGGTCACAGAAAACATCTGTGGACCATCTCTGAATTTACAAAAAGCTGATACATTATTCTCTCTGAGATTCTTTACAGGCATAATTATTCTCTTTAAGCATTAGGGAGGAAATATTGAAGGCCAAGACTAAATGGTAGACGCAAGTTCTCATACATATATTAATGATACCAAGGCAGTTCCCAGACAATGGTTTAGCCGTGCTACTGGGAGCAGCATAGCTGTCACTCTGCTCTTTTTCTCTCGCACATATACACCCACACACTCGCGCATAAATGCACATACAGACATAATATGATTACCATACCTACGGTTAATTGGTTGCCTGGCTTTATGTCTGCTCCCGCTCCTCGCGGTAAATTAGGACATGAGCGTTTAAAGTGTGAGGTGTTTTTTAACCCTCAAATTATTATGCATGGATGCGCTATTTTCAGCTGTTGTTGCCCTTCTGATTCAAAGTCTTAACTGAAATATTAATAGCCTCCACAGCCATATGCCTGTCAACACTGTTACCTGTCAACCTTATTTTCCTTGTTAGGACGCGCAATATCCTGGATGACTTCAGGGAGGCCTACTACTGGTTGAGACAGAACACAGACGAGCATGCACGCGTCATGTCATGGTGGGACTACGGCTACCAAATAGCCGGCATGGCCAACAGGACCACACTAGTAGATAATAACACATGGAACAACAGTCATATAGCACTGGTGAGCCCTCTATCTGTTTCTCTCATCTGTCTTATTCTGTTTCTTGTCTTCATCTCTGTGCTCTCTTCCTATTTTACTCTTTGGATTCATGCACACACAGAGAAATGAATGATTTCTTCTAGCAGCCACTGGATGATTAGCATGCTCTTCACTGAATTTCTTATGTAATTGCCACATTGTATAAAACCGCTGCTTCCAACAAGCCGGATAATCTTGTTTGCTCAAACTTTTCCCATTGAATTTACACTGTAGGGGGATTTCAGTTAATTGCTGTTAGATACTGTGGGTTTGATTTATTTTTTTTTTCTCTCTGCTGCCAAATGTAGAGAAATGTTTGTGTCTTTTAGTTAAGTCTGTTAAAGCCCTCTAGCTTTCTTCTCTCTTGCTTTCTACCTGCTGCCTGTTCTCTGTTCAGCATCTGTCCACAGGAAATGTAATTACAGAGAATGCAAGCTGGATCTCTGTTCAATAATTCCTGTTTTGTTTTTTTGCCATTGCCATATTGAATCATGTCTTGTGAAACAGGAAACCCCAATTAAAATACGACATGTCATTCTTTATCACTGTTTTTAGGTGGGGAAAGCCATGTCGTCCAACGAGAGCGCAGCCTACAAAATCATGAGGTCACTGGACGTGGACTACGTGCTGATTATCTTTGGAGGTGTGATCGGCTACTCTGGAGACGATATAAACAAGTTCCTTTGGATGGTGAGGATAGCGGAGGGAGAGCACCCCAAGGACATCAGGGTGAGTGCGACAGCAGCACCTGCCTGTCACTGCAGCTATTCTCCAGGAAATCATGTAGCAAGCACTTAGACAGCAGTGAAATCAATGTTTCCTCTTAACTTTTACACGCTCACTCTTTATAATGATGCTCAAGGATAAATTCTGTTCAGCCCCCTGTGGTGCATTCATGTTATTCTCGACTTTGCGGCATTATGTAAACAGCAACCTTTTTTTAATGCAAGAAAATATCAAATTGAGATTTTCAAGTTCATGATTTCTCTGTATTTTTTATTTTATTGTATTTTTTTTGTTTGTTTGTTTGTTGTTGTTTTTTTGCTGGCTTGAATTGTCAACTTACAGCACCTCATGAATGCTGCAGCCAACTCTTCACCAGCACATGAATGCACTACCCAAAACTACAAGTAACAGCCACAAATACACATTCAATAGGTTGACCTTATTGTAGAAGCAACACCTCAAATGTTCAGTAGTGGACACAGACATGTTTGGACTTCCACAGGCTACTTTGTGTTCAGTTTCAGCTTGAATTATTTTGAATACGAGAATGTATTGATGTGTACGTAATGATGTTTCCTGTCATCCCGCCACTCTGCTGTCACAGCGTTACTTTACCTGTCTGAAGTCTTTGTTGTGCACGTGTAGAAGTAAAAACCTGATTAGAAACCCAGCTACTCCTAAACATGGCCAAGAAATCAGTGTTCTCCAGGAGAAATCTAACTGTGGAAACCATGTTTCTCTAGTCCCCTACTCTGATTACAAAACCTGGTTTTTCAGTTATGTTACGTTTAAAAAATCTGCTTACTTGAGCATACCAACTGTAACCCGGTTACTTTAAGCAATAGCTTGGGAAACATTTTGGGAAATACGCTTATTTGCTTTCTTGCTGAGAGTTAAATGAGAAGATCAATGGCACTCATGTCTCTATGGTAAATATGAAGCTACAGCCAACAGACGGTTAGCTTAGCACAAAGACTGGAAACGGGGAGACCGCTAACCTGGCTCTGTCCGAATGCAACAAAAATCTTCATACCAGCACCTCTAAAGATCACTACACGTTATGTCGCGTTCATTTAATCTGTACAAAAATCTAATAAGCATATTTCCCAAAATGTCCAACTATTCCTGTACACACACACACACACTGATTGAAGACTGCAATCGTTTCTGGTTTTGTGTGTAACAGAGATTTACTATTGTATAACATTTATGTCCTAAAATAAGTCATTTTTAAAATAGTGTGGGTTTTCAAAACTAATTGTATGTTTATGTAAAGACAGTAGTTTTTATTGATGAAAGTGATATAATTTTGTTATTTTTATCCACCACGCCCTATCTCATCAATTAATGTGAAATCCCAAATCCAACCTTAATCAGTCAGTGTCATCAGGCCCTGTCATACTTGGGACCTTTTTATTTATTTATTTCATTCCTTTTTTTTAATCCACCCTTTTCATCATGTCCAGTCAGTGAGTTCTTGGTGTTGGAGTAACTAAATTACTTCACCATCTACTCATTTTCTGGACCTTATCTTACTTTCATCCTTGTCTTCTTTAGGAGAGTGACTACTTCACCCCTCAGGGAGAGTTCAGAGTGGACAAGGCCGGTTCACCAACTCTGCTCAACTGCCTCATGTACAAGATGTCCTATTATCGATTTGGTGAAATGCAGGTGAGGAGAGAAGTTCTTATTAAAGACGAGCCAAGTAACATCTGCAAAAACTCCACAACTCTGCATGTCTTTGATTATTTTTTTCATCTCCAGGTCAGGGCTAGAGAGAAATTCTCTACTGAATTTAAAGATGTTTTGTGGGGGTTATGATCCACTTAGGAGGTACAAATAATGTGCCAAGATCAGAAAGTAACAAGCAGCTGCCATCACCAAAGAAGTAAATAAGTATGGCTACTATATTTTATGGAGCATGGAGTTTTACCAGAGAATAACAAGCAGCTGCCACCACCAAAGGTGTAAAACTTCTTGCTACTGTATCTTAAAGCAGAGCCAGCTGGCAGACAGGCAGAAGAGGATTTAAGGCGATGCATTGGGGAGTTCCTGAGGTTCCAAGAGGGGGTTGTTGGGGGGAAAGAAAGGATGAAGAGGAATATGAAGGATTGGCAGAAGCTTTGAAATGTGCCACGGCTACTTCTGGCAGGTAGCAGAGGAGAGATGAGAGGGATCCTTCTTGCCAGGTGCTTACATCCCTGCTGTAGATGCAGTCTGGCCAACATCTCAGCTGAGATGGGCGAATCTATGCTGCCACCATCCGCAGACAGACAGCCAAAGCAACTGTGTAGCTCACAGCGTTGTTTCGGGGGTAAAGAGATGGAGAGACTGAGGCACAGAAGGAGACGGAGGACAGGAGGGAGTGAGCCCAGCGAGGGAAGAAGGAAAGCGTTAGAGTAGGGAGGGGGGTAGATTAGGTTTACGGAAACAGGATGTGACAAGGGGAAACAGAGGCTTGGAGGACATCAGGAAAAAGACAGAGAGGAGTGAACCATACAGGACAGTTTGTAGCGGTGAGTGGAGACTAAGGGGATAATATTGACGATGCATAATACAGTGCAGAATACAAAGTATGTAATGAATAGAATCAAACCAGAGACTTCATATCTCCTCAAAACCTATTCATTTATTTTCCTCTTAACATTTAAATGACAAGTTGAACAGTGCTACTAAATACATGCAGAGAGACTAAATTATTGTGACTAATAATAATTTAATATTTCACACTCTGTGTCCTCTGAAGCTGCCTGAAGGCATAAACGAGATGCCAAGTTACTGTAGCTGGGAATGTGGTACCTGAAGGGAGAGTGAGAGTGGAGACTGAGGAGAGAGGACAAAACAGGAGAAAAATAGAATAGAGGGAAGGTAGATGAAGACTGTAGCTTTGAGAATCGAGGTGACAAGGGCAAATCAAGTGTGAGAAGGGACACAGAAAGAGGAGTAGTCGAGGGCTTTTAGAGCAGAATCGTAGGAATATGAGGATGTAATTGGCTCATACAGTGATAGTAATGTATTAGTCGCCGAAGGACAGACGCTGCGCTGTAATCAAAGTGCAATCAGACTTTTTGTTTTTCTTTTTTAATTGTTTGTCCTTGTCTTTATCTGTTGAGCGCTAATGTTTGAATTAGTAAAACTGCTGTGGGCTGAAATGGAATTAAAATGAAGTGAGTTAGCTATTTACCCGTTTCCAGTCTCTTTGCAAAGCTAAGCTAACCGGCTCCTGGCTGTAGCTTCATATTCAACATACTGATATGAGAGTGGTATCGATCCTCTCATCTAGCTCTATTTATTTCCCAAAATGTCGAACTATTCCTTTAAACCAAGAAGCTTTTTGCAGTTAGTCTAATGACAACCTTATCCTTCTCCCAGCTGGACTTCCGGACGCCTCCTGGCTTTGACCGAACACGCAACGCCGAGATCGGCAACAAGGATATCAAGTTCAAGCACCTGGAGGAGGCGTTCACCTCAGAGCACTGGCTGGTCAGGATCTACAAGGTCAAGAACCTGGACAACAGAGAGCCGCTGGACCGCAAGATTCGTAGTGTCGTGCCCAAGCAGAAGTACACTTCCAAAAAGGTACCAGGTGACATCCTGTTTTGTTGTTTTAAATAGATGACTCATGTTTTAGAAAGATTCATTTATGTTTTATAAATAATTTAAGGAAAAGTACCTCCCTAAAACAAATATTTTTCCTTAAAAAAAAAACAAAAACGTTCTATCGTTGACTCGTGACATGAAGAGCAGCTTAACACCTCGTTTTAGTTTGAACACAGCCCTTCACGAGTTTCCACCTTCACTGACGGTGATTCAGAGCCGTTTGAACTGCTAACGTATCTTACGGAGGCAGAACAGGAGATGTGAATGAGGGGAGGGAGGATGTGAATTTGCCCAAAACACTGTTACACTCACCAACACTATAAACTAATAGTGTATTAGGAGTAGTATTTCTACCACTACTGCTCTGTTACATGCTCTTAATCTCTCTCAGACAGTTGATTTCTGTATTTATATGTTGAGGTGTGTGTGGATGGGATGGAGGGTGAACGTGACACTGCCTTGTAGTTCAGGGGAGTACCAGGACATGTGATACATTTTTCACAGATTTTATTATATTTTATTTGGTTATTTTGGTCTCGAGGACAGAATAATTAGATTTTCTCTGGAAAAAGACAAAAAGAAATTATGTTATAATAAACACTATAGGCTGGGACCAGCGTTGCAAAGTGACTGTACATATAATTTACTCAACTCAAATATGGGGATTTTTTGTTAACATGTGAACTAGCTTAATATTCTTTAATGAATGTTTATGATTATAAACAACTCTCCATCATGAAAAAAAACAGAGTATATGCTCCAATTTAAGTTTTTAAGACCAATATTGTACAGTACTTGTTTATATATTTTGTATATTGAAGCACTAAATTCATCATAATCAGTCATTAGATTATATCAATAGATTATGTTTGATGGTCCAGAAGTGATATGTAAGTAATTTAAATCCAATTTATATCCCATAAATTCTAGATGAAAAAACGATTTTAGTCACAGAATGGTTTGACATTAGATTTGTTTTTCTGTCTAACCAGACTGCCAAGAGGAAGCGAGGACACATCAAGAACAAGCTTGTCCTTAGGAAAGGCAAGAAACTACAAAAAAAATAATGATGATGAACTCTTCTAGGAAAACAAACAAACAAATGCGAAGAAACCTCGGAACAACCAATGAAGAAGAACACAGGGGCCGTATATCTGGGACTTGGTCTCAAGCGCTTCTCATTAGAGCGCCCCCGTGTGTTTAGGAAGTTGAAGTGTCATATCGGGTTGGCTCCAGAACTGTTGTCCTGTTTTATCCTGAGGACCGTTTGTCTTGCTTATTTTCTCCTGTTTTTGTTTTTCTGTTGTTTTTTTTTACTTTGTACTTGAATGTGTGGCAAGGCGTAGGGCTGCTCTACTTGGTTCGGTGTTGATTAATTTTTTTGTGGTACATTTAATTAACTGCTTATCAGTACAGGGATCGGGGTTCAGAGGAGGTGGAGGGGAAACGAGAGAAGACTAGGAACATTTGCACCAAAGACCCATCGACCTTGCTCCATGGCACATGTGAACTCATTACTGAGAGCGAGGAAGCGCAGAAGTGAAAGCTGAGGACTTGTTCCTGACACGTGTACAGAGGACAGTATGCGGTATGGAGGAACGTCACCGTCTAGGCACAGCCCATCTGTAATATTAACCTTTATATCATCATCATCTCCTTTATGTCTGCCTGACTCGACTCCCCGACCTTCTTTTTCAACAAATTCTTTAAAAAAAAAAAAAAATTGGCCTAATATGTAAATATGTTATGTAAAGAAAATGTCTAAAAGGATGATAATATATTGGATTATTGTGGTGATTTTTAAATATGCAGTTCCTGTTTTTTTCTTAATTTCTTTGTGATTGTTTTGTAATTTTTTTTTGTATGACAGCAAATAGAACAGTGACTGCAATAATTCTTGTACAGAGGGGCTTAAGGTTTTGTTGAAAGAATGAATGTGAATTTTTACAATGTTCCCCCTGGCCCTCCTTTTTCATAAATTGCATAGATCGTGCATTTCTGCTGCTAGGGTTTTAAAGACGGAAGCAAGCAAGCGTGTGTGTAAAAAGTAGTGATAATAAATTAGGCCTCCCTTCCTGCAGAGGGAGCTCTCTAGTTCAGTGTGCAAAGCCTAGTGCCTCATCGCTGGTCATCATCGCCTCGTGACATTTGTGACTGTCTACTTTGTTAGCGTTTTTTAGCTCATCGTGTCTCAATGCAGCGGGTTGGGTTCTTCGACCAGACTGAGGCATTGGAAACTGGACATTTTCAAGATGTCTGGAAATAGACTTGTGAACTGTGAAGGGGGGTGGTTAGGACACAGGCACTGAAACTGGAAAAGACAAGTGAGGTCAGGAAAGGATGGACTAACGGCCATCTTCAGGATACTTTAGAGCTGTTTCCTAATTCCATACTGCATACAAGTCTAAAAGGTATTGAGTATGTAACTGCCGTTCTCAAATATGTCCATAAGCATTAGGACTGCAACTAGGTGTTATTAATCAATGAGTTATTTTGTCTGACCAAAAGTCCAAAACCCCAAAATATTCGTTTTTATAATGATACTTAAAAAGAGAAAAGCAGCAAATCATCACATGAGCAAATGGTATTTTTTCTTAAAAAATCACCATCAATTATCAAAATACTATTGCTTAATTGTCTAATTGTTTCACCTCACACCTGTAATTTGTTCACATTGTAGAATTAACAGCTATTCTAAATGTCATTATTTTCATAATTTTATCTGCTGATTTGTTTTCTCAATTAGTAGTTTTGTCTATAAAATGTTGGAAATTAAGTTAAAATGTCACTTAGATTCCCAGAGCCGACGATGATGTCGTTTTGTCTCACCAACCGTCCAAAAACCAGAAATATTCAATTCACACTGATTATAAAACAGAGAAAAACCGCAAATCCTCAGACTGAAGAAGCTGTCCCAAGCAAATGTTTGGCATTTTTGCTTGAAAAATGACTGACACAATAAATAGATTGTTATCGATGAATCGATTCATTATTTACTTCATTTATTGTTTGGGGAAATATGCCCAGTCAGTTTGTGTGATATTTTATGGACCAGAGTCCAAGCTGACATATTAGCTGATATTTAGTTTAATATAGAAGACAAAGGAAACAAGCAAATATTCACGTTCTTGCTTAAAAAAAAAAATCTTATACAATTAGTTAAACATTAAAATAGTTGATTAATTTCTGTCAATTGACTTACTGATGCCTGATTGTTTCAGCTCTAGTATACAGTATACAGTTGGGACACAGCTCTAATGAGCCGTAAACGTTGACTTGTATTGTGGGCACTGCACTGTTCTTTGTGTGTCTGGGTTCTTCAGATGCCAAGTCCAAACACTAAGAGTTTCTGTATGTGCACGCTTCAGTAACTCTTTTCATTTTTTTATCAAATAAGTGACACATCAAAAGACTAACACATCATACAGCTGTACTTGTTTTGTCACATCTCACAGAAAGTGACTTTTATTAGTTTCACCTGTTTATTTTTTTCTTTCTAAAAAATTGTCTGAATCGCTTTGTTCTTTGATCTTGTTTGAAACTGAGTGTCACCATTTCAGGCTTCAGACCTTCGACACAATGCCACATTGTTAATCAGTCACACAGAGCCTAAAACTGTGTCATGTCCTTTGATTTCTAATTTGTCAAGAGAGAGTTCATAATAAGCCTTAATGTGATGTGCAGTGTGTTGCCCTCTTTGTTTTAATTTTTCTTACATTTTGTGTCACTTAGGAGCGGCAGAACGGTTCCTTTCTCTTCTAAGTTTACTCATTTTTTAGTAGCTCAGTGCCGCCTGTCCCCAAAACCATTTTTGTTTTAATGAAATCCCTCCCTCACCTTTCAAAGTTTACATTTTTACATTGTTGTTCTGTTTAGCCATCTTTAAATATACACTTTAATGAAAATGTTTTGTGTAAGTTGTTGTTTTTGACGTATCCCCTCCCTTCCTAAAAAGCAATTATGAATGAAGTAATTTTAAACCAAAGCATTATTCAGAAATATTAACGGACAGTACATTCAGTATATTCATATATTTCTAGGTGAACAGAAAGCCAACCACTTGATGGCAGCATTAGCCTTTGGATGAAGACATTTGCTTCTGAGTCTATGTAGAAAGAATGAAAGCATGCTTGTTAGTGTATAGTCACGAGGTGGAATCCATTGGTATGTGGGTAAATATTGGTTTGATAATGTAGAGTCAAGCTTAACATCAACTTCCTAACGTTCCTTTACTTGACCTGAGCAAGGCACTTGAAACCTGTGAAGAGGTATACTTGGATATATGTGAAGCAGCACACTATCCTTAACAGTTATGTGTTGAAGTAGGCGGTACAATGTCATGACTATTTTGTTAATAAATGCATCTCTGCCAAGTCCCTCCAAAGGTACCGCATGGGGTTGTAATGCTCATTTCACCCCAGAAAACATCCTTAATAGGCAATTGTTAAATCTGCCCTGAGGATGATGGCACCAGAGGAAAGGCCATGCTGTTACCAAAATTATGTTTATCCTTTGTAGTGGCCATCTTAAACTCAGGCTCAGCTGTTCATGCTAATGTGCTCATTTTGGCATTTTAACACACACACACCTATGGATAGCATGCTAACATGCTCATCCTCAGCCATTTTTTGAGCTTCATGATAAAGTGTTACAGTTGAGTAAATATGCTCATGTTTAGCATGTCACATTTAGCATGTTAACAGTTAGCTATTAATTATTCACATTCTGTAGTTTAGCTAGCATGTTGCCATGTTTGCATACTGATATTATCATGGTTACAGGTTAATATTTGGTATGTAATGTTTGGCATGACATCAAGCCAACATCTAGCTTATTTGTTTACCATGCTAATGCTAAGCATGTTATCATGCTGTCATTTTTTTGCATATTTGCTATGTTAGCATTAATCTTCAACTGAGATTGACAGGAATTTGGTCATTAGTTTTAAAGGTGTCCTTTTGAGAGCTGACTTCTTGGAAACTGGTGGTGGCGTTAGATGAAAAGTCAGGGAACTGCCAACGACACTAGAGTTCATCCTCCGGGTGCTGTGAATATTTGTACTAAATTCATGGTAATAGATTTAGTTGTTCAGGATAAGTTATTCCACGGTGGAGCCACTCCACTAGCAAGGTTAAAAAGAGTGAGTCCATGATTGTCATGGCACATTCATTAGAAAACAGGATGTGCTTTGACCTATGTTATGACAAATGAGCTGGTGCTTAGCTCCTCTACCTGTGGAGTGAATGAGGAGTAAGCGGCATACAGTTTGATTAATCACTTGAATGCAGGACATTATAACAGATGTGCATTCAGGACATCATGAGAAGACATGTTTAATTAAAAAAAGGTAGAAGGTCTTTATTAATGGACAATCCCTCCTTTTGGAAATTAAAAAAAAAACAACTGCTTGTTAGTTTCATGTAAGTCATAAATGAGTAATGAACAGTCGTTTGCTGTAGATGACAGGTTTTATCAATGGTTGCAGGTTTGTTCTCTATACTGTCATGGCATAAGCTACAAATAGGCATCTGGTAAATTCACCTGGCTTAAAATACTACTTGAAAATTTAAATGAAGGAACAACTGAAAGGATGAGCAGTGAGGAGTTTGTGAATGTCCTTTCATGACAAAAAATATAATATAAAGCCATAAGAAAAACATGAAGTGGATTTACTGTTAATTTCTCTTATTTAATTTCTGCTTTACGTTTAGAAAAAACATAAAATTGGCCACATAGTTTGTCAAATATGGAAAGTGAGTACCACAGTAGTATGACACAGTACATTTCCTTTTCTATCCAACAGGCTGGTTACCCTAGTTCCCAGTGATTGTTATTCTGGTAGATTATCCTCTCATCTTCACAGAGGCAACCTTCCAGCGACCCCCAGATGTGAGAACATGGTTGTGTTTTTTCTGTAAGCCGCCTCATCCATATTCATCACCACGGCCGACCCAAGGAGAAGTATTAACTTCAGGAGGCACGGGCTGGGTGAGCAGCGGCTGCCTAATTATATAAGTGCCATTTTGAGGGCACAGATACAAAAAAAAAAAGATTAGAAGACCCGAAAGCATTTTGCCACAAACAAAACCAGTGTTTTGTTTTGGAAGTAAAAGTGGCTAATGGCTGGAATGGCTGAATAAGAGACGTAGTAATGGAAATCACTGTTATGCAGAGGTGTCGCAGTGGGTGAAATACTGTAAATGGAGCGACGTGGCAAAATAAAAAGGTAAAACAAAAAGCATGTGTAGTAGCGAAACAGTACAAGATGGCAAAGTAGCATAATATTAAAATGTGCCCAAATACATTCATAATGTAGACAAAACGATCAGGACCTTCACTTTCTAATATCTCACTGTAATGTACTGTATAATAATATATACTAACACAATCTAATGTAGTACATTTGTTCATTTTACCTCTTGATTTATATCTCCTTTTAAATCTGGTTAGGTGATCTTATTTCCCGTAAAGCTCTTAGAGACCACCCTGATTGGTAAAAGTCATAGATAATATTAAAATATTAAATTCATTTCTATGGTAAAAGTGCTTTTATAAACAACTAATTTACAGCTACAGTATTATGTGTTACAGGGAGCTTGAATCAATTCATTCTAACGCTGCATCACAGACTAAAAGCTTGGAACCATTGACAATGTCTGAGAAAACATATTGATCATTTAAAAAAAAAAAACAAAGCAAAACACCAGTGGCAAACTTCATTACTGTGTGTGTGCAAAAAAGGCCTTGGCAAGGTGAAAAATAGAAATACTCTACTTTGAATAGTAATATTATTAACTGTATATAAAAATGTACTTTTGTCCCAAGAGCTCCAACAACCGTCTTGGTTATAACAGTGGAGATAGATCCCTTTGGCACCTTGCTTGTTTGTGTGTCAGTCTGGGAGTCTATAGCTCAGGTCTGGAGGTCTCTGGAGGACACTGCTCCCTTCGCTTGACGTCCTGACCTCTGGAGAGGCAGAAGCTCAGTTATCGTCCATGAGGAGAGAGTCTTCTTCTGCTGTCAGGTCGACTTCCACAGTGAGTTGTTGTAGATCCAACCGTCTCCCTGCATGTGCGAGGAAGAAAAACGGATGATTAAAAAAGAAAGTGAATACCAAACTAAACTTTTATCATCTGTTACCGAAGCAGACATTAAGGGTCAGTTCACCCAAATTACCAAAAGTAACAATAGTGGCATCTAGCCATTTGATAGATTTTTGCCTCCATCCCAATACAATGGGGCCCAGTAACGATTTCAGGAACTTTAGTTTCAACCGAAGGAACCAGGGACTAAATTTAGTTCCTTAGCCATAGTTCATGGTGCCACAAAAAGCCAGTGCTCTGTACTTTGTGTTGGCACAGGAACTATGATATTGTTTAGGGATAACGGTGCACATTTTCAGCAGTCTCTCACAGTGTTGCACTCGGTTGTTCACACGAGCGCAATTATTGTTTTGTTTTCTCAGATCTCTCTGGAAGTTTCTCACCACTACCAACAATAGTTTCCAGCTGTGAGCTGCTCCTGCATTTCCTTTGTGCACTGCATTGCAGGAGAATAACAAGCAGTCAATCAACAGCACACTAAAAATCACACTTTTTTGCATTATTATTGTTAAGTGTATATTGTTTATTTTGTCACTTTCAGTGTGAACATACTTCATACTCAAAACCTGCTTTGGTAGCTATGTAGCACTGATTTGGTTTAGTTCCTGGTTTAGTTCCTGTGTTTAATTGCTGTGGCTCCACAGTTCCTGGAGCTTTTTGGTCAAAAAGGGGCATTGGTTACTCTGCCATCAGTTTTCAGAAGAACCACTTTCTACTGAAGAAATATGTTCACAGTGAGGTCTGTGAATTACCCAGAATAACAAGAACATTGTTTCTACAGAGAGATACTACTGTAGAATTTTTTTTTAACGAAAACAAAATTCCATTTACTGCTGCAATGACAAAGCCAGGAAAATGAAAACTGTCAAGGTACCACCAGAGGTAAGTGGGGAAATGTGTTATTTATTTATTAAAATGTTTTGTTGTTGTTGTTGTTAGGGTGAATTTACGCTTTAAGAATGACCACATAATTTCAGTTGGTAGCTGTGTGCTAAGTCACTGCCTCATTCACTACTCCCTCAGAGACACTGACACACACTGGTTGACTCTGTGGTGAGCAGTAACCTAAAAATTGTGGACATTTTGTGTCATTACTGATACATGTGGCACACATATATGGAACATTAATTTCACTCACATAAAATGGCAGACTGTAAATATAGTGTAAACAGGAAGTGATTTCCGACATAGCCTCTAATATATTTAGAAACGATATTTAGAAAAGAATGGCTAACTAAAAATTGAAGGGCAGTTTTGAGATCATGCTTGTATAACAGTTACAATCTTTATCTCCCTCCACTGTACCTCTTTACTGAAGTATTTGGGTGTCCAGGGTTTGTTATCAGCTGCTCTCTGCCTCTCCTCCCCTCTCTGTCGCTCCTCCAGCCTGTGTTTGTGCTCCGTGGCCTCATCAATGTTCCCTTCCTTCAGCGACTTGGTGACATGTTGCCATAACCGCCTACAAGCACAGGTAACAGTTACATTTATTAGCAATTCTCCCACATCTGGCGCTACCCTCCCTAGAGGTAATGAGTTTTTCACCTGGATTCTGTCCTCCCCTGTCTCTCCACAGGCCGCAGCTTCTTCCTGGTGACTGGAAGTTTGGCCGTGTCGATCACTTTGGTTTCCCCGCTGCTGTAGGTGAACTCCAGTGTGCCGTTCCACTCGCCCTGGGCTTTGCACACGATGGTGTTGGTCGGGTTGTGTTTGACCTCTGCCATCACTCTGAGTTGCCCAAACATAGAGACTGTTGTTAGGAATTTGTCTTGTCTGCATTTTACATTTCAGGAATAAGATACTAATGGACTTAACATCACTTACAGCCACTATGTGAAGATTTATTTTACGTGATTCTGAACCCTGTCTCCTACAAATTATGTTTATATACTACTAAAAAAATCTGAAAAGTTTTGAAGGAAACCTAATTGTTGCCTAGATTATGTTTAGTGGCAACATTTTAGGAAGGTGTTCAGGATGGATGGTGGGCATACGAAGTGCAGAACTTTGACATTGGAAACCAGGGTTCACATTTAAATACATTATATCTCCCGTTTCAAGTCATTGTTGACTTTTTCAATATTTAGCCAAGACAGCAGTCTTCCCTAATGATCCCTAACCCTAACCAAGTGCTTTAAGTGCCTAAATATAACTATGTGCTTCAAGCAGATATTGTAGGGAAAACAAATGAAATGTCAGTGAAAAGTTCAAACTGTTTCCACAAAACGTAATTCAGGTGGCATTACATTTCTCAAATGTACAGTGTTTGCTGTTGTACTAATATATAAACATAATTTCTAGGAGACAGGCTTGTAATTATAGCATCTTGTAAGTTATTTTAATTGCATGGAATTTGTTTGTGCTAGTTTCCACTGGGGTTCTCAGTTTACTGCAAACAGTCTGTGTGTTGCTGTCAGCCAAATTCTCAAATTCTACACCAAGTGGCTTTTATATCATTAGTATTTTAAAATTTGAGGCATTATTTTCTCACAAACACTCTTTTACTGACTTGCATACTGCATTTATACTGTGCCGAACTTGTCCTGTTTTATTGTGAAATCTGTTTTTTTGCTTTACATCATTACAAAGGGAAATTGCTTTATGCATTTATACTTTATACTTTAAGTCAGGAAGTACTGAGTTTTTCAGCATTGCAGATGGAGGAATAAGTGAAAGGTTGATGGAATATTTGGGTGTTGCAGTATCTGTATGTTTGTGATATAATAAAATAAATTCACTGAAAATGTTTTCTGTGTTGTTTTCTCTATAATAAAGTGAAAGAAAAAAAGAGATACAGAGAGGGGTAGCAAGATCAGGAAGTAACTTTTTAACAGCAAGTGCTACATACATCACTCATATATGCTGTCATTGTAGTAAAAAACTTAAATGGGTGGAGAAAGAATTTACCGACTGTTTTTATGCAGCTGTTGTCAGGGAGGAACCTTTATCACAAGTTTAGTGAATGACATAATCTGCCTGGTATCCAGTATATAATAAATGTGCAACATTTGCTTATTTATTATTCTAATAATAGTGTGGAGCACAACACCACTGATACCAGACTGACACCAGCCAATTTTATAAATGAATAAAAGTAAATAAAGGTTTAGAGCAACCAGTCGTAATGTTTGCTGTCAAAGTGAGATGGAGTGTATAAAGGCAGGTGCTGAGAGAGAAAGAAACGCTCAGAAATACTCACCTGTGTACCTTCCCTCCATAGAACGGCTTGGTGTGAAAGGTGACGGTGGCAGAGTAGCCGCTCTTGACACAGTTGATGGAGACTTTGCCCCCCAGCTCCACCCAGGGGACGGTGAGGATGGAGCGGGCGTAGGCACAGGGCAACGTGAAGACGTACTCCTCGTCGTGCTCCAGGAGACAAAGGACCCCTGAGGAGAGAAGGGAAGAAGAGTGAGGGAAAGATTTATGATGGGAACACAAATGCACAGAAACAGACAAGAAAACAGACGAAACTTGTTTATTAGGAAAAACTAACAGCACAAATGTGGTTTGGAGGAGATGATGCCATTCTCTCGAAAGTTCAAA